>NC_139459.1:138577500-139827500 GCF_057233095.1 Heloderma suspectum
TCTACTGAAGCCAAGTGGTTCCCTTTTCGGAGACAGAACTGACCTGACCAGAGGGTCTACATGTGAAATGTATGCTTAACTAGGTTATGGTTGACATGTTATTGATCAAGACTCCCCATTCACTTTTCAATGAAAAATATGGTAGAATCCAGGATCCTTCTCTTCAGCAACCAGTTTAATTAACCTGATTTCCTGAAGGTGGAGATCCACTCTTGTTTAGCAACATTGCTTGCCACGGATACCGGTAATTCCCTTTGGTAATTTCTGGAAGTCCATGGATACCATTTGCTGGATCTCTTGATCACTGGTCAGGATCCTCCAAGCATCTGTGGATTCTGTGAAGTGACTGTGGACTACGATGCCCATGTTGGTGGGGAGAAGACAGGCACGAGGAGTTGGGTTTTTTGCTGGAGCACTGAGAGAGTGAACCGAATTTGGGCTTGTATTTCTCAGTCTTGAGCATGAAGTTTCTCAGGGGATTGTGAAAGATGAAGAGGGCTCAACAGATTGAAAGGAATGGGAGTGCTTAGCCTTCTTTCCCTCTTCCTTTACTGCACTGGGCTAAGCTTTTTTTATCTTCTGTTTCCACCAAACCACGTCCACAAGTCTCCAGAGCTTAAAGCCCCCAAAAGGAGCATGTGCCAGGTGCGGTTTTGGCTTGACATCCACTCCCCAGCTGTGGAATCAGTGTCCATTTAGTGGTGTCAGAAGCCAAGGAGCACACCTCACCCTGTGGAGGCTCCAACGAGGCCTGTGGCAGAAAAGCTGTGATGAGGGAGACCCGGCAGAGATTGTCCCTGATTGTCTCAAGGTTACCCTTTTCCAAATCCTTGTTAGCCCGAGTGAAAGCAGCCCTGGCAAGGATGGAGGCAGCGAATGCGGCTCCAAGAGGCATAGCCTTGAAGCAGCTTTCCCCAACTTGGCTGGGAAAGGCTACCTTAAAGTCTCTGTGGAGTGCTGGTCCTGAGGTTGTGTCAATCAGTAGGGAGCTCATCTGCATCTGAGGGAAAAGTGCACTCTCTAGGGCATCCGCCTTAGGGATAGACAAGTCTTGCATGGTATCCTCTGGAGAGAGCTGAGATCTGGCCCAGGAGCAATGGGGGGACTCGGCTTTAGAGAGGTTTAGCCATTCCTTTGGAGGAAGCTGTTCAAAGCATCTCTGGAATGGAAGCGAGGGAGTTCGGGGAGAGGCCACTGGAAAGGCAGGTGCAGTCCTGGTGGGGTTTCCCCATTTTGCGATTAACTGCCTGCTGTCTCCACTGTGCTGGCCAGGGGAAGGGTGTGATCTAGACTGAACAGTGCTGGAAGAGAGAAACCCAGGGGGAAAATGTTTGATTGCTTGCTCCCTGTAGGTTCTTTTGCCTTTGGGCTTCAAACCCAAGAAACCCTCTTCAAAGAGGGATCGCTGGGGCGTGTGGGACGTCGCTGGGCCCAAGGGAGAGAGGACCATCCTTGCCACGTGCTGCAGCCTCCCCATTCCTGAGTCGGTCCAATGGCATATGATGGATACCCTCTCTAGAGTGTAAACTAGACTGGCGCCGAGAGTAGCTGGAGCATCTGGGCCTGCTTCATTAGTTATGTTTATGGGAAGAGGGAAAGTAGTGCTTCTGCTCCTATTCCTTGAGTCGCCATGGGAACGGGACACTGAAAAATGTATCCCCTCAGGCCATGGAGCCACCAAGCTTGTGACCAGGATGGAAAGGGGAGAGCTTCTCCCCAGATTCCATAGGAGGAAGCGGGAAGGATGTGGCTGAGTAAAGAGCCTTGGAAAGGCAGTGGTCTATAACAGAGCTTGGTTAAGTCTATAACAGAGCTTGGTTAAATGGATTCCCCCTCCATAATCCAGAGGAGTGGGAAAGTGATAGGTCCCCTTGTTACCCTCTTGATGGATACAGCTTGTGCCATGGGCAATCTGGAGGGGCAACCATGACAAGGGCTCCCTGTGTCTTCTGCATTGTTGGGACTCTTGGTCCACCTCTGACCAGAGCATTCAGCCACAGGATCGGTAGCTGCCAGCTCCTCTTCTGAGCCAGGACAGGGCTGAGGTGAATTAGCTTGAGTCCCAGGAGCCGACCCAAAGAGCCAGTGCGATGGTCAAGGTTGCTGGGAGCAAAATGGGGAAGGTGCCCTGCAGGGCCATTCTGAATTGCCTCTCCATTGCCCTAAGGCTGGGGGGGTGGGGGGAGAGAGAGAGAGAGAGCGCTGAGACAGGCCAAGAAATTCCCCTCAGGGTAAGGCTGAGAGATGGGGAGACTGGGTGGGGGTTGCCTCTGTGCTCCTGGTGAACAAGTAAAGGTTTCCTCTCTTTTTCGTCTTTTGTGGGCCTAAAGGGGCAGGCTCAGCATAGAAAAAAGGCAAGCTGGGCTGAAGCCGCTGTGACGAAGGCAGGAAGTTGTCTATGGAGCAAGGGGGGAAGATCCTCCTCCTCTGGCTCACGCTTGGAGACTGCCTTCCTGGCCCTGGAGCAGGGGGCCTTGCCAGTTGCCCTCCTTCCCTCAAGGAGAAAAAGGGAGGGTGTCCAAGAGCTACTGTGCGCTATTCACTAACTAGCAATGTCACATTTCTGTCCAGGGCAAGCACGGGGAATGTGCGGTCCTCTAGATGTTGTTGGACAACTCCCATAATCCCTCACCATTTTCTGTGCTGCCTAGGGCTGATGGGAGTTGCAGTCCCAGACATCTAGAGCAGCCTTCCCCAACCTGGCACCCTCCAGATGTGTTGGGACTGCAACTCGTATAATTCCCAGCCAGCAACGCCATTGGCCACAAGTTCCCCCTCCCTGGCCTAGGGACTCCGTTGCTGAATGCCTTCTCACCCTTCTTCCTATCCCAGCATACCTCCCACACATAACAACATTATTTCAGATTTAGAACAACATAAAATCATGTTTCTACCTTCTGTGACATTAACAAATTCTATCAGAGCACTGACAAGTTTCTTCATGCTGTCAGATAAATTAGGTCCTTCAAAGAATGAGATCATTCTGAGTGATGGTAAAAGGAAAACCTTGAAAAGAAGGAATTCGGTTGCAACAAACTGAGGACAAAGGGAAGACAACAACAATGTCAGGTTTGAATATCACAAAGGACCATGATAGGATAAAACAACGTATTAAGATTGCCTGGGCTAAAAGTACAGTGAAACAGCTAGGTATTTGTATATCTGGAAGTAACAAAGAAATTATTCAGAAATAATGTTGTCCCTCTTTTGAATGATATAAAGGAAGATATTTACAGCCTTCCCCAACTTGATGCCCTCCAGAAGTTTTGGACTTCCCATCTCCATCAGCCAGCCATCACCAATAGCTTATGGTCAGGCATGATGGAAGCTGTAGTCCAAAACATCTGGAGGATACCAAGCTGGGGATGGCTGTATCATGGGATAGACTCTCAGCTGACACTGTCTTTAATGGCTACAATCAATACCGCTAGAGCAGCAATTTAATGCTTTCAGTGAGAATCAATATAGTTTGGTTTAAGGAGAACAAGGGCATATTGCAGCAGTGGTCTTTTTGTTCTGGATACATCATTATAAACTTGGGAGAAGTTAAAGACTAGAAGTATTCCAGGCACATCCCCCTTAACTTCAGTGATCAGGCCTCCAGTATTGAATCTGGCCTCCATCACATTGATACTAGGTTCTAGCCAAGCTGCAGATCTGAGACCAGTGTCCAGTAGACGGTGCTTAGGCCAGCTGACTCCCAGTTCAGTCAAAGCAACAATTAGAATGCTTTCACTTCAGCAGCAGATATACTAGCAGTTGTTTTGGCCCAGAACTCCCATCAGCCCTAGCTAGCATAGACAATGGTGAGCGATGATGGGAGTTGTAGGCCAAAACATCTGCAGGGCCACAAGCCTCCCACCTCCTGCTATATGACAAGCAACAATCATTTCCCTGCCAGAGAATGATGCCATGCAGATCCTTTACTTACCACTGGGGTCTCTTGGCACTTGCCAGGCTCCCTGCCCCTCCCGGTGGTTATTTTATTTCTTAAGATTCGTTTTAATTACATTTTACAAAACACAGCGGGAGAAAGGTTTCTGCAAAGTGAACTGCTGCCCTCTGGCACCATCTTCATTTGGGTTCAAAAGAGTGGTTTTGTGGTTTGGAGCTCTGACCCCACCTCTGCCTTGTCTTGGGAAAGTTACTTTTATTTTCGTCTCACCAGTTTACTTCTGAAAAATTGGTGTTTTGTGACCAAGCACAGCAGCCATTTATGAATGAGCAAGCTGCCCCCGTGGCATCATTTTGTGAGAGTGCCCACAGCACTCTCAAAATTCCAAATGTGCCCACAAACCCAAAATGTTTAGGGACCCCGACTTACCATATAAAGGCACATGATGACAAGCACAACTGTGCTGATTATTCCACTTGGGAATTTAAAGTAAGGGTCCCATTCATACAACTTCCTCCGAATCCAGGATTTCTGAGATGGCCTGTTGGTAGACAAAAATATATAGCAGCTGTGTGACAATAAAAAGGGATACTGCAAAGCCATGTTGATTGCCGTGAATGGTCGTGGAAAGGAGCCCTTCTCCCTTCCTTCCTCAAAATTTCAGAACAGAGAGGACTGCCATCCCTGTGTTTCAATGGTTGGGTTCACACAACATGACAACCCACACTCAAGGTTGAGTGTGGGTTGTAGCTGAACCATGAATTGTTGAAATGTGGCTTGTTGTGTTGTGTGAACTCAGCTCGGCTAACAAACCATGATTTGTTAACCACAAATAACCCACAAAGAGGACCCATAGCTCGTTGTTGGGTTGTGAACTGTTGTTCATGGTTAATAAACCATGATTTGTTAGTGCTGCTGGGTTCCCACAACACAACCCACAGTTCAGTAACAACCCACACTCAACTCATACTCAACCTTGAGTGAGGGTTGTTGTATGAATCCAGTCATTGTGTGAACTTAGCCTCTTTGTTGTGGGTGCCTTTCATTCTCTGTATAAAGGGTGGCATATGAAAGGGTAGCTATTCGTCAGGAAACACAGACTGGGGATGGGGGAAGGATATTAAGGGTCAATGTGCTCCATTGTTTTATAAAATGACTTCTGCATAGATTCTTCAGAGCAAGTAGAGCTGGCCCAGCGTTCACAAGCAATGAAAACTCCTGCACCCGACCTTGTCGTTCCACAGTGAATGAGTCTAAGGACTCTTCCCTGTTGCGTGTGTGTGTGGCCAGAGGGTAGCTTGCTCAGTTGGGGATTGTCATCAGATCTGACATGAAAACATTCGGCAGTGCTCTTTTTCAGTTGGAACAGTTTGAAAGAAAAAATGCCCCAAGAACGGAACGATCCTCACTGCAAAGGGGGCTTCCTCAACAGGTGCTGGACATGTTGCGCCTGATGTCCCTCCATAAAGGAAGTCTCCTCCTGTGTGGGGGAGAAGAGAACAGTCAGGTACGATCCCAGGAGTTCCACCTCACAGTTGCAAGACTCGACACTCGCTCAGCCACACAGTTCTAATTTAGGGAAACAGATGGACTATATTTATTTATTATTTATGTATTTGATTGTATTTCTAGAAGGGGGGAAAACATACTTGGGTGCATCTGCCACGCACAGCACAAACCTGCAAATTCTGTTAGTCTTTGCTGGTCACATAGCTGACGGGACGCACTGTGGGACCAGCGCAAGCAGCGCAGTTTGTCTGGCTGGCTTCTTGCTCAGGGCACAGCAGTGATCTGGGACAGGTCTCACACTCTCACTGGTGCACTGTGGCACGCGACCACACTGGGAACTTGAGAAACTGTCATGTGGATGTGCACTAAAACAGGGGTGGGCAGAAGGTAGATCGCCAGATGTTTTGGACTTCAACTCCCATCAGCCCCTGCCAGCATGGCCAATGGTGAGGAATGCTGGGAGTTGAAGTCCAAAACATCTGGAGATCTTTCTGCCGACGCCTGCCCTAAGATAAGGGAAACCAAGCCAAACAAGGGACAGTAAGGATGGCACAGTTTGACAAGAAGGAAACAACGGGTGTGTCCGGATGAGGCTTTTATTATGCCATCGTCCTGCCTTGTTCACAGAATTTTATGGGAGAGCCCAGATGACCTCGTCTTCCATGCAGCACCCTCTCTCGTTTTCCCACTGCTTCCTCCATCTATTTTGGTGGAAAGACTGAATTGCTGCATAGTGCCTTAGTATTGGTAGTGCTAAATAAGTAGAGTCCTTTTAAAAATTAATAGCAGTTATACAAAAGGTATATTTTATATAGCAATTGTAGTTCTCTGTGTAATCAGGAAGTCTTTGGGGAAACTTGCAAAGAAGCTTCCAGGAAACTCTGCTGGGGGGTTAAAAACTGGAGGAAGCATGAAGGAGTCAGGGACTGATGACATTTGATTTTGGAAATTTGGCTGCTAAATCTTCCAAAAATTATTTTATGCCAGATTTGGAATGTTACCATTTTGTTCCTAAACTGGCAGACTTTAAACAGAAAAGCCAAATAAGCAGGTGAGAAATGGATAACATTGTTGGAGCTGTACTTGTTTCTTATAACAGTGTTGTTAATCTTCAGATTCCTCACTGTCCTTTTTAGGTCAGTCATTGAGGTCCAATTTTATTCACTGGATTTCAACATCCAGTCTTCTTTCATCTTTTTTTTACAGTAACTAGATATATTTCCGCTTTGAAATATAGTACAGAATCTAGAAGGTCTGAAAAAGAGGCCTAATAGGAACAAACCCTTATCACGAAATACTCACATTTACAGAATCCAGCCCATATCGAACTCGTAGAGCTTTCACAAAAATGAAAAAGAATCGTCCCAACAGGAAAAGCTGGCACACCAGGGAAGGCCATTTCAGAATGATATTGTTATATTCTCCCACAATCTACAAACATGAAAGTAAATTTATCCAAGGCACTTGCACACTATCCACCGTACTCCCTGATACTCTGCAAACTACGCTTCTATAATAATGACAGAGCATGTGTGCCTATGAGTCTGTCTACCACCATAGCGCCAAGACCATGAAACCGAGACACATTGGCATGCGTACTAATGGAACCCTAGGGGTGTGCACCTCTGGGTTATTTTGTTTTTTTATGTATTAATTAATTTGAATGTGTCCATGTGGTTGAAGGCTGCAGTAACATCTTCAGCCATTAGGAGCAAACACCTGTAACTCGCACACAGCTCTGCTGTGCTTGCAGCTTGAAGTCAGGGGAGATGAGTAGGCTGAAGGGCAGAGTTATACAGCTGCTCCCTGCTGTGGGGCAGCCCCCCCCCGGGGAATGGAGTGGGGAGACCCCTTTCTCAGGAGGCTATAGGGGTGCGCCATGGCAGGGCCATGCCCAGGGGTGCCAGCTGCCATGGCTTCGCTCCGATGGGGCGAGCACCATGTGTCCAACTCTGACAGCTGTGTAACTTTGCTTGAAGGCTTCACTGCGTCGAACTAAGGGCTATTCCAGCCTGCGCAAACCCTGCTATTAATATTCCAGCGCACAGATTTCACAGCTGGCAGTGGCACTGAAAAGAGGTTCCAGGGCTAATGAGCCTTGGGGATAAACTGCATATTACAGTGAAGCTTCACGTTAACTAGATGGCTACTTCTCCACTGGCAAAGAGTCCTCAGGAGGGGGCCACTCACAGCAGAGAAATGGGGGGGGGCTTAACTCTCTCCCTCAAGCCTCGTTTATTCCCAGCAGGGGGTTATGTGTTTGGGATGTGTCACAGAGAAGGAAACTGTAAGAATTAGATAAGATGCACTGATCAGGCTGGATATAAATGGGCGAATGTCCCTCCACTTCTAAGGAGCATTGTCCCATGTAGACACCATTTAGTGATCTTCAGTTCAACCCAGACACTAAATGTGCATCAGCAAGGTCAAATTCAGATTTGCCCTACCATCTCTCCCGCTAAGAGCAAACTCAGCTGGTGTGTGCTGACATGAATGTAGCCAAAATGGGACTACTAAGGAATAAGAGGGAGGTATCACCACGCGTGGAAGAGCTCCATGGTTTGTAGAAGTACAAAAAGGCAGGGAGGGAAACCTACAGCAGCCAAAGTAGGCAACCTGAGCAAGCAACTCCACCATAAAAAGTCCGATCAGTCCGATGAGGACTGAGCATGCTCAGTGGCCATGAATGCTGGTGCTGTGGGGAGCCAAATGGAGGGAACAGAATGGAGTATTCCGGAAGATGACATGGAACCCGGAACAGGAGCACTCCACACAGCAAGTTTGGATTCTGTATTAGTGTACTGCATCTACTGACACGAGGGCAGAAAGGGACTTGTATTCGTGACTCAGGGGAAGGGCTGTAGCTCAGTGGTAGAGCACGTGCTTTACGTGCAAAAGGTCCCCAGCTGAATCCCTGGCATCTTGAGGGAGTACTCAGAAAGACCCTTGCCTGAAACCCTGGAGAGTCAGTGTAGACAGTACTGAGCCAAATGGACCAATACTCTTTTTTTAGTACAAGGCAGCCTTCGCCAACCTGGCCCCCTCCAGATGTGTTGCACTGCAACTCCCATCGTCCCCAAAGGATAATGGGAGATGTAGTCCAGCACATCTGGAGGGGGCAGGCTGGGGAAGGCTAGTACAAGGTAAACTGTGGGGAGCAAAGCTGTAAGCTGGAATCAGGTAGGTGCACACGCAACTGTACACACCGCACATATTAACAGTGCCCATACGGCCAGCAGCCAGGCGTAGCCAGCAGCTGCATTTGGGGCAGGGCAGAACCAGCAGGGACCAGCCTGCCCCCTCTGTGCTCGATGAAGCTGCGTGTGCGTGTGCAGGTGGGGCCATGGGTGCAGCCCTCTACATTGGCCCTATCCACAGCCAGCTCCCTTGTGCCCTGCCTGTACTTCCAGAAGCAAAGGAGCTCTCCGTGGTGCTCTCTCTTGCTCATGACACACAAGGCAACAGTTCTTCCACAGGCTGCAACCTTACATTTATTTCATGCTTTTCTTATGGGGAGCTTAAGGCCACATACATAGGGGTTCACAGGTGGTTCCACCATCTAGGCATGGACCAGACCCAGATCGGTTAAGATTTCTGTATCTTGCATCTACCGACTAGGCCTTGAAGCCAAAATATCCATGATGAAACTACTGTAACAATCACATATATATGCACTTACGTCTCCTTTAGGGCACTGTACAATGTCTGTGACCATGACTGCCAACCTGCCAAAAAAAAAATGCTGGAGTTACTAGGTTCCTAAGACATTCGTAGGAGCCACAGGATATGTGCTTGTCCTTTTGTGATGCCAGACCTGTGGTGCAAAATCACCACCCCACAGTCCTCTAACTGGATCCACAGTGGCATCTCTGCCACCCACGCAGTGTCCTCTCCACATTCTACACCAGAGATGCACAACTTTTTTGGCCTCAAGGGCTGCATGCAATGCTGGCTCAGGGCCACATGCACATCTGCAGACACAGCTTAGCAATCCTGCTACAGATCACTTTTTCCTTACTGCTAGCAAAGAAATCTCCCATCAGACTCACCAGCAGCAGCACTCAGAGGGAAGGAGTCACAGAGCCCTGGAATACACTTCCATTTTCACAGGGATAGAGCATCCTCTCAGAAGGGAAGTCAGCGCAGCGACTTCCGTTCTAAGAGGATGCTCAGTGGGAAAGTGGATGATCACTGGGGCGGGGGGGGGAGAATTTATTTTATTTATTATATTTATATCCCACCTTTTCCTCCAAGGCGCCCAAGGTAGAGTATATGATCCTCCTCATCTCCATTTCATCCTCACAACAACCCTGCAAGGTAGCTTAGACTGAGAGCCAGTGAGCTTCACAGATGAGTGAGGACTAGAACCCGGATCTCCACATTGGCTCTCAGTTGGCAGCGGCAGGACTGGCAACAGTAGAACTTGCAGTGGGTACAACTACTACTGCAGTAATTTAGCGGGGGCAGGGTGATCAGCAGAGGTAGTGGAAGGGTCATGAAGGGCACACATGCAGGCTATGGGTTGTCCATTCCTGTTCTATGTGAAAGCAAGTCTTTACTAGCAACAATAAAGTTACAAAAGTGGGGCTGAGCATCAATTTCCCCACCTGTCCCCCTTTCCCAGGGATTTCCTTCCAATGCTACCCTCAACTCACTGCGCCCCTTAGCCAAGCCTCTTTCCATGGGGTCCCTAACAATCCACATTCAAGACTTTCCATCCGTGTCCGCAAGAGGGGAGGGAGGGGGAGAGGCTACATGATTCCTCCTTCCTGCCCCCGCCTCCCCCTCCAATGCTCCCAGAAAGATTTTTTTATCCCACTACATGGTCTTTCCATTTGACAAGGCCTCAGGCCATGGCCTTGCCTTTCCCCATTTGTGTGTGCGCGCACACGTGATAAGGGAGGCATTTCTAAAGGGATGCGCGTATGATGAGGGAGGCATTTCTAAAGGGATTTGTACAAATGCTTCCAGTTTTCCAGCAATAGCCAAAACTTCAACCTTAATTGACAGTGCATGAAACATTGTGTAGGAAACACTGCACCAACCAAAAAAGCAAGGAATGAAGGTCTATTTATTTACCAGTTTACCCAACTGCCTTTCAGATTGTGGTTTACTGTTGCAGTAAAAACCTAGTTCACTAATGCAATGAACAAATATGTATGAGGTACACCTAAAACAAGCAAATTGAGATGCATACAGTTGATATAATTAAAAGTTATACAAAGAAAACAGTTCCCAACCAATATGGGCCAAACCAAAAATTTCTATCATGTAAGGTGGCAAAAATTCATTGATTTTTTGAAAGGTCTATGTTTTTGGATTGTATTTTCATATCATAGCCCATTCTGACAAGTTGCTTAAGCTTTTTATGATGTCATCAAGATGGCCAAAGCCATCTTTTCCTAACTTTTTAAATTTAAGCTGTAATGTGTGAACAAAGTGTCTGATTTAAAATTTTAAAAATTTTGTTGTAAAGCTACTGAATTATCTTACAAATAACTAATTGTAATAATGGCTTTATCTGTTACCATTTTGTAGTATATGCCATATATCAAGGAAAAAGTTACATTTTCCCTCATTTTTATAGTTTACTGCATATGATACATTACCTGATTGAGATATGCACCTAAAGGGTATTACATAACTGTAAGGTACTCTTTTACTTTTCTGACAAGCCATAGCTTGAGTACATTCATTTTGATATACCATCATTAGATGCATATGAGCAGATCCACATTTCATGTAGTTTTACCCAGTGTATGGGCAACAGGTAACTTAGTGCTACTGCAAAGAAACAGCTAGTAGTTTTGTGAGTCCAGCAACTGTCAATATGCATATGTTTTTATTTACAAATGTTACAAACTGCTACCATTTAATCTTTAATTCAATTTAATTTTAATGTTCATCACCACTGCAGTCATCTTCTGAGACCTCAAGCTCAACTGTAAAGTCACATCTATTTTTTTCTGGTTGCTACATGACTGTAATTTGCATGTAGTGACGTAAGAAAGTCCATTGGATGGGCATAAACAGTTTGGCAGTTGACAGGAATGCACACACTTACATGACAACATCTCCAAAACTGCAACTGGTGCTGCTGGTTCATGCATCCAATCAATGACAAAATTGACATCTCTGTCATCCATCCATAATCTTTTGGGCTAGGTTAATGTGGCTGGTATTTAAACTGCACCTCCAAATTCCTGCCTGGAAACCGGCCCTAGGAGTGTGCGTGAATAGGCAGTCATTGAATGGTGGAAGCTGACTGGACTCCACCTCTACTCGGCACAGTATGCTACTCGGCATAGCGTAGGTCATTTACAGAATTGGTGCAGATGGCTGGAACACACAGTTGACATGCGAATTGCTATAACTACTCAAACACCTCTGTAGAGATTTCCTATGACTTCCCTAACTGACTGAACATCTCCTGGTAGGAGTAGCTCCTGTCCAATTGAACTTGTGAGTTTGCTTATATCAATGAATCTTGTGCAACTCCTTGTTCCACCTTTCACAAATACCCCCAAATTCTGCTGATCTGGGAAGATGTGGCCTGTATCTGGATGGGGACTAAGGGTTTGTTGGTCTTGGAGAAAGGCAGAAAAGCAGGTCCCATGGGATATTGAGGCCTTGCACAATGCAAGAGGAGCTGCAGACTTCTTTCTGGCAAGCCACTGTACTCTAATTGCCTTAATTCCTCTGTGTTAACACTTTCAGATTTCAGATCTTGCCTCAGGACAACAACCACTGAAGCCCCGACCATGAAAATATTTTATGCTGATTTCTAATCTCCCTGTTTAAACCAAATGGAAGGAAAAATAAAGAATTCAATGTCTTTTAAAGACCCTGAAAACCCAGTATTGTGTAAGCAAGCATGCCTACATGACCCTTTTGTCACCTTTGTTTAAGACCTTCACCAAAATCCCCCTGGCTATCTTGCTCACTTGGACCTGTAAAAGCCAGAAATATGCACCCATCCACTCCCATATTTTCCTCACATCAGGAAAGAAAGAGAATCACATTGTCTTATTTCTTCCCTTAATGTCTGACACCTAAAGATCCATTTTCCAACTTCCATGAATAATCTTGGAAGAAAGACTTGTTTTATTCTGCCTATTAAATCATAGAATAGTAGGGTTGGAAGGGGCCCACAAGGCCATGGAGTCCAACCCCCTGCTCAATACAGGAATCCAAGTCAGAGCATCCCTAACAGGTGGCTGTCCAGCCTCGTCTTGAATGCCTCCAGTGTAGGAGAGCCCACCACCTCCCTAGGTAAGTGGTTCCATTGTTGTACTGCTCTAACAGTCAGGAAGATGTTCCTGATGTTCAGCCGGGATCTGGCTTCCTGTAAGTTGAGCCCATGATTCCGTGTCCTGCACTCTGGGATGATCAAGAAGAGATCCTGGCCTTCCTCTCTGTGACAACCTTTCAAGTACTTGAAGAGCGCCATCATATCTCCCCTCAGTCTTCTCTTCTCAAGGCTAAACATGCCCAGTTCTTTCAGTCTCTCTTCACAGGGCTTTGTTTCCAGTCCCCTGATCATCTTTGTTGCCCTCCTGATCATCTTTGTTGCCCTCTGAACCCTCTCCAGTTTGTCTGCATCCTTCTTAAAATATGGTTTTAATGTGGTTAAAATGTGAGAGAAGAAGGATAAAAACAGCAACCCAAATTCGTAGAACAGGCAGTGAGAAAAAGAAGGAAAGAGGACTCCTTCCATCCTTTCTGCTCAGAAGAGCAATCCCCCTTTTTCTTCCCTCCTTTCTCCCCTTTTTTCCCAGAGAAGGAACTCAACAGAGCTTCCCATCCCTTCACAAGTCAGCAGATAAGGGGAGGTAAATCTTTGCATCATTTTCTATTCCCCTTCTCCTCCCTTTCCCTAATATTCCACCCAATACCAAACTCCAGAACTCCTCGACTTCAGCTCTTTCTCCATCCACTTTCTCCCAAAACTGTGCATTTGCTCTAAAACTCTCTCTCAACCCCCCCAAAACAGTCTGTTACTCCCCCATTAAAAAAATATCAAGCTGAAAGTTCCTTCTCCCCCCCCCACTCCATTTTCTCTCCCTTCCTCCATGATCAGCTACACATACGATTTTCTATGCATCCCAGTGTACCTCCCTTCCCTGTTGACTTTAAATGCTTACCTTTAACCTTCTGAGTGTTAAATGTATGATTCTAATTCCCCAGATGTATGTATAGTTCTAATTCCCCTGATGTATGATTTTAATTCATTTTAAATCCTTCTTTAATAAATCAAATAATTGCTTTCAAAGACCTTGTTGTGGTCTCTAACTCTCAGCTTTTGGGGGTATCAGGTTTTCCTAACCGCCCAGAGTTCAACTCCAAAAGATCCCTCATGTATGTGTTTGGTTTACATGTATGTGATATGCATGTCCATGTAAATGAAAGCATACTTCATAACAATGGTATTCACCTGCAAAGCCAGTACATAGAACCAATACATCAGTGTCTTCTGAAATGATAGTTGTTGTTACTGATGATAGTCAGCAGTACTACCACTAGCAGCCTGTGAAGTCTGACTGCATGGTTGTACATGTGACCTTCTATTACCCCTTCCATTGTGCTGGCCTGCCCCCACCCCCAATCATGGCTCCCCATTAAAAGGGGAACTCGATTTGTTGTCATTTCAGAAGACACCAGAGACATACACCTTTAAAAAAAAAACATAATGAAATGTTGCCACCTTACATGATACTGATATGTCAATTTTCAGCTCTTGGCCTATGGGCTAATATCAGATAGATATTAGTGGAGAATTATGAGGTCAGACTCTCTTGCCTTAGGTCATTTGCTCTGGCTTCTTCCCAATGTTCTTCCTGACTCTCTGCCTTTTTATATACATATTGTCTCTTCACTTTCTTCTTTTAAAAAGCTTCTATAAAACCTACATATTCTGTATTGTCTGTTCTTTATTGCCTTTTCTTCTATAAAATATTTAATTCAGAATCCATTTTTCCATAATTCCTTTTGTTTGCTTTCCTTCTTCCTTTTTTGCTTCTGTCCCCTTACCTTCCTATTGTATTGGTTGACTTTTGATTGTGAGCTTGTGACCTGGGAATCATCTTTTATTGTTCAATCCTCATAATTATTTGTGCTTTATAAATAAAATGTGACACATAAAATATGACAGTACATGTGTTAATTTGCTTACCAATGCCAGGATCACTGTGTTATCCCCCACACTGCTTTCTTAATGGTCACTGTAACTATTTTGCTTTTATGTAATTGTCACTGTCTGTGGATTTCACTTCCCTCTCACCTCACTACTCTCCTTTCCCCACCCCCCAAACCATGTGTACATATGCCTGCCACTTTAGGATTACACTAATGAAGTGGACTCTAGTTCACCAAGGTTTACACCACAATAAATGTGTTGGTCCTTTGGATGCCACAGGACTCTTGCTTGATTTCACCACCAAGCGATTACCCATTCACCTCATCATGGGCTACTATCTGCTTTTAAGCAGTAGCACATTGCTTATTCTATCAACATCTGCTCTTCCCATATAATAATAAATGGAGGTTCTTATTAACTAAGTGCTGTCAACACAAACAAGGATGATTCTGTATGTGATGGTGTCTTCTCATCACCAAAAGTGTGGAGAAAGCAGAGGGTAAATTGTCCTGCTGCAAGTGCTGCCTGACCAACATATTTTTGGGCTCATTGTGTTCTTATCTCTGGCAACTGTGATCTAGCAGGAAGTGCAATGCAACTGTGATCCACAGTGCAATGCAAACCTCCTGAGAAGTTGCAGTCATAACCACACAATACTGTGAACCCTGAACCATTCCAACGTAATTTCTTCTCTGGCCACGATTGCTACGATGATCACTACGATGCCCTTTCGTTCTCTTGTGATGAGATGCCTCCTGCAATCCCTGCCATGCCCATGAGTATCATTATCAGACCAGAATCCCCGATTAATGTTCTGCTCACCAGATCGCTGTGTAAAGAAAGCCTAACATGGCTCCAGTAATCACATAAGTTGTCGAAAGGCAGACAAAGAAAGGGTACGAGGAAACGCCGACTTCGATGGCTATGAGGAGAACCCAAAACACTGCAAAAAGATAACATGTGTTTATTCTGTTCTCTGACAGTTTTAAATAAACCAAAGTTACTCCATATTGAGGCCTAGCATTTTCCATAGGATAGCTTACTGCCAGTCACTTGAAAAAGTTATGCCCTGAAAACTGATAAATGCTGTTTCACCTTCAAGGCTTTATTCTCACAGTGGCTAGGGAGAAGAAATATACAACCAATTACCAATAAGAAATGGCCATACACTTGTGATAAACTGGTTTTGGCTACAATTACACTCACTCAAAAGGATCAGACATTCCTAGTCAGCCCAAGCTCCTGGTTCTTGCCCAAACACAACACCAATGGAAGCGCACCCCAGGGTATGAACCTGCCCTAACACTATGATTGTCAACTGAGGCCCTCCTCCAGGTGCCTCCCCAGAGGGAAGTTCGGAGATTGGCAACAAAGGAGAGGGCCTTCTCACTGGCAACCCCCCAATTGTGGAACTCTCTCCCCATTGAGGTCTGCCTGGCACCAACATTGTCATCCTTTTGGTGCCAGATTAAAACTTTCCTCTACTCCAAGGCATTTGACTGCATATGATAAGGTTTTAGCCGGTCCTGAGATTTTTATTGTTGAGTGTTTTAAATTGTTTTGTAAATGGTTTTTTTATATTATGTTTTAGATTGTGTTTTTAGGGTTTTAATCTTTTGTGAACCTTTGGTAAAATCTTTTGTAATAATAATAATAATAATAATATTTATTATCATCAATAATATGCGTTATTAATACAAGAATGATGATGATAATAATGATAATTTCTCCCCCCTCTCCCTTCAAAATGGCAGTCACAATTTCCAAGGCTGAAAGTTTGGGGCTTCTGCACTAGCACAGACACACAAGTGTAGCGTTCAGGGTGTTCTCCACATTGCTCCTTCGAGAAGGCTTCAGAGTGCCAAATGAGCTCCTGCACTGTCTGGTCAGATAATGGAGGAGGAGGAGGAGAAGGAGGGAGCGGAGAAAGTAGCTCATCCTCGTCTGTGCTGCTGTTGGAAGGATGGCTGCTGAGCGGCCAGGTGCCTGTACTGAACCTGCGGCTGCCACCTCTGGGAGGCCACAGCTGGCCAAACCCTCAGCTGCTTTGTAAACGCAGGTAAGAGTTCAGAGCTGGCTGCATCTGTGGCATGGATAAGGGAGAGGGGATCATTCTTCCTCTCTGGGGCAGGAAACGGGGGGCGGGATTGAGGAAGAGGTGTGTGTGCTAGATTAATTGAGGGGTGGAAATGAACTGAAAAGATAGGGTTTGGGGAGGATCTGGATGTTAAATTAATTGGGGGTGGTTAAATCAGTCAAAGAGGAATTTATTTGGGGTGGGATCTGTGTGGGAAATTAACTGGTTTGATTTCTGTAAAGTGGCTGTTGTGTGGTAGCAGCAAATGTGGGAACAAAAAGGTTGTTTGCAGCCCTGGCACCACCTCTGACCTTGGGCAGTTCACTCAACTTTATTTAGTCCCATGGTGGGCAACATTTTGAGATTGGGGTTTCATTGGCCCTCGCAGAACCCTTCAGGGCCACAGAAGTGAGGTCACAACAGACACCCCCCCGTCTCTTACACACACACACACACACACACACACACACACACAGTATTTCTGAGAGGGGGGAAAGGTTTTAAACTCCACCCCCACCTGCCACCGCCAGCGATCTAGATTGCTGTTTCCCTGCTGCTATGAGCTACACTTACCCTTAGCCCAGGCAGGAAGTTCCTCTGGGAGGTAGTCTTGATCGAACAGGAACATCACTTTATCTGCAATAACTCCGAATGCAAATCCAAGTGACCAGCGGTTGCTGAATGAGCTGACAAAATCAAAAGGTCTGTAAAGAAATAAATGAATCCTTAAGACTCTGGGGAACAACAGTGAATTCATTAGAGTGGTTATGGGCAACCTGCAGCCACCCAGAAGTCGTTGGACTACAATTCCCATGATTCCTTACCACTGGCCATGCTGGGTACAGCTGATGGGAGTTGTAGTTCAGGATCATCTGGAGAGCCACATGTTCCCCACCCTTGCCTGAGAGAGTACGTTCCCCTTGCTTCAGAATGATTAAAATCGTCTTTCATCAGTAAACCTGGAAGAATAGATGGTGATGGGAACTCTTTGACTCCACCCCTTTGCTACTTCCAGGCAAAACCCCACACTTCAGCTTATGTATTGTTACGTATTGCTGCTCACGCTTCAAGGGGCTACAACTGCTGAAGCTGAAACCAAGGAGGAGCTACTTGATTAGGGAGACAAGCAGCAAGCCGTTTGAGAACTGCTGTGTTGAGGGGCCCAAAGAGTGCTCCGGCTAAGGCTGATCCAGATGACGGCCTTGCGCCAGCCAAAACAGCACTGTGCATGGACACGGGCCGAAAGATGTCAGCGCCGCCCCCTTCCTGTTCCTCCAGAGTGGGTTCTTCCAAGCTACGCACACACACGTTTCATGCATAGCAAGGACTGCGCTGGATCCATGTGGCCCTGAGTTGGAGGGAGGCACGCTCTGGCCTCTGTCTCTGGCCCAGGGACCAAACGCCCCTGGGCGGTCGCAGCCCCTGCCTCCCAGGAAGAACTTCATGGCAAGAGGGGGCCAGACCAGCCTTGTCCACGGGCCGGAGAAGGAGCTGCTGCTCCAGTGCTTGCGTTTCTCTCCTCTCCCCAGTCCTACACAAGCGTCCCCTTCCACAGCTCTCACCCTCCTGGGTCGATCCAGAGTCCGGCCATGATGGAACCACACACCCTCGGGCCTTTCACAGATTAAGGTATGGGCTTGGAACAGCTCTACTGTCACACCAAGGGTGTCTGCCCGAGTCGGATGCGCCACGCACACACACCACACCTTAGGGTGCTGGTGGTTCTTTGTGCCAGAACGGCGTTGCATTTACTCTACAACATCCTGGCGTCAGCATCTTGGGCCGGATGGCAACTTGGACAGCCCACTGGAGGAGCCCTACCCAGGACCATCTTGGAAGCACTCTCCCCACCAGGCCTTTGCCACGACAGGATCCTGCAGCCTGCACACAAAGACCGTACCCAGGGCCAGTGTGGAGGTTTATCCTTCCCTGACACAGCAGAAGGAGATGGCCCTGTTTGGGTGGGAAGGGCAGCACCTTATGCAGGATGCTCAGTCTGTCCCTCCTGGAAGCACAGAGGCAGATCTGGAAAGGTGACTACTTTCACCCAGGGGTGGCCCTTGCTGGACTGGTGCATTTGTCTTTTTAGAAGTGACTTAAAGCTGCAGCAGGAAAGGTATTCTCCAACTCACGTCAACACCCCGACACATCCAGTGAGGCCGGGCAATTTTTCATCTAAACAACACCTTCTTGCTCTCCTTTCAAGACAGGCCAGGATTATAATGATGATGATCTGCAAGTACAGAAGAAGTACCAAGAGGGGAGTGAAGGTATCAAAGATTTTTCAGAAACCAATGCAGAATAACGAGACCCAACAGTTCAGATCTGGAAATCTCCCACTAGCCCAGAACTTCCCCCAACCCCCTGTCCTCCAGGTGTGTTTGACTACAATGCCCATCATCCCCAGTTTCACACATTTTTGTCTGGAAAATATAGGGGATCATATTACAGTGGTATAATTTTGCATCTGCACAAACTCCACAGCACTGTAGAATGGGTAATGGTGGAGGGCCCAGTAGGTAATGGATTATACACCCCACCTTTAAATCAGGTGAGATTAGTGCTGCAACAGGCTAAACCAGAAGTGTGCTACAGTTATTATGGAAGCCCCAGAAATTGCTAAAACGCACCATTAAAATACACATCCACACACAATGGCCAGATTTGGACAATCAGTGGGGAAAAGAAACCACCGTGGCTTCTTCTCTCCGCCCCACACATGCCACTCACGTGCCTGCCAATTCCCTAATTACTCTTGCATGGCAGGTTATCATGGCGTTTGAACCCGGTGAGGTGGGCTTCCAAACCACCCAGCAACCTATGGCTTGTTGTAGGAGTTACAGGGTGGTTTGGAAGCACCTTGCCGGGTTCGGATGATATGATAATCCGCACCGCAGTGAGGGTAATTAGGGAAATGGCGGACATGCAGCAGCACACACAGGGCAGAGAAAAGAAGCCACGGTGGCTTCTTTTCCTCTGCTGATCATGCGAACTCAGTCAGTGGCTGGATTCAGACAACATGATAACCCACACTTAAGGGTTATCATTGAACGGTGTGGGTTGATCTTGAAACATGGGTTATCGTGTTGTCTGAACCCAGCATAATATAAAACTATGGTGAACAACCCAAAGTTCACTACCCAACAATAAACCATAGGTTGTCTTCATGGGTTGTTCATGGTTAACAAATCATGGTTTGTTAGCGCAGCTGGGTTCAAACAACCCAATAACTCATGTTACAACAACAACCTACAGACAACCCACACTCAACACTTATTGTGTTGTCGGAATCCAGTCAATGACCTGTCTCGCATGATGAAACAATCCATGGTTTGTTAACTGTGGGTTGTTAGGGAGCACATGAGAGTGAGCGAGCATGCAGGCTCCTGACTGCTCATCCACTTATGTTGCACTAAATAATTCAGGAATGTTCCATCTCTGGGTTGTTCTCCATGATGTCTGAACCCAGAAATCTGGGTTGTTAAGGAAGAAACAACCCAGAATTTGAAGCAATAACATCCAAGAAGAAACAGGAATGCAACTCTTTGGAAAAACATCTGGAGTCTCAGGAATAAATGAGGAAGCAAATGGCATTGGTATCAGAAACAGAGACTAATCTGGGAGCATCACAAGTGTGCAGCAGGGCGGGCACGGGAATGGGAAACTGAAGTAAGGTCCTCTCCATCTTGTAAGTAATACACTGTTTTACACATGTAATTTAGTACTCCAATGAAGTGCCTTTATACAGATGGGATTATGTATAAAGTCATATTCTATACTATTCCTTTCTATAGTAAACCTTTCCACACAGCTACATAATATGTTACATGGAAGGCTCAATATTTTTCATTGCCAACGTCCCTTTAAAAGTCTATGCATATTAATTTTATGATTCATTATCAATAAATAAAACTTGCATTTTGCAAGCATAGATACATGTTTAGTCTGCGATTCAAACTCACTCACCCCTACTCAAAATATAGAAAGGGAGGTGAACACCACTTCAGACTAGCTGGATTATACCCTCCACCCATGGGGTCATTCGCACCAATTGCCCTGCGGGAAGGATCCCAGAAGAGACAGGGAGGCAGGCAGGACAAAACCACCTCAGAACCTGGCCCAGCAAGGCCATCTTTCACCATCTACACTATGGGAAGGATCCTGATCACTCTGGGGTGGGGGTGGGGATATCACTTATTTTTAACAAATATTGTTTGTGATTATATTAAAGAATGTTAATGTTACTTGAAAGCTGCCTTAGGATTTGTATCCTGAAAGGCAGAATATAAACACTTTTAATTAATAATAAATGAATGAATGAATAAAACCAAGCCTAACTGAAGCACGTGAAGAGACACCAAACTTCCACTGCCCAGCACAGCATTCCACTTTAAGGTTGGCTTGTTCTGTGGTAGAACGCTGGCATCTTTTATGAGGTAAACTTCATGCCCCACATTTCTACTGTTAGATGCAAGTAAGTCTCATTTTTAGATGTTTCTTGTCATCAGAGTGTGTGGGACTATGGGTGAACCATGATGCAGCATTCTAACTAATGGTGAAGGAACCACTGCAAGTAAAATTTAACACCTCTCATTTCCTAGGAAAGATGCAGAAATCTCCTGGCTTTTTGGATTTTCCTAGTAATTCAGGGACTTAGACTATGCATATATAAAATTACTAGGAGATGTGGAAGGACCGTAATAATTTTAATAATCACATCAGTTTCTCATAGTGCCATTTTGGGCTTGTGGTAATCAGAAGTTCAGAAAAGCAGAAGCGTCATTTTCTCTGTGTGACAGAGATGTGGGGGAAGCATCCAGTGAATCTGAATAACAGCAAGTTTCCCCTTATCCCAAATGGGGTTCCTATGTCTAGAGGTGCATGCTTTAATTGGGAAACACTAAATAGCTAATGATTATGAGACAGTTGGCCTACTTACTGAGGGAGCAAGTGAATAATGTAGAAAAGACTCCATTTCTATTGCACTGCTACAAGTGAAATTTTTCAAGTTGTCACTGTCCCTGTTAAAAGAAACACAATGGCCAATAACAGATTTATGCGGTAGTTATAGATAGGTTTTGACACCCTCAAAACTGTTCACAAAAAACTGTTCTTTCTCTGCTGTGAACCTCTAGACGGGCCTTCCCCAACCTGGTGCCCTCCAGATGTGTTGGACTATAACTCCCAGGATGCCTCAACACATCTGAAGTGTACCAGGTTGGGGAAGGCCCTTCTAGAGCAAACTTCTAATAGCTGAAGCACGCTGGGTGAGTTCGCACAACACGACAACCCACCCTGGTGAAAAAACTACGCAGGGTGGGTTGTTCACAGAACCCACAGTGAGCATGACAGAAGATTGGGCTTACCATGGATTGTTCTCCCCTCCTTCCCCCTTGGTCCTCCAGCTGGCTCCAACACATATTCCAGGGGACTTTGTGGCAGAACCCTTCTTTTCTGCCCATCCCATCCCCCTCTTCACACAGATCGCCACCCCAGTTGTGCTCGCTGGCTTTCTTTTTTTAAAAGTTTCAGGTCCTGACATCTGCAGGAATGGGGCCGAGATATAATTTCGTTGGTCCTGGGAATTTGTGCAAAGTTCTTCATTTTATTGTTATTATTGCCACTTTTTCTCAGTTGCACAAGTGCACACTTGTGGCTGTCAAAAACACATAGGCTTGCCTTGTCTATTGCCTTGTGTGTTTCTGCTGTCAATGGCTATCAAATCAGCCTATATGCAGTCTCTTGTTGTCAGCTACCTTGTATGTTTCATACTGTGGTTTGTTCCCTTTGACAGATGAAACACACAAGGCAATAGACAAGGCAAGCCTATACATTTTTGACAGCTGCAAGTGTGCACTTGCACAACTGTGAAAAAGTGGCAAACAAACCAATAATGAATACATTTGCACAAATTCCTGGGGCCGAAATACACACACACACACAGGCCCCATTTGCGCAAATGTTGCGGCCCAAAAAAATAAAGAAAAAGGAGTTGGCAAAGGAGTGACATTTGGGCACCATTGGAGGGGCTGTAACTGTTGAGGGCGGCCTGAGGTGACTCAGTTGAAATCACGAAGAGTGACTGTAGCGGCAATTAGAAAGAGCTGCGGGGGGTTTTGACTGTCTCGTTGAGCAGCTCACCTGCCACTTCCCTCAACCTGCTGTTCCAGATTCAGATGACACATCAACCCATTGTGGGTTGAACAACCTGTACAACAAGCAGTGGGTTATCAGGGTGGCTTGTTGCCCCAAAATTAGCCACCCTGCAGGAAACCATCTAAATTTGCATGACACAACAACTCACCATGGCTTGTTATGCATGATGGTTTGCCATGTCATACGAACCCAGTCACTTTCTCCCACTAAAATAGCAAGCTCCTTAGAGACAAAAGGGCTTACATTTAGCATCTATAAGGATTATTTCTTTATTTCAAAAGGCATTGAGGGCACTGTACAAGGCATAAAAATTTATTATAGCAAATACAATGCCGTGGAAAAAACAAAACCAACCATCACACAAACAGTAAAATTGAGAGGCAATGAATTATAAAGGAGTGCTTTTTACCAGCTTAGGCTGGTATGCCACCTGCAGCCCTATCTGGAGAGGATGAACCTTGCCTCAGTTATCCACGCACTAGACACGTCCAGGCTGGACTACTGTAATGCGCTATACATGGGGCTGCCTTTGAAGATGGTTCAGAAACTCTAGCTAGTGCAGAATGCAGCTGCCTGAATATTGGTGGGGGTGAGGCGATTCGATCAAATAACGCCTATACTGTGTCAGCTGCACTGGTTACCAGTGTGTTTCCGAGCCCAATTCAAAGTGCTGGTTTTGACTTTTAAAGCCTTAAATGGTTTGGGACCAAGCTCCTTGAAGGACTACCTTCACCCATATCAGCCTGGCCACACTTTAAGATTAGAAAGAGAGGCCCTTCTCATTTGCCCATCTGTGAAAGCAGTCAGGTGGGTGATCACATGTGAGAGGGCCTTCTCTGCAGCGGCCCCACACCTTCGGAACAAGCTGCCATTGGAGGTTCGCCGTTCTCTGTCATTGCAGACTTTTAAGAAAGCCTTGAAAACATATTATTTTACCTTCTCTTAATATGACTATTTTTGCTGTTACTGCTGTTAACATTGTTGCTGGTTTTATTGTTGGCTTTTATTGTTGTTTTTATCACTTTTAATATTTAGCTGTTTTTATCTATGTTATTGTTGTAAGCCGCCTTGGGAGGGCTTCTGCCCTGAAAGGCAGCCAAGAAATATTTATATAATAAATAAAATAATAATAATATAAAAACAAGCAGAGGCAATATAATCGGGTAAAATGCCTGGACAAATAAAAACATGTCAAAAAGTGCGAAAAGATTGCAATGTTGAGGCCAGTTAACCTCCCTTAGATTTCCAAAAGTTTGGATTCTGGAGTCAGAAATCTGTCCATGGGCAGCCTTGGTGGATTGTGAAATACCTCCTCCCTTCTCAACGTAAGACCTGTTCCAAGAAGTGGGCGGGCAGGCAGGCAGGCAGGGACACAGAGAAAGTGGACAATGGGCCAGCAGAACCCCATCTCTTGTGGGCCCAAGAAACCAGAATACACTTTTCCTCAATGTCCAGCAGGGGCGAGGAATGTGTGGCCCTCCAGATGTTGTTGCGCTGCAGCTCCTCTCAGCCCTAGCCAGCATAGCCAATGGTGAAGGGAGGTGCAGTCCAATGACATCTGGATGGCCAGACGTTCCTTATCCCTGATACACAGGAACATGGAGGTAAACACGTCTTTAACATGACACGCAGTTGGTCCCTTAGTCTGAGCACTGAACCAGCAGCCAGGTGCCACAGAGTTGAAGCCAGAAGCAGAGCAAGAAGCTCCAGCAAGCAAGAGTTTGGCTAAAACCAAAACTCTGGGACCAGCAGGGAATGCCAACTTCCCTATGGAGAAAGCTCTGCACCACCTCTGGCCTGGCCTGCTGATGAGGTTCAGGGGGCCAAGAGGGAGAGCCTGAAGCAGAGATCCTGGGCTTGATCCTGCTGGCCACGGGTGATGCCTCCAGGCTCACGGCGGATGACGCCTTCACTGCCCCTGATGGGCCTGAGGACCAGCGACTGCTCCTCATTCTGTAAGAGGGACTCTTAAAGTGCCCAGATTGGACACAACTTGGCCCCCTCCAGCAGTGTTGGACTACAACTCACTCCATCCCCAAATGTCTAGGGATGATGGGAGTTGTAGTCCAACCCCAATGGGGCGCAACGCTGGGGAAGGCTGCTATACATCCAGTCAGAATACAAGAGCCGCCTTCTCCTTCGGGTCTGGCCATTCCCATCAGCCGTCTACAGTGCTCTAAGGCGTACTTTCCGCCCCCGAGGACATTTTCAACACGGGGGCTCCCGCCCCTCGCTTCAGCACTATTTACTAACCCTGGCCAACGACTCGTCACACACCAGGTACAAACGAACGGCAGCAAGGCTACGGTGGTTTCTGTATACCCATCTGTGTCCTCCTTCTTCCTTTACTTTCAGGCCTGTTTTACCTAGGATCTGAGTGCCTCAGCCAACAGCAGTCAGCAAAGTGCAAACACAGCCACTATCCATCCTCATGACACACTCCCAACTGGGAATCAAACATGAGCACGTTGGAGGCCAGGGACGCAGGCTGAATTAAGGCCCAGCCCCAAACAACCCGCATTGTTGCAGCTTTGCTATTCACACTAGCCACGTCTCTATGGAGACCATCGAGGATGTCCTCAGAAGGGGTTTAATCGTGGCTCATATGCAGTGACTCTCCAGACATACCAAGCAGGCGATTTTGGTGATATTCTGGTGCTTACCTCAGGAACACCAAGGCTGCAATCCTATACTCATTTACTGGGGAGTACGTCTATTTCTGCTTCATTGACTATGCTAAAGCCTTCGATTGTGTGGATCACAACAAACTCTGGCAAATCCTTAAAGAGACGGGAGTACCAGACCACCTTACCTGTCTCCTGAGAAACCTGTACGAGGGTCAAGAAGCAACAGTAAGAACCAAACATGGAACAACCAATTGGTTCAAAATTGGGAAAGGAGTATGACAAGGCTGTATATTGTCGCCCTGCTTATTTAATTTATATGCAGAGTACCTCATGAGAAACGCCAGGTTGGATGAATCACAGGTCGGAATTAAGATTGCCGGGAGAATTATCAACAACCTCAGATACGCAGATGATACCACCCGAATGGCAGAAAGCGAAGAGGATCTCAAGAGCCTCTTGTTGAGGGTGAAAGTGGAGAGTGCAAAAGCTGGCTTGAAACTCAACATTAAAAAAACGAAGATCATGGCATCTGGCCCCATCACTTCCTGGCATATAGAAGGGGAAGAAATGGAAGCAGTGACAGATTTTACTTTCTTGGGCTCCAAGATCACCACAGACGGTGACTGTAGCCATGACATTAAAAGACGCTTGCTCCTTGGGAGGAAAGCTACGGCAAACCTAGACGGCATAGTAAGAAGCAGAGACATCACCTTGTCGACAAAGGTTTGTATAATCAAAGCTATGGTTTTCCCAGTAGCAACGTATGGCTGTGAGAGCTGGACTATAAGGAAGGCTAAGCGCCGAAGAATCGATGCCTTCGAACTGTGGTGCTGGAGAAGACTCTTACGAGTCCCCTGGACTGCAAGGAGGTCTGTCAAATCAGTCAATTCTAAAGGAAATCAACCCTGACTGCTCACTGGAAGAACAGATACTGAAGCTGAAGCTCAAATATTTTGGCCACCTAATGCGAAGAGAGAAGTCACTGGAAAAGACCCTGATGCTGGGAAAGACTGAAGGCAAAAGGAGAAGGGGACGGCAGAGGATGAGATGGCTAGATAGCATCACCGATGCAATGAATATGAACCTGAGCACACTCTGGGAGAGAGCGGAGGACAGGAGGGCCTGGCGTGCTGTGGTCCACGGGGTCACGAAGAGTCAGACACAACTGAACAACTGAACAACAACGCCCTGTTGTATTCAATGGGACTTACTGCTGCATTGATATGTATAGGATTGCCCAGAAAGAGGTATGAGTTCCTACCATATTTATTTATCACATTTCTAATCTGACCAATAACTAGCGTTCTCTGGGTGGATTACAAACAGTAAAAAACATAAAATGCTGTAAAACTTAAAAATATAAAATACAATACAAATATTTAAAAGCATAAAATGCAAAAACAAACAAACCCATCACAGGAATTGATAAAACAGCCATAAATATCTAGAATTAGGTCTCTAAAATGCCTGGGGGACAAGAAAGGTCCTCGCCTGGTGCCAAAAAGGTAACATAAGCACCAGGTGAACCCTCTTTGGGGAATTTATTCCATAAATGGGGTGCCATCACTGAGAAGGCCCCATGGGTCATGAATGCAACCAAAATAAGAATATTCATGGCTGTATATTTCAGTACAGTGATCTCTGCATCAACTAGCCATATAATGGGACAAACCTAGTGTTTCTCATAGATCACCAATCTGCTTTTTTCTGAATTAAAAGTGGAGATACACTTCACTCAGATAGCCTAAACGCTTTACTTTTAGAGCAGGGTTGGGGAACCTGGGGCCCTCCAGATATTTGTTGCATTCTAATTCCCGTCACTCCCAGGCAATGGTCAAGGATGATGGGACTTGTAGTACAATATCTGGAGGGTCACAGGTGCTCCCCACCCCATTTTAGAGTGTGTAAGAGTAAGAACTGCCATTCTAGCTGAATGGAATCTCTACATTCAGGGTCGGCCTATCTGAGATTATGCTAGAGACAAACACCAGGGAGAGCTACGCCCTTCTTCAAGCCATGACTGTAAGCTCCCCAGAAGCATCTCAATTGCCAGTGCTGGATACAGACACTCGACTAGATGGACCTCAGTCAAGGTACAGTCCAAATCTGGTCCACACTCTCACTCAGTGCCTGAGCTGTACTGCTTGAAAAGCCAAGGGAGAAAGGGTGGGCTGTCCCCAGGGTAAATCTGGCAGCGGAGGCACTCATCCAAAAATGCAGGTGGCTGTGTTGATCCCAACAAATAACAGTTTTGCTCTCCACCAGGAGCAGGTCTTTTGCAATGCTAATGACTCTTCATTGCCCGCTCAAGCCACTCCAAAATACTTTGCATTACATCACAGAACAAAATATTGTTGCTGGGAAAATTCATTTCTCCCCAGCTAATGTGAGGATTGCAGCCAAGCACAGAGGGAACAGGGAATCTGAGGCGGGTGGCAGATGCTGCTAATGAACAAGTCCTGGTGCTGCGTCTCTCCATGACCTGACTCCACTCCACCTCTGCCGGCCCCCCACAGTAACATGACATCTCTTTGCGTTTTGTTTGTAATGTCCCATAAATGTTTGAGCACACGTGGTCCATCCAGGGCTGGCATCAGGGGTCAGCTCATTATATGAAATGATTTTTTAAAAAAAAGAGTAGCCTTGGCCCGCATCCTGTGCACATGTTTTGCTCAAAGGGACTTAATTCTGAGCAGTGCTACACTCTAGGCAAGACTTGGGGGCCCACCTCCCAGAGTGAGCAGGAGGGCCCCCACAAACAACACAGAACAGGCTGCTTCACCCCATTCTGAACTACATGCACAGTACTGCCTAAAGGGCGGGGAGGAAGCATAAGGCCATTTGAAGGAAGTGATACACATTGCAACACTCACCGCGATCAAAACAGCCCCATGTTGTAAGATGGTTCAGTCCAGGGCCTAAAATTACTTAAACGCACCAGTGAACCTGAGCCAATGTGCATCACTCATGGGATTTGCAAGTAGCTAGAAAGCTATTTTAAAAGAGGTGGAAACTAGATTGGTTTTCTTGACTAATTTCCTTAAAGGAAATATATATATATAGAGAGAGAGAGAGAGAGAGAGAGAATACCACCCCGCCTTATGTTTGGAATGCACGAGAATGGATTTTCTTTTTCGCTCTGGAAAGATAGACTCATTGATTCCCATAAAAACAAAAACCTGAACTACACATTTATGCAGATTGCTCTCTTGAAAGCCCAACCTGGGCCCTGGGAAAGAGGAACAAGCTATATTGTTCTCTGGGGAGTTGTGGGCAATGAAGCAGGCCAGATGCCAGTTAGAGAGCAGGTGGCTGATGTCTTGCTCTGAAGCCAAGCGAACACTGCTCAGAGCACATAATCATGCTTTCCACATGGCAGTGTGGGCTGTGAAAAACATTCATTTTGCAGCCCCCATCACAGACTCAGGTAGCCACCCAGACAAGCTCTTCAGAGCGGTTCAGAGGTTACTAAATGCAGAGGCAGCTTCTTCAGAGCCCTCAGAGGCTTGCTGTGATGCTTTTTCATCGCACTTTGAAGATAAGGTCATCCAGCTCTGAAGCAATTTAGATGCCGCTGTTATGGCAGATCCAGTTGAGGTGTCCAGTGCCCCATCTAGCCACATTTGTGGGATCCATTTCAGTCAGTGCGGCCTGATGACATGACAATGTGCTTGCAGTCATGCGACCAACCACATGCCCTCTTGACCCCTGTCCCTCATGGCTAATTAAGCCTAGTTGGCAGGGCTTGGCTGGGTGGGCCCTGGGTGTGGGTGATGCCCCAGTGTGTGAAGAAGTGGTGCCCGTTGCTTTGAAGGAGGCCTTTCACCAGCTTTGGCTGGTACACTAGATGCTCTGACTTGGATTCCTGCATTGAGCAGGGGGTTGGACTCGATGGCCTTATAGGCCCCTTCCAACCCTACTATTCTATGATTCTATGACCAACTACAGCCTCTGCTGGACCGTGATAGATTAGCCACAGTGGAACAGGCATTGGTAACCTCCAGATTGGATTACTGCAATGCGCTCTATGTGGGGCTACCTTGGGCTTCATCCAGATCAGCTGGTGCAAAATGCAGCAGTGAAGCTGCTAACTGGGGTCTCTTTCCAACAGCAAGCTACATCCTTGCTAAAAGAACTGCACTTCTTAAAACTCATCTCTTCACACAGGCTTTCCCTGAAGTGTGATCCAACCAGTTATGGTTTGTATCACACTGTAGAGTGTTCGGTTTTATTGCTGATTAATTGGTATTGTGTTGTTTTTATTGTTATATTTATTGCTGTTTTGATGCCATTGCATCTTATGTCCACTGCTTTGATACTTCTGTGGAAAGCTGTGGAATAATAAATCAATAAATAACCAGATTACAAAGACCTGGACCACAATCTTAGACAGCTGTATGCATGGGTGGGGATGAATCTTGGAAATAACAGGAGGTGTTTTGACTTTTTTCTCCTTTTTCTTTACTGCCAACAAGCACCTGGCTGAACTGACTGAAAAGAAAAGCAGCTTGGCTCTTCAATCAGGTGACTGGCTACAGTAAAAACACTTGAAACAACTTGGGTTGCATGTATGCTCCTCTCAGCTGTGACTATGATTATTTCCTGTTTTCAGAAATGGGGATCCGCCATTGCTTCTTTGTCCCAGAATCCTTGGCATGATCTGATACTTGCAGTACCTAGTGGTGACTAATCCATTCAGTCCACAACAGCCTTCCCCACTCTGGTGCCCTCCAGTTGTGCTGAACTACAACTCCCACAATCCCCAGCCAGCATGAGGACAATCTCCACCGTAAGACTGGGCTGGGGGTGGGATGCTTGCAAATTAAACTTTTCTCGTGCTATAGCATTGCCTCATTTTTGGAATGTTACCAGGAGAGGAAGGGGGAAGTCTAGATGGCAGTGGCTGGGTTTGCACATAATGACAACCCAAAGTATGAGTTGAGTACGGGTTGCTGTTGAATCATGCGTTGTCATTATGTGAGAACCTTGTACTATGGTCTAACTATGGGTTGCTAGCCATGAACAACCCAGGGAGAACCCATGGTTTGTTGTTGGGTTGTGAACTCTAATAAAGATATTACCCACCTGTGGAATTTCGATTCTTTTTCCTCGTGGAGCAATGTGGCTATCTTTGCTTTTTCAGTACAATAAATGATATACATAATGGTACCTAACAATTTTATAAGTAAAATGTCCATTTAGAGATATCCTTAAAACACAACATGAAAGGCGTATCAATTTATTTTGAAAGTATTTAAAGGTGTGTCTAGCCTCTTAAAAAGGAATGTGAAGCCCACTTCTTAAAAAAAAATCTGTATATTGGGACAACAACAAAACAACAACACACTCATTTAAGTTATTTCAGTATTTTCTTCTAACTGACAAGAGGAAAATTAAGTATTTGGATTTAATCAGTCTGTAATTGAAAGGTGTTGTTAAACAATGGTATTTTGAAAAAATGAGAAACTCATCAGATTGTTATGCCTAAAGTTAACTGAGAACTGAAAGCAACTTAGAGTAACTTTGATTTTTAAAGGTTGATGTGGGACAATCACAAAAGCACCCAAATAAATGTAGCATTAGTTTTGTTGCTCTTTAGAAATTGTGCCTCCAGAAAAAGTGACATTCATGAAGAGTTCTTCCAATATTAAAACTCCAACATTGTCAAAAGAACTTATGAAAGACTAATCTCTCCAGAGGGGTTGCTCTGTTTTTGCTCTTCCTGCAAAAATAACAGTCTTGTAGCAATTTAAAGTCCAACAAATTTAAAATGGCATAAGGTTGCGCACCAGTTGCTAAGCAGGAAGTTAAGTAGACCAGGTATGGGCAGAAAGTAGAGCTCCAGATGTTTGGAACTTCAACTCCCAGAAGCCCCTGCTGGCATGGCCAATGGACAGGAATGTGGGGAGTTGAAGCCTCAGTCTCTGGAGATCTACTGCCCATTCCTGAAGTAGACCAGCAAAATAAGTGAGGATGTAATCTTAACTACAGTGCGATTTACATCTGAATAAACACGCATAGGATTGTGCTGTAAAAACACAGGATAAAAACACAGGATTAATGAAATTCCTCCCAATTTAACAGTTCTTTGAACTACCATCTGAATTAATATAAAATACGAGTTATTTGGAATGAGGTTAACATAGCAGCTTGGGAATATGCATTTGCCAAAGTGCTACATGGTTCTACACCTCTTTGGTCTTTTTGGTGAACTGATTTCATTAATATTCTCTGCTTGAATATCAATGTGTGATCTTTTTTGTCTCTCTGTGTTTTGGTTGTAGTAATCAAAATTAAGGATAGCTGAATGATTAGGGGGATTAAATGTAAGAATATAGAATAGTTAAAACTATAGATAGTATTGCTATTCTATTTTTGGATCTTTGACTCTCTAAGAAAACATTGACTATCACAGTTTCATGTGAATAAATGAATCTACATCCAAATGGTAGACCTGAATAGTGGTAAACATTTTGAAAAAATAGAGGTGTTGATCAATGATTATCATGTATTAATTACATCCCACTCTTCTACGTATTCTTCTATAGCATAATCAGAAAACCTTATCATATAATAACAATACAAACAATTTCTAAAGGAAATAACAAAAACATACAACTCAATCACTAGTAAAATAACAAAACAAAATGACTGTATCTACTATAATATTATCACATATATTATATATTACTGTAAGAAAACATAATTAGTTTATAATTATGCTGCAAATTATTTTTCAGAAATTAGAATGTGCACTTGAGCCACGGGATTCCACTCCTCCCTGCCCACCCCCAGGCCCCCGCACGTAGAATCCAAGTTTCAGTTATAACTTGGAAAGCCCTAATATGCCTAGAGACTGCCTTATCCTAAACCCTCCCTTCTCCCTGGTCATTCCCTCAGGCAAACCATGGTTTGCCACCAAACCAGTACTGGAAACTCATTGCAGACCATGGTCTCCAATTCGGGCTTGGAGGAGAACTATGGGTTGCAGGAACCATTGTTTCCCCAATCTGGATGCCTGCACACCTTTTGAGAGGTTGTAAGACCTGCTTGTTTCAGTTGGCTCTGGAGCCTCAGAGTGAAGCCGAGGAAAGCTGGGGAAGTTCCAGATGACTTGGGGCAATCTACATTACAACTTTAAACTGCTTTCAAACCAGTTTATCTAAAGGGATCCTGCAGTTTCATGAGGGTATTGAGAATTCTTTGCTTGAGACCCCTGCCCAAGCGGCCCCTCTCCCTGGAGCTACAGTTCCCAAAATTCCTGTATTTGGTAGCTGTAATCGCTAAAAACAGGTATGAAACCAGTTTAAAGTTGTAATGTAGATTGCCCCTTGGTTACGTTTTATCCTGTTCAGCTTTTGGGGTGGGAGGTTGTTATGCACCCAAAGCCGTCCGGATCAGACTGCCTAAATAACTTGAGCCACCCCTGTAGCTCAAAGCGCAACTGCCAAAGGGTATATCCAACAAAATACTTCCATAGGTCTACTGGGAATTGTTTTGTAAGCAGGCACCATGCTTCAGAGCAACTTGTGCAAAAGCAAAACTTTGGGCTGGTCATGATGCTCCTAAGGGGCAGTAACCTCGTTGCGGGGTATATTGTATTTTCCCCTTTTGGCCAAGTGCTCCCGACGAGGGCTCCTATCACGACCAGTCAAAAGGCAGCTATTCTGCCTTTTTCTGTTTAACAGGCTTTCTGCGGTAAGAAAAAAGACGGAAGAAGCAATGGGAAAACATGGGAGGATTATGAGCTGATAGGCGTCTAGCCCGGACGCCCTGCAACACTCCGCGAAGGAGGCCGGGCGATGGCAGAATGAAAGCAGCACAGGCTCCTTGTCCCCCGCTCTCGCCTGCGGGGCGCTTCCGGATGAGCCTTTCATTATGCCGTCGCCCTGCCCCGTTCGGGGAATGTTATGGGGGCGCCTAGGGGGGGCAGTGGGGACAACATCATCTCCCAGGAATAACCCTCCCGTGTTTTTCCGTCAGTTTTTCCCTCTTTTTTTCTTATCTGGGAAAAAAAGCCCCTGTCAAGGAAAAGGAGACCGCTGCCCTGTGCCTTCCGAGTGTCCCTCCGCCTGGAAGGGCCCCCTCCTCTCCGGGCACCCCTAGATGGAGTTCTTCTTGCGGGGGGAGGAGAACAGTGCGCGTGCGCGTGCAGAAACGGCGCGCGAGGACAGGGCGGCGCGCTCCCCGCCCCGCCGTCGGACCGCCGCGCGGCGCGCCCTCCGGCCAACGCCGCGGGAGGTCGCCCAGGGGCCGGCCGCGTCGGGCCCCAGATCACGCCCCTTTCGCGGGGAGCCCCCGGGACCGCGCCTCCCCCGGCAGCTTCCCTCCCTCGCGGCCCGCGCGTGCCTGGACCCGCGCCCCGGCCCGGCCCGGCCCGGCCCCGCGTTTCGTGAGCCCGGCGGCGCCGCGCGACCCGGCCGGCCTCGCGTCGCCCCAGCTCCGCCCGTCTCCGGCCCTCCTGGCACGCCGCCCCAGCCGCCCCAGCCCGGGCGGGCGGGCCGGTCCCGCGGGTTCGCGCGCAGCAGCCCCCGCCCCGCCACAGCCCGCCGGCGGCCACTTACTCGTGGTCTCCCCCGGAGCCCTCCATGGTTCTGCTGCCCCAGCTGGGACTCAGCGCAGGACACGATCGGGGTGCTGCTGGAGGGGCGGAGGGGGGAGGCGCCGCCGGCCGCCCCCTTACTGTGGGGACGGAGCCCAGCCCAGCCCGCGCGCAAAGTCGGCGCGCTCGGCGCCCGCCCGGCTTCCCGCTGCCTTCCTCGCCGTCCAGGTTGCGAGCGGGCTCTCGCCCGGGCGCTCCCAGCGGGAGGAATCAACGGGGAGGCGCCGCATCCTCCCGGGCGAAAGCGAACAAGGCGGCGGCGCGCCCTTGGCGAACGCGGTGTCGCCTCTTTCCTCCGCCCGCGGGGTTGTTTACGAAGCGCTTCTATTCCCCGACCGGGCAGCCGGCGAAGTCTTTGGTCGGTTCCACCTCCCGGGGGGGCGGGCGGTGTCCGCGGGCTGCCAGCCCTCCTCTGTTTGAGATTTCACGGTGCAGTTATTGATTGGCATCTTGATTTTTATCAAACGATACGCAGGAGTAACTCTCAAGAATAAAATCCTCCTGTCTCATTAATATTATAAGCCACACTGTGCTCCTTTTGGAGTAGAAGATCTTGAAATAAATACTTAAAGGGCAGCTCAACATATTACAATGTGTTGTACGTAACACCGGGGTTACACAGGGTTTCCCACAGCTAACACATAACCCAAACACTAATGATGTTTAAAGATGTGAAGCTATCATATATGGATACGCTAACATTGTGTGTGCTACAGGAAACAGGCTTGACACCCATGTTGTCTGCAACAACGTAATATGTAGAGCTGTCCCCACATACATACTGTATACTAGTATATGCTCTTGTGTGACATCCCCATGCTATGTGGTTGCTGTGGAATGTGTGGTGCTGCTCAAGAAAATGTAAATTTAAGGACTACCCAAGCAACAGCCCCTTGCATATTTCTGCATGATTCACTTCCCTGAGCATGCCTTCTGACTGCCTCATGCAGAGATGCAAGTGACAGCACAGCAAAGGTGTAAGCTGGTAAGCCAGGGCTGGGCAGATCTCTGGGCGATCTGCCCTAGACCAGCAAGGATTTCTGACTCCCAGTTGATTAACAATAGCAGCAGCAACCCCTTCATGGATCACTGCCTTGTTGTGGCAAAGGGGCTTGCGTAACTCAGTGAAGCCATAAGCTATGCCGTGCAGGGCCACCCAAGACGGACAGGTCATGGCAGAGAGTTCTGACAAAATGTGGTCCACTGGAGAAGGAAATGGCAACCCACTCCAGTATTCTTGCCAAGAAAACCCCATGGAACGTATCACAAGGCCAAAAGAGATGACGCCGGAAGATGAGCCCCTCAGGTCGGAAGGTGTCCAATATGCTACTGGGGAAGAGCAGAGGGTATTTCCAAGTAGTGCCAGAAAGAGTGAAGCGGCTGGGCCAAACCCGAAAGGACACTCAGCTGTGGATGTGTCTGGTGGTGAAAAGAAAATCCAATGCTGTAAAGAACAATATTGCTTAGGAACCTGGAATGTCAGATCAATGAATCGAGGTAAGCTGGAGGTGGTCAAACATGAGATGGCAAGATTGAACATCGACATCTTGGGAATCAGCGAACTAAAATGGACAGGCATGGACGAATTTAATTCAGGTGACCATCATATCTACTATTGTGGGCAAGAATCCCTTAGAAGAAATGGAGTAGCACTCATAGTCAACAAAAGGGTGGGAAAAGCAGTACTGGGGTACAATCTTAAAAATGATAGAATGATCTCAGTACGAATCCAAGGCAAACCATTCAACATCACAGTAATTCAAGTCTATGCCCCAACCACTGATGCCGAAGAAGCTGAGGTTGATCAGTTCTATGAAGACCTACAACACCTTCTAGAACTAACACCAAAAAAAGATGTCCTCTTCATCATAGGGAATTGGAATGCTAAAGTAGGAAGTCAAGAAATCACTGGGATAACAGGCAGGCATGGCCTTGGTGTACAAAATGAAGCAGGACAAAAGCTAATAGAGTTTTGCCAAGAGAACATGCTGATCATAGCAAACACTCTTTTCCAACAGCACAAGAGGCGACTCTACACATGGACGTCACCAGATGGTCAATATCGAAATCAGATTGATGATGTCCTTTGCAGCCAAAGATGGAGAAGCTCCATACAGTCAGTAAAAACAAGACCTGGAGCTGACTGTGGCTCAGATCATGAGCTGCTTCTTACAAAATTTCGGCTTAAATTGAAGAACGTCGGGAAAACCACTAAACCTTTCAGGTATGACCTAAATCATATCCCTGATGAATATACAGTGGAGGTGAGGAATAGATTTCAGGGATTAGACCTGATAGACAGAGTGCCTGAGGAACTATGGACGGAGGTCCGTAACATTGTTCAGGAGGCAGCAACGAAATCCATCCCAAAGAAAAAGAAATGCAAGAAAGCAAAGTGGCTGTCTGAGGAGGCTTTACAAGTAGTTGAGGAAAGAAGGGAAGCGAAAAGCAAGGGAGAAAGGGGAAGATATACCCAACTGAATGCAGAGTTCCAGAGAATAGCAAGGAGAGACAAGAAGGCCTTCTTAAATGAACAATGCAAAGAAATCGAGGAAAACAACAGAATGGGAAAGACTAGAGATCTCTTCAAGAAAATTGGAGATCTCAAGGGAACGTTTTGTGCAAAGACGGGCATGATAAAGGACAAAGAAGGCAGGGACCTAACAGAAGCAGATGAGATTAAGAAGAGGTGGCAAGAATACACAGAAGAACTATACAGGAAAGATCTGAAGGTCCCTGATAGCCATGATAGTGCGGTCACTGAACTTGAGCCGGACATCCTAGAGAGTGAAGTCAAGTGGGCCTTAGGAAGTATTAGTAACAACAAAGCTAGCGGAGATGACAGTATTCCAGCCGAGCTATTTAAAATCCTAAAAGATGATGCTGTTAAAGTGCTGCATTCAATATGCCAACAAATCTGGAACACTCAACAGTGGCCACAAGAGTGGAAAAGGTCAGTTTACATTCCAATTCCAAAGAAGGGCAACGCCAAAGAGTGTTCAAACTACCGCACCATTGCGCTCATTTCACATGCCAGCAAGGTGATGCTCAAAATCCTACAAGCTACGCTTCAGCAGTATGCGAACCGAGAACTACCGGAAGTACAAGCTGGGTTTCGAAGAGGCAGAGGAACTAGAGATCAAATTGCCAACATTCGCTGCATCATGGAGAAAGCAAGAGAATTCCAGAAAAACGTCTATTTCTGCTTCATTGACTACGCTAAAGCCTTTGATTGTGTGGATCACAACAAACTGTGGCAAATTCTTAAAGTGATGGGAGTACCAGACCACCTTACCTGTCTCCTGAGAAACCTGTACGAGGGTCAAGAAGCAACAGTAAGAACCAGACATGGAACAACCGATTGGTTCAAAATTGGGAAAGGAGTAAGACAAGGCTGCATATTGTCACCCTGCTTATTTAACTTATATGCAGAGTACATCATGAGAAATGCCGGGTTGGATGAATCAGAGGTCGGAATTAAGATTGCTGGGAGAATTATCAACAACCTCCGATATGCAGACGATTCCACCCTAATGGCAGAAAGTGAAGAGGATCTCAAGAGCCTCTTGTTGAGGGTGAAAGTGTAGAGTGCAAAAGCTGGTTTGAAACTCAACATTAAAAAAATGAAGATCATGGCATCTGGCCCCATCACTTCCTGGCATATAGAAGGGGAAGAAATGGAAGCAGTGACAGATTTTACTTTCTTGGGCTCCAAGATCACCGCAGACGGTGACTGTAGCCATGAAATTAAAAGACGCTTGCTCCTTGGGAGGAAAGCTATGGCCAACCTAGACAGCATAGTAAGAAGCAGAGACATCACCTTGCCGACAAAGGTCCGTCTAATCAAAGCTATGGTTTTCCCAGTAGTAATGTATGGCTGTGAGAGCTGGACTATAAGGAAGGCTGAGCGCTGAAGAATTGATGCTTTCGAACTGTGGTGCTGGAGAAGACTCTTACGAGTCCCCTGGACTGCAAGGAGGTCAAATCAGTCCATCCTAAAGGAAATCAACCCTGAGTGCTCATTGGAAGGACAGATAATGAAGCTGAAGCTCCAATATTTTGGCCACCTAATGCGAAGAGAAAACTCCCTGGAAAAGACCCTGATGCTGGGAAAGACTGAAGGCAAAAGGAGAAGGGGACGGCAGAGGATGAGATGGCTAGATAGCATCACGGATGCAATGAATATGAACTTGAGCACGCTCCGGGAGAGAGCGCAGGACAGGAAGGCCTGGCGTGCTATGGTCCATGGGGTCACGAAGAGTCGGACACGACTGAACAACAACAACAACAACAAGCAGCAGCAAATGATACTGCTGAAATTAAATGTAGGGGTAACCAGGAGTGTATTTTTGTGCAAAAGTGCTCTGTGCTCTGTTCAGTTCTGGTACTCAAAACAAATTCCTGGGTTCAGAATTCTTTAATTCTAAGCGCACATCTCTTGTACCAGGCTTCCAGCTGGTGAATCTCAAACTTCTAGTAAAAAACAAAATACATCCCACAAGCCTGCAGGTGGCCAGTCCTTTTATGAGCTAAACTTGTCCCAAGCTTCCCTGAAGCTGGGTCATCATACAGAGATTACTAAAAGCTGGGTGTATTACATGTTCCACGCACTGAAAGCCAGTGTGGTATAGCGGTTAGAGCATTGGACTAGGGAGAGCAGGATTCAAATCCCCACTCAGCCATGAAGACCACTGGGTGACTTTAGGACAGTCACTGTCTCTCAGCCTAACCTACCCCACAAGGCTGTTGTGAGCATAAAATGGAGAGGAGGATCATGTATGCCACCTTGGGCTCCTTAGATGAAAAGGCAGGATATAAAATGAGAAAATAAATATTCCAAAAGCGGTGCTACTACAGCAGTATTTCCTTTGGACGAGAGAGGACACTGGAGACATTTTGATATTTGTTTTATTTACAAATGTACAAACGAAGAGCAGTGGAAGTAGACAATTCAAACCCCACATCGGACCCAAGAAGCGACAGACAGCAAGACAAGTATGCTTCACCTTTTGCCTACTCAAGGGTTATGTCTCACTTTCCCTGGATTCATACCAGAAAGAGCTGAAAAGGCTATCCATGTCTGCTAATCCCAATGGCTCTATGCTACCTCCAGTTTCAGAGGCAGTATGCCTGTCTACCCCAGTTGCTGGGGAACATGGGCAGGAGGGTGCTGTTGCATTCATGTCATGCTTGTGGGTTTCCCATAGGTAGCTGATTGACCACTGTGTAAACAATGCTGGACTAGATGGACCCTTGGTCTGATCCAGCAGGCCTCTTCTTATGTTCTTCAACCTTACAACTCCACCCTTTCCCCACCCCCTGCAGAGCACCAATCTCAAACCCCACCCCTTGCAGGTAGATTACCCACGGGGGAGATCATCCACAACTATTCAAGAGATGTTGAGGCCTTTTGTTTAATACCTTGACAGTTGATCCTTCTTATTCACAGTAATCAAGAAAGCCAAATAGTTTCCTGACAAAAGGCTGCTGTTAGTGGTATGGGAAGGGTGGAGGCAAGCCAGTTGAATAGAAATTTTTGCAGCTCGAGGCTGCTAATGCTGGTGCCTTTGTCAAGGATTTCCTCCCAACATCTTCCTAGTGATCTTGTGGCAACTTTCTAGTTGTGGTGTGCCAGCCATTCTCATTGTCATGCTTGCTGAAATGCATCCTTAATGACATTATGGTTCACCCACAAGTACAACCCATCCCCACCTCAGGCTACATCAGGTGAAGAAAGTGGTTTTACATCATGATGATATGTCGCAGAACTTGGCATTGGACTTGACTACACTCCAAAGCTGCTACTGTGTGGTCCCACAATCAGCAGAACAACTTTCTTTTTAGTAGAGCAGAACAAAAGCACAGCACACCCAGGAGGAAAGTTTATGTAAACACTAATGAAATGTCATTTAATTCAAATAAGCAGATGGGGCTCCAATAGGGCAGAAAAACCAAGAACACTGCTAAAGAACATACATTTATGCCTACAGCACTGGAGTGAAGCACCTCATCAGAAATGGACAACTGAAAATGTATTTTTAACATTCCTGTAATGGGAGGGGAGGGGTAAACCAAATTGTCTACCAAAAACTGAGATCTGGGTTCAAATCTCCACTCAGCAATAGACAACCTCACTCTACAAACAATGGACATCATAATCACTACTCTAGTACACAGAGAAACAACTAAATGTTGGGGGCACAATTCACTGAGAAGTTATCCTGTGCAAACCCCATTGAACTCTGTATTCTTGTAGAGGTGCCCTTCATTTTGAGGGGATTGTGAAGGAGAACTTCCTAGTGCATTTTGTCCTAAAACAATTTTATAACAAGCACACACACATAAAATAGCCCCCCCCCCCCGAAAAAAAACAAGGGTTAAGTTTAGGGTGGGACATGCAGCAGAAAAACCATTTCAATCAACAATTTAATTATTGTTAATGCTGGAATGCATTCTGTTACCAAGTAGGTATGTGTAACTATCAATAGATTTCTGATATAGGGTGGCACTTGTATGTCTGTTATGTAGCGGCACGGTAGTGTCCATAAAGTGAACCTGTTGGATGGAATGGCCTAGGCACAGGGTATCTGAAACCTGCTGACCATTAAACATACTTATATGCTTCTTGCTTCCACCCAGAACACACCACAAAATCCATTGTCTACTACTAAGCCCTATGATACAACCGTATCTGTTCAGACTCATCAGACAGAAACACGTAAGGATTTACATCTGGCATTTCTCAAACTACAATACCCACTCGATGAAGTAGGTAGAAAAAGATCAACAGAGCAAGAGTGGTACTACCCAATACAGACACAAGAGAAACAACAGGACACCACTTGTTGGCACCTCTGGTTGCCAGCTAAACCACTCCAATGCATCCGTGATCTCCAGCCCATCCTGAGCAATTATGCTTCCCTCTCTCAGGCCTTGGGGACTGGGCTTGTGCGTGCATATGGAGAGCTGCCCAGCTGAGGACAGCTGCTCACTAGCACCAGACCGTGCGTGACGGCCATACGGGCACAGGCGCCAGGCCCTGTGGCTAACCCAGAAGCCTGCTCTGCCCCCATGCCTACTCTGGTGACACTACTGCAAGACCCAAGGATGCCACCCACAACATCAGGGGCGCATATCCACCTGCACAGCTCCCTGTCTAACGTGCGCCATCCTTTGCCAGCAATGCCCTGCATTCTGCCCAGGACAAACAGGTCAGGCCAGTCTCTGTGCAACAGAACAGAGACAAATCTGACTGCAGAAACAGCACTATTCAAAAGCGGGGGGGGGGGGGAGAGATGACATTGCAGCTCCCCAGGACACTGGATCACTGACATTAAAGTGGCCATTCTTGAACAAAGGAACGTCAAATAAAGATTTCAATGGGAAACAGCTGAACCAAGATTCATCACCTCCCTCTCCTGCTGCTTGAACAAAGACTTTTTTTGAAAATCACACTACATGTGTTAATCAGCTGAGTGATGTCTGTATGCTCACCCAACAGCTGTTTTGTGAATGGCCACTGCTCGTAAGGTAATAATCACTATCTATACTTCCCTCTGGCCTCACTTGATACAATGCTTTCCTCTCCCCACATCCATGTGTGGGTGTATATACATTTGTAACTCAACTTCACACTTCACACATCTGATGAAGTGGGCTCTACTCCACAGAAGCTCATGCCAGAATAAATGTGTAAGTCTTTAAGGTGCCGCAAGACCCTGGCCCTGTTTGCACAGAAGACAATCCTTCAGTTTAAAACCCAATAGGCCCACACCTGCAGCACACCTGCCTCTTCTCCTTTTACTGCACAACCCATGACTGGCTCCTTCATAGGTTGTGGAGCATGACGTATGAACCCATAGTGCTGGGTTGTTTAGGACTGGTAACCCATGGTCTGTTGCTGGATTCACTTGGTGAAGTTACTTTTCTTTTTCATCTCACCTGTTTGCCTTCTGGGAAATTAGCATTTGGGACTGGCCAGACCCACAATGGCAGCCATTTTGTGAAAGCACTCATGACACTCAAAATTCCAAATGTGCCCACTGTCCCAATCGGGGACACCTAATTTAATAAAACAATCATACCTAAAGCCATTTAAACTGTAAGAGCAAGACAGCCATCATCAGACACACCAGCCAAACAGATCTGTAAAAACAGCAGTTCGTTACCCCAGGCCAAACGCCTTCTTGGAAAGCCGTGTTTTTGCTGTTTGTCAAAATGCAAGCAGTGGGCTGGACAGGCAGACCCCTCTAGGGAGCGTGTCCCAGTTTAGGAAACACAGCCAGCGTCAGCTCCAGGTTCCTGAGGGCCCTTGCGCAAGGCACACTCAGTGGGGCCCCTCCCGGAGCGAGCCCGCCTTCTCACCAGCTGCTCTTGCTCCTCATCCGCTCTCTCATCACTGCCACTGCTTGCTTGCTGGACAGGCAGAGAGCCAGCGAGCGAGCGAGCGGTGGCATCTGCTGCTCCTCCTCCTCACCACCCCCATTGCATTGATGAGATTTTCATTGAGGTATTTTCTTCCAGCCACCTAGAAAACTACAGACTATAGAATAATATAAAGAACACAGTCCCCAAAATACACCCTCGTAGCCTCCCAGAAAGACGTGCCCAGTGCCATCTTTATGGTCTTTTCCACACCAGATGAAAACCTTTTTATTCACCCAGGCCTTTTAAACTTAATGCTTATACAATCTGGGCTTCTCTAGTTGTGTTTTGTTCTGTATCTGCATTAACCATTGTTTTATTTCTTCCTACACTGGCCAGAAACATTTTAATGCTGCTTTCCACTGTTTTGATATTATGTTTTCATATAGTATTTAGCAGGGCAAACATAACCCCCGGATCCACTGTCTGGCTGGAGTTAGGATAATGTCCGATGCCAGGAGCATCTACTGTGGGTAGGCTTCAAAATGAAGCATTCTGGGAGAAGGGCAGGGCAGAGGCTGCCTGAGATTTCCTGCTTCCAAAGCCACTGCATTCCCCCAATGGGCCCCAGGATTGGACCCCTCAGCTATATCAGCCTAGAGATACTCCAGCCAATTTCTCCCCATTGATTTCATGGGATGGGGAGGGGAGGGGAGGGGAGGGGAGGGGAGGGTTTTAAAAAATCTACCAGCTGAAAAATCCACCAGGTAAAATGACCCCTGCCAGCACTCCCTGTCCTTGTGTACCCCCTCCCCCCAGGATTCCTCTCTTATTCTTTTAATAAGAAGCACAGAGAACATATGTTACTAAGCAGCCATAGCAATTTAGTAAAATAAATTTTAAATAGTAGTACAGGTATTAGATATTTGCACAGTTTCACAAAGGAAAATACTCATGTGTAAAACAACTCACACAAAAAAGTACACAGGAGCATTAAAGGACAGAAGGGGAAACTAAGAACAACGTACAAAAGCTAAGCCACAAAACACCAAGCACAAGAAGAAGCACCTAACATAAACACAAACCTGCAGCATCCTCATAAATGGTCTCCTTTATGTATCTGGATGCAAAACACCCACTAGGAAACTCAACACTGTGCCTAAGACAGAGTTGCAAAAACAAAGTTGAGTGTGGACTAGTAAGCAAATGACAGTGAGAGAAATAGATGGGAGAGAAAGAAAAAACCCCTTCCACTTTGTAATATCCACTCTTCCCCATTTAGCAGATCATCATAGCAACAAATTACTGCCACTGCCAAGCAAGGTGATAAAGATTCCCAAGTCAACTCCTGCTAGGGTGGCCACATGTAAAAGAGGACACCTTTAATAGTTGTGCAGAAGAAGGAATTTCGGCAGGTGTAGCTTGTCGCACAAAGTGAAATCCCCTCTCCTGGAGTTCTACACCTGCTGAAATTCCCTTTCCTGCCCAACTGTTAAAAGTGCAGGAGTCCTTATTTGCATCTGGCCACCCTACACTGGGGTAAAATGGAAAACACAGGTAGCTACAGAACAGGGCATCAGTACCTTCTCCCATGGGTGCTGTGGGCTCAGAATTGTCACCATTTTGTTGTGGAAACTCTGAGCCTTTAGCAGCTTCATGAAAGGTGGAAATTCAACAGATGCAGCATATCCATGCAAGAACAAGGAATGCTTCATCTAGTGAATATTGGCCTGCCAGGTGGCTATTAAAGGCACAGGAGCCCCATGGCTACCCTATGATGGCCAAAACTCTCCCCGGTGAAGCACTCCTCCTCACAGAAACTCCATTAGAGAACAAGCGGCAGGCAGGGCTGGCCAATCACTGGGCTGAGTGTCAGCCACCATAGGGAACACATTTGAGACAATGACATAATAATATTGATTATTTATAAAGCACCTCAAACATTTAGGCTCTATCCATAAAAGTCTCCCAGCATTACAGGGAGCCAACATTACAGGGCAGGGTAACTGTTTAATTTATGTCATATTTGTCCTGTAAGGGGGGGGGGGGGCATCATTTGGATTTTCTGCCTCCAGCATCATAATGCCCCCCCCCCGGCAACATTTAGATCAGTTTTCCCAAACCTGGCAACCTCCAGAGGCGATGGACTACAAACCCCATCATTCCCAGCCAGCAGGCTGTCGAGGGATGATGGGAGTTGCAGTCCAGCGCTTCTGGAAGGTGCTGCGTTGGAGGAAGGCTGACTTAGATTGCAAGCTCCCAGGGGCAGGGCGGGGCAGGGCGACTGTCTGTTGGCTGATATTATTCGGCAAAGTGCCATGTCCAGCGATGTGACTGCATAAATAAACCGCACCAATGATGACTGATGACGAGGAGAGCCCAGGCAGGCCCTGGCTCCAGATCAAGCAGGCGCTGAGCACGTTTCAAGGGCACAGCCACCAGTGGGATGTCCACGGTCACACGCTGGCACGATCCATTCTGCAAACGCGGTTGGCACCTCCACACCTTTAACAGGGCAACCCGGGAAGACACGGAGAGCGCAGGCAAGCCGAGAAAACTACCAGCCACAAATGTCTCCATCCACAGCGTGATCCTATAAATGCTTGCTCGGAAGTAAGCCCCTCTGAGATCAGTGGGCCTTACTCCCAGGAAAAGAGGCATAGGACTGCTGTTGTTGTTGTTCTGTAGGCATATCCTTTTCCCAGAGCAGCCCTTGACACGCCCACTTCTCTCCCCTTGAGCACGGTAGAATGTGTCCGATTGCTCTTCTGAACAGTCCATCAAGGCTGGCCTGCCTCTTCATGACATCATCACTGGTATATAAGACCACAGTGAGCGGGCTGGGCTTTGTGCTGCACGTGTCGTTGGTCAGTGGGGCGTGGTGAGTAGGCGCTCAGCTGTAGGTGACTCTTAAAATTTGATACTTTGTTTGGTGTGGAGCGTGTGTAGTGGTGTGCATGGCTCCATTTTATTTAGTACCCTTTCAAATGAACTTCATTTTAGGCTCCGAGAGTTCTTGTCCGAAGCTGCTTTGCTTTTACGGAGGGTAGGTCTGACAGCCATGCAAGCTGAAATGGAGCCTCCCTGTTCCGGGGTAGTATACCTCTGAATACCTGACACTGAGGAGAAGTAGGGGAGAGGGCTGTTCTTGTGGGCTTGCTGGAGGCATTTGGCTGGCCATTGCTGGAAGAAGGCTGCTGAGTAAGGGGGACCCAAGCTCCTGTCCAGCAGGGCCTCAGTTCTAACTGTACTGTGATAAGGTGTCGCTAAAAACATCATGCAAATCTTGGTCTTAATATTACTTTCAGTAGGACCTTCCTCACAGAGATGAGCTTTCTTCTAAGGACTTGGTCTTAAAAAGATGCGTGACATGAATGTTAAGTGGGAGTAGGAAGCCCTCTCTAGCTAGTTTCTAATACTGCGGTCTACACAAAAGTTCCGTCTCTAGTCAATGCTGGCTGCAAGGGAGCTAGGAGTTGGGAAGCCATTCTTCCAAGGACGCTTCCTCTGGGCCTGGAACTCACCAGGCAGGCCTGAGCAAACCTCTCTCTGCCTCGGCTCCTATCTGCAGCCAGGAGATCATATCGGTCTGCTTTACATTGGGGGAGGGGGCTGTTCGGCTTCCAACACAATGGACGGCTGAGGCTTCTGAAAGTGCTCTTTAGGGAAGTCTTGTCTCTGGCCCCTGGGGCAGCCCCAGGCCCCTTTGAGGATACTGGGGTGGGGGGAGGAAGGAGCTGTTCTTTGAGCCTGTGTTTTATCTTCAGGGTTGCTTTCCCTGGGGGCGGGGGGTGATCTCTCAGGGGCTGCTTCCCCCCCCCCCAGCCGAAGTTGGCCAACCCCCACCTAGCATGAGGCTGCTGGGGGAGGGACAGACATTCCCTGCCAGGGGCCTGAAGGATCCCTTCTAGAGGGCGTTGGCCACATCTCCTTTAAAGTAATGGTGGTCGCTGTTTGTTTTTTTTAAGATGGCTTCCTTGGGCTGTTCATTTGATCTTCTTTTTTTAATTTCCAGAGGCTCAGCTGTGTTAGTCCGTTGCGGCAAAAACAGCAAATTCTTGTGTTACTTTCAAGACTAGCAAAGTTATTCTTGCATAATCTTTTGTGGCAGCTTTGAGGTGGGGGGGTGCACATGCATAAGTAAGTAATATACCTCGATGTGCTAAAGTTGTCTGACACTGCTCTTGACTTTCTGCAGTAGCAGCTCCTCTTTCTCCTAGTTATGATGTCCTCTACTGAAGAGGAGACAATGGCTGCAAGCCCTGAAAGCACAGAACAGGAGAATTGGGTAGGTGGTCAGTGATGCACAGCTTAAGCTGAGAGTGGAAGAACAGATGGAACACCGTGGCAGGGTCTCTAGGCCAAACTACATGCAAGAGGGTGGAGATGCAATTATGAATCACCTGCCCTTTCCGTCCCTACTCCTCAGTTGCTGCAGGCAGTTGGGCTTCAAATGTGGCCAGAGAGGAGCTCCTACACCTTTAAGATGGAAGATTTGTGTGTGCTGCCCATAACTCTGTTCTGAGTTGTGGGGGCTCTTGAGAACCCAGCCCAAAGAATTGGATAGGTGTTCGGTTTGCATGGCCAGTGTTCCAAAACGTATGCCATGCTGGAAGCCTTATGCTGTTAACTACTTATGTATTGCATTACAATTATGTATTTGCTGCTTTTCAGGATCCAAATCCCACCAAACCAACTTTCAAAAACATAAAAAATAATAATCACAGTAAACAATATTAACCAATTAAGGGCATAATCCTGTGGCTGCTAGATAGTGTCTAGACAGCCATGGGATTTTTTGGTTTCTGGGAACTGAGCTCGGAGCCAGGGCACCAAAGTTGCTTCTCAGAAATCCAACTCCCTGCCACCTTGTAGGAGGTGCAGTTTGTCCCTGGCTCCAAGCTCAGGAGAACAGTGTGGAGCAGCTGAAAAGGGGGTGTTACTGGGGGTGGGGAGGGGACCACAGAAGCACTGTTCCAATGCTTCCTATGCCCTGTCCAGCCTCCCACCCCTTGCTCCATGGAGCCCTGGTTAGACACCCAAAAACATCTGTCTAGCTGCAAATGCAGAGCGTGGAGGAGACAATCCCTCTGTGCTCCACCTGCCCTGCAATGGATAGTTGGCCACCTCTGAGTTCAGAGGGATTGTATCCTAAAAAAATAGGATCTATCTCTGGGGGTAATTGATGGAGGTGGGGAGTCCAGCTGTGTCAGGCCCTGAGATCCTCTCTCTCTCCTGGAATTTTTCCCACAGGGCAGATGATGGTAAATGCTTATAATCAAAACACTGTTGATTGGAGGAAATTATAGTACCAAACTAGAGTTCACACACACACACACACCCAGCTAGACGTAGCTCTAAGTACAGGTGTGAGCCCCACCTTCACTGATGAACTCCAGTTTTACTGACAATGCTCCCTGACTGGAACCTAGGAAGGTACCAGTCTAGAACCTCCTTTAGGAGCCAACAAGATGGTAATTCAATATGGTATCTCTTCCTAGTGTGTCATGAAACGGGTAGCTGAGCTGCCCTTGGTCAGCTCTACATACGAGATGGTTTCTGCTACTTATACATCTGCTAAGGAGTCCCATCCAGCTCTCCAAGCAGTCTGTGATATGGCAGAGGTAGGAGTGAAGACTATTGCTACTTCAGCAGCAAATGGGGCACAGCCTCTACTGGATAAATTTGAACCTCAAAGTAAGTCAATATGGCAAAGTAAGTACATAACCCACATCCCTAGGTGTGGGTCTAAGCTCTTGCTCCTTCCTACGCTTGTCCTTCTGGCTTGGATCGGCTTTTCCCAACCTGTGGCTCTCCAAATGATGGACTACAGCTCCCACCATCCCCAACTAGCATGGCAAATGGTTGGGGATTATGGTAGTCGAGCAGCATCTGGGGAGCCATGGGTTGGGAAAGACTGGCTCCGAAGTTAAAGGAGCCTTAATTCCAGCCATTCAAGCCCTAGGAATTCAGGGTTGATTCCTCCAGTGTTGTTTTTTTTCCCAAACTAAAGCTAGGACGGAGGTGGATGCTTCCGTTCTGGGGCAGTGGGGCTCCTCTGGAAGTGCCTGGGCAGTTTCTGCCTGTGTCAGTCCTGTGGGGCTTAGTTGGATGGGGGTTACAACTTCATTACATCCAAACATGTTGGGCTGTATCCAATATTAATCTTACTTAGAGTAACCCATTGAAATGAGTGAGACATAAGTTAGGCCAATATGGATGCAACCCTGCCTCTTTGGGGTTGAATTCTCAGCGGAGGGAGGGATGCAGTTCTGCAGGCTTGCAGCAGGAGTCAGCTTCACAGGGCACCAAATGGCTTCCCCTCCAAGGGATGTTACCAAGACATCTTCTCTCCTTACCACCCTGAACCAAATCCCTGGAGCAATGTCGTGCTTAAAAATAAAGGTAGGTGGCCCACCTGAAACATGAGAGGCAGGGGACAGATGGACGGCCCAGCCAGCGTTTTATCCGAGCGTCTTGCATCTTGGCTGCAAATTAATTAATTAATTACATTTATATCCCGCCTTTTTTTCCTCCTTAAGGAACCCAAGGTGGCGTACATAGTCCTCCTTCACCTCCATTTTTTCCTCACAACAGCAACCCTGTGAGGTGGGTCGGGCTGAGAGTCTGTGACTGGCCCAAAGTCACCCAGTGAGCTTCCATGGCTGAGCAGGGACTAGAACCCAGATCTCTCCAGTCCCAGTCCAACACTCTAACCACTGCACCACACTGGCTCTCAGCAACTCAGGGGCCTGCGTTGCTGAGGCTGGTGCACAAAACATCTCATTTAGGATTGAATTGTAGTGTTTGAGCATAGAGACCATGAGGTAGACCAGGCTTTCCCAAGCAGGCATTCTCCAGATGTGAACTACAATGCCCATAATCCCCAGCCAGGTAGGAGATTCTGGGTATTGTTGTCCAACACATCTGGGGGGCACCAGGCTGGAGAAGGCTGATCTAAGCTACTAATGGTGCTAGAATTTGCATTGTAGTCTTGCCTGTGCGCCTTCCTTCTACCTCTTTAGAGAAGGGGACACGAGTTCTCAAAGGTGGTGTTATGTTGGGTGCCTGTCTGCTAGGGCTTCTCAGCCAGTGCTTCCAGCCTTTAAAAATTTTTTTCTGAAGCACTACAAAATTCTGCAAAATACAACAAAAGGAACAAGCGTGCGCACCATAAGCAACAGAACTGAAATGGTACAACAACTGCTATGGGGAAGGGCTGCAGCAGAGTGGCAGAGCCCCTGCTTTGCATGCAGGTGGTGCCAGGTTCAGTCCCCTGCATCTCCAGGCAGCACTGGGAAAGACCCACGTCTGAAACCCTAGAGAGCTGCTGCCGATTGGTGTAGAGCAGGGGTGGGGAACCTTGGGCCCAGGGGCCAAAACTGGCCCTCCTGGGGTCCCATGCCAGCCCTCTGGAGTTTGCCAAGTGGCCACTCCCCATTCCCCTGTCGCCATCCCTTTTCCCCCAACCATCAGTCAGTCATTTGGTAGTTTCCTGGCTTGCGTGCAGTTTTTCCCCATTCTAAAAGGTTAAAATGCATTTTCGTACCTAAGCTACAATAAGCTGGTCCTTTTTTGTGTTTTTGGCCCCACTTGCCATTGGAATGCAGCCCCCAAGAGTGTTTCCAAAATTGAATTCAGCTCTTGGGCGGAAAGAGGTTCCTCACCCCTGCTGTAGACCAACCTTCCCCTGCCTGATATCCTCCAGAAGTTTTAGACTGCAGTTCCCAGCATTCCTGACCATTGGCCGTGCTGGCAGGGGCTTCTGGGAGGTGGTCCAATAGATGTAGAGATCTACCTTCTCCCCACCCCTGGTGTAGACAATACTGAGCTAGATGAACCAGAGGTCTCGCTCTGCATAAGACCACTTCCTGTGTACACACTAGTTATAACTAGAGTAAAGAACTAACGTGGAATAAGCCGGTTAATACAATACTTACCTTGATACAGCTGGATGTGTGGAGGGGAGTGAATGTGCATAACTTCCTTGCCCGTGTGACATGGGATCCTTGTCTGTACACATGGGGCAGACTGTCTTGTCACGTACATGCATATAAGTCACATGGCTGAATATGTATTGCTAACTCTGCTTACTCGTGTCATAGTAACATGACACAAAATACAGTCTTGACAAAGGGAAACAAAATATTTCCCTTTGTCAGACTTTCAATAAGTAACTGTGTAAACCAAATACAAATATATTTTGTATAATACATGCCGATGCTGACCACAACAAGATGGCTAGCAAGAAACTGCTCCTTTTTAAATTATTTATTTTTTTTACAGTTGCTGCAGCCAACAACATTGCTTGTAAGGGACTTGACAAGCTACAAGAAACTGTGGAAAAGGTAATGGCTCAACCTTGACTCCTTCGGCCTCGTCAGCCTGTACAAAAGTTGGATGGACCAATCATCTCGCTAGTCTAAGGCAGTTTCCTGTTTGGACTTGGGACATGATTGCTGGTATTTTCTAGTACAGTTACACTTCTAGGCTAGAACTAGAAGTTGGATAAGAACATCAGTAATACTTAAGAGGATTTGTATGTGTCTATGGCATTTCTGTTTGATCTTGGATATTTCTCTCCCTTGCTGATACCTAACCTCCTATCTGTATTACATTGGGAACTGCTAGAAGAGCACTCTAGTGAATATTTCCCCTTATGTAAACCCAGGTGGGCAGAAAGTAGATCTCCAGATGTTTGGACTTCAACTCCCAGCATTCCTGACTATTGACCATACTGGCAGGGGCTCCTGGGAGTTGAAGCCCCACACACCTGGAGATCTGCCTTCTGCTCACCCCGGTGCAAACATTACTGCAGTGAGGACTCTAATCCAGCTATTGGCCATGATGGGAGTAGTAGTCCAATACTTCTGGAGGGTGCCAGGTTAGGGAAGGTTGGGCTAATCCAAATGAGCATTTGGGAACTAGTGATTGTCCAAATCTACTTGAGATTTGAGAGGGACCGTCCACTGGATCTTGCTTTTGTGGGTTTTCACCATTTTCTTCTTCCCTTGGACCTTTCCCCCAGGTGGTCTCAGATGCCAAAGGCTTCGTCACAGAGTCCTTGTCACCTGTTTACACTACAGTCACCGGAGCCAAGGATGCCGTGTCAAGTATGGTAGACGTGGCCAAAGAGGCTGCCCAGGAGAGCCTGGAGATGGCCAGGTCTGCGGTGATGAGTGGAATGAGCACTGTTATGGAGACTAGTATGGGGCAGATGGTGGCTGATGGTGTTGACAACATGATAGAAAAATCAGATGAGTTCATAGACAACTACCTCCCAATAACAGATGCAGAGCTAGGTAAGTATATTGCAGTTCTTCTCCGGGATTCTCCAGATGAGAATTTACTTGGCCTCTAAGGGTGTACACACTGAGAATATTTATCCCTCTTGCTGACTGCATCTGGTCTACTGGAGCTGTAAATGTTTGGTATCATTTTGAAGCAGGCTGCATGCATTGCACTGGTTGAAGAGGATTGTGAAATGAGTTGGATGGAACATCTAAACTAGTCTCTCCCAACCTGTTGCCTGCCAGATGTGTTGGACTGCAACTCCAAGCATGCCCCAGCCAACATGGGCACCAGGTTTAGGAAAGCTGGTCTAAAGCTAGAGGTGGATGGCATCTTAAGCAGTATGCTGTAACTTTTATTTTTTATTTTTATTTATTAAATTTCTTAATCGCCCATCTGGCTGGTCACCCAGCCACTCTGGGCGATGTACATCAATTACAAACAGTTTTAAAACAAAATTTTACATTAAAACATATCTCTAAAAATACCCTAACCCACCCCAAAAGCCTGCCTGAACAACCATGTTTTTAATGTGTGGCAGAAGCTCATTAAAGAGGGGGCATGGTGGAGTTCCCTAGGGAGGGAGTTCCACAGAGTGGGGGCCACCACAGAGAAGGCCGTCTCCCTTGTCCTCACCAGCCAACTGTCCTGGCTGATGGGACAGAGAGAAGGCTATCCGAGGCTGATCTTGTTAAGCGGCCTGTCTGGTGCTGCTGGAGGTGCTCCTTGAGATAGGCTGGGCCGGAACCATATAGGGTTTAGGTCAAAACCAACACCTTGAATTTGGCCCGGAAAAGAACTGGTAACCAGTGCAACTTCTTCAGCACCGGAGTGATGTGATCACACCAGCGGCTGCCCTTAAATCAGGTGAGCCACTGCGTTCTGTACCAGCTGCAGCTTCCAAACCGTCTTCAAGGGTAACCCCACGTAGAGCGCATTACAGTAGTCTAGATGAGAGGAGACCAGGGCACGTAATACTGATGGGAGCAGATGGTTGGGAAGGTAGGGGTGCAGCTGCCGTATCAGATAGAGTTGGTACAGTGCTGTCTTGCTCACAGCTGACACCTGAGCCTCCATGGACAGCTGGGAATCTAAAATGACCCCCAGGCTGCGGACCTGGTCTTTCAAGGGTAGCCATACCCCCTTCAACACCAGGTTAACATCCCCCAACCTCCTCTTGAACATTTCTAGAACACCATCTTGGATTTTTATTTTAGGAGGTATCTCCAGGTAGGATTAGGAAAGGTACTTGTCTGAAACCCTGGAGAGTTGCTTCCAGTCAGTGTAAACCAGGAATAGGCAGCCTGGTCCCCTCCAGATGTATTGGGACTACAACTCCCATAAGTCTCAGCCAGCATGGCCAATGATTGGGGATTATGGGAGATGTAGTCAAAAGCATCTGGGGGTCACCTGATTGCTTGCCCCTGGTTTAAACAGTACTGAGCTAGACAGATCAAAGGTCTGACTTGGTATAAAGCTGCTCTGTATTTTAAAAACTTGCTGTTGCATCTCTATATAATACTGTCCACGTACATGATGCTTTTCAACATAAGCCTTTAATGGTTTGGGCCCAAGTTACTTGAAGGTCAGCCTACCCACACTTTGAGATCATCAACAGAGGCCCTCCTCACTTGCCTGCTGCCACGGCCGGTTAGGCTGGTGAGTACAAGGGAGAATACAGCCTGTTCTGTTACTCCATTAACAGCTCAGCTGGAAGACTGTGGCTAAACTCTTTCTGACATGACCAAGTTAAATAAGGGAATAGATATTTTCCCCAAGATCTAATCCAATGCTCATTTTCTGGTTCATCTTGATAAAAAGGCCCGTCAGCTGCTAATCCATCCTCTTGGCTGCATATGACATGTATTGGCAGCTGGTATGTGTGCATAAACCTGGATCTGCTTCAAATGCCTATAAAGTTTGTGGCAGTGTCCCAAGTGCGAGGCAAAAGGGCCCCTCTTGCTGCTTATGCTCTCAAAGGGTTGCCAGTCACATCTGTTTTATTGGAACTGAGCAGAAGGGAAAGTACTATTGGGAAAGACCACAGTGCATCAGCACTAAGAACATAAGAGTTCTGCTGGGTCAGACCATGGTCCGTGTCGTCCAGCATTCTGTTCCCACCTTGGCCAGCCAGGTGCCCAAGGGAAACCCACAAGTAGGGCAAGAGTGTAACAGCACCCTCCTGCCCATGTTCCCCAGCAACTGGTGTACATAGGCACCCTGCCTCTGATACTGGCAGTAGCATATAGCCATCTAACCTCCTTGTAAAGCCGTCCAAATTGGTGGCCGTTGCTACTTGTGGTAGCAAAGTTTATCACATAGCTTAACTGTGCGCTGTGTGAAGAAGTACTTCCTTTTATCTGTCCTGAATCTCCTCTATCAGTCAGCTTCATGGGATGACCCCGGGTTCTAGTATTTTGAGAAAGGGAGAAAAATGTCTTCCTATCTACATTCTCCACACCATGCACGGTTTTGTGCACCTCTACCATGTCTCCCCAAACCCTCCTTTTTTTCCAAGCTAAACAATCCCAGCCATTGTAACTTTCCCTCATAGGGGAGATGCTCCAGCCCCTCTTATTTGCCCTTTTCTGCACTTTCTCCAGCTCTGCAGTATCTTCTCTTGTTTTTAGGTGTGGTGTCCAGGACTGTGCACAGTATTCTGTGGAGGGGCTAAAATCTGAACACCAACCTACCCTCCCTTTATACAGGACTGGGGCAGATCCAGGTTGGCTTTAGCTTGCACTTAGGCTGATCAGGTGTAGAAACTGTCATAGTCTAAACTATTTTCCGGGACATGACCTTTTGACTCACTAAGGCTGAATTGGTTATGTTGGCCAGTCAGTCATAGAACCTATTTGATGCCCCTCTGAGCTGCAAAGCTAGTCGAACGTCCTGTAGTTTTCTCCACGTTCTGTTCTCCTAGCCAAGGCTTCCCAGCTGCTCGGTAAAGGGGATGTATCTAGTAACAGTAGTGATAATCACTGGCCCACGCTGAGTTGCTGAGCCGGGGGGCTTCCTTTGACCGAGTTCTCTTCTCCAGCTGCCCTTGCAGCCTCTGTGACGTTTGATGACTCTGAAGTCGCTCCCCTTGAAGAACAGAGAGAGGAGCAGAGTTACTATGTGCGCCTGGGTTCCCTCTCGGCCAAGCTCCGTCACCGAGCCTACCAGCACTCCCTGGAGAAGGTGCAGATAGTCAAGCAAACTGCCCAGGATATACTCTTCCACCTTCAGCAAACCATGTATTTGGTAAGAACTAAAGGCTTCTTTTGACTGTTCCATGGTCTCTGTAGGGGATTATAGAAGGACTGAGTGGCTGGACAGATGACCTGTTGGGGCGGGATAGAATGCAAATGGTCGTAATAGCATTTGTTTTTCATATAAGCTAATGATCCAAGTCTTTATAGGTTTCTGATCCATGTTTAAAGCAAGCCCAAAGCCAGAAAGCTTCCTATGGAGTGACTTTGGGGGTGATCAACACAATGCACAATAGCAAAAACCTTCAAGCATACCAGGCAGTGGATGGATAAATGTTGTTACAATTGCTTAAATCCTTTCAGCACGTGCTCTAGTACTTATTCACTGCCCTAGTGCCTCTGTATGCTCATTGCTGGAAGTGCTAGAAGGCCACAGCAGCTCTATTTCTCATTGAGCATCTGGCTAAAAGTGCTTAAGAGCAACTCAGCTTTTTTTTTTTAGCTTCAGTCCTGGTCTAAAGGGAAGGGGGAAGGAAAGGTTCCTCCTGTGCAAGCACCGAGTCATTGCTGACTCCTAGAGGGATGCCGCTTGCGCTGGCGTTTTCATGGCAGACTGTAGCGGGGTGGTTCGCCATTGCCTTCCCCAGTCGTGACTACCTTTCCCCCAGCAAGCTGAGTGCTCATTTTACCGACCTTGGAAGGATGGAGGGCTGAGTCGACCTGAGCCGGCTACCTGGGACCCAGCTTCCGCTGGGATTGAACTCAGGTCGTGGGGAGAGTTTCAGCTGCAATACTGCCACCAGCACGCTGCGCCACACGAGGCTCTAAAGGGAAGGGGAGCTCTGTGCTATTAGAGCATAGAGTCCATTATATGTGTGATGGAACTGACAAAGGGGTGCTCTTCAGGGTATAGGCCGGCCAGCCAGCCATGCCCCTTTTCAGGATACTCTGTTAGCCCCACCTCCAGTTTTGCCCTCCCCCCCCAAATGTCAGTATTCTGTGCCCACCAATCACGCTCTGAACTTATTGAGCTGTGTTTGGAGTTTTCCCCTTGGTGGGTGGGGGAACTAAATATTATTTTGTACTGCGGCAAACCTTTGGGTTCCCCCAAGCCTGCTTACGCCTCCTTCTTTCTTGTGCATAGATAGTGCCTTTTTGGGCTGTCAAACAAGGAAACTTGTTTGACTTCCATCTTCTTGTCTCCAAGACATCCATACTTGGAGAATGACTTTTGATAGTGTAAGAATCCTCATTGTTCTGAACAAGAAGATGAGACAGCGGTAGTCAATGTAAATGGCAAGAGCTATGACCTGTACTTAAAACTGAACAGGAAGAATACCTGTTTGTCTTCCCACAGCAGGACAAATGGGGGCTTCTGGCAGGTGACTCTTTGATCAGGAAAATAGCACTGGCATGGAGTTCCACTCCCTTCTTTGTCACTGTGGCCCTGACGCACAGTGTTCTGAACTGCTAGTGTAACTCTGGGAGTTCCTTATCCGCCGTCTGCATTGTCTTTCGTTAGCCTCCATCAGTAGTATTGGAGGAAGCTTTTGAGAGTTTCTAGTAGTCCTCCTAAGAACTTGAACTCTAGTCCAATACTGTCAAGAAGTGTGGGTGCTACTCAATTCCAAGAGGCTTACTGAGGGGTGTGGCCCATGTGGGTGTCCTGCTTCTTGAGTCTAAGTCTCCCAGGCTGCCTTTCTCTCTGCCTAGAGTTTGGAGGAGGGATGGGACACTCAGTCCTGTCCATTGAAGCCACTACCACAGGCAGAACAGTACTGGTTCCTTAGAATTTGATGGAAGTCCTTAAGAACTGCCCTGGCTTCAGTTCCCTTGCTGTGCTGAAGTGTGTGGTGGAATGTTGGGAAGTTCCTTTTGTGGAAAACTGCTGAAAGAGGGGCGGTAGCCAAGGATGGGATGGGTGTGGCCAAATGAGGCTGAGGGTGTGGCTCCAGAGCCGAGAGCAACAGGGGTTGTAAGACTCTGCGTTGCCGTCTTCTTCTTTTTGTATCAAAAAACCACCGTTTTCAAAATGCTCCTCCAGATGAAGTATCTCAAGGGGAGACTCGACTGGAAAGTTCATCATGGCCAGGAGAAGCTGTGGCAGATGTGGCAGCAGTGGAGCAACAGTCAACCAGGGGAGATCCAGACCAGTGAACTGAGTCGGGTGGAGGTATGTTGGCAGTACTACATGGGAAAGTGTTGCCTAGAGCCGGGAAGGACAGAAAATAGATCTCCAGTTGTTTTGGACTTCAACTCCCAGCATTCCTGAGCATTGGCCATCCTGGCAGTCTTCTGGAAGTTGAAGTCCAAAACATCTGGAGATCTATCTTCTACCAACCCCTAGCCTAGTGAAGGGGAAAGGCCACAGATCAGTGGCAGCGCACATTGTTTGCGTGCAGAGGCTCCCGGGTTCAGACCTGGACTGGCAATGAGTGGCTGTCCAGTGTAAATAGAACTGAGTTAGATGGACCAGTGGTCTGGCTCTGTATATAAGACAGGTTCCTAGATTGCATCGTTGAAACTCAGCATCTCTAGACCTGCTCAGTGTCTGGACGGGAGCCCCGTGGAGGCTTCCTGAAGAGTGAAATAGTTATTTTTAAAAACTTTGGTGTGTTACTCAGTAAAGATGAATGAAGAAAAGCCAACACCAAGAGCTAGAGCAAAGATCCTTGACATGAGCAAAAAGCACTTTGCCTCACACGGTTGGGTGGTGGAGTGTGCCTTGGATCCACCAGGCTGCAGCCTCCCAGGGCAGCTCCAGAGAGCTGGAGTGGCATCTCATGTAGCATGGAAATGCAAAACCTGAGTTGGGAATGGGGAGGAGGGAGAGAATCGGCAATGTGCCCCAGTGCATGAGCAGATCCAGCTTGTGCTGGGCATCTCTGGATCCAGCCAAGTGTTGCGCATCTTTTGAAATGGGATGTTGTACAATAAACATGTCATCCTAACGAAGTCTCATCTCTGTGATAGATGGAATCCCAGGCTCTAAACATGTCCCAGAATGTTGCTCAGCAGATGCAGGCTGTCTGCAAGAATCTCCTGTCTAACATGCAGGGCCTCCCTGATGCTCTCAAAGAAAAGGTCCAGATAGCTCATAGTGACATGAAGGAGCTGCAGGCGGCACTCTCCAGTGTCAAATCCATCCAGGATCTTCCTGGTGGTGTCCTGAAGCAGAGCCCGGAGAAGATTGACAAGGCCCAGGAGGCTGTGCATGAGGTCATGGAGTATGTGACAAAGAACACTCCCCTCAACTGGGTGGTTGGACCCTTCACTCCTGTTGGAACCTCTGCAGTGGAGTTACCAGAAATGGAGGAGGAGGCCAAGGTGGATGTCTAAAGGAATGCCACCTCCAAACCTAGGGTTCTGTTTGGGGCTCTAGGTAATACCTGTCTACCTCTCATGAAGCCACATCTGTAGCTTGTAAGGATTCTAATGAATAAAAGGTGTAGTAACTAAATATTCATTGATAATGGTAAAGGAGACACAGCGACTCATTAGAGATGGGTGGTGCACATTCCTTGGACAAACTCAGTGGCAATGGTCTTTCTAGAGAAGCTTCCAAATGGACCAGCCTGTTCAAAAACTGTAGGCTGCTTATGGAACACACATACAGGGTTTGTTCAGTGTTTTATCATTATACCAGGCAGAACCATGTATCTGCTAGTCAAAGTCTCTGCTGACCTTGTCTGGCCTGAGTTGTAGCCTACAGAAATCGAAAGGGCCTGGTGTCTGGAAGGCAAGTTCAGATGGAATATGTAGCTGTATCTGAGGCTTTTGTATGTTTTTTGAATCTATGCAAATAAAACATTAACTGCAGTGGAAAAAGCTGTGTTGTGGTCGTCATAGGTCCTGCACAAATGGTCTTTGAAACTTGAGCTACCATTTTGAAGTAGTCCTAGGGTTTAATTAGTATCTGTTGATATGGCTCAGTCCCTTTAGAGTAGGAGAATTGGCTCCATGCGCAGTACCTATAGAATAGGCACAAAACACTACAAGGAGGTATGTCTTTCTGTGGAAGTAATTCTAACTATTCATTCAGAGAACAGCAGTTTAGTCTCCCTCTTACAGGTGGCTGGGCCAAGGGCTTTTGTGGAGCCTCTTTTTTGCAACACAGCCAACCACTGTAATGTGCCCTCATGAGATGGAAAATACCTCAGTATTCAATAACTAGGAATTACTACTCACTAACCAGTTCCCTCGCTATCCTTAAGCATGTACTGCATCTTCTGTGCCTCACTTCCCTGAGTGCAAACAAGTTCCAAAGGCAGCCTTTTACAGGATCAGTTTCCTTAATGCATGAGCATGCAGGCCCACCAAGGCTAACCTGTAAAACACAGCTGGATAATTTCAGTTGACTGACTTTCTTTCCCAGCCCTGCAAGCAAGCTATAACACCGGTCTTGTCCCCTATCCTGGCTGGTAGGTGCCAATACAAGCAACTGGAGTTTGCAGGTTGCCTCTCAACTATCAAGGAGGTATATAAAACCTAAAGATGTCCACTTCATACATTGCTATTCCTGTAACAAATAGTACAGAAACTATTCTTTGCGGAGTGGCTGGGTACACTACATGTCATTGCTACTTGAGACTATGTGGTGGGAGTGATGTGCTGGAGCCAGAGCACAAAGATGCTGATGTCATCCTCCACCTGCATAATTCCCCCTAGCTTAGCTGCAATCCTCTGTAGCTGGGAAAAAGTGGGAATGAATTTTCCCAGCAACAATAGATGGTTCCTTGTGAGGCAAAATATTCTGGAGTTACATGGTCTTGAGCTTTACAAAAGATCTGTTCCTAGCTGATGAAAACTCTTAGATCTGGTTTGTTATGGATCAATGCAGCTGCCTGCAATTTTAAGCTCTTTGGAGTGGTTATGGGGACTCATGATGAGCACCTGTGTTTCACCACTGCATGCTAGTCAAGAGGACACACCTGTATTTGGTCCTCATTGTCACATCCTAGTCTAGATTAACAGCATTCCCATCTCAACTGCTCTTCAGTGAGCATCCTTGTAAAGTCGTCCCATCACTACTGTGTTGGCTTAAATCTGGTGTCCCCAACGTGGTACCCATGGATATGTAAACAAAGAGAAGGGCAACAGTTGCTGAACAACACCAAGAAATGCTATAACGCACCCAACTCTTAGGTATAACAATTTCAAAAAGAGCATTTTATTAGACAATAAGCTAAAAAAAATTGTGCCTAATAAAGTGCAATAAGCCCATAAAAGAGGAGGATAAATTAAACCAGGACTGAGTTTACAGAATACACAGAAGGAGACACATTCTAAGAATAAACAAGCCTAAGAAGATACAGGAACAGGCTTCTAGTGCAGTGTCTGTTTTGCCTGTCTTAATCAGATGTTATCCAGTAGTAATGTGCATTTGTCCTCCGTTAAGCAAGTTCCCATTCCATCAAGGCCGAACACAGTTTGAAAAACCTCATATGTTATTGGTCATTTCCTTTTTTATGCCAAAACGCTGCTGTTCTTAAGGACAGTAGATCATCCCTGAGGACTGCAGCCTGCTGCTTGATCAAACTAACTGGGTATATTCAACCTTATATATGAGGTGGTCCATTTTCCCATCTAGCTCAGTATTGTCTACTACTCTGATAGTGGCTCCCAGCATCTAGGCCAGAAGAGAGATTTTTCCCAAGATTAATTGCCATGAAGGGGGGGATTGGGGGGGATGCAGCATGTAGGGAGGGGAGGGTTGACCCTTCCCCAGCTGTAATCCCCCTTGAAAATTGCCCTGTGTATGTCAATTAAGCTGGGCGGGGGACCTTCCATTGGTACCAATTGATACTTAGGGCTCTGAGAAATGGATCAGGGGTCCAGCCCTAGCACTGCCCTTGGTGGGGAGCCTCTTTCCTATGAAGGCCTGTTGACCCATGGGAAATGAAACTTGGGGCTGCAGCCAAAGATGGGTGGAGCCAGAGCCAATAGTAGGTGCCTGTTGGATGGCTGGAGCTTTAATTGCAGCCAAAAGGGTGGAAGTAGGAGATTAGAGAAATAATGGGGGAGACAGAGGAGGGAGGAAAACAACTGAGATTAATGCATGCTTTCAGACTTAAGTACTTGCCCAGAAAAGGGAGCAGAAGGAACCATATACATGATTGTGCAGCTAGTGGATTTTGATCACAGCTGTCGTTAGTGAATACTTGAGCTGCATGTATGCACACTTTGTCCAGGTAGGTCTCAAATGCTACAGCCCTCCCCACCCCCTGCCCAAAGTTGTGGAGAATCCATCACTGGGAGTGCCAGAAAGTAAGCTGAATAATTGTTTCTCAGGGTTGGATTGGAGGGAAGAAATGGACCAGATGACCATGCCATTCTATCATCTCATGAACTAATCTGGCCTGCTTGTAGGTCACTAAAGACCCAGTGCCTCCTTTCAGCAGGATAAAAGCACTGGGAAGCACTACAGTGTCCTGAGGAAGCCCCAATTTGTGTTCACTTCTGGCTGCCTGCATACGTTTTCCTTGGCTGTGCCTTATGCTTATACTCCCAAAGCGAGCCATGTATGTTTCTGTATTCTGTTGAACAGCTGCTGTTGTATTCCCAAAGCAGGTGTAATGGAAGATGCTGTGCTACTGATGTAAAGCAGTCCATTAGCTCTCCAGTGGATTAAAGGGCCGTGGCTCCCACTAAAGGCAGTGGGCACAAGCCCTGTTGCACTCAATGGGAGCCGCGCAACCACATGGCAGGGGTGTTGCTACTTAAAGGATTCCAGGCCCAGACCCAAGGGATGCAAATCTGCACATGCTAATTTATATCTATATATGCACATGTAGAAATAATTACTAGCATTTCTTTAAATTTCACAGGAAGCAAAGCCAGCCAATTAATTTCTCATCCAAAGCATCTCAAACAAAAAAAACGTTCAATTAATTTGCACCCTGACCCAGATAATCCAAAACTAATGGAAGCAAGGTTTTTCTCAGCTTAATTGCCATGTAGAGGAATGGGGGGGGGGGGATGTGGGAAGGATAGAGTTAATCCTTTTCTCCCCAGCTGTAATCCCCCTTGAAAATTGCCCCTTGTGTGGCAGTTAAGAAAAAAACTTCAGTTGGCACCAATGGACACTCAAGGCTCTGTGGAATAGATCCAGGGCCCTGGGAAATAGATTCAGGGCCAGAGACTCATGAGGCCAGGCCTAGCAACACCCCTGCAGCATGATGCAGATGTTGGTTGCATGTAGGCATGAATCTGGAGCTGGTGCATGTACCAATATGGGAAGAGCTCTGCTGGATTGGGCCCACCTAAACCAGCATTCTGTTTCCAAACGTGGCCACCCAGATGCTTCTTGGGGGCATCAGGTGCCAGCATGCCCCTGTTCATATTCAGTGGCGTGGTGCCTCTGAGGTTCTATTTAACTATAATGGCTAGTAATAGTCATTGAGAGATCTCCATAAACCTTAACAAATATTTGATTTGCAGAGCAAATATTTGTAAATCCACCTGTGAAACTGATGTTGAAGGGTGCTATAGAAATAAATTAATTGAGTAATAGAATGATACAGGTGTAATATGTTCTGATTGTCCCATTCCAGATAGCCTAGCAGCAGCATTTTATACCAGCTGACCCCTCTTAAGGGCAGCCCCACATAGGGAATGTTATAATAATCCAGTGTAAAAGTTACTAAAGTATGACTGTCTGATGGGTTTGGGGTTAGTCTGAATGACCTCTGAGGGACCCCTTACACCCAGTGCCTACGACAGCAAAGAGTTTCAGGATCTCTTCTGACTCTGTTGACCTGACAAAGGACAGTTGATCGCCAATGTTGATGTATTTCAGTGGGAGCTACGATGGCCCAAGAAGGCATTGGTAATAGGCAGAGATGGTTCATCTTTCTTCCCCCACTAGACAAGGGGAGGGGGCAAGTGAGAGGTGTGCGTGTCAAGCAGGAAGCTAGTCTGTGCAGGAAATGGGTCTGAAACTGAGGCAGAGAGCTGACTTGTTTCCCTGCAGGAAACGCTATGGGACTATGGGTTTCCCTGGAAGTTTGATGGGGAACAGAAGTCTGGAGTATTAATGCCTCATCTTATGTTCAGCCTCTATTATATGTGGAAATAAACTTTGTATCACAGAAATGCCATTAGTCTCCTGTGACATCCTCCTAAAGAAACTGAACCCCCAGTAAATGCTGGAATCCCTGGAACTTCTCACTGCTCAGAAATGGGGTGCACACATGTAATACATTTCTGTGGCTAGATCTGCTTTCTCCAGGAAAGCCCCTGCTGTGCACATTCATAGTGCAGTAATTCATTAAACAATTAAGAGAGCAGTCCTACAGTCCCTAGGTATTGTCCAGGTTTGGCCAATCACTGGGGGAAAAGAAGCCATCATGGCTTGTCCCTTCATCCCCGTGTGTGCTGTGCACGCACCTGCTGTTTACATAATTACTTCGTGCTGCAGCATGGGTTGGCGTGTCATGCAAACTCCCCGTGCAGTGCTACAGGGGTGGCTTCATACCCACCCTATAAGCCACAACGTGCAGTAGGGGTTGTAGGGTGGGTATGAAGCCATCTCCACCACGCCACATGCCGAGTTTGCACGACGCACCAACCCACGCTGCAGTGCGGGTAATTATGTAAAAAGTGGGTGTGTGCACAGCACACATGGGGACGGGAGGAGAAGCTATGATGGCTTCTTTTCCCCCTATGATTGTCTGAACACCCCCCAATGTCTGTGGGGCCCTAGGATAGTGAGGATTCCCCAACCTTGGAAGAGGGAGTCGGAGATCCACCCCCTCCCTCACTCCCTTGCAGCCAGCTGGCTGCCCTCTGAGGTCAGGAAAGCAATCTCGGGGGGGGGGGGGGAAGGGGAGCGTTTCAGTGGGTGGGGAGGGGAGGAGACAGGAGAGCCCAGGATACGAGCTATCCTGACGCCTCCCCCGCCTCCTTCCCTCCCCCTCTGAAACACTATTGCAAAAAAGCCCGTCTAGTGAAAAATGCAGGATGGGAGGATGGGGAGGCAAAGAGCGCCTCCGCCACTCCTCCTGCCCTCTACTGGATGTTCGGAAGCCTCCAAGTTTGGGGGCTTCCAATCATCGAGGGTGCAACTGATAGGATTGTGCCCCAAAAGTGCTTATTACAAGATGCAAAATCAGAGTGCAAAACACTGTTTGGTCACCTTCCTTTATTGGGAAGAATTAATCTCATGTTTTCTTGTCCTCTTAAACATTCTATAGTCATTCACTCTGTCGTTCCAGAAACGTTTGAGAAAACATACATGCACTTATGTCTGGCAAAATATCTAACAGATGTTCTAGACAGTTATGGCCTGTTAGCCCAACATCTGCAGTGTTCAAGCAGCCGGGTGGGGGGAGAAAGAGAGAGGCACATTCCTGCAGAACGTTCAGAGGCTTTATTTAAAGTATTTTGGTCATTCATTAGGGCTCTGCCCTGACAAAGCAACATACAAACAAGATCAGCATTAAAGAGCATACAGAGTACAATGAGAAGCCGTACTGAAATACATACATTAATTATGATCTTAGTGAAAGGAAGCATTGAAGAGGAAGATCGTCAAGGTTCGTCTGAATGCCTGGTCAGAGGGGGGGAAGGCACAAGTCAATACGAAGGGAGTACCACAGTCTGGGGGCCATCACCCAGAAGGCCCTATCTTGTGTGCATGCTAACCTAATCAGCCTTAATGGTTGATAATAGAGAAGGACCCAGAGGCAAATCTTAATGTACAGGTAGCTTTATATGGGTGATGGTGGTACCTCAACATGGTCCCAATTTGCTGGGTCAGGTGCTGCTGCCACTTTACATAATCAACCTCCAATTGGTCTGATTGGACATGGCCACGTGACATGCAAATGGGGACACTATGGGTTATTCATGGGTTAAGCAACCCAAAGTTAACTTAAGAACTAATTGTAGGTTAACTTTGGGTGGTTTAACCCACAAATTAATTAACCCACAATGTGCCACCCTTATGTGTGAACCAGGTCCATGAGTCTAGGAGCACCCCCAAGTTCTGCACCTGATCCTTTAATGGGAGTATAGACCCATGCAGAACAGATTTCACATTGCTATCCAGATCTGCTGACTTCCCAACCTGCAGAACCTCTGTCTTTTCTGGATTACGTTTCAGAGTTGTGTAAGTTATTTGCTAATACTCCAACAATTCTAGGCAGACATAAACAAAAGAAGATGGAATTATTGCACAATGCCTTCCGATTGCTAGGGTTAGGAGTCCTCTGTCTGGAAGTACCATGGTTTCCAGCACCCTGACCATCTTTGTTGCCCTCCTCTGGACATGTTCCTATTTGCCAATATCATTCTTAAGCTGCGGTGCCCAGAACTGGATACAGTACTCCCGGTGAGACCCCTGACCTTTATTGCCACCCCTCCCATATAGTAAAAGCTATCAGGGCAGCCTGATGCCCTCCAGACGTGTTGATCTACAGCTCCCATAATCCAGCATGGATGATAGGGGTTGTAGCCCAACACATCTGGAGGGCACCAGGTTGGGGAAGGCTTTATTAGGGGTTTGATCAGGCCAATTTCCTGGCTGTCTTTTCTCCGCCCCTTCAACTGACACTCACCTGCACTGCCTTTTCTGTGACTTCTGAAGGGCATTGAGCATGCTCAGACCTTGTTGGGCTTTGGTTCTGTTTGATTTTCACTTTGTTTAAATTACAAAACTGGTTCACAAGTGAGGAGGATTATTTATTTATCGCTTTGTATCTGCCAGCCTTTCTCCAGGAAACACCCAGTTCATGGAGCGCCCAGAAAGACATGCAGTCTCACATGGGGCCAAGACCTGCTTCACTTCAAAGGCAAACTACATGAAGAACCTTTTCAGACTGGTACTCTTTGGCTGATACTTCCTGTTTAATGTGTTATATAAAGCCTGGAGTCATATTTCACTGAAGGCCATCAAGGTACATTCAAAAGACTTTGACAATTGAGATGATATTTGAATGATTTCCCAGTCTGTTTGCCAGGGAAACTCCCATACTAACAGCTGCTAAGGGAAATGCAAGTACAGGCCACACAAACGCACAAAAAGGTAGAAAATGTTTTAAAAGCACTTGCTGGCCATACGATAAAATAATGGAAACGGAAATAAGAAAACATGCCCATTCTGAGGAGACTGTATTTATGCTAAATTAATTTAGTAAGTATTTTAGCTTGAGGAAGAGCAGGATTCCATTTGCTACAAAATATGGGGTACTTATATGGTTAAGTTAAAGAATTCATGGTTGCAAGAGGTGTTTGCTATCAATTAAGAGTCAGTCAGGAGAGTAAACACAAACTATTCTGATGACACCAACCTGCTTTGATGCCTCTTCTCTAGGGGCGTCCGCTCACACACTCTTGGTCTTTCATAGGACACATGGGGGGGGGGGTTTCCACAGGGCCCTGCCGCATAGCTCAGACCCTGATGCTGACTGTCACACTGGTCAGTCTCCCCCTGGGCACTCCTTCAGCATGTCATATGAAGAGCCTAACACTGACTTAGGCCTCCACACTAGCGGGGCAGAACCCCAGGCCTAGGCTCCCTCACCTAGCTGTAGCTGGCATGTGCTTTGGTGGTGGGGAAGACCCTGCAGCACAACCCCTTCACCTGCTCCTGCAGTGCGTGTGTGGGTTCAAGTGTGTAACCCCCTTCTGTGTCCTTTCTATGCTCTCGGAGTTGGTCATGTGCCCTAATTTACAGAGGACATTTGAAGGGCTATCTGTCAGTCTAGTTTAAAGACAGAACCATAAGAAAAGTGAGAGCAGCAGGGGCCTGGAAGCTGCCCATCACCACTTAGCACCTGGACTGCAAATGGCACAGGTCAACTGGTCATATTTTTCCCCACTGTGGTTTCCCGCTGTATTGTATTTCTGTTTGCATTATAGTAATTTCTAAATTTCCATTGTATACATTTAAGAATACGCCAATATTATGCCAATTGGTATCCTTTTTTGTCCTCTTTTTTTATGAGTAAATGGCTACCCTACTGTCTAGGCACCTTTACACACACACACATACCCTGTTCATGGGTGCAAAACAGCTATGAGGGGGAAGCAGGATCACACTCACTGGCCATTCCCCCCAAACCAATGCTCCTGCTGGCCATGCGCCCAGCAGCTGTGTGTTTGACGTGAGAAAGAAGCCTTACATGTGTGTACAGTTATACACATGTAGGACCCCTTCCTCATAAATCCTGAATGCACAGATCACCAAGACGTGTAGCCAGTGGGAGTGGTACCGGAGAAGGGCTGGATTAAAACACACTGAGGCCCCAAGCCATGTCAAGATTCAGAGGCCCCATTCCGTAAAAAATAAAGAGAAAAACATGTATTACATTATAATAGAAGGTAAACCATTATATTTGTGTGTGTGTATGTGTGTGTGTGTGTGTGTGTATATATATATATATATATATATATATACATATACACACACACACACACACATACATACATACATACATAGGCAAAGTTGCAATGAGAAACAACGAAATAAAACATACTTCTTGCAAAAAGCTTTCGTTGCATTATCAAATACCTTATGATTTCTTAATTACCATATACGAAACTGAAGACTTTTAACTGATAGAAACACAAGAACAATGACAGAGATCAGAACTTAGTTAATGGAAGTAGCAATGTAGCTTGTAATGAAAAATTAATACTGGCATTCTAAACAAAACACATACAGACTTGCAGTAATCCTGTATGTATTATTATATACCTTTAAATGATCCAAGACTTTGAACATAACGGAACACATTACACAGATTAGCACTTGGTAACTGGAAACAGCGAAGTAACTTACACAGTTACTTCTCTTTCCACATCAAATTTAAACATTTTCTTTTGCAATTTTAAAAGAGCAAAGTTATGGATGATGTCATCAAAGATAAGCTATGAAGCTTATTTTCTATGGACATAATATTTAGTGCAGACAGCTTTTTTTGCAACATTGATGTCTGCAGTTTATTCTTAATCCATTTCAGCTTTGAAAATGACCTTTCCAACATTATTGTATAGGACTGCTCTTTTCTTCAAGTTGACTTGATTGGAATAAAGGATTTTACCCGAAATTAGTCTCTTGGGGATAGCCTTTCATCAGTGAAAGGTATTTGATAATGCAACGAAAGCTTTTTGCAAGAAGTATGTTTTATTTCATTGTTTCTCATTGCAACTTTGCCTATGTATGTATGTGCACCACCATCATTGACTTGCTTGTTTTTCACTTTTTCTTTTATTTACACACTTGTAATCTACATCATGCAGCCTTTGCTTTGAGTTCAGTTTCATCAAAACTCTTTCTGGTTTCTTCCATGAAGTGATAGAGCGATGTGTAAAGCTTTGCATGTGTGTTAAGGCCAATCTGTGGATCCTGTAGGGCCTTGCTGGTTTTGTGGAACTAATCTAACAAACGATTCCAAAGTTCTAACATGAATACAAGCTCTAATTCTTCCATTTTCTCCAAAAGAATGTAAGCTTCTCTTCTTGTATAATGTTTTTCACTGTCATTAGTGTGGATATGAGTAAAAGCATCAGTAACTGAATTATAACCCCTGCCTATAGCTGAAGTATCCTTTGCATGTGCTTCACATCTAGTGTCAGAGAGATGTTTTGGTACTGTGGATTCTGTACCCAAGATTTATTTGAGTACTGCCCAGTGTTAAGTAGAGGCTGAGAAAAAAGTGTATATTGATTGCACAACAGCAAAAAATAAAAAATAAAAATACTGCATCTAGGTAGCAATCAACTGCTGCACGACCAACAAGAATCAGTAAATGTCCAGCACATGGAAAATATACAGCATACTTATTTTTCTCTAGAAGTTTTTGAATAACCACTTCCATTTCTCAGATGAATTATTCCAGTGTTGACACCCTGAAGGACCTTTCCAGACTGAAATTGGATGGATAAGATGTTTTTTGTTGTTCAGTCGTTAAGTCGTGTCCGACTCTTCGTGACTCCATGGACCATAGCACGCCAGGCCTTCCTGTCCTGTGCTCTCTCCTGGAGTGTGCTCAAGTTCATATTCATTGCATGCTACCTAGCCATCTCATCCTCTGCCGTCCCCTTCTCCTTTTGCCTTCAATCCTTCCCAGCATCAGGGTCTTTTCCAGTGAGTTTTCTCTTCGCATTAGGTGGCCAAAATATTTGAGCTTCAGCTTCAGTATCTGTCCTTCCAATGAGCAGTCAGGGTTGATTTCCTTTAGGATTGACTGATTTGACCTCCTTGCAGTCCAGGGGACTCATAAGAGTCTTCTCCAGCACCACAGTTCAGAAGCATCAATTCTTCAGCGCTCAGCCTTCCTTATAGTCCAGCTCTCACAGCCATACGTTGCTAGTGGGAAAACCATAGCTTTGATTATACGAACTTTTGTCGGCAAGGATATGTCTCTGCTTCTTACTATGCTGTCTAGGTTGGCCATAGCTTTCCTCCCAAGGAGCAAGTGTCTTTTAATTTCATGGTTACAGTCACCATCTGCGGTGATCTTGGAGCCCAAGAAAGTAAAATCTGTCACTGCTTCCATTTCTTCCCATTCTATAAGCCAGGAAGTGATGGGGCCAGATGCTGTGATCTTAGTTTTTGTAATGTTGAATTTCAAACCAGCTTTTGCACTCTCCACTTTCACCCTCAACAAGAGGATCTTTAGATCCTCTTCGCTTTCTGCCATTCGGATGGTATCGTCTGCGTGTCTGAAGTTGTTGATAATTCTCCTGGCAATCTTAATTCCGACCTGTGATTCATCCAACCCGGCATTTCTCATGATGTACTCTGCATATAAGTACCTTGGATCAATTATTGGGTCTGGACGATGAGTTTCTGTGATTCTCTGATCTGCGAGCTAAGTATGATTTATTCATTACCCCTGAATGGCAATACCACCTATTGCAACACTTGCTGAAGTCTAGGTTTGGTGAGGATGCTTTTACAGCTTTAGAGTCTCCATTGTTATTGGAAACACTGATAGCAGCTGATCAGTTATATCGACCCACGATTCATGTATATACTTTTTATCAGTAAATAAATATGATACTCAGAGTATAAGACAGGAATGGAGTAGAGAATTGGAGCACCCCATTTTGCCTAATCAATAGATCGTTTTAGCAGCTGAATCTGAAGTATCTATGGACCTTAGGCTATGCTTTATTCAGCAAAAAATCTTGTTTCGAGCTTATTGTTCTCCACAATGTCTTCTTAATAAAGGTTTGTCTAATTTGCATAACTGTTGGAGATGTAATACACCGAATGCTTCTCTTATTCATATGTTTTGGCAATACCCACAATAGCCCCTGCCTTTTGGGAGGAGGTCATAATATGGATAAACTTTGTACTGGAATACTCTTTAATATTGAGTGAAGTACAGGTCCTCCTAAATTATTTACCAGTTTCTTGGAAGTTAACATATGGTCAGCGCAAATGGATTTTCCAAGCCCTCTTGACAGCCAAAAGATTGATATTACAACATTGGAAGGATAAATCTTCACCTCCTATACTGCAATGGATTGAAGATGTAGCAACACTATCAACATTTGAATGGGTGGTATATAGGCGCCACTTGCAAATGGATAAATATATGGATCTTTGGTCTGCTTTTCTTGAAGCTTATGCAAAAACCCTTGTTTTGTTTTCTAGACTGTTGTATGTAATGGAATATTGATATTTCTACGCATGTAATTTCTTGTCTTTTTCCTTTTCCTGCATGATTTTTGTTTTGTTAAAATCACAATAAAAGTTTAATATCAGAATGAAATTGCACCCTCAGTCAAGACACTTCCAAAAGTTCTCTTCATTGTTAGAATTAATTAGTTAGCTTAGCCAATGATATTGTTGCTTTTCAAATAGTCCTCGTATTAGATGAATAGGCCACTGCCCCTATGAGGTGTTGTAGTGGGTGAGTTGCATGCTGGGAGTTGTAGTTAGAGGCATGGAAGGGAGCTGGGAGGGATGTAAGAGGGGGGAGCCTGACTTGTTGGAGTGTTGCCTGATTGATTAGTTTTCAGTTTTGCTAAACTCCTTGAAATAAGTCCTTATCTCTGGTAGGTTGTAATTCCTACAACACACCCCCCCCATATTTTTGTGGCTCCCCAGAACACTGTGTGGTGGTATATGGAGGGGTGGGGGTAGGAAAGTGGCAAGGAGGGGTTAGCGCAGCTGATGCCTGGTCTGGCATGGGACTTTAGAATGTGTAGCCCAAGCCAGCTTCCACTGTCTCCTCGGAGGTCAGGTGAGGCAACCTGTGGATGATGCAGGTTCTCCAGCAGCCCTGGAAGCCCTGGAAGGGAAGTTGATGTGACTGGGATGCAGAGGTCAGGGTTCGGAATTTTGGTGGTGGATTTTATATGAAAAGTTACTTAAGCCAAAGCAATTGCAATTATAATAAATCTTGGTTATCTCCAAAGTATTTAGAGGCCCCTCATAATATGAGGCCTTAAGCCATGGCTTACTTGGCTTGTTCCTAAATCTGGCACTGAGGGCGTCACCAGCAGCTGCAATCCAACACTCCCCTCGCATGTTCACTGAATATATGGGAAGGGGTAACGTGAAGACCTCTGCTGTTTGCTGTTGTGCTGAGTCTGCCCTCTGTGTCTTGAGTTATTTCTCCTGTCTGCTTCCTTGACTCTAATTTAATTCCTCCTACATTGATATATTTGATACATTTACTGCACACATACACACACTTTAAATTTATTTTGTAATTCAAGCAAGTGCAATAACAACTATGACTTCCCTACCTTGTTTTGTTTTAGGATGTCTGCACAGAATGCTTTTAGATCTCAGTGGATCGGGTGCATATTGGGAAGCTAGGAAGCAACCTTACAGGTGTGGAACATCAGATTATAGACTAAAGGTGCTTCCAGATAAAACATTCAACATACCATCTCACTGCTTCATTTGTGGAATTTTACAAGGGTTCTAGATGGTGCCGTCTACCACTTGTAACCTACCCATGTTTTCTCATTGCTGCCTCTATCTTTTCTCTTCTGGCAGAAAATCTGTTAAGGAGAAAGAAATGGAATAGCTGCATAATGCCTTCTAAGTAGTAGTGCTAGGAGCTCTCCATCTGGAAGCAACCTAAGTGTATTCTCAACAAAGGGGTACAGACAGGAGAAGGGCAGGGGATGTTATTGCAAATTAAGGCCAGAAGGTAGTATGGTGAAGTACGGCAAGGTTTAAGCCTATTATCTCCCAGGACATTCAATAACAGATGTGAAAGTTCTTGTTGTTGTTGTTGTTCAGTCGTTCAGTCGTGTCCGACTCTTCGTGACCCCATGGACCATAGCACGCCAGGCCTTCCTGTCCTGCGCTCTCTCCCGGAGCGTGCTCAAGTTCATATTCATTGCATCGGTGATGCTATCTAGCCATCTCATCCTCTGCCGTCCCCTTCTCCTTTTGCCTTCAGTCTTTCCCAGCATCAGGGTCTTTTCCAGAGAGTTTTCTCTTCGCATTAGGTGGCCAAAATATTTCAGCTTCAGCTTCATTATCTGTCCTTCCAATGAGCACTCAGGGTTGATTTCCTTTAGGATGGACTGATTTGACCTCCTTGCAGTCCAGGGGACTCGTAAGAGTCTTCTCCAGCACCACAGTTCGAAAGCATCAATTCTTCGGCGCTCAGCCTTCCTTATAGTCCAGCTCTCACAGCCATACATTACTACTGGGAAAACCATAGCTTTGATTAGACGGACCTTTGTCGGCAAGGTGATGTCTCTGCTTCTTACTATGCTGTCAAGGTTGGCCATAGCTTTCCTCCCAAGGAGCAAGCGTCTTTTAATTTCATGGCTACAGTCACCGTCTGCGGTGATCTTGGAGCCCAAGAAAGTAAAATCTGTCACTGCTTCCATTTCTTCCCCTTCTATATGCCAGGAAGTGATGGGGCCAGATGCCATGATCTTAGTTTTTTTAATGTTGAGTTTCAAACCAGCTTTTGCACTCTCCTCTTTCACCCTCAACAAGAGGCTCTTGAGATCCTCTTCGCTTTCTGCCATTAGGGTGGTATCGTCTGCATATCGGAGGTTGTTGATAATTCTCCCAGCAATCTTAATTCCGACCTCTGATTCATCCAACCCGGCATTTCTCATGATGTACTCTGCATATAAGTTAAATAAGCAGGGTGACAATATGCAGCCTTGTCATACTCCTTTCCCAATTTTGAACCAATCGGTTGTTCCATGTCTGGTTCTTACTGTTGCTTCTTGACCCTCGTACGGGTTTCTCAGGAGACGGGTAAGGTGGTCTGGTACTCCCATCACTTTAAGAATTTGCCACAGTTTGTTGTGATCCACACAATCAAAGGCTTTAGCGTAGTCAATGAAGCAGAAATAGACGTTTTTCTGGAATTCTCTTGCTTTCTCCATGATGCAGCGAATGTTGGCGATTTGATCTCTAGTTCCTCTGCCTCTTCGAAACCCAGCTTGTACTTCCGGTAGTTCTCGGTTGGCATACTGCTGAAGCCTAGCTTGTAGGATTTTGAGCATCACCTTGCTGGCATGTGAAATGAGCGCAATTGTGCGGTAGTTTGAACACTCTTTGGCATTGCCCTTCTTTGGAATTGGAATGTAAACTGACCTTTTCCAGTGTTGTGGCCACTGTTGAGTGTTCCAGATTTGTTGGCATATTGAATGCAGCACTTTAACAGCATCATCTTTTAGGATTTTAAATAGCTCGGCTGGAATACTGTCATCTCCGCTAGCTTTATTGTTACTAATGCTTCCTAAGGCCCACTTGACTTCACTCTCTAGGATGTCCGGCTCAAGTTCAGTGACCGCACTATCATGGCTATCAGGGACATTCAGATCTTTCCTGTATAGTTCTTCTGTGTATTCTTGCCACCTCTTCTTAATCTCATCTGCTTCTGTTAGGTCCCTGCCTTCTTTGTCCTTTATCATGCCTGTCTTTGCACAAAACGTTCCCTTGAGATCTCCAATTTTCTTGAAGAGGTCTCTAGTCTTTCCCATTCTGTTGTTTTCCTCGATTTCTTTGCATTGTTCACTTAAGAAGGCCTTCTTGTCTCTCCTTGCTATTCTCTGGAACTCTGCATTCAGTTGGGTATATCTTCCCCTTTCTCCCTTGCTTTTCGCTTCCCTTCTTTCGTCAGCTACTTGTAAAGCCTCCTCAGACAGCCACTTTGCTTTCTTGCATTTCTTTTTCTTTGGGATGGATTTCGTTGCTGCCTCCTGAACAATGTTACGGACCTCCGTCCATAGTTCCTCAGGCACTCTGTCTATCAGGTCTAATCCCTGAAATCTATTCCTCACCTCCACTGTATATTCATCAGGGATATGATTGAGGTCATACCTGAAAGGTTTAGTGGTTTTCCCAACGTTCTTCAATTTAAGCCGAAATTTTGCAAGAAGCAGCTCATGATCTGAGCCACAGTCAGCTCCAGGTCTTGTTTTTACTGACTGTATGGAGCTTCTCCATCTTTGGCTGCAAAGGACATAATCAATCTGATTTCGATATTGACCATCTGGTGACGTCCATGTGTAGAGTCGTCTCTTGTGCTGTTGGAAAAGAGTGTTTGCTATGATCAGCATGTTCTCTTGGCAAAACTCTATTAGCTTTTGTCCTGCTTCATTTTGTACACCAAGGCCATGCCTGCCTGTTATCCCGGTGATTTCTTGACTTCCTACTTTAGCATTCCAATCCCCTATGATGAAGAGGACGTCTTTTTTTGGTGTTAGTTCTAGAAGGTGTTGTAGGTCTTCATAGAACCGATCAACCTCAGCTTCTTCGGCCTCAGTGGTTGGGGCATAGACTTGAATTACTGTGATGTTGAATGGTTTGCCTTGGATTCGTACTGAGATCATTCTATCATTTTTAAGATTGTACCCCAGTACTGCTTTTCCCACCCTTTTGTTGACTATGAGTGCTACTCCATTTCTTCTAAGGGATTCTTGCCCACAATAGTAGATATGATGGTCACCTGAATTAAATTCGCCCATGCCTGTCCATTTTAGTTCGCTGATTCCCAAGATGTCGATGTTCAATCTTGCCATCTCATGTTTGACCACCTCCAGCTTACCTTGATTCATTGATCTGACATTCCAGGTTCCTAAACAATATTGTTCTTTACAGCATCGGATTTTCTTTTCACCACCAGACACATCCACAGCTGAGTGTCCTTTCGGGTTTGGCCCAGCCGCTTCACTCTTTCTGGCGCTACTTGGAAATACCCTCTGCTCTTCCCCAGTAGTATATTGGACACCTTCCGACCTGAGGGGCTCATCTTCCGGCGTCATATCTTTTAGCCTTGTGATACGTTCCATGGGGTTTTCTTGGCAAGAATACTGGAGTGGGTTGCCATTTCCTTCTCCAGTGGACCACATTTTGTCAGAACTCTCTGCCATGACCTGTCCGTCTTGGGTGGCCCTGCACGGCATAGCTTATGGCTTCACTGAGTTACGCAAGCCCCTTCGCCACAACAAGGCAGTGATCCATGAAGGGGGTGAAAGTTCTATCCTTCAGCAAAAAAAGTTTAGAAGGGAGCCTCCAGTGTGAAGCTGCTAAATCAGATTTGATATTATCAAATTTAGATGGAACTGATAATGGCTAGCTAACTACGGAAAATAATTGTCCCGTCTTATGTACACTATTAATCATGTTTTGTCAATTAATTAACAGTTGGGAGTGGGTCGGATCGACTGTTATTAAATCTTTTACCCTTTTCACTGGACTTTTTAAAAATCTGCTTAGTGCTGGGACACACCTGCCTCATCTATTGTAGGGCCTTTTTCTGGTCTCACTTTGTAATCGTATTTCTCACCTACCTCGCCCCCTATTCTGTGTCTGACCTGTGTGCATGTACAGTCAGGGCCAGAAATATTGGAGCAAGGATAACTGTTTTGGCAGTTGGCCTCTGTACACCACCACATTGAAGTTGAAACGAAACACACCCAGATGGGAATGAAGTCAGGACTTTCAGCTGTAATTCAAGGGGTTTGACAAAAGTGGGGCACTACCCATTCAGGAAGGACAACCAGTGGCGTACACACACACACATCATTGGTGGCTCATAAGTAATGGAACGAATGGCTGACAAGCAGCTGCATGGCCAGGTGTGGCCTGTTTCCTGGGTACCCCATGACCAAGCAAGCAGATAAAAGGCCTGGAGGTGGTTCTGAGTGTTACATTTCCATTTGGTAGCTGTTCACTGGAAGTCCCAACATGAGGTCCAAAGAGGTGTCCATGCGAGTGAAGGAGGCCATCATTAGGCTGAGGAAACAACATAAACCCATCAGAGAGATAGCAAAAACATTGGGAGTGGCCAACACAACAGTTTGGAACATCCTGAAAAAGAAGGAAATAACTGGCAAGCTCAGCAACAGCAAAAGGCCTGGCAGACCACGGAAGGCATCTAAAGTGGATGACCACAGAATGCTGCTCATGGTGAGGAGGAACCCTTTCACAACATCCAGCCAGGTCAAGAACACTCTTGCGGAGGTAGGCATGTCATTGTCAACATCTACAGTCAAGAGACAGCTTTATGACTGTAAATACAGAGGCTTCACAACAAGGTGCAAACCACTGGTAATGCTCAAGAACAGACAGGCCAGAGCAGCCTTTGCCAGCAAACACCTAAAAAAGCCTGCCCAGTTCTGGAATAAGATTCTTTGGACTGATGAAACCAAGAGTAACTTGTACCAGAATGATGGGAAGAGAAAAGTATGGAGAAGGAAAGGAACAGCTCATGATCCAAAGCATACCACATCATCTGTCAAACCTGGTGGAGGCAGTGTTATGTCATGGGCATGTATGGCTGCCAACGGAACCGGGTCACTGGTGTTTATGGATGACCTGACTGCTGATAAAGGCAGCAGGATGAATTCTGAAGTGTATAGGGCTGTACTTTCTGCTCAGATTCAGCCGAATGCTGCCAAACTGATAGGACGCTGCTTCATATTGCAGATGGATACTGACACAAAACATACAGCAAAAGCTCCCCTAGAGTTTCTGAAGGCAAAGAAGTGGGATGTTCTTCAATGGCCAAGTAAGTCGCCTGCTCTCAACCCAATAGAGAATGCTTTTCACTTCCTGAAGACAAGACTGAAGGCAGAAAGACCCACAGACAAACAGCAGCTGAAGGCAGCTGCAGTAAAGGCCTGGCAAAGCATCTCGAGGGAGGAAACTCCGCATTGGGTCATGTCCATGGGTTCCAGACTTCAGGCAGTCATTGACTGCAAAGGATTTTCATCCAGGTATTAAAGGCGACCCTTAAGTTTGAAATGATGTTGGTTTGTTCCATTACTTATGAGCCACCAACGATGGGTGTGTGTGTATGCCACTGGCTGTCCTTCCTGAATGGTTAGTGCCCCACTTTTGTCAAATGCCTTGAATTACAGCTGAAAGTCCTGACTTCACTCCCATCTGGGTGTGTTTCCTTTCAGCTTCAATGTGGTGGTGCACAGAGGCCAATGGCCAAAACAGTTATCCTTGCTCCAATATTTCTGGCCCTGACTGTATATGTGAGTGTGCAACCTTCCACCTGCAGTTTGAATTGGTATATGAAGAAAATATTTACCACTAGATTCTGCTGATTATATTAACTGCAGCTACCTCATCTCCCTCATTAGTGCATTTAAAGGTAAACACAAGTTTTCCAGGTTGCATTCTGGCAACACTATTAATTTGTACTATTTAGGGAGCAATCCTAACTAGATAGGCGGCCGCCTCTGACCTCGGAGGCAACTGCCTATCCAAAGCAAGGCAGGAGAAGTGTGGGGGGATTGTTCCTTCTGCGCCTCTCCTGACTCGCTATTTTTCACTAGGCAGCCATTTTCGACTGTCTAGTGGCAGGGGGGCTGACTGGGAGAGGAAGCTGCCATACAACACATTAGATGTGTCGTACGTGCAGCTCCGCTCTCCCTGCCCCAGAATGCCCCCAGCCCTACACCTTTTCAGTCTCTCCGCACTCCTCTTGCGAGGACAGAGCTTCTCCGCTCTGCCTCCGAGGCAGCATGGATGAGAAGGGCGGTCAGTCTTTCAGGAACCGACCTTGGAGCACAGGCTCAGAGGTCAGTTCCCGGACATGAGCATATCCTATGGTCCGCTAGACAGTGTCTAGAGGCCATAGGGTTGCTCTCTTAGCTGGAACCCTATATACACTTAACTGGGACCTACTTCTTATACTCTTAACTGGGACTTACTTCTGAGTCGACACATATAGAAGTGTGCAGTTAGTCTCTTGCATACAGACTGACTTGCTTTCAGCTATGTAAGCAGCATTACAGAACCTGTTCTTTTACCTACTTTCTTTGTATCAGACTGATGTTAAGGGCATAAAGGCAACACCAATTTAAAAACACCCAACAATTGATAATCCTATATGTGATGCTTTGAGTTTTACATTTTTTGGAGCTTTTTTATATAAAAGTAGAAATATAAAATAGGCAAAATATAGCACTTTCTGAATTGTGATGGGAATCTTATGACATTTCCAAAACAGATATTATTTGGAGAGATCAATACAGAGTATTCGAAAGAACTGAGTATGTGTAAAGGTTTTAAGTATAATCAAGTTCTACATAACTGTGGAACATCAATCCCTGGGAATCTGACATCAATCCCTGGGAAAATTCTGGAGCAGATTATAAAGCAATCAGCCTGTAAGCACCTTAAAAACAATGCAGTGATTGCTCGAAGCCAACATGGATTTGTCAAGAACAAATCCTGCCAGACTAATCTGATCTCATTTTTTGATCAGGTAACCTCCCTTGTGGACTGTGAGAATGCTGCGGACATCATATACCTCGACTTCAGCAAAGCTTTCGACAAAGTGCCCCATGATATCCTGATGAGCAAACTAGCTCAAAGTGGGCTAGATGAAACAATGATCAGGTGGATCCACAGTTGGCTACAGAATCGGACTCAAAGAGTGCTTATCAATGGGATCTTTTCACACTGGGGAGAGGTAACAAGCGGGGTACCACAGGGCTCAGTCCTGGGCCCAATTCTCTTCAACATTTTTATTAATGACTTGGATGAGCAGGTGCAGGGAACGCTGATCAGATTTGCAGATATCACAAAATTGGGTAGGTTAGCTAATACCCTGGGAGACAGAAACAAAATTCAAAGTGATCTGGATAGTTTGGAGCGTTGAGCAGAAAACAACAGAATGACATTTAACAGGGATAAATGCCAAGTTCTGCACCTAGGAAAAAGAAACCAAATGCAGTTACAAGATGGGGGATATGTGGCTCAACAACACTACAAGCGAGAAGGAACTTGGAATTGTTGTTGATCACAAGCGGAATATGGGCCAACAATGTGATGTGGCTGCAAAAAAGGCAAATGCTATTTGGGCTGTATTAATAGAAATGTAGCTTCCAAATCAGATGAAGTACTAGTGCCCCTCTACTCAGCACTGGTTAGGCCTCTTTTGGAGTACTGTGTCCAGTTCTGGGCACCGCACTTTAAGACGGATGCAGACAAACTGGAAAGGGTTCAGAGGAGGGCAACAAAGATGATCAGGGGACTGGAAACAAAACCCTATGAGGAGAGACTGAAAGAACTGGGCATGTTTAGCCTTGAGAAGACTGGAGGAGATATGACAGCACTCTTCAAGTATTTGAAAGGTTGTCACAGAGAGGAAGGCCAGGATCTTTTCTCAATCATCCCAGAGTGCAGGATACGGAATAATGGGCTCAAGTTACAGGAAGCCAGATTCCAGCTGAACATCAGGGAAAACTTCCTAACCGTTAAAGCAATATGACAGCAGAACCACTTACCTAGGGAGGTGGTGGGCTCTCCCAGACTGGTGGCATTCAAGATGAGGCTGGACAGCCATCTGTCAGGGAAGCTCTGACTTGGATTCCTGCATTGAGCAGGGGGTTGGACTCCATGGCCTTATAGGCCCCTTCCAAACCTATGATTCTAACTAGTGGTAAGAAAAGCTATGTTTTGTTATACACATATTGCATTTATGGATATCACACAGGTCACCTGGTCACATTCTTACCCACTATGGTAAGATGCATTTGTATTTATATTTAAATGATAGGAATCATTTATACATATATATTAACATATGTGTGTTTTATGCAAATTTGTGCCCTCTTTTGTCCTTTTTTTGGTGATGAAGTTCCTCTTTTTTTAGCAATGTGTAAGTGGCCATTATGCTCTTTAGGCATTACATTCTGGCCAGGGGGCAACTCTAATCTGTGCTGGATTATGACACGCTGAGGCCCTAAACTATGTCAAGCTTAAAACGCCTCATAGAATTACAAATATATGCAGACCATGACTTGATATGAACCCTGATGGCACAGATGTCCTTAATGTGAAAAATTGCTTAATTGCATGGGAACTTAGTCATTTTTTTTTTTTTTTTTGTATTCAGAGGCCCTTCATAATGTTGGAATGCTGATCAAATTTGCAGATGACACAAAATTGGGTGGGATAGCTAATACTTTGGAAGACAGAAACAAAATTCAAAGTGATCTTGATAGATTGGAGCACTGGGCAGAAAACAACAGAATGACATTTAATAGGGATAAATGCCAAGTTCTGCGCCTAGGAAAAAGAAACCAAATGCAGTTACAAAATGGGGGATACGTGGCTCAACAACACTACAAGCGAGAAGGATCGCGCAATTGTTGTCGATCACAAGCTGAATATGAGCCATCAATGTGATGTGGCTGCTAAAAAGGCAAATGCTATTTTGGGCTGCATTAATAGAAGCATAACTTCCAAATCCTGGGAAGTACTAGTTCCCCTCTACTCAGCACTGGTTAGGCCTCATCTGGAGTACTGTGTCCAGTTCTGTGCACCACATTTTAAGAAGGATGCAGACAAGCTGGAGAAGGTGATGTCAGGGTGGACACTGAGCCCATAGAATCCCAGAGTAGTTCTGATTCTGAGGAAGAGGAGCCGCTCCTGGGAGAGGAGCGCGCTCATCCTTCCCAGGGCCAACAGCTGACAGAGATTCCTCCCACCGGCATTCCTAGCATAGATAGCAGTCCTGGGAGTGACAGAGCGCAGGAAGCAGACTTGCTGGACGCATGACGCCAATGCAGGGAGCGGTGCCAAATGGAGGACGCGGAAAGGAGGCGTAGTGCCCGGTTGGCGTGCAAACAATGGTTGCGCCCAGAGGATCCAAGGGAAAAGGGGAGGGACTCTCCCTAGCCCCTAAGTTCAGGGTCTGCCAGTGATTCCCTTTCAAACGGGGACCAACTGTTCCAACTTAGGGCCTAGGTACTCTGCTGTTCATATCTAGTTGCTAACAGTAGAGTTGTTAAGTTGTAAAAGAGGAATAAAGCTTTGAAAAGAATCCCTTTGTCTGTATCTGGACTTGGCTACTGGATTAGACTGAGAGAGGCCTCCAAGGAGCCCTTGACAGGTTCAGAGGAGGGTGTCAGGGTAGAAACTGAGCTGATAGAACCCCAGAGCAGTTCTGATTCTGAGGAGGATCAGCAATCCGTGGGAGAGGAGCCAGCTCATCCCTCACAGGCACAGCAGCTGGCAGAGGTTCCTCCTGCCGGCATTCCTGAGATAGATAGTGATGCTAGCAGTGAGAAAGTGCGGGAACGGGGCTTGCTAGGTGCTCGATGCAGACGCAAGGAGCGACGAGTGATGGAGGGCGCAGAAAGGAGGCGTAGCGCCCATTTGGCGCGCAAGCAACAGCCGCCTCCCGTGGATCCAAGGGAAAGAGGGAGGATCTCTCCCTAGCCCATCAGTTCAGGGTCTTCAAGTGACTCTCCTTCAAACGGGGATCAACTGCCTACTCGGAGCATAGGCTACTCTGCTGTTCCTTGTTTAGTCGCTGGTGATTAGCATCTGAAAGAGTCATTATGTTGTAAAAGGATTAAAGCCTTGAAAAGAATCCTTTCGTCTGTGTCTTGAGTTGGCTACTGGAGTCTACTGAAAGAGGCCGCTAGGGCGCTCCTGACAGAGGGCAACAAAGATGATCAGGGGACTGGAAACAAAGCCCTATGAAGAGAGACTGAAAGAACTGGGCATGTTTAGCCTTGAGAAGAGAAGACTGAGGGGAGATATGATAGAGCTCTTCAAGTACTTGAAAGGCTGTTGCAGAGAGGAAGGCCAGGATCTCTTCTCGATCATCCCAGAGTGCAGGACACGGAATAATGGGCTCAAGTTACAGGAAGCCAGATCCCGGCTGAACATCAGGAAAAACCTCCTGACTGTTGGAGCAATACGACAATGGAACCTCTTACCAAGGGAGGTGGTGGGCTCTCCCACACTGGTGGTGTTCAAGACGAGGCTGGACAGCCATCTGTCAGGGATGCTCTGACTTGGGATTCCTGCATTGAGCAGTGGGTTGGACTCGATGTCCTTGTAGGCCCCTTCCAACCCTACTATTCTATGATTCTATGTGAGACCATAAGCTGTAGTTTACTTAGTTTATGCTTAAATCTGGCCCTGACCCTAGTGTTTTGTATGTGGTTGTGCATTTTTAGCTAGCCTGATTGGTGGTTTTGAGTAGGTCAGTTTAAATTGCCATGTGGCATATGCTCCAACTGCCCCTGTTTACCAGCAACCCCCTTTCTGGAACTTGTCCCTGATAAATCAGTGAGCTGGTTCGGATGTCACGACATCTGTTCCTGGATTGTTCAACCCAGGAATTGCTGTGGATGATCCACTTCCAATTATAATCAACAATCTGGGAACATCCATTCCTGGATTGTTTCGTGATATCCAAACCTGGAAACTTTGGGCTGTTTAGGGTTAAACAACTCAGAGTTAACCCAACAACAAACCATGTGTAATTGTTGGGTTAACTCTGGGTAGTTCAGCCATAAACCCAGAATTTCCAGGTTCAGACATCATGAAAGAACCCAGGAATGGGGCTAAACAACCCAGGAATTGCTACTGTGATATCTGAACCGGGTCAGTCTCTGAGTGTGGGTGGGGTGAGGTTAATGCATCTTATCTCTAACATGTATGCATGTAACAAATAGCACACTCATGTCATATAGCACATAGCCTGGCATTTCACATGTTGGAGAGGCTCATTTTGAACTGCTGAAAACCGACTGCAGGATTATTGTATTTGTCTAGTGTATCTTTAATCTAAAGAACAAACACTTTCTTGGTTTTCAAAACATGCTGTTGACTATTAAATTCATGGAGGATAAGCTATTACAGAATAAACAAATATAGCATAGAATGGGGTAGAGCCTTCAGCAATGTGTAATTAGAGGGAGGCTTGAGCAAATAATGCTTGTTATGAAAATAGGGGTGACAAGTGGGACCTGCATACAATGTTATATTGTGGTATTCTCCCTCTTCAGAATTCCAGCCACTGCATTTTCACACACACACACCCGCCCCCAACAATCAGTTAGCATTTTATGGCCACTAAGCATGCTCAGTCCCCATTGGGATGTTTATGGGCTTACCCCCTTAACATTTTTCCCCTAAAGATTTTTTCATACTGCTACAAACCTTGGGGTTCCCCCAAGCCTGGTGATACTTGTGCATGGCTGGTGCCGTTTTGGCTACATATGCAACGACACTCACAACCTGAACATGACAATCTGAACAACCAGAAGCTTCTTCCTTCTGATGAAGTGGACAAGGTGCTTTCATCTGTAAGGCCGACCACCTGCTTACTTGATCCCTGCCCATCTTGGCTCATTATGAGCTGCAGGGAGAGGCTGGGTGAGGGGATCAGGGTGGTGGTAATCACCTCCCTTGAGGAGGGAGTGATGCCATCAGCTGTCAAGGAGGCAGTGATAAGACCGCTTTTAAAAAAATCCCTCCTTGGATCCCCACGTTCTGAACAACGTTTGCCCAGTTTCGAATCTGCCATTTTTGGGCAATGTGATTGAGCGGGTGGTGGCGATGCATTTGAAGGCACACTTGGAAGAAGCCAATTATCTAGATCCATTTCAATTGGGCTTCAGGCCTGGGCATGGGACAGAAACGGCCTTGGTCGCCTTGGTGGATGATATGAGGAGGGCTCTGGATAGGGGCGAATGCTCCTTCCTTGTTCTCCTCGACCTCTCAGCAGCTTTTGATACCAATGACCATGGTATCCTCCTGGACCACCTGGAGGGGTTGGGCATTGAAGACACCGTATTGCAGTGGTTCCGGTCCTTCCTCTCTGCCAGGTACCAGAGGGTAGCACTGGGAGAGGAGGTTTCGGACCCGTGGTCGCTCACTTGTGGGGTGCCACAGGGTCCCATCCTCCCCTGGATGCTATTTAACATCTATGTGAAGCCGCTGGGGGCTATCCCCAGGAGATTTGGGGTGCAGTGTCATCAATATGTGGATGACACGCAGCTCTGTTGTTGTTCAGTCGTGTCCAACTCTTTGTGACCCCATGGACCATAGCATGCCAGGCCTTCCTGTCCCGTGCTCTCTCCCAGAGTGTGCTCAAGTTCATATTCATTGCATCGGTGATGCTATCTAGCCATCTCATCCTCTGCTGTCCCCTTCTCCTTTTGCCTTCAGTCTTTCCCAGCATCAGGGTCTTTTCCAGAGAGTTTTCTCTTCGCATTAGGTGGCCACAATATTTCAGCTTCAGCTTCAGTATCTGTCCTTCCAATGAGCACTCAGGGTTGATTTCCTTTAGGATTGACTGATTTGACCTCCTTGCAGTCCAGGGGACTCGTAAGAGTCTTCTCCAGCACCACAGTTCAAAAGCATCAATTCTTCGGCACTCAGCTTTCCTTATAGTCCAGCTCTCACAGCCATACATTACTACTGGGAAAACCATAGCTTTGATTATACAGACCTTTGTCGGCAAGGTGATGTCTCTGCTTCTGACTATGCTGTCTAGGTTTGCCATAGCTTTCCTCCCAAGGAGCAAGCGTCTTTTAATTTCATGGCTACAGTCACCGTCTGCCGTGATCTTGGAGCCCAAGAAAGTAAAATCTGTCACTGCTTCCATTTCTTCCCCTCCTATAAGCCAGGAAGTGATGGGGCCAGATGCCATGATCTTCATTTTTTTAATGTTGAGTTTCAAACCAGCTTTTGCACTCTCCTCTTTCACCCTCAACAAGAGGCTCTTGAGATCCTCTTCGCTTTCTGCCATTAGGGTGGTATCGTCTGCATATCGGAGGTTGTTGATAATTCTCCCAGCAATCTTAATTCCGACCTCTGATTCATCCAACCCGGCGTTTCTCATGATGTACTCTGCATATAAGTTAAATAAGCAGGGTGACAATATGCAGCCTTGTCGTACTCCTTTCCCAATTTTGAACCACTTGGTTGTTCCATGTCTGGTTCTTACTGTTGCTTCTTGACCCTCGTACAGGTTTCTCAGGAGACAGGTAAGCTGGTCTGGTACTCCCATCACTTTAAGAATTTGCCACAGTTTGTTGTGATCCACACAATCAAAGGCTTTAGCATAGTCAATGAAGCAGAAATAGACGTTTTTCTGGAATTCTCTTGCTTTCTCCATGATCCAGCGAATGTTGGCGATTTGACCTCTAGTTCCTCTGCCTCTTCGAAACCCAACTTGTACTTCTGGTAGTTCTCGGTTCGCATACTGCTGAAGCCTAGCTTGTAGGATTTTGAGCATCACCTTGCTGGCATGTGAAATGAGCGCAATTGTGCAGTAGTTTGAACACTCTTTGGCGTTGCCCTTCTTTGGAACTGGAATGTAAACTGACCTTTTCCAGTCTTGCGGCCATTGCTGAGTGTTCCAAATTTGTTGGCATATTGAATGCAGCACTTTAATAGCATCATCCTTTAGGATTTTAAATAGCTCAGCTGGAATACTGTCATCTCCGCTAGCTTTGTTGTTACTAATGCTTCCTAAGGCCCACTTGACTTCACTCTCGAGGATGTCCGGCTCAAGTTCAGTGACCGCACTATCATGGCTATCAGGGACATTAAGATCTTTCCTGTATAGTTCTTCTGTGCATTCTTTCCACCTCTTCTTAATCTCATCTGCTTCTGTTAGGTCCCTGCCTTCATTGTCCTTTATCATGCCTGTCTTTGCACAAAACGTTCCCTTGAGATCTCCAATTTTCTTGAAGAGATCTCTAGTCTTTCCCATTCTGTTGTTTTCCTCGATTTCTTTACATTGTTCATTTAAGAAGGCCTTCTTGTCTCTCCTTGCTATTCTCTGGAACTCTGCATTCAGTTGGATATATCTTCCCCTTTCTCCCTTGCTTTTCGCTTCCCTTCTTTCGTCAGCTACTTGTAAAGCCTCATCAGATAGCCACTTGGCTTTCTTGCATTTCTTTTTCTTTGGGATGGATTTCGTTGCTGCCTCCTGAACAATGTTACGGACCTCCGTCCATAGTTCCTCAGGCACTCTGTCTGTCAGGACTAATCCCTGAAATCTATTCCTCACCTCCACTGTATATTCATAAGGGATATGATTTAGGTCATACCTGAATGGTTTAGTGGTTTTCCCTATGTTCTTCAATTTAAGCCAAAATTTTGCAACAAGAAGCTCATGATCTGAGCCACAGTCAGCTCCAGGTCTTGTTTTGACTGACTGTATAGAGCTTCTCCATCTTTGGCTGCAAAGGACATAATCAATCTGATTTCGATATTGACCATCTGGTGATGTCCACGTGTAGAGTCGCCTCTTGTGCTGTTGGAAAAGAGTGTTTGCTATGATCAGCGTGTTCTCTTGGCAAAACTCTATTAGCTTTTGTCCTGCTTCATTTTGTACACCAAGGCCATGCCTGCCTGTTATCCCGGTGTTTTCTTGACTTCCTACTTTAGCATTCCAATCCCCTATGATGAAGAGGACATCTTTTTTTGGTGTTAGTTCTAGAAGGTGTTGTAGGTCTTCATAGAACTGATCAACCTCAGCTTCTTCGGCCTCAGTGGTTGGGGCATAGACTTGAATTACTGTGATATTGAATGGTTTGCCTTGGATTCGTACTGAGATCATTCTATCGTTTTTGAGATTGTACCCCAGTACTGCTTTTCCCACCCTTTTGTTGACTATGAGTGCTACTCCATTTCTTCTAAGGGATTCTTGCCCACAGTAGTAGATATGATGGTCACCTGAATTAAATTCGCCCATGCCTGTCCATTTTAGTTCGCTGATTCCCAAGATGTCGATGTTCAGTCTTGTCATCTCATGTTTGACCACCTCCAGCTTACCTGGATTCATTGATCTTACATTCCAGGTTCCTAAACAATATTGTTCTTTACAGCATCGGATTTTCTTTTCACCACCAGACACATCCACAGCTGAGTGTCCTTTCGGGTTTGGCCCAGCCGCTTCACTCTTTCTGGCGCTACTTGGAAATACCCTCTGCTCTTCCCCAGTAGTATATTGGACACCTTCCGACCTGAGGGGCTCATCTTCCAGCGTCATCTCTTTTAGCCTTGTGATATGTTCCATGGGGTTTTCTTGGCAAGAATACTGGAGTGGGTTGCCATTTCGTTCTTCAGTGGACCACATTTTGTCAGAACTCTCTGCCATGACCTGTCCGTCTTGGGTGGCCCTGCACGGCAGAGCTTATGGCTTCACTGAGTTACGCAAGCCCCTTCGCCACAACAAGGCAGTGATCCATGAGACACGCAGCTCTACCTCTCGTTTAAATCTTCACCAAGGTTGGCCGTGGAATCCTTGTCCAAATGTCTGGAGATGGTGAGTGGCTGGATGGGGAGGAATCTGCTCCCGTTGGTAGTACATGCCCTGGTCTCCTCTCGTCTAGACTACTGTAATGCACTGTATGTGGGGTTACCCTTGAAGACGGTTCGGAAGCTGCAGCTGATTAAAGGCAGCTGCTGGCATGATCACATCACTCCGGTGCTGAAGGAGTTGCACTAGTTACCAGTTGTTTTCTGGGCCAAATTCAAGGTGTTGGTTTTGACCTTTAAAACTCTATATGGTTCTGGCCCAGCCTATCTTAAGAAGCACCTCCAGCAAGACCAGACAGGTCGCTCAACAAGATCAACCTCGGATGGCCTTCTCTCTGTTCCATCAGCCAGGACAGCTAGACTGGTGAGGACGAGGGAGAGGGCCTTCTCTGTGGTGGCCCACACTCTGTGGAACTCCTTCCCTAGGGAACTCCGTCATGCCCTCTCTTTAATGAGCTTCTGCTGCACATCGAAAACTTGGTTGTTCAGGCAGGCATTTGGGGTGGGCTAGGGAAATTATAGAAACTGCTGCTTTAATGTGTAATGTTATCATTTTTAAACTGTTTGTATTATTGTACATCGCCCAGAGTGGCCGGGTGACTGGCCAGATGGGCAGTTAAGAAATGTAATAAATAAATAAATAAATAACATCAGAAATAGAGGGAATGATACAAGCACGTCTCTGTTTTCATTGGTGAAATGTTGGAGAAACTGTAGTAAGTGTAAGTGTTGGAGAAAGTGCAGCTGCTACAGCTAGAGGTCTCACTTTAACTTTTTAGCTAGCTCCTGCTCTGCATTCCATTTTTTCCCTTTTCACTTTCGATTCCCTAAGTAACTTGTACTTTCTATTCCCAGAGCAGTTCTCTGGCCCCACCTGGTGCATTCATCTACGAAGAAACATGACAGTATGCTAAGAGAGCAAGAAGAGAAGTGCTATCCAGGGTAAAATAGAGATTAGATTTGGGGTAGGCAATCTTTTGGGGCTGTGGGCATATTCGGCAAGTTAAGAAAATTGTCCTGGGCACCACCACAAAATGACTGCCATGGGAGGTATGGCAAAGGACAAGTAACCTGCTCAAAAGACTGAGTACAAGGCAGAGGTGGGCTCTGAGCCCCAACACATGAAACAACTCCTTTCAACCCACAGTTTTCATCACCAACAGAAACCTATTTCACAGCCATCCCAGCTGCTGGTAAGAAAACGTGATATTTATTTTTTTAAGTGGGAAGGGCGCGCACTCTTGTTGGGCACCAAGAAAGGAGTTTGGGGGTGCATTGGTGCCTGTGAGCACCACATTGCCCCCCCCCCCCGGGCAATGTAAATGGGAGGAACAACTGGAAAATGTCAGTAAAGGTAAAGCTAAGAGTTGCCAAATCAACAATTCATAAATAAAGAACACTTCATTTGCAAGCAAAGTTGTGTCTGAAGCAATGAACATCTCTTATATTCCACTGTAATATGAATCTCTAGAGACAATATTGTAAATATTATTATAACTATTATAATTATTATTATAGTTATCCTGCCTTTTTCCCAGTACTGGGACTCAAGGCGGCTTTACAACATTAAAAATGTGTACAGTTAAAACATATAAATAGAAATATACAAAAGTTAAAAATAAAGCATCAATAATATTAAAATTGTATAAAATATCAAAATTTTAAAAGACAACAAACAATAGAAACTATAGTATCAATCCATCATATTCTCACAGGTCTAGACTAACTATCCTCAAAGGCCTGCCCAAACAACAAAGTTTTTACCTGCCTGCAAAAACATACCAAGGAGGGTGCCCCTCTCACCTCCCTGGGAAGGGGGTTCCAGAGCCTTGGGTCAGCCACCGTCTCCTGCGTTCCCACCAGGCAAGCCTGTGATGGTGGCGGGACCACGAGAAGGGCCTCCCGTGAAGATCTCAGGGCACGATCACGCTCATAGGGGAAGAATACGGTCTTTCAGATAACCTGGACCCAAGCCGTATAGGGCTTTATAGATCATGCCCAGCACTTTGAATTGAGCCCGGAAACAGACTGGAAGTGAAGCTGTTTTATGTGATATCCTATAAATGAAAAGATATCTAACAATCCTTGGCAGTTTGGATATACCCCACCTGGGTCAGCAACCAATTTCTAACAAGGGCCATAGTTTGAGCTGAGCAAGACTGAACACCAGTAACATTTCCTTTATCCACCGATTCACCCCCATGTGTGTCATGGCATGCATATAAGGGGAGAACAATAGCAGACCCTCTTTTTCTGTTCACACTTGGGGAGAGAGGGTTAAGTTTACATGTTGCTTACAAATTTCCAACAGTTTACTAGTAAGTCCAGCCCTTTGAAATAAAGTCTCCCCAGGAACAAGGGATCTGGGGAATGCTTCTTTAATTCCGAGAGCTAAAAAGGCGAGAGTCATTCAAAGGCTGAAAACCCAAAATCAGTAACACAATCTTCCCTCTGCATCAGCACATCACTCGGATATCACCTGCCCAACATTTCTGGGAAAGGCACTCCACACACGCTCAGGGGTGCTCTGGTTTCATTCCACATGCTATATTAAATTCAGGTTCAAATTAAGTTGCTCCGGTGAGTATTGACAAGGCAGCAGCTTCGAAGCCGCGACCTACGCGCGTCTGGATTTCGTTTTCTCGCTTTCGTGCGATCGGGGCATTCCGCTCAGTCGCAGCTAGTTCTCCGGAATCCTCCGAACGCCCCACCCCGACCTAATCCTATTGGTGGCCTTCACGTGTTGGGGGAGAGGGCGTGGCCACCGGTGTCGGCCGCAGGCGCTGGGGCTGCTGCTGCGCACGCGCGGCCATTTTATGCGCGGGCCCGCTGCGCTCGGCCGCCTGGCTCCGTCGCGGGGCGGGCCGGCACAGCGGCGGCGCGGGCGCGGGGCGTCTGCGCGCCGACGGAGCGGCTGGCGAGGAGGGCGGGGTCACCGGCTGTGCAGCGCCGCTGAGGGAAGGGGGCGTGTGCGGCTGCGGCCAGGCCGGAGTGGCGGTGGGCCGAGGCAGGGGAGGAGGCTGCGACGGGGAGCGGACCGCGCCGCCTCAGACGCACCCTGCGGGGTCGCCGCTGCCCTGGGTGAGTCGTGCTAGCGTCCCCGCCCCCCCCCGCCTCGGCTCGCGGCGGGTCCCCTGCGGAGAGATTGAGGGTCCGCCGCCGGGAGGCATGGCAGGGATTTCTGGGTTCGCTTGCTTTGGTGGCGTGCGGCGCCTGCTGTGTGGCGGTCCTGCTCGCGCGGAAAGAATAAACGAGAAGCGCCCCGTGGGCTCGGAGGGGAAAGAACGGACTAAGTACATGCGCGACCCTTTCGCGTGAAATCGGTGGGACCTAAGAGCATTTACATTTTGGACCGTAGCCTACGTGTTCATTAAAGAAATGAATGTGCATAAAATGATTTAAAGGTTCTGTTATCCCTTTCTGCCCGTATTTTGTTTTCCCTTCATGGTCGCTGATGCCACGTTAACGACCTAACCCGACTCTTATCTCTCGCCTCCCTCATCCTTTTATTTGTCTTCTGGTTTGCGACTGCCCTGGTCTCCTGCTCCAGTGTGTTGACTTTGTAAAAGATAAATGTCTGTGGGTTTATTTTTCTTATTTAGTACTTTGGCAAGGGGGTCGGGGAGGAAGTAAACAAGTTTATTTCCAGATTTTTATCCTACCTTATAGCTGAAGTCTCAAGGTGGCTAATAGTAAACATAAAACACAATATTAAAAACAAAAGCAAACCCTGTGTGTGCTAACAATGTCTGACCATTGGTGAATGCTTGTTAACTTGCGTTAATTTTTATTTATATTGCAATTGTTTGTCATGTCAGCATTAAAGATGTGAAGGCCCAGGAAAAAAAACTTCTTAGAGTCCTATTTATGCACGTTTACTTAGAAGTCCCGCTTTGTTCAGTGGGACTTATTCCAAATGAGTATGGATAGGATTGTAGCCTTACATTTCAAGTATATGATCTTGCTTCATATCCTTGCATGTAGATAAAATGGAGAGGAGGAGGATTGGATACACCGCCTTGGGTTCATTAGGAGGAAAAAAGGCAGGATATAAATGTAGAATAGTCATAGAATCATAGAAGAGTAGGGTTGGAAGGGGCCTACAAGGCTATCGAGTCCAACCCCCTGCTCAATGCAGGAATCCAAGTCAGCGCATCCCTAACAGATGGCTGTCCAGCCTCGTCTTGAACGCCACCAGTGTGGGAGAGCCCACCACCTCCCTAGGTAATTGGTTCCATTGTCGTATTGCTCTAACAGTCAGGAATAATGTAATAAATGCAATGTAATAAATGTAATGTAAACTTATCACATAAAAATATAAATGCAATGCGCACTCACAGAAAATCAAATTTCACCTTTGGAATTTAAAGATATTTTATGGTACCAACAAATTCAAGAAACTAAATCCCTCCAAAAGGACTTTTGGGTCTCCGGGGGCTTTTATTCAGGAACACTGCTATTCACAAACACAAAGAAGGGAGACCAAATTCCAGTAAAACAATCCCTTTTGCTAAGTCATCGGAGTCTGCTATGATGCCTCTGATGCTCTGCCAGAGCTATCTGCCAAACCTTCGTTAGCCAGCCTTGTAAAGTAAAGCTGACAGTCGATTTCCAATGCTGAGTAATTTCTAAATGGGCCGCTGCTAACAAGAAGTTTAAGAAGTCCTTATATATTATTCTTCTACCAACATTGTCATAAATGGATACTAAAGCAAGTAGTGGGTCAGGACTAATAGGTTAAGATACAATGTCTGAGATTATTCCAAAAATCTGAAACCAGAACACACAGACCCTGGAGCATTCCCACCACATGTGCATCCAAGAGCCTATAGTGTTGCAACCTCTCAACAGTTAGGAGATAAAGTGAAGTACATGCAATGTAATCTAAGTAGGGTATTTGTACCATCTGTGAACAACTTTAATTGCATTCTCTCTGAGCGTGGCAGAAATGGTGCGGAATGGGAACTGTAACCACAGTGCTTTCCAGCTTGCATCAGATATTGAAGATTCCAAATTTGCCTCCCAAACAGATTTTAAACCACACAAGTTCCATGTGGAACGAAGCATCAAAGAGTATAATTTTGATAGGATCTCCTTCCCTAACTCCCCTGATTCAACACACAGTTCTTCAAATTCTGTCAGGGTATGGGAAGTCTCCTATTTAGCAACTACATGTCTAGAAAGGGACATTATCTGAAATTATTGAAGCCAAGAGGAACAAATCTCCAGGTGGTTGAGCAATTCCCTTTCTGTAATTAGCTGCCCTCCTAACACCAGATCTCTAATCTGGTATATACCTTTAGATTCCCAGCCACAATATTGTTTATATTTGTCATTATGATGGAAACACAGGTGATTGAGAATTGGTAGCGGGGTGGGGAGAACCAATTTCTTAACCCATATTGACCAGACTGACATAGAGGTTTTAAAAAATGGATTATGAAGGTTTGCAGTCATTGTATAATAAATGGGAAGAAACGGGAAGCCTCTTAATGGAGGAGGATGGGTCACCAACTCCATCTCCACCTATTGGATTTTAACCTATTATCAAGCCTTTACTCCCTCCAGCCCCGCAATGATTTCTAAAAAAACAATGTAATAAGATTTTTATAGAAAGAATAGAGATGTAAAATGTTTGGAAATAATGTAGTCATTGGGGAAATTTTTTTTTAATCTTGTTTCTTCTGGCTTCTTCTAGATTCAGATGTTTCAGGGACTTCTTGCGGAAGTTCCCTCTGGTGAGACATAAACTAGGAATCTAAAGTATGTATAACTTGGTTTGCTCATAACATTAATCATGTTTGATATATTAAATTTTAAAAGTACAGTTCAGACAATTACAAATTTATTGAGTTCACTTTTTAAAGTTTTCAAATATAATGATAATTTTATGAGCAAACCATGTTATACGTAATATAACTTCAGGAACATAAAGGGTGTGTTGTGTTCCTAAAGCAGCCTTCTTCAACCTGATGCCCTACACATGTTTTGGACTACAATGGCCAGCATTCCTGACGGCCATCCTGCCTGAGGCTAATAGGCGCTGAATCCAAAATATCTGGAGGGCACCAGGTTGGGGAGGGCTGTCCTAAAGCAACAAAGTGATTTTAGATCCGTAAAGAGTGCTTACAAAATATGTATTGCTTATTTTTCCATTTTTCCCAAAATGTCTGTTTTTTCTGGGAAACAAACAACAGGAAAAAGCCCAGTTTTTTTCCATGGCTTCAAAATTTCTGGAAATTTTACATCTCTAGGCAGGCATGCACTGGGAAATGCTAACAAGCAGGGGTATATACCAGTCTCAGATTTGGTGAATGAGAGCACTTGTTGGATATACTCCAGAGAATGATGACGGTCTACTTTTCAATATCCACTGGTATATCTCAGAGTTCATGGTCAGTCTGTTTGGGATTGCCATCATTCGTGTCAATGTCAGCATCTACCCGTATCCTGGATGCTGTTCTATAAGACACAGTAGGGCTGTGTTTAGGCGTAACACGCTTAATGTTACATGAATGAGCCTCAAGCTCATGAACTCCCCTGTGTTCAGGGATTATGGAAATTGAAGTCTAAAACATCTGGAGGGGACCAGGCTGCCTACCCCTTGTTTAAGGAAATAAGCCAGCTTCAAACTGTGGTTTACGAAGTTTGTCCCTCCCCCAAACCCTAGTTGAGATTAACCACAGTTCTTGGTTCAGGCATACTAGAACTGGGGGTAGGCATCCTGGTGCCTTCCATATGTTCTGGACTACAACTCCCAGCATGGCCAATGGTTGAGGATTATGGGGGTTGTAATCCAAAACATCTGGAGGACACCAGGTTGCCTACCCCAGTGAGTATCTCATTCGCACTTGAATGGCATATGCTAAATGAGTTAGACAAGGACCTACTCATTTAACAAACCATCATACAACCCCCCCTCCAAGCTGAGAAAGCTGCTTCTGAAGAGCGAGTTAGATATTTTATTTTTATTAATGCATTTGAAAGAGAAGTTAGTTAACAGGAATAAAGATAATTCCTGGATGTGTTAGATATAACTCTGACACAAGCATGGCATCAGTGTGTTAGATGGCTAAAGGAGGGCACATGTTATGTGATGCACAAGACCTTGGGCTAATGCAGAAAAACACTGTCTTCCAGTGTCCTATAAGTTTACTTCCTATATTGAGTTGATTCTTTAAAATCTAGGCAGAGCTACACTTACCTTTCTATGGTGTGTTCACTAAGCTTTCTATATGGACTTATTTTTTATTGTGGCCTGAACAATGGCATGGCTAAGTGAGGCTTTGAACCCTGGCTTCTGTAGTTAAGTTACTGCTGTCTGTTGCACCATGCTGGTGTTCTTGCACCTTGTTGGCAATGGCTGGCAAAGCATTTGCTCATCTACATAAGAGCTGTGCTGGAGGTCTATCTAGTCCAGCTTTCTGTTCACACAATTGCCAACCAGATGCCTATGTGAAGCCCACAAGCAGGACATGAGTGCAACAACTCTCCTACTCTTGTTCCCAAGCAACTGGTATTGAGAGGCATAATGCCTCTGATTCTGGAAGTAACATGTAGCCATCGTGACTAGTAGCTGTTGATATCTGTCTCCTCCATGAATTTGTCTAATCCCCTCTGAAAGCTGTCCAAGTTGGTGACCATCACTACATAATGTGCTAGCAAATTCCATAGTTTAACTATGTGTTGTGTGAAAAGCACTTCCTTTTACCTGTTCTGAATCTCCCACCATTCAGTTTCATGGGATGAAGAAAGAGGGTGAGCTGCCAAAGGAGCTTTTTCTCTTCCTTTAGACTTTCCGGCACTGTGGAATTACTAAATCAGTCATCCTAGTTTGTGTTGGTTATTTAGTCTCCAATACTGGACATGCTGGTATTGGATTTCTTGCTTATTAATGGTACAGGTCCAAAAAGGAGAAGTAATGCCAATTTCTGTCTTGCATCTAAATGTAATTTTCTCTTACAGATGAAAATGCAGGAAGCAGATCTAGTATCAAAAATGCTCCGAGCTGTTCTCCAGTCCCATAAAAATGGAGTACCCTTTTCCCGTTTGCAAGAGGAATATCAATCTTTAACTGGAGACTGGATTCCCTTTAAGCAGCTGGGACATCCTACGCTAGAAGGATATATAAAGAGCATCCCCGGATTTGTTAGGATTGAAATTGGTAAAACTGGTGAGGTAAGAAATCTAGACTTCATAAGTGTGGTGTGTATGAGTGTGTTGTAGCTGTAAACTTCCCATAAAGCTTTAAAATTCACTTTAATGGAGGCTTTTGATCCTTTTAATATATGAGGCAAAACCTGTGTCCAGACACCTGTGGATTTGGGTGCTGCCATCCTGTTACTGTGGTTTTGAGCTATTCAAGAGATGGATTTAATATCTGGTAGTCTTTAGTAGGGATGTACGAAAGTCACTCACCTTTAATGAAATTTGATTCGCGGTGGGGGGGAGGCACTCCGTCCCTCCCCCCCCCCGAAATTCTGGCCGGGGGGGAGGTGCTCCGTCCCTCCCCCCTGAAATTCTGGCCGGGGGGGGGGAGGCACTCCGTCCCTCCACCCCCGAATCCTGGCCGGCTGGGCCCGCAAATGGCAGCGGCCGTAGCTGCCGCCGCCGTTTGCATCCCTGCAGTCAGTCATGATAGGCTACGTAAATGTTTACGTAGCCTGTCACGGCTGAGTAAAAAAAACACGTGTGTACGCAGATGGCAGCGCCCATGGGTGCCGCCATTTGCGTTCCTTATTTTGGCACATCTAGTCTACGTAAACATTTACGTAGACTACGGCGAAAATAAGGGGAATGCAAATAGCGTAGACGCTACGCTAGCGTAGATGCTACGCCATTTGCGTTCCCCTTATTTTCGCCGTAGTCTACGTAAATATTTACGTAGACTAGACGTGCCAAAATAAGGAACACAAATGGCGGCGCCCATGGGCGCCGCCATTTGCGTACGCGTGTGTTTTTTTTTTACTCAGCCGTGATAGGCTACATAAACATTTATCACGGTATTTTTTTAAAAATCTAGCCATGATAGGCTATGTAAATCTTTACATAGCCTATCACGTTTTGTTGTTGTTGTTTTTTACTGGAAATGGCAGCGGCAGCCGGTCGGAAGACTGGCTGCCGCCGCCGAACCGGAGCCGCTGCCGCCAGGAGGATTTGCCCAAGGTAAGTCCCGACCCGGGGAGGGGGACGGGGAGGCAGACCGTTTTGCCACCAATTTCGGGGGGCCGAATGCGCTGGCATTCGGCCTCCCTCAGATTCGTGGCAAAATTCTCTGACATCCCTAGTCTTTAGCCTTTTCAAACCTTGGGCCCCACACCACAGCATGGTAACTTGTGTGTGTGCCTGTGCCATGTGTGTGTCTGGTGTTGTCTAGTAGAGCAATATCTCTTCAGTCACAGCTATGGCAGATACACAAACTGAAGCATGCGAATGTATTCACGTGATTGCTGTAGCACAGTCTGAGCATAATGCAAAGAGGGTATGAGGCTGCTTCTAATGGGCTAGTATCTCCCATGACTGAATGTGTAAGGTAAATATCTAATCTCCCATTTTTATTTTTTATTTTGTTTCTTCCTTGAGCAGGTGACTTGCCATGCTGCTGTCTGCCAAGAGACTGCAGGGATTGCTCAGCTTGTAGCCTGCCAGAGAACTTCCAAAAGAAAATCGAGCCGGCAAGTGAACTGCAGGATGAGGCTGAAAAAAACTGCTCCGCTCACTTCAGTAGGTAAGCTTGTCAGCTGCAAAACACTGCACTGGTACATGCTGAATTAATCAACTTTGCACCAATCACCAGCAGAGCTTCTGTATTGTGGCAGTTCTGCTGACTGCAATGAACTATGCATACCTTTGAGCAGTTCATGTTGCACAACAATTTGGCTGACTCTTCACGTGTGCCTCACAACTGCACATAAAGAAAGCAATATTGGAAAGAAAAGGAAGGATAGACATTATTTCTTGCAAAATATACTAAAACAATAAACAGGGCCATTCCACCAGCCCTGCTGAAAGACTTAATTTTCTTCCCTCTCCATTCATTTTTCATTGTGTGTTGTGTTTTTTACATTGTAAGCCTGTGGGCACGGACTATGTACTCCTATTGATTATTTGTAAGCTGCTCCGGGAGCCTTTTTGGCTGAGGATTAGAATAAAAAATATACTCTAAATAAATAAATGTATATAGATTTTATTGACTGTTCTCCATACGTTTCATTTTATTTCTTTTATTTTTATTTGTATTTTATTTATATTTATAAACCACCCTTCATCAAAAGATACTGGGACAGTGAACAGTAAATATAACAACTCTGTATTTATTATTATTATTAGCTATTTTTAACTAATAATTATTAGCTATCATTAGCTCCATATTATTTTTTGGTGGTGGTGAGGTTATGGACTAAAATGCTGATTTCTTGCACGTGAGTGTGTGTGTGTGTGTGTGTTTTCAAAAGGGCTATCATGTGAACAAACATTTAAGGCTCGCTATGCAGAAAAATATTAAATGTTGACCTAAAAGTGCTAATTAAATCTTCAGTGTTTCAGTAAAATTAAGAACTTCTGTTGAAATACTTCTAAGCCATAGGTAAGTTGAAAATGAGACTTAGCATTTTGTGGCTTGTTTCATTGTAGGCAAGCCAAAAGGCACTCTGAGGAAACCAGGATTCATGAATTTTGCAGAGGACAACAGGAGGCCTGCACTCCCACTGTTAAGAAGCAAAGGAAGCTACGCAGTTGTTAGACCTAGCATGAGCACTGCACCATATCCTCTGTCCTCAGAATTTGGGATGGCTGTACCTAAAGAAGTCTTAATACAAGGGCACATGACTGTGATGAACAGGTTAGAACTTGTCTTTTTAGAAAATTTGCTGGGTGTAAACTGGCTGATAATACATCAGCCCTAGAATTGTGTGCATCCAAAGGGGAGAACTACCTTCTAATTGCTGAAATTTGTATTTAGGACACTTCTCTATGCAATGTGAAAACACTGCCGAACTAATTGAATGAAATATACAATTTTTTTTCATCTTCACCTTCTTTTACCTGGCTCTTTTCTTGTGCTTTTGGTGGTGGTGGGAGTAATGGAAAAAAATTCCAAGGCAGAAGTGTTCCAAGGGCTTCCTAAATTTTCCTTTAGGGGAAAAATATCTCAAGAGATTGGGTGCGTGGAGCTATCTATACAATATTCCTCTGATAGTGATGAGTGAAATCCTATTTAGGGTGGTCTAGTTTAAAATTATTATGACTAATTATACTGCTGCAGAACTCCTAGAACCAAAATGCAAAGGTAGCAAACAATGTTCTGAGGACCAAACTAAGAGCTTATTGAGCACATGGCTTCTGTGACATGGTGGCAAGGCCTTTGTATAATACAGCCTCTGCCACCTCTTACTGTTGCTTCGGATTCTTCCATTGAAGAACATTCAAAGCTACCCATGCACAATCAAGGAACAAACGTGAAAGTTGAGAAGCTTTTCCTTAATTTATAGAAATGTTCAGTTTTCCGTGGTCCATGAGGTTAAAGGTTCTGTGGTCCATGAAGGATCTTTCAGACCCTGATTAAAGAAAGAAGTTGAGTTATGCGAGTATTTTCAGGAGTATATTACCGGAATGAAGTGAAAGCTTTACCATTACTATGAAACTTACCGCCTGCTCTTATGTATGCTTATTGATAAGCAAGTTCTACTGGGTATGCGCATAAGAAAGTGAGCATAGACTGCAGCCTTAATGTGTATAATGAATGACATATTAATATCAAATTAATTGCCTTTAATTTCATTATATGAATATTTCCTGAGGCTTTTCTCTAAATGTATGCATTTCTTTTCTGCATGATGTTGAGTATGTACTAAATCCAATGTTACACAAGCAGACTTATGCTCACATGATAGGAGCTTCCATTCCCTGCCAAATTCATGGCCCTCAAATCTGGTCCAGAGTGTCCCCAGCCCTCAGGAGCAGATTTGGGTGGGGTGGGGATTTGATCTGCAAGCTGCTGATCTCCATTTTGTAAGCTGCTGATCTCCATTCTGCTTATAGAAGGACACTGTTTCTAAGTGCAAATAATAAAACCTTCCTTTAACAGTACTGATGATTTCATTTTTTAACTTGTTCCTCTACTTCCAATTAAGAAAAAAAGAAATATTTAGGGTGCAGACTCTTGCAGCTCCATTTCAAACATGTATTTATTTGTAGTTTAGAAGTAGAATTCTATTCCAGTTTTCCACTGTTGGTATACTGTTCCACTTCGGGGTTCTCCTGGAGCCATCTTTGTCACTTGAGGCTCAGGTGGTCTCAGTGGCATGGAGTGCCTTCTACCAACTATGGTTGGTGGCCCAGCTGTTCCCTTATATGGCAGGGATAACCTGGCTTCAGTCATCTGGTAACCTCCAAGTTAGATTACTGCCATGCGTTCTAACATTGCCTGAGGACTGCCTTTAAAGATTGTTCGGAAGCTGCAGCTTGTGCGAAATGCTGTGGCCAGATTGATAACAGGGACAAGAAGATCTGAACATACAACACCGATTCTGGCCAGCTTGCATTCGCTGCCTGTATGTTTCCGAGTCCGATTCAAGGTGCTGGATTTGACCTATAAAGCCTTACACGGCTTGGCACCGTAGTACCCCATGGAGAGCCTCTGCTGCCATGAATTGACTCGTATACGGCATCGTCTAAGGCCCTCCTCCAGGTGCTTCCTCCGATGGAAGGTGGCAACAAAGGAGAGGGCCTTCTTAGGGGTGGCCCCTCAGTTATGGAATGATCTCCCCAATGAGGCCTGCCTGGTGCCAACATTGTTATTGTTTCAGTACCAGATTAAGAACTTCCTCTGCTCTGACATTTGGCAGCATATGATAAAGGTTTTAATCAGATTGTTTTAAATTGCTTAGGTGTATATATGTGTGCATGTTTGTGTGCTGTCTGTCTGTAAACATTTTTTAATATTGTATTTTTAAGTATTGCAGTCTTTGTAAACTGCCCATGGAACTTTGGCTATTAGGTGGTATAGAAATGCAATAACTGAAATGAAAAATAATGTAGTGGTATGGGAAGTGTGAGGATCAGTATCTAAATCCTGCATTTAAAAGATGGAATAGTGCTTGTTCACACTATTTCATAAACGTATGCATTGTCCTAAATCAGTTTATTAGATTTTTTTTACACTTCTTGAAAAGACCAGGTAAACATCAGACTTTGCTGGAAAGAGTGGGAAGTTTCAGGCATTTTAAAAGTGATGGTTAAACACTACTTAAATTATGTTTAATGTAGAAAAATGCTAGCCTTGGGCCAGTGGCATTTTTCTCCTGGTTTTTTTTTGGCATGCTGTTAAATAACTAGTCACAGAAGATCTCATACAGCATTGCCAGATTCTCAATTGTGCCACAGTGTTCAGTGTCTTAGATAAATATATATCAGCGAAAAGGTTATTTACAAACCTAAGCACAGACTTCTGACGTTGGCAATAGCCTGTCTTTAACGCTCACCAAAACTTGTGTTGGTACATCCTTTTTATAACTTCTGTGTTCATGAATGCAAAACAGATTAATTTGATGCTGAAGTTCCGCTGATTTAGTATTACGCCCCCCCCACACACACACACACTATCCTTTGACTAAAATCCAACTTGACAAACTCAGCTGCTGCACCATCACTTCTCTGTGTATTGTTTGTTACTCTTCTGGATCATCAAATCATGATGCAGCTAATGTTCTTTCTGGTCCAGCCACAATAATGGATTTAGCAGAATAGTTCAGATTACCTTATTAATCCTTCTGTTGTGCAGTTGTGGCTTGCAAAATGTATTTACTGGAGAAGCCACCAGGAAAAGCAGGAATTACAAACTACAGTATATCAGCATTGCCCTGGGGAAGACCATTTCATGGAAATTGACTCCCTATAAAAGTTAGTGTGCCGTCATTGAAAGGAATGGTTTATTAAATGGGAAATGCACACCTCCCACCTCCCCCAGTTCATTGTGAATGTAGATAGGTGCAGGAGTACTATGGAGTGGTGGAGAATTGTGTGGATACCTACTGTCATGACTTGAAACATTATTGGGTGGTTGGTAGGCCCTGATTCTCCAGTTCCTCCATGATTATGCTTAATTGTCAGCTCATCTACATAGCAGAATGAGTGGTAGTGAACTTTACCACTACAGGCTGCTGCCAGTGTGTGATATGTTTTTGACTGCTAGTTCTAGCAAGTAGAACGTTAGTGCATTGGGTACAAAAAATTTATTCTAGTCATTTCCCTGCTATGCAAGGAAATAGCAGGGATAGCAGGGAATTTGCAGGGATTCTTTTATGTAAAGGAGTATTCAGAAATATCTCTGAATACTCTGGTACAGTCTATCCTACCGCATGATCCATCTCATTCTATTGCAAGAGCCAGCCTAAAGACAGCTGTAAAAAGCTAGCAACTGAAACTCCAGCTCTTCTCTCCCTCCCTCTTCTCCCTCTCACCTGGAATGAATAACTGGGGAATATCTTGGTGCACCAGGCCTCTGGACGAGGAAGGAGGAACATTACATATTCAGCTATAGTTGTCAGCTAAGGCTGCTGTGTCAGCTAGTTTTGATTTTTTTTAAAAAAAACCCTCACATAAAATAGGCAAAAAGCAAAGAAAGCAGTGTTGATTTATAAGAAAAAATCCAAGATCTACAGTCAGGCAATACCTTTATCAGGATCAATCAAAATAGTGAGCAAGCTTTCAGGTTCTCCAGAAAACTTCTTCAGACTGAATGTTAAGCAAAGCAGGAGTGGGGGAAGGGAGAGAAAAACGTTGGCTTGATTTTCAAGCCATAAAGGCTTCATTTAGTCAGTCATAAGATGGATATGATAAGATAACAGAATTAATTGGATTTGGCTTTACTACAGAGGTGGGTAACTTCAGGAGGTCTGGGGGCTATTTTTGTCCTTGTGGTGCCAACAAAATAAATAGAAAATTCAGAAGGTGTTCATATTGGCTAAAAGGGTCTAAATTTGCAAACAAGCTAATTTTGACATTTTTTGTTGCTCCGGATGACATTTAAAAAAAATATTTTTTTTATTATTTTGGGGAGCAGTGGAGGCGGGCCGCATGTGAACTATGTACTCCCCCCCTCTACTAGGTGTTATACAAGTTGCAGGTTGAACCTAAGGCTGTCAGGACAAAGGAAGTAGTAATGGCTGATCCCCCATTTTTGAGCATCTAAAGTCCAGCACTTACTTGGATCTTTCTCCAGCCATATCTGGGTAACTGCTGGATTTTATCTTTTCAAAAATGTGGGATTAGCTGCTATTACTTTCTTTGTCACAGCAGCCCAAGGTGCAGTCTGAAACCTGATCTCACCTAGTAGAACCTAATCCAATTAACATGCAACCGGCTGTGTTTAATGAGACTTATTCCCAAGTAAGAGGGCATAGAATTGCTGACCAAGTCTGCTGTCTCCTCTTACAGTCCATGAAAGTTTATGCCAGAATAAATTTGTTAGTCTTTAAGGTGCCACAAGACTTCTTTTTTTACTGCAATAGACTGAAACAGATAACTTCTTGAATATTGTGACATTGTCTTAACATTGTGACAGGCTTCAAGGTTTCAATCAAGCCAGGTTTCTTTCTTTCTCCCCTTCCCTGTTTTCATCATGCTTGATGGTAAAAGTTCTGGAGACTTCAAAAGCTTACTCAGTGTTTTGTGATAGTTTGGTTGGTCATAACTAGAGGCAAAGCTAGACTGTGGAATTCATTGAAAACAGCCATCTGGTGGTGAGTTGTATTTTGTTTGTGAAGGAAGAACTGCCTTACAAATACACAACTTTTCACACAACATTTCACTGTGGGTTTGCTGTGTTGTCTGTACATTGATCAGTCGTGAGCCATTTTCTTAAATTCTGGAACAGGATGAAATCTCCAATAAGTGAAGACTTTTTTCTGGTTTAATTGCGAGATGCTTAATGATGTGCTTAATTATCTAGTCGAAACGGAGGTCGTAGCCATTGTTTCTTCTCTGGGTCTGTTGTAAGGAAACTATATCTGAAAAGACAAATGTGATAGAAGCCAGCTACAGAAAGAGCAAACTTTGCAAACTGAATGTCCAGTGGCTTTTTGACTTCAGTTTGTTTGCAAAAGGCCATCTTCCAATGTCTCTTTTTGCTAGAGAATGAAGTCTTTTCTCAGTTCTGGCTTCCAAAATCCACATGGTGTCCAACATGGAATAAAATGGTTCTCTCTTGAATAATGGGATTACTGTCCATGAATTTAATCTGTACTGATATAAGACATAGCTGTAGACAGATCATCTTATGTTGAGCATATTAGTTGGTGGTACTGAAGCATTGAAATCAAATCATAGGAGTTAATTTTGCTTTGGGTTTTTTAGGCCTGAGAGAAGATTAGTGCTTCCACCACGGTTTCAGAAAGAGCTTCAAGTACACCTGTCAAGAAACCTACCTTTGGACTTAAATGGTATGTTACTAGGGGTCCACAAGTTAATGGTTGACTGCTAAGACAAGCCACACTTTCTACAAGCTAGTTGTGAAGCCAATACCACCATGGTATTGCAGCAGTATTATAACAATATTTATCAACAGAGATATTAAATCTGTAGTTCTATTAACTCATGCATTATCTAGGTTAATTGACATGTGAAATGTTTTACTTTTAATCTGTGATTAGTTTTTTAAAAATCAAGTATCAGATGATGTGAAAATGGGTTTTGACCCTGGAGTGACAGAGTAGATTATTCTACTCTATGCTCCTGTTCCATGGCTTTTGACAATTCTTTCTTGTCGGACTTTTAGGACTGTTCTTTTTCCTCCGCAAATATTTAATTTTCCTGAAAAGCTCAAATTATATGACATCTGTTTTCTGGCAAAAACACACACACCTAAATATGATGGAAGTGTGAATTTTTGGCCAGTAAAGTGCCTATTCAAAGTCCTTGTCCAAGAATTTTTATTTCAAAATTTAAGGGAAAATAGCAAGCTTTTCAAGGAGTAATTCTATGGCACCTTAAAAACTAACAATATTATGTTGCATGTGTTTTCTTAGAGCCAGTTGTTCAAGCTTGATCTGATATTCCTTGCCCATGGGGTTTGGAAAAGCGGCGATAGGTATATATGTAAATATTTAATCAGAACTCATGATGAAACCCAATTTTGACACTTTGAGATCTGTCATACAATATCAGCAGATAACATTTTGCTTTTAATGTCTAGTGAGGAAATCCATAACTTGGCAAGGAAATATAAAATTAATTTACATGTCTTATCAAAGCAAACACTTCCTTAAACCCCAAGAGTTTTGTTTTTAAAAAACTGAGTATAGGTCTGTTCAAAAGGGAGGGGAAAATCTGTGTGTTCTAATTAAAAAACTTAAATCCAGCTGAATTTGGTGGGCTTACTTCTGAGTAAACGTGAATAGGATCAGCCTGTAAAATTCACTGAGCATTTGCTTTAACAAAAACTCTTGAGTCAGCTATAATGCAACCTATGCACTTCTAACTAAAAGCTAAATGATCTTACAAAAGTATTATCATTGCAAAATGCTTGTTCTATTCTGAAGTTCTAAACTGCTAGTTGGAACCCCTCAAAGAAATGGAGAGAGGAATCCATTACAGCCACATAAGGGCCCTTTCTTTATTCTCTCACTTAATTTTTTTTTTAATCTAGTCTCTCATTGTTCAGGCTAGCAGTTTTGAATCCAGTGATTAGAAAGACATGCAGACCGAAATAGAGAGAAATGTTGTTCAGTCACGCATCTCCTCTTCTCGCCTTCACCCCACCATGCCCCTTGCTTTTAAGACTGCAATCCTTGCTTGTTCGGATTCAGAAAGATAAGAGTTGACAGAGCGTTCTCTACTGAACTGGGGGATTTGCTCAGTTTTCTGTGTCTCCGCACCTTTGGTAAAGGTAAAGCACACCTGGGCTTTCCCATCTCTTCCACAGCCTTCAGCACATTCACTCCAATCAGAGACTAAGGAAAGAACCTTTGGCAGAGCAGGGAGGAGTAGTTACCTTGGTAATGGTTGCCATTGCATGTGTGGATCTTTGTATGTAAACACTCACAGTGCCCTGCATGTGAATCTCTGCAGCAGCCATCTTCAGCTTGACATCTGAAACATAGTGGTACTTTTGTTTATATGAGTACCTTAACAAGTGACCAGCTAATGCAGTATTTTTGTCCACTGGGTATTTGTGTGGGCATGAAACTTAAAATATTTTTAAAAGGAAGTTGGTTACTGGGTTTGAGGATTCCAGTAAGATCTCTCCCTACCACCACTCCAAATGGAAAGGGTAGTTGCTACAGGTTTTGTACTCTTGGACTGTACTGTTTTACCATGTTTCCTTTTAAAAGAATAATTAATGTCTTCAACACTGTGCTTGCTTTTGTAGAAAACGTGAAAGAAACAAGACAGTTTATGCAACCTATCCCTCCTGGTCCTTCAACTACTGATATAAATGAGATTCAAAAACGAATTAAAGATATTGTAAATCGATTCAGCAATGGAATATGGTTATCGAAGATACCACATCTGTACAGAGAGGCATATGAAGAGGACTTTAATGCAGCCTTGCTCCCACAGTTTGAATACTGGCCTCATGTTTGTGTGGTACGTGTTAATTTTATCAGAGCAGATGAAATTTGATTTTAAAAAATTCAGTTTTCTGATTTGAATTGTATTTTTAAAGAATTCAGTTCGATTAAATATCTTATAAAAATGGTTTACAGGGAAATTTAAATGTAATATAAACATGTTAAGGCCTACACCAAGGTTGGGCAGACTTCAGACCGGCAGAATCTTTTTTTTTACTAGAACCCTGAGAGCCAAATTATGGATCAGGCAGGCAAACATACACTAAGAATTCAGGAACAGGGTACCTCTGAGCACATGCTCAGTCCAGGAATTTGTGATGAGTACCAGAACCAAGCTCACATGTTGTCTCACGCAAAAATCCATACCTCGCCACCCCCACCCCACCCCCCGCCGGCGTTCTTTTCCTGCAACCTGATGTTGAGGGAGAAAAGCTTTTTTAGCTGTTATAAACAATTGGGAGTCAGAAACCCTTGCTGATCTACTGCAAATCATTCAGAGATCTGTCTGATCCAGATTCACTTTCTGCCCAGTGATGACCTACAAAATCTCAACAGAATCATGACTATCAGTTGTTGAAGCTTATTTCTGAGTAGAAATGTATAAGATTGCACTGTTAACCATGTGTAATTTATTCATATGGGCTTCCTAATGACCCTGAGACTAGCATATCATCACAGGCTCTGGAATTCCAGCAATGTCATCCTGTATCTCATCAGGATCATGCACTGAGCCCATATTGATTATCTTTATTTATTATTTATTACATTTCTGGTCCACCCAATAACTAATGTTCTCTTGTACTTCTATTTTATGCCCTCCAACTATCTGAGCTCTGCAGCATGTTTTGCTCTCAAATTATGAATTTCTAGTACTCCGCTAGCCAGACAGCATGGCTATTTACTTTGCTGCATACCTCATGGAAGAATTCTATTTTGTTCCAAAAAGCACAATTACTTATTTAGAATATTTGATAACACTTCTTAGAGTCCTATTTATGCATGTTTACGTAGAAGTCCCACTTTGTTCAGTGGGACTTCTTCCAAATGAGTATAGATAGGATTGTAGCCTTACATTTCAAGTATATGATCTTGCTTCATATCCTTGCATGTAGAATCATAGAATAGTAGGGTTGGAAGGGGCCTACAAGGCCATCAAGTCCAACCCCCTGCTCAATGCAGGAATCCAAGTCAGAGCATCCCTGACAGATGGCTGTCCAGTGTTGTCTTGAATGCCTCCAGTGTTGGAGAGCCCACTACCTCCCTAGGTAATTGGTTCCATTGTCGTATTGCTCTAACAGTCAGGAAGTTTTTCCTGATGTTCAGCCGGTATCTGGCTTTCTGTAACTTGAGCCCATTATTCCGTGTCCTGTGTACAGAAAGATATCTGTGTCCTGTATACACAGAAAGTTGTGTACAGAAAGATAACAGAACTTTCTCTTCCCAGCGCAAATTGAGTTTTCCAGTGCAGAAAGCAATGCAGGTCGCATAAGAAAAGATTTTGGATTGTGTTCCTAGATCATATAAAACAGGGGTGCAGAATCTCCATCTTGCAGGCCCAATCCAGCCCACAGTACCTCTTGGGGTTCCTCTAGGGGGTGGAGCTTCAGGTACCAAGCCATGCCCCCTGGAGGACTCCCCACAGAGGGCATCCCCCCCCCCCCCCAAGATCGATGTGAGATTGGAGATAGCAGCGAGGGTTCTGCTGGTGCGAGCCAGCAGTAGAACTCCTGCTGTTATTTCAGATCAGAGAGAGCAGTGGGGATAAGAGATGGTGGACTTGCCTGTGCATGAGGGAGAGTGAGCACTCTTCCCTGTGCATGGGTGAGTCCCAGCCCCTGCATTCCTGCTGCTGCCTCTGATCAGAAGTAGCAGCAGAGGTGGGGTGGTAGTGGCGTACCTTGTCAGGGAGAGTGGCTGCTCTTACCCTTGTGGGTGAATCTCAACACCCAGGCTACCCTTCATCCCCACTTCTGTCTCCGATGCAGGGCAGCAGGGGTTGGGACTCACAGCTTGGGGTTTTTCTGTGCCTCCTTCCAGCATGAAGCAAAAAGAGGGGTGATGTCAGGGGTGGTGCCATACCCCCTGACATCATCTGCCCACCTCCCCCAAAGCCCCTGGTATAAAGGCTCTGTTTAAGCTCTATTTGAGTGTTCAGTTCACACAATTAGGGCATTTATTGCATGCAATTAACAATTGTGTGGAGCAGGGCATGCTCACCATGGATGGCAACACCCCCTACCATCCATGTTGAGCATCTACAAGGGGAACCCTGCTGTACGCATACAAGCTTCCCCCTCGTGTCATGGAACCCTGCACAATCAGGGTTGTCAGAGAACCTTACTGCAAATCATCCAGAAATCTATCAGATCCAGATCTACCTTCAGACCAGTCCTGCACAATCAGGGTTCCACACCACAGGGTATCCTATATGTGTAGAACAACCTGTCTACAGACATTACATATACTTGTTAATGGGTAGTGTGGTCAGTTGTTGCGATCCTGCTCCACATTATTGTTATTTGCATAACATGCATATTTTAGTTATGACAGAGAATGTTGCTAGGACAGACTACCTGAGCAACTCAAAATGCTTTCAGAGGGAAACAGGATTTGTGGCAGTCAGCTCTCATGAGGATGAGATATTGCCTGTCTTAACTAACTGTATGTCTAAAATTTCTGCTAAATCCAAACACATAATTGGAAAGCAAAGTTTTGCTATTGGGATAAAATAATGCAAGTTAAACAAGCTTGCACTGATTTGCCTGTTTGCAAAATTCATAATTGTTTCATGTAGGGATGAAGTGGCTTGAGGTAGTAAGGAAGAAGATAGTTGGGGAAACTGGATGGTGGTAAGGGTTTTTGGAACGAAATGTGGTCTGGTTATAGATGCTTCTGGAAACCAACTTCAAATTGCCTGAAATGCTCAAGTTCAGTAATAAGTCTCTTTTTTTAACCCTCCCCGTCTCTCAAAGGCAGAGAAGGTATGTTCTGGTGGCCATAGGGATATACTTCTCTACCCAGCTGGAAAAACGCACCATTCAGTGAAGGGTGTCTCAAGCCAAGAAGGAAGGCCTCAGCCCCCACTAATAAGACAGACTGCAGAGACCAAAACAGCTGCACTTCATGGGGACTTAAAGCAGAAAATTGTAGCTATCTTGTTAAAATATTCCAGTGGCCTTTGGGCTAATGCGCTCCCAAAGGTGTACGAAGACACATACAAAGCAACATTGCCTCAGGATCTTCTGAACAATCTTGACTCGCTCTCAGATATATGTACAGTGGATTACATATCAAACAACCCAAAAAAGGCAATCCTCTATGCAAAGTCAAAACAGTACACTGACGAGAACCTGAATATTAGTGGCAAAGTCCACATATATGGAGATATACACAGACCAGCTGAGCAACAGTCCACTATGATAATGCCAAGGAAATCCCAAGAGGATTATTTAGAGACTATAGCAGTACCTCCTTTAATTATCCCAGCAGAAACATCACCATCTGTGTTGGTAGTGGAACTGAGCTCCACAAATGAAGTTGTTGTCAGGTAAGATGACAATCATGGTCTTCTCTAACCTTTCTCTAGTGCATGCAGTGATCTTGGTTGGCAGCACTTGGACCACTGGACAACAGGGTAGATAAAAATCAGTCTTTTTTAAAAATAAAGGGCCATTTATGTCCCTCTGCTCATGGAAGGCTCTTTGCTCCAGCGGTGGCTTCCATGAACAAAAGGGGAAGGAGGGCAATTTCAGCTGATTCCTCCTTCCTTCTGCAGCCCCCTGCCACCCTCCCAGATCTGATCCAGTTAGTTGGTTAGTTGGATCCTTTCAAACAACATGGGTACTGGCAAGAAAGAGGGAATTTGCAAGAATCACCTCATTCTGTTTTCCATTCACAGACGCCTCCATTGGAGTAAAGAGCCTTCCATAGGCAGAGGATCACAATTGGATACAATCCATAAAGTTTCCATTTTCAAATTAAAAAATAACCTTTAAGTCTTACAGCCCAGTTCTATGCATGATGACTCAGAAGTAAGTCCCATTAAGTTTGTGTAGGATCTCTGCCTGAATTTGTCTGTATTAAACATATTAAATTTCAAACATAATTACATTTCAAACATATCAATAAACATATTAATATAAATTAAAAAACATATATACTTAATTTCTTAAAACTGAACCATGAGCATCTATCAAACAGTGAATTAGAGTGCAATCCTATGGGGATAGGCTATCCAATGAGGGCAGGAGAAGCACGGAGGGGATCTCCCCCTTGGCGCATCAGGCGCCCTGCGTTTGCAGCTAGACAGCCGATTTCAGCTGCCTAGCTGCGGGAAGGCAGTACGGGGGAAGCCACTGCCGGACAACAAATAGAATGTGTCGTACCAGCATTTCTGCCTTCCCCACCCTGGAATGCCCCATTTTTGCCACTCCATGCTCCTCTTCCAAGGGCCATTCCGAACTGCCTGCAAGGCAGCATGGGATGGAGGGAAGGTCAGTTCTCCAGGACACGTGGGGTCTGAGGTCAGTTCCTGGAAAATGACATATCCTATGGCCAACTAGCCGCTGACTAGTGGCCATAGGATTGCTCCCTTAAAGCTTGTTCTTCCATGTGTAGGTGTGAGGGGGGCAGTTTGTGAGATTAATGACACAAGAAACCAGGTATTTTATGTTTATTCTTACGGGCTTCTTACTGGACCTTGGGACTAGCAAGTCATCAGAGGCTCTATAATCTAGATGCCACATTCCTATATCTCACCAGGATCATCCAGTGAGCCCATCATAGTACAAGATTATGGGTGAAAACCAATTAAGTAGTTCTGCTGATGGAACTTTTTCCATCAGTGTAACCAGGAGGGAGGCAGTTTCCCCTGCTCCCACAGCTCCCTGAATGCCCTCAAAATTTGCTTCAGAGGGTTGAGGACCCTCCAGATCAGATTTTCGGGGGGCACAAAGACCTGCTTGGGGCTGGGAGGAGGAGAGAGGGAGAAAGTCCCATCACATGAATGGCCTTTCTCTACTGTACTCCACTCATGCAACGTTGGCTCTGCAGTGTGTTCAGCTGTGAATTTTCAAAGTATTAATATTTATCACTCTATCAGCCAAACAGCATGCACAATTCAGTTGAAGAAACACATTTTTTTTGCCCAGCAACTACTATCAATTGGCTTCTGGAAAGTTCCGGCCACTTGTTAGAGCCCAGCCCTAAGCATATTTGCTCAGAAGTAAATCCTGCTTTGTTCATTGGGACTTACTGTGCATAGGAGTGTAGTCTTAGCCTACAAGTTAGTCATCTTTTTTGGCCTACAAATTAGTCATCTTTTTTGGCATGCAAAGATACTTACACACCTTGTCTACAAGTAGGCACACAGTAAAAGAGGCATATTGCTTTAGGATTATGCTTCTAGGTTAAATAAAGGCTTTAGTATGTTTAATTGTTAGAGCAACCAGTTAGTATGTACATTTCCTGAGGAAATACGTGAATTTCAGTTTTCCGTATTGATTGTTGCAAAGAATGTTAGATTAGGCAGACCTTGGTCCAGCCAGCAAGGAAATCATTATAAATGCCACGGCATTATAAATGACACAGGGGTTCTTGAGTATCTTTTTTTTTTTTAAGGTAGATCATGAAGTGATCGTTTTGTACTGCTAAATCTTAGGATTTGGCTACTGCAGTTTTGAGGCCAAGTATGTCAGAAGACAATTAAATTCAATTAGATTAACCTGAATTGCAGCTTTAATGATCACTGAGAGAGTGTATGTTGCAGTCAAGGTGTTGTGGCCCCATTCAGAAGATTCTGCTTGGTCTGGAGGAACATGAGTGACTGTTGTGCTCACAAGCGCACTCCCTCCTCCTGCATGCAGGGCTCCATTCTTTACTTTCTGTTTGAAACAAGACAATTCAAAGTGTTTGCTTCTGATCCTCGAAAACATTGTGTAGCTGCAGACAATCTTCCAGCATGTTCAAATATAATGTTGCAGTGTTTAAAGAGGTATAAAAATACTAAAGTGCTTGTAATTTAAATCCATACTACCACCTTTTAATTGTTGCTTGTTATAAAATGCCTATAAAACAAATTCTCTAGGTGTCATACAGTTTTAAGATAGAATAAAATACTCTGTATAAAACCACTATACAATATAAAACCAACACAATAAAAATACCAAAGCAGATTTATTTATTTATTTATTGCATTTATTGCATTTATATCCCGCCTTTTTTCCTCTTGCAAAGAACCCAAGGCGGCTTACATGATCCTCCTCCTCTCCCTTTTATCCTCACAACAACAACCCTGTGAGGTAGGTTGGGCTGAGAGTCTGCGACTGGCCCAAAGTCACCCAGTGAGCTTCCATGGCTGAGTGGGGACTAGAACCCGGATCTCTGGGCTACGCCACAGATGCAAAAGCCAGTATAATAAAAAAAATACAGTATAAAACCATCCTGACAAAATACAGTAAAAGGGAGGAGATAAAACTAGCCAAGTAATACATAGGCGTTTAAAACCACCAACATACAGCAGGGATTAAAATAGCAAAGACTTTAAAGGCCTGGGAGAACAAAAAGCTCTTAGCCTGGCATCAGAAAGAAAATGTTGATGGTGCAAATGTTGCCCGCATATTGTGGATTGTATGGAGGGAGTCTGGTGGCTTCTCGTTATGTGTAAACTAGGTCAGTGAGTTCATGGCTCAGGTGAGATTTCAATAAGGGACTTCTGGCTGACATTGTTTGCAAAGGGCTGGATGCGCCTGATCTCTTCTGATCTCGGAAGCTAAGCAGGGTCAGCCCTGGTTAGTACTTGGATGGGAGACTGCCAGGGAATCAGGCTTCCTGCATTGAGCAGGGGCTTGGACTCGATGGCCTTGTAGGTGCCTTCCAACCCTATGATTCTGTGATTCTATAAACCACTTCCTGCATTTAAAATGGAGTCTTTAGTATCTGTGGGTAACCAAGCCAGGTCCAAACAGGGACACAAACATCATACAGACTTAGAATTTAACTGGAACACATTAAACGCTTTATTTAAGAAAAATTACAGAATTTAATGGTCTCCACGGTGCTTAAGTCAGCCAATAATTTTGACAAAAATGACAGCTGATGTAAAGATTACTGAGAATATACTGACCTGGTTCGTATGTAATGACAACCCTTGGTTTAAACAACCATGGGATGTTGTGCATGAGTGGGAGAGAGTGAATGTGCTGCTTCCCGTGCACCTGCCAATTCCACTTTTAATCAACAACCTAATGTCAGCCTGTTCATAGGTTGTTGAGCGTGACATATGAACCCAGAGTGCTGGGTTGTTTAGGGGCTAAACCTAGCTGTTAACCTATGGTTTGTTATTGGGCTTAAAGGTGCTCTGAGTTCACCTGTCATGCTCAACAGTCTATGAATGGGCTAATTGTAGGTTGTTCATTAAAAGCAGAAGTGACTGGTACGCTGCAGGCGGCACACCCACACTCTCCAGCTTGTCCCTGACAGCCCATGGAATGTTTAAACCATGGGCTGTCATTAGGTGCGAACTGGCCTTATTTGCGCAATGCTTTCAACTCCTCGGTGCAGTATAAATGCTAAGATTAGAATCATAGTGAAATGAAGTTTATGCATGCATCTCTGCCCCAAGAAGGCTCATGCAATTCAGTGAATTTCCAAGGAAATTCTAGGAGCATGAAAACCTTTGATCTAAAAGAAAAATTAAGGCATTTAAAAATTCACTCATGCACCAAAAAGCATAGAAATAATCTGCCTTTGAAGCAATGTAAACTGTAAGCATATTCCACACCCTCATTGTGCTTGCTTAAAACCTAGCCTCTGTGCACTTACACTTATTTGTGGTTGATGCTTATCGATTTCTATTGCCTTTTTTCTAAAATGATGGCTTACATAATGGTTTGAGAATGTTGACACTTTTGCACACCTCATGTCTTTCTGTTGTTGTTTTATCCTAACTTTTATTTCAATCTGAAATCCCATAGGTATGTGGGCAAAGACTATTCTGCTGCCCAAGAATTAATGGAAGATGAGATGAAGGATTGGTACCGTCAGAACCCTTCGGTTTTGCAAATACATTCACCTAAAGTTGGACAGGTTGTTGCTGTGCCTGCAGAAGAAGAAGCTTGGCTGCGGGCACAGATTGTTTCAACAGAAGGCAATCGAATAAAGGCAAGTACTGTGGGTTTCTGTAGTAAAAATGGCATAAAAATCTGCTCCTGGCACTGGTGTATGTTCTAATTGTTGTTTTGATCGAGTTAACTGCCTTGGGCACTTCTTAAAGTGGAAAGGTAAGATTAAAATTTGCTTAAATAAAGAATCGTGGTCTGTCTGCAATTGGGGCAGTAGGGCAGGAATTGCAGCACTTGAGCTCTAGCAAATGGTCTATCAAGATCTCATTAATATTTGGGGGGAATCTCAGCACATAACTTGATGCAATGACCTTTCATTAGATTACAGTTGCTATGTTTACAAATTTCCTACCTGCTTTTCATTATACAATAATCCCAAAGCAGGGTACGAACAATAAAACACAGTGAAATAGTATAGCATTGACCAAAAAAACATAATCGAACAGGGAAGAACAGTAACAGATAAATAACAATGTACACAATGCAGCAAAAGAAGAGAGAAAAATTTTGGGTAAACAAATAGGCCTTTAGCTGGCACTGAAAGCTTATAAGACTTGATATAGACCTTTCATATCCAGTCTAATGCCTACATGTGTCACTTCTGCTTATAGTTATAGCAGTTCTTTGCTACTTAGAAGAACAAGTACAAATCCACATGATGGATTGTGGAAGAGAGAGCTTGTGGCAAATAAATGTTTGCAAAATATCCCTTTCACTTTGGTGATCCTGACAGTCCATAGGGTGCATGTGGGAAGAGGAGCGGCATGGAACTAATTTGGGTACCCTCTTATGCATTTCTCTCCCTCCGCCCTGCATTCAGCTGTTTGAATAGTTTGGGAGTGAATGACTAGGGTGAGTGAAGAATGAATTGGAGACAGCCTCGATCAGCCTTCCACTGCCTAAGACCCTCCAGATGTTTTGGCTTACAACTACCATCAGTCTCAGCATGGCCAGTGGTTGGGGTTAATGGGAGTTGCAGGCCAAAACATCTGGAAGGACCCAAGTTGGGGAAGACTGACCTAGATGGTGGGTGCATTTCCAGTTTTCCCTTGAGTGCCAGGAACTTTGGCAGGAAGGGGATGTCATGCTTCCTAAGTTTTCATACAGAAATAAACCCATCTGTGAAAGTTAAAAGGTGTTCCAGGCTTTGAGAAGCTGCAGCTTAGATGTTCTTAGTGGGAATGAACTTGAATCTCCATTACCACCCCAGGCCTAACTGGCCCTCCTTGGAGACTGCAACAGCTACTTTCCAGGGGCTAGAGTGTTCCTGCAGATGTGTGACATGAACCATTGTGGAGGTGGGGGGAATTTAGTTTTTGTGTTGGGAGGGGTGGGCTACTGATGTTGCTGCTGCAAGGATGGGGAAAATCCTTCTACCATGGGTTGGTTTGTGGAAGGGATTGCTCCTTCCCTCTCATTCCCACTGTGTACCTATTTTTCACTCCATGGAAGGCCGGTTAAAGAAGTTGTAAGAAGGAAGGAAACATCTATCCTGAAAATTCAGGGACTTATACCAAACAATGGCTGTAAAGTGAAAGGAACCATCTTTTACAGCATCAGTAAGAGGGCATTTTCTGTTGTGTCACCTCAGTTATGGAATGAGCTCCCCAGAGAGGCTCGCCTGGCACCTTCGTTGTACCCTTTTCGGTGCCAGGTGAAGACCTTATTTTCCCAGGCATTTTAGTTCTGTTTTAAATCTGTTATCTCCCCACTGCTGCTAGGTTTTATTTTGGTTTTACTTTTGTACTGTTTTAATCTTTTAAATTTTTATATTTTATGCTGTATTTTGTTGTTTTAATTGTTGTGAACTGCCTAGAGAGCTCCAGCTTTTGGGTAGTATAGAAATGTAAATAAATAATGTGACCACTAAATAAGACCAAATTGTAACATTTCTCTGTGTATCTGTCTTGTTTTTGTTATGTTATTAGGTATGCTACGTTGATTATGGCTTTTGTGAAATCATTGAAAATACCAGAGTGTACAAACTTGCCAAACATTTCTATTCACTGCCATTCCAGGCTTCAAAATGTAAATTAGCAGGTAAGAGATGAACCTTTCTCTTCAGTAGGTGCTAGCACCACTTACACAGCATCAAATTAGGAGGGGGAAGATTGCAAAGTGAGGTTGTCAGACATACCACCTGGCAATGCCGTCTTGCTGCTTACAATAAAGAGAAGAGGGTGCAACAGTACCATGGTGGTGTTCTTATGACTGCATTTCCTTGCAACTTGCACATTTCCATTAGAATATAGACTACTTTTTTGAAATATGTCTTGCACAGTAAAAAAAAAAATCTCTTCTAGATTTTGTAAAAAAAAATTTCTTATTTGGTGTTAAACTAAAAGCTCACAGATCTTCGTAAACAGACATCGCAGGAAACATTAGAGCATCCATTTTGGATAAGAAAATGGATGGAGCCACAGACAGTGGGCCGGTTCACATGTCACAATAAGCCACCCTGAAAATAAGCTATGGTGGGTTGCTTGCGGTGGCTTGCTTCCCCCTTAGTCCTCCCACCATCTCCTGGCATGTATCTCATGGGCCTTTGTGGCACAACCTCAGCAGCCTTCTCCACTAATGAGCGCAAATGCCATGGATTGTCATGTTACGCGAACCAGGTCACTGGGCGAGTTTGCACATGACGATGAGGTATGCTGAGAATAAGCCGCTGTCAGTTGATTGTTCACTCACTAACCCACATTACCCCTGACAGATGATCAGACACTCTGCCATTGTTTCTTTCCCCTTCAGTCCTCTCGCCTGCTCCTAGCATGTATCCCAGGAGCCTTTGCAACACAACTCGCTTTGCAGCTGCCCCCTCTCGAGAGAAACTCCCCCCCCACTGCCCCATGCAATTAGCCCCCATCCGATATCCCCCTCTCCCTTTCCTGTGTCTTGAAATGCTGCTTGAGAATTACCTCCTCCATTTCGACACTTCCCCATACAGTGACCTCCTAAATTATTATTGTTTTAACCTGCCACATGTCTGCATGTCTGCAGGTTTGAATGACTGTTCAGTTCATACTGTCTTTTTTTATTCATATACTTGCTTGGAACAGTTGTTTTGTAAATTTCCCCAGCAGAAATTGGCTTCACAGACTCCCACAGTAATTACACCGGCCCTAAAATCTCCTTCATCTGCTTTCAGTTCTCCCCCCCCATTTGTCACTTCCATCTTGAAACTGGTCTTGTCAGTTTCCTTGTCAATTACCTCCTCCATATACTAACTTGAGACTGCATAACTATATACTATCTTGTCAACGTCCTTGTCACCTCCTAGCAGCCCAGTGGGAGAAATTTTTTTAAAGGGGGGGAGGAATTGACAAGGGAATAAACAAGAGGGGATATTCTGGATGATGGGTGAAGGAAAAATTGCTTTTGGGTTGGTGTAATTACAGCAGGAGTCTGTGAAGCCAATTTGTGCTGCTTATTGGACAGGCAGGGTCCTTTAATAACTACTGAAGCCCTGCCTTTAACCTCTGGAAATCTTATCCCACCACCCCTTAGTCTTCTGATAATTCAGCAGGCATTGCTTGTGCCCACAAAAATACATATTTATCACAGTAAGAGTGACAAACTTCCTTAAAGTTTGTAATTCTTTCTTAAAAAGTGGAGAGACTTCAATGTTCATACTGAACTAGTTAGATGGTAAAGTAAGAATTGAGAGATATCTGGATTGACAAGTATCTTTGCCACAACCTGTCCCTAAGCTATGGCAACCCAGGTAGACACACTGATTCAAGATGTTCCATTTTGGCCATGTCCATGCAGCCTATATTCTTTCTTTGACTGCTTTGCTATAGGTTTAGAAGCCTTCAGTGATGACCCTGTCTTGGTGAAGATGGTGGAGTCTCAAACCTGTGGCAAGATATTTGCTGTTGAAATACTAGAAAAAAGTGACATTCCCCTTGTTGTCCTGTATGACACTTCAGGAGAGGATGACATCAACATAAATGCTGCTTGCTTGAAGGCACTTTGTGACAAATCTCTTGAACTTCATCTTCAGGTACTGTCTACACATCTGCCTATATACATTAATATAAATCAGTACATTCAACATCCAAAATACATGCTTTGTTTTTTAATAGGTATCTGCCCTCTATACAAATGTCCGAGTAACCAATGTTTGTTCGGATGGAACTTTATACTGCCAAGTGCCATCCAAGGGCCTGACCAAGCTCTCTGACGCTTTGCAGAAACTGGAAAACTTCTTCCACCATAAGGTGAGTCTGCTTTTACTATTTGTTGGTGCCTCTCTGTTCACAAGATTCAGAGACACTCAGTGTTGACATAACAACCGTTTATACAGTACTAAACACTAGCACCCTACACTGCAATAAGTCCATATTGTTTTTTACATGGTAATCATTTTCATGTAGGAAAAATAATATAGTGCAATCCTCAATTCCCAGAATCCCTCCTGACCAGTGTCGCAGTGGAGCCAGGGTTCGCAGAGATGCAGTGCTGGCACTTCTTGATCAGCAGGGGCACTGACATCATCTGCCCCCTCAGAATTCCCTGTTTCCTCTGAGCTTAGTTGCAATCATCACATTAGTTGTGGGGAAATGAATTTTCCCAGCAGCAATATATTGCTGTTCCTGTTGTAATGCAAAGTATTTTGGGGTGACTTGGTCTTGAAGTGGCAATTAAGTCCTGTTAGCTTTACAAAATACCTGCTTCTGATAAGGCCAAGGGGCAGGGCAAGGAGGGTGTTGAACTGCCTCCCTTCACCCTCCTGCAGTGCTATCCCACCCTCCACCAAACCTTATCTGTAAAAACGAAGCTGCACGCAGCAGCTGCTCAGTGCTTCCTTCTCCCACTTCTTCCTCCCTGCTGGCTAAGGGGAATACTGGGCATGCCCAGAATGTTCCCCCTAGCAGCACCGAGAATAATCAAAATGAAGCAGAAGGGGCAGGGAGGAAGCCGCTGCTTGCTTGTCACAGACTCTCAGCCCAACCCACCTCACAGGGTCGTGGTTGTGAGGATAAAATGGAGAGGAGGAGGATAATGTAAGCCGCCTTGGGTTCCTTGCAAGAGGAAAAAAGGCGGGGCATAAATGCAATAAATAAATAAATAAATAAAATGAGCAAACTCTGAGGAAAGATTTTTCCTGGAGGGTACCTCTCGGGAAACAATCTTAAGAAACTAGCCGAATACAACCCCAACCTTCCATATCAAAGAGCTGGAATGGGCGTTGGGTGGGGGGCACGGGCAGATAGGAGCTGAGTAGCTGGATGGGCTTGGGAAAAGAGGCGGCAGTGCAGGAGCAGCAACAGCAGGGATTTGCCATGAGGTGTGAGGAGGACATCCTTTGCATGATGCATGTGTAAGAAGGTAAAGAGGGAGGGAGGGAGAGAGAGAGGGGGGGGGAAAGAAAAATGGGGGACTGTTTCCCTCCTGGTCCTCTATGGCCAGTTCTGACTCACACTGCAATCCTATACGTGCCTACTTAAAAGTACGCCCCATTGCATCCAGTGGGAATTACTCCCAAGTAAGCGTCTACAGGATTGCAGTCTCAGTCCTTTGTTTTGATCTCTTTCTCCTTTTGAGCCACAGCAGTTATACAAAGAGATTGTGCTGGAGCAATGAGGGTAGCAGAGTTTGCTCTCCTGAGAGCTCTTTAGAGTGTCAGGGTGGGGGTGGGGGGTTAAAATGCTATTTCCCTCCTAGTTCTTCAGAACATAGTTGAAAAAAGCAGTATGGCTAGATCTCAGACTTAAAGTATCTTCTCTCGATTTTTTTCTCCTTTTGAGCAACAGCAGTGAGAGAATGAGAGAGATTGTGCAGGAGCTGGCTGGCAGTAGCAATTTGGGGACGTGCTTAGCACCAATCTGGTTTTGGGTGGAGGTGTCTTGCTCGTATGTCAGAGTGTGGGGTGAGTGAGTTGTGTGGATTTCCTCCTGCAATAAGTGAATGCCCTCTGTCCACTGTTTTACATTTATGAGGTTAAACTCACTTGGTTCAGTTTCTTTCTCTGACCAGTGTGGGTTGTTGCTGGAACAGAAAAATGTGACTCCAAAGATGGCTATGTAGATGATGATGATGATGATGATGATGATGATAGTGATTTTGCAAAGAGGTGGATTTTGGATGCTCCCAGAACTTGCTGCTTGATTCCAAAGGACTGCTCTTGTACATAGCTCTGAGGATATCTTTGTGGTTGTGTGGATTCTCCCCTTCCATCATGATCTAAAGCCACTTGATTATCTGTGGAATTGGAGTTGCTGCTGGAGCAGGAGCATGCGGGTTCAAAGAAGTGCTTTTGTGTGGGCTGGGTTGTCTGATTCTCCCCACCCCACCCCCCAACACACACACTTGGCATTCATGATTTCAGAGACAGTGTATCCAGTTTTTTCTCTGTGCAATGTGGTTTGTTGCTCAAATGAAAAAATGGAGCTTCAAAGGAGTGCTTTTGTGTGAATTATTATTAGTATTGTTGTTATAACATGCAAAAGGATAGATTTTGAATTTTCTGAGAATGTGTGGTGTGAACGTGCCCAATGAGTCGGTCTATGGGCACATTCACATGACATGCTAGTCCATGATGGGTGACTAGCCATGCACTGTGGGTTATTTTGTGAACAACCCACAGTGCATGGTTAGTGCACCCACCAGATGATCAGGCAAACAACCCAGTGTGTGGCTTGTTTGGCCCCTCGTTCCCCCACAGTCCCTCCACTCGGCGTCCCAGGGGACTTCAAGGCAGACCCGTCTTCTCTGCCACTAAGTCTCCCATCCCAGCTCTTTAAAAAAAAATTCCCATAGGAATTTAAAACCACCCCTTGCTGAAAATCAGGGGTGGGGGCAAATCCAACCCCCCACCAAGGACACTTCGGGCAACAGTCTCCCCCCCCCCCCCCACCAGCTGATTTTTGGCAAGGGGCACTTTTAAATTTCTATAGAAGCCTATGAAGCTGATTTGCTTCATAGGCTTGTATCAGGTGCTTTTTTTAAATGCGCACATTCCTTGGGCATGGGAAGTGCAAAAAAAATTCCCAGTCCCGTTTTTGCATACAAGCAGGGTTGGAATTTTTTTTTTAAGGGCTTTGACCACAATCAGGATCGCAGTCAGAGATGGGAATGGGGGATCGGCGGTGACGAGGAGGGGTGACGGACCCTCCAAGGTGCCATTTGGTTACCATTGTAGGCACTGTCGCTGGCAAGGGGAAAATGGCATGGGCAGCAGCTTGGCTGTGATCACAAATGGCAATTGCGGCCCCCTCAGCAAGAGTGGCAGAGGTTTCTGCCACTCTTGCTGAGTGGTTCACTGCCCGATGTGGGTTCAGATGGCATATGTGGGTTCAGATGACACCCCAACCCACTGTGGGTAAAACAACCCCAACTGCAGATTGTTGGTTATCAGTGTGGGTTTTTTAGAGAAAACAACCCACCCTAATAATAACAGCCGGAATCACACAAATAAATAAATAAATAAATTCACACAACACACTAACCCATTGTGGGCAGTCACCCATGATGGGTTAGCGTGTCATGCAAACCCAGTAACAATCTCTTTCTTGAGTGAGTGTGTGTGTGGATGTGTATGAGACAGTGCTTTAATGTGTGTTTGTTTTCTTTGTGCTGTATACTGTTAAAGGGGAAGGCTGTGTTTTTATTTGAGTTCTTTATCATGGAAGAAATATAAGTCTTTTGCTTCCAGAAAAGCATGGAAGATGATTTCCACTAAAATATGTAGTGAAAATTGTTTTTGCATTAGTGTTGTACATTGACTGTGTTGTGTGTATGCACAAATGTCGTGTGCGTGTTCTGTGTTTGGGGCAGAGTAGAAGGTTCACTACAGCTCTGGGTCCCATCATGGCCCTGGCTGTGTGGCTCTGAGGATATCATTAGTAGTGGCAGCATCATGATTTTGTGTGGTTGTGTGACTTCCCTCCCACCCCCTTTTGCACTCATGAACTTAAAGTCACTTGATTCTCTGTGGAATGGGTGTTGTTGCTGGAACAAGATAATCTGGGTCCAAAGGAGTGCTTTTTTGTGGCTGTGTGATTTACCCACTCAGTTTGCATGTACAATCTTAAAGTTAATGTGCCTCAGTTCTTCCTTTCTGTGTAAGGGTTGCTGGCTGTTGGTGATTCAAAGATTGTTCTGCCTCCCATGACCCTTTTGGCTCCACCTCTGGTGACCCCCTTGGCTCCGCCTCCTGTGACCTGCCCTCTTCCCAACCAGTCAGATTGGCCTCCAGTGTTCCTGAAGGAGATGAAAACTGCTAGGATTGGTTTGTTGATATGAATCAATATAGCTGCCTAAATTTTTTGACTCTCCTTGATCATCATCATCATAATCAATTACATTTCTATACCACCCAATAGCCAAAGCTCTCTGGGCAGTTTACAAAGATTAAAAAAGTTAAAAATATAGTATACAGAGATTAAAAAACATTTACATAAAAAACATGAACAGACAGTATACATGAAAGAAACATATCTAAAACAACGTCAAACAAACAATCTCAAAAGCAAACAACTATAACCATAAGACAATCCAGGATCAATTAAAACTTATCACATGCTGTTAAATGCCTGGGAGAAGATAAAGGTCTTAACCTGGTGCCAAAAAGATAACAATGTTGGTGCCAGGCGGGCCTCATTGGGGAGATCATTCCAGAATTTGGGGGCCACCACCGAGAAAGCCCTCTTCCTTGTCGCCATCTTACGAGCGTCCTTCGGTGTAGGCAGCTGGAAGAGGGGCTTAGATGTTGCATGTAGTGTACGGGTAGGTTCATGTCAGGAGAGGCGTTCTGTCAGGTATTGTGGTCCCAAGCCGTGTAAGGCTTTATAGGTTAAAACCAGCACCTTGAATCGGGGTCGGAAATATACAGGCAGCCAGTGCAAGTAGGCCAGAGTCAGTCTTATATGCTCGGACCTTCTGGTCCCCATTATCAATTTGGCCACCACATTTTGCATGAGCTGCAGCTTCTGAACCATCTTCAAAGGCAGCCCCATGTAGAGTGCATTGTAGTTATCTAACTTGGAGGTTACCAGAGCATAGACAACAGAAGCCAAGTTATCCCTGTCCAAATAGGGGTGTAGCTGGGGCACCATCCGAAGTTGGTAGAAGCCACTCGGTGCCACTGAGGCCACCTGAGCCTCGAGTGACAAAGATGGCTCAAGAAGAACCCCCAAGCTACAAACCTGCTCCTTCAGGGGGAGTGCAGCCCCATCCAGAACAGGTTGAGCTCCCTCCATCATGTGGCTGTGGGGACTGTTGTGATGAGCACCTACATTTCAAAATTTACCATTATACCACTTCTCCTGACCTTTGGCTTATATCTTTGTAAAGATAAATCCAGCTTTGTTATCCAGACCCATATTGCACAATGAAAGAATATTAAGTCGTTTTTGTTATGTTGTGGCTGCTGCAGACTAGGCTTTTGCATACAGGTTATCCTGTAAAATGACCCCCAACGCATTTATATATTAAGAGGTATTATGTATATTTCCAGCAAGTAGAATATATATATTCTGGATGGTAGATAGCTTAAAATGCTTCATTGTTTGGTGCTTTAAAATGGAACTGTGAGTGTAATTCCTGTGTGTGTGTGTATGTTTGGTAGCATTTGGGGGAGAGAGCAAGAAATCTACCAAGTGAAATTGTTGCAGGTAGCGGTCTACTTTCTAGCAACTTGCTTAGGCTATAATGCATTTGGTAATTGCAGTTGTGATTACTTAAATCTGGCTTCATCTCTTTGTTCCAGCAGGTAACGGAGTATTCGGTGTCACTACCTTATTGTGGCATGATCTGTTTGCTTAACTGTAAAGGAAAATGGGCACGTGTGGAGGTAGGAAATGTATTTAATGGGTTAGATCTGCCCCCCTGTCACTAGTCTTCAAACTCACAGTTCTGCATGAGGTTTTTTCTGAGCCAATTTCTGGTGGAGCAGAATGCTGACATGGCTATGGGATGGAACATTCTCCCCTACACCCACACAACAACATACACTTTTCCCTACATCATTGAGGAAAGAATTTTAATTAAGGAAAACCTGTACCAATGTTTAAAAGTGGCAACTAATAAAAAAGTTGGATAGAACCAAAATAAAAGCTGAAAACTAGTTGTGAAATGTATATTGGCTTTTGCTTGCTGGTTTTCCAAAGATGGCTGGTATATTCCCTTAAGCAGTCCGAATGTTCCTGGTGCCTGGCCTTGGGTTCAGCAGTTGACTCATCTTCAGATTCCTGAGCAGCTTGGCTCCTCCCTTTTGGCTATGAAACTATATGACAAGCACATCCTTCTGGGCTACCTCTCTTTCATGGTCATGGTGGTGCTAGTGGGGGGCTTCTTGCAAAACTGAACTTGCATAGTCTAGAACATTGGTCAGACCCTCAAAAACGAACACTTGACCTTTCTGTGGGGTCTCTTGGGAGGTGGATGAGGAGAGTTCCACCCTAGTAACAAGCTGTGTCTCAGTCTAATCATGCAGATGCTGCCTGACCCGGTGAATCTTTGGCAGTGAACTGTTTCTTTCACTGCTTAATTGCTTAAAGGACAGTTCCTGCCATTATCATTCATAGTGACCTGTTAAGTCTAGAATGCATCTTGCCTTGATATATGCTAAAAGCTATTGTGCCATTCTCTTATTTTTGCTTCATTCCATCTATGCAGATAACAAGTGTTCATAGTAGCCGTGCTCTTGATGTACAATTTATGGATACTGGAACTGTAGCATCTGTAAAAGTAGTAGAACTAAGAGAGATTCCCTCAACATTCCTGCGTGAAATCAGTGCAATACCACCTCAGGTATGAAGATCTCTAATCACTCATTAATACTCCAGATTGTTCCAAGAAGCTTACTGCGTAGACATCATTCTTGCTGCCTTGTGTATTTCAATATAACCCGAATACTATTGTAACTGTGTTGTATGATGGTTCCTTTTTAGGCAATAAAGTGCTGTTTGGCTGACCTTCCTCTTAATATTGGCATGTGGACTCCAGATGCTGTACTTTGGCTGAGAGATACAGTACTAAATTGTCCTGACTGCAGCATAAAAGTAAAAATATTAATTGCTTAAAATTCATGAGAACAGTGTGTCCGTGAATACCTCCAGCATATCAGTTGCACTAGTTTTTGTCACTTTCTGTCAGTTGTGTGCTTTGCTGATAGAACAAATGTTGATTGATGAGCAATTGTTTTTTTGTAGCCATCATCTTTCTACATAATGAAATGCTATATTATGTAACGTACAACCCTTGATGAGACATCACATAATTATGTCCGCAAGATGTTGCACATACTTGTAAAAGTGGGGTATTAACTATAGATGTGTTCTAGGGATTACTTAAGTCCAATTTTTTCTTTTTTGAAAGCAGAGTGGCAGGCTTAAAGCAATGTAGTATTTGACATTTCTGTTTTTATTTTGATGCAGCTTTAGAAATATTGCTCTGAATTTTGCCCACCTTTGGGTCTTTACATGAACTTGCTTTCCTCCTCCATCTCCTACTTTCTATTCATTCCACATTTTATTTGCCCAAATAAAGCACCGAGGCCTAAGTATTATCCTTTACATCTATGTAATACTTTTATTGAAGTGAGAGTGTTGGCATGATGAAGTATGGGAGCCTAAAACTGAGGTTCACTATTTCCCAGGAAAGTTTCCATCTACCAGGAAACTGAATCTTACCCAAGTCCCTAAATAAGAAAAAAATTTGAAGTGGCCAGATTTTTTTCTTTTCCTGCAGAATTTTTTTCAGATGTGCAAAACAACTCCATCTTGTTTTGACGAGGTTGTGTGCAGTGGATGTAGTACGATTCTGACTAGGAAGCTAGTATAGTAGTGAAGACTGAGCTCTGGACCAGGAAATCTACAAACTCACTAGGCCTTTGTTCTTTCTGTCTCCGTTCTCTTCCCCTTTCCAATTGCAATATGAAGATAGTACTGATTACAGAATTGTTAGGATTGCTGAGAATAGATAGGAAACACTTTGAATAGCAATCAGAGTGAGTGAACAGGGAGAGAAAACAGGAGTTGGCCAGGGGAGTTGCAGTGGAGAGGAGGCAAAGTGGGGAGCAGGCTGGAGTAAGCCCAGGGGAATGTCCTTTCCATTCTGAGTCGCCATATGCTCACCATGTGCTCCTGAGAGCTCCAACTGAATTGAAGGGGTGTGGCCTGAGTACTCCCAGCAGCTGTGTGGGTGGGAAGTTTCAGGCTGTTTCCCGCCTCCTAGCTGAGCAGAGCAGAGCAGAGCAGAGGAAGCTGTTGCAGCTGGTCTAGGGACTATATAAGCAAGCAAGCTCCCAGAGAGCGAGCAAACAGGGAGAGCAAACAGGAGTTGGCCAGGGGACTTCAGCAGGGGAGGTCAAGAGGGAGGCCCCTAACTTATTTTTCTTGTAACACACACTTCCATACCACTGGGACTCTGTTTTTAACCTCCAGTGAATAGAGGACAAAGCACAGGCTATTCCAGTACAATCAGAAAGCTAGAAACAAAAAGTAATAGAGACTATGGAAGGAAAAGACTCTCCAGTGGTGGTGACCTGCAGGGTCTGTGCAATGTTTGTTTTCTTGCCTGAGATCAACATGGCCTACACGTGCAACAAGGGCAAGTTGATCATGCTGTTGGAAGAAAAAGTAAGAGGACTGGAGTGGCGACCCTCCAGGGAATAAGAGAAGACAAAGCGTTTGTGGACAGAATGGTGAAACTACATCAGCAAAGTGAAGAACAGAAGCTAGAAGAGCAACAGCAAGCTGAGGCAGAAGAGGAAAATGCTAAGGTGAGGATAAATGAAGTAGAGGATACTCCTTGGAAAAGTGTGACAGGAGCAGAAGAACTAGAAGCCACTCTGCACCAGTGAAGGCAGTGGAACTATGGAGCTGTTGCCAGGTACTTGAGGATGAGACCGGAGGACAGCCTGCAGAGGAAGAATTACAGGGGAACCCGCATGAGAGCAAGCAAGAGGCTGAAGGTCAGTCAAGCAGAGGCAAGGAAACAAAGGCCTACAACAAGAAGAAAAGAGTAGTAATTGTGGGAGACTCCTTGCTGCGTGGGATTGAAACCCAAGTATGTTGCGAAGACCCATGGACTCACCAGGTATGCTGTCTCCCAGGAGGACGGATTAGAGACATGACTGAAGGGTTGCCTGCACTCATAAAGGCCATTGACAGATATCCCTTTTTTGTCATCCATGTTGGAACAAATGATACTGCCAAGTGGAGCTACGAAGAAATCACATCAGACTTAGAAGCTTTGGGAAGGAAACTCAAGAACTTTGGGGCCCAGGTAGTTTTCTCATCCATCCTTCCAGTAGTTAGAAGAGGGATAGAAAGGGAAAGAAAAATACTCCAGGTGAATGACTGGCTACGAAAATGGTGCCCACGTGAGAGATTTGGATTCTGGGACCATGGGCTATACTTCCTGGAAGATGGACTGTAGGCAAGGGATGGGTTGCACCTCACAAAGGCTGGGAAGAATGTGTTTGGACGCAGCATGAAGAACTTCATCAGGAGGCCTTTAAACTGAATCCTATGTCGAAGAGAGATGTAAAGTTGGGGGGGTAACAATGGACGAAGGCTCATGCCCCGCAACAGAGAGAACAGCTCTAATAGTGCCCAATAATAGTCTTCAAAACATGTAGGAAGAAAGCCAGACTATACAGCACATGGTCTTCGATGTCTACATACTAATGCCCAGAGTATGGGAAACAAACAGAATGAACTTGAACTCTTAATAAGGGAGGGAATTTATGACTTGATAGGTGTTACTGAGACTTGGTGGGATGACTCCCATGACTGGAATACAGCAATTGAAGGATATAACTTGTTCAAAAAGAACAGGAGGAACAGAAAGGGAGGTGGGGTTGCACTATATGTTAAAAATACATATCTTTGCACAGAAATACAGGAGGATGAGCTTGGTAGCCCCATCGAGAGCATCTGGGTTAAAACAAATGGAACAAAGAATAAAAGGACCTGGTGGTCAGAGTCTACTACCAGCCACCCAGCCAAGGAGAAGACGAGGATGAAACTTTTGAAAAGCAAATTGCCAGTGTTTCAAGGAAGCATGATGTAGTAATAATGGGGGACTTCAGTTTCCCCAATATTTGTTGGGAGACAAATTCTGCAAAACATGGCCCCTCCCAGAAATTCCTGACTTGTGTGGCGGATAACTTCCTCCTACAGAAAGTAGAGGAAGGAACTAGAGGATCAGCTATCCTTGACTTGATCCTAACCAACAGAAATGACTTGGTAGATAAAGTAGCAGTTATGGGAACTCTGGGGGAAAGTGACCATGTTATACTTGAGTTCTTGGTTCTAAAGGAAGCAAAAGCCATATGTAGCCAAATGTGTACTCTGGATTTTAGGAAAGCCAATTTTAATAAACTCAGAACAATAAGTAAGGTCCCATGGCAAGCGACTCTAACGAGAAAAGGAATCCAAGATGGTTGGGAGTTTTTAAAAAAGGAAATTCTAAAGGCACAATTACAAACAATTTCAACAAGAAAAAAAGGAGGAAGACAATGGAAGAAGCCAGTGTGGTTTCACAAAAAGCTTAGAGATGACCTGAAAACAAAAAAGGACACATATAGGAAGTGGAAGGAAGGCCAAGCTACAAAGGAAGAGTAAAGGCAGGTAGCACAAAATTGCAGGGATGGCATCAGGAAGGCTAAAGCTGAGAACGAGCTGAGGTTAGCGAGGGATGCTAAAAGCAACAAAAAGGCTTTCTTCAGATATGTGCATAGTAAAGGACAGAGGAAAGAAATGGTGGTTCGACTACTAAATAAGGATGGCAAAATTTTAACAGATGACAAAGAAAAGGAAGAAGTGCTCAATTCCTACTTTGGCTCAGTCTTTTCCCAAAAGAGGGTATGTGATCCCCCCTGGCAAAGGCGAAGTACAGGCTGAAGGGGCAGGATTGCAGCTTGAGATTGATAGGCATATGGTCAAGGAATACCTAATTACTTTGATAGGCATATGGTCAAGGAATACCTAATTACTTTAAATGAGTTCAGATCTCCAGGGCCATAAGAACTGCATCCTAGAGTAATAAAGGAACTGGCAGAAGAACTCTCAGAACCACTGTCTATTATCTTTGAAAAATCATGGAGGACAGGTGACGTGCCAGATGACAGGAAGAGGGCTAATGGTGGTGTCCCTATCTTCAAAAAGGGCAAAAAGGAGGAACCTGGGAACTACAGACCAGTCAGTCTGACATCAATCCCTGGGAAAACTCTGGAGGAGATTATCAAGCAATCAACCTGTAAGCACCTTGAAAACAATGCCATGATTACTGGAAGCCAAGATGCATTTGTCAAGAACAAATCCTGCCAGACGAATCTGATCTCATTTTTTGATTAGGTAACCTCCCTTGTGGACTGTGGGAATGCTGTGGACATATAATATACCTCAACTTCAGCAAAGCTTTCGACAATGCCCCATGATATCCTGATTAGCAAACTAGCTAAAAGGGGGCTAGATGAAACAACGATCCGGTGGAGCCACAGTTGGCTACAGAATCGGACTCAATGATTGCTTAACAATGGGATCTTCTCAAACTGGGGAGAGGTAATGAGCGGGGTACCACAGGGCTCAGTCCTGGGCCCAGTGCTCTTCAACATTTTTATGAATGACTTGGAGGAGGAGGTGCAGGGAATGCTGATCACATTTGCAGATGACACAAAATTGGGTGGGATAGCTAATACTTTGGAAGACAGAATCAAAATTCAAAGTGATCTTGATGGGCTGGAGTGCTGGGCTGAAAACAACAGAATGAATTTAACAGGGATAAATGCCAAGTTCTGCGCCTAGGAAAAAGAAACCAAATGCACAGTTACGAGAAGGGCGATACTTGGCTCAACAATACTACAAGCGAGAAGGATCTTGGAATTGTTGTGGTTTACAAGCTGAATATGAGCCAACAGTGTGATGTGGCTGCAAAAAAGGCAAATGCCATTTTGGGCTGCATTAATAGAAATATAGCTTCCAAATCACATGAAGTACTAGTTCCCCTCTACTCAGCACTGCTTAGGCCTCATCTTGAGTACCGTGTCCAGTTCTGGGCACCACATTTTAAGAAGGATGCAGACAAACTGGAGAGGGTTCAGAGGAGGGCAGTGAAGATGATCAGTGAAGATGATCAACAAATACCTATGAGGAGAGTTGAAAGAACTGGGCTTGAGAAGAGAAGACTGGGGGAGATATGATAGCGCTCTTCAAGTACTTGAAAGGATGTCACAGAGAGGAAGGGTAGGATCTTTTCTCAATCATCCCAGAGTGCAGGACACTGAATAATGGGCTCAAGTTACAGGAAGCCAGATTCCGGCTGAACATCAGGAAAAACTTCCTGACTGTTAGAGCAATACAGCAGTGGAACCACTTACCTAGGGAGGTGGTGAGCTCTCCCACACTGGAGGCATTCAAGACGAGGCTGGACAGCCATCTGTCAGGGATGCTCTGACTTGGATTCCTGCATTGAGCAGGGGGTTGGACTCGATGGCCTTGTAGGCCCCTTCCAACCCTACTATTCTGTGATTCTATGAATATTCAAGTGCTATAGAAATGGGGCTGTAGTAATAATATTGCAGTCCACACTTCTTCCTTGTAGAAAGAATTTTTTTCTTTATACGATTGAATAGTATACCTGCAGAAAAGAACATCCATGTTCTTTGTGGCTCCTTCTTTGCACTCTGATGCAAATTTTTCTTGTACAGCTAGCATAGTGTTTTGTGGGGGTAAAATCTAGACTTAGCTCCTCCCTGGAGACTCCTCACTTCCACTCCTGCTCATGGTACTGCTGACTGACCTTAATGACTTGCTGGTTGCACATAAATAATAGTTGCCAGTGAGAGGGGTATTTTACTTATATATACGCACACACACACACACGTGCGTCTGTGTGTTTGTCACTCGCACAAACGCATTTTCTCTCTCTCAAATACACACACACACACACGTACACTGGTCCAGTGGAAGAACTTCAGGTAGTGTGTGTAAAGATAGCCACAATTCCCAAGAACAAAATTAAGCAGCACCACACTGTTTGCTGTGAACTCTGGCTGAAAGTCCTTCTCTTATCTTCACTTTAGTCTTGATATTAGAGAGGGAACTTGCCACTTATTCTTGAGACCGTGGCAATAAGAGAATAAACACTTTAGTTGCAAGGTGTCTCCTTCAACAAACTGTTTTGAGACACCTGGCTACAGGGCCTGGGGAGATGTAGGAACTGGGGCCTCATGCTGCTGCTTGTAGACTCTGTTCCTCCTTCCAGTTCATGTTTCTGCAGTGGGGTAGTGCAAGAAAGCAGACTTTAAATGTGCTATTTTGTTGTTGTTGTTGTTGTTGTTGTTCAGTCGTGTCTGACTCTTCGTGACCCCATGGACACAGCATGCCAGGCCTTGCTGTCCTGCGCTGTCTCCCGGAGTGTGCTCAAGTCCATATTCATGGCATCGGTGATGCTATCTAGCCATCTCATCCTCTGCCGTCTGTCCCCTTCTCCTTTTGCCTTCAATCTTTCCCAGCATCAGGGTCTTTTCCAGTGACTTTTCTCTTTGCATTAGGTGGCCAAAATATTTGAGCTTCAGCATCTGTCCTTCCAAGGAGCACTCAGGGTTGATTTCCTTTAGGATTGACTGATTTGACCTCCTTGCAGTCCAGGGGACTCGTACGAGTCTTCTCCTCCCTATTAAAAAGACTAGTATAGCATTCTTTTGAATCACACTGTACATCATAAAAGTACTGCCAAATCCTTGGGGGAGTGAGGTGGCAAGGTGGCTTGTGAGCATTATAGTTAGACTTACCCTAGTGTAATTGGCTGTACTGCTCATTTAAAATATGCTATTAAGCTGTTTTTATTGAATGAATGGCTCAATTAATACGCTTGCTTAAGCTTTCTTCTCAATTAATGACCTGCTCTTGATAACTTTTTAATATTTTTCTCTCTCCCCAACCCCTTTTCTTAAGGTTGCTAAACTGGACGACAGGATTGCACACATCTATTTATTTACGCCGCAGAATTTCCCAGACCCAGACCGCAGTATAAATAGGCAGATCACTAATGCCGACTTGTGGAAGCATCAGAAGGATGTCTTCCTAAGTGTCACTCCCAGTAGCTTCCCTGGAAAGGGGGAAACAGACTTACCAGAGCTCGCAAGCTTGGGTGTCAAGAGGGGTTTCACTGATTCTGTTCCACGTACTCTGGAGCCAAGCAATGTTGCAACAGCCTTGAGTATGCCACCACCTTTGCCGTTGGCCCAACCCCAGGAGCAAATGGATGTGTTTGTCTCACTGGCCTGCCACCCTGGTTACTTTGTCCTCCAGCCTTGGCAAGAGATGCACAATTTAGAAGTACTGGTGGAAGAGATGCTTCTGTACTATAGCACAGCAGATGAGGGAGCTAATGCTGTTGAAAAGAACAAACTCTATGCTGCAAAAGTGAAAAATAAGTAAGTAGCTTTTATAACTGTCACACTATGTATTGGGGAATACTGCAGCATTAATAACGGGTTGGATCCAGACCAAGTTAATCTGTGTTTAAGGATCCAAGTGCAGTTTTGCTGGATTACACAAAATATCTATACCAACACTGGCTATCCAGATCCTTCTGAGAGACTCACAGGCAGCTTATAAAAGCAACAACCTTCCCCTGCTGTTTGTCCCCACTATCTGGTATCTTGGAGAATGCTGCTCCTGAACATAGAGGTACCATTTAGCTGTCAAGGTTAAAGATACATCCTTCCCTCTCTCTTCTCCTCACCCCTCATCAGTTCCCTTCTTTTGAAATTCTTAGCTTTCTTCCATTCTAGCTTGTCTTGGTTCTGTGCCTGTCTACTGCTCATTTGTTTTCTGTCTCTATTTGTGGTTTGCTCTTGAAATCTTAAATGTTTGAGGGGTTGTGTGTTTTTTTTAAGATAACTATGCACAAATACTTGTGTACTCTTAAACCAATAACTTCGGAGTACACAAAAGGGCCTACTCAGACATACATCCTTTGCAGGGGAGAGAGAGCTCTCTTCTTTGAGGTGACCTCAAATTTTCCTTTTGGGGTGAGAAAAGGGAAGGTGAGCTTTAACTTCTCAAACGCACAAGGGCCCCAATAAAGTATGTAGGGGTTAAGACCACAAAAGAGTTCTTGAATAAATGACTACATGCTTGAAGAACGTGTTCTGAGGGGCACAAACAGCTGTTGGAGGTCAGAGTGGACCAAGCAGGGCCTATCCTTATCACAGAGGTGTTACCTGACCTTCTATGGGGATCCCATGTGTTACTTGGTATAATGAAAAATTGGGGCCCCTTCTCAAAAGGGTTAATTCCCATTTGTCCTCTGTGTGTGTGTCAGCTACCATAGTAAATGCTAACTCACTTATTGCTAAACTTAAAAGGGGTTTTAACTAGGAGCAACAGTAAAATTCAGTCCTTGTTATTAGATAGCTCATCTTGAACTCATTGTGGCTGTATACTTTTAATCCAGATTCCACTCTCTGTTTCTTAGGTGGCATAGGGTGTTAATAAAAGGAATGTTAGCAAATGGATTGGTGTCGGTATATGAGCTGGACTATGGTAAACACGAGCTTGTCGGCATCCAGAATGTAAGACCCTTACTGGACATGTTCAGAAAACTGCCATTTCAGGCCATAACAGCCCAGCTTGCAGGTAGGTGGCACATTCTTATTTCTTATTTATTTATTTATTACATTTTTATACTGCCCAATAGCCGAAGCTCTCTGGGTGATTCACAACAATTAAAATGATAAAATACAAAACAAGAAAATATAGTGAAAATACAATATAAGAGTTTAAAACTACAATATAAAAATAAAATAATCAAACAGAAGCTAGCAGCAAGAAATTTAAAATACGGTACCAGATAAAACTAAAATGCCTGGGAGAATAAAAAGGTCTTCAGCTGGTGCCAAAATGAGCACAACATAGGCACCAGGCGAACCTCTCTGGGAAGCTCTTTCCACAACTGCTGTGCCGCCGTGGAAAAGGCCCTTCTAGTAGCCACCCACCTCACTTCCTTTGACAGGAGCTCCCAGAGGAGGCCTGCTGAAGCTGATCTTAGGGTCCAGTCAGGTGAATAAGGGAGAAGATGATCCATCAGGTAGCCTGGCCCCAAGCCATTTAGGGTTTTGAATGTTAGTACCAGCACTTTGAATCAGGCCAGTGCAGATGAAAGAGAATTAGCATAATATGATTGAGTTGGCCAGTCCCTGTTTATAGTCTTGCTTTCCTGTTTTGGACCAGCTGAAGTTTCTGGTCCATTTTCAAAGGCGGCCCTGCATATAACAAATGAGAGGTTATCAGAGCATGGATAAGTGTAGCTAGGCTATCTCTGCCTAGATAAGGGCATAGTTGGTATATCAGCCTAAACTGATAAAAGGTTTTGATGCCACGGAGTCCACCTGTGCCTTGAGTTACAGCTCTGGATCCAAGACCACCCCCAAACAAAAGGATCCAAAAACCTGATCCTTTAGCAAGAGTGCAGCCCCCTCCAGAACTGGTTGAACATCATTTAGCTGGACAAACTGCCTGCTAACTGTGCCTCCGTCTTCTCTGGATTGAGTCTCAGTTTAAGTATTCAATACTTAAGTATTCTTAAGTATTGAAATGATGAAAATGGAGATAATAACAGAACAAAAACCCAAATCTGAATAAAAACCATATTAGGTTCAGTAAACCTAATATATTTTCTGTTTGCCTTGAAATAACTTCATCTTAATCACCAAATTTTCTATACTATAAACACTTAAAATAAACTTTTCCTCTTCTCTGAATATGTATATTCAGTAGGACCAACTGCAGCATGCCAGTGGATTTATACTATTGTGAAAATTCATTGTTATTTCATTGTTATTTATTTATTTATTACATTTCTATACCACTCAATAGCCAAAGCGCTCTGGATGGTTCACAGCAGTTGAAACCATAAAATACAACATGATAAAATACAATATAAATGTTTAAAAGTACATTATAAAATAAAAATAAGCAAAATATAACAAAACAACAGTGCAAAGATTTGAAATACAGCAACAGATTTAAAATAACAGAAACTGAAAGCTAAAATGCCTGGGAAAATAAGAACTGCTCTTTTCTGTGCCGAGTGAAGACTCTCTGGGAAGCTCATTCCACAGCCAGGGTGGCCACAACAGAAAAGGCCCTCTTAGTAGCCATCCACCTCACTTCCTTTTGTGTGGGCTTCCAAAGAAGAACCACTGAAGATGACCTTAGGGTCTGCGAAGTTATATATGGGAGGAGACAATCCTTCAGGTAACCTGGCCCCAAATTGTGTAAGGGCGTTGAATGTTAATACCAGCACTTTGAATCAGGCTGGACATGGACTAGCAGCCAGTGCAGGTGGAAAAGCATTGGCATAATATTACCACATTGGCCAGTCCCTGTTAACAATTTTTCATCCCTGTTTTGGACCAGGTGAAGTTTCTGGACCGTTTTCAAGGGCAGCCGTACATATAATACATTGCAGTAATCCAAATGAGAGGTTACCAGAGCATGGATAACTGTAGCCAAACTATCTCTGTCCACATAAGGACATTGTTGGTATATCAGATTATTTATTTATTTATTTATTTAGTTAGTTAGTTAGTTAGTTAGTTATTGCATTTATATCCTGCCTTTTTTCCTCTTGAAAGGAACTCAAGGTGGCTTACATGATCCTCCTCCTTTCCACTTTATCCTCACAACAACCCTGTGAGGTAGGTTGGGCTGAGAGTCTGTGACTGGCCCAAAGTCACCCAGTGAGCTTCCATGGCCGAGTGGGGACTAGAACCCGGATCTCCCGGCCTCCAGTCCAACACTTTCACCACTACACCACACTGTCCTGGATTAGGACATAATTGGTATATCAGCCTAAGCTGACAAAGGTGCTCCGTGCCACCAGGTCCACCTGTGCTTCGAGTGACAATGCTGGATTTAAGAGCATCCCCCATACTATGAACCTGATCCTTTAGGGGGAGTACAACCCCCTCCAGAACAGATTGAACATCACTTAGCTGGGCAGACAAACCACTCATTAACGGTTCTCCATCTTGTCTGGATTGAGTCTCAGTTTATTGGCCCTCATCCAGTCCATTACCATGCCCAGGCACTGATTCAGAACAGCCACTGCTTCATCTTGATTTGATGAAAAGGAGAGATAGAGCTGGGTGTCAAACGATGAGACCTCAGCCCACACCTCCAGATCGCCTCCCCCAGCGGTTTCATGTAGATGTTGAACAGCATGCAGGATAGAATAGAGCCCTGTGGAACCCCATGGCATAATTGCCATGGCACAGAGCAATAATCCCTCAGCACCACCTTCTGGAATTGGTCATCCAAGTAGGAGCAGAACCACTGCAACAGAGTGCCTCCAACTTCCAACCCAGGCAACCTATCCGGAAAGATACCATGGTCAATGGTATCAAAAGCCGCCGAGAGATCCAAGAGAATCAACAGGGGCACACTCCCCTCTGTCCCTCTCTCAGGTAAGGTCATCCCACAGGGCGACTAAGGCAGTTTCTGTTTGAAAACCAGGCCTGAAGCCCAATTAAAATGGGTCTGGATAATCAGTTACCACCTCTTCTTAGGAGTCATGTACCTGGTTCAAGCAAACCTTCTTATAATAATGGAGCTTGTTCCTGAGTTTGTTGTCTATTCGTTCAGTCGCTTCCGACTCTTTGTGACTTCATGGACTAGCCCACGCCAGAGCTTCCTGTCGGCCGTCACCACCCCTAGCTCCCCCAAGGTCGAGTCTGTCACCTCCAGAATATCATCCATCCATCTTGCCATTGGTCGGCCCCTCTTCCTTTTGCCTTCCACTTTCCCTAGCATCAGCATCTTCTCCAGGGTACCCTGTCTTCTCATGATGTGGCCAAAGTACTTCTGTTTTGCCTTTCATATCATTCCCTCAAGTGAGCAGTCTGGCTCTATTTCCTGGAGTATGGACTGGGTTGATCTTCTTGCAGTCCAAGGCACTCTCAGAATTTTCCTCCAACACCACAGTTCAGAAGCATCTATCTTCCTTTGCTCAGCCTTCCTTATGGTCCAGCTCTCGCAGCTGTAGGTTACTACGGGGAATACCATTGCTTTAACTATGCGGACCTTTGTCAGTGTGATGTCTCTGCTCTTCACTATTTTATAGGGGTGCACGAAAGTCACTTACCTGGTCTCGCAGCTTGCTTCGCGGTGGGGGGGAGGCGCTTCGCTGCTCCCCCCAAAGTTCAGGCCGGGGGGGGGAGGCTTCCCTCCTCACCCGGCCGAAATTCAGGCCGGGGGGGAGGCTTCCCGCCTCGCCCGGCCGAAATACAGGCCGGGGAGAAGTGCCCCGTCTCCCCGGCCGTGAACTTCAAAAGAAAAAAAACAAAAAAACAAAACGCCCCTGTGATAGGCTACGTAACGATTAACGTAGCCTATCACGGCTGACTTTGCAAATCTAGCCGTGATAGGCTCCGTTAATCGTTACGTAGCCTATCACAGGAGCATTTTTTTTTTTTTTACTTTGCTTGTAATGGTGGCGGCAGCAGCCGGTCGAAAGACCGGCTGCCGACCCTGCCCCTGACGAAGACCTGCCGAACCGCCGCCAGGACCCGCCGCCGGGAGGGACATTCGGGAAAGGTAAGTCCCATCCCGGGGGGGGGCGGAGAATTTCTCCCAGAACAACCTTCGGAGGACCGAATGCGTTGGCGCTCGGCCCCCCGAAGTTTCGGGGAGAAATTTTCTCTCATCCCTACTATTTTATCAAGATTTGTCATGGCTGTCCTCCCAAGAAGTAAACGTCTTCCGATTTCCTGGCTGCAGTCAGCGTCTGCAGTAATCTTTGCATCTAGAAATACAAAGTCTGTCACTGCCTCCACGTTTTCTCCCTCTATTTGCCAGTTATCAATCAAGCTGGTTGCCATAATCTTGGTTTTTTGAGGTTTAACTGCAACCCAGCTTTTGCACTTCCTTCTTTCACCTTTGTCATAAGGTTCCTCAGCTCCTCCTCACTTTCAGCCATCAAAGTGGTATCATCTGCATATCTGAGATTGTTAATGTTTCTTCCAGCGATTTTAACTCCAGCCTTGGATTCATCAAGCCCAGCACATTGCATGATGTGTTCTGCGTACAGGTTGAATATGTAGGGTGAGAGTATACAACCCTGCCGTACTCCTTTCCCAATCTTAAACCAGTCCGTTGTTCCGTGGTCTGTTCTTACCGTTGCTACTTGGTTGTTATACAGATTCCTCAGGAGGCAGACAAGATGACTTGGTATCCCCATACCTGCGAAGAGAAAACTCTCTGGAAAAGACCCTGATGCTAGGAAAGATTGAAGGCAAAAGGAGAAGGAGATGGCAGAGGATGAGATAGCTAGATAGCATCACTGATGCAATGAATATGAACCTGAGCACACTCCGGGAGAGAGCGGAGGACAGGAGGGCCTGGCGTGCTATGGTCCATGGGGTAATGAAGAGTCGGACACGACTGAACGACTGAACAACAAAGCCTTTTAAAAACTGCATCTTGACGTTTCTGATAGTAAAAGGCAGGAACGAGAGCCCCTTACTTCCAAATCTACACTAATTAGGGTGCATACAAATCTAATTTAGGAGCAGGTACCCATTGTTCTGTAGCTTCCTTCCAGAGTCTGCCCTATTCCCCCAATTAGGCTGCATTGCTCAGCTTCTAGCTAGATGCTATATCTTGGAACAGAAATAGGGGCATCAGGATTCAGGAAGGAAGCACAAAGCAAACTCACATAGGCAGTATAATCAGAGAAGCACAGAGAGTTGGCAGCTAGCAAGAATGTTATGCTCTTGGTCCACTGCCAGAACTGGAGATGCAAAGCCAGAAAAATCTCTCGCTAACCAGTCTTTGCCACTGAATGTCATGTCAGGGACGCAGCATGTGTACATGCAACAAGGCATCGTGTAGTGTGGTGACTGCATTTGGAGTGTTGTATGTGCATTGTGGAAGCTATGTGCTGTGAATGCAAATGCATACGCTGCTCCATACAGTTGTGCTGCCTGGAACTTTGCCCCAGGCCTCCTCTTGGCCATTGTGCAGCATTTGTGGGCCCTTGTCACTTGCAGGCTGAAGATGAGGCCTTAGGACATACGATTCCACAATTCACAAAGGAAAAGCACTCTTTATATGCTCAGGATCACTTTACCATAGGTCCTTCAAAAGAAAATTTCCCCCTTTGCATATATTTGGAGGCTCTCATCCCTAGGTGTTAGCTCGCTGTAAAGAAAAGGTGGCATAGGTCACAAGTGCCCAGGAGTTGGAATTACCACTGAAGTCAACTGCCTTTGCTGTATTATATCCTGGGAGAACTCTTGCTGTGACATCTAGTTTTCTATGTATAGGGATTCCTTTCAAGGGAGTATTCATGCATGCAACAACACCCCCCTCCCCCCATGGTGCTGTCTGAAATAGTATGACCCAGGAAGTGTTACCATGCAATTTTCTGTTAGGTTTAGGCCGCTCAAAGGCAAAGCTAGAGGTGTTGGCTGCTAGAAAGATAAAAGGAGAAAATACCTGTTTCTTTACTAGTCTGGTGTACCCACCAGACCACATTTCATAACATGATAAATTGAAGGCTTTAGTTGTTCTGAGAAGGAACCCAATACAAGAAGTTATTCTAGGGTTAGGCACTATGAACTTGGTTTCTGTTGCAATCATTCCTATATGGCTAACCACAGTTCCTGATTTTCTTGAGGATTGAGACTTGGCTTTCTTTTCAGTTCCTATCATTAAGGCTCAGATTATGGAAAATAATGAGATGCAGTTAAATATAGAAGGTCCAGATTTTCAGATGGATGTAGCTGACTGAACAGTCATGATTGACCACTTTCATTTGCTCAAGATCATGAGCTGTAACATTGCTTGCTGTGTGGGCGAGTCTCAAGGTTTGCACAATTTCTTGCAATGTTTTATGATTGTTTTAACTTGCTTCTGTGCTGCTTTCTCCTAGGAATAGAGGTGCAGCAGTGGTCAGAAGAGGCATCTATAGTATTTCGAAATCATGTCGAGAAGAAACCTCTGGTGGCACAGGTGCAAGCAGTTATTGACGGGGCTAATCCGTGGGACCGAAAAGTAGTCGTCTACTTAGTTGACACATCAGTACCAGATACTGATATTTGGATTCATGATATTATGACCCAATATTGTATGGAGATTGCAAAGGCAAACTAATTGTTTTTTTAAAAAAAAACTTCAGTAACTCCAGCAATAAGAATAAGAATGTTAACATAGCTGTGACTAAATTTTTTGGTTTCCTTCTGATTTTTGCACTGTTTAATGCTAGAATGTTATCTATATAAATAAATACTTCATTCAACTTATTTTATTGGAACATTTTCCTTCTGCTTCAGATTGAGTTGCCCCCAAGACAGCTTCATCTTGATCCTGGTAACTGAAGCTACTGCTTTTTCTTCCTTCTCTCTTCCACTCTGCCCACACTCCATTAATTAAACTGGTTCACCAAGTACTAAAAGGAATCAATTGGAATAACTTGAGTTTGAACTGTGTCTTGATCCTTAAACTATGCAGAAACTTAATCTTTCCCCAATGCTTTCTTATAAGGCCCATTTATATTACCTGGCTACTGTTACCCCTGGGTTGTAGTAGTGTCTGTTTTTTTTTAGCTCACATGGTTATTTACTTAATTTATTTAAAATATTTCTTGGCTGCCTTTCAGGGCAGAAGCCCTCCCAAGGTGGCTTACAGGAATAAAGGGTGGATTGTGACAGTTAGGGCAGATTGTGAAGTATATGCTTAATTGGGTAATACAAAAAAGCAAAGGTTGGCCATACCCCCCCCCCCGCCCCGCAATACCTTTATTAGAACAATTCAAAGGTCACCAGAAAGTGCAAGATATCCATATCTCTAACGGAATTCTGAGCTCTATTCTAGTTTCAGTCTACATCCCTTGAGAAGTCTATACTAGACACATGTTGCATTATTTCAGGAAATCCAGATTTGCTGCAATGTATGCACTCCACAGCTAATCTTACTTCTGAGTGTATCTATCATGCATGTGTTTTGATTTCTTGTGCATTACATTCTTCACATACACGCTAAAAATGTGGTAGATATATATCTAAAAAGGTGATACGTGAAATAGCCCCTGATAAACATCTCCATTGTCTCTAAAAGCCTACAACTCTTTACTATCACTTCATCTGTATAGGATCTTTGTAAACTGCCCAGAGAGCTTTGGTTATTGGGCAGTCTAGAAATGTGATAGATAGATAGATCCACGCTTGCCAAGCTTCATAGAAGCTCAGACCTTTTATAGTATTCTGCTGCAAGTAGAAAGCTACCAGTTCACAATGTCTATGCAGCTAGGCTCTATTCAAATTTCTAATTCCTTATTTGTGTTTCTGCATGGGACAGAAGCAGTACAAAAATTGGATAGAGTAGGGATCTAGAGGTGGAGGTTTAACTAGGATGTGATTATGTGTATCTAAATACCAGAGGAAAGCAACAAAGCGGATCAGTCTGTAATGCTGTATTCCAGCAGCTGGTACTTTGTCATTGGCTGGTTCCAGTGTTCCTGCATGAGAATTGTTACTTTTGTTTTATACCGAATAGTAGACCGTAGTAAACTGCTGGTCTATAACATTTGCATGTGGTGTGAATACATCAAGTCGGGTCCCTGAAAGAAGCATCATGTGGTTCTCCTTTTAGTGGCTGATCTGGCTTGGCAGCTGCTTAGGAGTAGAACTATGTATGCTGCAATTCCACAGGAATGGAGAAAAACATAGGTAGTGAGATGAACAGAATTCAGCTTCCTGAGAATCTTGCCTTTCATACTTTTTTTCCTATCCTTGGGCCAATGTCTAGTGAAATCATGCAATCCAGAGAAGAAACTGAATCGCATTTCCAGTCAGGGTTTTAATGCCCAGGAGAGCACGTTATTCCCATGAACAGACTTGCAGTATGGTAGAAGTGGTGAAATAAATTAGGTATATGCTAACGTGCTTGTTCATGTCACAGAATTCAGTTATCAGTGGTCTAGAACTCCAATTTTTTTTAGCATGGAGTACACAGAGCCCTACCTATAAAACTCACTGTAGGGCATATGGAGAGCTTCCTGTCTTGTTCGCCCTGTTACTTCTATAGCACAAGTATTTTATATAGCTGATGGAGTCTCACAAGCAAAAAACAGTGCCTGCCTCATTGAGCTTACAACTAAATACTGACAGGAGCTATGGGGAAGGGAGGAACTAGAGATAAGGACAGCAAGGATGGATATCCACAAATGCAGTTGTGTGTACATTATTTTGGTTTGGGTTGAGAACTAAGATGTGGGTTTTCAAAAGGGATTTGAAGGAAGGGAAGAGGTGTCACCATAGGTATTCCACAAGGGAGTTCCAGGGATAGGATGCTTCTGTGATGGAGCAGCAACACTCTCTCCCCAGCCCCCCACTTGTGAATTTGTTACCACATGGCTAGATGATGGACAAGGCTAACTCTCAATGATGTAGTCAGCTCTGAGGTTCTATACTGGGTCACCAAGCTATAGACAATAGTCTGAATCCACCAGATATAAATGGCCATTTTTATAAAATGTTGACTTCCTTACAGTAAGCTGTCAACTTATAACGAATAGATGGTAAAATATTTCAATTTGGTGCATTTTTAGGATTTCTGCCCATGAACACTTTAGAAGATATTTAATTGAATGTTAAGGTTGACATAAATACTTCCAAGTATACTGTTCAGGTTAATTAAAAATGTCTTACACATTGGGAAAACTAGGTCTGTGCCCCCCCTCCGAACTTCAGGGGAACCTGCAAAAAAATGTTTCAAAACCCAAAACTTTTGCAACCCAAATAGCATATGGAGCTGCTATGGAATCCCCAAAGGGTCAAAATAAGCTTACAAACAACCTACTTTTGGCGCTGCATAGCAGCTCCAGACATGGTTTTATTTTTAATTCTGTTTTTGGCACCCACAGGGGGAGGGGCTGCAGTTGGGAGGGGCAAAAAGGCCCCCAGACTTCCTGGAGTTGCCCACCCCTGCCCTATACAGTTGCAGGCCAAAGTGCACCAGGATATGCTTTCTTCCGCAGGGATCCTACTGTTTGCCCAGATTACCGGGTGAGGGAGTGCCAGCTTTATCTGAGATTAGATGGCTGAGAAGCCCCTGTGTCATGTGTCGCCCAGTCTCAGCCATAGTGTAGAACTCTGCCTCAGGGAGGTCCATCAGGCCCACTCAGTTAAGGGCGTTAGAAAATACAGAGTGGCCTCTAGTCCCTGTAAATTTTGCCAGAATAGGTTTGTTATTCTTTAAGGCACCATGCTTATATAGGATATATGGACCATATGAAATGTATTTATTTTGTGTCACAGAATATTAATGCTATATTTTTTAAAAACCACCAAATGTGGTAGTGTCAAGCCCTCTGGCCTGCCCCAATAATATTTACTTCTGGAAAAGAGGAAGTCATGTCCACCTAGTGGAGAAGAAAACAACAGCATGCACCCCGTGTGCTCATGGGGCAAAACTAAGTTTGCGTTGTTCTTTTTTCTCTCAGTTTGCCATCTTAGCCACCATGGAGAAGCCTGGCCGCCTGAAGTGGGGATTCCCTTTGGCCGGTTGGCTGGCTGGCCTGAAAAGATACCCTCGAATGAATGACAAAAGTACACGGGGGACAAAAATACTGTGGGGAGATGCAGGCAGCTGCTCTCACGGTGCTTCCTTTGCACTTGCCCAGTGGAGGAATGAACTAGAAAGGCAAGGCAGGGAGGAGAGTGAGTGAGCTGAGGTGGAACACAGCAAGTGGAGAAATGAGGGAGAATTATTTTATTAATTTACTACATTTCTATACTGCCCAATAACCGAAGCTCTCTGAAGAATTAACCGAAGAATTAGACCCTTAGGGGACAAAAAGGTGGGAAAGCTGAAGAGAGGGGTAGGCAGTTCTAAATGAATCATGGAGCAAACCACACCCAGCTAAGGAGGAAGAGCTGCTATTACGACCCAGGGATTGGATCCAGATTTAAGGTGGATTGACTGCACTGGCGGAAGGAGATTTCCCTGCCACCTACTTCCCACAGCCAGTCCTTGCAGCCCCCTGAAAATGCTTCTCAGAGAATCAAGAGTTCCTGCTGAATGGGGTCAGCTATGGTCAGGGGAGATCCCCAGAAATCAGGCAGAGGGAACTTGCACAAACAAAACCCATCCTCTTGCAGAAGGCAGATCCTGGATCCATCCATCCCCAGGTGTGTCTCTTAAAGAGACTGGACACACATGCCACATCTTCTGCCAGTGCTGCCCCACAAAACAAAAGCAGTGGTGGCTTATGGCAAATGGTGGTGGGTGCAGCCATATTCTTTCCTCAAGAATGCCCTGTCATGATGATGCTACATGCATCATATTGCTTTCTCAGGAGCAGAGAGAGAGAGATGACACAACTCTGCCATAGAAGCAGCAATCCCCTCACCAAGTGTTTCTGGCATTTAAATATCCGAATAATGCCTCGTGTGGGCAAGATTTGTGCCTTCAGTGCTTCCACAAGTTCAACAAATGTCTTAAGCCCTATGCAAGCATTCACATCTCCCCCACCCCAGTTTTAGCCCTCACGGGAGCAGAAGACCTGCATAGGGGTTTAGTTTTGAGGAAGAAGTTGGAGTGAAACCGGTGCAATGAATGATCTTGTTATGGGAAATGCCTCGGCTCCACAGACTGTCAGGAGAACAGCTCTTTTCTCTCCAGGACCCTCTATCTTGATTGCTTCAAGATAAAATGCATATGAATGCCAGGAGGCAGGCTGACTGACTCCAAACTCTTCTCTATGCCCCAGAGCAGCCATTTTAAGCACAGAGTCTGCTCTGGTTCCATGGAGGGAGGCCTTATTCAGACTGCTTACCAACAGTACTTGAGAGAGCAGAGTCACACTAGAACTGGGCTGGATACCCTCCTCACTCAACATTTGCAGGACCATCCCCCACCGCCCCTCATGAAAGCGAAGTGAATATTCAGCAACTTTTGGCAGGTAAGGCATTTTTTCTAAAAAATAAAAAATGCCTTGCCCTAGGCTTCAAAATGATGTGGCTGATTTTCTCAACTACAGAAAAGCCTTGCTGCTGCTTCAAGTGAGGACTCAGTGGCTCCTCTGGCTGCGTTTTAAGACAGAACGCCCATGAGAATTACATTAAGACCTGGTTCACACATAACAATCCAGACTGTGTGCTGCTGTTGTATCGTGGGTTGTTGTTACATGCAAATCCTGCACTATTGTTTAACTAGGGGTTCCATGAACAACCCAGGAAGAGAACCCATAATTTGTTGTTGGGTTAGGAAGTTTGGATTGTTCATGTTTAACAACCCATAGTTAAACCATAGTGAAGGGTCTGCACGTAACAACAACCATACTCAACCCAGACTCTTAGCTGTCTTTACGAGCGTGCCAGGTTTATGTGATGAGGCAGTGCCATTCCCTGGGGCAGGTGGGGGTGGAAATGGCTGCCCCAACTGGCAGCAAGACTTGTTTGTTGTTTGAGAGAGAGCGGGGGGGGGGGAGAGAGAGAGAAACCCTTGGCTGTGTCATACTTAAGCCTAAAGACAGACCATTTTTTTAGAACTTCCTGGATGAATATAACTTTTAGCAGATATTTCCTTCCCCTGCAACCTATGAAATGTGGCTAGTAAGTTGTGGCGACTGCTAAGTCTTCAAGCTGTCAGCAAAATCCCCTTCTCATTGCTGCAACAAGTGTTGTGATCACAGGGAAACATGCAAGGATCAAGCCAGCTTTTCAAACAAGCTGTCCTTCATTGCTATGCAATATGTCTGGAATAAGCTCCTCCTATGATCCACTGCAGCAAGCAAACCACAGGAGCTCAAGAGGTCCAAAGGCACTGTGTTTGAGCCACAGTGCTTCCTAGTAGGAAGAACAGGGGCAGATGTTATGTTAGGAAGATTTAATACCTGTCCGTTAAGCCTGGGGCAGAAAAAAATGGTTGCCCTGAAAGAGTGATAGCCACGATCAACAACAACAACAGAATTGGGCTACATACACCCAGCTGTGCCAGGAGCATAAATCACGACAGAGGTGAAAATGATCATTACTGTGGCTTAATGTAAATATATATTAGTAGGCTATATTTAAGACTGGACATTTTTAGCTGAGCTGTTCGAGATTTTTGAAAACACATTTAAAAGAAGGAGGTGGAAGTACCATAGCTGTGGCTCTTGGACCCATGTCTGTGGGAGGCGTCTCCACCTCAGAGGAGGACCTAAAGGCAAATTCAGCCATCTGTCCCTGCCAGCACCAGTCACGATGGAATGGAACAGAGTGCTTTGAGTTTTAACTCTGTCCCCTGATGCTCCACGGTCTAGCAAGCCTGCCCCCTGAGCTCCCATAGCTCCATGTAGGTACTAGAATCTTTGAAACCCTAATTGGTAACCCTAGGTTTTCAGAGTTCATCAATGCCTGTTGGTGTACCACCCACCCTGCTGCTCAACAGACTCCGTAGCTGAGCAGACGGAGGTCATCTCAGGTATGCTGTTGAGATCCTCCAGACTGTTGATTCTGGGGGATGTCAACATTCATGCTGAAGAAACCTTGTCTGGGGCGGCTCAGGATTTCATGGTCTCTGTGACAACCATGGGATTGTCCCAACATGTCATTGGCCCAACGCATGTAGCGGGCCATACTCTTGACTTGGTTTTCTCAACTGGACATGGAGATGGTGATCTGAAGGTGGGGGGGTTTTCTTCTGTCCCTCTGTCATGGTCAGATCATTTCTTGCTGAGGTTTAGACTTACAACAGCTTTTCCCCTCTGCAGTGGTGGGGATCTGGATGGTTTCCAGAGGGCTCTGGGGAGCTTTCCGGCTGATATGGCTGGCTCTCCTGTCAAAAGCCTGGTTGATCTGTGGAATGCAGAAATGACCCTGGCTGTTGATATGATTGCTCCTGAGTGCCCTCTCCTGAGTAGAGCCCGTACTGCTCTGTGGTATACTCCACAGATGAGAGCAATGAAATAAAATATGAGACGGTTTGAGTGCAGATGGAGAAGAACTCCTAGTGTGTGCCTATGGTAAGGTATACTCCGAGGCAGTGAGGGCAGCAAAGAAACAATTTTGCTGCCTCCATTCAATCTTCCATATGCAGCCCAGCAGAGGTTTTCAGGGTCGTCCATGGCCTATTACATGCTGGTCCTAAGGACACTGTAGACCCATCTCAGGCCTGCTGTAATTTATTTGCTAGGCACTTTCAGGATAAAGTCTCTTGCATCCCCTGGGACTTAGTCTCCATTGTTACAGCAGGTGAATCTGGTAAGGTGTCCAGAGCACAGCCCTGTCCAGTTTTCTTGGATGCGTTTCAGTTGATACAGCTCGAGGATGTTGACAAGGTGCTTGGTCTGGTTCATGCAACCACTTCCGTATCGGATCCTTGCTGTTATAAAAACTGGAAGAGAAGGAACAGCTGGCTGGGCCAGGGAGGTGATAAATGCCTCCTTGTGAGAGGGAATGGTCCCAGGTTGCCTCAAAGAAGTGGTGAGACCACTCCTAAAGAAACCCTCCCTGGACCTGGAAAATCTTAAGAATTTTAGGCCAGTGGCAAATGTTCCATTCCTGGACAAGGTCTTTAAGTGGGTGGTTGCAAGCCAGCTCCAGACACTCTTGGGTGAGACTGATTATCTAGATCCATTTCAGTCAGGATTCAGGCTGGGTTTTGGCACGGAAACAGCCTTGGTCACCCTGTATGATTATGTTGGGAGAGAGACGGGGAGTGTGACCTTGTGGATTCTCCTTGATCTGTTGGCAGCTTTCAATACCATCGACCATGCTATCCTTCTGGGATGATTGTCTGAGCTGGGAGTAGGAGGCACTGCATTGCAGTGGTTTTGCTCATACTTGCAAGGTCAGCTCCAGAAGGTGGTGCTTGGGGAATATTGCTCGGCCCCATGGATTCTCCAGAATGGGGTTCCACAGGGGTCAGTTTTGTCCCTGATGCTATTTAATATCTGCATGAAACTGTTGAGTGTGGACATCCGGAGTTTGGGAGTGTGTTGTCATCAGTATGCTGCAACAATGGACTGGATGAGGGCTAATAAACTGAAACTCAGTCCAGACAAGACTGAGATGCTGTTAGTGGGTGGTTCCCCTGACCAGATGGAGGACATGTTCAAGATTAGGAGTCCACTGAGCCAGCAGCAACCCTTATGTGTAGTTCTGAAATGAGTTCTTAACGGTCCTTGTTGCCACAACAGCTGGCTGGCCAGAGCTAAGGGTACTGCCCTGGCTCTTTGTGGCATTTGGTGTTGGTGCAAGTGGGGACATTTTGTCTCTGCTCCTGTACTTCACTGGGTTTTACTATTGTGATGTTTGAGTTCTTCAAATCTCTTGACTTGAGACCATCTTAACATAAGTGGATTTTGCCACCTCTACAGCAAATTTGAATCTGAAGTAATCTTGAATGGCCAAACTAGAAACTGCAGATGGAAGAGTATGGAGGACTTGGACAAGGGGATTTCATGGGGAGTAAGAGATTTTGGACATCAGCTTGACAAGTAAATGCAGATTAGTTTGTACCACCATGTTTCCCATAGTTACCTATGGATACCAAAGTTGGACAATGAAGAAACAAGACCGAAAGAGAATTGATATATTTGAGCTGTGGTGTTGGAGAAGGCTCCTGCGCATTCCTTGGACAGCTAAGATAACAAATAAGCAAGTACTGGAACGTATAAACCCAGACATGTAATTGGATGGAAAAATCATGAAACTGCAACTGATGTATTTTGGCCATGTTATGTGGAGGAACCCACTAGAAAAAGCAATTATGCAACCAACCAGAGCATGGAACAGCTCAAAGAAATTGTACAAGATCGGGATACACGGAGAGAGACGATCCACAGAATTGCCAGAAGTCGGACACGACTGAATGGATATCATCATCATCAAGAGATTTTGAGATGTTGGGGTACTAGAATGGACATTCTCATCCTCATTATCCTATTCCCTTTGATTGTTTATTGTCTGTTGAATTTGAAGAATGTGAGGAACTAGGACTATCCATTCCTCTTCAATCTCTGGATTGGAGACCTGCACGCTTACACTAAAGTAAAAAAAGTTAGGGACAGCTTGACTGTATAATTTAATGTAGCATTGGGTTTAGCCCTAGGTGTCTGTTTTGTCTCTTGAATCCCAGTTTGACAGGGAGTTCGGAAGCACATTTAAACTTATGGAAATCAGCTGCATTTGGGCATGGGGATGTAGTTTCCTTTGATCAATCTGATGCTTAATTGACCAACATGGTTCAAAGTGTGTTACAATATATTAAAATCTTTTAATGAAACCAATGCCCAAGGAGATATTAGATATATCAATCTGGATAAAATATTTCTAGGTGTACTTCTGAATGTCCCAGTTGCCACAACAGACAACTGAAGACTCTGTCAGAGCCGAGGTTTCCATTAAGACTCATGAGGGCTAGTGGAAGCCATTTTTCCTCTTGGGAACCCTCCATACTCTTTTCCCTTCCTCTTCCTTCTTTTGTCCGCCTTTCCAAATTATGAGATAATTGCTTACACTCTATCCAGCCTTCAACCACAGTTGTAGGCTCGTTTGCTAATGCTTAGACTTTTCCCCAATTTTATTTATGCCACCCTTCACAAGTTCCAGAAAGTTCTTGGTGATTCATCTTCCAAAAACCAGGGGTGCTTCCAGACAAGGCTTCTCTTGTCTAATTGCCCTGCCTTATTTATAGAATTTGGGGTGGGAGGTCCAGATGTTGTTGTCTTCCATTTGTAACCTTCCTGTATTTTTCTATTGCTTCTCCCATCTTTTTTTCTCACCTCAAAAATCTATTAAGAAGGGAAAAATGGAATAACTGCACAATGGTGTTCTTACTGATAGCACTAGGAGCTGCCTGTCTGAAAGCACCCAGGATGTTGTTGTTTTTTAGTTGCTACAGAATATGGAATCTGAATATGGAAACCTTCAGGTGCATTTTAAATTATTAAGTGTATGAAACATTTGCCAAGAATTTTAGACATCCGAGGCAAATTGTTATGGCTTGGGATTGTTTCTAAGTTGGCTTTCTGGCTCCTTTTCATCACATAGGACCATTTAGGGGTATGTGAACAGTGTAACACCCTTCCTGATGAAAATGTCAACCCAGTGTGTGACTGCTGTCCAAAAGGCAAATTCCATACTAGGCATAATTAAGAAAGGCACTGAAAATAAAACTGCCAAGATCATACTCCCCTTATACAAATCTATGGTGTGATCACACTTAGAATGCTGTGTACAGTTTTGGTCACTGCACCTAAAGAAGGATATTGTAGAGCTGAAAAAAGTGTAGGACAGGGCCACTAAAATGATCAAGGGGCTGGAGCATCTCCCCTATGAGGGAAGGTTACAACAGCTGGGATTGTTTAGCTTGGAAAAAAGGAGGCTATGGGGAGACATGATAGAGGTGTACACAATTATGCATGGTGTGGAGAAAGTGGATAGGGAGACATTTTTCTCCCTCTCCCATAATACTAGAACCCGGGGTCATCCTATGAAGCTGACTGGTGGGAAATTCAGGACAGATAAAAGAAAGTCCTTCTTCACATAGCACAGAGTTAAACTATGGAATGTTTAACAAGACGATGGCCACCAATGGTTCCCCCAAGCCTGCTGATACCTCCGTCTTGTGTTTGGAAAGGATCGTGCCATTTTGTCTACACAATGATTGGCATTCAGAGAATGTTTGCTGCTAGAATACATGATAGTTTACAGGAAACCCTAGGAAGCCTTCACCTTGTAAGGTTTCAGGAGAGGATTTCAAACCACCTCCAGTTGATTTCCCAGCTAGATGGAGAGAAGCGCAGGGTAGGTGCCAGGTTCTGAAACACAAAGGTTCAAGCCCAAGCCCTCCGCTCCGATCTTTCCCAGGACCCCTCATTGCCTCGCCTTTTATCCAGCCACCTGCATCAGTTATCGAGATTGGTCAAGTCACAGGGGGAAGCACAGAGGGTGTTGATGTTTTATACCTCTGTTGCTGGAAATACAAATGGCCGGGGGGGGGGGGGGCACTTCTGCGCACGGAAAAAGCTGAAGGGAGAGGAAATCTTGGCTTCCTTTAAGGAAAAGCTAGTAGTAATCATAATAGCACTTGGGAGTGAAAGCACAAGCCCCATTCAAAATAGTGTGATCAACAACAGGAAGGAATGCCTTAATTCTAAAACCATAGTCAGTTTTTGGATAAATACTTTCTACTGTGTTTAATTCAGTAACATAGCTTTGAAATTGTTTTGGGATACAGCATATTCTCTTTATTTTGCATTTTGATTGACTTTTCTTCTGTAAAATCTTGACATCTGCCATAATTTTACTGAAATTTTCCTCCTGAACCCTGAGATCTTGCCATTTATTAATCTGAGAATTAACAAGCTTGAACCACATCACAATCTGAGTTTTGCAAATAATGTGATACCACTTTTAGTTCAAGAAGCACTTCACTAAAAAGATTCAGTAAAAAAAACCACAAAGCCAAATCTATTTAGTTTAGAATGCCACAAGCCTCTACAATTCTTTTAGAATATGATTCTTACTGATCATATTCAGAAGCAATTACAGGAAGTGTTGACTTAACAGTTAAACAGGATGCAATCTGACATACCCAGCAATCTTCTTAATTCAATAATTCTATTCCCTGTTTGTCTTTTCCATTCAATGAAAAGTGGATACACCTAAGAACCGGATACAAATGCGTACAGTTGTTGAAGAGAAGTTTGCAACAACATCTGTTTTCTTATACACATCAACAATAATTAAGTTCAGCCTATGGTTGAAACAATTAACACCATCTAATTTTACACTCATTACACTGGCACCATCATACGTTTGTGCTATGCAGTACTTGATATCTATGCCACAACATGCTAAAATGTTCTTTATATAACCCACTAGTGAAGGAGCATCCAGTGAATGGCATGGATGGAAATCAACAAAACATTAACGTATCTTGCCATTGTAGCAATAATGGAGAACTATTGACATTTGATCCTGCTTATGTATGTCTTTAGTTCCATCAGCAATTAATGTGAAGAAGCCAGCTTCCACCACTTCATGAGAAATTGGCTTCAGAACGACTCTGCTCATTATGTGTAGCAATTCATCTTGAATGGAGTGATGTACGTTCTTTGCATTGCAAGGGAAAGTATCTATTTTAGACTGGATTCTGGGATTGTGCTTTGCAACTAGATGCAAGAGTTCAAGAACATTTCCCCTGTTATCACCTGTCTCATTTTCCCAGTGTCCACGCTGAGCAATTTTTGTGTAGTAGTGAACAAAACAATTTCTGCAGGAGTGGCTATATAATGTCTATTTTCTTTGAGAAGTTATTTATGAGCGTCATTTAACTGTGCTAAAACTGAGCCTCCTTTGAATTTCTGTATTTGTGACTCCCATGCAACCATGCAGTGTTTGTGGACTCCACTGCTGTTATGCAGCTTCAGTCCTGAATCATTATTAGTAGCCTTTTTCCAGTAGTTGTATCCTTTATGAGTAAATGCATTTTCACCAGTACAGGCATATTTTCCAGTGAAATGGCGACAAGCAAAGCAAAACACAGCATTTTCTCTTAAACTATATTCCAATCAGGAGTAAAGTTTGTACCATGCTGGGTTGAAATTTTGTTGATGAAAAAGTTTTTAGCACTGGGTGAAGTGGTCTTTCTTCTTTAGACTGCAATGTTACTTGGATCAGATAACGTTTTTTCTTTTTTTTTATAACAGGAGGCATTAACCATTAAACAAACATTTGGCAGCTCTGAAACACTTTCCTCTTCAGAATTATCTGTTTCATAAGAATCAGATTCACTACTGCCAGATAATTACTCCTCCCAGTCAATTTCTGATTCACTTAGGGCACAATCCTATGGCTGCTAGACAGTGGCTAGACAACTATAGGATTCTTCATTTTCTGGAAACCAACCTCAGAGCCAGTGCAGGTGCTTGGTTTGTTGTTGTGTAAACTGCGTTGAGATATGCAAATAAAAAGTCTGCAAGCTTTTGATTCAGTGTTGTTTTCCCCAGACATTGCTTGCAAAGTATTCTTCAGCTTTGAATGAACCTTTCAGCCAATCCATTTGCAGCTGGATGATACGGTGCTGATGGAATAAGTCTAATTCCATTCTTTTTCAGAAATGCCTGAAACTGTTCTGCTATGAATTGCGGTCTATTGTCACTCACTAGTTGTTCAGAACAACTGTTCTTGCAAACAGTTCCCTCAATACATCTATGGTATGTGTGGCCGTTGTTGAAGTCATTGGGAACACCTCTGGCCACTTGGAACATGCATCCACCAGAACTAAGAAGACTGTGCCCAGAAATGGTCCTGCAAAGTCTATGTCAATTCTTTGCCAGAGCAAGGCAGGTCATTCCCATGGGTGAAGTGGAGCTGTTTTTGGCATCTTCTGGACATGCTGACAACCTGAACAACTCATCGCCAGCTGTTTGATTTGTTGATCTATTCCTGGCCACCAAACAAAACTGCGAGCTAATTCCTTCATATTTACTATTCCTATATGTCCAACATGTAGCTCCTCTAACACTTGAACTCTCAGCTTGGACGGAATGATGACTCTTAGTCCCCACATAATACAACCACTGTCAAGTGTTAAGTTCATCATGGTGTTGATAGAACTCCATGAATTGAGATTTCTGCTGTGCAATCCAGCCATTTTGGGTTGCCGCGTAGACTTGAGACAGTGTTGGGTCTCCTAGTTTCTCTTAGTATCATCTCTGCTGTGATGGGAAGACTCCCAATCTCTGTGAGAGAAAACCTGTCACAGGAATCTCCATCTGATGTGTATGTCTTAGATTTTTCACCCTCTAGGGTTAAGTGGGACAAATCATCCTCATTTGCGTAACTGTGTGTCCTCTTAAATTCTGTTTTGTATCAGTGCCCTCCAAGAAACAATGCTCATTGCTGCACTCGGGCTGCTACTGTAAGCAGAATCCCCTTTGGTGGATTGAGAATGGACAATAACGGCTGACAGTCAGTGACTTGGGTAAACTCTGTCCCATACAGGTACTAGTTGAAGTGTTTCACTCCCCAAACCAGACTCGGGGCTTTCCTGTCTATCTGTGCATAATTTTTCTCCACATGTGTGAGTAAGCATGATGCAAAAGCTATTGGACATTCACTGCCATCTTTCATGATGTGTGACATAACCATACCAATGCCATATGGCGAGGCATCGAAAACTAGTTTCAGTGATAGGTACGGGTTATGATGTGTGCGCACAGTGTCTGATGTCACCAGTGTCTGGATGTCACCACATACAGTGGATGGGAACATGACCCAAGCTTTTTTAACTGTGTGCAGGGCTGGCGACAAGGGTAGGAATGGTTGGGCACCCACCGAGGGCCACACCCCAGCAGGGGCCCACTGACAAAGGAGTCCCCTGGACTTGCTCCTCCTCTTCACTACTGCAACCTGCTTGCTCACCTGCTTCTTTCTCTGGTCCAGAAAACGCTGGTGGTGAGAAGGCCCTGGATGCCATGGCCTACTTGCGCACTGCCTCCCTGCTGTCCAGCAAGCAAGCAGTGGCAGTGATGAGAGAGAGGATGAGGAGCAAGAGCAGCTGGTGAGAAGGCGGGCTCGCTCCGGGAGGGGCCCCGCTGAGTGTGCCTTGCGCAAGGGCCCTCAGGAACCTGGAGCTGACGCTGGCTGTGTTTCCTAAACTGGGACACGCTCCCTAGAGGGGTCTGCCTGTCCAGCCCACTGGAGCCTGCCTGTCCAGCCCACTGCTTGCATTTTGACAAACAGCAAAAACACGGCTTTCCAAGAAGGCGTTTGGCCTGGGGTAACGGACTGCTGTTTTTACAGATCTGTTTGGCTGGTGTGTCTGATGATGGCTGTCTTGCTCTTACAGTTTAAATGGTTTTATGTCTGATCGTTTTATTAAATAAGGTGTCCCTGATTGGGACAGTGGGCACATTTGGAATTCTGAGAGCATGTCATGCGCACTCTCACAGAATGGCTGCCCTTGTGGGCCTGGCCAGTCCCAAAATGCTCATTTGCCAGAAGGCAAACAGGTGAGAGTAAAAGAAAAGTAACTTCACCAAGAACCTAATTATAAGACAGAGGGGGGGTTGAGCTTCACAAAGCCACTCTTTTGAACCCAAATGAAGATGGCACTGGAGGGTAGCACTTTGTTTTGCAGCACACCAGTGTCCCAGTAAAAAAAAAAATAATCAGGAGGGGCAGGGAGCCTGGCAGCCTCCAAGAGAGGTATCTGTGGACTCATGGTACCCATGGGCACCGGATTGGAGACTCCTGTATTAAATGATGTTGTTAGCCAGTTTAGGATCATCTGTCAGAAAAATTGGATAGGTTTTTTTTAATACCGTCTGTCTCCAGTCTTTTCCTCATTCTTTTACACAATATTAGGACTCGGGGTCACCAAATGAAGACAGTCAGGGAGACAGGGCTGCCACCCTCAATCCCAGGGACTTAGATGTACCATTATCTCCTGATGCTTCAAGAGAGAAGGCAGCTGTAACGCCTGTCATTTCTCAAAGTCCTTCTCTCATCTGGAGTCCTGCCTCACTACAAACAGTGAGGGAAGAAGTTGGCGACAGGGCCTCTGAGAGAATGCACAAGAGGAGTTGTGACTGGGATAAGAGGTAGCGTCCCTATGTGCTGGATGTTCCATGTTCTTGTTTTCAAAAAAGGATTAGAAAAATAGATGGCAGAAAAATTCTAGCAATGCATATTAGCCATCAGCGTTGGCTTTAGCTTGTTTCCAGGTGCAACTGAAAGTGCTGGTTTTGACCTATAAACACCAGGGTATCTAAACAACTGCCTTCTCCAATATTAATTTCTGAATTTATTGAAATTATCAGCTGAGGCCCTGCTCTGAGGGGTACTCGGTTCAATATTTTGGTGGGATCCACCAGGGACTGGGCCTTTTTTATGGTGGTGGCCCAACTATGCAACACCTTCCCCAAACCTATTAACCTGGTGCCCATTTTGTTACCTTTTAGGCACCAGGTGAACTTTCTTCTGCTTCCTCCAGGTTTTTGATGGGATATAATGAATAAACGTACTATGCAGAGATTAAAGTTGCCAAAAGTGAATGCTCTAGCTGACATCCATTCCCCCCCCAGCTCTCACCCTAATCGTGGCCTCTGCCAGTTGAGATAGATTGGTCTGCTTTGCACATAACACTAACCTATGGTTTATTTAATCCATGGTTTGTTGCTCTGCCCAGGATTTGTCTAGCAGACCCTCCCTCCCTGTATCCCAAATGCACCGTAGTGCACTGTAGTACTGGCATGTAGAGCAGCTGATTTTTTTTTACCCATTGCCTCTGTAGCACCTGGTGAAACCATCCATGAACAACCTATGGTTCTAGGTTTATGCATAACAACCACCAATGGTTTAAACAACCCAGAGTTCCCAACCCAACAACAAACCATGGGTTCTCTTTCTGGGTTTTTAATAAAATATGGTTATTTAGTGCAGCCATGGTCTGATATCACTACAACCCAGAATTCAACAACCTATGCCACTGGCGTCATTACATGCGAACCAGGCCATTGTGTCCGCTGTGGGTATGGGCGTGAGCTGCTGGCTTCAATTAATCAAGGAGCATTTCTATCACATGTGTATCATACAACAGAATAATCTGGTGTTTTTCATGGTAGGCATCAGAGGATTTGCGACTTAAAATTTTCATGGTTTTCCTTTTTAGAGGATACCTTTTGATGCCTTTGCAATATGGGAATGCACAATCCGTTAATGCTGTTTTTCTGTTACTTCTCTTGATTTTTGAATAGACAAGGGGGAAGCTGCCCCCTTGATAGGAATGAATTTAACAGCTGCAGAAATAATAAGGCCCAGAGCCAATCAATGCAACAACAACAACCCGCCCCCCCTTTCCACAAAGCACATTCCAAAAGAGTAGCCATGTTAGTCTGTTGCAGCAAAGCTGACACGGAGAACTAGTTTGCACATATTGTCAACCCATTGGTTTAAAAAGCAATGGGTTGTGTGCAGGTTGTGGAGCATGATGTGCAAGCCTGGACCACTGTGTAGGGCTAAACCATGGGTTAACTGCTGGGTGGTTTAGCCCCTACACAACTCAGTGTTACGGGTTCATACGTCATGCTCCACAACCTATGAAGGAGCCAGTCATGGGTTGTGCAGTAAAAGGAGAAGAGGCAGGTGTGAGCCCATTGGGTTTTAAACTGAAGGATTGTCTTCTGTGCAAACAGGGCCAGGGTCTTGTGGCACCTTAAAGACTTCCACATTTATTCTGGCATGAGCTTCTGTGGAGTAGAGCCCACTTCATCAGATGTGTGAAGTGTGAAGTTGAGTTACAAATGTATATACACCCACACATGGATGTGGGGAGAGGAAAGCATTGTATCAAGTGAGGCCAGAGGGAAGTATAGATAGTGATAATTACCTTACGAGCAGTGGCCATTCACAAAACAGCTGTTGGGTGAGCATACAGACATCGCTCAGCTGATTAACACATGTAGTGTGATTTTCACAAAACGTCTTCAAGCAACAGGAGAGGGAGGTGATGAATCTTGGTTCGGCTGTTTCTCATTGCATCTTTATTTGACGTTCCTTTGTTCAAGAACGGCCACTTTAATGTCAGTGACACAGTGTCCTGGGGAGCTGCAATGTCACCCCCCCCCCCCGCTTTTGAATATTTCCGTTTCTGCGGTCAGATTCGTCTCTGTTCTGTTGCACAGAGACTGGCCTGACCTGTTTGTCCTGGGCAGAATGCAGGGCATTGCTGGCGAACGATGGCGCACGTAAGACGGGGAGCTGTGCAGGTGGATATGCGCCCCTGATGTTGTGGGTGGCATCCTTGGGTCCTGCAGTAGTGTCGCCAGAGTAGGCATGGGGGCAGAGCAGGCTTCTGGGTTGGCCACAGGGCCTGGCGCCTGTGCCCGTACGGCCGTCGCGCACGGTCTGGCGCTGGCGAGCAGCTGTCCTTGGCTGGGCGGCTCTCCATATGCACACACAAGCCCAGTCCCCAAGGCCTGAGAGAGGGAAGCATCATTGCTCAGGATGGGCTGGAGATCACGGATGGGTTGGAGTGGGTTAGCTGGCAACCAGAGGTGCCAACAAGTGGTGTCCTGTTGTTTCTCTTGTGTCTGTCCTGCAGTGGATGATTCCAGAGGAGGGCTGGCGTGGAACCAGACGAAGCCTTTGCCAGCTGCTCCGTTGGGGAATAGAAGCAACTTTATAAGCATCTCCTGCGGCCGGAGGAAAGAGGAGGAACCACTTTCGCCGAAGATGCGGCCGCCGCTCTGTTTGGGGAGTGGCAGCCTGCGAAAGTGAACGTAGAAGGATGCCCCTGTGGGCGGGAGGGCAGCGAGTGAGAGCGCGGGGGCTGGGCTGGGCTCCGTCCCCACAGTAAGGGGGCGGCCGGCGGCGCCTCCCCCCTCCGCCCCTCCAGCAGCACCCCGATCGTGTCCTGCGCTGAGTCCCAGCTGGGGCAGCAGAACCATGGAGGGCTCCGGGGGAGACCACGAGTAAGTGGCCGCCGGCGGGCTGTGGCGGGGCGGGGGCTGCTGCGCGCGAACCCGCGGGACCGGCCCGCCCGCCCGGGCTGGGGCGGCTGGGGCGGCGTGCCAGGAGGGCCGGAGACGGGCGGAGCTGGGGCGACGCGAGGCCGGCCGGGTCGCGCGGCGCCGCCGGGCTCACGAAACGCGGGGCCGGGCCGGGCCGGGCCGGGGCGCGGGTCCAGGCACGCGCGGGCCGCGAGGGAGGGAAGCTGCCGGGGGAGGCGCGGTCCCGGGGGCTCCCCGCGAAAGGGGCGTGATCTGGGGCCCGACGCGGCCGGCCCCTGGGCGACCTCCCGCGGCGTTGGCCGGAGGGCGCGCCGCGCGGCGGTCCGACGGCGGGGCGGGGAGCGCGCCGCCCTGTCCTCGCGCGCCGTTTCTGCACGCGCGCCCCCCGCGCACGCGCACTGTTCTCCTCCCCCCGCAAGAAGAACTCCATCTAGGGGTGCCTGGAGAGGAGGGGGCCCTTCCAGGCGGAGGGACACTCGGAAGGCACAGGGCAGCGGTCGTCTTTTCCTTAACAGGGTTTTGTTTTCCCAGATAAGAAAAAAAGAGGGAGGATAGTTTCAGGAGGATAGGTGCAGCCGTTCATGTGGAAGGGGAGTTCTCCAGTTCAGGGCAGGAAGTAATTCGCTTTCCCTTCCATTCACCCCTTCCCCAATAGTTTTTGGGTATCTGGCTGGCCACTGTGTGAACAGAATGCTGGACTAGATGGAGCTTGGTCTGATGCAGCACGGCTCTTCTTACGTTCTTAAATATAGAGTGCCTCTGAGCATGTGCAGAATGTTCTTTGGTCACCACTGAGCACTTGCATTCTCCCCCTACCAATTCTATTCCCCTCCATGCAACCATCTCATCCTACCATCCTCCAGCAACTTTTCATAAAAACATGTTTTGTGCAACTCCTCTCTGTGCACAAGCTCTCATTGTATCTTCCTCCCCATAACTTCATTTGTGCCAAGACTTCACCAGGATTCAGCCAATGAGTCTCTTTTCAAAACTAGGGATCAGTTATGGAGAAACTCTGAGCGTGCACTATCCCTCACCACTGAAGCTAGAAAAATGAAAAAAACACAAATGACAAAACATGCATAGGATTGAGCTGAAAGGTAGTCAGTTCATTAGATGGAATTGGGCAGGCACTGTATTAAGCCTGCAGTACCATGCTCACAACTCAGGACTTATTTCTGCGTAAACATGCAGAACATCAAGGTGCAAACCTCCCTGCAAAAGTAACTGGTGCCGGAATCCTATGCACACTTTCCTGAGGGTAAGCCTCATTAAACATAATGGGGCTTCTGAGTAGGCATACACAGGACTTCATAAAGTAGCAAAAGGGTGGGAAGGCGCTATTGCACTCATGTCCTGCTTGTGGGTTTCCTGTGGACATCTGGTTGGCCACTGTGTGAACAGAATGCTGGAGTAGATGGACCTTGGTCTGATGCAGCATGGTTCTTATGTTCTTAACTATAAAGTGCCTCTGAGCGTGTGCAGAATGTTTTTCTTTCACCACTGAGCACTTACATTCTCCCCCTACCAATTCTATTCCCCTCCACGCAACCATCCCTCCTCATCCTACCATCCTCCAGGAACTCTTCATCAAAACAGATGTCTTGTTTTATGCAACTCCTTTCTACCTCCTCCTTGTTATGCACAAGCTGTCATTGTATCTTCCTCCCCATAACTTCATTTGTGCCAAGACTTCACCAGGATTCAGCCAATGAGTCTCTTTTCAAAACTAGGGCAAAATTATGGAGAAACTGTGAGCTAAGTGCCTTTCCTTCACCACTGAAGCTAGAGTTCATGCAAAAAAAACCCAAACCCATGAATGACAAAACATGCATAGGACTGAGCTGAAAGGGTAGTCAGTTCATTAGATGGAATTGGGTAGGCACTGTGTTAAGCTTGCAGTACCATGCTCACAACTCAGAACTTATTTCTGTGTAAACATGCAGAACATCAAGGTGCAAACCTCCCTGCAAAAGTAACTTGTGCTGGAATCCCATGCACACTTTCCTGAGGGTAAGCCTCATTAAACATAATGGGACATCTCAGTAGGCATACATAGGATTGCATGGATTAGCAATATTTATCTCCCCTCCAATTAAAAAACAAATGAAAAACTATTTTTTAATTAAAGCTTTCTGTTCATAGGAGCATAGGAAGCTGCCTTGTACTGAGTCAGACTGTGGGTCCATCTAGCACAGAATTGTTGACACTGACTGGCAGCAGCGGCTCTCCAGGGTTTCAGGCAGGATTCTCTCCTAGCCCTCCCTGGAGATGCTGGGGATAGAACCCGGGACCTTCTGCATGCCAAGCAGGGGCTCTGCCACAGAGCTACAGCCCTTCCTGTTGCTGGATAATGGCGACTGACAAACAAAACAGCCCCAGATTTGTTTCTCTGCAACCATGTGAACCCACTCTTCTCAAAGTCTGGAGTGAGGAGAAGGAGAAAAAACAACCCTCTTGTCTGATTGTATAAAGTCAAATGCAGTTCAGAACTTCTCTTGCCTGCCAAAGAGAATTCTCTTTAAGAATTCCCCAAGATACGCTCTGAGTGGAATAAAGAAGGGAAAGAAAGAAAGTACAGGATAGGGGAGGGAAGAAGAAAAGAAGAATGGTGATTGGAAATGTGCTGGGGGGGGGGGGAGTAGAGCGGATTCCCTAAGCCAAGCGGCTCCCCTCAGAGAGGTAGTACTTCAGAGGAATTTAGGAGGCTGTGGAGGGTTTGTAAGGGTTGCACGTAGTTACATTAACTTTATGAGGTGAGGTGGCTGAGGGCTTTTTCTAGCTTTTTGAAAACTGTAGAACCTGTTTAAAAGCCCCAGCAGTTTCTCAATCATGACACCACATAGTCCTAACCCTCCCTTTGGGATTATTTGAGTCCTACAGCTATTTAGGAGAAATTAAAGTGGAGGGGGAGAAATAAGTTTGTGGAGGCTGATTGGATCCTTTGCTGTACTGAAGCTACTAAACTTCTGCAGAAGCCAAAGATTCCAGTTTGGGGCAGTAAAATCAGATGTGGTGTGAAATACCAGTATTTCACATGGAGCTCTTTCTTCCGTTCCTTCTCCCTCTTCAAAATTTCATTGCAGGCAAGCTCCCAGCAGTGGACATGTAAGAGCAGAAAAGTAGGGTGGGGGGGAAGAGGTTTTTTGCACCTCAAAAAAAACCCCTACACCAGAGATTAGGTGTAGTGACCTCCTAATAGTCACCTTAAACACCTTCTGATTAGGACCTCTAATCCCCTGGGTGGCTTGACAGTTTTTACCTTTTGTTTTAGACTTTGAGAAAAGGAAACCTTACGCAGGGCTAGCGAAAAGCCACTGGAACTGTCTGAAATTTGGTAGGTTCAGTCAGCTCCATAGGACCTGCCAAGTCCCCAAATTCCATGAATTTATGTGGAAGCCCCAAATTATAGGTCTTTACTTTGACAGATTTTCTTGGAAAAAGTAAATTTTACCTGTGGCTAGCACAAAAGTCACGGGACCTAACTGTCTGAACTTTGGCAGGCTCAGTCATCTCTATAGGGGCTGCCAGGTCCCCAAATTCCATCTATGTATGTGGAAGCACACAAAAAATATAGCTCTTTGTTTTGACACGTTTTCTTGAAAATAGCAAATTTTACCTGTGGCTAGCACAAAATCCACTGGACCTAACTGCCTGAAATTTGGCATATCCACTCAGCTGCATGGGAGCTCCCAAGCTCCCAAATGTCATGCATTTATCATACAAACTCAAAACATTATGGTCATTTTTGTTTTCCAATGCAAGCAGTGGGAAAATGTAAAAAAAAAAAAAGGCAATTAGGACAGCTCAAAAGATCTGCGGCACAGCTCAAAAAAGATCAAGGGCGCGTGCCCAGGTGGGCCCTCTGAAATGACACCCCTGGGCAAGGGAGATGTACTTCCTTCTTTCAATGTTCCTTACTATTTTATGCAGGCAATCTAGCATTCTCCAGATGTTTTGAACTATAACTTCCACAATCCCTAACCCATGTTGTTTGGGGATGGGGTCTTGACTTGTAGTGCAAAATATCTGGAGGGCACCGGGCCACCTCTCCCTGTTTTAAGTTATGTGACTGCTGTTACTAAGTTTGAGACTCACACCCTCCAGTGCCTCATGGATGTAGAGGAAGTAGGATGGAGGCCTTGAAGGTGTGAGGACTTGGATGGGTCTCAGTGCAACCAATATCTTTTAAAAACCATTTAAATGCTTTCCACCCTAGGAAACACATGAAGTCATTGCGGTCAGGCAAGAAGCACTTCCTTCTGCCAGAATCTTCTACAGTGTCATCTTCTCAAAGTGTGGTGAGTTCTCACTCCTCGTCCGTGAAAAATGCCCCACTGCTGACCTGGATTCTGTTCAAGCCAACCATCAACTTGCATTCCTTTCACCAGAGCATGGATGGGGAACCTCCAACCTGAGGACTTAATGTGGTCCATGGAGTTCCCCATCCAGCCCATAGAGGCTTCCCTCCCAAGCTCCATCCCTCCTGCAGGGATTCCTAAGGAGATACACAGCCACTCCTCCAAGCACCAGCCAAGTGCCCCTTTGTGTACTGCATGCCATCCCAATCAGGATGGCCTGCACCAGGTAAAGAAGACACCCGACTTGCCAGGCAACTGGCGGAGCCACCCCTCTGTCCCTCTCTCTTCACAGAGAACAGTAAGGGGGGGGCAGATGACATCAGTGGAGGTGGCCCTGCCCCTCCTGACATCATCCAGCCCACCATATTGGTCCAGAGGGGGCAATCTGACCCCAGGACCAATAAAGGTCCCCATCCCTGCATTAGAGTTGGAATCAAGATTAATAGCAATGAAGGCGATGTAGAAAAATATGATTATCTATGGACAGAAAGCATGGAGTTCATTGTGGAGTAGTTTCATTTCATAAGATATGATTTTCTGAAAGCCTTTAGAATTTGCTCCGTAGCTTACAGCAGAAACTATAATTCTGAGAGGTGTTTCACAGATTGCAGAATTACAAAATCTGTGTGTTCACTTTTTGCAAGAGAATGAGCAGGTATACAGTTATGACTGTGCTCAATCCCTCTGATATATTCTCCAATGTATGGCTGAATTTGCATTTGTGTAACTATTGAGAACACATGTGATTAGGTGCACCAGTAGCCCTATTCAGGCCTTCATCTAGGAATGCCTGAAGGGGCTGTGAGACACCCTTGATGACATCCATGCACCGGTAACATTCCCAGACCAACACATGACCAGCTCGTGGGCTTCATTGCCTGAAGGGTGGGTGGCTTCATTATACGTAGATTTTACAACCGGGGGGTGGGAACCCCCACCATCAAGGGGTGGTGCTAGCCCTTCAAGTTTGCACAGCTCCTTCACATGTTCCTAAATGAAAGGCTGAAGGGGGCTTATGGATGCTTCTAGACAAGGGGTTCCTAGTGCTAGCAGTCAGAAGGTATTGTGCAGCTGTTCCATCTTTTTCTCCTTAATGGATTTTCTGTGTTAAGGAAAAAGACAGAAGAAGTGGTAAGAAAACACAGGAGGATCATGAGTAGAAGACGTTGTCGTCTGGACCCTCATGTAAATGTCCGTGAATGAGACACGGTGATAATGCCATAAAAACCTCACGTGGCAGCTCCCTATATCTGTGGTCATTATGCAGTATAAGACAGAATCATAACATTGCACTGCTTTTCTTTGCAATCTAAACTTGAATATATCCAAGAGATGGTCTTTGAAGCGTGTTCTGAATCTCCCTTCCCCCAGAGATCTCCACCTGCTACTGATACTGGAAATGATGCCCTGGGCATACACACTTTCTAACTAGAAATCACTTCCAGCTGAAATGTACCAAAGATTGTGATTCTATGCATGCTGATTTTTAAAATAGTGTTTTATTGGGAATTTGCAATTGAGATGTCAGCAAAATGAAAAAGTTGCTGGGAAACTGCAATATATACTTGATATTTTATCACATTTTCCTGCAGTGGAGGAGGATATCCTTATATGAGCTGTTTGGGTTGCTCCTCCTACTCACTCTGATAGGCAGGAACATGCAAATTAATTGAGTTGTCCTCTCACATGGGACAGCAACCTAGTTCCAGTTTCATTTCCTGCCTCAGCTGAGAACAGGTTGCTGGAGTTGCTCCTCAGGCTCTCCAGCACTTTATAGCTATAGTTTGCCTCACTTCTTTTCTCTTTCTTCCTTTTCTGTCCTTCTCTACTTTCCCCCTTTTAGAAACAAAAACAAACTTTCCTCTCTCCTTTTTAGTTTTTCTAATTGCAGTGGTGACCAGGCCTGTGCCCACTGTGACTGGTTTCCTCTCAGAGATAGACAGCTCTGGAATGTCAGGAGACTCTTTTGTGGAACCTATAGGAGGGGCCATGGGGGCCTCTGGGAGCAAGTCTGTCTGTCTGGATAAGACTCTGCTGGGCACCATCCAAACACAGACCGAAGCAGAGCCTGTCTTAAGGGCAGGAGGGCCTAGTAGGGGCAAGGTGGGCCTGATGCGACATTGTGTCCTGACCCTGCCCGGAGAATGGGAACAATCAACGAAGACTCAGATGGGTTAAATACCAATTTTTCCATCTAGATTCCAGCTGGTTATAACTCCATGCCTGGCTTTTGTAAGGTTAGCAATATAACACAGGGATTATGACACTAAAGTTATATCAGCTATCTTATCTTCCCACAAAGATTCCACAAATAGGATATATGAGTTCATGTGGAGAGCCTTTGGTAGGTGCTGCAGGAGGAAAAGAGAAAAACCAATCACAGCTAACATCAGTGTGGTCCTGGCCTTTCTGCAAAATGGGTTGGACCAAGGACTTTGGCCCAGTAATCTGTGCTATCAGGGTCTTCTCATAGATTGCTGGTGGTGCACCCCCATATAAAATGTTTCCCGAGGGGTGCTTCTTTACTGAAGCTGCCACCTATACACAGTTAACCTACCTGGGATCTGCATAAGGTTCTCAAAGGTCTTACCAACCTCCCCTTCCAGCCTCTACGAAAGGTTTCACTGATGTTTCTATTCTGGAAGGTCCTTTTTCTTGTAGCTATCATTTTGGTCCACAGGATATCAGAGTTGGGAGCCTTCACAACTAGAAATGAACTATGTGGTTTCCAGCAGGATGTGGTCATACTTTGCCTGGATTCGACCTTCATTCCCAAAATCAACTCTGTTTTCCACAGGGCACAGGAGATAATTCTGCCACCTTTTTGTCCTAGGCCACATTAGCTCATAGAGAAAAAAATGGCACATGCTGGACATAAAATGTGCGATTAAGATCTCCATAAAAGCTTTAAAGATTTTCGTTCTCTGAATCTCTTTTCATTTATTTTCAGCCTTCCACAATGGGCAAGAAGATATCCAAGTCAATGCTGTCATGGTGGATTAAGGCCTGCATTTTCCTTTGTTATGACACTTCTGGTTCTGCACGGTCGGGGGGATCTCTGCTTACTCTAGACAGAGTGCACCATCTCTGCTGCCTCTGGGACTAATGCCCCCCTTGTTGACATTTGCCAAGCCACCACATGGACATCTGTGTCTTCTTTTGTGAGAAATTATAAATTGGACACCTTTGCTTCAGCTGAGGCATCTTTCACCCGGAGGGTGCTTCAATAGTTGGTTTTGGTTTGATTAATAGGGTTAGCAGCAACTTACCCTCCCAGTTTAGGCACTGCAGTTGGATGTCCCGTCTAAGGATATCCTCTTCCGCTGCAGGAAAAAGAAAGGTTGGTATTTACCATGATACGTAATTTTCTGCAGTGGATGGAGGATATCCTGCCTGCCCAGCAATAATCTATCACTGCTGTGTGTGTGTGTGTGTGTTGTATTCCTTAATTAGTTTTCTTCTTCTGGAGGTTTTTGTTTTTAATCATAAAGTTGCTGAAAATGTTTGAGGCTGAGATATCTTCTGAACTGGAACTAGGTTGCTCTCCCATGTGAGAGGGCAATTCAGTTAATTTGCATGTTCTTGTCTATCTGAGCAAGTGGGAGGAGGCTACCCAAATACCTCATATAAGGAATTCCACCATCAACTGCAGAAAATGAACATATCATGGTAAATACCAATGTTCCTTTCTGGGGGTCTGGAAAAAATTGAACTAATTTGAGATAGTTCTACAGACCCCCTGGATATACAGTCAGGACCAGAAATATTGGAACAAGGATAACTGTTTTGGCAGTTGGCCTCTGTACACCACCACATTGAAGTTGAAAGGAAACACACCCAGATGGGAGCGAAGTCAGGACTTTCAGCTGTAATTCAAGGCGTTTGACAAAAGTGGAGCACTAACGATTCAGGAAGGACAGCCAGTGGCATACACACACACCCATCATTGGTGCCTCATAAGTAAGGGAACAAACCAACATCATTTCAAACTTAAGGATCGCCTTTAATACCTGGATGAAAATCCTTTGCAGTCAATGACTGCCTGAAGTCTGGAACCCATGGACATGACCAAATGCTGAGTTTCCTCCCTCGAGATGCTTTGCCAGGCCTTTACTGCAGCTGCCTTCAGCTGCTGCTTGTTTGTGGGCCTTTCTGCCTTCAGTCTTGTCTTCAGTAAGTGAAAAGCATGCTCTATTGGGTTGAGAGCAGGCGACTGACTTGGCCATTGAAGAACATCCGACTTCTTTGCCTGGAGAAACTCTAGGGTAGCTTTTGCTGTATGTTTGGGTCATTATCCATCTGCAATATGAAGCGGCATCCTATCAATTTGGCAGCATTTGGCTGAATCTGAGCAGAAAGTATAGCCTTATACACTTCAGAATTCATCCTGCTGCTTTTCTCAGCAGTCAGGTCATCCATAAACACCAGTGACCCGGCTCCATTGGCAGCCATATATGCCCATGCCATAACACTGCCTCCACCATGTTTGACAGATGATGTGGTATGCTTTGGATCATGAGCTGTTCCTTCCCTTCTCCATACTTTTCTCTTCCCATCATTCTGGTACAAGTTACTCTTGGTTTCATCAGTCCAAAGAATCTTATTCCAGAACTGGGCAGGCTTTTTTAGGTGTTTGCTGGCAAAGGCTTCTCTGGCCTGTCTGTTCTTGAGTGTTACCAGTGGTTTGCACCTTGTTGTGAAGCCTCTGTATTTACATTCATAAAGCTGTCTCTTGACTGTAGATGTTGACAATGACATGCCTACCTCCTCAAGAGCGTTCTTGACCTGGCTAGGTGTTGTGAAAGGGTTCCTCTTCACCATGAGCAGAATTCTGCGGTCATCCACTTTAGTTGTCTTCCGTGGTCTTCCAGGCCTTTTGCTGTTACTGAGCTTGCCAGTTAATTCCTTCCTTTTCAGGATGTTCCAAACTCTTGTCTTGGCCACTCCCACTGTTTTTGCTGTCTCTATGATGGGTTTATTTTGTTTCCTCAGCCTAATGATGGCCTCCTTCACTGGCATGGACACCTCTTTGGACCTCATGTTGGGGGTTCCAGTGAACAGCTACCAAATGCAAATGTAACACTCAGAACCACCTCCAGGCCTTTTATCTGCTTGATTGGTCATGGGGTACCCAGGAAACAGGCCACATCTGGCCATGCAGCTGCTTGTCAGCCATTTGTTCCATTACTTATGAGCCACCAACGATGGGTGTGTGTGTATGCCACTGGCTGTACTTCCTGAATGGTTAGTGCCCCACTTTTGTCAACCCCTTTGAATTACAGCTGAAAGTCCTGACTTCGCTCCCATCTTGGTGTGTTTCCTTTCAACTTCAATGTGGTGGTGTACAGAGGTCAGCTGCCAAAACAGTTATCCTTGTTCCAGTATTTCTGGCCCTGACTGTAGCTTATGTTAAAAAATGGGACTGGATCTGGTGACATAATCACTGGGTGCCAGGGCAAGAGGCCTGTTGTGGTTCACCCACCCACTCGCTTTGCATTGCTTTCCAGAGGTGGAAGGGGCAGCCAGGAAGACCTGATATACTCTAGCTGCAGGGTTCATGGACTCTTTACACCTGTGCATTTGAGGACACAACTGCAAGCTTTTAAAATGAGAGATTATGGACAGTCTGGTCAATCACCACTTCAGTGGGGCAAAACAAGTAGTACATCAGAGCACTTATATGACAATCACACTATTTTAAGTGATTAAATTTAGAGCTGGAAACTGGTCTCTAGTGCTTAATAGCCATTTTCCTACGCAGCTATTCAGAGTGGGTGTGACAAGCAAAATAGTGCTATGTATTACATTAATATAGAACTGGTAATAAGGGAATTATCCAAGTTAGGTTGGGATTTTTAGAAAGCATCCTTCGTATGTCTTTTACTACCTCCAAAAGAATTCCTCCCCACAGTTTTTTTTAAATTGAAGGCAGGACTGATTGAAATTACTTTCACCCCACAATCCATCCTTAAAAAAATAAATAAAAAGGATATACTCTGCATGGAGTATGCAGGAAATACAGGCACCATGGGAACAGCTTCTCTAATGAGAATGGCAAAGGGTTCTGTTATATCTCTAATGTTCAATATGTCAACTAGATCCTTTGAGCCGTTCTCAGTCCCTTTGGTAAGCAATATAAAATGGGTGGGGTGGGTGTGGGAGCTGATTTAGGATATGAAATTTCTTCTAGCGCCTGAATTTTTCAGTCTGTTCCTCACAGTGACAACAGAGCCTTGTGCCAAGAATTACAGGTTTTGATCCAGGCTTAGAACAGCCCCTAGGCCCAATATGGATTTAACTTGAAGGGTAGATTTACTTTTTGGTCAGCAGTCATCCGGTCATCAGCAGTCATCCAGTCATCTGATCTGCATGATCTGCATGAGGAGGGCAGAGTGGGTGGGTGCTTAGGCGTGTGCATGTGTGTGTGAATGGAGAGCTGGTGTGAGAGAGTGCGGGTGGCCCACTTGGGCTCTGGCTCTGCCCACGGCTAAAATGCATCCCCCAACATGCTTTCAGGGAGACAAGGCAACCCTCCTGGTGAAAAAGTTCCTCTAGCAGAATACGTGCACTTAGGGATCAGCAACTGGCAACCCACAAGCAGAATCTGGTCCGTGGAAGGCTGCCATCTGTCCCTTGGGATGATATTGAGCGGCATTTTCCAACCTGGTGCCCTCCAGATGTGTTGGACTGCAACTCCCATGCAGTAGTGTAGTGGCAAATTCTGAAGTGCAGGGTCCCTTCGTGACAGTCACAGCCATGCCTCCTCACAGCCAGCCCCCTTCTAAGATTGTACAATCTTGTAAGATATACAGCCTTCAACTGGGATCCAAAAACAGTGCAGCTGACAGTAAGAAAGTGGTATTTCAATGGGATGTTTGAGAACAAATGCAGGGGTGTTAAAATCTTTTTCACCCACTCACTCAAGCACAAACATTGTAGGTTTTCAAAATATGATACTCTATGGAAGCTTCACCCTCTCAACTCAGCCCTCATGGACAGATCCCTTCTCATTTAAACTGCCCCCTTGCACACTCCCTTAGCACCCCAACATTACCCATTAGCCTTCCCCAAGCTCCTTCATTATATCTCCGCCCTTCCCCTCCAACAGAAACGTCTACACACCCAGCTGGATTGAACTACACACACACACAGAGTGGTGTAGTGGTATATTTGGAAATGCAGGAGCTCATTGTGACAGTCTCCAAGGGAAGTCCAAAAATTTCAGGCAGCTCTGTTGATCCATATCAACAAACCAGTTCTAGGTGTTTTCATCTCCACCAGGAGCACATCTTTGGTAAAGAGAATAGGTCTTAATTGCCCATTCCAGACCAAGTCATCCCAAAGACTTTTCATTCCAACATGGAACAATATATTGTTGCTTGGAAGATTCATCCCCCCCCCCCCCCCAGCTACAGTGAGGATCACAGCTAAGCTCAGAGGGAACAAGGAATTCTGAGAGGGGTGGCAGATGACATCAGAGTCCCTGCTAATGAAAAAGTGTCGGGGCTGCGTCCCTGTGAGCCCTGCCTCCACTACACCACTGCTCTCATGAGCCCTAACCAGCATATCCAGTGGTATGGGATAAGGGAGTTGCAGTCCAACCACATCTGGAAGGCCACGAGTTACCCACACCTGATATAAAGGTAGTGAGTAAATGAATAAAATGAAGCAATGTGGGTTGTGCAATTTTTGTACAATAAAGCAGACTAGCGGGGCAGAATTTGGGTGTAGCAAGGGTGGGCAGGGTATTGAACCATCTCCTCCATGTTGTCCTCTGAAACTGCTTCTATCCAGCCATTTTTCTCCTGCTGTGGACACTTCCAGTCCCAGAGCCTTGCTTGGAGAAACGTGACTATGGAAAAGTGGTTTCGTGTGAGGAAGGGCTCAGCACCCCATCTTCTCCTGTTCTTTAAATTCCATCCTCTTGCCTTGAAAGAAATTGCAGTGACCCGGTTCTGACATATAGGTATGCTGCTGTCATGCTGAGTTTACCGCTTACATTTTCTATTCATATGTTTTGCTTTTGTATTATGTTTCTGGGATTCCTGCATTGAAAAACTGTTTTTATTGTTTTATACCAACAGATAGCACTAGGAAAATTCATTTCTTGTCAAGTTGCATACATATTATGGGGTATGTGAATACTTGTGTTGTGGGCGTAAGTTATTGGTGGCGGGGGGTTCCTATTTCCCCCCTTTCGTTGACAATTTTTTTTCCCCTTTTCTAGGGTACCTGATCATGCATCTGGTACACTGGGTACTTGGGATGATCCTTATGTATAGTTTGATTTTGCCCATGGTGCATGGTCAGTAGAAGGAACTGTTCGACAAGTGGGGACCTGGAGTGTAAGTGTCAGCTTTCATGAGAACAGCTTTGCTCTCCCAACCTTTAAGAAGCTACCGGGCTGATCATGTTGGGCATGGCCACAAGACAGGCCTATGGCAGCCAGTCATACAACTGTCCTTTACTGCAAGGCAGCCTGCCTAGAGATCAACTGCACAGTCATTGTGGACTGGGGAGCACTGGATAATTATCCCCATCATCTGCCTGCCTTTTAACACTGCCTTGTGGATGTGGACAGGCTGTGATTGCAAATCCCTTGTGTGGTATGTAGAGCAGATGAGATGTTCTAAGATAAGCTTGCAGGTCAGGATCCAAAGAAGGAACGTGCATGTCCAGGAAACAACTGTGTACGCAACTCCAGTTGCCTACTTCAGAAGTTCCCATAGTTTCAAATCAGCTTGTCTCTTTGGCAGCAGGAAATCCTGTAAGGAGAAAAGCATGGAAGGCTCTGGATGAATCTACAATTCGCTACCATTTCCGGATAGTCTCCCTTTTGATCTCAGCCATTTAAGGAAATTGATCATTGATAGAAGGAGCCTGCCACAAGCTGCACAAGCGCAGGACTTTGGGGTCCCAGGCCACCTACACACATTGGTTTTTGAGCAGGATCATTCTTTAATCACTGGTTTTTGTGGGAGCTGCTCTCCTGCTGGTATCTCACAACTTCCTCTCCCTCTTCCTGTGTTATCTGAGAATGGGGAAAACCCAACTGAGAATGGGGAAAACCCAGCATTTTCTGTGCTTGTGATTGAAATTGCCATTTTCCCCCTGTGTATTTCCCCTTCAGTGCTTTGTCCCACTTTGTGTGGGTGTGTGCTAGGGGGTGTTGAATAACATTGTCATGACAACAGATCAGTGGGAGGGTGGGGGCAGGTCATGGACCATGCTTCCAGTAACCGCTTCTGCTTCTCTCCCATTCCACTACGGATGCTTGAACTGTAAAGTGGTGAACCATCCCAAATGCTTCCCTGAGATCCCCCTGAACACAGCAATGCTTACTTCTGAGTAAAGTCATTGGCTGTAAGGCTTTCCCTTCCTGGGAGTAAGTGCCATTGAAATATGTGCGGCTTGCTTCTGAGTAGGCATGCATAGGAGTGCACTGTAAGTCTAATTAGAGTAGCAGTCTTAAGGTCTCCCATCCCCTTCACTGCATTTACTTGGAACTTCCCCTCCCATTGACTTCACTGACTGCTTCTTCTCCCTTTTGCTCACCAGATTGATGGGCTTTTTTCCTCCCAGGGTGGATGGGGGAGTCTCCCTTCTCAGCCACACAGGAGAAAGTCTTGACAGTTAGGATTTCAATGGATATTAAAAGTGCCTTTTCTCCTCCCCTGAATAAATTCATCATGCAGAGCGTGGAATGGTCATTTTTAATCGTTTCCTTTTTGGGTGTGGAGTTGTTTTAGATAAGGCAGTAATGCTGAGGTGGTTTTCCATAGTAGTCCCTCCCACCTAGCCAGCCACTATGTCTTCTTCTAGCCCACCTTGCAGGGTCGTTGGGAAGCCAGAATAAGGGGGAAGAGCAACAGCAGTGTGGGGGCAGGGAGAAGCAAGCTGGGTCTAATGAAGGTGTCCCCCGTGAAGTGGTCACCTGGGGGCTGCTAAGGATGGCTTGGTGCATTGACTGTATACAAGTCCGTTTGTGGCTCTCTTACTTCTGTTGTTGGGAACCCGGAAATCAGTATATATGCCCTTCAAACTCAGTAGCGCAGGCAATGTACTGCATTTAATTCCATCACACACTGACATATTTAGCAGAGAAGGACTAGCAGCGCCAGCAGCCACAAAGGTGGAGGAAGGAGCAGGGCAGGGGACCAGCTCCCATAGTCCACTATCCCGGTCACTAGAAGGGCTTCCAACTTCCCTCCTGCTGTGGAGGAGTGGAGGGACAGGCGGAGCCATCAATCATGTTACAGGAACCAATGACCAGGGGAGGGGAGGGGGGCATGGGGCCAGCAGCCCCCTTCTGTCCTGATTTTTCCATGCTGCTCTGCCCTGCCATGAAAAGACATAATGCAGAGTGATGCGCTATGAGAGATGCCTGTATACAGGGCCAGTCTAAACCCTGGAAAGGATCTGGAATCAAAAGGACCGGTTTGTAGTGGGATAAAATGCCATGTGTGAAGAGAGCCCCAGAGTAAGGAGCCGGCAGCTCAGTGCAATCTCCTAAATTCTCTTTATATAGCTTTTGATAGGCTTTCTCTCCACTTCCTTTTATTTTGGCTACAAAATAGTAATTTTTCTTTGCCCTCTGTTCCTCAGCCTTTCGTTCCTCATCGTCATGGTTATCGGGAAGCTGCAGGTTATTGCTGCTGCCAGGTTTTTTCTTCAGCCAAAGATTTCACCAAAGGACAAGCAGAAGCCTTTGGCGCTTGACCACAGGTTAGTGCCTGGAAGTGATACTCCTCCTGCTCTTCAGTTCCTTGAATGATGTTTTCCCACCCAGCAAAACTGTGCAGGCTGGGAAGATTTGCCACCCTTGAAAGGCTAGCATTACTCATTTGCACATGCATTCCTTTACAAAACAATCCTATGCGTGTTCACTCAGAAGTAAGCTCCAAGGTGTTTAATGGAATTTACTCGCAGGTAAGTGTGCAGAGCATTGCCCTGCCCAACATGTTGGTCTTAACCTTTTAAAACCCAAAACGATTTGGGCCTTGGTTACCTGGAAGAGCCCCACCTCTCCCACATTTCCATCCCTGCACTTTAAGATCTTCCGGAAGCTCTGTAGCGAGTGTCTTCTCCCACACCCGTGCCCACTCGCCCCCAGCTCGCTCTCCGCCCCTTGCCATACAGCAGCAGAGCCAGAAGCACCTTCTCCCCCCTCCAGCTGAGGAAGAGTTTGGGCACGCTGCACAGTGAAGCCGCAGTTGCACCCGGCCCCTTTATTTCCCAGAGCGCCTCTGGGTCCACGTGAGGAGGCCCTCTGGGGACATGGAGGTGCCGGGCGCAACTGGGGCTTCACTCCACAGCGTTCTTCACCTCTCCTGTGTTCTGAGTTTTAAAAAATAAATGTGCTCTGGGTGCTGTTTGGAGGCACTCGGGGCTGTGGGGCCCAGACCTGTGCCTGATGGTCTGGCCCCAGCAGCGCCTTTGATAAGAAGGCAAGCATGGTGGACCTGTGGACCTCCAGATGTTGTTGGACTCCCAACTCCCATCAACCCCAGCCAGCATGGCCATGGACGATGGGAGGTATAGTCCAACAATATTTGTAGGGCCATGAGTTCCCTGACCTTGAAACAGGGATATAGTCCAGGTTCCAGGCTCATCCCTTCAGGCAGAGGGAAATGAAGGAGCTGCAGGTGGACTCAGAAATTTATTATTTATTATTACATTTATATCCCGCCTTTTTTCCTCTTTAAGGAACTCAAGGTGGTGTACATAATCCTCCTCCAGAAACTGGCTCATGGGAAAGATGCCAGCCCACAGAAGCAGCTCCTTTACTGATTTGTGTGGTTTTCTTGCCTATAATTGTTTTGTTTCGTATTGGGTTTTGTTGTTAGCTGCCCCAGGAATCTCTTAGTTGAGAGTCAGGCTATAAACCTGAACGGCAGATTAATACATGCTACTTTGAAAACACCCACTGTCCACGATGCAGCACTGAACTGTAAACCAGGTGGCAATAAAACCAAGTAGTGTGGTGTAGTGGTTAGAGTGGAGACTAAGATCAGGGAGATCCATGGGCCCCCCTTCCCCAAGCTCCAGCCCCCTGGCCTGGGGGCTACTGGGAGCTTGGGAAGGAGGCAGGGAGAGGAATCCCCTTGTTATCTCCGGAGATTCAGCCATTGCTTGCAGTAGCTCCTGCAAGTACCGGCCAAGTGCACTTTCCTCTTTCTTGTTCCCCACATGGGGAATGACAAACAGGAGCGAAGCCAGCTGCACACTGTTGCAAGGGCCAGCTGAATCCCTTCCCGTGGTACTTGCTTTCCAATCAGGACTAAAGGGGGCTTCCTCTACCCAGTGGGTAAAGCTGCCCTGGCCGATGTGCCAGGTGGTATTCTGCCCATGGGGAGCTGGATGGGAGTCAGGTCATCCAGCCTCCCACCCAGATTTAGTTCACTATCTCTGGGAAAATGCAAAGAATCTTCTTCAACATAGAGAAGTTCAAGCCCCAGTCGATACCGTCATTTGCACCTTGTGTTATAGATCTCCTTAAACTACCTCCAGGAACAATCGCTAAGCATTCCAGAATATTTTAGCACACTCAGATTGCAGAGGCATCTGTCTTCAAATCTAAACTTAATGAAGCCTTATACTTCACCCACAACTATGTTTCGTTCACGCCAAAAACAAATTCACTTGATTTTGCCCCCAAATTTGTGGGAGGGGCGGGATGACTGTGAAATGTTTCAACAGGGACCTCTCCTCCTTGCAGGAAAGCCTTCATGAACTTCAACTACTTTTTGTTCTTCCACTCTGTGGTTGTGGGCCTGGTGTCCTGTCTGATGAGACTGTTCCGCAGCGTTGTCCTGGGAGCCTGGCTGGTGGGACGGATAGACAGGCCGGTAATGCCAATGGGCTTTGAATTGTGGGATAATGGTAAGTGCCTGGGATCTCATACGGGTTTACAGGGGCAGTTCTCAAAAGCTTTGCGGGGAGCTTTCCAGACAGAACAGCCGGTCATTTCTATCCACTGGCCACAAAATGACGCTGGCTTCAACCCTGCAGAGACAGAAAACTGCACATGATCTGCACAAGGTAACGATCCCTATTTCACTGCAGGATTCCATACTTGGGTTCAAATGCTGTTCCTGGACCACTACCACACAAACCCCATCCTTGTCTGCTTCTGCTACATCCTTGACAGCGCAAACAGGAAAAGAAAACTGCAGAGAGCCACTGCAGACCTTGCCATAATTGAGCCAAAGGGAACAGGTAAACGGTACCAGAGATGCTAGCAGTCAGGAGGCAAACTGGGATGCTGTGCAGTGTAGGAGTGGAGCTCCACTGTTGGTGAAGAAGGTCAACTCACCGCAGGTCTCCTCCAGTCCAAGGCTGACTCAAGTGTGCAAAGGGGCAATGGGACACTTACAGCTCCATCACATGTACAGCTCAGCTTGTTCCGGCCCCGAGTGCTGGCCTCTGTTTTAAAGATAAGCTTATGTCCTACACTTTGACTATTAGATGTCCCAATTGCAGGCATGAGTAGTATTCAGAAGAAGCGCTGCATGCCTACCATGCGTGTATGAAATGTGGTGTTTCAAGATGGTGTGGAAGAACCTTAACCACTTTTGGGTTATACTTCATGTTCCTGTTTTCATTCATTCAGCTCATTTATTATATTTCTATATCACCCCATAGCCAAAGCTCTCTGGGTGGTTTTGACTTGCAAATCCTCTGTCCCTCAGAAACCTGAAACTTGGTATAGATGTTGTCCAAGACACTTCAACTTGAGAAAGAGCACAGTTTTTAAGACAGTTGTAACTGGTATGGGAGAGGCATTATTGCCCCTGATGTTCAGACACATTTCTTTTGTCTCACTGTTGCCTCTGATCACACATCACAGGCAGCAATGTCTCACTCATACCACTTCCAGTTCTTTGTGGGGGGAAAATTGTCAAGGCTTCAGTTTACTGAATTGTGTGTGTGTGTGTGTGTGTTTTAAAAACTGGCATTTGCATGTCTTTCCCTCTAAACAGTGGGATGAAGGATATCTTAGACAACTAAAACCTCATAATAGTTTGCCTCATAACAGTTTCAGCTTGGAGTTCTATTTGCCTTTTGCAAAGTTGAGTCAGACATGGATTGGGGCAGGGGGCGTTAATTCCATTAGCAGCCACGAATGAATAAATCTGTATATATCTGTATCTGATGGATTAGCTGTGTTTGTCTAAACTTGCCCTTAACATTCTACACCTCTTTTACATTAAAACAGAGCTCAGTAATTTCAAGACAGTTGAATCGCCTTGGTGTGAAGATGCCCTTCATTTTCTAGAGTGTCTGCCAAATGCCACAGCTGGTAAAGAGAACGTCAACCCTCTGATTTACATCCTTGTTGGGGAATAAAGACTTATTGTTAAATACGGAGTATTTGGGTAAAGTATGAACAACTTGCTGTATTAATTTTAAAAAGCTGACTGAGTAGCATATTCTGAGGGGAGCATATGAAGCTGCCTTATATTGAGCTAGACTATTGGTCCATTGAGCCCAGTATTAGGTCATCAGGATCTTAGGCTGAGTCTTTCCCAGTTCTACTACCCAAGTTCCATTAACGGAATTGCCATAGATTGAGTCTGGGACTTTCTGTGAGCAAAGCATGTGCTCTACCACTGTGCTAATGGTTCCATTCCAAGCCTCTTGGCTAAGTAAAAAAAAAAAAAATTAAATAAGATTTAGAGTGTTCCTGCCATGCTAGTAATGCCAGGACATTGGTCGGTTGTTTTTAGGGGCTTGTTGCTACTATGACATTTACAAGGCAGAGGAGAAGCAGCCATAGAAGCAGAACCAGTATCAGGAATAAAAGTGCAGGGATGCGTGGCATTCTTATGTGGAGAAGGCTATTTGCTGTCTTAAGAGGAAACATTAAAAAAAGAAAACGTAGAGCGAGCACGGGGACTAGCTGAGGAGTTATGGGAGGGCACCAGCTTGGAGAAGGATGGTACAGGTAATGGTTAGAGGAAGGTTCCACAGCATCCCCAACAATGTCACAAAACACTTCCAAGCAGGTGAAGCAATAGCAGCATATCAGATCAGACTTTAAGGGTGCAATCCTATGCCTGTTTAGACAGAAAAAGGCCTACAGTTCCAACAAGCCCTACTACAGTCAGAGATGCTGGCTGGGGCTGGCTGGGGCAGGCTGGGCCTTATAGGCCTCTTTTCTGACTAAGCATGCATAGGATTGTGCCTTAAACGAAGGTGCTGCACTTGTGGTGATACCTCCAAAAGTCTCTACAACCAGGTGACTGGGAAAAAAGCAGGGAGATGACTGAAAAATCATTAATACAGGAATGGAACAGCTTGGGAGACACATCATCTGGATCCTCAGAAAGAACAGTAATGCCAATAGTGAGGAGGAAGGCTAGTCTGACTGTGCCCCCAGCTGGAGGAGAAAGCGGAGCTGGGCTTTCTCCAGCCTGGCTCACTCACCCTCATGTCCCCGAGCTGTCATGGGGCCTGGACAGATCCTGAAAGGCTGACCGGGAGCTCCTCTCCGCATCTTCCTCCTCAGCGGATGGTGGCCGGGCCCAGAGGGGCCTGCTTCCCGACTGGCTCTCTCCTCGCAGCACTCTCACTGGGTCTGAGGGGTGTCTGTCTTAGAGACCCCGCTTCATATCTGTTTGCGATTCCTTCCCCAAACTCTGCACCAGATTTTTAAAAATAATAATGAAATACCCAAGCCCACAATTTCAAGAATAGGAAGTTCAAAAACCAGTAGTATTAATTATGGGGCAGCAAGAGACAAACCTATTCATTTATTCCGTTCCTATACTGCCCAATAGGTGAAGGTCTCTGGGCAGTTTACAAAGATTAAAACCTTAAAAATACATTATAAAAACCATTTACTTACAAACATATGAATAGACAGCACACACAGAGATACGCATGTATCTAAAACAAACTGAAATCCAGTTCAGGGTCTTTGGGCCACTGCATACTCTTAGGGTGGCCAACTTTTTAAAGAGCCTCCTGCCCTGTGCCTTTCATAGCAGTTTGATTTGTAGACATTATCCTGTCTGTATTCTAACTTAGAAGGGTTTGGATACTTGATTGAGCTTGACAGGTGTGGCTAGTTGGAACAACCACATGACACTAATTTCAAATACATTCTCTGGGTGTTCAGATACTTGGTTGTTCTGTAATGAACAAGGGAAGACATTTGGGTAATATGGATGCTGTTTATGTTAGATATTAAATCTGGTGTCGTCTTGTAGATTTCAGGGTGTCACGCAAAGCCAGGACAAGATGGGTGGTGCTCTACATGCTTTTGAACAACCCCACTCTCCAAAAAATCAGGAAGCCAAGACCGGGGTTTCATTCAACGGATTAGCCAAAACACTGATTTGCCTGACGTGCGCTGCTACTGAAGTGGAGCCATATAGTAAGCCCACAGAGCACACACAGTAGCCTCCCTGGGCACAGTGAACAGTGAAACCGCCCCATCCCACCCCGTCCCCAAACATTTCGCTTCTCTGGCTACTGAAGTGGAGCCATATAGTAAGCCCACAGAGCACATACAATAGCCTCCCTGGGCTCAGAGAACAGTGACTGACTATAGGATATGAACTGCGGAGATGCCGGCCGTCATGCTAAAAGGTGCGCATGATGACAGCGATGCCCAAGGTATCCTTATGGCAGGCTACTTGCTTCATACGGTTTTCTAAATTGACGTCTGTTGTATTTCCAGTATCTTTTATGCCATAACCCACCCACACCCCGGTCCCCAGACATTTTGGCTGTCTGGCTGCTGGAATCGCTAACGAATCGTGTACAAGCCATTGTCCTCGGGTAGACCTGGACGGTCTCTGAAGATCACATGAGTATGCGCTCTTTTTCCCCCTCCTACACTTGGGAGTTTTCTCCTGCCCAGGCTACACTGATCTGGCATGAAAGCACACCTGATGTGGGCAGCTAAGTTAGAGCGCATTCCATTGGCAAGCTTTCCAAAGAGTTCCAAATTGGCATATTGGCTTCCCAAACCTGTGATCTGGAGCTGGAATTTGCAGGGCTCTAAAGGTTCCTTCAGGCCAGTTGTTCTCAAAATGTTTGCCTTAGTTATCAGGTGCTTCTGCAGCCGGTCTTGCTGCACTGGTGTAGCTGACCTTACGAGAATGACTATCTTGTCTGTTCTGCTGCTGCACATTTCACTGAAATGGGATGTGAGTTGGTATCGTTTTGCCATGTTCACTGCTGGTGCGTGTGATGGCGGGCAGAACAAAGCAAATACACTGTGGGTTTGTATATACTTTGCCAGCGTATGTGTTGTATGTGTCCATCTTGCAAAGGCTGACAGCAGGCGTGGGGAATCCACTGGCCTTCCAGATGTGGTTGTACTTCAAATCCCATCAGCCCCAACCAGCACGGCCAGTGGACAGGGATTATGGGAACTATAGTCCAACAAATCTGGAGGGCTGCTGATTGCCCCCCCGGCATAGGGAATTTTGTGGAAGATGGGCAGCATAGAAGACTGAAAGATTCCCTTGCTAACATGCACTTCCCAAGAGGATTGAACAGGTAGAGTGTGAACTGCAGAACAGGGAGGAGATTCAAAGCTGAGGAACAGGGAAGGGGAAAGTGGGGGTTGAGAGGGAGAAGGGAGTAGATGGAGAACCCCATATTGGGAGGTTTGTGGGGAAAGGGCCGTAGGTTCGAAGCTGGCCTGTGTTTGTAGAATCAAAGAAGGCCAACAGGAGCTGAACTGGGAGAGCAGCGAAATTAATCTCTGGTATCGTTAAAATCCTGGGTGCCTGTCTGGCCTCCTCCTCATCCCTTCTGGATTACAAGATCAAACATTAGATTGGATAATAAAAGCACTGGACTCAGACAAGGAAACATTTATAATCTCCTGCTGAACCGTGGGCAATGTTGTTTCACTGAAAGGAAAAGGCCCTTTTGGGGAAAACCAGTTCAAGTTTCCTGCCTTCAACAATTGTATTTAAAGGCTCTAACATTCCCATAAAGCATGACTTGGCAATATCTGTTTTGCAAGTGGAAATGGTTCTTTCATTTTCTCTTAACTGACATACTTAAACTGGTATATGGATGCACAGACATTTTTCACTGACTTTGTAACTACCAAAGATTGAATTACTGGAGGTGGGGTTTGAGGTGGGGAGCAGGTGGTGTCTGATTTCTGGGCATTTCTAATATTTTGCTATTCTCTTGTGCTTTGATTATATTGAAATTCAATAAAAACAATAAAAGAAACCCCTACAAAACCTTCCACTTCACAAGACACCATTTGCAGGGGCAGGGAACGTTACAGTGCAGCGGATCACATAATGCATTTTTGTTTATTGGATGTCATGAGACAGGGAAAGGGAGGAGATGCAAGGCTTTTGCTTTGGATCTGCCTTCCCCAATCTGATCATGCAATTTGCTTGCTATTAATATTGTTACCACAGCCAAATGTTACAGACCATAGAAATTAATATTTCAAAATATCTGAGCAAAATAAACCATGGGTTAAAAAACGTGTCATATCTAGAGCCATCAACCCAGTAGTGTATACAACTTTTTCCAAGAAATTTTAATTTGGGGACATTCTCACAATTTTTAAAAAACAACCCAGTATTAGACTGAAAACAGCTCAAGTACATATCATTTTCTTTCTTACAGATTTTGCTAAGTTGCAGGGAAAAATTGGTGGATGGGGGTGGGGAGCTAAGGGGCTAATGCCTACTCTTATTCTCTCACATAAATGTTCCCCTGCAGTTCCATTTACTTAAATAAGGGTTTGGGTTCTGCCCCAAGAAGCACTGAGGTTTGATGGTGCTAGTTTCTGGTGCAGTCTGCTTGCTGGCAGGGATTGTTAACAGTCTTGTCTTCAGGATCGGGCAACTTTTTGTTCCATGAACATGTTAGCATTTGCGTTATACTCCCACAACACCCTTTTCATTTTCACCCAATTAAAGCCTCAGCAAATGTAACTGGCAGGGAGAAGACAGGGAAGAATGGTGAGCCCCATCCCGTCCCCGCCCCACTCTCTTAACCACTCGTCCCTCCCTTGCCATTCTGCCATGACATCGTAGTCCAGCCAAGCATGCATAAGGCAAGCTCAGTTCCGGAGAGCAGCTCTGCCCCCAGCCTTTCTCCTGCCCCCTTGGTCTGTTAGCCAAGTCATAACCACAACAGGCTCAGTAGCAGATGGGGCAGGGAGCAGGTGGGAGTGTCGTGTTCTTCCCAGGGCCGGCAGAGCGAGGTGGCCGCCTCAGGTGGTGGATGCTGCTGGCAGGCAAAGGGTGGCATTGGCGAAACACTCTCCGGCCATTCCTCCCGAGTCCCCCTGGCCGTTCCCTTCTGTCGGAGGACGGGACAGAGCTGTGTGTACCACATGGCCACCCTGCACCCACAAGCTAACCTGTTGCCCTCAGGTGGTGGAAGACAGCGTCCTGTTGCTAGTGCCAAAGTGAAATTCAACAGCTAGCTTGGCTGGCTTCTGTATGTGGAATGGGAGGGGTGGCGCCATCTTGTCCTTTGGCTCTGGCAGCAAAATGCCTTGGGGCGGCCCTGCTCCTTCCACCTCCCTGACTTCACTTCCCTCACTGAGACTGTTGTCGCAGGCAGCGCAAGAGGCAGGGCTAAGGAGCCCTGCTTCTTGGAACACGGCCCTGTCCCCGGGTTCCTTTTACTGCCTCCTGCCTGTCTCTGTCTTTTACTGCCTCTGGCAAAGCTACCTCCTGGCATGATGGGGGGGACACAGGAAGTACCTGATCCGCTCCCTTGCAACCCTGGAGCTGCACTGTCTTCCATGGGCTGCTCTTCATATGCAGCGATACGAGCGGTGTCTTCGCTCATGAGCGAGTACTAGTCGGCAGCATTTTTCCTTCGTCCTCTGACAGCTCTTCCCCTCTACCCAGGGGTGAAATGAAGCAGACATGGCCCTGGTGCACCCAACACTGAATCAAGTCCCAAGTGAATCCAATGTACCAACTTCCCGTGAGCACAGTCAAGAAGATGAGCGTTCCATTAGCATGATCTTAGCTGGTCCCTCCGCTATCCTTTTCAGGTGTTTAGCTAAAGGAATGCTGCTTTCTGTCAGTAACACCAGCAGAAGTCTAATGAATCATGAATGGCTTGGAGAAAAAGATTACAGAAGAGAAAAACAGATGAAAATAGTTCACAGCGGGCTCTTTAAAAAAAAGTACAAACTGAATGCAGCAGTGTACTAAGGACAGAATGTTGGGCTAGGATCAGGGAGACTTGAATTCAGACTCCTGCTCGGTTATAAAATGCACCAGCTGGCCTTGGGTACGATGCTATCTTTCAGTCTAACTTACCTCACATGGTTGTAGAGGCCAAAGTGGGATGATCCCATGCACGACACTCTGAGCTTCCTAGTGTAATTAATAAAAAAAAGAGCATGGGACCACTGGAGTACCCCATTCTCTGTCTTTTATGTCCAGAAATTTAGAATACTCCATGGTTGTATACAGGCCATCTTGGGTTGCAATCCTATAAGCATTTACTTGGGAGCAAGTCCCAATGGATAGCTGATCTTACTCCCGCTGTTAGAAAGGATATGTCAGCCCCATTAGTAGGAATAGTTACTGGGTATTAATTACAAGAAGAAGTACATTTGGCAGAAATTCTCTGTATGATAATATATCCTCACAGCTACCCTGTGAGGTAGATTAGACTGAGAAATAGGGATTTCAGGGTCCACGTTCACGCAGTGAGTTTCACGGCCATGTGGAGATCTGAACCCAGATTTCTCCAACTTGAACACACTATCCAGTACAGCACACTGGTTCCTTTATAGACACCTCACAGAATCTCTTGTGCAGTCCTTCTGTAAAGTCTGGTTTAGGCTGCTCTCAGAAACAGCACTTTGAACTTTGATAGGAAGCTGCCCTATACTAATTCAGACTGCTGATCCATCTCTAGCACATTATTTTCTACTCTGCATTGACTGGCAGCAGCTAAGGTTTCAGCTGGAGGTCTCTGCCAGCCCTATCCAGAGATGCCAGGAACCGAGCCTCTGACTTTCTGCATACAAAGCAGATGCTCTATCACTGCACTAAGGCCCTTCCCCTAATGTGATGGGCTTGGGGAGGCCAACACAAGAAAGCTTTAGTTGTGCTTGTAATATACAACATTTACAGAATGTTTTTATTCATTTGTCTTGCTCAGCCACTCTCCTAATTTTCTCAGCAGAAACACCAGTAGATAATATACAGAGTATCTGAAACAACTTCAGGGGAAATGGAATTTTCATATTACTTTCAGATAAATCTGTTATCTACACTTGTGTTTCCTGAGCAGGCAGACAAAAAATGAAACCAGCACAGATTCCATAGACTCAGAACTCTTTCTATGTTATTCACTTCTTCCCTCCATATGTAGACCAATTTAACAGGCAAGTTGTAATGCCTGATAGGGATATTGCCTGACATGGCTACACATTTGTGGCTTTTCTCCCTGTGGCATTCTCGCCTATTCCCAGCGAGAATACCTCTTCTCTAAGGTGTTTCTCACCCCAAGCAGGAAACACACACACAAGCACACTGCCACCAGGACCTTTAAGGCTCAGGTCCAACCCACACTCAGTCATAAAGGAACTGGCAGAAGAACTCTCAGAACCGCTGTCTATTCTCTTTGAGAAATCATGGAGGACGGGGGAAGTGCCAGATGACTGGAGGAGGGCTAACGTTGTCCCTATCTTCAAAAAGGGTAAAAAGGAGGAACCTGGGAACTACAGACCAGTCAGTCTGACATCAATCCCTGGGAAAATTCTGGAGCAGATCATAAAGCAATCCATCTGGAAGCACTTTGACAACAATGCCGTGATTACTCGAAGCCAACATGGATTTGTCAAAAACAAGTCCTGCCAGACAAATCTGATCTCATTTTTTGATCAAGTAACCTCCCTTGTAGACTGTGAGAATGCTGTAGACATCATATACCTCGACTTCAGCAAAGCTTTCAACAAAGTGCCCCATGATATCCTGATGAGCTAACTAGCTCAAAGTGGGCTAGATGAAACAACGATCCGGTGGATCCACAGTTGGCTACAGAATCGGACACAAAGAGTGCTTCTCAATGGGACCTTCTCAAACTGGGGAGAGGTAACGAGTGGGGTACCGCAGGGCTCAGTCCTGGACCCAGTGCTCTTCAACATTTTTATGAACGACTTGGAGGAGGAGGTGCAGGGAATGCTGATCAGATTTGCAGATGACACAAAATTGGGAGGGATAGCTAATACTTTGGAAGATAGAAACAAAATTCAAAGTGATCTGGATAGACTGGAGTGCTGGGCAGAAAACAACAGAATGACATTTAATAGGGATAAATGCCAAGTTCTGCACCTAGGAAAAAGAAACCAAATGCACAGTTACAAGATGGGGGATACGTGGCTCAACCACACTACAAGCAAGAAGGATCTTGGAATTGTTGTCGATCACAAGCTGAATATGAGCCAACAATGTGATGTGGCTGCAAAAAAGGCAAATGCTCTTTTGGGCTGCATTCATAGAAGCATCGCTTCCAAATCCCGGGAAGTACTAGTTCCCCTCTACTCAGCACTGGTTAGGCCTCATCTGGAGTACTGTGTCCAGTTCTGGGCACCACACTTTAAGAAGGATGCAGACAAACTGGAGAGGGTTCAGAGGAGGGCAACAAAGATGATCAGGGGAATGGAAACAAAGCCCTATGGAGAGAGACTGAAAGAACTGGGCATGTTTAGCCTTGAGAAGAGAAGACTGAGGGGAGATATGATAGCGCTCTTCAAGTACTTGAAAGGTTGTCACAGAGAGGAAGGCCAGGATCTCTTCTTGGTCACCCCAGAGTGCAGGACATGGAATAATGGGCTCAAGTTACAGGAAGCCAGATTCCGGCTGAACATTAGGAGAAACTTCCTGACTGTTAGAGCAATACTACAATGGAACCAATTACCTAGGGAGGTGGTGGGCTCTCCCACACTGGAGGCGTTCAAGACGAGGCTGGACAGCTATCTGTCAGGGATGCTCTGACTTGGATTCCTGCATTGGGCAGGGGATTGGACTCGATGGCCTTGTAGGCCCCTTCCAACCCTACTATTCTATGATTCTATGATTCTCTATCTGCGAGGACACACTTGTTTATAATAACACATTTACTGTTTCCTTTATTACCTTCCTCTTATGTAGACAAGAGCAGAAGGCGTAGGGTTTGGTTAAACAAATAAACGTTATTAATTACAGGAAATAAGTTGCTGAACAGTAAATAAGCAACTCTTAATGGTTCTATTAATGTATATTCTCTCATACACCATACACCAGACCACACTCTGAAATCAAACACTTCACAATCACCACAGAACTGTCTCTCTCTCAGTTCTAAAATCTTAACACATCAGTTCCCTAACTCTGATCCCTATCTCAAACCATATCCATGTCTCACTCACACAAGCACAGCACCCAGATTTTATAGCACATACACTTCCCTCCCCACTTCACTCACTCAGCCAGTCATCACACACATTCAAATCCACCACTCTTCCTGTCACTCATCCCACTCTTGCCCTAGAGATACTCAGCATAAACAGAGATTTATAACAGGAATACATTCTCTCTCTATATAAATATGGACGTGTAAAGTCACACTCCCCTTCTTGTAGGTTGCCATAATTGTAGTGCTGTTATCATAACGGAAAAAAAGAGCCAGGAGAAGCCCCATAGATGAAAAATGTTGCCTTCTCAACAGGAGGTGTGGGGTTGTGATGTAATCTAGACAGCCACTTTGTGGCACCTTTGTTTGGTTATAGCACCAGGCTTTAGGCTGGGGAAATAGAAGTGTGGGCTCTTGGCAGGACAATGGGTTTAACTGAGGCAGATCCTAGCAAAAAGCTCATTCTCACATTATATGTTGGGGCAGATCTTATGCATGCAGGTACAATCCCAGTGCCTGAGTGAGGCATCGCCATGGGAAATGTGCCCAAAGTAGCTCAGAGATCTGCCATGGCAGCTTCCTTGATCTGTGACACAAACACTGGTCCTAGGTCAGAAGCATATTAAGACTAGCTGCCTTGCTGAATCAGGCCCAGTGTTGTGTTTCCAGCAGTGGTCAGCCAGATGCTTCTGTGAAGCTTCTAAATAGGGTGGCCACTTATGTATTGCAAAAAAAGAGGGCACAGGTTTGCATAAAAATTGCTCATGCTGATTTTTATATATAGGTGCAAATTCAGAAATAATCATAATTTAAGTAGAAATGCAACTCTAGTGGGGAAGACCCTGTGACCGGGTGACCTGTGTGCCTTCTCAGTCTGCTGTCCAGGTGCTAACCATGGATGAGCAGCTTCAAGGCCCAGCTCCTCCTTCTGAGGGACTTGGACTGGGCAGCCCCTTCAGAGAGAGAACTCCTTCAGGTAGTGGACTATCTTCTGATTTGCAGCTTTCCCCAATATGGTGCCCTCCAGATGTTTAAGACTAAAATGCTCATCAGCTCTAGCCAGCATTGCCCATCAGGGGTGATGGGAATTGGAGTCCAAAACATTAGGAGGACACCACTGGGGGAGGTGGACTGTCCTCCATAAAGTAGGACAAATGGCCACCATACATCTAAACATGGAGAATCCAGTGTAGCTGTCATGGCTAATAAGACCATACAAACTGGCTTCCTTGCAGCCAGCCACATGGTTCTGAGAAGCTTAGGACGCTGGAGTTTAAATAAAGAATCTCTTTGTAAACCTGGGACTTTATTTTAACCTACTTTTAGCTGCCTAAGAAGCAGCGATGCTAAAGGTGCAGGGCATGAATACCTTAAACAAGCGAAGACACAAATCCAACCTGCATTATGGGACCCACTTGCCATTTTTTAACTGCAGGCGTCTGCTACCTGTTGCTCTTGCTGCTGTTATGCAGATGAAGCCATCACTGGCCACAAAGAGCTAAGGCTGCCAGCTTTCCAGTGCTGCATACATTCTTTTGCCACAGAACCTGCAAGCTCGGCTGGTTCTGCCCTGTCACACTTGCATCTTACTGTATGCTGAGTGGCATGACAGTAGCACATAACATTTATTTAAGAAATTTATACCTCACCTTTCTTCCCCCAAGGAATGTAGGGGACCCAGACAGTCACCCATCCAGGCACTGGCCAGACCTACACTTGCTTAGCTTCAGCAAGGTGACTGCATCATGTGCCCTCATACCATGTCCTGGAACTTGGTTGGGTGTTGAACAGAGTACTACTTTCTTATTTTCCTTTCATTCAGTGACTACTTAAGAACATAAGGAGGGCAATGCTGGATCAGACCAAGGGTCCATCCAGTCCAGCATTCTGTTTATATGGTGACCAACCAGCTGCCCATGGAAAAGCCACAAGCAGGACATGAGTGCATCAACACCCTCCCACCCATGTTCCCCAGCAACTGGTGCATACAGGCATACTGCTTCTGATCCTGGAGGTAGCATAGAGTCACCAGGACTAGTAGCCTTCTCCAAGCATTTGTCTAATTTATGAGAGAGAGAAATGTCTCCCTATCCATATTCTACTTAACTACACACCATCATGAGCTACGTTAGTTTACACAGTTTATGCATTAGTCTAAAATACTGGCCTAGGTTCCTTCTCCAAAAATGCAAGCAGATGAACATGCATGTGTGACTCACAAGACAGACTGTCAGTTTCCAATACCCCTGGCTTATTACCTAGAAGAACAGACCTAACCTTAGTCCTTACTCTCATTTATGGGTTTTATCTTCTTGAATTCACAGCTGGGCTATTAATTCTAGGTTCACCTTTCTTAAGTCAGTCATTTTAACCATCTTGAATTGGGCATACATCTGCTAACAGGGTGCTGATACTTCCCAGCAGAGCCCTACGGCAGCCCTGATGGTTGGCCATCCAGCCTCTGCTGAAAAATCTCTGGCAAAGGAGAGTCCACCACCATCTCAGGCGGTCTGTTCCCATCATACCCTTGGGACTTTCATCCTAACATTTAGTCCAAATCCCCATCTCTTGCCATTGGAACCTGTAGAGAGTCTGAATGTCGTTTTGTTCACAGACCTTTGGATCTGGTGGGGCCATTCAACAACCGGTGGTCACTGGGCTTTGCCTTTGGAGCTGCAGCCAACAAAGTCATGATTATGTTTTCCGAAGGGTACCGCCCAGGCCAACTGATGACCCAGTAGGCTCAAGGTGAAAGTCTCTTTGTCAGACATTTCTGCGTAGTCCATGAATCAGTCCAGACCCTGACCAGGCCCCGGGTTCATACAGTAACTGGCGCAAAGATTTAAGTATTAGGGATCGGCCAAAATGGGGGGGGCATGGTTTCCATAATCTTTTCTTCCCCTCATAGAAAGAACCACTCCTTTCAACGGTTAGGGCGTTTGGGGGACATTCTCCCAGTAAGGCTGCAGAAAGACAACATCCCCTAGGCAGATATTCATGCTGCCTGCTCCCACCCCCTGCTCACACACATTTAGGCAGCCTGCGCCTCCCTCAGTGGCACTCAGTTGGTGGCTGCACACTATGCCGATTTCGCTGCCGCACGGGAGGCACAGCTGTGTGCTCTCGCTCGTGTTCGGTCATCCTCGCGGTGAGTTCTGTGCCAAAGGCGCTCTAGCCTTCATCCGGTGTGTCTCCTCAGCCCAAGCTCTGTGGAAAACCATGGAGCCACTTGGGCTCCACAACACCCGAGAGAGTGCTCAGAAGCCATCATGTCAAGGGCCCACCTCACCTCACCATTCCATTAGGGTTGTCTAGCCTGAAATGGTCACAGGCGGGATGTCGATTGAGCCAGCAGCATAGGGGAAGAGACTAAATATCACCCCCCCTTCCCTCTGTTGGATCCTTAAGAAGTACACCAGAATGAGCAAGATCTGCTGCTCCAGGTTGTAAGAACTGTGGTTACTATTTCCAGCACTTGGCACTTTGGGGGGCGCTTGCTAGATGTGTTTTTATTAATGCCTCAATGCCTTAAATAGGTTCAGTGTCTTTGGCTCTGGCTTATACATAACTGAAAAATAATACAACTGAACACAAAGCATGTTTTTGTCCTTGCTTATACCCTGTATCAGTGGTGGTTTCTCCATAGGAGACAATAGTTCTTAACTACTGTATAGCAATGATTCATTTATAGCAACAAGTAACAAAGTTATTGAACTATTCCTGGTGCCTTGACAAATTTGTGCTGCCAGAATTGGTACCTTTCAAACACTGATTTTTTTTTTCTAGGTTCACAATAATCCTGGAATGCTTTTAAAGTTTCTGGATACTCTTGCTGTTATAAATGTCCATTCCTTGGGAATGCTGGCAGTTGTAGGGCTTTTTTTCTATCTAAACATACATAGGATTGCACCCTAAATAACTTATTAATTTTTAACTTTTTCCGGGCAGCAGGTGCTCTCCTCCCATTTCCACAACAAAGGATTGTATCCAAAGTTAAGCAGAGGAGACTTAGAGATATTACCTTTATATTCTGCTTAAATATGTTTTTTTAAATATGTCCAGCAGTATATAAATCTATTAAATACTACTACTACTACTAAATAATAGACCCATTAAAATGAACGGGACTCACTTAAATCGTATTCATTTTAATGGGTCTACTCTGAGTAGGATTAACATTGGATACAACCAGCCTACGGTTGCAATCCTATTCCCACGCTCCATCGACCGCTCAGGACTGTGGGTTGAGCAAACAGGCACAGGAATTGAAGTCTACATTTGGGAGGGTTACGCTCCTCTGCACACTTACAGGACGAGAGCAGGGCCTGTGAAGTGAACACAGGATCGCGTTTCGGTAACTAGCCTGGTTACAGCCCAGTCCTGCTTACTCCCGCGTGACTGCGTGGCCAGTACACTCCGAGCAAGCTAGCTTCGCTTGGCCGCCCCCGCGCTTCCCCTCGGCTTCTCCGGCGAGGGAAGGGCGGGAGCGCGTCGCTGCCGCGGCGGCGGAGGGGCGGCCTTCCCGTCCGCCGCCCTCTCAGGCCGCGTGAGTGACAGCAGCGGTGGGAGGGGGCGGGCGCCCCCCGCGCTTCCCGTTTCTGCGTAACTTTCGAGCTCTTCTCCGGGGCGCGCGTCTCCTGCGGCGACCGAGCGGCGCGCGTCTTCCTTTCCTTCCGCCAGCAGGGCCGCAGCCTGGCGCGGCAGCAGGTAGGGAAGCGGGCGAAGTGGGACGCGCGCAAGGTAGCGTTGTGGCCCTCCGCTTGGGACCCCCCTCCCGCTCCCGCTCCGCCGTGCATATGGCCGAGAGCCCCCGCAGCAGCGCCTCAAGCCATATCTGGCCAAAACATTCGGCTGCCATCACAAGGGACCGGCCGGGCGAGGCAGCACGCCTAAAAATAGCTGCTGCTTTTTCCTCTGCTGCCGGCTGCTGGGAAGGGGGTGGGTGGGGGAGATGGCACCACAGATTGAGGCGGGGGGGGGCACACAGAGGCGCATCATTTGCCCCAGGTAAGCTGGACGCCTCTGGACTCATACCCTGGCACAAACGGTTGGGTCCCTGCCTTGTGGCCCTGGGAATGCCAGTGTGGGTGGGGAGGATGCTCGCTGGTGGAGGCGGACGAACCTGAAAGTTTTGCTCCTAGAACTGAGCACCTTTGGGTCTTTTATCATCCCGGCTCCCTCTCCTCCTGTGGGGCCTCTCCGATGAGCAACCCCGGCATCTCTGAAATTAAGCAGGTGAAGTTTTTCCAGGCATGGAGATAGAAGTTGTGGAGGAAAGCTTTGCGTGCTTCAAAGCTTAGGGCGTCAAGTTTGCTGTTAAAAAGCACAAGAGCAAGGCAGGTAGGAAAGTTTGCAACCCTTTGGGTTCCTTTTCCTAATTCAGTAAATGTAAAGAGAATGTTTCTGTGATCCAAGGCCAGACAATATATTGGTTAATAATATTTTGTGTACGCATAACAGGAACATACTCAAAAACCTTGAAAATTAGCTAAAAGAGGAACTTCTAGATATCCCCAATAAGCTTTGGACCACTTCAAATCATACATTCCCAGCAACTTGGAGGCTGGGTGACAACCAGGCCCAAAGTCTGTTTGTGCATAGTGCAAGCTGGGGAGGCACCTAGTGTCCTGTGTGCCGTTGTAAGGGATCCAGGGCCACCCCTCTTGGGTCTCATGGTGCTACACTGGTGCTGCTCAGTGACCTGATTCACACTTAACAACAACCTAGAGTATGGGTTGAGTATGGCTTGTTGAATCCTCGGTTGTTGTTAGGTGTGAACCTTAACCTAGGGGCTAACCATGGCTTGTTAACCACAAACAGCCCAGGAAAAGAAGTCATGGTTTACTGTTGGGTTGTGAATTCTGGGTTGTTTTAACTGTGGGTTGTCATTACGTGCAAGTCCAGAACCATGGGCTGTTTCACTAGACTACAGAGGCGGCGGGAAAGAGCGGTCAAGAAATCCAGCTGCTCTACATGCTAGTACCGCAGCATTGCAAAGGCATTTCTGATACATGGAGGGAGCAGGTGAAGGAGGAGGGAATCAAACAACCCAGGAATTAAAAAAAACAATCTGCATTTTGCATGATCATCTGGCAGACAAATCATGAGTAAACTCTGGGTAAGGCAATAATCCATATTCTGGGTTGTTATATGCGAACTAGGTATATGTTGCTACAACCAGCTCTAGTTACAGCAGAGAACAAGGAAGTTATCATGTGAACGCATTAATCATTGGCATTCATCCTATATTATTCTTGACCCAGAGAGAGAGAACCCAATGCTCTTTCCGCCAAATCAGAGGCTGTTTCTCCTCCTTGCCTTTTCTGCATTATATAATCCCTGACAATCTAAGAAAGTGAATCATAAAGCATGGCTTGTGGGTGGGTTGCCATGTTGCAAGAGGGGATATTGCCAGCTTTATTTAAATACTCTTGGGTATTTAAAACAACTAGGTTTGCCAAGTAACGAGGAGAAAGCAGCCTGGCTTGCTCCTATTTCTTTAGCAGCAGCGTTATTTGCAGAAACCAGCAGGCCAACTTTTTTGCAGCAGCAGATCAGGTTGCAGTTAAAAGGCTCAGGAGCCCCTAAAAAAAAAAAGTTGGCAACCCTACCATCAATCCAATGCACAGGAATGAAGCAGGTGAAGCTTTTTCCCTGGCACCTAGCTAAGTGGTGGGAAAAAGATTTATCCGGTGGATTGCTGTGTGTCAGCTCAGTGGTGTAGTTGTAATCCACTTGATGTGAAACTGAGCAACACATCAGTAATGGGCCAGATTTGATACTCCCACTTAAACAGACACAGCACAACATGAACTTTGGAATAATGTTATAATTAGTAAATATAAATGAACAAAGTTAAAATATTTGTAGATGAAAAAATAAATAAAAACTCATACGCACAACATTAGCATTTGGGAGCACATAAAATATAGGAGCAATCAAAGAAAAGGAACAGTTACATAAGAGGCTGCCTTATAGTGAGTCAGACCCTGGGTCCATCTAGCCCAGTACTGTCAACATTAACTGGCAGCAGCTCTCCAGGGTTTCAGGCAGGAGTCTTTCCTAGCCCTGCCTGGAGATTACAGGGATCAGACCTGCAACCTTCTGTATGTAATGCATGTGCTCTACCACTGAGCCAGAAGAAGTATCCTTGAGGAAAAGGTAAATCAAGAGAGGATAAATCCACAAAGCAAAGGAATCCACCAGGCTACTGTAATCCCTCAGTTCTCTCTTCTGCACCTGCTACCTGACTGAAAATGGAGCCCTGATTTCCACCTCCTGAAGTAGCCTGCCCCAATCTCTGGGAAGCTGTGTTGCTGCAGAGGCCTTTTACCCCTAGGTTGACAGTGGAAGGCTCACATGGATTCCTTCCATTGGCCAGGTCTGGCCCATGGTCCTCCGGTTGTTGACCCCTCGTGTAAAATGTAAGGGAGAGGGAGATAGCAATGGGAATGGGGCCTAAGAGAAAGCTGTCTTAGAGTGCAGTGCTGTGCATGTTTAGACAGAAAAGAGCCCCCAACTCCCAGCATTCCCCAGCCAGCCATGCTAATCATAGTTAAATAATTTAGGGCGCAATCCTATGGTCATTCATCAGTTCCGTGCTCCGAGGTCAGTTCCTTGAGAACCAACCTTTACCCCTCCCGTGCTGTTTCATAGGCAGTGCGGAACAGCCCCGCACTCTGCACTTGGAAGAGGAGCATGGAACAGCGAAAATGGGGTGTTCCTGGGGGTGTGCTGGGGCAGGGAGGGCGGAAGTGCTGGTATGACACATCCTATGTGTTGTCTGGCCACCTTTCCCCATGCTCTAAAGACCTGTGGCTAGACATCTGAAATCGGCTGTCTAGCTGCGAATGCAGAGCAGCTGAAGCGCGGAGGGGACGATCCCCTCCCCGCTTCTCTTGCCCGGCGTTGGATAGGCGGTCGTCTCTGAGTTCGGAGGCGGTTGCCTATCCTGATAGGATTGCACCCTTCACTGCATAATTTCATTTATAATCCTCATATAAAGGTGGGCCATTTATGTTGAACTAAGAGGTAACCTTTAAAACAAGAAATGGCAGCTATTTTGCACATTTTTCTTTTACCCATAATTAATATATTTTGCGTAAATGATACAAGCTAGACCAGGGTGAAGTGGGGGACACCATCTGTTTCTTCCATGATACTATTTAATTGCTAACCTTTATATCAGCCTTCCCCAACCTAGTGCCCTCCAGATGTTTTGGACTTGGACTCCCAGCATTCCTGACCATTGGCCATGTTGGCTGAGGCTGATGGGAGTTAAAGTCTAAAACATTTGGAAGGCCCCAGATTGGGGATGGCTTCATTATATGATGCTGTTCAATGTTCAAGGCATTTTAAATACCTTATTCCAGTAACCCTCACAAATCTTTGCAACAACCCTTTAATATAAGGATAATAAGGTAGATAGTATTATTATCCTTATATTGCAGATGAGGGACTGAGACTGAGGTGCTCTTCACACCATTGTTTTTTAGCAGGATCGTTCTTCTTTAATCACTGGTTTTCATGGGAGCTTTAGATTACGCTGCTGCTCTCCTGCTGCTATCTCACAACTTCCCCTCCCTCTTCCCGTGTTATCTGAAAACGGGGGAAAGCCGGCATTTTCTGTTCTTGCGATTAAAATCGCCATTTCTTTCCTGTGTATTTCCCCTTTAGCGCTTTGCCCCTCTCTGCGTGGGGGTGTGCTAGGGGGTGCTGCTGGGTGGTGTTGAATAACATTGTCATGACAATGGATTGGTGGGGGGGCAGGTCATGGACCACGCTTCCAGTGACCGCTTCTGCCTCTCTCCCATTCCATTATGGGCGCTGCACGTGCATCACTGTTTACTTCAGAGGTGCACTGTATCTGTGCTTCCCACACCCCCCACCAGCTTCCCAGTGGCGAGACGGTGGCGATGGCTGCTGCTGCGCTGCCTCCTCCAAACAACCACAATGGCAGGGGCATCTCCTGGCGATCCCAGGAGACTCTCGACCTGTTGGAAATCTGGGCGAGAGCAACATTCAAGAGCAGCTGCGAAGCAGCCACACTGGGGGGGGAGGGGCAGCCACTATCTCCTCTCCTAGCCCACCTTACAGGATTGTTGGTAAGATAGAATATGGGGGTAGAACAACAACACTGCAACACCAGCACGGGGGGCGGGGGAGACAGCTACTATCTCTTCTCATAGCCCACCTTACAGGGATGTTTGGTAGCCAGAATAAGGGGGGGGGGAAGCAACAACAGTGCTTGGGGGGGCAGGAAGCCAGCCAGTTGATGGGAAGGCAGAATAAGGGGGAGAGCAGCCACCGCTGATGACAGATGAGGAAGGAGGGGATGCAGGAAGGAAGGCAGGAGGGACGGGCGGAGAATCAGTCATGTTACAGGAAACAATGATCAGCCGGGGGGGGCAGCAGTTCCCTTCTGTCCTGATTTTTCCGTGCAGCACTTCCCAGCGCTATGAGAGATGCCTGTATACAGGGCCAGTCTAAGCCCTGGAAAGGATCTGGAATCAAAAGGACCAGTTTGTAGTGGGATAAAACGCCAGGTATGAAGAGAGACTGAGAGGTAGTAGCTTGCCTAAAACTACGTAGTGAGTTCATGGCCGAAGCACTTCTGCTGTCTGCTTATGAGCACATAGTGAACAGGGTTGTGTCAACTGATCTGTGGGAGACAGACTGGTGGATCGGTGGGGAAAACGTTTTGCTGCTCTGGGCAAAAGGCTAAGTCTTCCCCACCTCCCAGTGTACCTGGTCAGTGGCCACCTTTGGCCATAGTTAAAGGTAAGTGCCAAACGACTCTTTAGGATAACAGTGGACAGACTTTCTAGGTCGGGGTAGGCAACCTTTTGGGGCTGGTGGGTACATTGGCAATTCGAGCAACTGTCATACGAACCACTACAAAATGGATGTCATGGGAGGCATGGGTAGTCACAAAGGACAAGTAAAATGCCCAAAAGATTGAATACAAGGCAGAGCCCCAACATACTAAACAACTCCTTTGAACCCACACTTTTCGGTGCCATCATAAGAACATAAGAACTTAAAAAGAGCCATGTTGGATCAGACCACAGGTCCATCTAGTCCAGTATTCCGTTCACATAGTGGACAACGAGCTGTCGACCAGGAACCCACAAGCAGGGCATGAGCGCAACGGCACCCTCCCACCCATGTTCCCCAGCAACTGGTGTACATAGGCTCACTGCCTCTGGTACTGGAGGTACCACATAGCCATCACGGCTAGTAGCCATTGATAGCCTTTTCCTTCAGGAATTTGTCTAATCCCCTTTTAAAGCCATCCAAATTGGTGGCCATCACTACATCCTGTGGTAGCGAATTCCATACTTTAACTATGCACTGTGTGAAGAAGTACTTCCTTTTATCTGTCCTGAATCTCCCACCAATCAGCTTCGTGGGGTGATGCTGGGTTCTAGTATTTTGAGAAAGGGAAAAAATGTCTCCCTAACCACATTCTTCACACCATGCATAATTTTGTAGACCTCTGTCATGTCTCCCCTTACCCTCTTTTTTTCCAAGCTAAACAATCCCGGCTGTTGTAACCTTCCATCATAGGGCAGATGCTCCAGCCCCTTGATCATTTTAGTTGCCCTTTTCTGCACTCTCCAGCTCTACAATATCTTCTTTTAGGTGTGCTGACTAGAACTGTACACAGTAGAATACTAAGACTTTCTTCACATGGAGCTTTTATCCTGCGATTGAGGTTGCTCCTTCATGGAAGTTTGCATGATGCTGTGAACCTTCAAGGAGTCTCCTGCACTAAATGCCCTTTGTTCTGTTTTTAAATAAATCTCAGACAATGAGCTATCAAATTACCCTGTTGTGTTCCACTTGAGTTCCCTCCTTGAAAAGAGGGAAAGCTGCAAGAAGAGGCACGAGATCAATGAAAGATAATGGAAGACTCAGATACGGGGAGAAGGAGGGGGAAAGGGGAGGGGGGAAAGGAAGTGGGTGAAAAGGGGAGTTGTTGTGATCCTGCATTTAAAGTGGAAGCAGAAAGCCCAATTTAAGGCTGGTGTAGAGATGCCCTAAGTGTGGTTGCACCGTAGACTTGTATAAAGGCAGTATGATATTGTGAGCTGTATTCACAACTCCTTAATTCTTGGGTAGCAGCACATGATAAGCACTAAACCTTAAAATGATAGAGTATTATTATGCACTACCAAAATATTCCTGCCCTTATGAGGTGCAAGCTGTTTGTTGAGGGAGTACGTATATATTAATAGGTTCTTGGTGGTGATGTGGGAGGATTCTGAGCACCAGAAAAAAAACACATTTCTATCCTCCAGTGAGATTTTTGTTGGTGAAGGCTAGGGTAGAGAGATTGTATACTCCAAATTAGCCCAAGAATCATGCTTCACTTTTCCCTGTAGGAGTGAATGGCAGCCATTCACTTATATTGAAGAAGATAAAGCCATCTCTACAATAAAGGAAAATCCTGGAGCCCCCCCAGAGCATTTTCTTCCATCTCTGTGGTGCAATGAGAATCGGCCAAACATCCTTTCTCACGAGCCCCCCATATATCTTTCAATGAAAAACAGTGCCATGTGGTGTCTGAAAAATGGCAGTGCACCCCGTTGTATTTAAATACCTCATTTAAACTGTTTTTTAAACTACACTTTTTGCCAGGGATAGCGCAGGAGGGGCCCTGGATGACGACAGCATCATGTGATGGTCCCACAAACTTTCATGGGTGGCCAGTCACAAGTGCACTATAAATTCCTTGTGTAAAGACAGCCATCGAGATGACCTCAATCATACCAGTGGGGTGGGGGCTGAACCTGCTTTCTGCCCCTGGTCACCCCAGCCGTTGAGAATCAAGCCTTCTCCATTCTACACAGCCCTGACTTTTCATCTGACTAGCCCTATCTTAGCTTTTGTTTCTTGGTCTTGCTAAAGTGTGACAGAATGTTGGAAAATACACAGACACACAAGTATGCAAGATTCAGCTTGCTTTAACTGAGGATGGAGACAGTTACATTTTCACAGTTAGATGGTATAGGTAGAGGCAAAATTAACAGTGGTGTGTATACCATTTCACTGCTGCTTCCGGAAATCAGATTTTGCAGGGTTTTGTAGTGTTTTTAAAACCTGCAAAACCTCTTTGATCAGAAGTAACAATTGGACAATACCCCAAACAGCAATGTCTCTGATGCTACAACTCCAGCTCTTAAAACTCTTATCTGGCTCTAGCCTTTCTTTGGCTTGTCCAACAGTTTTGTTCCAGCCAGAAGAAAGGGATAAACCATTTGCAGCAACTGTGACTAAGATGATTTATGTGTTACTTGCATCATTTAAAAATAATTGCTCTGACTTATTGCTTGTTTTTGCTTATGTGCAAGTCCTGTACCCTATAAATCATACTATTACACAGTCTTGTGAAACGCACTTCAAGGGTCTGATAGTCCAGTGGAAGGAGTTCTTCATTTTTTGCACATTATGCCAGTTTAAAAACAACCTTACGTTTCAGTTTGAAATGTAGGATACTTGTATTTTCTTCTCCCTTAAGCTTGGAAGCATCTGCCCTCAGTCAGCAATTATATTTTTACATATAAGGAGTTTTGATCAACAAATATTACAACTCAAACAAATCCTTGGCTTTTATTTTTCTGTTTTCCAGACAGCATTAGCCTGTTGATTTTTTTCATCCAGGAGGTAAGCGTTAATTTTTTTATCTGTGTGTTTCTAGTGAAGACGTGATATACCCATTGTCTCAGCTTCTGTGCTTTTAGGCATCTGGGTTATGGTGGCTTTGTTGCTTCAGAAACACAAGTGGGCAAGGTTAGAATCTGAGATGACTGTGATAAACAGGAATAGTATATTAGCTGAAATAAAAGAATGGAAATCCAGAAATAACAAATGTAAAATATGCAGAGGAAAGTAAAATGAATGCATAAGAACTCAGTGGGGAAAACTGTTTGGTGTCCTGCACTAATGAAAAATAGGGCCTTTACATAAGAAATAAGTGGAACCCTGTTGAATCTGTCCCCAAAGGCTTTACCTAGTCCAGCATCTTCCTTTTCAAGAGTGGCAGGCACGTCTTTTTTTTCTTAGCGGTCAGACATTCCATGAAGCCAGAATTGCCATTGTGGAGGTGCTAACTTACTTTTCAATTGATGATGATTATGAATGACTATCAATTATGAACTCCTGCCCTGCAGAAGTCTAGGTATACACCGATGCCCACCATCAAAGAGCAGGAATCCCCTGCCTGTGTAGAGGGAGAACTGTGGAAAGGCTTGTTCGCTTGTCAGCCCTGCTCTGATGGTTGGAATGGAGTGGTCTGGGGGTTGAGTAGGGTGGAAAAATTTGTTGGATGCTGAAGCTGTTATGGCTATGCTGCTTTATCATGGTCTTACTCTGTATTAAATAAAGCATTGTGTTTGCCTCAGAAGAAGTGATCAAGCATGCTACATTTGGGTAGCAGAGGGTGGTTAGTGCTGCTATATTCTACCATAAAGTGAGCAACCTTTGTTAGAACCCATATCATACTGAGCACTTAGGGAGCCTCTGCAGCTGCTTGCTGTGCTTGGATTGTTCAGGCAATAATAAGTGAGAGGAAGATCGACACTAACAGGCGGGAAAATCTCTGCATGGAAATACAGGGACAATTGTGTCAACTCCAAAGCATGGCCCTTCTGAGTCTTGTGAGTAGTACTTGGGAATCTCTGGGGCGGGGGAGGGGGGAGAATGCACAATGGTATGGAAAAGTTGACTGGTGTTGCTGAGATGCATTACATAGCATCTTGATAGTAGAAAAGTAGTTAACCAAGAAGTTCAGGGACCATCTCTGGTAAACAGTTTAAGAGACAGATTAGCACAGCTAGTAACTCCACAGAAAAGTGTAGCTAAGCAAACCTTTCCTGGTGAGTCTCTGTTTAAAAAAGAATTTAAGTTGGCTCAACATCTTGGGACTCTGAATAAACAGGAAGGACTGGATTTTTCTAGCCTGGTGAATCTGATTGAAGCAGGACTATGACGGGGCTATTCAGAGTTGGAAGCAGTAGTGAAAGCAGTTGTCTCTCAGACTAGTTTAAGCGGCTACATGGAATGAAATTGTGTAGTGATCCTGCCTAAATTAAGGAGAATTCTAAAAGCTTATTATCAAGAGAAGGTGCCATAGAACTCTATGTCACGTTGCCTGATGCTTCTCAGGGAGTTAAAGAAAATGCTCAAGATTTCTTGTTGTGGGCTATGACATAAAACAAAAAGTACTGTTTGCTTCACAGGGGGAAAGTGCCCCTTAAACTGGGTTGCCAACAGCCTGCCTATTTAAGCAACCTGGGGTAGTCAAGCAAGACTCCCAAAGGACAGGGCCAAACCTATTGAATATGTGGGCAAAACCAGAAGTACAGAATTATAAGCTCTTAATGGGGGAACAGGAAAAGAAGTATGCATGTGGAAAAAGTTTACTTACTTTATATACATTACACCAACTCAAGTTGCTTAAAAACTTGAAGACCATAATACAGCACTGTTGAGCAAAGTTGCAATCCAAAGAATCGCCATACTAGGAGATAGCAGTCCCTGCAGTCCCTTGCTGACAAGCCAGCTCTGTCGCAACACCGTGATACAGTCAGGGGTCAGTTGTCATTTCAGACCAAAGAGCCATATTCTTAGCATCTTCCTTTTTAATGGAAAGTGTTGTGTGGTGGATCAGGCCTTGCGACTGAGGCTCTGATTTGCTGCACCACCTTACTTGTTGGTCGGAGCTCTTTGAAGGCCAGTGGGCCTTGGTTGTGACTCCAGAAGCCCCTTCTCCGTGAACCAGCTTCAGCCAGCACAGCCAGGCCGTTCCACAGCTTAGGATGAAGGTGGATGTGGAGCTGGCCACAGAGAGGCAGAGGGGGTTTGAACAGTCAGCCAGAAGGGGCTTTGGCATGCTTACTCCTGCCCTTTTACTTTCCCAGCAGGGTGGCAAAGAGGAGACAGTAGGCTTCAAGGTGCAGCAGCATAGCCACCCAAAGCAGCCACTGGGCTGCCAGAGCAGAGGCAGAACCCCTCGCAAGCATAGCAGAGAGCGATAGCTTGCCTGGGAGCAGACAAGATGCAACAGGATCAGCCAGCCAGGTGAAGCCAAGCCAGCAGAAACCTTCCCTGCAACCCTGAAGGAACCACACACAGTATGAGGCCAGCCTAGGCGACCTTTGCTCCTTGGAGAGTTGAGGCCATCAGTGAAGGCAACTGGATGGACTCAAATGTTTCTCTTCCTCCATCCCCTCCTTTCTTTTTGGTCTTGGACTTGCCTTAGACCCTATATCAAAAGAGCAAAAGCAAACATAGGTTTCTGTCTAGCCCTATGGCAATGGGTCTCCAAGGTGCCTCCTCCCAGAAGACCCCCCAAGACCCCCTCAACAGTTGACTGTCTCCTCTATGAACTGAGCCCTAGGCACCTAACACATGCCCTGCAACAGAAAAAAAATGCAAGGAGTTATGGGATCATGACCTCACAGAGCCAAGCAGCTTTTGGCCAATCCTGGGAGCTTCCCACTAGAATATTCAGTTTCAGATCTCAAAGCTAATCTTCAATAGAAGTATGGAGATTTTGGTCACCTAAAACAGCTAAACCCATTTCCTCTTAGCTCAGAAAAAGGAAATAATTGTTTCCAATAAATTAAGGATGTTACTAAGACAACCAAGCCTCTCTTCTGTGGGCAGAGGCCTTCAATGATGGTTGGGTATTAGGAGAGTGATGGCCATGAGTTTAGAAGAGAGTAGGCAAACTTATGGAAGATAGGCTTGTCAACAGCTATTAGCCATGGTAGCTAAATGTTGCCTCCATGTGTAGAGTCAGTATAACTCCTGAGTATCAGATGCTGGGGACAAATTATGAGGGAGCGCTGTTTCCTTTTACGCCCTGCTTGTAAGTTTCCTGAGGCATCCACTGTTGTAAAGAGAATGCTACACTAGATGGACTTTTGTTGGATCCAAATCAGGCTGTTCATAACCGTTAGTTGTGTTTTTGCTTCGAAGAGAGGAAAATGTACATAGTAATTTTTGCATTATTGTGCTCTTACCACTTTGTATGATACAAGTTAGGAGATGACAGAATGTTTAATTTGCATGTAGGGGAATTCCCTAGGCTGATGCGGCAGGTTTTGGTAGAACTCTAAAAACCTGCTTGCCCCGAGAGCCTTGTGCACATAGAGGAAGGGTCAGTCAAGTAATTGTGTAGGGCTCAAGCAGTTTACTGGTTAAAAAATGGCACTTTGAAGTATGCCCTGGAGACTGGGGTGGTGGGGCCAGAGTAATGTGCTCCCAGCACTCCATCCCTATAGGAATTCAGCTAAATGGTTCTGCCACTGGAAGACTTCAGTGGCTGAATTGTAGGGATTGGATTGGGCCCAATCCAGCCCCTCGCCCCAAGGCAGGATATTTACACCAAAAGCAACCCTGATGTGTTGGTCTAATCTTTTTTTGAAAATGTCAATGGGAAAAGATTTCACAACTTCCCAAGGCAGCCTATTCCATTGCTGAAATGCCACTGTGGTTCAGACATTTTCCCTAAACCCGGACCTAGTTTCTTGTAGTTTAGCAGCGGCAGTCCTAGCCTTATCGCCACCTGAAGATGCAAAGATCTGTTCCTGTGTCGCCTCTCTTCTCATCCCCCCCCCCCCCCGCATTTCTGTCTGAGGTGTTAATCTGCAATGACTCATCCACACATGCAAGTCAGTAATTGGTCTTGCAGGCCTCAGGCAATAGCCAAGTATCCATGGATCAGCCAGCATTGTGCATCTGTGACAATGCATAATTACCCATGTCAGTGCTGTTCTTCTCTTCTTTCCCCACACTGTCCCCAAAAGGAAGAAAATAAAAGAGAGAGGATTCTAAAAACAGGAAAGAATTATGTATTTCAGTGGAGTGGGGAGTGGACAAGCTGTGCCACAAATCATACATGGTTATATTTCCTTCTTTTATGGTTGCAGACAGACCACCCTTTATAAGCTGGTTAGTCCAGGATGATGTTTTATCAATGGGGACGAATGGCAGGTGATAGTCTCCTGAGAGCTCAGCTTGTTGAGGGAAAGATCCACCAGTGGTTGGAGAAAGTTGCACACCTCCAACTGAGGGGAGGGAGGCAGAGAGGGCCAAAAGCACGTTGCAGTTTGAATTGATGGGGGTGGGGAGAGAGTTTTCTGGGTGGAGTCAGCTAGAATTGTGGGTGCCACCTCGCGTGTGACCTCACGTGTGCGAGTTGATATCTGGGGATCTGCTGTAGGAGTGTCTGTTCGCTTCAACTTTGCTCTACCTGTAGATTTGTAAATAAAACATATCACAAAGGTAATGTAATTCTCTAGTGCTTTTTCATTCAAAGGAAATGAAACCCTGGAATGTTGCTCCTGGAACCTCTCACCACCCAGAAATGAGAAGTGCATAATAATATTTTTATTTTATAAAGTGTTAATTTGCACAGTGCTTTCCCCACCTTATGTTTGCCATTTGTGGCTTAGAAGCTTGCACTGCCAGTGTCAAATCATGGTTAAGCCAAAAGAGGCTTATATATGCATTAGTGCAGTAAATAGCACTTATTTACTGATTCGTTCCTTATTTACTGATTTACTGATTCGTTCCTTATTTGTGCTGCCGAGTTGAGCTCCGGCAACTGAACCAGCCATGAAGGAAGTTCCAATTTTGCTCTTTTTCTTTTTGTTTAAACATGCAGCTTATATATTTCAACAAGAGAGGGATTTTAAAAGCAAGAATTGTTCAGAATGTCGTACAGACAAGGACTAGAGAAATACCGAGACCTGGATGAAGATCAGATCCTTGGAGCACTTACAGAAGAAGAAATTAAGATGCTAGAAGATGAACTGGTAGACTTAGATCCAGATGTAAGTGATGGTAAAGGAAAACTTTTAAAAAGTGGCCTAGATCTTTTCAGTGGCTCTTAGCCATGATAGCTAAATTGAACTTCGATGCTCAGAGGCAGCATGCCTTTGAATACCAGATGCCGAGGGCAAACAACATGAGATAGCCATCACCTTTTGTGTGGTGCCTGTGATCTTCTAAAGCAGCCTTCTCTGACCTGGTGCCCTCCAGATGTTTTGGATTACAACTCCCAGCATTCCGAACCATTCACCATGCAGGCTGGGGCTGGTGGGAGTTGAAGTCCAAAATATCTGAAGGGCAACAGGTTGAGGAAGTTTTTTCTAAAAGTATATGACTGCGGCGGTCAGGATGCAAGGCCATCAAAAACTCTGAACCTAGGACCTGAGTGATGGAGGCAAGGATTCAGCCTGTGCACCACCACCAAACTCCAGCCAAAGGAGCCAGCGAGCTCTTAAGAGCAATAGGCCAGAGCAGGTCGTGCGGTACTTCTTGAACTGTATAAAAACATCCAGGTCAGGCATGCTTACTGGTCTGAACAATAGAGGATCCTGCTGCTGCTCTTTCCTATGGGAGCCCACCTTTGCCTCTGCCTCTCCTTGACCCTTTCCCTCCTGCTCAATTTGATGTGAGCTGAGTCTGATACTAGCTTCTTTTGGAAACTTTTTGGACACCTCCCTTGTCCATTTGATGTGTCTAGTGAAGTCTTGCCTGCAATTATTTATTTATTTATTTAAAATATTCATTGGCTGCCATTCAGGACAGAGTCCTTCCCAAGGCAGCATACAACATATAAAACTGATACGATACAATCAGCAATAACAACCAACAACAAATCCAGCAATAAAAACAGCAATCATGTCAGGAGAAGGCCAGAGTAAAATAATATGTTTTCAAGGCCTTCTTAAAAGCCTGAAATGATGGAGTATGCTGGACCCCCAATGGCAACTTATTCCAGAGGTGTGGGGCCACTGCAGAGAAGTCCATGCCACACTCTGTTTGGTGCTCTTAAGGATGTAAAGATTGCCCGCCTCCTGGATCAGATCAAGGTCTACCTAATCCCACACCCTGCTTCCAACAGTGGTTAGACAAGCAGGCTCGAAGGTAACAACCTTCCCATTGTTTGTCTGTCTCATATTCAGAGGCTGAACTCCTCACGTCACCCTTGATTTCTTAAGAGAGAGGTGCCAACTAGTGTGTTGCTAGTACCCTCTTGTCTGCCATTTTGGATGAGGAGAGATCAGCATGTGGATTATCAAGGTGCCGTGTGGCTTTCAGGTCTTAGGGACACTACATTGTTGTGGCTTGTTGTTGTTCAGTCGTGTCCGACTCTTCGTGACCCCATGGACCACAGCACGCCAGGCCTTCCTGTCCTCCACTCTCTCCCGGAGTGTGCTCAAGTTCATATTCATTGCATCGGTTGTGGCTTACACCAGAGAAATTGTCTACCTAGAAGTAGCCTGAGAGTCACTTCACCAATTATGGGATGCTGCAAGGACATTGTAGGTTCACCTGTGTTTGTCACAATAAATGTGCAGAGTTTGAAGATGAGATGTGCATATCCCCAAATTCGCGGGGACAAATACCAGGGAGCTGGATTGGCTGCAGCTCCCTGTTCCATGACTGCTGTGTGTGTGTGTCTGGAGATCTGTGTCTCCCCGTCATACTGTAATGGCTTTCAAATGAGGACATTAGTGGAAAGTTAGTTTGTTTTGATGTTTCCTCAAGGAGCACTACTGGCTAAAATATGTCTCTTCAATTCCTTTTGATGATTGGTAGCTGCTACCTATTGGGTTGGGTTCCAGAGAGTAAACAGTTTTCTGGTTTGGATGTAACGCTAGATTATAGTTTAACACTATGGCTGGGTTTGGATAATGGTTAACACTTCAGAGCAAGTCAGGATATTAAACCATGGTTTGAAGTTGGTTGAATATCCTGACTTGTTCTGAAGCTGTCAGCCATAGTTTCTTGATCTGGAAGAAATGGGAAACTATAGTTAATTAAAGGCTTCCTGGTTTGTTTCCCCGCTCCCATAAAAAGAAGAGTAAAGGGGCTGCGTGCACAGGCAAAATACTCACTTATATCTCTGCTTATTAAATGGAGATATGACCATCTCAACTTTCCTAGTCAAGGCTACCTTAGTGATACTAACAACATTCAGAGTAATGACAAAGTGGTTTTGCGGGAGTACTTGCTGTTCTAGAACACCATGCCAGTCTCCCATTATGTCTTAAACAGAATCATTGCATCATCCCAACTTGCCTGCAGTTTAAAACTACTATACGCTTCATCATTGTTGTGCTAGATTTTCCTGCACAATTCAATGAACGCTGGCAAGCTTTGAATTTTTCCAGCATTTAGCCATTAGCATTCGTGCACCTGCCAATACGTTACTCTCCAAGACCTTGTTATCATTCCTCATGGCCTTTCCCGGAATCTTTAAACCAAAGCGGTGGAATCCTGGAGGAATGAGCCCCTGTAATTGTCTGAATCACTTCCAACAGTTCATCCCTGAAATGTTGGATTACATTACAATACCATCACATGCACACAAAATCTGCATTTGAAGCATGACAATGCCAGCATTGGTTAGATCAACATGGCTGACTGGGGGATGCTGAGAGTTATAGTCCAACACATCTGGTGGGCACCAGGTTGGGGAGGGCTGGGTTAGATAGCATTTTTGTATCCGTATTGTGTGAATGTAGGTATCTTGTGCTGGGAGCTACACTGCAGTGGGCTCTCCCATCGTTCCCTGGCCCAAGTTGCCCATTTATTTTATTTATTTATTTCATTTCTATACCGCCCAATAGCCGAAGCTCTCTGGGCGGTTCACAAAAATTAAAACCAAATGGCACACAATAAAACAATATAAAAAACTTAGAACATTAAAACCACAATATAACAATACAGCCACAATAAAACCTAGCAGCAGTGCAGGAATTTAAAATACAGATTTAAAACAGCAAAACTAAAAGTCTAAAAAGCTGAAATGCCTGGGAAAATAAAAACGTCTTCACCTGCCGCCAAAAGGAATACAATGTAGGTGCCAGGCGAACCTCACTAGGGAGCTCATTCCACAGCCAGGGTGCCACATCAGAAAAAACTCTCCACCTAGTAGCCACCCACCTCACTTCCTTTGGCCACAGAGAAGGGCCACTGAGGATGATTTTAAGGTCCGGGCAGGCACATATGGGTGGACGCAATCCTTCAGATAACCTGGCCCCAAGCAGTTAAGGGCTTTAAATGTTATGTCAACACCCATCAGGGCATTGACATGCTGAGCCAGATGGGCCCTAGGGTAGTGGACACCAAGCAGTGGTTTACAGCAAGAGTTGAATGCTCCATCCTTTGGCTGGAGCAGTGAGGGACAGAGCAGCAGAGGCAGAGAGAGGAATTGCACAGGTTGGCAGGGGACCTAGATGGGTGCCCCACTTCAGCCAGGACACCAGTAGTGTCTACAAGGGGCAAGCCGACCCTCTGCCCTTCAGCCCTGGAGTTGCAGTTTGGTCAACAGGGAGAAGAAACACCGTCCCTTTTGCTGGCGTTTGAGGACTCTTGACAAGCAGCAGAATCAAAATGGAGCAAAAACAGAGCTTATCACCATGCTTTCCATAACTGGAAAGTCTTTAGGGGAAAAAACCTAAGGTGGAGGAAAAAAACACCCCAAATCAGCCCAATGAGTACTGTGAGTGTCTGTTGGGTAAAAATAATGGGAAACCAGGAAGAGTGGTGGGAAGGGATGGATGGAATGGAGTATTCTGGAAGAGGGTATGGCTGGAACCCACAATGCAACATTTTGTTGCAGTTCCCACTTATCCCTAATAAATATTTGCCTATGAAAAGATTGTGGTTGTGTTCTCCACATGAATATTATGGATTCATTCACAGGGCCAGATCACATGGGTGGACAGCAAAATGGGTACAGTCGGCATGTGGTAATTCAGCATGATCACGAGATTTTCTACACATGGCTGTTAATCCAATGTATCTACTTCCGGTTTCATCACAGAATTGAGATCCAAGCTCTATACAAGGAACATTTCCTTTCCTGCTTTTCCACTACATAACGTCTAGGCAGCACTGTGCTATAGCCGAATAGTGCAAATACAGAAGAGGAAATTGTGCTTTCTTTCGCTTTCACAATTAAATGCTGCATTTTCCCTGCTCTAAAAATACGCGTGGAAAGTGCTGATTTGACGTAGAAGTGAAACTGGAGGGTCACAACATCTAAAGAACCCATGAACAACGGTGAAAGGGGAATGGTGAGCACACGATAAATGCCGCATTTAGAAAAGCCCCCCATTTAAGAATATGAGTTGCTGATGAGCAGTGGTCACTATGCTCCTCCAAAACCTTTTTCTTCTGTCTCCAAAATCTAGAATGCGCTATTGCCGGCAGGAATGAGACAGAGAGATCAGACGAAGAAAACACCCACTGGCCCCTTTAAGAGGGATGACCTTCTGGCACACTTGGAGAAGCAGGCGAATGATATTAAAGACAGAGACGATCTGGTTCCTTTCACAGGGGAGAAAAGAGGTAGGAGTTGGAGAGGTATCTCAACATGGGGGTTTCTCGTCTTTTCAGGATGTGTGTTAAATTAACTGAGTCTCTCCACAGGCACCTAGGTTTAGCCCCCGCCCCCATGGTATTCCCCAACCCCTCAAATGCATCCCTTAAATGTCTCACCTGTAGGTGGATGGCTGCCATTCATTCCTCTAGAGGAAAATAAAACAGTGGGGAGGGCAAACACTCTCTTTTTCACCTTGCACTGAATGGTCTGGCAACAATGAAAAGAATCTCACAGTGGGGTACAGTGTGTGTGTGTACCCCCTGCCCCCCCCCACACACACATATAGCTTCCTGAAATTTACAGCCCCACCCTCCACCACACCCACCATATTGGGCATTTTGTTGGTATATAACAAGTTGGAATGCCAAATCCTTTTCCTTAACTCTTAGTTTCTGGTCATGTGGAACATCACAAATGTTTAAGAACAAGCCACAATTCCCTCCTTTACCCACCTCCAAATAGGGTGGCCAGATGCAAAAGAGGTACAGGGACCTCCTGCCCCTTTAATAGTTGTGCAGCAGAGGGAATTTCAGCCAGTGCAGCTTGTCTACAAGGGGCACCTGCTCAAATTCCTTCTTCTGCAAAACTATTAAAGGTGCAAGAACCCTGCTCTCTTTTGCATCTGGCCCCCAAATCCCGCCTTTTTTACCCCCTTCCCACCCCAGATACCCACTCATCCTATCCCCTGCCAAGGGGAACATAACGTTTAAGAAAATGTCAAGTCCATCAAACCCTGGGTCCACTGCTCAGTCTTCAGATTCCAGCATAGCAAGACTAAAAGCTTGTTGTTGTTGTTCGGTTGTTCAGTCGTGTCCGACTCTTCATGACCCTGTGGACTGTAGCATGCCAGGCCTTCCTGTCCTTCGCTCTCTCCGGGAGCGTGCTCAAGTTCATGTTCATTGCATCGGTGATGCTATCTAGCCATCTCATCCAAGATAATTATTTATTCGTACAAACTCTTATAGGCCAACTTATACATGTCTACTTAGAAGTAAGTCTCATTGAGTTCAATCAGACTTACTTCCAAGTAAGTGTGTAATGGATTGTTGCATATGAGTATAATCTTAATTACGTATTTTTGTCAGCCTTTCTCTTTAAAATAAATCCAAGTCCAGAGAGTGAGATTGTGTTGCTGAAACTTGGCATTTCTAAAACCAAGCCATTGTTCAGCCTTGGTAAACACCCCCACACTAATTTAAAAGATGTGTTTTTACAAATGTAAACTGAATAGAGAGGGCTGTTCCGTAAAGGACTGTTTTTAGTTTTCTGTTTCATCTCAAGAGACAGCCCAGTGAGCAGTTGCTTCTTTGTGAGGCCTAAATTTAGCGCTGCTCAACCTTCAAGCCGCTTTTGGGATAGTGTGGTCTTTGTCCTCCTTTTCATTCCTTGTAACATGGGCAGCAAGGACAAAAATAGTCCCAGTGTCACATTCCCTGCCCAGAGCAATGAGTGTGCTATCTCTTTTGCATCTGTCTCCTGGATGGCTTTCTAAAGAGGTGCCTCTTTTCTTCATCATAGCACTGCTTGTATTTCTACTCTTTCAGTTCTGTCTGGATCCTTCAAAATCAAACTTTCATTAAACTTTAAAATGTTTTTTCCCCCGTTAGAGGGGGAAATAGCCAAATGGGGCATTAAAAATATGCAAACCTCCCCCACCGGCCCCTTCATATTCTGTGCATTTCCTTTACACTAAAGGGTTGATTGTTCTGCAGTATTTCAATCCACTGGCCCCTCCATTTTGTGTGTCCATTGGTGTAGTGGAGTCAGGGCTGGCTGGGGTACAGCAACTGCATGTCCTTATTAGCAGGGACACTGACCTCATCTGCCAGCCCTCCCCCGCCCCTTCAGAATTCCCCGTCCCTTCTGAGCTTAGCTGAAATCCTCACGAATTTCCCCAGCAACAATATAGGGTTCCCTGTTGTAATGCAAAGTATTTTGGGGTGTCATGGTCATCAATGGGCAATTAAGACCCATTAGCGCTACAAAAAAACCATGCTCCTGGTGGAGATGAAAACTGGTAGAACATACCTGCCTGAATTTTTTGCATCTCCTTGTGGGGTGTGGCTGTGGGGACTGTCATGATGAACGCCTGCACTTCAAAACTTGCTACACCACTGTGTGTGTCTGTGTGTAACTTGAAGATTTCAGTAAAAAAAAGTTGGATGTACAAAATTTCATTTCTCCCTAACTGTAAATGCCCACCATGGTAAATACTGTGCAATGCAATCACTATTTTATGTTGATGCAGCAGATAAGGAGGTCTTAACCATTCAATGATTTTATCCTTTGGGTGCTTCCAGACGAGGCTTTTCTTGCACCATTGCCCTGTCTCATTCACGGATTTTTACAGAGGGTCCAGACAGTGTCATCTTCCACTCATTACCCTCCCGTGTTTCCCCACCACTGCTTCCGTCTTTTTTCTTACTGCAGAAAATCCATTAAGGAGAAAAAGACGGAATAGCTGCACAGTGCCTTCTAATTGGTAGCGCTAGGAGCCCTCCATCTGGAAGCACCCTACATACTGCCGGGAAGTTTTGAGTTGAAATAAAAAGGGCATGAGTAAGTATCAGGGGTGTATGTGAGAATTGATAGGAATTAACTATGAGTGTCAGATATCCATGCATAGTTGTAGCCCTGTACTGTTAACGGAAATAGTTAATCTATTTTCTTTTATTTTTTAACATTAAATTGGAGTCATTGTCAAGTATACCTCATTTAAAAAAAAAACCCATGATGACTTAATTAGGGTCTAGTTGTCCCCAATTTCAGATAAATAAAGTGCTTTTTACAAGTGTAGGAGGGTTTTAAAGGTATTAACATTATTAAATAATTTTAATAACATTGGAATTTAACAATTAAAATAAGAGCCAAGTTTTTTTAAAAAATCAGGCATTCTAGTACCTATGCATTCATTCATTGGCCAGAACCCTGCATGATGGGAGCTAGTTTGCTTCTCACTGAGCTATTGGGGTAAGTTACTGCTTGCATATTTTTTCCTTGTATCCCTGTAAATACTAGAGCTAACTCAGCTTTCCCCAACCTGGTGCCTTTCAGATGTGTTGGATTACAGCTCCCATAATTCCCAACCAGCATGGAGGGCATCAGGTTGGGGGAGGCTGGGCTAGAGAGTTACTTTTGAAAGAAAGAAAGAAAGAAAGAAAGAACGAAAGAAAGAAAGAAAGAAAGAACGAAAGCAGAACGAAAGCAGAAAATTTAGGGAAGAAGCCTTGAAATGCTGTTGATAGGTCCAGCCTTCCTCAGGCACATCCCCCACTAACCCCCCCTCCTGAAAGCTGAAAGTTTAGAATCCTAGAATTGGAAGATACCTCAGAGATCATCTAGTCCAACCCCCTGCTCAATTTGGGAAGGAACGTGGAATAATGCTGAGAGGACTTGGCCCCACAGGTGCATTCCACTTCCAGCCCTTGCTGTAGGAGGAGGCGAGACACACCTTATCTTTGTTTTCCTGAAAATAGGAGGGTACTAAAAACCATTGACTGTTGACATAAGCAAAACGTGAGTGGTACGAAGCTGGTATTCTAAACTTTGTGTGAAGACCAGGTATGATATAAAATGAGATCTCACGGTGTGTCCCTCACCTGTGGGGTGAGCCTGGCTTCCTCTCAACTTTGCAACTAAAACGAGAGATGTGCATACCAACAATTCCAGTGCTGACACAGCTCTCGGTCTTGCTTCAGGACAGGTGAACACCCTATTTTCCAGAAAGACCGTAGAAGGTTCATGGATTTTATATGTTCATTTGTTCTGTTATTAATGTTTTTAAATGATTTTTTAAAACCGGCTCCAGGGACTGGGAGGTGGGGCGGCAGGACCCTCACCAGGGGATGGGGCGGGGGGGCAGCCAATCAGTACCCTGCACAACCAGCTTCTCCTTCATCCTTGCAGTATCAGGCATTTCTGAGCTTGACGCTGCAGAGGAAAGGTATGTTTGGACTGGACACAGGGAAGGTGCTTCCAGAGCAGCCCCTTTGCTCTAAAAATGTTAAATGGGCCATTACCTGTTGTCATAGGTTGTATCCATGTTGCAGCTTCCATCAGTGACTGTTGTGCTAAACCAGAAGAATTGCAAAATGATCCACAAATGTAGCGCTGCAGTGATGGCTGGGTACATTATGGCATTTCTGAAGATTAAGAATACACATCCCCTTTTCCCTAGTGCTCAAAAAGCTGGTGCTCAAGAATCATAGACCCGATGTGAACCTGGTTTGTTAAACTCTGGGTTGTTGTGAGAGAAGCAGAAGTGAGCGAGTGTGCTGACTCTGACCTCCGGATCTCTCTTACTGCAGCTGTGTGGAGTAGAACATCCCAGGGACACCCCATCCCTGGGTTGTTTAGCATGATATCTGCATGCAGCAATCTGGGTTGATGGGGGAGAGACAATCCAGGATTGTAACCCAAGAACAAACCATGGGGGCTACAACTCCGTGTTCAGACATCATGCTAAACAAGCCAGGGATGGTGCGCCCCTGGGTTGTTTAGCTCAGCAGGAGCAATTGTGTGGCCCTGAGCCAGCACGCTTGCTTGCTTCCTCCCACTAGTTCACGACTTCCATTAGTAGCCATGACATCCAAACTTATTGAAAGAGTTGGATGGGCCTTATAAGTCATTTAGTTCAACCCCCTGCTTGGTGCAGGAAATCCAGAGGAGGAGGAAGAGGAGGAGAAAGGATCCAGGAGGGAGGCTTGGAAGGCAGCAGCAAGGGAGAGGGTCTTCTTGGTGGTGGCCCCCCAATTATGGAATGATCACCCTGATGAGGCCTTCCTGGCACCAACATTGCTATCTTTTGGGGGTCAGGTTAAGACCTTCCTCTTCCCTCAGATGTTTGGCAGCATATGATGAGGTTTGAAACTGATCCCGGATTTTTCTTATTGTTGATTTTTTAAATTGTTTTAGATATATGTGTCTCTCTGTGTGCAATTTGTTTATATGTTTGTATGTAAATGGTTTTTATAATGTATTTTAAAGGTTTTTAATCTTTCTAAACTACCCAGAGAGCTTCAGCTATTGGGTGGCATAGAAATGTAATGAATGAAGTGATACAGTTACCCCTTTTCTACCATGCTGAAACCAGTGCAGCCAGGTTGAATTAGTTTCCCTAGTACTCTCTTGCAAAACAGAAGACACCTTAGGGCCAAACCAGACATTACTATAATTGCATAGTTAGCAACTATGCTTAGGGTTCTAAAAATACTAATACTAGGAGGCAGCCCCAGTGCAAACTCTCTCACCACCTGAAGTGGCACAACATGCACTGCTGCTTTGTGCCCCTTCTTGTCACTGCCTCCCCCGCCCCCCCCCCCTTAACTTTGCTGCCACCATACAGGCTCTATGGAGAGCCACGAAGCAGGAAGAAGTGACCTCCTAGGTCTTGCAAGAGCTCATCTGGGTCTTGTGAGACCCACCTGAGCTCTCATGAGAGTCTGACAGCTGCTTCTTTTGGCCACAAAGCTCTTAAAAGGGAAACAGAGGGCAGGCAGCTGCTCCAGAGAGCCCCGCTTACCGCTCTCTCACTGTGGGAAATGCCATGGCGTGAGAGCAGCTGGCAGGGCTCTCTAGAGCACCCCTTGGAGGTAGTTGAGGCTGGTGGTGGCAGGCCCTCCTGGCTGAGGCGGGGTAGCAGGGAGTGATGCAGTTCGCCACTGCACTGCCTGATGCAGGTATCTCACCTGCTTCATGGGTGGGCTGGCCCTGCTTGGTGGGGTTTAAGCCTGCCCTACCCAATCACAATCCCAGTGAAAGTGCCCCCCCTCGCCAGTGTGGCATTTAGCATAAGGTGGTAATTGGTGCTAATGGGAGCTTTTTTCCTATCACTAACTGCTGTGTAGAGGTGGTGATTTTCATCGGGATTGTGACTGAGAATATGCACTGTGGGCCTGATGAAAATTCCCTGAAATTAGTATGTATTCTTTTTTTTTTTAACCGCCATGGTTGCTTGCTAACCATGCAATTCAGGTAATGTCTAGTTTGTTTTTCTGCATTAGAATCAAAGCATACTTACCGTCCTGTGCAGTCAAAATTTTCTCCTTCGTAGTAGAACACGCTTGTTTTGTTCCTGATCCTATACATTTCATTTACTCATTTGTCAGATAAAGCCGTCAGCAATAAGGAACTTTATATCCCCATCATTAAAACAATTGCCAGCCTGATGGAATGGAGCTGATCTCACTTTTTGTGTTTATAGGAAAAGTCTGGGTCCCCAAGCAGAAGGCCATTGATCCTGTTTTGGAAAGTGTAACTCTAGAACCGGAACTGGAGGAAGCACTAGCAAATGCCTCAGATGCTGAGCTCTGCGACATTGCTGGTAATTTGCGAGACTCTATGCATTTGGTTTCTGCTTATAATTATCATTTATTCCCCATAGCGTAGTGCTATTTGCATAAGCAATGCTTTTAAAGGAACTTGCATGTGAGAGGTGCGGGACTGCAGAAAGCCTAGATTTTTAAAATAAAAACTGAAGAGTGGCACAATCTCCACAGCTGTAGTTGTCTTTAGCACTTCTCTTCTGTTTTCCTTAAAGGACCCCCACCACAAAGGTTGTAATGAACGTGTGATGAAATGGTCGCACCTATAGCAGCCATGTCACACCCTCTGGTGTGGGCAGAACATAGCAGGGTGTACACACCGGAAAAGGGCAATTCATTGCAGTGCAATCATTCATTTATGAGTTGCCCTATAGTTGAAGCTCTCAGGACGATGTACATAACAACGATAATAGCAATATTATAATAACAGCAATATTACGATAATAGCAATAGTCCCAATAGTGTGGAAAGTCTATCTTGCCATTCTGCTTGTAGTTTATAATGAAAGAGCAATGTCTGGGTAGCGCTAGAAGCCAACCCATCTGGAAGCAGCCCTCATCTTCCGCTTTTCCCCATGCCCTCTGACAGGAGGCCTGCCCACTGTGCTCTTGAACTTGCTCTTGGCAGTGAGCTCATGATTGGGGGAAACCTCTAGTGAGAGGGAACTGTAGAAGAGACCTAATGAGCAGGTGAAGGGTTATTCACCCTCTTGCTACCAGCCATTTCTCTGTTGTGAATTATCCCCTCGCAACGCCACTTCCAGAGGATATCACCAACCATGTACTCTCCTTCCATGTTTTTGGTGTGGCTGATCTTCTCTAGCAGTTGGGGAGAGGAAGAGCAGGTAAGATTAGCCACACTGGAGAGAACAAGGAAGGAAAGAGCCCCCGTAGGGATCCAGCTCAAGGCAACAGTGTGGAGGCAGTGGAGCCTTCTTCCTTGCTGGGAATGCTCTGCTGCCCATTGGGACAAGTATGCAAAGGAGTTTGCTCCCTTTGCCGTGATTCCAAACATGGAAAGGTAGGCTGGGAGGTGGGCATCACTTGTTATTTATTGGTATTTATACCCTGCTGTTCAGCCAGGATTTGCTCCCAAAGCGGCTTGCCACTTAAGAAACAAAGTTCAATACGTTAAGGATATCTGGAGTGTTTATGGCAATCTCTTCCAATTCCTGTCAGTTGATGTCGTAGTTTGGGTTCCAGGTTCTTCCTTCCAGAAGGAGGGGGCAGAAGGAATTGTAGACGGGCAGGGGGTGGCTTCCTTTCACTAAATGGAGGAGGAATACGTTACGCACTACTGGCTGGCACACTTTTCTTTGATTGTTTACAGGGCTGCTGTCAAGGGTAGGCCTGGCTGGGCAACTGCCGAGGGCCCAGACCCCAGCAGGGGCCCACTGACAAGTGCCCCCTGGAGTTGTTCCTCCTCTTCACCATTGTAAGCTGCTTGCTCACCTGCCTCTCGCTCTGGCCCAGACAACAGGGGTGGCGAGAAGGAGGAGCAGTGGATGGCACTGTCTGCTTGCTCACTGGCTCGCTGCCTGTCAAACAAGCAAATGATAGCAATGATGAGAAAGAGAAGGAGGAGCAATAGCAGCTGGTGACAATGGTGGTGAGAAGGTAGAGTCACTAAGGGAGGGAAGCCACTGAGGGGTGCCTTGCCCAAGGGCCCTCAGAAACCTGGAGCCAGCACTGGTTGTTTAGTTTACCATACTGTGGCCTTATGACTAAGTCTGTGAGGCCCAAATTAGTCATGGCATTAATTTACACAACAGCTGTGTCTTTAGCACCTCCTTCCCCTCTGTAATGCCTAGAATTACTTGCCCACATTGTGATGTCACTGCACTCTGCATTTTCCTTCCCCTTGTTAGCAGCAGCAGCTGGTGATGTGGTGCAGGGAAATGTGGAGCATTGTGATGTCACAATACGGGTAAGTGTTACAGAGGAGGAGGGGGAGATGGATGTGTGTCTTCTGTTTTCATGGTTGTGTCTAGTCCAGGCCTCTGGCGAGGAGAGCCTAGTGCAAATAACTTTGGCTTATTTCCCGTGAGTGAACATTTAACACCCTCTTCATTGATTTGACTAAAATCTTCTTCCCTTTGTTCATCTCCTATTCACTGAACCGACTCACTCCTGCTTAAACTATATCTGTTTTTTCCAGCCTGCTGTCTGTTCCTCCCATATTCCCATGACATCATCCATCTCATTAGAAGTCGCAGAGGGACTGTAAGAGAACCATGCTGGTGGCTTCATGGTCCTGTTGAGGAATGCAATACTGCATTAGGCCTGCTGCTCTTTCTGGCTCTCCAGAACCATTTTGCTGCTTTGTCATTTTCTGTTTGCAAAAGCTATCTGGAGTTCTCACCACAGGCCAGGGTGCTGCTTGTTTGCTTATATACTTCCTTCATCATATGCAGATTGACAAACTGGAATCCTCTCCACTGGTCTTACTCATGAGTAACCACCCAGCAGCTGCTCTGATCCTTGCTTGAACTTGCAAGCTGGTGTTCAGCCCATGCTAATGCTTCACATGCCAGCTGGGGATGCTTACTTATGAGTAATTTGGCACACATGTGAAGAGCAGCAACAGACCATTCTGACAAGAGAAGGGATAGCTTCTGTCCCCCTGCCCCCCAAGAACATATGCCTGTGCAATTCCCCTGTAATCCCAAGCTGTGTGAGAGATCTGTTCGTGGGCAGCAAAAAAGAAAAAAATTAGAAGCCCGTGTGAGCCCAATATACCCACCCATGAAGGAGGCTGCTTGCTGTATATCTGCATGATTCAGTGCTCTGGCATTACCTCCTTCCAATCATTCTCTACTAGGGGTGGGTAATTCTGCCATGTCTGTGGATTGGATGTGATTACATCCTGCAGTCATTCCTGATGCAACGATAGCAGAATTAGCTGGCCTCAGAGGAAGCTACTGGTTGCATCTCTGCATGAGTCGCCACTCTAGTGAAATGAATGCCAAGAACAGTGACTTCTGGAGGTGCCTGTTGTCATTAACCCCCCGACCCCATGTAATTCTCACACTTAACGCATTCTGTAAGGAAACCTTTTGGGGTGTAAGTGTTAGCAGGCCTCCAGTTTAATTCAAAAGAGAGTGTGCTGTAGATATTAGATGTTTTGGGGAAACTACAGTATCTTGTACTAAAGACACTGAACACACCCTTTCAGATAAGTAGACTTTTTTTGAAATAAACTGTTTCTTGACCTGGAGTCATACTGGAATATGGGAAATGCTGATTAAGAGAAGAGCTTGTCTGCTGTTTGGAAGAGATGGTTTGGTATTCTTTGAAATTTGAGCCAGGGATTCAGCTTGACTTGAATTGGTCTATCCTTTTTTCATAAATTGTCTTCATTCCTATCTGTTGACACACTTCTTCCAGATATAGATCAGTGGTTTCAAAATGTATTTTTCAGGACCCTTGGAGGCTCTCAGAGTTCCTCATTTGAAAAGATCAATAGTAGGAGACAGGATTCCCTGAAAGATATGACTGTTGACCACTATTGAGCTTCCCATGCAACGTGTAGAAGCATTGGACACATTCTTGGCTGTGTGGGAAGGCTGATGCCAAGGTCTGATGGGCCTGCCTGGCACCCCATACAAACTGGGAACAAAGCCTAGAACACACTGTGATATCCTCTGCCATGCTTACACGTCCCCTGGAGAACACAGTGGGGAATCTCAACAGACAAAATGAACTGAGAAAAGTTTTCTGCAGACTTGAGAAATGCCGGTCTAGGAAACAGAATCACAATAAAAACTCAAAATAATTTTCTTGAGGTTTTTTAAAGAAAGGTTTTCAGCAAGAAGCAAGATTTCCAAACTATGAAACAAATGTGGCTGAACATCTGGCTGTGAGCTTGTTGCTGCTTATTCTAAAAGCCGCTGAAGCTAGTGCTCATATAGACATCTTCTGAGAAGAATGCCTTACTCACATTTCCATATTGCTTGTAACAAGTTTCTAAAAATCAAAATGTCACTCCATAATTTCTCCTAGAATGCCTATAGATTGGCCCTGGGTCTACAAATGCCAAACAGAATGAAATAGTGGATGGGTACAGAGCGGTGATGATGGTTTCCATGTGTGTATGTGATGTACGTGTGTGTGTGTGTGTGTGTGCTGTCTTTCTCTTTCTCTGCCACCCCACCTTTCTATTACAATAAAAAAAATAAAACAACACCAAACAGTGAAGACATTAAAATCATTCTTGGAAAATACAGCACACTTAAAAACTGCACCATAGAGAGAGGTTTTAACTGACAATATAAGGATCCAATTGATTTTTACATGTAGGAGCATTCAGAAGTATCCCCAACTTGGAAGTGGCATGGTCCATTCTGCTATCTCATTCCCATCCCACTTTGATGTATGTGTAGTAAGCCAAGTGTACTGGAGGGGCAGTGAATAGGCCACAGGATCAGGGCTCTCTAAGCAAGGAGACCTGGGTTAGCAGGAACTGTACTGAAGGAGCTAATGTACCAGTAACCAATAGGCAGTGACTGAGTGGGTCCTTCTGCCTTGCTGCCTCCTGGAGCCTCAGCAAAGCCTTGATCTTGTTGCAGAACTCAGAGTCAGAGAGGCCACGGAGTGAAGGAAAAAGAGTTTTTATTTAACGCGCGGGCTTAAGGCTGGAATCATTTCTAAAGAGCCAAAAGCCCCGATTTACATCAGCAGATTGTTTTTATAGACATTGTGACACATAGGAAACAGCTCCTCCCCTCCCTCCTGTGTGGGGTTGCAGTCCTCAACATTTCTTCTCTTAGCACCATTGTTTATAATACAAGAAATGGGTTATAGGGTAGCCATGATAAGCAAAGAACAGCAGAGAACATGATATACATATCACTATGACCTTAGCCTTTGTTGACATGATAAGAAATTCCTGTGTCTCGTCATCTTACAAACATATATTTCAGAGAGCAAGAGCTCAGCAAGAACATGAAGCATGAGGCTACTTAGTCTGACCCCCGATATGGCTGCTACATTCCCCCCTTAAATGCATAATTTCATTACAGTTATAGCATTTTATTACGCAAATAGACATTCTGGTTTGCGAAGCATAACACAGGACTCTTATAGCAACCCTCTTACTTAATATCTTGTTGAGCTATTAGAGCATAGAGGGCGGCAGTTTTACTAGCTGAGACATAAAACAGATTGGTTAAACAGCGCATAAGACAAGGAATGCAAAGGCATAACAGTATTTCTATGAACAACACTGGTAGAATTAGGATGAACAATGCTTTAAGCCAGCTAAGATCTGGAAGCCAAGAGGTTAACCAATCGAGCTAATCATGTTGTCCTATTGTTATGTCAGCCACTATATGGTGCAGATTGTTGATCTGTTCATTTACAGCATTACTATTATTAGTCAAATTAAATGATGGAGGAGAAAAAGATAAAAAAACCTGTTTGCAGGTATCTCTCTTGGCAAACAAAAATGTTTTACTCTCGTGATGTTAGCCAGGTGAAGCCAGTAATTATTAGCGAATCACTGGGACAGATTTCTATCTCTAGGGGCAGACCCCCCTTTTTTGCACCTTATTAAGGAAACACAATGCAACACTACTAACACTACAACACGCATGTTTGATCTTCTTTGGGATCTGACCGTACGCTGGGCAGCTATTCACCTGGCAAGCTGCAGTAGGGTCTAGTCCCCTTCTTCAATTCTCCAGTTGCAGGGCTGTCCGTACACAGGGTGGACAGTCTCCCGGTGTGCCCACAGTAAGGTCTAGCCTGAGTCTTCTTACTGCTTTTTCAGAATAATTTTCAAAGGATTTTCAGGATTTCTGTTCACAGTCTACTCTCCCCCTCTTGCTCTCTTGACTCGTGTCCAATGTATCCAGGGTTTAACTCCAGCTACTTTTACAGCTGTGGGGGTAGAAAGTATAACAATTTTTGGTCTTTTCTACTTGGGAGTTAAAGGGTCATTTTCCCACTCTTTAACCCATACTTCATCTCTTCGTTGGAAAGGATGAACTTCTGTGATGGGAATTGGGGGCTTATTTTCTAAGATAAAGCGACGCTGGGCTTGAAGAACTTTGCCCAGTGTTTGGACTTCTTGTTTAAGGCTAACGTTTGCTTGCTCTTGATGCCGCTCCAGTGTCAATCATGAAGTCAATGTCACGGCCCCTCACAGTCAATGTCACGGCCCCTCTCAAGCTGTCTTCTGTCTCGCCCGTTCTGGCTCCTTTGGTTTTCTCTTTTGTGTATTTGATTTATTTTATTTGGGCATTCACGCCACCAATGTCTATCTTGTCTACACTGGGCACACTGTGCCTCTGCTGGGTCTTCTTCTATTTTTTCGTCTACGTCTTCTTGGGCCTCTGGGTCGAGGGGGGTATATTGGCGATAGGCATCTAAAAGGCGCTCCAAGTACGCTCTGGGGCCTCGGTGGCACCTTGCAGCACTTTAGACGCCTTGGTCATATTAACTGACTTCTTCATACTTGCCCTCATGGCTTTTAACAGCAGGGTTTGATACTGGGTGAGGCGCTCTAGCCCCGCTTATGTTTTGGGATTCCACCGAGGGGTTTTTTGTTTTTTTTATAAGGAGACTTTATTGGGTAACTTACAGCACACAGGCGTACCTAATGGTTGGATCAGACAGCTTTTCTGAACCACGAGCTATTGGGCTAAATGGATTTTATACCATACATATTACCCATGAGGCAGCACAACACTAGCAAGCATTTTCAGCATAGGCTAGAAGTGTTTGGTTCTCAGGCACAGCCTCCTGTAAACAAACTTCGCTTCCCAGGCAAAGTGCTTGATAACACTTTCACTCATTAGTATGGGAAGAGAAATCTCTCTTTTTTTTGCTTTCTTTTTCTTGCTGATCTGTCTGTATTGTAGATCATGTTTCAAACTTTTTACGTAAAACTTTTTGCTCCATGCACCAGCCTTGTCTCTTCATTTGTCTTTTTTCAGTTAAACTCACTTACTTAAAACTTTCTGCCCTACACTAGTCCCAATGACGCACATTTGGGATAGGCTCTTCTTCTCCTTCTAGTTACATTTTTTTATTTTAAAGAACTATTACATTATTGTGGCTACTTTACCACCAGGTAATAAGCTCTAGGCACAATCAGCTGCTTCTAATTCACTCTGGGGTAGGGGTGCACGAAAGTCACTTACCTGGTCTTGCAGCTTTTCGCGGTGGGGGGGAGGCGCTTCGCTGCTCTCCCCCCGAAGTTCAGGCCGGGGGGGAGGCTTCCCGCCTCGCCCGGCCGAAATTCAGGCCAGGGGGGAGGCTTCCCGCCTCGCCCGGCAGAAATTCAGGCCGGGGAGGAGGCGCCTCGCCCGGCCGCGAAATAAAAAGTAAAACAAAAACAAAAACGCCCCCGTGATAGGCTACGTGATGATTAACGTAGCTTATCACGGCTAGATCTGCAAAGTCAGCCGTGATAGGCTACGTCAATCGTCATGTAGCCTATCACGGGTGACTTTAAAAAAAAAAAAAAAGGCGTGTACGCAAATGGCAGCCCCCATAGGGAGCCGCCATTCGCGTTCCTTATTTGGTCGCTGTAGTCTACGTAAATCTTTACATAGACTACGGCGAAAATAAGGGCAACGCAAATAGCGTTGCCCTTATTTTCGCCGTAGTCTACGTAATCTTTATGTAGACTACAGCGACCAAATAAGGAATGCGAATGGCGGCTCCCTATGGGGGCAGCCATTAGCCGTACGCGCTTTTTTTTTTTTAAAGTCACCCGTGATACGGTACGTGACGATTTACGTAGCCTATCACGGCTGACTTTGCAAATCTAGCCGTGATAGGCTACATTAATCGTCACGTAGCCTATCACGGGGGCGTTTTTTTTTTTTTTAGTTTTATTGGAATGGCGGCGGTGGTGGCCGGTCGAAAGATCGGCTGCCGCCCCCGCCCCTGATGAAGACCCGACGAACCGCTGCCGGGACCCACCGCCGGGAGGGACATTCGGGAAAGGTAAGTCCCGTCCCGGGGGGGGCGTGCGGGGTGTGGGGGGGTGCGGAGAATTTCTCCCCGAAACTTGTTCGGGGGGCCAAACACGTTGGCGCTCGGCCCCCCGAAGTTTCGGGGAGAAATTCTCCGCCAACCCTACTCTGGGGGCAACTATGGCCGCGCTTCTTCTCTACAAATGTTCTTTCTCTTTGCCTCTTGCCTCCTCTTCTTTTTTTTTTCCCTTCTCTATCTGTCTGCCACGTTCTCTATTTCTCTGTCTTTTCTACTTGCCTCAGTCTTTCTCTACTTGTCTTTGTCTTTTCTCTTGTCATCCATTGGGAACCACACTCAGTATCATTTGGAGTTGCAACTAACACTAATCTGCAAATATCACATATATTTTATGATATTTAAGAAATCATAAAATATACACAACAAACTTTTTTGCAATTTAACACAATGAATGGAAAACACTTTTTGCATGGTACGGCATGATGGAGCAGATCCAGCAATTAGGGGGGGAAAGCTCTCGGGGCTATTTATCACTAGACAAGCTAGCCAGGGATTTACAGTATCTCACACACACACACACACACACACCCCTCTTCTCTTCCCCTTGAACTTGGTACATGAAAGCAAAGTGCCGAAACTCAGGACGCTGGGGGGTGATGGGCATCGCCTTATACTTGCATTTTTCAGGCAGCCATTAATCTTCTTCGGGGAGGCGGTGGGGTGATTTGCAGGACTTTAAAGGCAAGCTTCTCAGTTTGTTTGTATTTGTAAATCCCAAGCTCAAAACAGGACATGATGAGGTACAGGGCAGCCAAATCCTTGCTTTGGCACGGGCAACAAATAACTCCGGTCAGCCTTCTTCGCTGGGGTCTCAAACAGGAAAACAGTCTTAATTTAAAGTTGTAACATTACTGACAGCGTCAGCTAGCCAGCTACACAGATTTCACTGTTTTTTTAAGACAGTTACTCCAATATCTTCTTTTCTTCTCAATCAGGTTGGGTCTCCCAGCTTACACAGTTTATTGCAGCTTCCAGGAGCATGGTAGTAGCGTGATTTTGGCTTGGCCAGGAACATGCTGTCTGGTTTCTCGGTCTCTTCAGCACACACACTCAGGCAGTTTAACACTGGACACTCGAATCAGTGAGATTTCTTCATTGCAGGGAATCCCACGGCAAAAGCCTAATGGTTATGCTCTTCAGAAATCATATAGCTGATGGTCTACAGGCTCTATGAAATTCTAGGACAGTTCAAAGCTAAACATGGTTACCTTGACAGAGATCTTTAATATGGTCTCTCCGCTTCATTCTGCCTTGGGACAGTCTTATGGCACACTTTCCACTCGAAGAGGGGTCTAGCCTGTGCCCTGGGGGCTGATTCTTCACCTTTATTCCATTTTGCACCTTCATCTTTTGGGTCTTCATTTTCAGTTTCCATTTCTTAGGGATTTCATTTCAATAAGGCGAGGTGATGATGTTGCACAACTCAGAACGTTGTGGGCAATTTTCCTGCCCCCCCTCTCGGCGTGCTAGGCTAACAGCTAACTTTTGGCGTCACACTCCCACGCTTCGTTAAAAGCTAGGCTGTCCTGCAACATTTCTCTAATTAACAGCCTCAGATCTTGTTCTTTTTTTTCTCTCAGCTCGACCTTGAGCTTTTTGCTGTTTCTTCTTTCTATTCTGAATACTTTAAAAAAAATCTTTTTCCTTCTTTTTTAACATACATCTCAAGGGGGTGCAAGTCTTGCTTTCCCCACCTCCCATAGCCTCCCTCCTAAGATGAAGACAGACACAATGAAGGAAAGGGGATTGGTCAGTGAGTAAGGGGTCTCACTGGCCGACACAAAAGGAATTTCACACCACACACTTTGCTACTGGCCTGGGCACCCGGACGGTCAACGGTATGCAACAGAAACCGCAGTAGCCACTCACACAATCATCAGTTTCACCACTTCATTCATATGTTCCTGCCACCCACTTTCCTACTTTTCCACTAGAGCGAAGCAGTTTCCTCAGCGCCTTGCTGAGTATTAGTGCCTGCTCGGGGGAGTGATCAAGTCCCCCCTCCACCCCCAATCGGGTGGGTCACCTTTTTGTATACGTATACTAACACTGACCTTCTTCATAAGGCGGGGCCCTCTTTTTTTCTGCCCAGTGGCCTTTCTCCTAAAGGCGGGGTCCTCTTTTTACTCCATATACTTGCCTTTCTCCTGAAGGCTTCCAATGTGGGTTTCAACTCAATTGCAGCTGCAGTATGGGCAGGGCTCAAGTTCCTTCCTCCGCTTCTCAAGGTTCTCTTGCTGCTCGCTGCCGTTTGGGCGGTCCCAGTGCAGGCTTTCTCCCGTTCATCCGACAAAAAGGTCGGTGGCGCCAAGAAAGGGAGGCATGCGCCGAGCCCTCCTGGTGCGGCGATTAAGAGCAGGCAACTGCCACCTCTCTGTCTTGGCGCCTGCCACAATCCGAGTCACGGCACCATTTATGTTGCAGAACTCAGAGAGACCACGGAGTGAAGGAAAAAAGAGTTTTTATTTAACACGCGGGCTTAAGGCTGGAATCATTTCCAAAGAGCCAAAAGCCCCGATTTACATCAGCAGATTGTTTTTATAGACATTGTGACACATAGGAAACGGCTCCTCCCCTCCCTCCTGTGTGGGGTTGCAGTCCTCAACATTTCTTCTCTTAGCACCATTGTTTATAATACAAGAAATGGGTTATAGGGTAGCCATGATAAGCAAAGAACAGCAGAGAACATGATATACATATCACTATGACCTTAGCCTTTGTTGACATGATAAGAAATTCCTGTGTCTCGTCATCTTACAAACATATATTTCAGAGAGCAAGAGCTCAGCAAGAACATGAAGCATGAGGCTACTTAGTCTGACCTCCGATATGGCTGCTACAATTTGGAGTAGATGTTGCCAGTTTCCTCCCCGCAAGTAGGGCTGAGGGAGGGGAGGGCTCAGGCCGCCAAGCGGGTGCTGTGTCTCCAGTTCTGGGCTTCATCACAGGCTTGTCATAACTTCTGATGACAGTGGAGCTTCTGGGTCTAGTTGCAGCGGGAAGGGTCCTCCAACGCTGTGGCCTTGCCAAATGTGGTGTCCTTCAGGCACTTTCCTCTTGGTTCCAGTCTGTGCTGGGGCCCACAATGTGGTTCTGCTCCTCTGAGGTCTCCTCATTTGGGGGCTCCAGGCTCAGGCAGCTCCTGACACCAGGATCATATGAAATTCTCACCTTGTCCTGTGACTGACTCCCAAACAAACTTGAATCAGGCACAGGAAACTATGACCTGCGTCACATGACTCGACAGCCCACCATGGCTTAATTTACCATAGCTTGTTTTAGGGTTATTTGAAGGTTGTCTAAACCACAACCAACCCCTGCCGTCTGGGTTTGCATGACCCAGCAAGCCACAGCATGACAGGCACCCTTAGGGATGCCATGCAAAAATGGCACCTGCAAGTGCCCGGCACAACGCAAGAGCCTCCGCAGGTAAATTAACCCACAGTGGGCTGTCATGACCTGTGAACAGGACTAATGAGTTATAAAAGTCTTGCACCATCATCTTCTAAAGTAGCCCACATGTCTGCAAATGAATTTTGTTGTTTATTCGTTCAGTCCCTTCATGACCAATAATCCACATTGCTGGCGTCCTCTGAGCAGCATATGTCTTGGATTTTATTGTACGGTTGTGGGCAAGGGCCTGTCTTTAATTTTTGTACAGTAGCTGGATGTTTATGAATAGCAATGGTTATTATTAGGGAAGCTACTTTGCTTGAACCTCACTTAGTTGCATGGCATATAAGAAACTTTCACATGATCACATTCATATGTGTGGAGCTGCCTTAGGGCTACAATGGGTAAAATCCAACATAAGTCCTACTTAGAGTAGACCCATGAAAATAACTGTGGCTAACTTAAGTCCCATTCATTTCAGTGGGTGTACTCAAAGTAAGATTTATGTTGGATTTTGCGCAGTTTTTACAGAGCAATCTTATACATGTGTATTCAGAAGTCTTAATAGGTTTACTCCCTAGTAAGTATGTTTAGGATGCTAATCAAATCAGATAAATTGGTTAAAAATATTTCAGTCATTTAAAAAGCTTTCCCTAAGGAATTGGGCAGAAATAAAAAATAATTATTATGCTTTTTAAAAGTACTTATAAAAATTTTGGGTAGCCAGCACCATCTTAGAGAAGAAGCATTCCCCCTTCTCTCATATACCAGAAGGAATGCCTCAGCTAAGACAGTGTCTACTGCAAGATGTGTGTGCAACTAATTGACTAAAACTCATAGAATTAACCCAACATCTCAGTTAAGATTAGATTATGGCCTTGGCAAGGGTACATTTTCCAAGCTGCTCTCAGGTTTGCAGCTACATAGGATGTTGCATGCTACCAGTGCATTTACCTTGGAGGATAGATACAGCTTTATTAGATGTGAATATTTCTGTGTGCTGCTAGATGCACTTCATAGAATGATTGTGCTAGTGTGTGAACTAACTGGACTCAATTAAGAAATGCCAGCTTATATTTATTGTGACGTAAGAGTGAAAGAACAACTTAAAACACTTCTGTCAGGCCCTGACAAATTCTGTGGGTGGCTCACACCCCAGATACACTGGAGTCTTTCCAAATGGTGGGGAGAATTTTACTTCTTCCACTGCTGCTTCCACCAGATTTCTGATCAATTGCAGTAAAATTCTCCTGAACATTTAGCAAGATATACAGACAATTGGCTCACCAAGTAGTGTTAAGTTGTTGCTTGGTATTTAACCAGAGTGACTGTGAAGAAAGAAGGAATCATATCCTTTCTTGTCATGTGAGCTGTGTTGAGCTTCACCCAGCACACTGGGTCTTCTTGCATTGTCCTCTGTCTCACACATATCCCTCAACATGTAAACAGAATAAAATAATTTAACACTGCTATTTCAAGCTTTTTTTCTAAGCTGCTGTGTGTCTTGGCCAGATTCTCACTTTCCCAAGAAAGGAGAATCCATAACTTTACTTAACTTGTTTTGTTTTATTTTCTCCTCTCTATTCCTCTCATGTAGCTATTCTTGGCATGCATACCCTGATGAGTAATCAACAATATTATGAAGCACTTGGAAGCACAACTATAGTCAACAAAGAAGGATTGGACAGTAAGTACAATTTGCAGCACACAACATTCAGGAGAAGTGAGCTTACTAGAGGCAGTGTTACTTTTTACTTTATGAATGTAAATCCCTGAAGTGAAGTTGCACCAGTATCTTTTGGGAGAATATATCTTGAGAAGGGCTGATGTGTTTTGCATCACATTTCAGGAGGATTCACTAGCTAATGCTGTGCTTCTAGGCTTGGTTATGTGAAAGCAAGTTCCTCTCTAAAGAATAGATGACCCAAGGAACTTCAGATCTGCTTACTGGGAAGGACTCCCTATCATCAGATATACTCCTGAGAGTAGAGTAAAACTTCCCCTCTTCCACTGAGTGATGTCCCACCATTCAAGAAGGTTTTGGTTGTTTTTTCTTTACCATTTAGTTCTGTTTGCCTGTTAAGTCCCCCTTAGGAATAAAATTAACCATACTGTCCACCTTTAAATATATATTTTTATTTAAAATTGTTTTTAGGCCCACCTTTAAGGGTAGAACCCTCTCAAGTTGGCACGCAGGACAAAAACCGCACAACAGTATACAAATAAGCAATAAATATACAATGAAAATACTTTAAAACTATAAAAACAGATAACACTAATAAACCCTGCAGCCCTTGGATTATAAAAAGGCCAGTGAAAACAAGTGGGACCTCAGAGCCTTCCTGAAGATCTGCAAAGAAGGGGCTTGATGAACCCTGCTGAAAGCTGATTCCCGAGATGCAGGGCCACCCCTGAAAATGCTCTCTGTATTAAATGTATAAATATAAAGTTTATTTAGTGTTTAGAAAAATTAAGTTCACATTTCAGAATACAAAAAAACAGCACATCATTTTCCAAGCACAAACCTCTGTTATAGTATAGCATACATATTTTCTGATCTCTTTAGTTGGGGAGTTAAGCACAGCATTTTCTCTCGTGACATGCAATACATCATTCCTTAACAGTGCAGCAAACACTTACACCTCTTAACATCTACATTCCGTGTAGATGTTATCCTTTGGTATAGGGCACAGTCAAAACCGTATTGATTTACAGAAAGAAGCTTCCATTCCATGCATACAGGGCAACAAAAGAAGGGACACTATCCAAGCGTAAATGACCACAGACTAAGACATGCACATGCTTATTTCTTTTATTCTGAAGTTAAGAAATGTAAACTTAATTTATTGCAAGAAATGTACAAAATGTACAGTACTGTGCAAAAGTCTTAGGCCGCCATTAGATTTGTTGTTTTAGCAATGGTATAATGACCATATATAATTATTTCTCAGTCTCTTCATTAGAATAGAACCAGAAAATACAGGAAATTTGTATGCCGTATTCAACAATAGAAAAAAAAATCAGAAAAAACAGCTTCCATAGGCTAAAGTGGCAAGTCTTTAGTGTGACCTCCCCTTACACTAGAGTAACAGCAGTCGCCTGGCCAGGAATGGTCTTCGTGGAAGGGTAGCAGCCAAGAAACCACTTTTGCGGAAGGGGAACAGGGTGAAAAGGCTAAGATACGCTAAAGCTCACAAAGATTGGAGTGAGGATCAGTGGAAAAGAGTATTATGGAGTGATGAATCCAAGTTTGAAATTTTGGGGTCCAGTTGCCGACAATATGTGAGAAGAAGAGTTGGAGAAAGATGGACGAATGAGTGCTTGTGGCCTTCAGTGAAACATGGTGGAGGGTCTGTCCTGGTTTGGGGCTGCATTTCTGCCAGTGATGTTGGTGATCTTGTCCGTATTGATGGGATCATGAATGCTGAAAAGTACAGACCGGTTTTAATTCATCATGCCATTCCTTCTGGAAAGCGCCTGATTGGGAATGGTTTCACTTTTCAGCATGATAATGATCCCAAGCACACTGCTAATGCAGTGAAATCATATTTAGCGAAGAAAACAGCTGATAAAACACTGACAGTCATGGACTGGCCTCCACAGAGTCCAGACCTGAATATTATAGAGGCAGTATGGGATCACCTGGGCAGAGAAAGAAATAAAAGACAACCTACACCTAAAGAAGAACTCTGGGAAGTGCTGAAACAAGCCTGGTATAATATACCAGAAGATTACTTCAGAAAACTTCAGGACAGTCGCCCCAAAAGAGTTCAAGATGTGCTTAGAGCCAAGGGAGGTCACACTAAATACTGGCTTTTGCCTGTACATATTTCCTGTATTTTCTATTTGTACCTTAATACAGAGACCAAAAAATAATTATGGATGGTCATTAAAACTTTGCTAAAACAACAAAGCTGGTGGTGGCCTAAGACTTTTGCACAGTCCTGTATATGTCAAACCATCCCTTGAGATACAGCTGCTAAGAGATGTGGAGCAAAAAGCCTTATGCATACATGTGTGCTCTCCACGTGCTTGTATCGGGCTAGGGGAAGCAGCTGCAGTTAGAACTTAGGATAAAAATGCACAGTTATCAAGCTACCAAAGGTGGGTTGAGAGACTATTACTGCAGCATCATTAAAGGGAGAGCCCTAAGGATGTTGGAGAAATCTGAAATAGATTCAAATGACTTCAGATTTCTGTGAATTCAATCCGTGGATTCCGTCGCGCAGATTCCACACACTTGCAGACCTTTTAAAAAAAAACTTTCCAAAATTGTTTGCAAATCTAGTTGTACAAAAATACAAAAGTTAGTGGAAAATATGTTAATATATATGATTTTTTTAAAAACACACACACTCATTTTATACATGTCTGATCTCTCTTCAGCCTCTGTTGTGTAGCACTCTTTTTTTGTGCGCTCTGCTCATAGATTGTGCGCTGAGCTAAGAAAAATATGCAAAATGTTACGTACCAGTGAAAGTTTGTGGCAGACTTGTTTATGTACTTTTCCAAAGGGGAAAAAAGTCTGATTCTGTCAACAATTGGGCAGTGGAATGAAAGACGCTGACAATGCTCGACACACAGATGGAATGGGTTAAACAAAATCCATACATCCCTGGACAGTCTTTGCAGAAATTATTGTATACAGCCAAAGACAGATTGAGGAGCCTGTGATGTTCCATGTGTTTCCTTAAAGATGTCTTTGTCATCATTTTGTGAAGATGGGAAACTTGTTTTGAGAGTAGGCTCAGTCTTGTATCATTTGGTTGTGTAGAACCTGTCCTGTGTAATTTCCATGCAAATCCAGTATCGGAGAGTCAAATTATTCCTTTTATTCCCCAAATGAAATGAAAGCTGCTGGGACTGGTGATATTGTCAGGGGTCAGGAGTTGCAGGACTCAAACCAGGAGCCTGAGAATCGAGTACTAGCTCCTTACGCATTGCACCACCAGGGCAACTGGTCCAAGGGAGAGGAACTGTAGGCCTTTATCTCTTTGACTTCCCCATCATACTACCCTTTTCCTGCAGGTATAATTAAGCCCACACAGTATAAACCAATTCCCGATGAACCCAATTCCACCGATGTAGAAGAAACCTTGGAACAGGTGAAAAACAATGATCCAGACCTTGAGGAAGTCAATCTCAATAATATTAAGGTATGGATTCCTTCCTAGCTGAGCTTGCGTTGAATAGCAAGAGAAAACATTCTTGAAAGGAATATGACTGTGCAAGACAGTGAGATTTGCACTGGAGAAAGTCCTGCGGATTGTGTCCATAGTTTAGGGCTGGTCTACACAGGCAGGACAATGAGGTGGAAGGATAGGCTGCAGTACTTCAATTGGCTGGTGAGGGATCACATTTTTGAATGCTCACTCACAATAGCTACAAGCAAGTAAAATCTAGCACATCAGGGGAGAAGTTTCTAGACCTAGAGCTAGCTCTCTGCTTTCTCACTTTCTCTGCAAACATCATTAATTGTTATTGAGAGAGAATAGCTGATGCCTAATTAATTAATTAATTAATTACAGTTATAGGCTCCCCAATAACCAGAGTTCTCTCGGTGGTTTTCAGGTAGATTAATAGGCATTTGCAGGGGAGAATTTGGGAGGAGAAGTGCTTAACCTGGCCACAAATGTTCCTGAAGGTTGTTTTTAAAGTCATTGCCCCCAGCTGCATAGGCAGCACCAGGGAAGGGGGGCAGGTATTGCTGGACCCCTGCAGTTACTTGGAAGTAAAGGCACTTTTCACATACAGATTATAATTTAATCATAAATGAGAAATTAAAATTAGGCTGTAATCCTAAACAGGTTTATTTTAAAGTTAACCGCATCAAAATCAATGGGAAATTTCAGAGAAAATGTGTTTAGAATGGGAGGTATTGATGTGAAATACACCATTAATATGTGGGACAAAGCTTCTCCCCTTCTGTTTCCAAATGTACCGTCACTGCCCAGCTTGGCTTACTTCTGAATTTAGAGTCACAATTGTGTGTGTGTGTGCGTGGGGGGGCGGACTGGAGTGGGGAATTTACATTTGCAGTGGACAATTGATAGGTGGGAAAAGGGCTAAAGTATTTCAAAGGAAAGGTGGAGAACTCTGTATTTTCCTTGGAGTGTGTAGTTGTGCCCCGACAAAACAGTCTACAGAGCCGTTGTCTATGTGTTTCTCTTTGGAAGGACATTCCCATACCTACCTTAAAAGCCTACACTGAAGCTCTGAAGAACAACAGCTATGTGAAAAAGTTCAGCATAGTGGGAACAAGAAGCAATGACCCCGTCGCTTATGTAAGTGTCAGACAGCTTACTCCAGCTAATCTTCTCAGGGAAGCTTTTAATGGGACTGTCTCCTTTAAGGATGACCCTGCTAGAATAAAGAAGCATCAAAATTGGAAGCCTTGTGCGAAGGGTTCTCTTTTTCATGACTGGAAATAAGATGTAACCCCCTATCCTAAGCACACATTTCCTGGGAGTAAAGTCACATTGAAATTGGTGTGACTTGCCATATTTGTGTTGGAAAGAGAAAAAGGGAACAGAAGGGAGTGCAAGAAGGGCAAAAGCAGATGTCTTGTTTCACACCTTGAGGACATAGAGTAGGCAGAATAAACTCAGTTCAGATAAAGCATTTCAGTGTTTTATGGGCCTTATGGGAGGGTGGTGGACTCCACAGTTAATGTTCCCAGTCTACTTGTGGGTTCACTGTGGTTATAGACGCCCATCTTTATCTTGCACATTTAATTGTTTCACTCCCAAGTATTCCAAACTGAATGGGGAAGGGATGATGATGATAACAACAACAACAATATTTATGTGTCACTTCCCACCACAAAAAGTAATCTTGAAACATGCACACAATACAGAAATCCAGGATTAATATAACAGGTAATATAACAATTGATATAAACTATAATCAGCACAATAATACAAATAAAAATAAATGCCATAAAACCATAATCTAAAAATAATACAATATGAAAAGTGTTCAGCCACAAAATCTTCTCTCTCTCACAGTCTGGAATGAACATAACAAAAGCAGCCCACAATTATTGGGCTATAACTGATGTCCAAAATGGCATGCAACTTTGCACATGGGTTATTGAATTGCATCTTGTATTCTAGCAGCCCAGAGTGTGTCCTGTCTTGGCCAGTCCAAACCCATGAGGCAGGGTGGGGCCCTCAGAAACTGAAGCCATGTGGAGCTGCCCAGCAGAACATAACACAAGCCCAGGTGGATCAGACCATCTTGCCAACATCCTGTCTCCAACGGGCAAGCCAGATGCCTTGAGGAAGGCCACAGATGATCAGGGCAATAGTAATAATATCACTTTGTAATACTTTTCTCTCATCCACCTCTCTTTTATGATGAAAGGCACTGGCAGAAATGTTAAAAGTCAACTGTGTATTGAAGAGCTTAAATGTGGAATCAAATTTCATTTCCGGATCAGGAATTTTGGCCCTGATAGAAGCTCTCCAGTACAACACGACACTGATTGAGCTCAAAATTGACAACCAGGTAACTTAGAACCCATTTCTGTTCTCTTAAGACAAAAATGAAATAAAAGATAGTTCTGCTTTATGTTCAGAAGAGGGCAATTAAAAAGAAATGTTTGCATGGAAGAATTAAACAAGGTGATGTGTATTTCATAGGCTGGATGCTCCTGCTCAGGTTAGGGGTGATGTGAATTATTCAGGAGAAGACAGACACAACAGGCCACCATGGGTTATGCCAGCATTGATAACGAGGGCAAATTCTGCTTATTTCATACTCTGCTTCGAACTTCACCTAGCAACCATCTTAGCCTTTAAACTACTACACATTGGGGTGTTCATATGACACAAAAGCCCACTGTGAGCTGTTTAACCCAAGTGAGGCTGTGGTACATGTGGGGCGTGTGCAGCCCTGCAAGACAGAAACGACAGGATCCCCAGTGAAAGCTCAACAAAAACGCACAAGGTGCAAGGGACTTTATAGAACTGCACTTGATCAATATATTATATAAAAGAAATGCATTTATAGCAGTTTGTGAACATGTATATAAACAAATATTGCACAGTTGATAATGCACACCAAATTACAGAGGAAGTAAATATTTCCAATGTATATACACCATATCACACATATCAGTCATTCCGTTGCGTATACATCATATCGAACATATCAGTATCCTAATAAACGGAGGCCTGGTGTTATGATGATGATGGCTAAGAATAGTTTTCCTCAGGAGCTATATAAACGATACATAACGAACTATGAAAACTGATATCATATCAAAGTTTTTTCACTTAAAAATTGGTGTGCAGCCTCCAGTTTGAATATACAACCCCTGCCAGTTTGAATATACACGATAACCCATTTGGGGGTTGTGTTGTGCAAACCTGGTGAGCATGGGTTATGTGAGGGTTGTTTAACCCTCGCATAACCCCCACACACAGAGTTCGCAAGACACAACAACCCACAGTCAGAGGTTGAATATGCGAAGTGATGCCTGTGGGCACCACGGCTCATTGTGGGTTAAATAAACCATGATGAGCCATGCCAAGACACCAAAACAGGCGGTACTTCTTCAGAAATAAAGAAGAAAGCTTCTAAGAGGCTAACAGGCTCTCCTCAGGAGTGAACCAGAATGCGCTGCCCAACTTGGGATCAGTCTAGGTCACCAACACCGACTGTTGTCGTTGATGCTCCAGTGAGGCCTTGGGGCTGACCAGCATCCCTGTACCGAAGGTGAGTCCCGCCACTCCATCAGTGCTTTGTCGTCTATCCTGATGGCGATCTTGGTGCCGAGCTTGGACCCGATTCCAATTAAGTTGCCTTGGAGGGTGAGATCCATGACTTCTCCCTTCTTGAACCTCCTGCTTTGCCACCTCGTTCACATCATTCCCCGAGGGGACACGGGTTCTGAGATAGACGCCAGGTTCACCTGACTCCTTCTCGGTCACCTCCATCAGGAAGAGTCAGCCCTCTCGATTCTACGAGCAACCACAAGAGCGGTCCAGGTCCCCCATTTCAGAGTGGGTCAGACATTACAACTGGGACCTTCTATACAGGAGACCCCGAGATTGGGGTGATTGTAGAGATGATCTTTACAGCTGGCACTGATGCTTCAGCCATGAAGGACCATCAGATTGGGCACCTCCTCGATACTGAACCCAGTCATTGGCTACCGTTTCAAGACCTCCTGAACCCTGGGAGACATTTATTGCTCCTCCTCCAGTTTCCAGGAAACTGTGCAGCCCACTGGCTCCTTAAATGCCTCCACCCTGTCCACTGTCCAGGCAGCAAGTACCGCTTCCAGCCTTAGCCACTACCATCACCCGCATGGCCACTGTAGCATCCACAGGATCAAGCTGCTGAGCAGACTGCTCTCCCGCTACCTACAGAAAGGTCACTGCTATTGGGCACAGGAGGCTACGAGTCTGATTCCACATCTCTCTTGTTGCAACATCCCTCATCGTCTCCAGATGCGGCAGTCAGGTCTTAGGACGCGATCTCACCTTCGGAGGATCTGGGGTAATTCTTGGACCAAATTCTGAGAATGGCCCAGTCGCTGGGGCTTGCTACCCAACGGGCTGCCCTTACAGTACAGGACCCAGGTTTTCGACACTGTCAACACAGACACAACCAGACCAGCGGTGATTCCTCTTTTGCCCGCCTTGCAGGATACAATTAAACAGATTTTAAACCTGTGGGCAGGAACTCTCTTGTTTTACCTGGAGCCTTTTTGACCGAGGAGTGGCATAAAAATACTCTAAATAGATAAAACAAATCAACTCCAGTTAGTCCCAGCCATGGAGAGCAATGATGGGAGTTGTGGCCAGAACACCTGGAGGCCCACAAGTTTCCCACCCCTGATTCACACACTAGATTATGTGAAGCAACTATTCCTCCAGTTGCCAGGATCTCTGGCTGCAGGGAGCCTTCAGACTAGGTTCCTTTTGGGAGCTGAGCTAGAGCCTGGCTTTGCTGGGCCACCATCTCTCCCTGACAAACTCTGAGCCTCATTAGCCCCTTGCTTTGCCATTGCTGCAGCACGACTCTTCACCCCCTGTAATGGACTGCTCCCCATCCTTGTTCCTGTAGCTCTTTCTCTCCCGTGAGGTAAAATGGTGGAAGGGAGGGCTCCTCCAGTGCATGCACATTTTGCTGTAAAAATCTGACTTCACTCCCACAACCGTGGTTTAGACAGGAAAGGAGCAGATGGAAGAATGAATATAGACGCTTCTGTTGTGTCTAGTTTAGCCTTGGTAAAACTGCTCCAGTTTTAAAAAGATACCATGCTTTGAGTAGATCCAACATCTCTCTGCAGGATCAAGCAAGGTTTGCAGGGGGGACGGGGATGGGTTGGTCTCTTTGTGGTCAGGCAGAGATGAAAGACAATTGTATCTACATAGGCTCTGCTGTGCGAGAGGGACAGGCCAAAGCATCTTGTTCAAAATCTAGTTATGTGTTTGATCAGATAGACAGGCCAAGGTTGATTCCGTGAAAGCAGTGCAAGCAGGTTGTATGTGCAAGTTGGTAGGAGGGAATAACTAGTGAGGGTGTCAGGGCTGGCAAGCACAAAGAACAGCAGAGCAAAATACTGAGTCTGTAGGCTGTCCAATAGAGGTGCTGTCTTATACAGATAGGCTGCAGGTGGGAAAGATGGTTAAACAGGTGTGCAGACATAATAGGGTGAAGCCTTAGCAAGCATCCGCAGCTCACACTATGGTGCACACAACTAGGGTTGAGCAAAAATGGCCCTCTTTGCACAGGCTGCAAAGAAGGCCTTGTGGCACATTTGCAGGGATCTTGCCAGCAGGAACAGAACATTTGTCCTGCTGGTGTCACTGGCAATCTTGCACCCTGCTGCTGCTGCTGGATGCCATTTTTTCTCTCACTCCTCTCCTTCCTTCACCCACAACACCACAGGAAGCATTGCACTCACTTTGATTTGGATTCATGATGTCACCGTCTAGCCAGTCACATTGGGCTACTTGATGTTATTTCAAAGCCAATTCCAAATGAGAGCAGAGAGCAGAGACTCAGGAGAAGTGCCCTTACCCTGATTTGGCTTCATGATGATGCCACATAGCCAGTGAGATTTTCACCACTTGATGGTTTCTGAAGCCAAATCAGAGTAAGGGCATTGTGTCCTACCCTCGTTTGGTGTCATGTAGGGAAGAAAAGGAAAAATATGGCAGCAGTGATGAGAGTGGTTGCCAACAAGAACATAATCAGGGAGTGGTGAAAGGGGTGATCCCAGAGAGGCTTTCATGAAACCTGCATCCTGTCCCACAAAAAGCCCCTATTTTAAGCTGGAAAAGTTTGCATAAGAACTTTTGGCTCAGCCCTACACAGAACTGAGGATCTACTCCTACATTAGCTTTTTTTTTAAAGATAGACTTCTAGAAATATGAATGTGATAAATACATATTTGATACTGCATGATAAGTAGACTCATTAAAGAAGTGGGATTGAACGTGGCTCCCTGCTCAGTGTGCACTCAAATCCAGGTTTGTTGTTAATATGTGGAAAAGCTCAGATATTCTAAAGTCAGGAACAAGCAGATGGAGAAAAGTGAACAAGTAGATGGAGAGAAGTAAAAACTGGAATAACTGACGGGGTCCCTGGGCTAACCTTATTATTCTTTTTAAAAAGAGCCAGCTCCTGGGCAACAAGGTGGAAATGGAGATTGCAGATATGTTAGAAAAAAATACATCTCTCTTGAAGTTTGGGTATCACTTCACTCAGCAAGGCCCCAGACTGCGTGCATCAAATGCCATGATGAACAACAATGACCTTGGTGAGTTAGTTTCTCCAGCCAATTGATTGTGCTGCTCTGTGTTTGGTTTTCCTGCATCCTTAGAAGCAGCAGCTTCCAGAGGGGACATGAATTCCACCCCAGCAAATGACATGTCTCTCCAGCAGGCAGAAGAGATTGCTTTCGTTGTATCTTTTGCAGCTTGGTTGTGTGTCCGATATTTTAGGGTGGTGTTTTGGGGTTTTTTGTATGTGGGTACTATTTGTTTTTATTTTTTTTTTATGGGGCCGCGGTGGCTTAGTGGTTAAGATGCTGAACTGCAGACCGGAAGGTCGGCAGGACAGCAGTTCGAGACCCAAGTGCCACGTGACGGAGTGAGCTCCCGTCTTCAGTCCCAGCTCCTGCCAACCTAGCAGTTCGAAAGCAAGAAATTGCAAGTAGATAAATAGGCACAGCTTCGGCAGGAAAGGTGACAGCGTTCCGTACACCTCGGTGTTCAGTCATGCCGGCCACATGACCACGGAAGCGTCTTCGGACAGCGCTGGCTCTTCGGCTTAGAAATGGAGATGAGCACCACACCCTAGAGTCAGACACGACTGGCTGGGGACACCTTTGCCTTTTTACCTTTACTATTTGTTTATTTGTTTTTGGGAACTTGCATTTTCCAAATTTATGACAAGGATCAGCATGCCGAAAGGAGAGAGGCAGCAGAGCGGCGGTAAGGCAACTCTGCTGACTGAGGTCCTTTAAAGAAAGATGCCAGGAATTGGATCTAAGACCATCTGCACACAAAGCACGTGCACTGCAAATACAAAGCATACAGGTCTTCCCTAGCTCTGTCCCATGAATGGTGGGATGATTGTAGAACTGAGGATCAGCTGAGAGATCACCAGCAGTTATTGGGGAAGACAGTTATATTGCACCTGTGGCGGTAGAAGCCTTTGACACGCATTGGTCGAGGTGGTGTGATAGCAGGAAACATTCCAGCTATACAGGGAACAAAGCTGTCAGCAACTAAAAGGGTGACCGTTCAGTTTTGTGTGAAGGAATAGTCATTTTGGCTGGGAACTGCTCAGGGTTTACCTCCTTGGTTGCAAGAGCTTTACAGAAGATATCTGACTCAGTTCTTATTTGCAGCTCGTATACGTCGATGCGATGGCCTCTGGCATAACACCTCGGCCCTGGAACTGGAAGATGTATAAGTATAGTTCCCCCCCACCTCTCTTGGCAATCACCTTTTTCTTCCTGAGCTTGAATTAGCAATGCCTTCCTGCTGTGCCACTTGGTTCTGACTGACTTTCTCTGTCTTCTGTTCACGGCTTTGCTACAGATGTCCTTTATTCTTTAGCAATAGCTTCAGCTCCCATTGGAAGAAAAGACCTCTTGCCTCCATTGTAGTGTAACTGTGACCTTCTCTTTCACCCTTTTCTTGCTCTTTTCCTCCCCTGCCTGCTTATATATTTGAATAATTGAAAACAAATTCTTTTGCAAGAAGATTAATGGAACAGAGTATCAGGAAAAGGTAGCATGTGATTTCAGCTGGGGAGAAGTTGTTGTTTTGGAGGTTAAGAAGTTGTAAAATTTAGAGGGATTTGCTACAGCATGGATGGGGAGCATGTGGCTCTCCAGATGTTGTTGGGCTGCAATTCCCATCATCCCTCACCACTGGCTATGCTAGCTAGGGCTGATGGGAGTTGCAGTCCAGCAACATCTGGAGGGCCACGTGTTCCCCACCCCTGAATTAGAGGGAGGTAGTCGAGTCTTTTTGTAAACAAGTAACCAATTTTGGGATTGCATAAGGGCATGCCCAGTCGGTAGCTGTCTGAACTCACCATAGTAGGACAAATGATAAGAATGCCAAAGAAGTTGAGTTGCTTTTCCCGATGTCCCCCCACCCTGATGTGTGCAATGCTAGTGGGGAGCAGCACATTTGATCCCCTAAGTAGAAGTCTCATGGCTGACTCTCCCTTTAGGACATTTCTAAAAACAAACGTAGATAGCAGTTTTTATGAGCCAACGTTTGCTGCTGAATGGATGGCTGTGTACAGATTATTTTTTCAGATGCCTTGAACATCATGGTAGGAGCTATTATTGTGTACAGTTTTTATCCTGCAACAATCTCTAACGGGGTGCAAAAACCTATTAGTCAAGAGATTGTTGCAGGATAAAAATGACAAAGCCCATTTGACCAGCAACCAGAGCAAGATAGGAAAAAAATGTATATGTGTACTTTAGGCAATAACTTCATCATACACCTTCCGAACTTCTGGTAAAGTGTTGTCCTTACCCAACCTTAGATATATTGAAGCTGATCTGATAGCTCCCACAGCACCACTAACAGAACATGGAGCCAATTCTGATGTTAACATTTCTGTACTAGTGCCTTAAATATGCAAGTATGAATTGCCTACAAAACCACTGGAAGTGTCAGGACTTGACCCTACGGTGGGACCTGCACTTAAGACCTGAGGGGTGTCAAGTGCAAATTCCTTCTGTGCACTACCACCTAGCTCTGGTCCAAGTGTGGAACTGTAGGGACACCAGGCCAACCAACAAGGAAGCCTCTCAACACTGATAGGCCAGAGCAGGTCCTGTGATATGCCCCGGACACACAGACACAAGCCCTATAAAAGCTTCCAGGTCAGTCTTGCTCACCAAAGTGAGCAACAAGGGGACGCAGCTTTTTGTTCCTATAATGGGACTGCCATCATTTTCGTCTTGCCTTGCCTGCCAGCCACAAAGCAGGTATTGGGTCTGATACAGAGATGTAAGTGTTCATTTTTGTCAGAGAAATCAGACACAAAACTGATGGGTGTACTTGGCAGAGAGCTGCCTCAAGAGCTCCACAATATATATATGACTACAAGTGAAGATTTGCATCTGTAGCAGGTATATGCCCAATTTCTCCTCAGACATCTCTGAATTATTATGCTAATGCTGATTTAGGTCTTACTGCAATAAAAAGGAGCCCAGATCGAAGGGGTGACAAGTTAAGCCATCTCCTGGGCCTTTTGCATTCATGTTGCTGGTTTAACTAGGATGACTTTCTCACAAAGAATCATAGAAATAGTTGTTCTGTGAGGGACCTGAGACTATTTTGTTAGCAATCTTGTTAGCCCTTTCACAGAATTGGAAATAGTTCTAGGGGTTTTGAGTGGAAGCCACAGCAATGAGAACAGACTAGAAACCAGTTTTTCCTGTAGCCTGATTCTAATGGTCAGTTGGGGCATATCTCCCCTACAGACGTAGGCTGCGCTCCTATACGCATTTACCTAGGATTAAGTCATGTTGAAGTCAATAGAGCTTACTTCTGAGTAGACATGTGGAGAACCTCAGGCCTGGAGGCCAAATTTAGCCCTCCTGGGCTCCCAATCTGACCCTTCAGGGTTCTCCAGATGACCCCGTCCCTTTCTCCCCAATCACCAGTCATTTGGTGGTTTCCCAGCTATTGTGCAATTTTCCCCCCATTCTAAAAGGTTGGAATGCCTTTCCTAAGGCTTAGTTCCTGGCAGTAAGAGCTTTAAACTAAAATATGCTGGAGGGCTTGGGCCCCCCCTTTTCCTTTGACCCTCCTCACTACTGGAATGCCCCCCCCGCCCCGCACTTCTCCAAAAGTGATTCAGCTCTTGGGCCAAAAGACGCATAGGGCTGCCATTCCTGTAATTCTGGGAGTTGCAATTTTGGTGCAGGGTGGATGGGGGTGGGAAGAGTTGTCAAATAGAATTCTTAGCACTTCACCAAATTGCAGTTCACAGGATTCTTGGGGAGGGACATGGTGGGGGGAGGGGAGAAGCAGTCTAAATTAATGCAGTCTAAAACGGATGTTTTTACTGTAGATAGGGCCTTAATTTAATTCCTCTCTTTGAAACTGCCATCCTGGCGTAGGCCCTTGTGTTTTTTTCAGAGGAGACTGGAAGCGTTATTATCCCAGATCTTATACCCAAGGCTACTTTTTCTTCTGTGTGGTGGGTGTTGTATTTAGAATATCTATGGAAACTCCTACTAAGGATACACATCGGCTGCTTTACCTCAACCGTATTTCTGTTGCTTTTCAGTGCGGAAGAGGAGGCTTGCGGACTTGAATGGGCCCATCTTTCCCAAGTGCCGGACTGGGGTGTAGGTCTTGGCTGCGTAGATGGTGTCAGTGAGCTTGCACTGGACGGCGAAGTCTTGCGGCAGAGCAACTGTGCGGTGAATTTGTGGTGCCTGTTTTTTCGTATGACATCCTTGCACACTAAAGATTTAAGCTAAATAGTGATTGTAGGCAAAGATCTTTATTATCAACATGTGGATAATGACATCTTTTTTTCCTAGAGTAATCCGAAATTTGAGCCTGTTGATAAGGTGCTAATTTTGGGTTCTGACACAATACATCGTAGAACAAAGATCCTATAGTTAGACTGCAGCCTAATTTCAGTATGGATTATTTATGTGTGGTGTGATATCCATAAGTAGTTAACAACAACAAAAAGATGTGATACTACTCTGCAAATGTAGCAGAAATGTTAAAAAAATATTTTATTTTTGATGATCTCAAGAATTAAAAAGGAGCTACTAGTTTGACAGCATTTCTATCATCCCAATGTACATCATTAATTTAAGGACTTATGAATTGCAACCAGCTAGCAACATCCACAGCCCAAAGTTTTAACAGCATCTGTTATTCTTAAAGCACCTGCACACCCACCCAACAGAAAGAATGGTAAGGCCACTCTTTTCCTAAGCCTAGTCGCAAGAAAAAGACCGCTGCTGAATGGGATGTTGGTCATTTCTTTTCTGCTGAAGAATTTAAGACCTTCACAAAGTGGATTTGCACATGTTCTCTTAAACCTTCTGGTAACACAAAAGACAGTTTCTAGGCTCTTTTTTCTTGCATTTCTTGTGAATGACTGCTTTATTTACTTGCTACATTTCTGTTCTGTTTCAAGAATTGCCCTGATATCACTGTTGTTGCAGATTACCAAACAGATACACTACTAATGGCGCAGTCCCCTTGATTAAATTACTCTTTTGCTAAAAGCTGCAGAGGCTTGTGCGGAAGTGTGACCTTGCACTTTGCACATGTCAGCTGGGACTCTTGGAGATAGCACTGCAAACCTTGTGCTGCACTCAACCTTTCTAGCTCTTGGTTTGAATTTAAAAGATTGTTCCACCCTGAGGCAAGACAAGGGCGCCATCTCCCTGGATGCAATATTGCCCCCTCCACTGAGTGTCACAATCGGCTCACCCTACAAAAGAGAGCAAAAGAGTGTCAGGCAATCAGCAGGAAAAGAGGATTGGGGGTTGTGGAGCAAGGGCTGGTGAGCTTCCTAGATGCTCATGGCATTGTTAGACCTTGTAGAGCTTGGCTCATAGCCAGTGGATGTGACCCCTCAAGTGCTGTTGCTGGCAACTTCCACGCATGGCATGGTGACCTGTGCAACTTGTTAAAATGAATGGAGAGTGTATTGCACCAGTGGCTGATGGGCTGAACCCAGTCTTCTAATACTGTGCTGCTCGTAAATTATACTTTAATTAAGCATCCCGTGTATGAACCTTATCTGAGAATGGATACTGGCCCTTTCTTACAGGAAGAATCAAAGTATGGCTAGCCCCTTGTTATGCCATGTAAACCCTGCATCGGATCCTGTAGCCTGAAGTAAAGTATGCCATGTCTGGTCTGCCATGAAATAGCTGTTGGCTCCTTCTTAGGCGCTCCTCCCAACTGCAGGTCCAGGAGTCCAGAGGCTTGTTACAGTTACAATTGTGTGCGAATTACAACTGTCTACACAGACTGTGTGCATAGATTATGGTTTTCCATATTTACCCCAATTCTATTATTTGAGAAGTTCCCAGAGGTACATCTAGGCTATCTCCCACCTCAGCGAAAGCCACTGACTGTCACAGAAGAGGGCAGTTTTGCTACATTTCTGAACAGCTTCGCGTCTAGTCCAGGGCTGAGCATACTTGGTTCTGCCCACAAATAAACATTCTGAACCAAGAAAAGCTGAATTCTACACCCTGTATAGATTATGCAAAAATAAGGGTACTTTCTCTCCTTTGCATAGTTTATTCTGCACTTCTAACTGTTGTGTGTAATTCTGCATCTCCATGGGGGAAGCTGTGCAGGGTAGTGACGCCCTATCCACAACCACTGGGAATCCTATTCAGCAATCTGTCTAGGTTCTGAGATTTCACCAGACACTGCAAGCATCATAATCTTTTGGAGAGCCCTTCAGTCTAGCACTGAGTTGCAACTAGCAAATGACATCTGTGTTGCCTTGGAAGAGCAAGCGCACCCTTGCATTGCTGTCTTATTTAATTTCCAGACACATACATGGTATGGGGAGTCCTATGTGTTGTTAGCAATAGACATCTCTGTTAACCCAGGTTGCCAGATTTCATTCCCGAGTTCTCGCTCTTGTTTGCACATTCTTTGGTCATCAAACAAAAATGGGAAGGGGTGGCTAATGGCCACTGTATGGACATTTCCGTGGTTTAGGATGTGTAACCTCTTTTGAGCAGTGGGGACACTTTGAAAGCACCCTCACCACATTCAATTCAAACATATCCAGGAACCCACAAACTGCTGGACCATAGGTGCCCTTCTCCCAAAGGGCAGTGGTGGAGTATTGATTGTGATGTCACGCCAAGCGTGGAAGGGCCTCCAAGAGCCAGCATCACTGGGTGCTTCCAGACAGAGGGGTCCTAGCACTAACCAGTAGCAGTCATTGTGCAGCTATCCTTTCTTAATGGATTTTCTGCAGTAAGAAAAAAGATAGATGTAACGGAGGGAAAACACAGACCAATCATGAGTGGAAGACGTTGTCATCTGGACTCCCCCATAAAATCCCATGAATGAGGCAGAGCAATGGCACCATAAAAGCCACATCTGGAAGCTCCTGACCTTCTCAGCTCTGAGCTGTGTGTGTCTTGGGGTGGGGGATTATCCCTGTTGCACTAAGCCACCATTGTCCTGTATCTTCTGGAGGGTATTCCAGACATCTGGGTGAGCCCCTCCCAAAGGTAGGCAGGGTCCAATAGTGATGATCCTCTCCAGTGGGAGGCTACCCAGACCAACCCTGCGCAGATAGGGAGAGGGAGGCGTGAGGGCAACCGTCACATAGGTGAAGGCACCGGTTTTTTTGCCTGAGTGGTAAAGGGGCAGCCTTGCTAGTGGCAAGCTGGAGCCAGATTTGTTTACTTCTCACAGGGTGAGTGCTGAAAACCTCAGTTCTACACATTGCCAGCCTGATCAGTTTGACCCAGGTAAAAAGTAGATTGTGGTGTGGAAGGCTGTATTGGCTACCTCAAACGACTTTCACCTCTTTTCTTAAACTACCGTTTGTCTCTCTCCTGAGAATTGACATATCTGAGAGGCTTTGCCTTCACACTGTCTTTTGTCCCACTGTCACCTCTGCCTGAACAGGTTTTGTTCACCCAAGATGAAAGACTACACACCATGAGCAGTGACCCCTCTTTCAAACCACTTCTGCTTTTTGAGGAAAAAAACTTACCTGTAATCTATATCCAGCCTTACATCTGTCTCCACCCTTAAAGCCGTGCATTTTTTCCCCTCTGCCAGGTTTCCACAGGACAACTAACAGGTCTAGATCACAAGATTCTCCCTGCTGCTGGGACTTTTGCTATTTGTATGCATATGTTTACAGTTGAGGCCAGCAACAGGAGCCCCTTGAGAGATTCAACCTCCCCCACCAGGGGTAAGGAGTGAACGGCACCTTTAGCAAGAGGACTTAGAAAGCCACTCTGGGGGTAGAATCACGGCCCTCGCTCTCCATTGCTGACTCCCTTCCCAAAACAGTTCTCCAGGAAATGTAATTGCTGACCAGGGTTTTTTCACAGGATATTCCAAATGTCTGCTTTTTAAAACCGTTTTCAAATTTAAAATTCAGTTCATTTAAGGGATTTTAAGCCCTTTTCTTAGTCCTCTTGCAAAATTGCTGTCACTAATCCCTTAACATCTTGCTTTTGCTATATGAGGTGCTTCAAACTCTGTATTTTGCCTTCAAATTGCCCTGCAAGGGTGGTCAGTTGTTATTATTTATTTAGTTGTTGTTATTGGATCACTGAGAGTGTGACACTTGCCCAGGAGAGGAGGGGATGATTCCAACATCAAGTCTAGCATTGGCCTACAATGGATGGACTCTGGGCTGGCATATATAGTCTCCACAAGTCACAGATACTTTGGAGGCCCCCATGCTCAGCCCATGATAAGGGCCACATAAAAGCATGATACTTTTTTTTACCATAACCAGTGCCAGCATGCAGCAAAGCACAACAGCCACTGAGGGGTCCATAGATCTGTTAGAGGGCTTGTTGACCATCCTTGATACCAACACGGTCCCAATTCTGCCCTCCCTGCTGTTTTCCTAGCACTTGGAAGGGTGGATTGAGGATTGTGGAAGAGCATTTCTACACAAGGTTTTATTGCACACTTGTGATTGGTCACTCACAGAAGTCTGTAGGTCTTTTACACGATGTCATCAACCTCCAGGGCATCTCCTGTGCTTTCTGACCTTTATCCCGTATTTGAAAAATTGGAAATAACCCAGCAAGGAATGTTAATCCAGTGTATGAGCTGTGTGTAAAGACGGGGTTGCGTTATAACCACAGCACCATCTAGTGGCTGTAAAATAAAACATATCGAACTTGTTGAGAAAGGAAGTCCGTCATTCGAAGCATGGGTCTGCCCGTGTAGAGGAGCTGAGCTTAATCCCGCAAAGAACCTGGAAGCAAAAGCCCTGGTAAGGATGTAGGATTTTAGCCTTGTGTGGTGAAGCCTGATGTGAGCAAATGCTATCCTCACTCTGGGGAAAGGGCAGGTGTCTTTTCTGGGGGTGGTGAGAGGGCACTGCAGATTTGTTGTTGGAGGGAATGGGGTGTCCCACAAATACCTGGAGCCAGTACTGTTCCTAGGATTTCCACATGGGTAGGAAAGGCAGAAAAACTTGAAGGTAGATTGTAGTCTGTGTACAAGTGTGTAATTCATTGCATGTATATATGGTACACATTTGATGGAAGCCCAAGTCCATCACTTTTGGTAGAAGCCAAAGTCCATTGTGGCTTCCTGATGCACACACAGATGTGACAGTCTACCTGCAAGTTTTGTGCTTTCTCCTTCCTAAAATTGTCCTTATGACAATTCATTGCCTTGTTTCTTTGCAATATCACCTGTGCTCTGATAAGCAGAGTGCTGGTGCTTGCTGTCTGCACGCCTTATCACACTGCAGGGGAAAGAGTGATCATCTCACATGAGGAAACAGTTGTGTAGCACCATGGGAGTTCATTTTGTTTTTTTGTGGGTTTGGGGGGGGGGTTGCTTTACACACAGCAAGAATTTACTTCTGAGAGTAAGTGAGTGCTGCAACGAAGCCCTGACTACAACCTGAATTGGAGGTTTGTATAGCTGCCTAGCAGAGCAGGTTGCCCCAAATCCCATTAAAGTATATCTGGGACTTGCCCTCTGACCCCCACCCCAGTGCTTCATGTCCGTGAGCAGGGATTCTTGGTCCAGGTCTCTTTGTTAAACGTGTTCCACTGGAACCCGCTGCCGTGTGCCTGTGCACTCACACTCCTCCTTAAAGGCTGGTCCGGAAGGGTTTGAAGCCAGAGCGAGGCCTTTCTCCTGGCATAGGGGGCAGCAGGCTGTGAACCCCCTCAGCTGGCACTGTGAGCATGTCAGGACAAGCTGGCGGCAGGGCGGGGTGGAGCAAAGTCGGTACTGGTCCCAGGGTGTCCCACAGTAATGGCAGGCTGGAGGGAGGAAAGCAGCGTTAAATCTCCTGTGGGCATCCATTATTGGTGGTTACTGCTGACCCCACCGTTCTCCGAGTCCTCCAGCATGCACACGGAGACTGGGTTGGGGGGCGGTCAGTCTCACACTTCACACTGAGCTATGGAGACACTCAGAAGGAGTAAAAACCTCTCCTTGCTTCCAAGCATCTTCAAAGCCTGGCATGAGCAGAGAGGTTCCCCCAAGTTCTGTTGAGTGCCAAGAGCATGAGAGAGGGCAGCACTTCTTCCTCCCACCCAGGAAGAAGTGAAAGGCGCGCACACACCCTCTCTTGCCTCAGCACTTTTCCCAAAGTGTGGAGAACCTGGGAAAGTGGAGGGGTCTCCACCTTTGGATGAACTTGAGCACACTCGAGGAGAGAGCAGAGGACAGGAAGGCCTGGCGTGCTATGGTCCATGGGGTCACGAAGACACGACTGAACAACAACAATAACAACAACTCCACCTTTGGCCTGGGCAACACAGGGATGATGCTGGTCACCACACAGAGATGTGTGGTCACTTTTGCCCACCTGGCAACCATGTGTAGGTACCTCCTCCAGAAAACAACTGTTACCCTTCACGTTGAAGGACTGTGCCTATTCTGTACTTCGGTAATAAAAATAATCACGATTCTGTAGCAAATTGATCTAAACTATGCAAAAAGGAAAGAATTCTGCAACCTTGCTAATATTACTTATTTTGCATCATTTATGCTGTCATGGGGAGGGGCAAGGGCCTATGCAGAGCACAAAGGTCACACCCCCAACCACTGGAAATCTTATTCAGCCAACTCTTTAGCTTCTGAGATTTCACTAGGCCAGCCTTCCCCAATCTGGTGCCCACTAAATATATTACAAACCCCATCATCCCCAGGCAGCAGGCCATGCTGGCTGGGGATGATTAGAGTTGTAGTCTCAACACATCTGGAGGGCGCCAGACTGGGGAAGGCTTTGCTCACCAAACTTTCAAGCACATCTTTGCAAGCATTAGGGCTAAAAGCCCACTGCAATAGAGAAGGAGAAAGCAAATATTAAGGATTGTCTTTCTTTTTAACAGTGGCCTGGTTCACACGTAACAAGAAGCCACTATGGGGGAATTCCTTTGCGGGGCTTGCTGTTGCTATGGTGGCTGCCATTTTTAATATTCAGGGTGTGATGGGGGGCGGTGCTGTAGCTTCTTGTTACATGCTTCTCCTTAGGTGGTTGACAAGTCACCCACAATCCTAAAACAGCCCATGGTCCTGGGTGACTTGTCAACCACCCCACCACCCCACCCTGACCAGGTTCACACCTACTGACAAGCTACAGTGCGCCCCTGCTGCAGCTCAAATATTCAGGTGGCAGCCGCCAGTGCAATGAGAGCCCCTACAGGGAAATTCACCCATGGTGGCTTCTTGTTATGTACGAACCAGGCCAGAGAGTGGTAGCTTTTATTTACTAAATGTTAAGTTATCTGACACTTTCTTCACGTCAGAAATACACCTACGGAGATCTGGGTGATTTTCAAATGCATTCGATGAATTAAAAGACAATGATTAATTAGCAAAAATATATTTAATTGGCTGATAGCTTTAGTAGCAACGCATTGGGAATTAACATAGGCATCCTGGGATCAAATTTCCTACAGTTGTGGAATCACTGGACTATACTGGGTAAGTTGCTGTCTCCTGAGTCCAGTTCTCTGCCTCCAAAAAAGACATGTGAGATTACAGAGCCAGTCTGCAGTGAAAGACCCACTACAGGCAAGCTGGGACTTCCTTACCATACTGCTGACCACCTGGGACCACCAGGTGATCACTGAGCAACATTTTTAAGATGTACCCATCAAAGCAAGGATGAGCAACTTTTGGCCCTCCAGATGTTTTGGCCTACAAGTCCCATCATCCCTCACCATTGCCTAGGCTGGCTAGAGCGGAAGGGAACTATAGGCCAAAGCATCTGGAGGGCCACAAGTTGCCCACCCCTGTGTTGAAGAGTTAATGAATACAACTAAAAACAGAATAGCTCAGATCGTGCTGTGTGCGCGTGCCATAGTGGACCGCACCGCTGCCGCAACCAGAATGTGTATCAGGGGAGAAGCAGCCCCTTAGTACAGGAGAATCGCCTACCTGAAATCACATCGCCATTGGAGGAGATAGTGTAACGGTCATCAAAGACAAAGAGCTTTCCTTGGTAGAACCCATCTGGAAATTCTTCCAGGTACTTGTGGATGCCTCCCTTGAGATGGTACACTCCTTTGCATATGCTCTGTTTCAAAACAGCCCCAAACCACCCATACATTTAGACATTTCTGAGATGCTGGCCAAGAGTTCTACAGTCGACAACCAAGTTGGTTATCATTGCCTACACCTGCCCTCCCCAACCCGGTGTCCTCCAAATATGTTGGACAGGCTGGCTGAGAATTATGGGAGTCGCAGTCCTACATATCTGGATGGCACCAGGTTGTGGAAGGCTGACCTACACTATTTGATGGAGATGAAAAGAAATCCTCATATTTATATATCAGGTGATATAAAGACTGGCAGCCAAACTAGATTGAATGCATGACTTCCACCAAAAATGGCAACCGTGTGTCTAACATCCCCCTTCCTCCAACTTGAACTTCGCTGACATTCTGAAAGCCCTTGTCCTTCACTTCACATCACTGGCTGACAAAGGCAAGGGGAACTAGGAGCTTGTGCGAGCAGAACATGGGTGACTTCTGCTGTACAATACAGATGAAGGCAAGAGAGAGATTCTGTATTTGGCAGTAGCCACCCATTTAGAATAGCGTCTCGTTTGGCCTACTAGTTTCTTTAAATGAAATGTTTTACAGCTATGGGCAGAAATGTGAAAAGAGGCTGGCTTGAGTTATTTTTGCTTATGTTGAGTGAGTCATGCCATTTGTTTACATTAGATAAATGCAGGTTTAGAAGTCTCCCTCATTAGCAGAGCGGCAAAGTGCTGAAATCGCACAAGTGATAACGAGGACTATGAATGTTTCGTCGTGGCAGCCGAAGCTTTACATCTGGACAACTTGAAGACTTTTTACAGAAAGGCAGGGCAGAAATGCTAAACATACATATGTACACAGAGCACATGAGTGCTCATTTGGATTCCTCATGGTTAGAATGTTTAGGATCATTTTAGGAAGGGCACAAAACAATGCACGCAAAAGCGGATGTTTGGCAACAGATTCAGGCCTGGGACCCTGAGGCTCTGCTGAAGAGCTGCAAAGCACCAGGGGAGAGGGTGATTTATCAAGGGAAAACAGAAGGCAGGAGAAGAGGGTGCAGAACCCTTCCACCAATGGAGGCTGGTGGTGTCAATTTTGGTGGGGCTGTGAATCCATTCTGGGTTTCAGTCAGACCCAGCCAGAACTCTAAAGGAGCTATCCAAGATGCTGAGCCCATTTTGGGGATAGGGTTCAGCAAGCTGGAGAGCTCCTGTCTTGATTATAATCTGAATTATATTGGCTCATTCACTAAGGGTGTTGATACAGCTGAGCTGGGTTCTAATCACATGTTTAGAGTAGATGCTGTCCTTTCCATTCTTTCTGAACAACGATTATTTCAAGTCCTGGATGCAAGCTTATGAACAGCCATTATGGATGAGACCAAGAGTCCATTGGCTCCAGCCTTCTGTTCCACAGTGGCCAACCAGATGCCTATGTGAAGCCCACAAGCAGGATATGAGTGCAAGAGCACCCTCCCGCCCATGCTCCTGAGCTACTGGCATAAAGAGGCATACTCCTCTGATACTGGAGGTAATATATAGCCATCATGACTAGTGGCCAGTGATAGCCTTATCCTCCATGAATTTGTCCAATCCCCTTTTAAAGCCATCCAGGTTAGTAGCCATCACTACATCTCGTGGTAGCGAATTGCCCAGTGTAACTACTGTATATGCTATGTGAAGGAGTGCTTCCTTTTGTCAGTCCTAATCTCCCACCATTCAGCTTTATGAGATGACCCCATGTTCTAGTATTATGAGAGGAAGGCAAGCTAATTTATTGCTCTCTATTTCTTGTCACTGTTCTGCTTTAATAGTCCGTTGCTCTTAAATTTTTGAACCCATAAACCAAACCAGCAAAGCCATGACTGCACTGCAAAAAACCTATGCTCCAATATTGTGTTCTACAGCATGCGGACTCTGTAAGACGAGTCCTTTCCCCCAAGGCAGCTTACCTTGGACCTCAAGTAGGCCGAACCCCGCTCGCATCGGATTCCTCCCGTGCAGTACATCAGGACCCGCTTGCCCCTGAAGAGATCCAAGTTCTCATCTACATAGGTGGGGAAGTAGCTGAATTTCCTGATGTCTGGAGCCAAACAGCCTTGGAAATGTCCCTGGGGCCAAAGGAAAGAAGCCCTGTTTAACCCACGCATTAAACAGAGTGAGGCCACTGAACCTCTTCTAGAGCAGCCTCTCCCCCAACCTGGTGCCCCTCCAGATGTGCTGAACTACAGCTCCCATCATCCCCAGCCAGCACGGGAATAAGGTTATGAACCACTCCAGCTGCAACAGTGGAATTGTCTGATTGTTTGTCTTAAGAATTAATGTTTCTAGGGGCAGGTTATACATCTCCTAAATCAGCCTTTCCCAACCTGGTGCCCTCCAGAGGTTTTGGACTTCAACTTCCATCAGCCCAAGCTAGCATGGCCAATGGTCAGGAATGCTTGGTGCTGAAATCCAAAACATCCGGAGGGCACCAGGTTAGGGAAGGTTGTCCTCAATAAAATAATAAAGAACGGAGAGGAAGTAGACTATTATTATTCGATGGATTTTTAAACCACCTTTCAGAATCAATCATCAATTCAGATGGGTCAGAAAGGAGTAACCGAATGCCGCAGTGCAGCAAGCAGCTGGCTGGGTGAGCAGAGTCCGGGGTGTGTGATCATCTGTTTCTGTACCCCGTGTGGGCGGGCCCTGTCTGGATTTCGTGGGAGAGGGTTTCGTGAGAACACTTGAGAGTCCCATTCATGAGATGGGGTCAAAAGGGGGAGGGGCAGCAAATTCTGCTTGCCCCCAGTTTTCTCTCACTATCCTCCCTCCCGTATAGTGGAGGAAAGGAGCTGCCTCCTCTCTCTTTCTCAGATGGATAGCAAACAGCCCAAGACGGCAGCAGTGTCCCAGACCAGCTCTTGTATGGCCATGGCTGGGCTCCTCTTGGGAGCATGGAGGGCCACCACGGGGCTTCACAGCTAGTCCAGGCTTGGGTGGAGTTCGCATTCCTAGGGATGATGTTAAATGTGGCTGCCCGATTTCTGGGATGGCAACATCTTGAAAAGGAAATCAGCTGTATACTGGGCACACATATGGGCACACATATGTGGAAAAGCTGGCTCACACAAGCAGCATTCACACAAACCCAGTTCAGGCATGAGCCTACATGCATTCCCAAGGAAACCACACTGAGGCTTGTGGCATGCATGCATTTCTCTAAAATACTTTTACGCTGCACTTTATCTTATGATACCTGCATGGTGTACAAAATGAAATTAAAAATCCTAATACAACATACGGTAAAAACATAAAATACAACATAAAATAACAACATCATCACACTGCTTACATGTGTTCTGGCCACATCCATCCCCATATCAAGAGGCAATCTGCTTCCTTCAGATTGTCATATCTCAAAGAAAGCTAAAATTAAAAAAGCCAAATCAAAGGCCACCTACTATTTTACTTTCATAGAAGTTCCGGCAATCCAGTAAAATGGTGTCAACCTGCGCTTTGTTACCCCGAGAGAGATATTTTTCCACTTCTATATGAAACTCCTTTGGAGTCAAATGGATTCCTACAAAGAATTAAGAATGGCTTAAATGTTCCTAATAGGCTAGAAACACATTTGAGTTCTGATTCAGCCAACCTGTTTTCCTAACAAGCCCTGTGCCAAAATAGGAAACTGCTTCAAACATTACAAGTTTAGGTTTACACTTTAACATGTTTCACATCCATATGTAAACATGTAATGTATGCATGCAACCAGCACATTGTTTTTAAATGTGGGCACATGAGCCAGGATTGGGTACAATTTCCCATTGGCCCAGTTAACACATCATGGTAACACAGATTTTTAAAAAATTCTACATTAATGTGAGCAAGCCAGTGTGATGGTGTATGTGGGTCGATCGCTCCCAGTTGACTCCTCCTGCCAGCAAGAGTGGCTAAACAAGCCAAGGATTCTCCATCCCTGGCTTGGTTAGCGTGATGTCTCTCTCCCCTAAAAAGCCAGAGTCGTAAGCCAAGAACAAACCCTGCATTACTACTCTGGCTTGTCGGGGGAGAGAGAAGCCAGAGTTCCCAATTCAGACATCATGCTAACCAAGCCAGGGTTGGAGAGTCCTTTGTTTGTTTAGCTGCTCCCACTGACAGGAGAAGCCAAGCAGGAACGATAAGCCATATATTGGCTCATTCACAGTAATCCAGAGTTTAAAGAAATTCTGGGCTGACGTGATGTCCGAATGTATCATGCAGTGTATCATCATGCTACATGCAGTAGCAATTGTGTGCAATGGCTCTGAACGCCATGCTAGCCTACACTCAGGGCAGGTTCACACATCACTTTAAGCCATGGTGGCTTATAAGATACTCACAGTAGCTTATAAGGTACTGTATCCCCCACACAACCAGACAAATAAGCTACTGTGTGTAGCTTATTTTTCCCACCCTTGCCCCTCCTCTCTCTGCAGTCCTCCCACTTGGCCAGGATGGAATCCCAGCTTCCTTTGTGCTCCCCACCTCTCCTTGCACTGCTGCAGCAGTCTGTAGTGCAGCCATCCATAAATACCACCATCTTCTCTCAGCAGACAGATACTCTTACAGAGTTCATGCCATGCTGCTCTAAGGTGGATAAGAGCAGGCCAGGCTATTTTTATTTTAAGCAGTGGGTGAGTCGCCCAAAGGAGCGAAAGCCCCTTTTGCACCAAAAAGGGGGTAACATCTATAAACCCTTGGGAATTTGCAGGATCAGGACAAAACCTCATACACAGTTTCCCCTAGTAAGGAGACACCCAATGCTCCATCAAAACCTTGCCCCCCCCCCCCCGCCCATTCCTTTCATTTTCCCCATTGGCAGTAACACACTTTTGACATAGGCATCTTTTCCCATTGTGCACTATGTCACAGCAGCGCTATTTTGCAATAGCACTGTTTCACTGAATGACTACATTGCAGCTGCACACTTTGGATATAGGGCAATTGGTGCTATATAATGCTGCTCTTTATTTGAACTTTGCAGTATGTCACAGTAGCACTATTTTGCAGTAATGCTCTTTCAGTGTTTCAGGGGCGGTTTAGAGCTTTTCTCATTGGCTATTTGTACCTAGTGGCTAGGCAGATCTCAGGAACAGAGATCTGCCAGCTGGAGCAGAGTGGCAGCAGTGGTTTTGACCACTCTTGCCAAGCAACTCTATAGGTGATCTTTGAACCATTCCTTAAGCCACTGTGGAGCACCAGACGACACGATAAGCCACAATGGTTTAAATAAACCTCACTATAGACCATGACTTATCAGAGTGGCTTATTTTGGCTTAATAACCCATTGTGGCAGGGGAAAAACACTTGCAGATGACACGATAAGCCATGGTGGTTTATAAGCTACGGGAGTCACTTATAAACCATCATGGCTTATCAAGATGGGTGAAACCCAGTCTCAGTGGTTGAGTGTAGGTTGTTGTTGAACTCTGGGTTGTTGTTGAACTCTGGGTTGTTTGTTGAACCGTGGGTTAGCATGTTGTCTGAATGTCCGCAGGGTGGCTTGTTAACCACGCAGTGTGACTTGTTGGGTTGATCAGGGTGGTTAACAAAAAGCTATGGGTTCTCAAGGTGGCTTGTTCAAGAAAAATAAGCCACACTGCATTGTTAACAAGCTACCTTGTGGAAAATGTCCTGGGTTCAGACAACATGCTAACTTGCAGTTCAACAAACAACCCATGGTTCAACAACAGCCCACACTCAACCCCTGGTTGTTGTTAGCATGTTGTCTGAACAATCCCACTGTGTTCTAAGGACAAGAGCAGAGGCTTAGGGACTCGAACTTGCACCCAGGGACTTTCCATCTGGTCCCTCAGCAAAGTCTCCAGTCCCAAGGGTTACAAACACACACCACATACATATGAATCGCTTGCTCTGAGGCACAGGCTAAAGCTCTTCAATGCCTTCTTTCCCAGTGTGACGACAACCAGGGCATGGCATGTCCACATATGGCTTATCATTACCATGAATGATGACTTATCATTTCTGCTCTCGGAACAATACATTTTTGCGCTCCTGCATGATTACCCCCAAGGGAATTTGGCCCTTGACAGAAAAAAATGGTTTTCTGCCCCTGTGCTAAAGCCCACCACTGTGGTTCTCCATACCAGTTTCTTTGTAAGAGATTTTCTCTGGGTTAATTCCCATGGGTACTATTTCTTCAAAGATGCCAATTCGAAGGTCTGGGAAACAGTGAGCTCCTCCTGCACTGGTCTGAGAAATGGGGAAGAAACAAAAGAAGAAAAAGCTACCAAAAGATCTTTAGTTGGCATGTTAGGCTGGAGACAGACAATAAGTTGTATGGGGTTTTTCCCTCCCACAAAGTTGAAAGTGATTTGAAAGATGGATCGCTGAGTACAGCATCCACATTCAGCCCACTTCTGCCTCCTGAATACAGTTGGGCAAGTTTTTGTTTTCTCAAATGCCTGTAAAATCTGTTTGACTTCTGGTAACACTGAGGCAAAAGGTATTTCTTTACTTCAGATACTTATATGCTGCCCTTCAGTCTAAAAAATTATCAGGTTGGCTCCCATAATTTATTTATTTAATGTACTTACTACATTTCTATACCACCCAATAGCCAGAGCTCTCTAAAATGAAAACAATGAAATAATTAAAGCAATAAAATAGCAAATACAACTTCAAGTAAAGCCCGCAGAAAACACCAGAAGCTCAGTAAGGAACAAGTCCAACAGAATTCATTAAAACCAGCTGCAGCAAGAGGCTGGGAAGCCTGGGCCAATCAAAACAAGTTGTTGTCTGGTGCTGAAAAGACATCAAGTTTGGAGCTTCGCTGAAGAGCACATTCCACAGATGGAGCATCACAGCCGGGTAACAACTACCTAGCTTGAGGGGGAGGGGGAATCAGAGGTGGACCTAACTTTGTTCAAGTGTGGGAAAGAGGGTGTTGTGTCTCTTGTTGCTGCTGATGTCCCAGGCACTATCCAATAGGTGCCTGTGATGCACAACCATGTGATATGCAGGATCTCACTATTCAAGAGCTTAATGGGAGAGAGTACTTAAGGGAATCCTCACTGTAGGATCAAGAATGGGAGTGAATATATAATGCAGCCAGATTGCTGTTGGGGTGTCTCACCTTGAAATCCTCCTTCATCAGAGTGCCTTTAAAAAGGGGATGAGACAGCATTGCATCTATATAAAGGCCAGCAGCTACCTTGCTCCCACCAATAGTTCCGTTAATTCCTTCAGAAGCGATTCGCACCTGAAAGCCAAGCAAGGAAATTCAGTACAAAATGTGCAGCCTAGGCCTACATGAATCTACTCAAAAGTAAGCCCGAGTGATTTCAGCAGGACCTGTTCCCGAGAAAGTACGCATCAGATTTCAGCCTTCTGGACAAGCTACACATTGCACACAGTTGGGTGGAACATCCCTCCAGTTGTTGTTTAAGCAAAACACAGCCACAAAAGGCTGCAATCATATGCTCAGGGAGGAGGAGCAGGGAGGAGATGCTTAACTCTTTTCCAGGATACATCCCAGAGAAAAACTGGCGCAGCTCGTGCAGCCTCTCTGGTGCAGGGCCGGTACTCTGCTTCTGGGCTTTATTTGTAGGAAAGGGGCACACTGCTATCTTTCCAGCCTGAGGCTAAAACTTTCCTGTTCTCCCAGGTGTTGGTTTTTTTAAATCAAGTCTTTAAAAATATCTGTAAATACGTGTGCATTTTTAAGTTTTATGATCTCAGTCACTGCAATGTGGGTTTATTATCCTAGTCCCTGCAATGTGATATTGGATTTTATGCTGTGTTGGCATGCTAATTACTGTTTTATTGTTGATTTTATTGTGATGTTATCTGTATTTTTATCATTATTCCTGATAAATTTATTTATGAGACGTTTGATAAATTTAATCAATAAATGTATTATTTGTTAAAGAGACGCTCACTTCCCCATCATGCTCCACATGGTATCAGAACAGATACAGGACAGCCCATCAGGAAGCATCACCCAGCTTGCCAGGTCTGCTGGCAGGCATAGCTCCGGCCAGCCAATTGGCTGCAACTGTTCGCTGAACTGCTTACCTTGCCAGTCAGATGCAGGTGTCGACATAAAGCCTTCTGCCACTCACAGAGTCCCCCGGGATCTGCCACCTCGCAGTAACAATAGTAAAGCAGAACTTGCCCAACCTCGCTGCCGCTGTGACAACACAGGAAAGAAGCTCGTGTAAGAAAAGCTATGTTTTCATCATTGGCCATACAAGATCTGAGCAGTTCATAGCATGATGGGTGGGGCTACCCTCTGGGTTTGGGTCTGTTGTTAAAAAAGACAACAAAGAGTCCTGTTGCAGCTTAAAGATTCATGCATTCATTCATTCATTCATTCATTCATTCACTCACTGTATTTTAATCCCGCTCTTCAGCCAAAAAAGGCTCCCAGAGGGGCTTACAATCAATGAACAAAGAAGACAGTCCCTGCCCGCAGGCTTACATTTATTCTGGCATCAGCTTTCAGGGGCTAGAGACCATTTCATCAGATGCATGAAGTATTATGGAGAGTCCCATGCTCTAGTTCACAAAAGCAGGTGCCAGAATAAATGTGCTCCTCTTTAAGGTGCCACAAGACTCTTTGTTGCTTTTGCTGCAATAGACTAACAAGACTACCCCTCTGGAAATGGTATAAAAAGAAATCTCTTACCTTCTCATTTCATCCACACCAATGTGGCTTATATCTGGGAGCTTGTGAAACATCTCCTGGTTTCGACACAGAGGCCTGTTTGGCCAAAGTGTCTCACCCACAGAAGTGTTGTCGGCGCCTGCCATCTGCTTTAAGATTACCGCTGTTTGCTGCCCCACATCACCCGAATGCTGGGCAGCGACGTGCCTGTGGATGCCAGTCAGGTCTCTGAAGTTCTGTTGGCAGCACCTCCAGCAAGCAGCCACCGGGCAAGCAGCCACCGGACAGCAAGCGTCAACGACCACTTCCTTGGCTTTGACGAAGAGAGCAAATGCCTGAAACGACGAGAAACAAGGCTGGGCGGCAAGACAATTGGGTAAAGACAGATGTTACAAGTTTCAGAGCAGTCACAGAGGATCCTTCGCCCACAGTGTGGGGCCAAGCTCACAGATCACATGCCGTTCATTTCTTAAGTTCAATGCTGCCCAATGGCCAAAGCTCTCTGGGCAGTTCACAAAAATTAAGACCCTAAAATACAACATGATAAAACATAATTTAAAATGGGAAACATTTTAAAACAGCTACAAACAATTAACAATAAAGTATCATGACCTGATAAAGCAACTAACATTAAAAAGCCCCATCATATGCCATCAAATGCCTGGAAGTAGAGGAAAGTCTTAACCTGGTGCCAAAAAGATGACAATGATGGTACCAGGTGGACTTCACTGGAGAGCATTCCACATTCAGAGGGCCACCATCACTCCCTTGTTGCTATCCTCTGAAACTCCATCAGGAGGCGGCTCTCAGAGGAGGGCCTTAAATGTTGATGATGGACATACACACAAGGAGAATGCTGGGTAAGCACTCAAATAGGCTCCTCCCTTTCTGCATTAGGAGGGCTGTCTGCCTTTAGTGCATATAAAAGTAGCAGCTTTCAGAGGTCCCCAACCTTTTCAGGGACCAATTCACATTTGGAATTGTGTTGTGCGTGCTCTCACAAAATGGCTGCCCTGGAGGGCATGAAACAAAGCACTAATTTCCCAGAAGGCAAACTGGTGAAGCTAAAAAAATGCAACTTGCCCAAGAACTTATATAAAAGGCAGAGGTGGAGTCTAAGCTTGCGAGAGTGTTGGACTGGGAATCGGGAGATCTGGATCTAGTTCACTTGGCCATGGAAGTTCACTGGGTAACTTTGGGCCAGTCACCGACTCTCAGTCCAACCTACCTCACAGGGCTGTTGTGAGGATAAAATGGAGAGAAGGAGGATTCTGTATGCCGCCTTGGCTTCCTTAAGGAGGAAATAAGACAGGATATAAATGTAATCAATTAAATAAATAAATAAATAAATAAATAAATAAATAAAGCAAGCAAGCAAGCCCTTGTTGTGACCCAGCTCCAGTGCTGCAGTGGACCTTATAGTTTATAGCCAGAATCTGAGCAGAAGCAGTCTAGAAGAGTTTGGGACTGTTCAGCCTATGGAATGTCACAATCGGTGTGAGCTTATCTCTGTCAGTGTTCTCGGAGCAAAGCAGGCGGGAGTTAAGTTACTCCCATCCAGCTGCTAGCTTTGACTTTGGACGCTTCTCTGTGAGAACCTAAAAGAAGAGGGGTGGAGTTGGGAAGCTGAAGTGTCACTACTGAAGGGCAGAATGGAGGCACCCTGTTTGGGCTGATGGGCTACAATCCCTTGTCAGTCGGTTGTTCAGGAGGAGGGCCATCGCAGCCACGCCTTTGCTTTTAAGCTGATGCTGAGGCTGGGAGCCTTTGCTAGGGATATTTTCATCTTCACTGCCCAAAATCCTCTCTGTGTGGACTTACTATCGTCTGAGCCTTTTGAGGCATTCTTCACTTGAACTCTCTATCTAATCTGGACTCTTGTCTCTTTGAACGTTGCATAGTTAAGAACCTGCCATGAAAAGTATTGCTATATTTTCCATAGACCTTGAATTCTTGTTTACTATGGATTATGTATGTGCAGTGTCAGCCAGAGCGCTTGCTGGCTTGGACTGATCCGGACTCTTGGATTTTTCTATGCCTAAACCCATGTGGAGGTACCAAAGTGAAAGCTATGACCATCAAAATCTCTGCCCTTCTGCATGTGTGGGATTACTCTGGACTTACTTTGACCCTGTCTTGACTCTTGGATTTGAAAGCCCTTGACCCGTGTAGCACAGAGGTTCCAACGAAGACTTCAGGGTTGGACTTGTCTTTGATTTCCTGGGATGGCTTACGCCAGGAATTATTAAGGCCCCTGTCCTGTATTTACAAACCCTTGTCTTGGATTGCCTGGGAGGAATTATGCCAGGGATCTTCTGAGCCTTTGCCCTGTATTCTGAGCTGTAGAGATTGCAACGGGGAAACCAAGTTGTCTTGAACTCTGACACCGTTATAGTTATTAGCTTTTGGCTGTTCTGGAATTACTTATGGAGCCTACAGCTAATTGTCACCAGCTTTAGGATTTCTGAAGAATGTACCCATTAAGATGTTACCATGAAATTTGCTACAATAAAGGAGTCTCTTTGCTTTGGAGTGTCCTGTGTCAGAATGCTAGAGTGGGTGCTTGAAAGATAGGCCACACGACACCACTCTTTTGAACCAAATAAATATGGTGCTGGAGTCACTTTGCAGCACGTCAGCCTCCCAGTTTCAAAAATAATTAAAAATACTTTAAAATAACATAAAAATCAGGTGGGGCAGGGAGCCTGTCAGGCACCAAGAGAGATGCCCACAGGCATATTGGTGACCACAGGCACCATGTTGGAGACCCCAGAGTTACACATGGGGTTATTCATATATGCTTCACCTTACACACACAAAATCACAAAGATTTAAAAGCCACTTGCAATAGTGCTCTATGAACCACGGGCAAAGAAAGTGGGGGAAGGAGTCATGTTGGTAATGGCATATAAATAACCCTCCACAGCCAGCTTTTCTCTCTTCAAGCTGAATCTGAAAAGTTGCAGGACCTGCTCTTTTTTTCAGGAGAGGAAAACCTACATCTCTTTACAGAGCAGTGGGGGCACTGAATTTCTATACTGCCTCTCTGGGGCCAATCAAGTCAGTTTACAAAAGGTTCAAAACGTAAAGGCCATAGTCAAATAAAAATATAACAAAACATTAAAAAAAAACACTAAAAACCATTGCAGTTATTTGAAAAGCCACATTGAAAAGATGTGTCTGGACCCCTTTCCTGAATGCAGAGAGAGTAGGGACCAGCTGCAACCCTAGAGGGAGCATGTTCCAGAGTTTGGGAGTGACACAAGAAAAAGCCCTTTCCCGCATGCCCAACAAGTGGGCCTCTGCAAGCAAGAATGTCTTCAAAAGGGCTTCTCCTGCTGATCTTAATAACCAAGCAGGTTCATACCAAGATAGCGGTCCCTCAGGTAGCCAGGCCCTAAGCCGTTTAGGCCTTTAAAGATTAACACCAACACCTTGAATTGAGCCCAGAAAACAATTGGCGACCAGTGCAGATTTTTCAGTATCGGGCTGATGTGATCCCGATACTGTGCACTGGTTAGCTCTACGCGCCACATTTTGCACCAACTGAAGCTTCCGGATGCTCTTCAAGTGGCCCCACGTAACTGTGATGTAACCAAGGCATGGATAACTGTTGTGGCCACTTTCACCCTGATGGAGACTCATTTTCAGTCAACTCTCGGCTGTTCTGAGGCAGGCCTTCCTATGCGGGCACAATGAGTTGCTTGGGGCAGGTCTGATTTTCTCTCTAACTAAGTGTAGGGATTGGGCCCAGCACCTGTGCAGAGGCACTCCCAAAAGACATGGAAACTGATTCGGAGTCAGAGGGGAAGGAGGCAGAGGGGTTTGCTGAAGCGCCCAGGTTGCAGGAGACTAACAGTCCCAAACTGGAGATTGTCCTGGTGCAAACTAATCATTTGGAAAGTAGCCAGCCAGGGCCCTCTTCACCCATGGAAATGCAGAGCTGGCAGAGCTGGCCTCCAGAGCTGGAGGAGGAGGAGTTACAAATACAAGATCCTAGGGTGAGATGTTGGGCTAGGCAAGAGGAGCAATGTCAACTCATGAGGCGTTCCAAGAGGCTGGCCGTGCAGGGAAGGTCCCTCTGGAAAGACCCACCTTAAGGGAGGGGCTTAACCAGCCACTCAGCTTGTCGAAGAGACAGCTGGAGCCAGTTTTCCATCGCAACTATCTAACATAGTGTATTAACAAACAGAGTTACTTGTAGCCTAAGTGGTCCTGTATTATGCAAAATTGTCTAGAGACTTGGTACTTCACTGCTGTTCATGGATTCTAATTGTAACCTGAGGCACTGCTGATCTGACTGTAGTTTGCATAATAAAAGCAACTGTTTTGCACTTTGACTTCTCTGATCCATCACAAAAGAGACACAAGGCTGGGCACCTGACACTAAGCTTCCCTTTTGGTGTACGCCTTGATCGGTCAAGAGGTGAAGCTACATTTGCACAGTTCCACCAGCCTTGTTCTGGTACAGCAGTTGCGGCTTCCAAGTGATGTGATATTTCCTTCCTTGCAGGAAGGCTGCAGTGGGCAAAGTGTCTACTGTTCCCCTGTGGCAGGAGCTCTTTCTCAGACACCAGATAAGCAAGAAGAGGAAAGGATGAAGCAGGAGAGTGAGAAGGCAGCAAGTGGTAGGAAGCCACAGAGGGTAATGGGGCAGTGGCTAAGAAAGGGGCACTGGAGAGGGTATTGTCTGCAGAAATGAAGGCCAGAGGGAGAGGTCTATGAGGGGAAGAAAAACTGGGAGATAGAATGGGGAGAGAGGAGATGCACCCCGGGGTCAGAAGCAGCAGAGATAAAGAGGGGTGAAGTTCACATGGTTGGTTTGAAAGAATCCATGAAATCTTTGGCTACAGGCCTCTAGTGTTAATGTACAGTTGGCTCTGTTTTGTAGATCTCTTATGTGAAATCCATCTCAACATCCTGTCACACTTTGGTGTGACCAAGAAAGTGAATCTACAGTAGTTCTCTTCCCGCCGCGTTCCCCTTGCCACCTCCTCCCTCCAGCTGCTTTTCCCTACCTGACACAGCAAACAGATGTTCAGAACCTTGGCTGGGATGGGCACTGGATAGGACACAGGGCTGAGGTAGAAAAGCAGGGGAGGGTGAAGCCAACACACCCCTCCCACCCACCATGTCCCTCCTGCAAACCCATCTTCTCCTGCTGCTTTGTGGTGAAGAGCAGCCGGGGCTTTGCAGACCTAATTGGCCACTCAGTGTTTAGTGCTGGCCTAAGGCAGCAACCCCAGATTCTGGAATTTGTTTGGAACAGCTCATTCAGTTGTCCTCGAAGATCAGAATATATCTGATCAGCAGAAAGTCCTGTTCTTTCGAAATGCCATTTATGGTCAGAGCTTGAATGGGATTAAGAATCTTCCACCCGTCTAACGATTTTTACTTTAGTAGACAGTCACATATATTATGACAATGTCAACAATAAATCAAATACCTTCTTCTTTGCAGATGCATACTTCTTTCGAGCACTGGCATCTAATTCAGCTTTGAAGTGGCTCTTGGATGGGGAAGGAACGTGATCTTTCAGCTCGAGGTCTGCAAATGTTAAAATGCAAAACTCTGCTTCATTGTCTCCATCAGGCAGCGACAAAGAAGAAGTCATTGCTATGTCACAGCAGCCGGGCATAAGTTTTTCTCTGGGACCTAAGGAAGATGGTTCCAAAACAGGGATTTATAAAGATGCATAAAGAAAAACAAAACAATATATGTGAAAGTGAAAAGTGCTGTGGAAATAAAAGGTAAAGACAGATATGACATTTGCGAGCAATGGGACTAACTCTGGAAGCAACCTCATTACTATTGGTCCAAAAAAGTACCTATTCCTTTCCAGGTTGAGGTTGGAAGCAGCATGTGGCACTTCTTTGAATTAAAACGTGGAAATGCCACCTGAAGCATGTAGGAACGGCCAAGACTGAGCTGGTGTCCCATACGCTGACATGCATGCCTGTCATTTCAGTTATGAGGGAACTGGGCTCACCTTGTGGCTGAGGGATGTGCTACAAGTTCTCTTTTTATATTATGTATGCATGTATTTGTGGCATTTATATACCACTGAATATCATTACATCTCTCAGCAGTTCACAATATTAAAACATTTGTCTTCAGCATTTGTCTTCACTTGCAGAAATTGCCATTCTGAAAGCTTGGCTCTAATAGATCTTGAGGACTGTTACTTTGTGACACTTCCTTGAGAGTTAAGAACATAAGAAGAGCTATGCTGGATCAGACCAAGTGTCCATCTAGTCCAGCATTCTGTTCACACAGTGGCCAGCCAGCTGCCCATGGGAAACCCACAAGCAGGACATGAGTGCAACAGCACCCTCCCACCCATGTTCCCCAGCAACTAGCATACATAGGCATACTGTCTGTCTCTGATACTGAAGGTAACATATAGCCATCAGGACTAGTAGCCATGGATAGCCTTCTCCTCCAGGAATTTGTCTAACTCCCTTTTAAAGCCATCCAAATTGGTGGCCATCACTACTTCCTGTGGTAGCGAGTTCCATAGTTTGTGCTGTTGTGAAGAGGTATTCCTTTTATCTGTCCTGAATCTCCCACCAATCAGCTTCATGGGGTGATGCTGGGTTCTAGTATTTTGAGAAAGGGAAAAAATGTCTCCCTATCCACATTCTCTACAGCATGCATAATTTTGTACACTTCTATCATGTCTCCCTTTACCCTCCTTTTTTCCAAACTGAACAATCCCAGCTGTTGTAACCTTCTGTCATAGAGGAGATGCTCTAGCCCCTTGATCATTTAATCATTTAATTGCCCTGTTCTGCACCTTTTCCAGTTCTACAATATCTTTTTTTAGGTGTGGTGAACAGAACTGTACACAGTATTCCAAGTGTGGTCGCACCACAGATCTGTATAAGGACAGTATGATATTGGTAGTTTTATCACCAATTCTAGTAGTACAGTAGTATCATTGTGAAAAATAATTGCACTCTGAGCTGGGAAGTCCCCGTTTGAAATGTCACCTCAGCTAGGGTGGCCAGGTATTCTACTTTGCAGAGGACAGTCCTCTATTTCAAGGGCTGTCTAGTCCAAGTCTGGTTTAAAGATAAAGAACCATAAGATGAGAGGGCAGAGCTGGGCTTTGAAGGTGCCCATCCACAGTGAGCACCTGGACAGCAGACTGAGGAGGCCCACAGGTTACCTTGTCAGTCTTTCCCACTAGTGTGAGATGAATTGTATTTCTATTTAAATTATAGTTATTATTTCTATATTTGTATCTATACATATAAATTAACATATGAAATGTTATGCAAACTGGCACATCTTTTCTCCTCCTGTTTTGGTAATCCAGTTCCTCTTTTTTTGGCAATGTGTAAGTGGCCACTTTACCTCAGCCACAAACTTGCTAGGGAAGTCTTTGGCAGGCCACAACATCTCAGAATCACCTCCTTCTCTGTAATAAGGGGATAATAATACTGGCCTACCTTACAGGGTTTTTTGCAAGGATTGCTGAGATATCACTATTATTATTATATTAATAGTATTATATGATTCCATAATCATTGATCAAGACCACATGCAGTTCTCCCAGCTATGATAAATCTGCCTGCTTAGGAGCCAGGATATTATCCATTCTCAGTCTAAGATCTTATGCAGTCAACTGGAAGCCCCTTCCACAGTTGGAAATATGTAATTTCTGACCATGGACACACTAAGATCAGCTCGAATTTCAGAATCACATCTTTTCTTAATGGCTCTTAGCTCTTTGTTTTTGGATCTCCTAAAGGGCTGGCTAACTGGAAGAACATCTCTGCTCTTTTTCTAGACATCTTGTTGTCTCCTTCAGCTTCTCCACATCTTCTACTCTAGCCTCAAGTTGTTACATGTAGGCAATGGGCTCAGCTGTAAAGTATAATGCAGTGATTGTGTGTGAGCTGAGAACCAAGATGTTCTTGATTCAACTCTCATCTCAGACATGAGCTCACTGAGTGACTAAGGGCTCAGTCCTATGCATGTTTAGACAGCATGTGGGGAATGCTGGGAGTTGTAGGACTTTTTTTCTATCTAAACATGCATAGGATTGCACCTTAAGCCTCAGCTGTCTCCTACAATATGGAAATTATAAAGTGTGCGCACATGTGTTTGTGTGTGAGACACACACACAAAATAATGCTGGCCTCCTTTACACGTTTGTTGTAAGGATTACTGAAAGAATGTGTATTACCTGCTTTGAACTCTCTATATAGGTAGCTCTCAGCATTATTAGACCAGCAAAATGTCCATCCTTGTGACAAGCGGTGTAGAGAGAAAGCATATATATTGCAAAGAAACCCCCTTTCAGTGGACACCCAAACACATCAGTTGCCAAGTTTTGCCCCCAAAGCAATACTGTTTCCAACTTCACAGTGTGAAAGAGCTTTCAAAGTGAGCTTTCGAAGACGTTGTCGGAGTTAAATTTGTGCCTGGTGAACCTGTGTTCATGGGGTGGGGGGAAGCAAGCTTTGGACCCTCTTCCAATTGCAACCCATTCACTTTGTCCCACAGACTTGAATGGAAGCCATGAAGAACCAAGCCCCATTCTGGATTCTGTATCTTGGCCACATTGCCTGGCGATCTATGCTCGATTTCTGCCATTCTCTCTTCTTCCTGCTGTTGCCCAATCGCCCTTTTTACCTGGACAAGCTCCCTCTGTCGCTGGGCGCTCACTGGTCCAGCCGGTCCCTGCCCAAGCTCCTTCCCCTCCTCCTTGGTGGGCAGTTGAAAGTGCTGACTCTCCCTGCTAAGGGAAAACATGTCTCTCTCTCCCCGTAACCCGCCTCCACCCTGGCTCCTCCCTGGAAACGCTTCACTTGAGGGACTACTGGCAATTCACAGCCTTTCGAAGAAGGTGAATGCAATGACAAGCAGAAATAGGCGGGGAGACAAAAGCCTGATGGTGGCTGCGTGTGCAAGACAAACAGCTGGCCCCTTGGGAGGTTGACCAACTGGACAGCAAGCAGAGAGGAAGACAAATACTTGGAGCCCCTTGAAACTGTGCACGCATTTGACTCTGGCAGTGTTTCTCAAACTTCTGGCAGCCGAAGCAGCCCCAGAATAAAACTGCAGGCACACTTCCCTCTTATGCCCAATGAGGTTTACCTTTAGAATGTGCAAGAATCTCCTGGCCTCAGAGGAGCCCACCTCCTGTACACCTGCATGTTACTGTTCTGGGAACACAAAAACAAAAAAAAAGGCAGCTGTGTTGTCCATAAGAAAAAAAAAACATATGGTGAAATACCTTTATTTGGCCATTTCAAAGACAAAGAGTGTCTCCTGATTGGAAGGAGGCAAGCCCAGAGCAATGAGTCATACAGAGATACAGCAGCAGGAGTCCTCTGAGTGTGGGTAATTCTTCCCACCCAATCACAGCAAATGCAGAGAGACAACAGAAGCACCTGCCCTTACAGATACTGACTGGAAGCGAGTTAGTGAGAACCAAGCCTACCCATCTGCATCTGGATCTTGGCCACACTACACGAATGTTTTTCAATCAGTGGTTTATTAAGATTTTTCATTATCTAAGAATACGAAACAATCACAGAAATGAAAGAACAATATAATTAAAATTAGAAAAACTTTTTTTTTTTTTGAAAAACAGGTATCTACAACTATTGGAAAGAAAAAGGTTTCTAAGAATTAAACTATAGCCCTTTGCAAAATTATTGAAAATTCAGTGTTTTGTTTTCAATTAGGGGAGCAAGATGAGAAGATAAAAGGAAACAAGAAGCGGGGTGGGATGGGATAGGGTGAGGGAATACATTTTTTGTGTGTTTCAGCTGTGCATTAAGTCAGATTATCAGGTCACAGTGGTTGCTGGTTTGAAGCAATGCTATATTAGATAAAGCACTTCAGAAAGATATCCCATATGTCACTACATTTGTGTAGAGCAAGGGTGGGGAATTTGTGACATTGTTTGACTCAAACCTCCATCAGCTCCAGCCAGCATAGCCAATTGTCAGGAATAAGAGGAGTTGTAGTCCAACAACATCTGGAGGGCTAAACCCCACCCCTGTTGTGAGGATGTATATATACATACATACATGTATAATTTGTTCTGCTAACCAGTCATCAATGTCAGGTGGACAGCAGGACTTCCAAACCCATAGCACTTAGCAACTAAGGCATCATGCTGATTCCAAGCCACGTGTATCTTATTTAAGGCCCTCAAATGTAACAATGCACTACGTGAACAAATTAAAATTCATAGACTATGACTACTGTGAAGCTGAATTTTTGTTTGACATCTTTCAAAAACCACAAATTATCTTGCAGTTTCAATATGCATGTATAAGAATAGCCTCTATCACTCCACAGCTCCAAAAAAGCAAAGCTATTGGAATAATTTATTTCAACCAGCACAAAATGGGACCAATGAATGCACAATATCAATTTTTGTTGCAGTACAGCGCAATAGTGTACATGTCTACTCAGATGTAAGACCTATTAAGTTCAAGGGGACTTACTCCCATGTAAGTGTGTATACAATTCCAGCCTTAGACTATGTCCAGGATTGAGCCTGAAGATAATTGCTGAATTAAAGGCACAATCCTATGCATGGTTAGACAGAAAAAGTCCTACAACTCCCAGCATGGCTGGCTGAGGAATGCTGAGGGTTGTAGGCCTTTTTTCTGTCTAAACATGCATAGGATTGTGCCCTAAGAGTCTGGTTTCACTGCATCAAGGGTATGGTATATCCTGATTCTGCAATCCATACTAGGTTTACAGAATCCAACTCAGGTGGCCTACTTTCTATTAAATGTCAATACAATGGGACTGATGTATAGGAGAAAATGGATAACGCTTTCAAGAAATTAACCAGTTTAGGCATTTCAGAGAAAGCACACCTATCTGCTCCAAACAAAGATGTTAAGAAATGTTTAAGCTGATTGTGGGACCATCACTAATAGGCAACATATATTTTGTCAGTAAATCCTTAGGGGTTGTAACATGTCTGCAAGAGTGTGAAAATGCCTTTTGTCAAGCTAGAGTGGATTTTTGTGCAAGGGCGTTTCCAGGTGGATAGTTCCTAGCAGTATTAACGAAAAGACATTGTGCAGCTGTTCCATCTTTTCCTCCTTAAGACTTTTTGCAGAAAGAAAAAAGGCAGAAGTGGTGGGAAAACATGGGAGGGTTATAGATAAAAGGCAACATTGTCTGAAGCCTCCCCACCCCTCACCCCAGTAAAATTCTGTGGATAAATCAAGGGATTGCACAATAAAAGCTAGATCTGGAAGCACCCTAAAATAACTGATCTCATTTCTGGAACTGAACACAAAAAAATACCCTGGTTCCTTAATTCTAAGTGTATGATCTCCCTTCCCCCTATTTTGGTCTTGACTCCAAATTTTTTGGGTTCAAATAAAAATGTAGATCCTTCAAGCTTGAATTCTGCCCATCCCCAAATACTCCATAACAACAATAAAAATTAACAGCAGTCTGCACATTGTAATCTTCAGGTGAAGTACAATGTGTCTGACAAGAAAATGAAAATATGGCTTGTTTAAACAAACACAAATATTACTGAAAGACAAAAGCAACAAAAATATGAATTCAACGGACTTCTGAGTATATATGCATAGGAATGCATTGTTAAACTCATAGAGCTCATTAGTCCCATTGATTTCAATAAACAAGGCTTAAGTACGTGTTTACAGTAACAACTGTAAACACACTTACTAGGCAGTAAATCCAACTGAATCCAGTGAGCTTACTTCTTAATAAGCATGTTTTAAGATTTCGTGCAACTCTTCTGATCTTAGTGGGACATGCAGACTGATCCAAAGCATTTTTACTCAGAAACAAGTCCCACTGCGTTAAATAGGGCTTACTCCCAAATAAGTGTGCACAGGATTACAGCCCTAAAAGTACTTCACTTTGTCGGAATCATGGCCAGTGCCGTTCACAGGATTTTTCTATTTCAGCGCGGCCCGCGTTTTTCTAAAACAAACTCAACTCATTATGTATTTCTGTGCAAATTACAGTATTACAATAGCTATAGAATATATTATAATATAAACAAACCACATGGTTAATTATACTGTTTTAATCATCATCTCACACAGGAACCGATTGATAGTGGTGGGAAACCCCACTGCATCTGTTCTTCTCCCCTTTACATCTTTCCACTCCAATTTCCCCTCTGTAAAACAAGGAAACATCTCAGAGCGACTTGAGGAGGGAAAAGAAGCAAAAGGATTCCGAAGGAGCGCCTCTTAGGGAAGCCCCTCCTTGGCCTTCGGGATACCGGACGGCAGCCCCGTAGCCAGCGCCACTTCCCGAGGACAGGGACAGAGAGCGGGTTTGTTCGCGCCCAAGAAGGTTATCAATTTGTAGACTCTCCCTTACTCTCATTTTGTCCCGGAAGAGCTTCTGCTTGCGTCCCCTCTCTTCCATAGAGATCAGGTTTCAGCTACAGTGGGTGGCCGCCGGAAAAAGCGGCAAGCGGACCGGAAGGGAGGGACGGAGGGGGCGCGCGGGCGGGCGGGCGCGTGCGTGGCTGGCCAGGCTCCTCAGTGGGCGGCTGCAGCGTCGGAGGCCTGCGGCGTGAGCGCGAGTGTCGGTTGCTTCCCTCACGGGGTGGGCGCGCGGGAGCCCCTTCGGCTCCGGCCGGCGCGCGCCTTGACAGGCCCTTTCCGCGCGCCGCTCTCCCGTCGGCCCTCCCTGCGCCCCGGCAGTGCCTCGGAGGCCATCCGCGGAGCGGGAGCCCAGCCATGTCGCGCAGGCGGCACAGCGACGAGAACGATGGTGAGCGGGAGACGGGGAAGGGGCGGCGGCGGGGAAGGGGGAGGCGGGCCGCCGCCGCCGCCGCCACCACCACCTACGCCTCCCTCTACCCCATAACCGTCGGTCGTGGCCCACGCGGAGAAGAACTGCCCCCCCCCCTTCTCGTACCCAGTGGTGAATGCAAGGGATGCATGAGTGATAGCGGCAACGCGCGTCTTACTGTACGATGCGAGCACGTATAGGCATCTGCCGTAGACCGAGTCAAACCAGTGGGCCACCGAGCCCAGTATTGTCTGTTCTGATTGGCAGCAGCTCGGCTGTGTCTGAGGATGGTTCTGCCTCCCTGCAGCTAGGGTGGAGTAGCTGTATGAGTTTGTTCCAGCAAAAACAACCAAGGGTCTTGTGGCACTTTAAAGACGAGCACATGTATTCTTCTGGCATAAGCTTTCGTGGACCCTGGCGCATGAAGTGTGAACCTCAAATTGGCAGATCTGTATACTTCTAATTAGACATGCCCGTGCGATGATTGAACCTGGAATGTTCTGCATGCAAAGCACTTCTCTGTGCCCCCCAGTATATGTCTCAGGTAAACCACAAATATGCTTGGGTGACATCCTATGTTGCACAAATGTTCCCTCCCTGCTATAGTGTTCCACACTGCATCCTCCCCGAAATCTGCTCTGACAGTCACCTAGCCCTCTGGAGTAGATTGTGGTGGGGAGCTGCACTGGGGGGATCTGTTCTACTGACAGATGCTTTTCTGTTGGCAGATACTATTGGATACAGTGCTGTGTATTTCAATATCTCACGTATAGGTGCCAAGTACCTTAATTTTGCAGACTTTTAAAAACTATGCAGAGTTACAAGGCAAATCTATTTTCTTGCAACTTCTCCACAGTCTGAGAAGACTAGAAATGCACCCTTGTGTATTTATGTTGCTATAGTTGGATGCTGTGCTACTTGGTTGTCTTATAAATATATCAACAGTAGGTGCATGCTGTACAGTATACAACATGAACAACTATGTTCACTACAAACTGCTATATATAATTCTCTCTACACAAAATGAGGAAAGGAGCTGCTAGTACACAATGGGTAAAATCCAACATATGTCCTGCTTGGAGTAGACCCATTGAAATGAATGTGACATGTTAGTAATAGTTAATATAAGTCCCATTCATTTCAGTGGGTCTACTCTAAGAAGGACTTATATTGGATTTCCCAATAGACAGTGGGCTGGTTCAGTCATAACACTAAACGATAGTTTAGCATTATGAAAAAGAGCCTAGGCAAGCTTCAGGTTCATGCACTCCCCACCCTTCTCAGGTGCAACCGCAAGGAGTTCAGGAGTACTCACTTCCATTTTAGATTAACAGCTTGTCATGCTGTTCAAAGCGGTTTGATGAAGTGGTTAATCTTAATTATGGTTAGTGGAAATGAACCAACTTCAAACAATAGTTTATGAAGCTGGCTTTTTTCCTAACCATATTTAAGGCTAAGCAGTTTAGAGTTCAGATGTAACACTAAACTATGGTTGAAGCTTCTCATCTCTTCCTCACAGTCATCGGGGGTGGGGGGCTTAACCAAGGCTTACTGCAACTCATCCTCAATTCTAAAGCATGGTTTAGCCACTGGGCAAGTACCAAACAAACCAGGTAATATGCTTATTTGATACCCCCAAGTCCTCTTCCTTAGAATCATAGAATAGTAGGGTTGGAAGGGGCCTACAAGGCCATCGAGTCCAACCCCCTGCTCAATGCAGGAATCCAAGTTCCTTAAAGCAGGGAGATTCATTCCTGGTTGCAGGTTCTAGGTCTGATTTGACCAGTACCAAGTAAAAGAGAAGACCTCTATACCAGTTGTCTATGGTTGCTTGTTCTGTGCAAAGGACAGTTTAAGGTAAGAGTTCTGTTGAAGTTATTGAACTGCTGTAAAGCTTTCTCTGTCAACCAGTTTAGCAGGGATAAAATCAGTGCTCCTTGAGGGAGCTCCTAGAGGGCTACAAATGTAATAAGCAGCCTACAATTCCACTCTGACCAGTTCCTGTGGCATTATAACAGCTTTGCTGTTCTTGGCATAGAGGTAGTACAGGTCTCAGAACAGTTTGAGACACAAGTGAAATGCTGAAGGTTGTCACCTTACATTGATGTGGTAGTTTCAGCATCCCATCCTGTGTGGTTTATGTGTAGCAAGTGAAAGTTGTTCTCTTAGGGCCCCATGTATTATGTCTGAAATCCTAGAATCTGGAAGCGTGGTTTTCAAACTGTATCATGGACGCAGCTGTTCACAGTTTATTTGACAAGAAGATTAATTAGGTCAGACAAGCTGTCCAACAGACAGATTGTCCATTGCTGATCTTCCCCTGTAGTGCAGAGCTGCTGGCAGTGTTGGGCCCACTCAGTTTGCTTGGAGGCGGTGGTAGGCTTACCCTACCACAGGCTTTACCCAGTGCCCAGCACAAGTTAGGGCTTTACCCTAGAAAGTTCCCCAGAATCCTTTGATCACCATAGAATTCTTGTATATATAACTATGAGGAAGTGATTTCTAGAGGGTAATTTGGGCTATGCTGCTCTAGAGGACTTTTTCAAATATAGGGCAATTCTTGTGGTGGCAAGTATTTCCTTTTTGTAGATTCAGAATTTGTAAGCAATGGTTGATGTAAAGATACTATATTTCTCTAACCTGTCAGCTCCCCTTTGATATTAAAGAGACATTTTGTTACTGTTAATTTTATATCAGTGCATTAGGTTAATGCCACTTGCAGTGTTAGGTCACTAGGTCTGGGGAGAACCTATGTTCCATGCCTGGGTTTTCATAGCAGATCATAGTCCTTTTGAATACTGCTATGAGTTTATTATAACTTTTATCTAAATTATTTATATACTGCTTGATATCATAAGATCTCTATGCAGTTTTGAGTAGTTTAACAGTGTTTTTGACAGCTAACAATTCCATTTCTGATTGGCAGTGCACAGTGATTGGCTACATCAATTTTAATTTTGCATGCCTTGTTTAGCTGCTTGAACTTTGGTAATGATGGGTTTATTACTCTCTTTTTCCGAGTACTTTCACATGCAGTGAGCTCTTCAAAGTCAGCCCAGTAGTTTTTGTCTTTCACTTTCAGCATAGTTCACTCCATCAGCTTGGCTGGGACTGCCATTTGGCTTCTCTCAGAATTCCTTCACATGATAATCATTTATGTAAATGGCTGAAGAATTTATGCCTAAATTTGCTTGTTTTATTCTGTCACCATCCCTTTTTCTTTTGGATTGTGTCTGTTAGATTGTAAGGGGGCAGAGGGTGTTTTTAATACTTGTACAGTGCCTAGAAAACTTCAGGTGCTTTATTAATAATGGCTTGAATCCTTAATACCATCAGGAGCATCCTGTGAGTTGGGTTCTGCTCACAGGACACTCCTACCAGTGGAAAGGGGTGTGTGTGTGTGACCTTTTGCCAATTCCCTCGTCCCAATGCAACACCCCCCCCCCCAAAAAAAATCTATTCCAGAGGGTTGAGAGATCCTCTGGAACAATGGGGAGGGCACTGCAGGAGGAGGGGAATCAGTAAAAGACTCCTGCCCACCTTCTGCCAGTGGGTTCTCCCAACAAGATTAATAGTTGGCTTACTTTGTCTCTTTGATTTATATAAAGCAGTTTTGCCCTGTAGTGGAGTTTACAGATCAATCAAAAGCAAGACAGTCCTTGCCTTCTGGCTTACAATCTAAAATATCAGCCCTTCTAACAAAATCGTAGGACTCTTTCAGTGTGATATCATAAAAGATGATATGCTTGGATGAGTTGCTGAAATGATGTGCAAATATACAAGTACAACACTTTAGAACTGGTTTGCCACTGTGTCTTAAACAACATCCGAATCCTTGTCGGGGCTTTTGTCCCGGAGCACAGAAAATAGTGTGGGATGAGTTATTTCTACTTTGTTTCATTGAAATAGGAGGGCAGCCGCACAAGAGAAGGAGAACATCGGAGCCATCTGAAATTGAAGAGCGGCTGGAATCCTTAATATGCAGAGTGGGAGAAAAGGTATGAGGAACTAGCAGCTTCTACTCAGACTTCTGGTTAATGTGTGATATAGAGCTGGTTTGCATGTAACAATAAGCTAGAATTCTTCAGAATTGTGGCTTATCAGGAATGAATAAGCATGCTAGTCCATGCTGCCCAGTTGCTCCCGTTTGACTCCTCTGACTGTGATTTGTTTAGCATTGCATCCAAACCAGGCTTGTTGCTCTACTAATAAGACAAAATCTGAAGCCAGGGTTTGTTCTTGGGTTGTGTGGAGTAATGATGGATTGCTGAGCCTGGTGTGCCAAAATGGGCATGTAAGGTTTTGGCAAGTAAGAAAATACCCCACTAGTTTTGTTAATACTGTCTTCACATTTTAAGAACAATTGGCTGATTCTCCTTGTAATGTCTTTGGGGAATTAAAGATGTCTTATTAGCAGCTGGAAGTTGTGCTTGAACAGAGAAGAAAATTAGAGATAAAACAGCCTCTAGACAGTGGAAAGAAGAATGCCATGAGGATCATTGCGCCACAAACTTTTAAACTGATGAAAATGAAAATAGTATCTAGTTGTTGGATAAACTAATGGTAAATGTGTGTGTCTCTATTATGAAAAAACCAAAGAGACAAACAGTATTGGAATAGCAACTATAATCCCACTGCTGTTTTAATGAGTGTGTCCGTTTTTATGCTAATTGTATTTTGTGTGTACACTGAAACATTTTTGTAACCTGTCCTGAGATCCCTTTTGAGGAAGGGTCATGTACACATTCCCTAAATAAATAAAATAAAACAGAACTACAAAGTCCTTTTTAGAAGTGTGTAATTGAAATTACAGTTACAAAGCTACATTTTTATCCACTAATATATGTAAGACTTTTGCTACACACAGGAACTTGAGTGGCTTTAGAGATATATAACATTGATTGATAGTGTTACCATTAAGTGAATATTACGTCATTAATTCCACTAAATTTCAAGGTGCATGGTACTCATCTGTGTTATGTCATATTAATTGCCTTACTGTTCCCTTAATTTAGAGAATTGTCACCATTTTTTGGCTTTGAAAATGTTCTACTCCTAATGTGCCTAGCCATTAGGTTGAGTAAGGGCAAGTGCAAATACTATGGTTAAGTGAATGGGCTTTTCCCTTGCCCAAGAATTCTACCACCACCCTTTTCTCCCTGTAGATCTTAACCAAAATTAAGTTTCCCATTAGCATCAACATTAACCATGATTATTGGTAACCAGGGTATCCTCTTCACCAGTATTTGCTAACTAGCTTCACACCTTGATTTCAAATCCCAATTTAGAGGAAACCCCAGTTAGCATTAATCATAATCAATATTGCTGCTGTGTGGTATTTAGATATGGTTAAGTGCTGGTGGGGTTGGAATTTGTGCAAGAATGGGGACGGAGTACCTAATCTTGTGGCCCGCTCTTAATCTCATCAGCCCTCTGATCACTTAACCATGTTTCATTCTGCACTGAACATAAGAGGGAAATGCAGACAAGCTGTCTTCTAGATGTTGGGGCTAAATGTGGAACTTGCTGTGTTCTTTCAGTAAGGCTGCCTGCATTTTATTGTTCACTTACTCCAGTTACTAGAAATTGTGAAATTTGAAACATGTCTTTTAAAACCAGATTCCAAACTGATTGAGGGTGCTTACAGATGAGGTTTTTATTATGCAATTGTCCTGTCTCATTCATGGACTTTTGCAGGTCCGGATGATATCATCTTCCATTTCTAGCACTCCCATGTTTTCCCACTGTTGCTTCTGTCTTTTTCTTACCACAGAAAATCTTTTAAGGAGGAAAAGCGGAATAGCCGTGCAGTGTCTTTTAATTGGTAGCACTAGGAGCCCTCCATCTGAATGCACCCTTCTGTCTCTAATCCAATTTTCTTCTCATCCACTAATAATCAACCGTATTCAAGGGACTATCAAGATACACCTTGATAGTATCTCATAACAAGATCATGAATTTCTAATGTTTTACCCCCTCAGAGTACTTCTTCTTTGGAGAGTAACTTGGAAGGCCTGGCTGGGGTCCTGGAAGCAGATCTACCAAACTACAAAAGCAAGATACTTAGAATCCTTTGTACAGTGTATGTATGCAAAAGATGTATGGATCCAGGTGATAATGTGTAACCTACACTAAGCTTTCATAAGTTTTTCGAAAGGCTACATGTTATGTGTGTGTGTTCTTTCTATTTAAGGGATTTTCTTTCTAAGACACTGAAATTGGGAAAGAAATTTAGCAAATTGTGTAGCATGAATACTTCATTCAACAAGTTTACTTGGAAATAAGTTATGCTGGCATCATTGACAAGTATTTCTGGGTAAACGCACTTAAGAATAGCAGTCAGAAATGGGGAAAGAGGGCCTGAGTTTTTATTAAAATTTCACCATGCACGCTCTTCCCTAATCTTCTTTGATAGTTTCCTAGGGATGTGGGGTATGTGGATCAGCAGCGTGATTGCACTTCTCTTGGTGAAAAAAGGGGGAGACGAGCTCCAGCATTCACGAAAATACGAAAAAAATTTTTTATTCTCGATGTGTCTGGGAAGGTTTCCTTCCTTTGTCAGGAGCTGTTTGTTTTCTTACTGAAACCTTACTCATCTGCTGCTCTCAGTTGTTTTCACCACTGAGAGCAGTAGATGTGATCTACAGCATGTACAAGCACTCAGAAGCAAGGACGCTTGTTCACTCCAGAGTAAGGAAACAAACAGCTTCCAGTAGCTCCTGACAAAGGAAGGAAACCTTCTGAAACGTGTCGAGCGTAATAAATATTTTTTTCGTGAGCACCAGAGCTCATCTCCCCCTTTTTTCACCATTATTTACAGTGCTCTTTCCCTCTTCACCTCCTCCTGGCATTTCTCTTGGGCCACACAATTGCATTTAGTGTGGATGCTTTCTGGAGTGTTATTGCTAATCATTCTTCATATTCTTCAGTGCATAGTTGGCCTATTTACTGCATCAGTGAACTGAGACATGATTCACAATTCCAGGGTACTGGGAGATATTCCTGAGAGCGCTAGAAAGGATCACAACTTTGCCTCAGTTATGGCTTGTATTTCTTTTCAACCAGTGCCATGCTTTGCAAGAAGCTGAACTGCTACCTTATTCTAGAGCTAAACTAATGGACTCACACACCCACTCTCTTACAGTGGAGGATGTTGCATATTTATATAGAGTTTATTCTAATTTTCTAATGGGAGTTTCAGAAATAACAGTTGGATACAGACAGAGCTGATCCTAACTTTACTTTTTGTACTATGATACAGTTGCTTGAGTTCAAATACATGTGCATCCCATCCCATGGCTTGAATTTGCCATGTATAAGGGTGGTAACACAGTGGTTGTGATTTGAGTTAACATCTGATACTACTTTCTCTTTCCTTACTGAAAAAAATAGTGCACGTTTGTTACCAGAAAAGCTGACCGTTTACACAACTCTAGTTGGCTTGCTGAATGCCAGAAACTACAATTTTGGTGGAGAGTTTGTAGAAGCCATGATACGTCAGCTCAAAGAATGCTTGAAAGTCAACATGTATAATGAAGCTGTGTATTTAGTAAGTTGCTTTCACATCTTATAATCCTTACTTAGTTTGCTTTGCTTTCCAGTGAGTTTGAAGGCCTCACATTTCATCTTGCAAGGTGTATTGTGGAAAACTAAATTTCATACGATCCTTTTATGCTGCCATCCAAACTTTTTGTACTGGCCTGTTTCCTGTAATTTTACTGTAGCACCCTATAACATCAGTGGTATGCTATGTTTTGTGATTTAGTGCTGGTGTAAGGTCACATCCTAAGTATTCTGATGGCAAATCAAGTCTCCAGCAGATATATTTTCATTCACTATGTCTCTTTAATGATTTGCATGGAGAGTAGTGCCTGTTCTCTATCTTACAGCAATGCTGCTGTCTTTATACCATATAAATTTACCTTTTCAGTTGTGGATTGGATTCTGGGCTTGCAGCTCTGGTAAGATTAGGCCTTGGGCTTGTGTGCTTCCTCTCTTGCTCCATCACCAGGGATAGGAGGTACTGAACCTGGGAGAGCCTGTGATTATTTGAACTCGGTAGGTCACTGATCTTGTGAGAGATCTTGCTGCTGTTTATCCATGCTGTGCAGAAGGGAGGACATGAAAAGCAAATGGCCCCAAACAAGTTCCCAAACAAGCTCCCAATCCCAGCCCAAGTAGAAATCAAGTCGGCACGATAGTTTTTCCTTAAACCCTGGATTTTTTCCTCTTTCTCCCAGGTCCGTTTCCTGTCTGATCTTGTGAATTGTCATGTAATAGCTGCACCTTCAATGGTAGCCATGTTTGAGAATTTTGTTGCTGTGACTCAGGAGGAAGATGTACCTCAGGTAAGCAAAGAGATTTTTTTCCTTCAGCAATAGCTTGCTATTGAGATACCTATTCCCCCCAAGAGGGAGTACGCAGCATAATCATAAATGTTTCATCAGAATTCAAGAAGAACATAGAACCTTGGGACTGCATGTCAAGCACTCGGACAATCCTATTATTTAGATTCTAAGTTTTAGAAGGCTAGGACACACGGAATATTTCTGGTGGGCCAAGGACCCATGCCCCGTATCCAAAATACTCTGCTGGTACCATTGCCAGAGAAGCTGCTCATCAGTATCCTTCTTTACCTCTGGAGATGGCAGTTAAGAGACAAATGGCACCAGGTGCTGGATTTGGCTAAGGCACCACTAGTTGCTGATCTCTAGACTAGGATAGATTTGCCCAAACTTGCTGGCATCCATGCAGCACTGTGGTATGTGACTAAGTTGAGTTGCAAAATCTCTTGAGAAATTCTGTGAAAGCTCAGGAAAAGTTATAGTTGAGTTTATTCTGACTATGATGGACATACCGAACTTGACAAAGCAGGAATTAATAGCAATGGTCATTTCGTACATACTAAATCTTTTAAGAAGAATGACCCTATACAATAGGCCTGCAGTCTTAAAACTGCATGGCCCTTCATAGAATCCTTCCCACCGGTGGTTTTTCTTCTTGTGGCAGGAAGGAAAGCAATTAATGGCAGAAATCAAAGTCTTCTAGGGAAAAGTGGAACCAGGACTTCTAGACAGTGCTAAGTTGGAGAAATAACTAATTTGATAATAAGCTAGACATTATGAAAGACCTGTTACTGAGAACCTTACAAAAATACATCTGGTAGTCTGCTTTATGCAGAAGTGGGAATGAGGTTTTTATCAGTTTTTTGTCAAGGGTAACAAACCTTTAATTAAACATCAAACTTCTTTACTTAATAGATTACCAAAAGTATCTTGCTAGATGTGCAAGTGACAGCTGAGACAGTTTGATTTAGGAACATAGGAAACTAACTTAAAACAGGTCAGACTGTTGGTTCATCTAGTTTGGTGTTGTCTGCAGCAGCGGTGGGGAACCTCGAACCCGCAGACTGAATTGACATGCGGAGATTCCCAAACTGGCTCACAGAGGAGCATGCCAACCCTGCCCTCTCCCAGGCCCTGCCTCAACCCCGATGTCATCCCCACAAAGTTTTACATTTCTCTGTGGCTCTCTCTGCACAGAGAAAGGGACTGAGATGGTGTTTGGAGTTCCTTCAAGCGCCAGCTGAGTGCCTTCCCTTTGTACGCCTCTCCATTCAGGATGGCAAGCAGTGCAAGAAGGAAGTAGACAACTCTGCTGCTGCTTGGAGGAGTGGCTGTTCTGAGTACTGTCTGAGACCTGCTGAGCTCTGCCCCGATTGGGGTGGCGCTTAAAGGAGGAGCCCTACTTTGCAAGTGCTTGGAGGAGCAGCTACTCCAAGTGCTGGCTGAGTCAGGCACCTCCTTTGCATGCAGTCCTGAGCAGGGTGGTGGGCAGTGCATGAAAGGAAGGGGTTTGGCTAGTGATTTGATGATTGGCTCCTCCAAGTGCCATCTGAATCTGCCCTGATTGATCCCACAGATGAAGGAGGCACCTGAGGCTCCCAGCACTTAAAGGAAACACTTGAGGTAGTCTAGCCTCTGAAACAAGAAAGGTTCCCTATCCCTGATTTATGGACTCTACACTGATTGGCAGCAGCTCTCTGGGGTTTCAGACAGGAATCTTTCCCATACCTACCTGGAAATGTCAGGGATTGAACTTCCAACTTCTTGGAGGCAAAACACGTGCACTGCTTGCGAGCTATGCCTTTCTCTTCCCTGACTGATTTTCTCTACATTGGCATGGATCTAGAGTTCCCATGAGCAGAGCACTGTTCATGGGGCAGTCCTGTTGGAGGGGGGGGGGGAAGGCAGTTTCCATCAATTCATCCTTCCCCTCTGCCCCCGAAAAGCTGCACCCCAGAGGATTGGGGAACCCTTGAATAGTGTGGAAAGTGGCATAGGGTACTGCAGAGGGAAGGGGGCATTGGCAAATATCACCTCCTCCCCTTTTGTGCGGCTGCAGCCTCTGCAAGATCTTCGTCCCTTCTGCAAATTAAAGCTGAACTGTTGTATCAAAGTACTGTTAGACATCTTAATATCGTATGTAGGTTTTCACATTGGATTCAAACTATTTGATCTGACTTTTCCAATATTGTTTTGTAGTAAGAAATCTGAAACACTTTCTCTTGCTTACTTTTATGCAGCTGCACATTATCATTTTGTTTGCCACAGGTGCGGTGTGACTGGTATGTGTATGCATTTCTGTCATCCTTACCTTGGGTGGGGAAGGAGCTATATGAGAAGAAGGATGCTGAAATGGACCGCATCTTGTCCAGTGTTGAAAACTATCTGAAGTAAGAGAACAAGTGAAAGTCAACTTTGCTTCATTAGGTGTTAGTTGACTAGGAAAAACTCTTTTCTGGTAATCTAAAGTTGTAGAAGTTATTGTTCTTAATTGTCAAACACAGAGATAAAATAGACTCCTCTGTGAGCTGAGTTACCATTGTTTATTGTTAGTAGCAGAAGCATTTGATTTCACAACTCAGGAGGTGGCCTTGGAGGCACATGCTCCTTCCTCCCCTCCTTCTGTGGCTTGAATCCCCTCTATTCTCTTGTTTGCCTTAACTGTGGTGTTGTGATGCTTCTGCACCAGCACTGGCTAATACTAACCAGGATCCTTCATAAACCAGAGTGAAACCATGAGGTTGATTCCAGAGGAGCTCCCTTTTCCTAGAACCAACCCATAGTTTGAAGTTCATTGTGAGGGATCCTGATTGCTGTTAAGTGCACATGTAATAAACAACTCTGGTTAAGGCGAACGGAGAGGTGCATCCCCAAGACTGACTTCTGATTTGCAAACTATGGTTTGCAAGGAACTGGTGTTAAGACTATGGGCTAGTGCGGGCTGTTTTGCAAACCAAAATGTTTCCGTTATAGGGTGGAAAACTAGAGTCACAATCTAGCAATTTCTCCTGTGCAAGTCCCATTGAAATGGGAGCTACATAAAAGTACTATCAATGTACTTTTTTCAATGCACAGGTCCTATTCATTTCAATAGGGCTTGTGCAGAAGAATATCCTACTGGAGTGTGCCCTAGAACTTTATTATATTTGGTTTTGAGTTGGGCTGGAGACTTCATGATTGACATTTAATAAAAAAATAGTCTGTGTTCTGGGAGTCTCAACCTTTGACACCATGCTTTTCTAAAAAGAGAAATGTCTCCTGTGTGGCAACACTGAACACATGCAGATAGCTCCATAAATCCATGCAAAACGCTTGAGTTGGGAATTAGGTCACAGAAGGTGCATGCCTACTCTAGGAGCAAGCCACATCTTTTTTTAGGGAGACACCCCACCATTTTAAGAATTACTTGCTTGTTTGAATAACTTTGATATTTCCCCTAATGGTATTTCAGAGCTGAAGTGCTGGTCAAATATCAGTAGTACTTAGAATGTTTGTGTTCTCTTATGTCAGACGGCGTCAGAAGATTCATGTGCCCATGTTGCAAGTTTGGTCTGCTGATAAACCACATCCACAAGAAGAGGTAAATAAAGTTTGGGTTTCTGAATCCATGTCACCACATACATCAGGACCATTTTGTACTAACGCCTAATATTTGTTAGAGCTGCTATGGGAAATATTGAAGAAATTATTAATTCTCACCCCATGGAGTTGCCACTCTTCTTCCAATGAGAAAGATCTTGCCAGTTGCTCTCCTCTTTCTGAATGTAAAGATAAGATAAGTTCACTAAATTTCAGTATTTATTTATTTAGTACATTTCTAATCTACTCAATAACCAATGTTCTCTGAGCGGATTCAGTAACCAAGATAATATTTCTCACATTCTTTGTTTCTTCCCCTTCCCCCCGAAATTGTTTCAAAGCATATTTAACTCATTGATCTATTTAAATAGTACAGCGGCTTCCAAGTGATGGTTTCGATACCGTCGACCATGGTATCCTTCTGGATAGGTTGTCTGGGTTGGGAGTTGGAGGCACTGCACTACAGTGGTTCCGCTCCTACTTGGATGGCCGATTCCAGAAGGTGGTGCTGGGGGATTATTGCTCTGTGCCATGGCAATAGTGCCATGGGGTTCCACAGGGCTCTATTCTATCCCCCATGCTGTTTAACATCTACATGAAACCGCTGGGGGAGGTTATCCGGAGGTGTGGGCTGAGGTGCCATCAATATGCGGATGACACCCAGCTCTACCTCTCTTTCTCATCAAAACCAGGTGAGGCAGTGGCTGTTCTGAACCAGTGCCTGGGCACGGTAATGGACTGGATGAGGGCTAATAAACTGAAACTCAATCCAGACAAGACGGAGGTACTGTTAGTGGGTGGTTCGTCTGCCCGGCTAGGTGATATTCAACCTGTTCTGGAGGGGGTTGCACTCCCCCTAAAGGATCAGGTTCGTAGTTTGGGGGTGCTCTTGGATCCAGAACTGTCACTTGAGGCACAGGTGAACTCAGTGGCACGGAGCACTTTTTATCAGCTTAGGCTGGTATACCAACTACGCCCTTATCTGGACAGAGATAGCCTAGCTACAGTTATCCATGCTCTGATAACTTCTCGTCTGGATTACTGCAATGCGTTATATGTGGGGCTGCCTTTGAAAACGGTCCGGAAACTTCAGCTGGTCCGAAATAGGGCAGCAAGATTGTTAACAGGGACTGGCCTGCGAGCTCATATTACGCCAGTACTTTTCCAGCTGCACTGGCTGCCAGTCCATTTCCGGGCCCGATTCAAAGTGCTGGTGTTAACATTCAAAGCCCTTAACGGCTTGGGGCCAGGTTACCTGAAGGATCGCCTCCTCCCATATGTGCCTGCCCGGACCTTAAGATCATCATCATCAGCCCTTCTCCGTGAGCCCCTGCCAAAGGAAGTGAGGCGGGTGGCTACTAGGAGGAGGGCTTTTTCTGTTGTGGCACCCCGGCTCTGGAATGAGCTCCCTAGTGAGGTTCGCCTGGCACCTACATTGTACTCCTTTCGGCGCCAGGTGAAGACCTTTTTATTTTCCCAGGCATTTTAGCTTTCTAAATTTTTATCTTTGCTGTTTTAAATCTGTATTTTAAACTCCTGTACTGCTGCTAGGTTTTATTGTGGTTGTATTGTTATATTGTGGTTTTAATGTTCTATATATTTTAAATTGTTTTATTGTGTGTTGTTTGGTTTTAGTTTTTGTGAACCGCCCAGAGAGCTTCGGCTATTGGGCGGTATAGAAATGAAATAAATAAATAAATAAATAAAATTTCAGATGTCCATTTGGTCACTAAGCTGTTAACAACGGGCAGGATCCAAAGCTCTGCACTACCACGTCTGAGGGTCTGGGCATGACAAGTGGCTTTTTAGTGGCTTCTTTCAGCTGTAGACCACTGTGCCACTTCACAGTCTGCTTTTGAAAGTTGTCTTTGTTTCAGACATGACTGGCCATGTAGCATTGGCAGCTGCGTTTGAGAAACCCAAGCCACAAATGTGTGGCTCTTTAGATTCTAGCTGAGGGCTGAAGTACTTACTGGCACAGTGTTTTGGGGGTAGGGGAGGTTCACTTCCCAGTGAGATAATGGAGTGGATGTGTGACTTCCAATGGAACATACCTGTTTAGTTGCAGGGTGGGGTCTTCAGCATGAAAAAATTGGAAATGACTCTTGGGTACTTTATTTTTCAGTACTTAGATTGCCTTTGGGCTCAGGTTCAGAAGCTGAAAAAGGATCGCTGGCAAGAAAGGCACATCCCAAGGCCATACCTTGCATTTGACAATGTGCTCTGTGAAGCACTGCAGCACAACCTGCCTCCTTTTACTCCACCGCCTCACACTGAAGATTCAAGTTACCCAATGCCAAGAGTTATCTTCAGAATGTTTGACTACACCGATGATCCTGAGGTAACTGATGTGTAAGAGTGAAGTGTGCTTTCAGTTTAAATCAGGGGAAAATATCAGTATTTGGTGGATTCCAAATATTGACTTCTCTCTTGTCTGTAACCTGAGTTTTGTGGGTCTTGTTGTTGTTGTTCAGTCGTTCAGTCGTGTCCGACTCTTCGTGACCCCATGGACCATGGCACGCCAGGCCTTCCTGTCCTGCGCTCTCTCCCGGAGCATGCTCAAGTTCATATTCATTTTATCGGTGATGCTATCTAGCCATCTCATCCTCTGCCGTCCCCTTCTCCTTTGGCCTTCAGTCTTTCCCAGCATCAGGGTCTTTTCCAGAGAGTTTTCTCTTCACATTAAGTGGCCAAAATATTGGAGCTTCAGCTTCAGTATCTGTCCTTCCAATGAGCACTCAGGATTGATTTCCTTTAGGATGGGCTGATTTGACCTCCTTGCAGTCCAGGGGACTCGTAAGTCTTCTCCAGCACCACAGTTCGAAAGCATCAATTCTTCGGCGCTCAGCCTTCCTTATAGTCCAGCTCTCACAGCCATACATTACTACTGGGAAAACCATAGCTTTGATTAGACGGACCTTTGTTGGCAAGGTGATGTCTCTGGTTCTTACTATGCTATCTAGGTTTGCCATAGCTTTCCTCCCAAGGAGCAAGCGTCTTTTAATTTCATGGCTACAGTCACCGTCTGTGGTGATCTTGGAGCCCAAGAAAATAAAATCTGTCACAGCTTCCATTTCTTCCCCTTCTATACAGGAAGTGATGGAGCCAGATGCCATGATCTTAGTTTTTTTAATGTTGAGTTTCAAACCAGCTTTTGCACTCTCCTCTTTCACCCTCAACAAGAGGCTCTTTAGATCCTCTTCGCTTTCTGCCATTAGGGTGGTATCATCTGCATATCAGAGGTTGTTGATAATTCTCCCGGCAATCTTAATTCCGACCTGTGATTCATCCAACCCGGCGTTTCTCATGACGTACTCTGCATATAAGTTAATTAAGCAGGGTGACAATATGCAGCCTTGTCGTACTCCTTTCCCAATTTTGAACCACTCGGTTGTTCCATGTCTGGTTCTTACCGTTGCTTCTTGACCCTTGTACAGGTTTCTCAGGAGACAGGTAAGGTGGTCTGGTACTCCCATCTCTTTCAGAATTTGCCACAGTTTGTTGTGATCCACACAATCAAAGGCTTTAGCGTAGTCAATGAAGCAGAATAGACGTTTTTCTGGAATTCTCTTGCTTTCTCCATGATCCAGCGAATGTTGGCGATTTGATCTCTAGTTCCTCTGCCTCTTCGAAACCCAGCTTGTACTTCCGGTAGTTCTCGGTTCGCATACTGCTGAAGCCTAGCTTGTAGGGTTTTGAGCATCACCTTGCTGGCATGTGAAATGAGCGCAATTGTGCGGTAGTTTGAACACTCTTTGGCGTTGCCCTTCTTTGGAATTGGAATGTAAACTGACCTTTTCCAGTCTTGTGGCCACTGTTGAGTGTTCCAAATTTGTTGGCGTATTGAGTGCAGCACTTTAATAGCATCATCTTTTAGGATTTTAAATAGCTCAGCTGGAATACTGTCATCTCCGCTAGCTTTGTTGTTTCTAATGCTTCCTAAGGCCCACTTGACTTCACTCTCGAGGATGTCTGGCTCAAGTTCAATGACCACACTATCATGGCTATCAGGGACATTCAGATCTTTCCTGTATAGTTCTTCTGTGTATTCTTTCCACCTCTTCTTAATCTCATCTGCTTCCGTTAGGTCCCTGCCTTCTTTGTCCTTTATCATGCCCGTCTTTGCACAAAACGTTCCATTGAGATCTCCGATTTTCTTGAAGAGATCTCTAGTCTTTCCCATTCTGTTGTTTTCCTTCTTTGCACTATTCATTTAAGAAGGCCTTCTTGTCTCTCCTTGCTATTCTCTGGAACTCTGCATTCAGTTGGATATATCTTCCCCTTTCTCCCTTGCTTTTCGCTTCCCTTCTTTCGTGAGCTACTTGTAAAGCCTCATCAGACAGCCACTTTGCTTTCTTGTATTTCTTTTTCTTTGGGATGGTTTGAGTTGCTGCCTCCTGAACAATGTTACGGACCTCCGTCCATAGTTCCTCAGGCACTCTGTCTATCAGGTCTAATCCCTGAAATCTATTCCTCACCTCCACTGTATATTCCTCAGGGATATGATTTAGGTCATACCTGAATGGTTTAGTGGTTTTCCCTACGTTCTTCAATTTAAGCCGAAATTTTGCAACAAGAAGCTCATGATCTGAGCCACAGTCAGCTCCAGGTCTTGTTTTTACTGACTGTATAGAGCTTCTCCATCTTTGGCTGCAAAGGACATAATCAATCTGATTTCGATATTGACCATCTGGTGATGTCCATGTGTAGAGTCGTCTCTTGTGCTGTTGGAAAAGAGTGTTTGCTATGATCAGCATGTTCTCTTGAGAAAACTATTAGCTTTTGTCCTGCTTCATTTTGTACACAAAGGCCACGCTTGCCTGTTATCCTGGTGATTTCTTGATTCCTACTTTAGCATTCCAATCCCCTATGATGAAGAGGACGTCTTTGTTTGGTGTTAGTTCTAGAAGGTGTTGTAGGTCCTCATAGAACCGATCAACCTCAGCTTCTTCGGCATCAGTGGTTGGGGCATAGACTTGAATTACTGTGATGTTGAATGGTTTGCCTTGGATTCATACTGAGATCATTCTATCGTTTTTGAGATTGTACCCCAGTATTGCTTTTCCCACCCTTTTGTTGACTATGAGTGCTACTCCATTTCTTCTAAGGGATTCTTGCCCACAGTAGTAGATATGATGGTCACCTGAATTAAATTCGCCCATGCCTGTCCATTTTAGTTCGCTGATTCCCAAGATGTCGATGTTCAATCTTGCCATCTCATGTTTGACCACCTCCAGCTTACCTTGATTCATTGATCTTACATTCCAGGTTCCTCAACAATATTGTTCTTTACAGCATCGGATTTTCTTTTCACCACCAGACACATCCACAGCTGAGTGTCCTTTCGGCTTTGGCCCAGCCGCTTCACTCTTTCTGGCGCTACTTGGAAATACCCTTTGCTCTTCCCTAGTAGTATATTGGACACCTTCCGACCTGAGGGGCTCATCTTCCGGCGTCATCTCTTTTAGCCTTGTGATATGTTCCATGGGGTTTTCTTGGCAAGAATACTGGAGTGTGTTGCCATTTCCTTCTCCAGTGGACCACATTTTGTCAGAACTCTCCGCCATGACCTGTGGGTCTTACTTGGTCTAAACTGGCTGAAATCCAAAGAGCTGCTTAGGCTTACGATAGTTCAGTGACTTTTTTCTTTGCATCTTCCCTCCACCCATGCATATGAACTGCTTTTTGAGATTCCTGTCCTTTTTGTTTCAATAACAGTTTTCATATGATGTAGGAGGCTGCTTCTCAAAGGAAAAAGTACCCCTAAAGTCTCCTTGTGCTCATCGAACTAGTTTCACACTTGTTTGGATCCTGGCCTGTTTTTAACAGCAGTAAAACTCACTGTGGGGCAAATATTTTCCACCATGTTGCAAATGTTTGTTGGAAATGTTAACCCACATGAAGAATAATTTCTATTGTATGTAATGTCAGTCATGTGACCAAACTTTGCCATTTAGTTTCATTTATTAAAATGTACTTTTAAGCTGTACCACTGTTGTCTTTTGTCCCTTAATTCCTTCATTAGGGACCTGTTATGCCTGGCAGCCATTCTGCTGAGAGATTTGTGATAGAAGAAAATCTTCACTGCATCATCAAATCACACTGGAAGGAGAGAAAGACATGGTAAGAAGTCTTTGCCATACAGAGCTTACATTAGGAGATCAAAAGGTCTCTGTTTTCTACTTGCATGGTCTTATTATTTCCTAAGTAGTTTGTCCATGATCTAAAGAGCGTTATGTGCACATGGGGTAAGAATACTTGCAGTAGCTAGAGACAAGCCACTGATCAGTTTTAAAAAGTGGCCTGTCTCTTCAGCCATCTGTTGCAATGAAAACATCACAGGAACTTTTCAGCTGCGTGTGCTTCTAGCTGCTTCAGATTGCACCCTGTTAAGTATTTATCAAAGATTCAAGATAGTTATAAAACTAGATTTCTCAGTAGTGCTCAAGTTTCTCCACACAACCCACTTACATGAGGTGGCCTTTTGCCACAGCCTGTGAACTCTTGCAATTGCAAGATCTTATAAAATTCTGCATTGATAAAGATACCTTGCATATCTAGGAGAGAGAAACCATCTACAAAAAAAAGTGGATGCCTTAAAACAAATTTTAAAAAGACGGGAACTTCATAACAGCAACAAAATTTCAGGATAAAATATCTACTGAAGTAGAAAGTCCAGCTGGCAAGAAGGTGGATGAAAACAGAGTAGGGAGGCCTCCTCCCAGCATCTGGGCAGAGTCCCCTGATGGGGCAAAAGCCTTTTGCGTGGGTGGAGGCATCCTTTTGAGCAATAACCATCCCAGCATTCCAGAAAAGTCCAGCTAAGGCTGTGGAAAGATCTGCACTCATAACTGTGACTTTTGTGGACTGCTTTGAAATACAAGGGTACAGTTAAAGAACTCATAACTGAAAAATGGAGTGAGCAGACTTAAATAGCAAGTAGCAGTAAAATGTAAGACATGGGTAGCTGCAGAGACGAACTGTTAGCATCCTAGACAACTGCTGTTGGTCTGCTTTGCCTGCAGTGGGAAATGCTTTTTAACAAATGGTGTTTTGACAACACAAAAAAATAATACTGGCCTTTTACTTGTTTCTCTGTTTCTGGGAGCTCCTTCTGTGCTTCTTAATGGCACCCAGACCTATGGCATCTCTGCTTCTGATTCCAGTCTGTCCAAAGCAGGGGTGGGCACCCCCTCTCCTACGGAGCCTCTGGCAGGCTCCTCCTATGCATTCCCTGGCTAGGCAGGGAGGGGGCAGCCCCCTTCCACCCAAGCAGGGAGAAAAGATTTCTTTTGAAAGTGCAGGTTTCACTGCACATAACTAGAATTGTGTTCTGTGGCAAAGTTCCTGCTTGCTTCCTAGCTGACCTTTTTATGTATTTGCATTCTGAGATATATACCTGAGTGACTGAGTCTATCTTTTTCTCTAGTGCTGCCCAGTTACTAAGCTACCCAGGGAATAACAAGATCCCTCTGAATTACCACATCGTTGAGGTAGATATTTTATTTATCATATTTACCTTTTCTCCTTACAAAAATGCCTTTACTTCCTGTATTATAAACTCCAATATATGTAAATTCTCTATCCAGTAATAGTGACTTCCCTGATGCTATGTTGTCCTAAGACATGACATTGTGCCTCATCCTGAGCTCTTGGGATAGGATCAGAAAAGTGATACTAAGCTTCTGTCTGTGTACCCCATATGTATGTATGTATGTTTTATATATGTGTTTCCTGAAGACAGAGTGAGTCCATATACCTCACCAACACTCTTGTGAGATTAGTTTCCTCTGTTATCCTGCATTTTGCCACACATTGTGTACAGATGTGCAAGAAGATGTGTAGTAAAATGATTGTCTGTACGGGTTTAGTGGTACATTGAAATCTGGTGATCTCGCCACATTATAGCTGTGTATCAGCTACAGCCTCATATAACAAAAATGCTTAACACTGATGGACATTCTATGGCTATTTAACTCTGTGTGTCATATTTCCAGAGATATGCAAGTTTGTATATTATGTGAGGGGAGTTCACAAAGGGGAGTGGCCAGTAGGGATCTTACTTACAATTATAGTAATCACCATTGCACTCTGAGTTGTCAGGCTTATGGTAACAATACCTGCTGATATAAGTAGTGTGCAGATAAGATGGGTATTTTAGCATATCCCTGTCATATCTTTTCCCCAGGTTATCTTTGCTGAGCTGTTCCAGCTTCCTATTCCGCCACACACTGAAGTCATGTACACAACACTTCTTATTGAACTTTGTAAACTTCAGCCCGGCTCTTTACCCCAAGTTGTATCCTTTTTTTTAAAGACTCTTGTACCAGTTAGTGCATTTCTGTAGGAAAAAATGTTAATGCATTTACTGTTTTCAGCTGTATTAGAAGACAGTTGATTGCAAATGAAGATATTCCTAGTCATTTCTGAGGTGGAAGTTGTGACTACACATTTGAATTCGTAACCAATCCTAAGCCACCTTCGAGCATTTGGGGAAGTATTTACCTCAATACGGGAGCAGAACTGCATTGAGTAGCACCTCCCCTGACATTCAGATGTACAACTGCACATGCAGGTAGGGTTCCAGCTCATGTAGAGGCCTCTGTGTGTACAACTGTGAAGCCCCCCCCCACCCGACGTTTGCACGGTATACATGGGCCTCAGGGGGAGGGGCTGCTCTGCATAGCCCTGCTCAGATATTAAGGGAAGTACTTCTTTGAGTGCATGTATAGGGCTTTATTCATCCAGCAAAAATAGGAACACAACTTGGAAGTTTAATTGTACACAGCAAAGGCCACCTGAATAAAATAATTGCCTTGCCTCTTTGCCTCAACCCAAGATACAAGATTTGAGTCAGATTCACTTTAGGCTCTGGCATATGTTCTTTCTCAAGAGAAAAAGGGAAGTTAAAATGTTGAAGATTTAATCCCTTTTAAACCTTAAATAGAAACTTACAGCTTGCACAAGCCACAGAAATGCTGTACATGCGCTTGGATACAATGAATACTACATGTATAGACAGGTAAGTAACTATACCCGCATCTAGATTTCTGAGTAGTTCGTGAAATTGACTTCTTCACCTAATTTGAACTGAATGACTGAACTTGTGTACAGTTGTGCAACCTGCTTTTACAGACTATTCTTGTTTTTTAAGGCCACAACGACTATCAAAGAGCAGCTCTTACTTAATTAGTAATGAGTAGAAGCAGCACTGAAAACCAAGTATGGTTTGGTTTGGAGTAGGAGCAGAAGTAGCTAAAAATGTGCACTTTGGGTTTATTACACAATATTTCTAAAGCTATTGTCTGAAGCTTCCTTATCTAAAATATATAGTTAGCTATTAGTACTAGCTTGAAAGGTAATTAGAACTAGATAATCTGATTTAAAAGTAGAAGCTTTATATCAATTGGAATGTGGGGTTAGATACCTGATCAGTACTAGATACCTCTTCAAAAGATCCAGTCATTCGACATGTTTGATCATTCTGCACTGTTCCTTTATTTATTAAGAGTTCTGTATACCCTTAAACTTCCCAGCCAATATTACCATGAATCTATTTCAACAAATAGATTTTAGTGTTACTTGTAATGGCTAGAATAGGGGTGGGCATGTTTGGAAGGTCTGTGGGCCGCAGTCTGCTGAGCGACCTGAAAAAAGAATGTAAAAGAGATTTTTTGGCTAAAAGAATGGCATCTGGAGCAAGCAAGCTAGATTTGACCTTTTTGGTGCTCCATAGTGCTCTGGACACAATTTTTTGGTAAACATTTTTTTAAAAAAATTTCAGCATGGCATGCTGTCCATCCCTGGCCTAGGATGTAGTATGAATAGTGCTATTGTAAATTACTATGGTTCTGATACCTTGGAGTTACTGAAACTTGATTTTTTTTTTCATGAAGGTTCATTAATTGGTTTTCCCACCATCTAAGTAATTTTCAATTCCGTTGGAGCTGGGAAGATTGGTACGTTTATTTTTTCTTGTACTTCTTTAATTGATTCCATATATATATGTGTGTGTAAACATTCACTTCTAGCTAATTATTAAAATGCGTCTAGTTATAGTCTCTTCCTAACAACATAATTCTTCACTCCTTCTGAAGTACATACCCCAGTGGTGTTAAATCCTGCAAATAAGTCTAGTTACGTAAGTGATATTTTTGCTTGCTTCTGTGAAAAACCAGCCCACACATATCTCTGGTTAAAAATGTCCTTTTTAAAGCCGATTATGTGGATTATAATCTCACAAATTTTAAACCCTAGTCCTGTACCAATTACCTAGGGAGGTGGAGGGCTCTCTCACGCTGGAGGTCTTCAAGACAAGGCTGGACAGCCATCTGTCAGAGATGCTCTGACTTGGATTCCTGCATTGAGCAGGGGGTTGGACTCGATGGCCTTGTAGGCCCCTTCCAACCCTACTATTCTGTGATTCTATGATTCTGTATTAATCTGCTATCCTAGTAGCACTGATTGCAGAGTGCAAGAGAAACATTGCAGCAGAGATTAAGGGTGCCTACTCAGTGATATTGGGGGAAAAACCTACATATATGTTTCTGAGTAACATAATTTTTGCTATTCAACAATAGGTCAGACTGTCTTTCTGAGGACCTTGACAAGCCCAGACCTAAATTTGTAAGAGAAGTATTGGAAAAATGCATGAGGTGAGTGAGAAATATCAGCATTGCAAGAGGTGGCAGGTAACATTCAAGAAAGATGTAGCCACTTCATTCCAGCTTGGATAAAGTGCGTAAGAACTGTAAAGGGACATCTTATATAAAATCTCAATTCACACCTTGAATCAGTAGTATTCTCTTAATCTTCCTAAGTATGTCAAGGAATAGGGTGTTTATCTGTATAGAGGAGGTGATACATTTGAGTAAAAAGTAAAATCTTTGACTGTTCTTTGTCATTAGGTACAGTCAAGATGGTATGTGTCCCAGTACTAGGAAGGTCATTGTTAAGAGCGTGGGGAGGAGTATTCATTTAGAAAAAACTCAGTTAATGAAAATAATTCTGTTAAGTTTTTACTGTCTGACTTTAGATTTTTAGATTATTCTGTTTTTAAAAAATCTTTAGGTTTTGTAATGCCTACTGGCTAAAGAATAAAACCTGAAAACGGATGATCAAATGAAAAACTGATCCTAAGTAGACACTTGGAAGTAAATTCTACTCAAATCTGTGGAACTGAGTTCCATGTAAATATATTAAGGATTTGTTTATAAAGGAGTAATTGTACTCCTTTCCCTTCCCATTTCATTACCAGTGCTATCTTTCCCTTCCCATTTCATTACCAGTGCTTATTGAGAATATGCCTCCCCTATTTAGGGTGTTATTTTTAGTTATTAGCTTTAATTTATGAATGGTGTCTAAGGACTCTATGACTGCAATAAGAGTTTTGAAAACTGATTTGCAGCCTGGCTAAAGAAATTAGCAACTCTTAAGGCAGGACAATTATGCTTTTCAGAGGACACCATGAACTTGAGATGGATTAATAGCCTTCCACTACTTGTGTAAGTGTGTGTACCAAGGCTTTGTGTACTGTCTGCTAATAAAGCGCTGCACCCAGGCAATACAAATTGTGAGGCAAAGAAAGCTGACTCCTGTTGCCTGTGTAAATCATGGAAATGTGCCTGTCTCTCATATTTTGCTCACGTCTTCTCTAATGTATTGTATTTTGCATAATTTATTCTTCTCGTCTTGGGGAGGGGCAAGGAGCCATATAGGGCACTGAAACTCCACCCCCTTAACTGGAAATCATAGTCAGCCACCTCTGACTCCTAAGATTTTAGCAGGGGCTACTATCCACACCTCTTCCACCATATTTTTCCAACTAGAAGGGCTACAAGCTTGCTTTTTAAAAAAGCAGCACTGAAGTTCTCAGGAAGCTGTATCTTTTTCCTAGTACCGCATTCTGCACTCTTTCTGTGAAATTCTGGCATACACGCAACCCTAGTTCATTTAATGAGTTATTGCTGAGTGTGAAGCACAGGCTTCAATTTTGCTGTGCTTAGGTTTATAACCTGCACTTACCCAGAGTTGGGTAATGGAGGTTATTAATGCTTGATTTGGTTATGCCCATAGTATGGTATCATAGGAGTATCATTTGTCCACCTTCTAAAAATGTTTATTTTTTCCAGGCTTTCCTACCATCAGCGAATAGTTGATATTGTTCCTGCTACTTTCTCAGTCCTAACTCCTGCAAATCCAGCATGCATTTATAAATATGGAGATGAAAGTAACAGTATGTATTTTGGTTGTGCTTGTAAAATTTTATTCTTAAAAAAAAGTTGGATTAGTGTTTTTAGAGAAATTGTTACAATTTGAGATTTATCTATAATACCACCAAGGAAAAAAAGCAGATAAACCTCTCCAAAGCGGGGTTTTGTTGAATCCATCTGTTGAGAGCTGGTGTAGCCTAGGTGTGTGAGAGACTGAGCTATGAATCGGGGAAGTCCTGGTTTGATTCATTCCTCTGCCATAAATTTACTAGATGACCTTAAGCACACCACCCTCTCTCTGCTTCCTGTTTGCAATATGGGAATCATGGGTAATGACTGATGTTACAGGGCTGTTGTTAAGGATTACAACAGAGAATCTGTGAAGTGCTTTGACACAGTTTTGTTTTATTATATGAATAGCCTGCTCTTCCTTTAAAAAGCCTGGAGCAGCTTACAAGCAACTCTTACTGATATATTATCAAGGACCACAGCTGCTTTGCTTCAACAGTGCTATAGCAGATGGTGCCCCCAAGAGAGTGTGTTATGTGTGTCAGTCTCCTGCATAGCAGGTCCAGCACTGGATGCCTGGACCAGTTGTTTTTTTCTTTTTTAACTCTGAGGAGTTTAGAAGAGTTTAGGGAACCTACCAAACTGTTGAAGAGAAAAATGATCCAACCCATTGGTGTGTAGGCACCCTGCCTAGATTACATTGTGTACGGTCTTGCAACTTTTTAAAACTAAAGTTTAGGTTGGTGGGAGAAGGGAAGGTGTATTTTGACTTGGGTGTTCTACAGTCTCAGTAGAAGTCTACAGGACTGTGCAGTTTCCAAGGAAAGGGAATTAGAGTGCAATCCTATGTGTGTTTAAGACAGAAAAAGGTCCTACAGCTCCCAGCATCCCCCAGCCAGCAGAGCTGGCTGGGAGTTGTAGGGCTTTTTTCTTGTCTAAACATGCATAGGACTGCACCCTAAATGGTAGTTCCACTGTCTAAGGCTTAGACAGTGGAATTACCATTGTCCCTTTCCTTGGAAAGTTAAGACTCTAAACTTTATGAAAGAATAGTTTCTAACTTTCCTAACTTTTTGCTTTTATCTTTGTGTAGAGTCTCTTCCAGGATACAATGTTGCATTGTGTTTAAACATTGCCATTAAAAATAAAGCAGGCAGTGATGAAATCTTCACTATTCTGAAGGATGTGCCCAATCCTAATCAGGATGATGATGATGGTAAGGGCTTTTGATAGTTACCATAATGTAGTTCTAATTTCTTCTGTAGGTAAGGTTACCTTACTGTTTTATACAGTTGTTAATTGCGATGTCATCTTGTATGAATACGTGGCCCAACATCTTTGGCTTATGCAAGGAGTTTGTGCTAGTCCAGTGTCTGTCTAACTCCATCATCTCACACATACACACAATAACCTGGTTAGCTCAACACGACAGCCCATCATGGGTTAATTTACCCTCAAGGACCACAGCCTCTGACTGGTGGTTGCCATGGCTTGTTGTGTCATGCAAACCCGGCTGGCAGGGGTTGTTTGAACGTTAAACAAGCCTTACATAACCCTAAAACAAACCGAGGGTTATGCAAGGGTTGTTTAACCCTCAAATAACCCCCTCTGGCCAAGTTCATATGACACGACAAGCCACAGCAATCCCCGGTCAGAGGTTGCATATTCATAATGGTGGCTAGCATACACTGCAGCTCCTTGAGGATAAATTAACGCACAGTTTCATGCAAACTGGCCTAGTGTCACATACTGCTTTTGAAACTCCCCTCAGTTTCAAAAGCAGTAGACATGCAGTGGAGCAATGGCCCTGCTATTTCATAAAATCAAGCCTATATCCTCCTTGTGCTCATGGGATTAGCTTCACAGTGGTGGCTGCTTATTTTTGTAGCACCATCTATATACATGTGCTTGACAAAGAATGTCACAAAGGAAGCAACAAAGGAAAGGGAGGAAAACAGAGGTAGGGTAAACAGGAAGAATATTTGTACATTTCAATTACATAGAAGATTAGGATGAGGGGGTCGTGGCAAAGGCTTCATGGTTCTTTGGATCCTGGCCACACACTTCATTATTACCAAAACTGATTTGAATTGCCTCTTTAAATGAGCATGCAAAAAGCAGGAATGAGGTAGACTGCTTGAGTATTGTAGTTTTCTAGTAGTTAATATTTCTTTGGTCTTAAAGCTATGGGTGAGCAATCCTATGGCCCCTGGACAGTATCTGAGGTGTCATAGGATGCTGTAGATCTTCTCCTTCATACCCCTAGCCAAAGCTATGAGAATTGAGGAGATCCAATCTGAGATCTTCCCACCCCCTCCCAACCACTACGGAAAGCTTCTCTTACGAGGTTGCAACTGCAACCTTGTAAGAGAAGTTGGAGAAAGAGGGGCTTGCTGGTGGGCAGGGAGGGGAGAGGCCGAATTGCGCAATATCCTCTCCAGTCCCCTCCCTGCCTACTGAAAGGTAAGAGCTAGACGGGCTCAGAGGCCCATCTAGCTGTTTTTTGTATTTTAAATGGAGGAATGGAGGTGAAATTGCCTCTGTCCTCCTCTCACCCTGCCAGGCTGTTGCTAGCAGGTCATAGGATAGGTGGAGGGCTCCTCGGTCTGTCGGGAGCACAACCCATAGGATTCCACCCTAAAATATGCTGACTTGATGGTTGAGTTTATCCATCAGCAAATCTCCAGTTAGTTGATGTTTTAACATTAGTAGCTGTGAATCTTAGCATAAACATGTTCATATTGGAGACAAATTACTCTTCCTTGAACTTCATTTGAATTAAAACTGAAGTCTTAAGAAAAATCCATTATGAAACCCATTGGCCCTTTAGATCATATTTGCCTTTGGTTATGGTAGGCATAGACTTAAATATTTTTTAAGAAGAGAGGCAGAGAAATACTCAAGCCTTCATAGACTTGAATCAAAGCCTGTATTGGAAATACTGACTGAAATGTAAATATATGGTTGTTGGGTGTTTTGTTTTTTTTTCAGATGAAGGTTTCTCCTTCAATCCTTTAAAAATAGAGGTATTTGTCCAGACACTGCTTCATTTAGCTGCAAAGTCATTCAGTCACTCTTTCAGTGCTTTGGGAAAGTAAGTATGATCATTAAGGTGCTTGTGTAGAACCCATTGCTGCTGTTTCATATGACCAATTGTAATCATTTTGTAATGTTATGAAGAAGCAGGCAGGAATTGATACATTGGCAAAACCCACAAGACAGTTATAGAAAATCTTGATTTCCGTTTTTTGAAACATTAGGCATATTACCTGTTTATCTCCAGCATACAGTCTACAACAGGGATAGGCAACTGGTAGCTCGGGGCTTCTTGTATGGCTCCTGATCCCAAGGCCCTTCTCCACACGCTTGCACCCCAGCAGCTTCCTCCTAAGCTCAGACATTGGGAAAGGGTGCTTCCTCTTCTTCCCACCTCAGTGAACAGCAGCAGAAAACTTTTATTCCATACATGTCATTCCTGGGCATGAGCTCCAAGACAGAGGCAAACAAGAATGAGCAGCTAAGGTACATAAGGGGAGTGCTGTGCGAAAAGCTTCCTGTTGTTCATACTAGCCAGGAGCCCCTTGCCTGTGCATCGCTTATGCAGGAGTGGTTGGAGCCATGTTGCTGACACTCCAGCTCAGACACAGTGTAAAATATCCTGTGAAAGAAACGGTTGTTGACCAGGATGGTACAGTAATGTATATTTAGAAATAAAAATGTCTGACATTTGTGTTGACTTGTGGGGAGAAATAGGATGCACTTTTCTCTCCTTACCATCCATTGGCTGAACCTGTGGGCACCTAAGGTAGCAGGAGGATCTGCCTTAGCGCAGAACTCCTGGTCACAGACACTGTGGCACTGCTGCATTGGCTCAATTTGACTGTAATCAATACGTGGGCTGTGGAGGAGATGCTTGAGATGAGGAGGATGTTCCCGATCTCCTTGCTGGTTGTTGGCAGAAAATGCATGTTGATTCTCTACTGGAGACCACCAAAGCACAGAGTTCTTGTCACCTTCTATTCCCAGTGGGGCTCTCCTGGTGACGGGACAGAATGATCTTGGGCGACCAGTCCAGCTCCCTTTTCTCCCCCATTCCTCCCAGTCTTGCCACTCAGCAGTGTAGATTCCAAATGAGCTGCGATGCTGCTTAAGCAGTCACCTGATGAATGTCATGGGGAGGCCAAGGAAAGAAAGGGTAATATGCTTTACCTTTCAGCAGCTATTGATCACTGTGTTTCTGTTCCAAAAAGGTTTCGTGAAGTCTTCAAAACCCTGGCAGAGAGTGATGAAGGGAAGCTCCATGTTCTCAGAGTTATGTATGAAGTGTGGAAAAATCATCCACAGGTGAGGGTGAATAGGGTTCCTTCCTTTCTTCTCTCACTCAAAAGGAGCTTGCCATCTTGCACATTTCAATATAGAAAAGAAAACAAGTATGTTTCCGTCTGGCATAGGTACATGTAAGTCCTGTTGATGTCAGTGAGATGTTGATGTGTCCTGCTGAATCAGGTCCTAAATCCTTGAAAAATACTTTTATTTTTTGTGTGTGTCACTTTCTACTGTCCACTTGCTCCTTATTGCCCAGTTTGCTGTTCGCTTTCCCTCCCTAATCTTTTAATTGCAGGCTCTGCACTGCTTGCACATAAGCTGTGAGCCATAGTCTATTATATGTTTGAGATTAAATATATGATATACAAAATATGATTGGAAAGTTAGCCTAAATATCATGTAGCAGTACTTTCTGAGTACATACATTGCCTCTGTAATCTTTATAATAACCCTGTAAGATAAGTCATTATCTCTACATAGCAACTTTAAATGATTATATAAAGTGCCTTGGATCAGATGCTGTACAGTAAAATTAGAATAAACCCTACATGCATGCTTACAATCTAAAATACAGTTTTGATACCTAAGGTGCAGTTTTCCTCTCTAAATTAAAATTGAAGAAACATTACACTCGTATACTCACAAAGATGCATTTTCTTGATCTGTTCCCAAACCAAGTGGGTGGGTATTCTTGCAGTTGGGAGACGACAATGAATATTACCTTCCCAGTGCCCTGCCCTTTCTTTTGCCCAGTCAGTCATAGCTGAGCAATGGGACTGTGCTTTCTGGGCAGCAGTGATGTTTCTGGAACATCCTGTGCCTATCAGCATTGGAGGGGGCTGCATTGGGGACTTCTGATGTGACCTTACTCCTTCCCTAGGAATGATGTCACTGCCCATATATTCAGAGACAGAATGCTACAGGGGAGCTGCAGGGGAAGAGCTGGTCCTCTTATGTCCTGTTTTTAGGCTACAAGGACCACCATCTGGCTAAATTTGAGGGGAGGCAGGGTATAGTGCTTCTGGGTTTCATTAATGGCCCCCGATATCTACTTTGGGGTGGAATTAATGCTGTACAGAGCCTCTTCATTCCAAGGTTTGTAGAGTGGTGGATGTATCCACTGTGGTAACTTAATTTTTCAATGCGCATTTCAGTACCCTAATGGTATGCTAGTTTGCTCTGGCACACAGTTTGGGAGTTGCTGTGTCATATACCATGTCCGGAGTCTGAAACTGACCTAAATACATTTATAATTGAGTGCAGGTGTGTATGTATATACATAAAATAGATGCACACAGAAGCTATATACAAATGAACTAAAGATCATTTCACATGTGAGAGTCGCTCATGCACCTGCTTATTCCCAAGTACATGGATATGTCAATGGGTGAAGTTAGTACGAAGTTGTTGCTTTGCTCATTCATCTTTTCTTCTCTTTTTTACTAGTCATTGCTGCACTTGCCAGTATTTTCAGAAGTATAGAATCAGAATTGACTCTGAGCGCCGGCTTAGGTTTTACATTCTCCCCTGAGATTATTCCTGGGGAGGCATCAGGAGTACACTGTACCACAAGGATAAGTGAAAGAACCAAATGGGAGATCCGTTGTTTAAATAGATATTTCTAGTCTAGGGTAGAGATGTAAAATTTCTGGAAATTTTGAGGCCATGGGGGGGAAATAGGTTCTCCCCCCCCCCTTGGAAATTTTGGAAAAAATTAAAACTATGCGATACTATTTTTTTTTAGCACTCTTTACAGATCTAAAGTCACTTTGTTGCTTTAAGACAGCCTTCACCAACCTGGTGTCCTCTAGATATTTTGAACTTCAGCTCCCATCAGCCTCAGGCAGCATGGCCAATGGTCAAGAATGCTGGGCACTGTAGTCCAAAACATCCGGAGGGCACCAGGTTGGGGAGGACTGATTTAGGAACATAAAGCAGCCTTTCTGTTCCTAAAGTTGTTTGATGTATGACTTCGTTTGCTCATAAAATTATTATATTTTAAAATTTTAAAAAGTACACTCAGCAAATTTGTAATTCTTGTCTAATAGATTAGAACTGCATTAAATGATGGCTACAGCATCAGAAACACAGGACTCTGTAGAACAAAACCCAAGTTGTGAAGAATGCACATTTATTGTCAAGAATGCACAATGGTGACTCTACTCGCTTGTTGGGAAACTGAGCATGAATGTCTATCAGTAAAATATACTTTAGATCAATACTTTTAATAAGGAATGAAAGAACTAATTATGCTGGAAATCTTACAGAGAGGATTAAAAATATATTATTCTCCATGGCTTCATTATTTCCAGGCATTTTACATCTCTATTTTTTCTATAAAAGTGTTCTTATTACATAGTTTTTAGAAATCATTTTGAGGGGAGTAAAGGCTGGGTAACAATATATAAATAATTAGTCTTAAATTCTAAAATAAAATATTTAATAATGCAAAGCTGTTCAATTTTTCCAATTTGCGGTGGGGGGGACAAAAATGGTCCCCGGGGGGAGGGGAGGGGGGAAAAAGTTTTTTTCTGAATTTTTCTGAGCCTTCACATCTCTAGCCCATGTGGAAGACTGTTAAGCTCCCAAGGGCCAGGTTGTTTTCTGGCTAACTGCCCCCCCCCCCCGATGGGGGCAGATCCTCCTCTGAAGCCCTGCCCTCTAACAAAGGGGAGTTTCTCTGTGCAGAGGAAGGCACGGAGCAGCTTGTTCTTACTCTTCCATGCTTTAGAGATAAAGATTTTGGGGTGCAAGAGTAGAATGTGCCTCTGATTTTATTTCCGAATAACAAGCGTGCTGTAATGATCAGATGTTTAGGAAACACAGCATTAGATGGTGATAATCCCGGAGGCACAAATATAAGACAGTTGAGAGGGAGAAGCAAAGGGGCCACTAGATGGTGCCTTGCCTTGTGTCGTAGAGGTGCCCTGTCTCGCGTTGCCTCACTTGCTCTGCACTGCAGCAACAAAAAAGTATCTGCTTCTTACGAACTGATCAGGAAGCCTGTGTTTATCTCATAACACAGATGATTGCTGTACTGGTGGATAAGATGATCCGCACGCAAATTGTGGATTGTGCTGCAGTAGCAAACTGGATTTTCTCCTCAGAGCTGGCTCATGATTTTACAAGGTAACTAAAACTTTTAAACCTTTCAGTTGTGCTTTGAAACTGTCTTTCAGTGGCATTGGCAGGGGATCCTGTGTAACTTTCTCAAAATAACTGTTTACATTGAGTAAGCAATCTTTTAACCACCTTTTTGAAATTTGCATGAAGAAATTCTTTTTACTGTGAAGGACTTCTTTATTCAACAGCTCCTATTTATGGGAGTGAATAGGAAGTGTGAAGCCCTAGTACAAGGATAGGCAACCTTTTGGACTGTGGCCACATTTAGGAATTTGAGAAACTCTCCTGGACACCACCATAAAATGGCTGCCATGAGAGGTGTGGCAGTGGACAAATAAGCTGCCCAAAAGACTGAATACAAGGCAGAAGTGTGGTCTGGGCCCCAACACACTAAACTACTCCTTTAAACCCAGTTTTCAGCACCAACAGAAACATATTTCACAGCAATCCCACCTGCTGGTAAGAAAATGTCTTAATAAAAGAAAAAGTGGATGGGGTAGGGCACCTTGGTGGGCACGAAGAAAGGTAGTCTAGGGGTACATTGGTGCCCAGAGACTCCACGTTGCCTACCCCTGCCCTGGTGCATTAGGGCCATTTCACACAGTGTCTTGTAACAGATATTCATGCTTCATTCTCTTGGCTATACAGCTAGGTAAACATCTAAAACGTCATTTGTGAAGTGCCCCTTGAAGTGACTTGTAAGAGCACTCTGCTGATGACGTAAGTGAAAGTATTGTGTACAAAACAACATTGCTTCTTTCTCTGCTAGGTTTTATATCTGGGAAATCTTACACTCAACAATTCGTAAGATGAATAAGCATGTGGTGATGATCCAAAAGGAGCTAGAAGAGGCCAAAGCAAGATTAGCCAAGCAACACAAACGGGTAGGTAACTTTTCCATGACTGTAGAAAGAGTAGTTTCTTAAAGCTGCATTTCACCAGCAATAAGAATGTAAGAATTGGTCTGCTGGGTCAGGCAAAGATCCAGCATTTTGTCAGCAACACTGGCCAGCCATCTCTGTAAGCTAACAGGCAGAGAGTAAAGATAGTGATGGCCATCTTCTGTTTGTCTCCTAGCATCTGAGATTCAGAAGTATATTGCCTATGAACATGTTGATTCCATTTAAGATTTATCAGTACTATTAGCTACCATATCAAACTTTATTTATTTATTTATTTATTTCATTTCTTTACCGCCCAATAGCCGAAGCTCTCTGGGCAGTTCACAAAATTAAAACCAAACAACACACAATAAAACAATTAAAAATATATAGAACATTAAAACCACAATACAACCACAATAAAACCTAGCAGCAGTGCAGGAGTTTAAAATACAGATTTTTAAAACAGCAAAGCTAAAAGTTTAGAAAGCTAAAATGCTAAAATGCCTAGGAAATTAAAAAGGTCTTCACCTGGTGCCGAAAGGAATACAATGTAGGTGCCAGGCGAACCTCACTAGGGAGCTCATTCCAGAGCCGGGGTGCCACAGCAGAAAAAGCCCTCCTCCTAGTAGCTGCCCGTCTCACTTCCTTTGGCAGGGGCTCACGGAAAAGGGCCGCTGACGATGAAATTAAGGTCCGGGCAGGTACATATGGGAGGAGGCGATCCTTCAGATAACCTGGCCCCAAGCCGTTAAGGGCTTTAAATGTTAATACCAGCACTTTGAATCGGGCCCGGAAATGGACTGGCAGCCAGCGCAGCTGAAAAAGTACTGGCGTTATATGAGCTCGCAGACCAGTCCCTGTTAACAATCTTGCTGCCCTATTTTGGACCAGCTGAAGTTTCTGGACCGTTTTCAAAGGCAGCCCCACGTATAACTCATTGCCGTAATCCAGACGAGAAGTTATCAGAGCATGGATAACTATAGCTAGGCTATCTCTGTCCAGATAAGGGTGTAGTTGGTATACCAGCCTAAGCTGATAAAAAGTGCTCCGTGCCACTGAGTTTACTGGTGCCTCAAGTGACGGTTCTGGATCCAAGAGCACCCCCAAACTACGAACGTGATCCTTTAGGGGGAGTGCAACCCCCTCCAGAACAGGTTGAATATCACCTAGCCGGGTAGACGAACCACCCACTAACAGTACCTCTGTCTTGTCTGGATTGAGTTTCAATTTATTGGCCCTCATCCAGTCCATTACCGTGCCCAGGCACTGATTCAGAACAGCCACTGCCTCACCTGGTTTTGATGAGAAAGAGAGGTAGAGCTGGGTGTCATCTGCATATTGATGGCACCTCAGCCCACACCGCTGGATAACCTCCCCCAGTGGTTTCATGTAGATGTTAAACAGCATAGGGGATAAAATAGAGCCCTGTGGAACCCTATGGCACAATTGCCACGGCGCAGAGCAATAATCCCCCAGCACCACCTTCTGGAATCGGCCATCCAAGTAGGAGCGGAACCACTGTAGTGCAGTGCCTCCAACTCCCAACCCAGACAACCTATCCAGAAGGATACCATGGTCGATGGTATCGAAAGCCGCTGAGAGGTCCAGAAGAATCAACAGGGTCGCACTCCCCCTGTCCCTATCCCGGCAGAGGTTATCCCACAGGACAACCAAGGCAGTTTCCGTTCCAAAACCAGGCCTGAAGCCCGATTGAAATGGATCTAGATAATCCATTTCATTCAACAGTGCCTGGAGCTGTCCTACAACCACCCACTCAAGCACCTTGCCCAGGAAGGGGATGTTGGCCACTGGCCTATAATTATTAACATTCCCTGGGTCCAGGTTAGGCTTTTTCAGGAGTGGTCTAATTACCGCCTCTTTTAAAGCGGCAGGCACCACTCCCTCTCTCAAGGAGGAATATACAACCTCCTGGACCCAGCCAGACATCCCCTCCTTGTTTGATTTAATAAGCCATGAAGGGCAACTTCCATGAATTAGCCAATTCCTTATTTAAAAAGCCACCAATCTGCTGGCTATCACCACATCTTGTGGTAGTGAATTCCATAAGTTAATTATGAGCATATATCTGACAAACCAAGAGGCCAAAAATGCTCAGAGTAACTGAGCTTTGCAGTGTACCACTTTTAGTTACCTCTCTATCATACATTTCCCTCTCTACCACCAAGGAGCTCGGAGCAGCTTACAAGTGGTTCCCAGGAGACTTGCTGGGCCAGGCCAGCTTAGCTTCAGCTGTAGTTCTGTGTTGTGTGCCTTCAGAGCATTCTCTTGGAAATATGTGCAGCGATATGGTTTTTGTTTTGTTACATCTTACATGTTGCTTTTGCTTTTTTTAGTAAATGCTGAAAATACATGCCAAGACCATGGCTGTAGTTGACTCCAAGCTGCTGTTAATAAGCTTTCAGCACTTGGGTGGGTCAGGTCTCGACTCACAAGAGCAGGAACAAAAAGCTCATTAATCCTGTCAGGAAGAACATGATTTGCCTGCATCCCACAGAAATGTTGTAACAGCCAGAATCTGGTTCTGCCTAAGACATTAAAAGCGGACATTAAAAGACATTAAAATGTACCCTTGTCTTTCTGGTCTCTGCGCACTTGCACTCACCCAATGAAATGTTGACCTTTTCACTCCAGCGAGACAGTGATGATGATGACGATGACGATGATCGAAGCAGTGACAGGGAAGATGGACCTCGGGTAGAGCAGATAGAGCGCCTGCAAGAAAAGGTTGAATCAGCTCAGAGCGAACAAAAAAACCTCTTCCTTGTAATATTCCAGGTAAAAGCAGAAATGTTCACTGACCAATAGACAATGAGGTAATGGAAAGTTAGTTGCTAACTATGGGGGAGGCATGAACCTCTGCTTAGCAAAACTCTAGAATATATGTTTCAATCTTTAAGATATAAGTAAAGTAGGAATTTCATGCATTTTGGAAAAAGATCTCCAGAAAATAGCGTGACTTCTGTCTTCAGTAATGTTGCTATTCTGTAATGAATCGTGGCAATACTTAATTCAGAGATCCTATTTCTCAGGTGTCATTATGCTCTTATTTCTTTTTAATATAGTCATTATCTTGTCTGTGGAGGCTGAAGTATTTGAAAGATGTTGCTAAGCCAGCAGTTTTCAACTTGTCCTTTCTTTCCAGCGTTTCATTATGATCCTAACGGAACACCTAGTCCGATGTGAAACAGGAGGGATTGATGTAATTACACCTTGGTACAAGAACTGTATAGAGAGGCTGCAGCAGATCTTCTTACAGGTGGGTCTTATAGCTATCAAAAGTCACGTGGTCACTAGAAATTAAGCTGAGATTAACCTGAATTAATTATTTTCATCATCCGCTGACAATTTACATTCGCAAGTACAGGTTTGAGTTAAATAACAGAGGAAGCAGTTGTAAGTCCGTATGATGTCGACTCTAAAGCTCTGTCCCCACTCTGCAGAATTCTCCCAGTTGTAACCCATCCTGGACAGAGAGAGTCTGACCAGTTATTCATGTTCTGGTAAATTCTAGACTAGACTGTTGTAATGTTTTATATGTAGGGCTGCCTTTTAAGACTTCTCAGAAACTTTAGTTAGTACAAAATACAGCTGCTAATTGGAAGCATCTATAGGAAATACATTTTGCCCGTGCTTAAATAGCTACATTGGCTGCTGCTCCATTTCTGAGCACAAATCAAAGCGCTGGTTCTTACCAATGCAGCTGTAAAATTTGGCTTGGGACCTGGCTGTTGGAAGGACCACCTTGTGCTACGTGGGCCTGCCCAAACCCTTGATTACTCATCTGAGGACCTCCTCTGGGTGTCCCTTATCATCCAAAGTTAGTTATGTGGTGACTGGAGAAAGGGCTTCCCCAGTTGTGGTGCCCCTTATACGGAATGCCTTCCCCAGGGGAGCTTGTCTGGTATCAGCGTGGTCTTTTTGACACTAGGCAAAGACTGTTTTATTTGTTCAGGCCTTCTAACTTGCGTGTGTGTTATGGTTTGCATGACTTAATGGCTATACTAATGTTACTGGTTCTTGAATGCTGCTTCCGTGATTTGTACTGACTTTATATGGTGTTGTGATTGCTTTTATTACACACTATACTGGGAAGTCTTACACTGAAGGGATGTCCCATATATGTATTAAATGAATAAACCTTTTCCAAAGGCCATTTCTAATAGAGGGCATCATGAATACCATCTTGTGGGAGAGAATTGCGTTTCACTTGCTCATTCTGTACGGAAGTACGTGCTCTGCTTGTTCATGTCAGTGGCCTTCATAATTAAGGCTATCCAGCCCCATTTATTTTCCCCTCTTAGGTTCTGCTTTTTTAGGTGGGCTGACTAGAATTGCAGACAGTGTTCTCAGTGCAGATGCATCGTATCCATGCATACACCTATGTGTCAGCTACAGATGATGAATAAAAGGGGGAGATTGCCAGTTCAATGCAAAATGTGGTCGCTGTGCTTTCTCTTAATATGCCATGCTAAAATCAATAACAGGAGTAACGGAGATGCTTTTTTCATTCTACAGCACCATCAGATCATCCATCAGTACATGGTGACCTTGGAGAACCTTCTGTTCACAGCAGAATTGGATCATCACATATTGGCTGTATTTCAGCAGTTCTGTGCACTGCAGGCCTGAGTGACTTTTTGTACAGGACTGAAATGACTTCATCTTTTTAAACAAAAATGGGGAAATTTAACAAGGGAAGGGAAGGAAGAATCTTTTAATTTGAAAATGAGCTTACTGTGCTGTCCTAGATAAGCTATACAGTACTCAAATAGGGCAATTTTTTTGGCAGTAGAGGCCTTACTCTAGTTATGACTGCTAGGTGATTGGGATGGAATAATGTGTGGATTTCTAATTTTGAAATGGTTTGAATGTTGGCTTTGTCATAGCATTTGTTTTGTCCCTCCTATTGTTTGTATAAAAATAGGGAATAATAGAATTGGTTACCTTCGTTTGGCTCTTTCATATTAATGGATTCCCTCATTATAATAATGTGAAGCAAGTCTCAAGACTTGTGAATCTGATTGAAGAGCAGCTTTCCAGTCGGTAACATTAAACTCCTCAAGGAACAGAACTATAGGACATGTGAAATGCTAAGTGGTCAAGCCTACAGAGTAGCCTAGAGTATATGTTTGTTATCAAAATTAATTTTCATGGTTGTATGAAACATGGTTGAAATACAATCAAAATATGTTTTTTAAATCTGCCTAGTGTGCTTATTTTGGATCACAATGAGTAGGCAAAATAGCTTTGATTCAAATATGCTGTAAGAGATAATGCATAGCAAGTATTTAGTGCTTCCTGAGAGTTCAAAATGCATACATTATCAGTGCAAACGGGGGGCGGGACTGAGTGATAATAGCTTGCCTAAGGCCACCTGTGACATCATGGCTGAAGTAACAATTGAACTGGGGATTTCACTGAGTTGTCAGAGGTTGATGGTCTAAGCTTTTCTGGGGAGTGCTGTCCAGCCACTAGGCTGGCCATGAGCTGGGCAGAAGCTCAGCCCAGCCACCTTTTAGCTCCAGATCTTCTCACCTTAGCAAGAAAAAGAAAGTGAACTGGTCTGCTGTGTTCTTTCTTTTCAGCAGGCCAGTCAAAGAAGACAATTGGGACTGCTCTGTATCTCCCTAAATATTCACACTTGCTCAGGAATTTAGGCAAGATGCGGTACTGATTTAAATCTGGCTTTGCAAATACTTTGGGAGCCTCCCTCCTGCTTTGGGGAGTAACAAACCATCCAGAGATGCTATTTTTATCTGCCCAAGGGCTCCAGGGTGTGGGGCATGAAGAGGAACTCTAACCTGGTAGTTTGGGGTCTATATTAAATACCTAATTTGGTGATAGGGTCCATACTTCACGATCTGTCAGCCTTGCCATGAAGAACTTCAAAGGATAGGCAAAACTGGTGTAAGGGCAAACACTGGAGAAGTCAGTCTCTCATTCCTATTAGAAAAGAGTATTTTAGTAATTCTTCAGGAAAGTGATGGATCTAAATCTCCCCCCAGTCACTTCAGGGAAAACCGTAGTTTAAAGGAAGGTGGGAGGTGAGGTTTGAGTAGCTGAGCGAGGTGGAAACCGTAGTTTGGCACAGGTATGGAAAGTTGTAGTTGAAAAGATTAATCTTTGCATTCATTGAGCCATGTAAAGCTGGTGTTAAAGGAAGAACTACTTCCTATTCTCAGCAGAAGCCTATTATATCTTTAGTGTTGTAAAGTTATAATCTGCTCTCTTGTTCAGAGGCAGGATCCTCCAGAAAAAAGTAATCCATAGGCCTTCACAACTTCAGTTTGAGAACAGAAAAGATCAAAGAACCCCCTGACAAAAGGGCTTAAATGTTCAAATACATTACATTCAGATAGTTCAGAAAAAGCAGTCTGTCCCTTACCACAAGAGAACATGGAAGGGCAGGGGGGATGTAACTTTTACCTGGTTCGCACAATCACCTTGGGTTAAGCAAACCATGGTGGCTTGTTTAAACTGCAGTATGTGCCAGGCGCCATTTGGGTGAGTTCACACATAGCAAGAACCTACTGTGGGGGAATTTCCTCGTGGGGCTTCTTGTCGCTGTTGTGACTGCCATTTTGAATATTCCAGCTGCACAACATAGCAGCTTGAAGCAGGGACACATTGTAGCTTGTCATTATGTGTGAACCCAGCAGGGGTTGGTCGTTAGGATGCTTGACAAGCCACCCAGTAGCCATGGGCTGTTTTAGGGTTGCAGGTGGCTTATCAGCCACCCCAACAACCCATCCACGCCAGGCTCGCACATATAAGCTACAGCGCACCCCCACTGCGGCTTGAATATTCAAAACGGTGGCTGCAGCAGCAACAAGAAGCCCCATGGTGGCTTCTTGTTATGTCCGAACCCTGTCTTTGCCTTATCACCCACCTGGGTGCAGTTTGTCATGTCGTCTGAACCTGGGCAGTACAGCTTGTTGGAGGGGGAAACAACCCTCCAATAACCTATGGCCTGTTGTTGGGTTATTGGAGGTTTGTTTCCACCTCCAGATTAGGCAAATAGAGCCTGGTACACACCACAGCTTAAACAAGCCACCTGGCCCTGTGTCTTAAGAATTCCCTTGTAACTGCTTCTGTGACTGTCTAATCTCCAAATGGGAGTATGTTCTTGAGTTGTAAGAACTAGAGCATACCAGTAAAGACTTGGACACATAGGTCACATAATACTGGTTGGACTTAAAATGCATTTAAATACTTCTGATCGGCAGCGTTCTTAATTGTTAATCTTTGAAAATGTATTTGCTGCTGTAGCCACTTAATTGTATCACTGCCACCACTTGGAAGGTCCTGTGAAGTAATTAGGAGCTTCAGTTCATCTTATGCATTTGTAGAAAGCCTGCAAACTCAGGGAGTTTGAGTGCCTGTGGATTTGACAAGCAAGAGAGAGGCTACATTTACATGTAATGCTTACGACACCTTATCCTATGGAGGTGGGTGGTTTATGGAGATGGGTGGTTTGAGAAATTTTCTTGTCACCCTGTACCCTCAAGTACAGTCAGGGCCAGAAACATTGGAGCAAGGATAACTGTTTTGGCACTTGGCCTCTGTACACCACCACATTGAAGTTGAAAGGAAACACACCCAGATGGGAGCGAAGTCAGGACTTTCAGCTGTAATTCAAGGGGTTTGACAAAAGTGGGGCACTAACCATTCAGGAAGGATGGCCAGGGGCATACACACACCCCCATCGTTGGTGGCTCATAAGTAATGGAACGAATGGCTGACAAGCAGCTGCATGGCCAGGTGTGGCCTGTTTCCTGGGTACCCCATGACCAAGCAAGCAGATAAAAGGCCTGGAAGTGGTTCTGACTGGGTTACATTTGCATTTGGTAGCTGTTCACTGCAACTCCCAACATGAGGTCCAAAGAGGTGTCCATGCAAGTGAAGGAGGCCATCATTAGGCTGAGGAAACAAAATAAACCCATCAGAGATAGCAAAAACAGTGGGAGTGGCCAACATAACAGTTTGGAACATCCTGAAAAAGAAGGAATGAACTGACAAGCTCAGCAACAGCAAAAGGCCTGGAAGACCACGGAAGACAACTGAAGTGGATGACCGCAGAATTCTGCTCATGGTGAAGAGGAACCCTTTCACAACATCTAGCCAGGTCAAGAATGCTCTTGCGGAGGTAGGCGTGTCATTGTCAACATCTAGTCAAGAGACAGCTTCATGAATGTAAATACAGAGGCTTCACAACAAGGTGCAAACCACTGGTAACGCTCAAGAACAGACAGGCCAGAGTAGCCTTTGCCAGCAAACACCTAAAAAAGCCTGCCCAGTTCTGGAATAAGATTCTTTGGGCTGATGAAACCAAGATTAACTTGTACCAGAATGATGGGAAGCGAAAAGTATGGAGAAGGAAAGGAACAGCTCATGATCCAAAGCATACCACATCATCTGTCAAACATGGTGGAGGCAGCGTTATGGCATGGGCATGTATGGCTGCCAATGGAACTGGGTCACTGGTGTTTATGATGACTTGACTGCTGAGAAAAGCAGCAGGATGAATTCTGAAGTGTATAAGACTATACTTTCTGCTCAGATTCAGCCAAATGCTGCCAAACTGATAGGACGCCGCTTCATATTGCAGATGGATAATGACCCAAAACATACAGCAAAAGCTACCCAAGAGTTTCTCCAGGCAAAGAAGTGGGATGTTCTTCGATGGCCAAGTCAGTCACCTGATCGTAGGGGTGGACGAAAGGCACTTACCTTTCGTCGAAGCTTGTTCGCGGTGGGGGGGAGGCGCTTCGCGGCTCCCCCCGCGAACTTCAGGCCGGGGGGGAAGGCTTCCCACCTCGCCCCGGCCGAAATTCAGGCCGGGGGGGAGGCTTCCCACCTCGCCCGGCCGAAATTCAGGCCGGGGAGGAGGCTTCCCGCCTCGCCCGGCCGCGAACGCCATTGTTTAAAAAAAAAAAACAACAACGCCCCTGTGATAGGCTACGTGACGATTAACGTAGCCTATCACGGCTAGATCTGCAAAGTCAGCCGTGATAGGCTACGTTAATCGTCACGTAGCCTATCACGGGTGACTTAAAAAAAAAAAAAAAACGCGTACACTAATGGCGGCCCCCATAGGGAGCCGCCATTCGCGTTCCTTATTTAGTCGCTGTAGTCTACGTAAATCTTTACGTAGACTACAGCGACCAAATAAGGAATGGCGGCTCCCTATGGGGGCCGCCATTATCCGTATGCGCTTTTTTTTTTTTAAGTCACCCGTGATAGGCTACGTGACGATTAACGTAGCCTGTCACGGGGGCGTTTTTTTTTTTTCTTTGATTGCAATGGCGGCGGCGGCAGCCGGTCGAAAGACCGGCTGCCGCTCCCGCCCCGCTCGAACACCTGCCGAACCGCCGGCCGGACCCGCCGCCAGGAGGGACATTCGGCGAAGGTAAGTCCCGTCCCGGGGGCGGGGGGCGGGGGGGTGCGGAGGATTTCTCCCCGAAACTTGTTCGGGGGGCCGAACACGTTGGCGCTCGGCCCCCCGAAGTTTCGGGGAGAAATTCTCCGCCATTCCTACCTGATCGCAACCCAATAGAGCATGCTTCTCACTTACTGAAGACAAGACTGAAGGCAGAAAGACCCACAAACAAGCAGCAGCTGAAGGCAGCTGCAGTAAAGGCCTGGCAAAGCATCTCGAGGAAGGAAACTCAGCATTTAGTCATGTCCATGGGTTCCAGACTTCAGGCAGTCAATGACTGCAAAGGATTTTCATCCAGGTATTAAAGGCGACCCTTAAGTTTGAAATGATGTTGGTTTGTTCCATTACTTATGAGCCACCAACGATAGGGGGGGGGGGTGTATGCCAGTGGCTGTCCTTCCTGAATGGTTAGTGCCCCACTTTTGTCACACCCCTTGAATTACAGCTGAAAGTCCTGACTTCACTCCCATCTGGGTGTGTTTCCTTTCAACTTCAATGTGGTGGTGTACAGAGGCTAACTGCCAAAACAGTTATCCTTGTTCCAATATTTCTGGCCCTGTGTATCATGAGACTGTTGGTGCTGTGAAAGCTATTAGCCCTAACTGTGTGGGAATTGACTTTCTCCAAGTCACACTGGATATGCAACAATACCTTTAATCTTCTTCCTCTTTTACATCAGTAGCTTCCAACTATGCTAACAGCCCCTGCAACCTTCATTCCACTGTCTTAACTGCTTATCGAGCCCCACTATCCAATCCTGTCTCGGGAAAGAAACCCAATAATAGAGAAGCTCTATCATCACAGCCAATCAAAACAGTATATTTGTCTCTTTCATAATAACAAGCATGACTTTACATTTATCTAAGTAGGTATATACATCTATATGTCATCTGAACTTTAATAAAACCCAACTGTCCTCAATTTTTCCACAAGGTTAAGCCAGGATTTAGTGTTAGCTGTATGAGCCTCTGTAAGCCCAAGCAAAACATCAGGCTCACACATTCCACTCTCCTGCATGGCTGAGGAGAGTTTTTCAGTTTGTGTGAGGAGGCATCCAACAATGATCTTTGCATTAGATTTCCTCTCCATTTTTTCCCTGCCTTTCACCCAGGACAGCTCTCCTTTCTGGTCTACCTTATCCTTTGGTGTTAATATCTTCTGTGTCTTACTGCTTTTCTTATTTCTTGTTACTGTTGTTGTTCAGTCGTGTCCGACTCTTCGTGACCACATGGACCATAGCACGCCAGGCCTTCCTGTCCTCCGCTCTCTCCCGGAGTGTGCTCAAGTTCATATTCATTGCATCGGTGATGCTACCTAGCCATCTCATCCTCTGCCGTCCCCTTCTCCTTTGGCCTTCAGTCTTTCCCAGCATCAGGGTCTTTTCCAGAGAGTTTTCTCTTTGCATTAGGTAGCCAAAATATTTGAGCTTCAGCTTCGGTATCTGTCCTTCCAATGAGCACTCAGGATTGATTTCCTTTAGGATGGACTGATTTGACCTCCTTGCAGTCCAGGGGACTCCTAAGAGTCTTCTCCAACACCACAGTTCAAAAGCATCAATTCTTCGGCGCTCAGCCTTCCTTATAGTCCAGCTCTCACAGCCATACATTACTACTGGGAAAACCATAGCTTTGATTAGACGGACCTTTGTCGGCAAGGTGATGTCTCTGCTTCTTACTATGCTGTCTAGGTTTGCCGTAGCTTTCCTCCCAAGGAGCAAGCGTCTTTTAATTTCATGGCTACAGTCACTGTCTGCGGTGATCTTGGAGCCCAAGAAAGTAAAATCTGTCACTGCTTCCATTTCTTCCCCTTCTATATGCCAGGAAGTGATGGGGCCAGATGCCATGATCTTCGTTTTTTTAATGCTGAGTTTCAAACCAGCTTTTGCACTCTCCTCTTTCACCCTCAACAAGTGGCTCTTGAGATCCTCTTCGCTTTCTGCCATTAGGGTGGTATCGTCTGCATATCGGAGGTTGTTGATAATTCTTCCAGCAATCTTAATTCCGACCTGTGATTCATCCAACCCGGCGTTTCTCATGATGTACTCTGCATATAAGTTAAATAAGCAGGGTGACAGTATGCAGCCTTGTCGTACTCCTTTCCCAATTTTGAACCACTCGGTTGTTCCATGTCTGGTTCTTACTATTGCTTCTTGACCCTCGTACAGGTTTCTCAGGAGACAGGTAAGGTGGTCTGGTACTCCCATCACTTGTGATCCACACAATCAAAGGCTTTAGCGTAGTCAAAGAAGCAGAAATAGACGTTTTTCTGGAATTCTCTTGCTTTCTCCATGATCCAGCGAATGTTGGCGATTTGATCTCTAGTTCCTCTGCCTCTTCGAAACCCAGCTTGTACTTCCGGTAGTTCTCGGTTCGCATACTGCTGAAGCCTAGCTTGTAGAATTTTAAGCATCACCTTGCTGGCATGTGAAATGAGCGCAATTGTGCGGTAGTTTGAACACTCTTTGGCGTTGCCCTTCTTTGGAATTGGAATGTAAACTGATCTTTTCCAGTCTTGCGGCCATTGTTGAGTGTTCCAACTTTGTTGGCATATTGAATGCAGCACTTTAACCGCATCACCTTTTAGGATTTTAAATAGCTCAGCTGGAATACTGTCATCTCCGCTAGCTTTGTTGTTACTAATGCTTCCTAAGGCCCACTTGACTTCACTCTCGAGGATGTCCGGCTCAAGTTCAGTGACTGTACTATCATGGCTATCAGGGACATTCAGATCTTTCCTGTATAGTTCTTCTGTGTATTCTTTCCACCTCTTCTTAATCTCATCTGCTTCTGTTAGGTCCCTGCCTTCTTTGTCCTTTATCATGCCCGTCTTTGCACAAAACGTTCCCTTGAGATCTCCGATTTTCTTGAAGAGATCTCTAGTCTTTCCCATTCTGTTGTTTTCCTTGATTTCTTTGCATTGTTCATTTAAGAAGGCCTTCTTGTCTCTCCTTGCTATTCTCTGGAACTCTGCATTCAGTTGGATATATCTCCCCCTTTCTCCCTTGCTTTTCGCTTCCCTTCTTTCCTCAGCTGCTTGTAAAGCCTCATCAGACAGCCACTTTGCTTTGTTGCATTTCTTCTTCTTTTGGATGGATTGAGTTGCTGCCTCCTGAACAATGTTATGGACCTCTGTCCATAGTTCCTCAGGCACTCTGTCTGTCAGGTCTAATCTTGTTACTGTTAAAAACAAACAAAACCCCCCATCGATTTTCTCCTCTGTTGTCTCTTTGCCTTTAGGTCTGGGTTGGCCATGGCACCGACAGGGAAACAAACTGCCTTTAAGCCTACAAAACAAAAGGTGATGGCCGTGAAACCTGTCAGGGCACTGAGGAACAATGAATGGCCTGTTCAGGCTACCATTGGCTCTCTGGCTTGGAGCTTCCTTGGAGTGCTTTTGGCTGCCCCTGCGCCTGCCGCCATGAATCCTAAGCAAGCCTGCTTAATCAACGGCCTCTGCACATCAGCATATGCCAACCTTGAGGCTGCTGTGGAGGCCAGCAACAGCCACTCTCAGAAGGCTATGACACCAGGAGCATCTCCTCCTCACTAGAGGTTGCGCAATCTGGCTGCCATTTTGACAGCTGCTCTTAATCCACCACTGAGCCCATTTGTGCCACAACAGGGGCTTTTTGGATGATGTTCTCCAAGTCACGTGACATAAGACATCCCTGGAGCAGACCAGACATCACGAGAAGTGGGATTGCAATGGGGTGTGGGTGGTAACTGCTGGTTCTTCTACCACTGCTCACCATTTTTAGAGCAGTGCCATGCCAAATATGCCCACCAGAGGGCCCCTGTAGGCACAGTGGAAGACTTTAGCCTTCTCCACTCAGGCATTGCTGACACAGTCTACACAGCCATCTTCCTGCTCATGCAGAACGTCTCCTTCCGGTGGAATCCCCAATCCATCCATCTTTGGGCCTGAAAGCCTAGCTTATTAGTAATTGAAGTGACCAATCTGTTACTGCAGCAAACGGGATAGGAGTCCCATTTCTGATTCATCCCTCTCTGCTATGTCTAAACAAAAGCAGAAAGCTAAGTCAGCACAAATGATCCTCATGAGCCTATCTTATTTCCCATTCCTGAGAAGACTGCAGAGGAGTCCCCAGGCCACCACCATAGTCACAAATCTGTCTCCACCCGGAGGAAGAAGACATAACTGAATCCTGTCAAGTCACAGCCTATACCCAAAGATCATCCTCAGGATTTCTTGGATGAGGATGGCAAATGGCCTGACCGCAGTGTCAGAGAGAGGGAGCTCCCAATGTTGGGAAGGCTGTGTCAAATAATGAGGATTTTCTCCCTTTACGTTCTAAAGCTATGGTGTCTTTAGGATTACAGCCCAGCCCACAGGAAGTACTGCAACGGGCATGAATTTCTGTGTTTCTGGAACTGAACATTCCTAACAGAGAAGTACCTTTTCCTTCTTCATTTCAACAAGCTGGTAAAAATGGTACGGGCTGCCCCATTTCAAGGTAAGATGGCCACCAACACCACTCACAGCAGGTGCCGCTTGTGGATTCTCCTGTGGCAGCCCTTCTCTCTGGGGCCGGTGTTCCCAAAGACAGGGATGCCCCACTCAGGATTTGGGGCAGAAGTGTTCTGATATGACTCTTAAAAAGGCCCACGAGGCAGCAGGGCTATCCATCAGGGCTGCCCCTAACACATTTTTTGCCCGGATTCCCTCTAATGGGTGAGACCTTTTACAAAACAAGGACTTAGATCATACCCCACCCTTCATAGTGGTTTGGCAAAGCTGATCAAGGCATATTCCTTTGTGGCTGATCCCACCTTGAATGCTGTACTCTTTGCAGCCAGGTCCATGGCAGTAGTAGTTGCCAGGCAGCTGCCCTGGCTGAAGTACTGGAAAACTGATTGCTGCTTCCCAGGGTGAATCTGGCTTCAGTATCTTTCAAGGGTGCATGTCACTTTGGGGAAGAGGCACTACAAGATGTCATTGCAGAGAACAGGGATAAGAAAAAAGCCATGCCTTCACACAAAAAATGCAATAAAAGGCCACTTTGGCATACTTTCCCCTCCTTAGGCGTACTTTCCCCTCCAGTGAAGGAAGGGTGCCTTTCGTAGTTCCTTTCATCCTAGGAACTATAGGATTACACCAAACTCTCCCTTACAATCAGGATCTGTGTCAAGAGAAGCCTGATTGCCTGTTTAACTTATTTTGCCATTGTGTGAAATGGGTTTCTCAAAGTACTGCAACCCCCTTTGTTCTGCCTACTGTAAGGTGGCCTGCCTCTGCCCCAGTGGGCACCAGCCGCCGCTCCAGAACTGTACACAGTATTCCAAGTGTGGTTACACCATAGATTTGTATAAGGGCATTATGATCCTGGCATTTCTATTCTTGATTCCTTTCCTAATGATCCCTAACATGGAATTAACCCTTTTTCACAGCTGCTGCACACTGGGTCAATGTTTTTATTGAGCTGTCCACCACAAACCCAAGATCTTTTTCTTGGTCAGTCACTGCTAGCTCAGATCCCTTCAGTGTGTATGTGAAGCAAGAATTCTTTGCCTCAGTGTGCTTCACTCTACACTTATTTTATTGAGCCACTTTTTTATTGATGCCCATTAGCCCAGTTTGGAGAGATCCTTTTGGAGCTCTTTGCTGTTCCTTTTTATTTTAACCACCCTAAATAATTTGATGTAGTCAGCAAAGGGGGGGGGGGCGCACAAGGGCGCTTCATGACAATGGAATGAGAAGCGTGTTGGAGTATTATCGGGATTTTCATGGAATCTGCTTTTGTCCGTCAGGGACACACGAAGCAAGAAAAGCCGAGTGTACTGTACCTTTACAATCCCATTTTCACAGGTTACACAGCACTAGGGATGTACGAAAGTCACTTACCTTTTCGAAGGGTGACATTCGTGGCGGGGGGGAGGCGCTCCGTCCCTCCCCCTGAATTCTCTCCGGCTGGCTCCACTCCGCAGCAATTCCGCGGAGCCGCCAGCCGGGGCCGCCCGCAGCCGGACATCCAGCCGCTGGGCAGCCTGCACAGGGACGCAAATGGCGGCTGCCGTAGCTGCCGCGATTTGCGTCCCTGTATTTTGCCGTGATAGACTACGTAAGTACTTACGCAGCCTATCACGGCTTCCGCAGGGACGCAAATGGCGTCCATGCGTTAGCCGTGATAGGCTACATAAATACTTACGTAGCCTATCACAGCTATAATGAAGAAGCGAATGGCGGCCGTGGACGCGGCCACCATTCGCAAAGCAGCACAAACGGCAGCAGGTGGGTGTCCCGTTTTGCGCGCCTTTCACGGGGTAGGGGTGCGGGGGGGCTTCGTTCCGCCACGGATTTCAGGGGATCTCACTGAGATCTGTGGCGGAATTCTCTGACATCCCTACACAGCACTTGAAAGGAACATACTTCTAGGATTGTGGGGGGGAGAAGAACTGAATGTTATCGACCTGGCAGGGGCTGCTCGACCAATGAGAGAGGCTTGTTTCTCGCCCCTGTCCAGGCTCACCCCGATACTACATTATTATGAATGGAGAGCAACTAATTCACAATTCCATTCCAGCAAACTGCCACAGAGTTAGAACTCCCTGTTTCCCCAATGTGCACACTTTTGCCTGAAGGAACCAAAATCCCTGATCCTCCAGTGCAGCATCTGAAGACTCCCCCTGAGACCAGCCCACCTGCCCAATTTTGCCCCATTCCAGCAAACTGTCACAGAGTTGTCGCTTCCAAGCCTTTTTACTGCAAGCATCAGGGAAACGAAACAATGCAAAGAGAACTAGGGAAGCAAAGCAATGCACAAGGATCAGACAAGCCCTGAAGTAAAGCAACAGCAAAGAAGCGAAGAAACGCAAAGATCAGAGAAGGACCTAAGTAACACAAGGATCAGACAAGCGCCCAGAGAAGTGAAATAATGCAACATTGGAGAGGTGAATTAACACAACATCAGAGAAGCAAATCAACCCAACATCAGGCAAACATCAGAGAAGCACATCATGAGGGCTCTTGGGGATAGGGAGGCTAGTTACTCCTACTGGCAAAAAGGAAGTACAGTGCGATTCTGAAAGACTCAACAGAGCACAATAGCGTTTTGATGAATCAAACAGGCAGGCTAGTTAGTGTAGTTACTCTAATTACTCTGTCTGGGGATAGTAGTGCCAATGGGGAAAATGAGTGAATGGGGGGAAGGAGCGGACCCACCCCCTGGCCACGTCACTGACAGGTCACAGCCATGTCACAAATGCATGCCCGGGAGTTAATGCAGAGGAACACAGCACACTGCAATGGAACTGGATGGGAGCTGATTTAACTGAAAAAAAAAACAGAGTAAAAGGACTTGCAGATAATGCATACTTTCAAGACGGAAGCTTTTGATTGGCAGCGCACTGGACACGACGTCATGTGCTGCAAACAACCTCAAAACGCTCCCAATCCACAGGAAATCCCTTGTGAAGACAGCCCCCTGGCCATCTCACTGCTCATTCCTATCACCATGGCAATTTTGCACATATACATTTAGCACTATGGTCGCTTGTTCCCAGTTGGTTCAACAATGGAAACTCCTGAGTGGCACCACTTAGGATTAAGTCCAGGGTCTCATCCCCTGTGATCCCTTTCCTGACCAACCATTCTACAGCACATTTGATCACCCTGAGTATTCTGTGGAGACATCTGCCCCTTTTTGGGGTTTCTAACTTGTTTGGCACTATGCCCTCTTTGTAGAGAGAGACACCATTATTCTTAGTATGCTCTTCCCTGCATTAGCATAGAAACACCTATACACAGTGTCCTCCCAATGTCACTAGTGTGTGCATTTCTCCCTTCAGCCCTTTTGGCTAGCTATTATATTCTACTGTATGCTTGTGGCCTGTTTCTACACCATCCTCATTTGAGCAATCAAAACATTTTCACTCTCATCCCCAGATCCTGTTGGATCCCTACCGCCCCACTGGGGGAATTTAAAAGTTGCTCTGCCACCTTTTTGATCTTAAGCTCCAAGTAGTCTGGTTCCATTTTTCCTCAAGTTGAGCCTGTCTCTTTTGTACAGGCCCGGGTTGTCCCAAAACATTGCCCAGCTTCACCTGCCCAGCTGGTCCTAGGCATGGAAATATGGAGAGCTACTGTGGAGGTCCTGGTTTTCAGTTGTTCTGCTTAGCAACCTAAATTTGGTTTCCAGGACCTCAGAGTGGCATTTCCCAATAGGATTGGTGCAGACGTGTATCAGGACTGTTGACTCCAGCCTGGCACTATCAGCCTATCTAGATGATGTGTGGTATCTGCAGCCTTTGCACCAGGCACACAATTCATTATCCAGTCCACCTGGCCATCACAAATCCAGCTACGTATGTCTCTTAATGATCAAGCCATCCACAACCATAAGCACCTTACACCCTAAAGGCAAATCCACATGAGAGGGTATTTTATATATTACCTTTATATCCTTTTTTCCCCTTTCAAGGAATCAAAGGTGGCTTACGGGGTCTTCCTCCTCTCCATCTTAGCCTCACAACAGTGCTGTGCAGCAGGTTAGGCCCAAAATCACCCAGTGAGCTTCATGGTTGAGGACCGGAACCCAGATCTCCCAAGTCTCAGTCCAACACTTTAACCACTGCACCACACTGGCTCTGTGTTTGTCTCCCAAGGGATGGGTCTTTTCTAAGGGATTGTTTCCCTCTTTCTTGGAATGATGTCCTCCTTCACAGAGACCCTCATTCTCCATGACAGCAGAGGAGCTGTAAATTTGCCACTATACCATCGATGAAGGTCTCATCCACCAGCCTATCTCAGCTTCTCTAGGTCAGCCACCTTGGCCCCAAGGAAACAAACTTGCTTCCTGAAGGCAGGAGCTCATTGCACCAAGAACACATCCATGGCTTCTGTCCAGCAGGCAGATAAGTCATACGTGCACAAGCCCCCGCCTCCGACAGCTTCATAGTGTTTTTTTTATTGCATTTGTTTACCTGAAAGGCTAAATTATTTACTCTCACAAGGGGGGAAGGGTTGATTGACTTGACCTCCTCCTGACCTTCGTTTCTTCCATAACTCCAGTAATAGTAATAATCCTTCAACTATTATAAGCGGTGATGCATCAATATTTGCAATCCACGTGCTGTTGGCTGTGTTCTGTTCTCTGTGCCGAAACATTTTTGCCCATTAAGTGACTTTAAAAGGAATTGCTTTATATCTGTATTCTCTGTGGATCTCTTAATGTTCCCTAGCAAGCTTTCGTTTTGATCATTTGCAAGAGTCAGAGTAATCTGGCCAACCTATTCACATCTCTACTACTGCAGGAAAGTCACTGCTAACAAAAGGCCCTGAGCTGTATGCCATGGCGAAACAATCTGTTTCTCAAAGCCCCCTGAGGTGGACTTGAGCAGGACTGTATCTGCTGAGATTTTGCTTCAGCTTCTTAATCTCAGCTTTCTAGACAATGTAAACCTATGAAAGTTACGCTCTAGTTCAGGAGTGGACAACGTGTTCCCTTCAGGCTGCATACAGCCCTTGAGGCCACCTGTGCAGCCCAGCATGGGTGCCCTACCCTTCCCCGCCCACCCTCCCTGTGCTGCCAGAGCCAAGTACTGGGTAGGGATGACTCCTGGTGTCCCCTCTTTCTCTAGAGAATTAGGCTCCCACCAGCCTGCCAAAAAACTGTTTGGCAGGAGCCCAATTCTCCAGGGAAAGAGGGTGCATGTGTCCTCTTTCCATGCAGAATCAGTAGGGGAGGAGGTGCGATCTTGGCACACAAGGAGAGGTTTTAATCTCCCCATCCCTGTGTGCCGAGATGGAGAGGAAGAGTGTGTGTGCATGGGACGCAGGGTGGGTGGGTGCACTCACAAGTGCAGCCCCCCCATACCCAAATGTGACCTGCAGGGGCAAACAAATTGCCCACCCCTACTCTAGCGTATAAGAAATCTTTGCTGAGATTTCAGAAGCCAGAGGAATGGCGGAATATGATTTCCAGTGGTTGGGAAAGAAGCTATACATCCTTGCACCTCAGATTAGCAAAATCAGAAAGTATGTAAATATACATAATTCCTTCATTTTTGATATTTTGGACTGCCTGGGCATAACATTATTTTGTTACAGATTATGCAGCCATGACTGTCCATTCTGTGTTGACATCTAATCCTAGAACTCTACTGCACACACTAAAACCCCACCAATTAGGATGACAGTAGCATGCATAATACTGGATTGGAGTTTCCCCTACATCACATGTACATAAAGATAATCTCTAAAAAAAATAAAAGCTCTATTAACTTCAGTAAAGGAAACCACTACAGGCACCAGTCACCTAATACTAAAGCAAATGTGGAAGCTGATGAAAGTAAAGGAACCTTGTGCACCAGGACACAGGATTAAGCGCAAGGCTGTGTTTGTCCTTCCATCCTCTTAAAACACCCCCCCCCAAAAAAAACCTGTACAGTTTGTTTGTAAGGCAAATATCTTATTTGTCACTTCTGAGGTGACAAATAGAGGAGTCACTTCTGAAAAGCTTCCATTAAGGCCACATACAACTACAAAATTATTTTCATTATTCAAAAGACTTCACAATTTTTATAAAAAAATATCACCAAGTCTATCTGCCATAAAACCAGATTTTCAGCGTAGCGTATCATTTGCGGCGAAGAATTATGGCGTGTGTGAAAAATCATGGAGCAAGTAATGCGCTTTATTTTATTGAATACAAAAGTTTAACATTACAAAAGGTGTATTTAATGTAAAACCAAGAACATGCTACATTTTTTCATATGTCAGTTCATGACCACATGTGGTACAAGTCTTTTTGTAGAGGTCATCATCCATCATTTCTTCAGCTCCATAATCATGTTGATGGATACTTGTGTCTTTTTTCCATACACTGCTCCTTACAGCTCGACGTAGTTCTAATACAAAATTGAAAGTAAAAAAATCTTTACTCAAAAAGGCAGCTAAGCAGCCTCAAAATTATTCTACTTTTGGCTGGAGAGGGCACATTATTTTAGGAATATATCTAGGGGCCAATTCCTGATTACTTAAATTGTTCTACAATTTTGTATGTTTTAATTTAGTTGTAGGGCACCTTGCATCTTTTTTTCTGAGAAAGGTGTCTAAGAGATTTGAAGACAGAGATGAAGAGATACTTTACTGAGGCAAATCCTCTGTTCCTGGAGTGGAACTTGTTGATTGAATTAGAAAAACCTAAAGTGAAAATCCAAGACAAAATTGGAGGCATGGGTCTCTGCAAAAGGGAGGGAGCAAGGGGAGGCAGCTATCCCTGCACCACCACCACCCTAGATCTCAGGTGCCTTCCCCACTGACTATTAATGGGAAAATCAACAAACACCAACAGGACTTTATTTTTTGGCCAAATTAGATGATGTTTGCAGGCCTAGTTGTCCATTTTGAGGTGACAAAACATGCCAATGGCTCAATTTATGATAAAGTCTTGTCACACATTAATGACTAATGAAGTTATCATGGCATAAACTTTCATAAACTAATGTCCACTCATTGTTACAATAAGACTAGTGAAGAGAGCTTCTGCTGTTGGGTGGTATAGAAACGAAATAAACAAACAAACAAAGCATATGTAACAAAATAGCCCAAAATAAAATACCACAAAGTTAAATAGTGGTATGAACAGTGCAACACATAATAAAACCAAAGTAAACCGCCAGCAGAAAATAAAACAGTGCAGAGATCTTAAAGCACTAAAACAGTACTTAAAATGCCTGGGAGGATCAAAAAGACTATAACATAGGTGCCAGGCGAGTCTCTTGAGGGGGGACATTCCACAGATAGGGTACCACCACTGAAAAAGCCCTCCAGTAGCACTGGTGGGAACACCTGGAGGAGGGCCTCAAGTGATGACCTTAGGGCCCCAGGTAGGTAAATATGGTAGGAGATGCTCCTTCAGGTAACCTGGCCCCAAGCTGCGTAGGGCTTTAAAAGTTAAAACCAGCAGTTCAAATTGAACCCAGAAATGGACTAGTAGCCAGTACAGATGGCAGAGCACTGGCATAATATGATCATGCTGGCTAGTCCCAGTTAACAGTCTAGCCACCATGTTTTGGACTAACTGAAGTTTCTGTATACTTTTCAAAGGCAACACACATATAAAACATTACAAGAATCCAAGCGGGATGTTACCAGATAACTGTCACAAGGCTATCTCTGTCCAGGTAGGGTTATAGCTGATTTATCAGCCTAGCCCTAAGCTGATAAAAGGCACTCCAAGCCCCTAAGGCCACCTGTGCCTCCAGTGACGAAGTTAGATCCAAGAGCAGCCCCAGCCTGACAGCTGAGGGGATCTACAGACCAGCGTGAATGCCACTTAACAAGACAGATGAACCGCACACAAACAGTATCTCCATCTTGTCTGGATCGCGTCTCAGTGTATTGGCCCTCATCCAGTCCATTGCCCTGCTCACGCACTGGTTCAGAACATTAACTAACTCACCTGTATCAGATGAAAAGGAGAAACAGAGCTGGGTGTCATCTGCATATTGGTGACACCTCAGCCCACAAATCCAGATCATCTCTGTCAGAAGTTTCATGTAGAACACGAAAAGCACAGGGGACAAAACAGAGCCCCGAGGAACCCTGCAGCACAACTGCCACGGAGCAGAGCAGTAATCCCCCCAGTGGCACCTTAAATCAGCCATCCAAGCATGGCAGTACAGTGACCCACATCCCAACTCAGCCCGTCCAGGAGGATGCCACAGTCAATGATATCAAAAGCCACTAAGCAGTCCAAGAGGACAAAGAGGGTTGCACTCCCCCTGTCTCCCGGCACAGGCCATTTCAAAGGTGACTGAGGCAGTTTTTTCCCTAATCCAGGTCTGAAACCAGATTGAAATGGATCTAGAAAATCAGTTTCATCTAAGAGCACCCAGAGCCAATCAGTGGCCATGTGCTCAAGCACCTTGCTCAGAAAAGGGAAGTTGGCAACCAGCCTATAATTGTTCTCATCTTCTGGGTTGAGGTTTGTTCAGGAGCAGCCTGATCACCAAATCTTTTAAAGAGGTCGCTACTGCCCCTTCTTTCAAAGGGAAATTGACAGAAATCCTCCTGGACCCAGCTGTACATCCCCTCCTTATTAGATGTAACAAGCCAGGAGGTGCAAACACGCATGTAGCCAGCCAAACATGACCAGGTGCATCCTGAGGCCTCAACAGCAGAAATTCGTCCAGCATAACTGGACCAGACAATGTTCTGGACACCTCTGCTATTGGAATTGCACAAACTCTAGAGACTTATAGTTGTTCGCATCGGTCACAATTTTGAAGATAAAGTGTCTTTCAAACTTGTCACAGTGGACCACCAAAGGCACAACCAACCCTCTCTCTGGACCAGATTGCAACAGGTCCCTCACCATCCTGAAAAATTCCACTGCACACCACTGTGAAGATACAATGCAGGTGGAAAAGAAATCCTTCTTTGCCACCCTCACTGCCAGAGAATAGGCTCCATATGAGCTCTAACTAGTATTCAATTGGACTTGGCATGGGTTTTTCTCCATCTGTGCTCTAGCTGTCGTCCCGCTTACTTCATTGCCTTCAGTCATATGTTTACCAAGAAGCTACATGGGCTCTGCAAAGAGGGAGAGGGTGCTTAGGCACAATCATGTCCGCTGTCCTGGCCATCTCTGTATGCCACAGAGTGACCAGGGAATCAACAGAAGTGCCAGCCATACCAACAGGAAAATCCCCCAGAGTCCTCTGGAATTCATTAGCCTCCAGGGGTGGACAATTTTAAAAGATCCTTTGCCACTGCAGATGGGAAAAGCTACTGAAAGTCTAAACCTCAACAGCAAATGATCAGACCATGACAAGGGAATAGATGTTAAATCCTCCTCTCTCAGATCACCACATCCAGAGGGTGTCCTGCCACAAGTTGGGACAGCCCCATGGTTGTCATGGTGGCTATGAAGTCCTCAGCTGCCCTGCATCCAATGGCTTCAGCATGTATGTTGAAGTTCCCCAAAACAACCATCTTGTGGCTCCTCTACACCAAATCTGAGACCATCTCCATCAGCTCAGCCAGGGAGACTGACAGGCAGTACACCAGCAGAATTTATAATCTGTCCCAAATGCCCAAGCCAAGATACAAACACTCAAGACCAGCACTCAAGGGAACAGGAAGCCAGGAGAGGGATTCCCTATAGACAGTGACTCCCCACTCCTGGGCCCTTGAACCTATCAAGTTGCATATTCCTCCTTGGGATCTGTAAAGCTTTTTACTTTGATTTTTTTATTGCTCTGTAAGCACCCCAGTGCATTTGCATGGAAGGAAAATGTTCAGTCCACATCCATTTGGCAATTTAGGGCACAATCCATGCTGGCTGGTGAATGTTGGGAATTGTAGGACTTTTCTCTGTCTAAACATGCATAGGATTGCACCCTTAATCTGTTAAAAAGTACTATTTCTCCATGACTGCATGTAGCAGAGACCTACAGTGGTCTGGATGCCCCAAAACAATGACAAGCCACAAAAAAACTGCCTTAAGGCCTAGGATGTCCTTGTTTGCTCTAGTCCATGACCTGGGCTCCCTTTGCTAATCTGGGCATGAAACCTTCTTAAGGAAAGAGTTATGAAGCAATTTAGACAGTCTGTTTGGTAAAATGCAGGTGCAAACTTTGACACCCTTATTAAAACAGGTTTATTTTAGAGAAAGAGCAGCCAAAAACAGCACAAAAAGTAACACGATAACAGGATTATTTCAGCAGATGCCTGTCTTCACTGTTTGGCTAAAACAGCAGAAAGGCAAGATATAAATATTTTTAAAATACATAAAAATGACATTTGCACATTCCAAAAGTGCTTTGTTCAGGCCATTTCACAAAGTCCAAGATGGCACCAACAATGTAGTTTTCAACCACCCAAATGGAAGCAATTCCAGCTCAGCCACATGTTTTATAGAGGCATCCGGCAGGATTCCAGTTAAAAGGATCACACTGTCTCATTCTCATAGTTCTGGAGCAATCATGTTAAGCTGTATAGCAAAGTATTTCCTGTACTCTATCCTACACCTACTGTCAATCAATTTGGCAACTCTTAAGTCCTAGCAGCTTATAAAAGGAAGTTCGTTTTCTCGATACACTTTCCACACACATATATACACGTGTGTGCATGTGTGTATGAGTGAAATGGCCGGGACTGCTAGCCAGCTACCTATCTATAAACACCATTAATAAAAATTAATACAAGAAACTCAAAGTTTAGAAAATGGCTATCAGGTGATACAGTTTGAAAAGAGTCATCATAGGTCCCAAAATTACCGATGTTTCAGTATTTTTTTAATGTTTCAGTCTGTCACAAATGGGACCAGCTTCCTCCAGCTTAAACATGGGCCCAAGTACCAATAAAGCAGCTTAACACAAAAGCATTGTGTTAAGATGCAAACATGTTGTTTCAGTGGTAGGTTGAGGGGGAGGGCTGTAAAAGAGTGCCCCACTACACACTCACCTTTAACTTTTTTATCAAACTTTTTCTGTTTCATCTTCTCTCTGTTGTCTTGGCGGCTTTCCTTAGCTTCTTCTAACGCTTCTTCACTACCCCAGATTTCAAGAGAACGCTTGATTACCTGCAGAATATGACAGCTCTCTATAAACTATAAACCCAAAATTGATCTTTGAATTTGTTACAGAGACACCTTTACTGTGATGCATGTGATGTCTTGTAGTGAAGTTTGGTCTAGATGGAAAGGATTAATCTGTGTGGGGCTCATGGCCGAACAGACCCACTGAGGAGGCTGGATATCCTCCTAGCTCCTTCAACTCTTATTTTTTAAAAGCTGTGTTAACAAATAGGACACACAAACTACTGGTAGATTCCCATATCAATTCCACTTATGCGGCATCATACTTGCTACAGACATACTGCTCTTTGATTGAAGATACAGACTCCAATCCAGCAAAGGCATAAACTGCCCTTCTGGATTTCCCTCCTTGGATGTAAAAGCGGTGCTGCGGGATGCATGCACAGTACTCTGAGCCCATACTTCTAACTCCAAATGTAATTAAGTACTCTAGTAACAAAAGATGAGATGTGATAGTATCAGGTATTAGCTCACACACCAACAGCACAGACTCAAATTTAGAATATTTATACTAATGTATAAATGTTTCAATGTTAACTTCAACATTAAGCACCACGGGAGACATGATAGTGGTCTTCAAATATCTGAAAGGCTGTCATGCAGAAGATGGAGCAGACTTGTTCTCTGTGGCACCAGTGGGCAGGACTAGAACCAACGGGAAGCAGATTCTGGCTAAACATTCAGAGAAACTTTCTAACAGTGAGTGCTGTTCAGCCGTGGAACAGATTGCCTTGGGAAGTGGTGAGTTCTCCTTCATTGGAGGTATCAAAGACTGGACGGCCCTCTGTCAGGGATACTGTAACTGCACCCTGCAGTGCAGAGCCTGCATTGAGCAGGGGGCTGGACTAGATGTTCTCCAAGACCCCTTCCAACTCTATGATTCTGTAAAATAAATGGAACTGAAAAAATACTCTAAAGTTGTCCCTCAATCAGGCCTCAACATGCTAAGCAAACCTAGCACATTGCACTGACATGGCACCATCCTATTGTCCACAGTGGCTTGACACAGGGACAAAAAAGGCTTGGGGCAGAGAGTGGGCCCCGTCTCCCACCATACACAACTCCCTTAGTCTGAACTAGCCTGTGGCTAGTGTTTGCACAGTAGCCATGGCTGCTAGTGGCTTCCTTGAGGTCACAGTTAGCATGCACGTACTAACTACCTGACCCTTGGGTTTGGGGTTTCTTTTGGGAGTAGGATGAGTCAGTTTGACCCCTGACCCACTCTAGTTCTTTTTTGCAAAAGCAAATGGGGGAACTCTTTAAAACGCTTTACTGTCCTTGTTGGACACCCTCCCCAATGCCCAGTTCTGTCTGTTGTCAGTCTGAACATGGAAAGAAGGCATAAATAAAGTCAATCTTGCTTTCATTAAAAAAAAAAAAAATCAGATGTATTAAGAAGTAGCACTCTTAGTATTATCCTTTGAAAAACAGTGCCTTAAAACAAACACTGCTGTATTAAAGCACAATAATCATGAAGCAAGTTCAGAAAGTCTATGGAACTGGCAGTGAGAAAAGTTCCACATATGCTGAACTTGCTATGCATGTGACAAATTTTAAGCAAACATTCAGTCCATCCCCTTTTGGTACATATTGAATTATGCTTGTAGTTACAATGGGTTGTATCCACTGATGACCTCTACTGAAACTACCTCCCATGCTCTTCCGAAAGGTCTCCCAACCAACCCTCCGGAGCAGATTCGGGGGTGGGGGGGAGCTTAAGGCATGGCAAGAAAGAGGGAGAATCAGTGAAAATTGCCACTCTTCCCATTCCATTGACAGAACACCCTGCCGGATCAAAGCGCCTTTCATCAGCAGAAGGACAACACTGAATATAATCCAAACATTACTTGTAAATTACAAGAAAGCTGTAGTGGCAACATTCTTAAAATGTACAGTGGCCACACATTTGGGAGAAAACTGTTGAACAAGCTTCAATACCTGTAGCTTTAAGTAAAGTTTCATGTCACCCCACTGTGAATTGTGGGGGTTTTTCTTCAAGATAAATCTGAGAACCGGTTCCCTCTTGTCTAAATCGCAGTCTTTCAGAAGGTACTCTTGCTTTGCTTCAGTTCTTGTTATGAGTTTATGCTTATTTTCAACATCCCTGAAACAAGTATATTGTATATGAATTGATCTGTATCCCGCTTATGTGTGTTCCATCACTGACCCAATCCTATGCACATATACTCAGAATTAAACTCTACTGTGTTCGGTGTGGCTTACTGTCAGGTAAGTGTGAACACCAAGTAAGGTTACACCAAGTAAGCCAGCCACAGATACTCCCTCCTGTAGTTTTTCATTCTCTGCACCAATGCAGAAACATGAGTGGGCATGATCCAGCCAACATTCAGTAACTTGGACTACAATCTGAACATGCTTACTAGAGAATAGGCCACACTGGAAGCACCTTCCAAGTAAGAAGAATTCATAGGATCGCATTTCATTCAGTGCAAATCTTGAGAATGTGCTTAAAACTCTCCCACCATAATCAATGGTACACTTCCAAATGCATAACATTTTCTTGGATCACGCTCTGTGCTGTGCTATTTGAGATATATGTTATTTGTGTGTATTTGCAATATAATATCTACACTACAACTATTACTGAAAAAAGCTGGTATTTGCATGGAAGGTGTGCAGCACAATCTTATGCAGGATTAGTCAGAAGTAAGTACCGCTATGTTCAATGGGGATTTCTCCCTAGTAATTGTGTTTAGGATTGCAGCCTTACAATGCAATCCTCTACATGTCTCCTTGGAAGTACGTCACTGAGTTCATTGAGACTTACTCCCAGGTTAAGTGAGTATAGGATTGTAGCCTCAATCTCTTCGTGGTGAGATTTATTTTTTTAAGTTTTGCACTTAATTATATTCAAACACCTTCTGATTTCTTGAGATTGGGTGGGAAGTTCAAGTACGTATGTAATTAAATATATTTTGGGTTAGCATTATATAGCATGCATCTACAATGTACAGCATATGTTAGGATGAAAATTTACATCCCCTTTTGCTCAGCGAAAACATGACACCTGTGTTTCCATTTATCTCTTAATCCACTTTCATCGTACTTTGTTAAAATTAAAACTTATTTTTACATCAAGCTGAGAATTGTATAACACTAAAATAAAATAAGTTAAATATTGGATATACTTATCCCTTATTATTTTTCCTTCTTTATTTGCTATACCTGCAATTATCACATGTTGCTAGATCAAAGTGGTTCATAAGGTAGGAGTCCATGAATTCTTTACCACATTCTTCACAAATAAGGTAATCAAATTCTAATACAGGCCCTATAAAAGCAAAAACACAACAAAACAATTTAAATTGTTAAATGTATTCAAGGTAGGCAAGTATTAATACCAAGGTCAGAATGGAAATGCAAGTGGGACAGAAGGAATCTTCAGGTTTACATTTTACATTGTTTAATTGTCTACCAGCATTGATAACAAGGGCAAACACTGCTTATTTCATACTCTGCTTCAAACTTAACATAGCAAAAATCTTTGCCCTTAAACTACTACATACTGGAGCTGTTTTCATGACACAACAGCCCTCCATGAGTTATTTAACTCACGATGAGACTATGGCACATGCGAGGCATGCGCAGCCGCCATTTTGAATATGCAACCCCTGCTTGGGGGTTGTCGTGTGAACCCGGCAAGCGTGGCTTATGCGAAGGTTAAACGACCCTTGTATAACCTTAAAACAGAGCATGGGTTATGTGAGGGTTGTTTAACTCTCGCATAACCCACGCTTGCCAGGTTTGCATGACATGACAACCCCCAAGTGTGGGTTGGATATGCAATATGGCACTCACAGGTGCCACAGCTCATCTTGGGTTCGTCCAAAACCCAATCAGTGTCTTAGTAATCTCTGGGGATAAAATTCATCAGCACATTGTCCTGCAGACACTTCATCTAAATGAATTGGAACTACAAAGTAGTGCTCATGAACAGCTTCAGTTTATTTCAGCGAGGCTTGGCCAACAGAACTTTCTGGATTATTTTATCTAGGGATCTAATTCTGCTTTCCCAGAAGCTAATCTTCTAATACCCAACTAAACTAATTATCAGTCTCCTGATAAAGCTTAACACAATTTGATCAGGATAATAACAAAATTATCTCTTTGTTTACATATTTATTCACTGATTGATAATGTCCCAAACACACACAGTGCAGTTGCAGTGTATTTAAAGCCAGTTGTAAAAGACCTGTAAGGAGTCAGCAAGTAAACAAAGCAAAATGCCAGGCAGGAAGCTGTATTTGTTGCACATTTTTATTCACACATGCTTTTCCTTTTTAAATAATTTGGGGAGAATCGTCACGGATGGTGACAAAATATGAACCACAGAAGCCATGAAATAGTTCCTTCTGCAAAAGCTATAGAAATGGCGTAATTACAGAATGGTCTGGGAGCAAAGGCAAACAAGACCATCAAACTTCATCCCACCTGCCCTCCTTTGCCCTCCCTCAGCAAAGACAAGTCACTTTAAAATGTTTTAACACCTAAGAAATACAAGATCCTTACTTCTCTCCTGTCACTCGTTTCCTTTAGTTCTGTCTATAGATGGCTCTTCCTTTAGTTCTGTCAGGTGACTCAGCTTCTCCCTACTTTTTGCAATTCCAGATGCCTTCATCCATCATTCTAGAGATAGCACCTTTCTCTGTGGCTGACAAGAAGGGCTATTAATTGAACAATGCAGCCATTTTTAATTCCTAACCTAACAACGTCTTACACCTATCAACTCTATGCATTTGAATGCAAGAGATATCTAACAAACAGCACTCAGATAAAGCACTGTCAGCTACGAAGGCCACCTTCCATAGTAGACCACAGGCAGCACAATACAGCAAGAATAATCAGTGCATGCCAACAGATGTGTGCACATAAGCCCTCTTTCTGGAAGCAGTCTTGCTGATGGCAAATATGTCGTGTGGGAAAAGACATCCCACATCTGGCTGTGTGCGTGCACGCACATCGCTCCACGGATGGCCAGCACTGTCAGTTTAAATAGCGCCAAACACCTGTTTGGATTTGGGAGGGCTGATTTCAGGCACCCCTTCCACATAAGAGGTGATCAAGCACTGTCAAATCTGACAGCACCAAACATCTAGGGTGGAAAATGCAGGGTTATGCATGCAGTGGATTAGGACCAGTGTGTCTGTATCCTACTATCTAGCATTCTTCATCTTCCCAGCCCTAATAGACTGAACTTGGATCATTATGGACAGATACAGAGTAATGGAAGAAAAAATGATAATGTAAGAACATATAGTTGTGTTGTACCAATGTTCAAATTTCTTGCTTGCAGACATGTAAAATAATTGCTGGTTTTGCTCAGTCTTTTTTAAGGCGCCATCCTATGCATGTTTAAACAGAATAGAATCCTACAACTCCCAGCATTCCCCAGCCAGCCATGCTGGTTGGGGGATGCTGGGAGTTATAGGCTTTTTCCTGTCTAAGTAAGCATAGGATTGTGCCCTTATTAACTCAAAGTAACCAATCAGAGCCATTACTTCAGAATTCATCACCATTTACCAGGGGGATGCATAATTTTCTCAGCGGTGTGTTCCTCTTCCTCTTCCTCCTCCTCAAGAAAGAATCCTCCCCCCGTATCTATTATCTTTGGAGGTGCTTTAACTTTAGAACTGCCTGAAAAGACAAAGAACAGCTTCAATACCACCTATATAAGTGAAAGAAACTTGGCTATTAGAACCTGAAATGCTTTAATAAAATCTATTTTAAAAACTTGACTTTCATGTCTGACCTTGCTCAAATGCTATTCAACAACTGAACAATCTATTTAAGAAGTTTTATACTGCCTTTCTGTAAAAACCACCAAAGCAGCATACAACAGTTCAAAACAATAAAAACAGCAAACATTAAAACCAGCAATAAAACCACTAAAAAAATTTAAAAGGCCAAGTTAAAAATGATGTGCCTTAACACCTTTTCTAGAAACAGAGAGGCATCAACTTCAAAATGGAACTTCCAATTTAGAAATACATACTTTAGACCTCCCACCTCCTACACTTCTAAGGTGGCAGCCAGCCTAATTGCTAAAGCCAACTGGGAGGATAGGTAATACCTCAAGCTGAGGTTCTGCCACTCCAAAGCCTAAGAATACCTCCTTTAAAGTAGATTTGGATTATCTACATGAAGGATCTACCCAGGTATTTCTTCTCCAGGATGTCAACCTGAACACAGCCAACCAAAGATTCCTGTTCTGTAGCAAAACAGAGTGAGGGCTATTCCCTCTGATCTGAAAAGAACAGCACATCCTCTGGTATGCCATGTCAAAGTCAAGTAGTTACTCTGTGTGTGTGAGTGAATTCCATGTCAATCTGGCAGATCGATGATTTCAAGGTAAGCTGTGTTCACCCCATTGTGTGCTCACCAACGCCAGCATCACATTGCCCTAAAGGGAGCCTGCAACTGTTCTAGCATTATGTGTCTTTTACTTCCCAAAATGCCTTCTGTAGGCATATGGTCAGCTATGGAGGCTTCATCCTAGACAGGCCCAGCATAGAAAGTCTTGAGAATTTCCCCTTGGCCACGATGTCAACTCCTCCTTGTCCATCATGCATACCCTTCCCTTACACGCCAGCAGTGGGTTAAATTGCACAAACTACCTGGACCTCAGTCTGTCATGCAGCCCTGCGGCCTATACTGCAAAGCAAACCTTCGCCAGGAGAAGGGTAGGGCCTCGTTGCCAGCCTAGCCTGCCTCAGCATCAGTGCCCGCTGACGATTCCGCTCAATCTTTGCCCGCATTGTTGCAGAGAGTGCAGGCTTCTCCCCTTCAGAAGCAGTCGTTTCCATTACCAGGTTCAGAGCCAGAAATCTAGAAATGTAAGGGGGTGGAGGGCAATCAGCTACAACCAAAAGGGATGCTACTTAAAAAACAGGCCCACAGGTAGTAGAAGCAGGAAGTGGGGTGGGGTGACATCTTTCAAATGGATAGCCATTGTTAGTCCATTGCAGCAAATGCAACAAGGATTTCCCAGGGTACTGTGAAGGTAACAAATTTATTGTGGGCAAGCAAAAGCCTACTTCATGCAACAAGGGAGGGAACACTGCAAATCAATGCAAAAGAACAAAACACCCCACCCATTCCAGTATTCTATGCTTATTTATTACTTTTTATAAAATTTATACGCCACTCCACATTGAGATATATCTGAGTGGTGTACAATACATTAAAACAAAATACAAAGAGTTACAATAAAAGCAAATAGATCAATAAAACAGTGGTTAGAATTTATTCATCACTCAGGAAATGCTTGCCTGAAAAGAAAAGGTTTCAGCAAATGCTGAATAGTAATGTTGATGCACGCCTGATCTCAGTTGGAAGGGCATTCCATGGGATGGAAGCTGCCTTGCTAAAAGCAATTGTTTTAAATAGAAGATATATAAGCATGTACTTAACCCTGTCATTGAAATCAGTGGATCTTTGTTGGATTTTACAGCTAATTTCAAAATTCTTCACACATTACCATCTTAGAAGTACACCAAAGGGTTTGTACGATTGTTTTGTTTTATTTTAAATGATCACCTAAGATACTAAACCAGAAATGCAACGAACAGGTGTCTGAAAACATATAAATTACACAAGTACAAAACAAGGTATATACTATTTGAGTTATTATAGCATAAGCTTTTCTTGGACTACATACAGCCCACTTCATCAGATAAATAAAGTATTAACCTCTGATGGAAGATTTTTAGATAAAGATTTTTTTATTTTAAAAAATCTTTATCTGCCACCTGCAGATATTAGATGCATGGGATGTAATCTTCAGGTGGGAAATATAGATCGGGCGGGGGGGAGCTCTAGTCCACGAAAGCTGGTGCTACAAAAAGCCCCTATTAATCTCGGAACTCTTCTTTGTTTTTGCTGCAACAGACTACCCCTGCTGACCCCGTTGCAACCAGGAGGCCTGGCTGCAAAGCAATGAAATAATAATTATATATATATATAATAAATCAAAACGTCCTGGGATTCTGCTTGCCAACCAAGAACATCTAGATTGAATCCAACATGACAGGTACAAGTTATGGCAGAAAGTGCTGAGTTCCAGAGTGAAGACACAGGCGCCCAGCCCTGCCTCCTACGGGGCCCACCGCATCAACCCCGCACAGGTTAGGCTCCCCCAACCTCCGCCCCCCTCCCGACCCATCCGCCCGCAACAGCACCTTCCTCCCCCCCTCCCCAATCGCACCTGTAAAAGAGAGAGGGGATCACGGGCCCCTCCACCCGTCATCGACCCAGACACTCGGCTTCTTTCAGCCGTGTACGCATGCGCCTAAGGAGGCCGCCTCGCCCTAATGAGGTCTTTGCGGACGCCCGTGACCATAGAGCTACAGAGATTTAGAGAGCACCTCTCCCGATAGGTTCCCAGTACAGCCATTTTCAAATGTATTCCGCCCCGGAAGCGAAATCTGCGGCAAATAGAGGAGTTTCTGTTATTTCCAACTCGGGTGTTATTTCGTGTAAAACATTTCATTTATTTATTTATTCGTTGCTTTTTAGAAGCATTTCTCCCAAAATTTTACAAACAGCCCTGCCTATGCAAATCCCAATGCCAGTGGACGTCATTATTCCCATATCGCAGGTTGGAGGATAGAGTGGCTTGCGGCAGCTCCGTAGCGTCGTTCGCTCTGAATACTGCAGGTAGGGAATCAGGCTGGGGCTGAAAGAACGGATTACAACAACCCTGCAACGTAGCCCAGTGGTATTACGTCCCAGTTGCAGGATGGACGGTCGGACTGAGGCTGAGGGAGCAGCTTACAACCTCTCTGCAGTTATTCCACAATTCAGGCTGGGGGTTGGGCTGAGAGTATGGCATGCAGCAACCCTGCCATGTACACCACTGTCATTACACCCCGATTGCAGTTTGGGGAGAGTGCTGAGGGGAGCTTACAACAGCCCTCAGATGTAGTCCGCTATTAACATTGCAGGTCAGAGGTGGAGCCAAGGCTGGCTCGGATTCGCAGTAAAAACAACACGTACAACTCACCCCTCAGGTTGCAGCAAAGGTCAAATCCAGGGCTTGGTTGCATGTTGAAGCATCCTGTTCTTCTGACTTGCGTACAGATGTTCCAGAACTCAAACAAATTACTTTTTTCACACCAAGTAAGACCCGAGTTAGAAAGAGCATTTACTGCTGCAGTTGCTTGTTCATTTCAGGGGGAGGACCTGCTACCCAGTCACAGATAGAGTAAAATCTTGGACTTCTCCATTAATTTCTATGGGCAGCTCTCACATCTGCCCAGGGGAGAAGAGAATTTAAAAGCACAATCCCATGTTTAGACAGGAAAAAAGCCCTACAGCTCCCAGCATGCCCCAGCCAGCAAGGCTGGCTGGGGCATGCTGGGAGATGTAGGGCTTTTTTCTCTAAACATGGGATTGTGCTTTTAAACATGCATAGGACTGCACATTTGTCTAAACATGCATAGGATTGCACCCTAAATTGCCAATCATTAAAGACCCCTTTTAGACATTCAGGGAACATGACTTGGAGATGGGTGTGTGTGTGTGGGGAAAGCAGGATCATGGTGATCCCACCCCTGAACTACACATGTTCATTTTGAAGGTCTGTATACACCCTGTACATAACTACTGCATAACTACATGACCTTATGGCTGTATCTGTATGACTGGGAATCCTGAGGGTTCCCACTTACACAAAGAGCTTTTCTACACAGCGCTGTTAATCAGCTATTCATCTGCTGTATGTATTTTCGGTTTTGTTGCAGAATTGAGCTCTGAGCACTACACAAGGAGCATTTCCTTTTCTGCTACATAACCTCGAGGCGGCACTGTGGTATAGAGGAATAATGCAACCCACACAAGAGAAAATCATGCTTTCTTTCGCTTTCACAATTAAATGTGGCATTTTCCCTGATCTAAAAAAACTCCCCCAAAGTGCTGGTTAGGCACAGAAGCGAAACTGGATTTTGAGAAGAATTTTGTAATTAAAAAAAAAAACATTGGGAGGTGTTCGGTGCCTCAGGTGGATGTCAGAGTCCGAGGGCGTACTGATGCCTCCAGGTGCTGCGCTGCCAAGGCCAGGTTTAGAATCTCACACAGCTGGGCAGCCTACAGCAAGGGTGGCAGACTTCAGGCTTATGTGATTGCCTTTGTTTTTTCCTAGAACCTCAAGGTCCACCAAATGGGGTGATGTGCAAAATGGTGGCTCAGGCAGTGGCATAGTGGAAGCAGGGCTCGCAGGGACGCAACCCCAGCACTTTTTCATTAGCAGGGACTCTGATGCCATCTGCCACCCCCCGTCAGAATTCCCTGTCCCCTCTGAGCTTAGCTGCGATCCTCGCTGTAGCTGTGGGGGGAATGAATTTTCCAAGCAACAATATATTGTTCCATGTTGGAATGCAAAGACTTTTGGATGACTTGGTCTGGAATGGGCAATTAAGACCTATTCACTTTACCAAAGATGTGCTCCTGGTGGAGATGAAAATGCCTAGAACTGTTTTGTTGATCTGGATCAACACAGCTGCCTGAAATTTTTGGACTTCCCTTGGAGACTGTCACAATGAGCTCCTGCATTTCCAAATTTACCACTACACCACTCCGTGTGTGTGTAGTTCACTCCAGCTGGGTGTGTGGACATTTCTGTTGGAGGGGGAAGGGAGAGATATAGTGAAGGAGTTTAGGGAAGGCTAATGGGTAATGTTGGGGTGCTAAGGGAGTGTGCAAGGGGGCAGTTTAAATGAGAAGGGATCTGTCCATGAGGGCTGAGTTGAGAGCGTGAAGCTTCGATAGAGTATCATATTTTGAAAACCTAAAATGTTTGTGTTTGAGTGAGTGAGTGAAAAAGATTTTGACACCCCCACATTTTTTCTCAGACGTCCAATTGAAATACCACTTTCTTACTGTCAGCTGCACTGTTTTTGGATCCCAGTTGAAGGCTGTATATCTTACAAGGTTGTATAATCTTAGAAGAGGGCGTGGCTGTGACTGTCACGAAGGGGCCCTGCACTTCTGGATTTGCCACCACACTACTGGGCTCAGGGTAGAGATACATCTAGCAGAATTAAGAAACAGGGCACCTCTGAGCATACACCTCAGACCAAGAATTTGTTTTCAGTATCAGAATTGAGCTTGTCATCCTTTCACACAAAAATCCACTCCTGATTTCCCACTCCCAAGTTTCTGCATTTCAGGAGGAGCCTAATTTAAAGAGGGCGATAACCTTTTTTTGTTTTTGCTCTTGTAAAACAACTGGGAGTCAGAAACCCTTGCAGATCTACGTGAATCAGTCAGAGATCTTCTATTGGACCCCAATCTACCTTCTACCCACCCCTGGCCTAGAGTGTTCAGGTGAGGATCAGTCTAGCAGTGATTCTGGGTGCGGAGAGAGAATCCTTACTAAGAAGAGGTTCGTTGTTGTTGTTCAGTCGTTCAGTCGTGTCCGACTCTTCGTGACCCCATGGACCATAGCACGCCAGGCCTTCCTGTCCTGCGCTCTCTCCCGGAGCGTGCTCAAGTTCATATTCATTGCATCCGTGATGCTATCTAGCCATCTCATCCTCTGCCGTCCCCTTCTCCTTTTGCCTTCAGTCTTTCCCAGCATCAGGGTCTTTTCCAGGGAGTTTTCTCTTCGCATTAGGTGGCCAAAATATTGGAGCTTCAGCTTCATAATCTGTCCTTCCAATGAGCACTCAGGGTTGATTTCCTTTAGGATGGACTGATTTGACCTCCTTGCAGTCCAGGGGACTCCTAAGAGTCTTCTCCAGCACCACAGTTCGAAAGCATCAATTCTTCGGCGCTCAGCCTTCCTTATAGTCCAGCTCTCACAGCCATACATTACTACTGGGAAAACCATAGCTTTGATTAGACGGACCTTTGTCGGCAAGGTGATGTCTCTGCTTCTTACTATGCTGTCTAGGTTTGCCATAGCTTTCCTCCCCAGGAGCAAGCGTCTTTTAATTTCATGGCTACAGTCACCGTCTGCGGTGATCTTGGAGCCCAAGAAAGTAAAATCTGTCACTGCTTCCATTTCTTCCCCTTCTATATGCCAGGAAGTGATAGGGCCAGATGACATGATCTTCGTTTTTTTAATGTTGAGTTTCAAACCAGCTTTTGCACTCTCCTCTTTCACCCTCAACAAGAGGCTCTTGAGATCCTCTTCGCTTTCTGCCATTAGGGTGGTATCGTCTGCATATCGGAGGTTGTTGATAATTCTCCCGGCAATCTTAATTCCGACCTGTGATTCATCCAACCCGACATTTCTCATGATGTACTCTGCATATAAGTTAAATAAGCAGGGTGACAATATGCAGCCTTGTCGTACTCCTTTCCCAATTTTGAACCACTCGTTTGTTCCATGTCTGGTTCTTACTGTTGCTTCTTGACCCTCGTACGGGTTTCTCAGGAGACGGGTAAGGTGGTCTGGTACTCCCATCACTTTAAGAATTTGCCACAGTTTGTTGTGATCCACACAATCAAAGGCTTTAGCGTAGTCAATGAAGCAGAAATAGACGTTTTTCTGGAATTCTCTTGCTTTCTCCATGATGCAGCGAATGTTGGCGATTTGATCTCTAGTTCCTCTGCCTCTTCGAAACCCAGCTTGTACTTCCGGTAGTTCTCGGTTCGCATACTGCTGAAGCCTAGCTTGTAGGATTTTGAGCATCACCTTGCTGGCATGTGAAATGAGTGCAATTGTGCGGTAGTTTGAACACTCTTTGGCGTTGCCCTTCTTTGGAATTGGAATGTAAACTGACCTTTTCCAGTCTTGTGGCCACTGCTGAGTGTTCCAGATTTGTTGGCATATTGAATGCAGCACTTTAACAGCATCATCTTTTAGGATTTTAAATAGCTCGGCTGGAATACTGTCATCTCCGCTAGCTTTGTTGTTACTAATGCTTCCTAAGGCCCACTTGACTTCACTCTCTAGGATGTCCGGCTCAAGTTCAGTGACCGCACTATCATGGCTATCAGGGACATTCAGATCTTTCCTGTATAGTTCTTCTGTGTATTCTTGCCACCTCTTCTTAATCTCATCTGCTTCTGTTAGGTCCCTGCCTTCTTTGTCCTTTATCATGCCCGTCTTTGCACAAAACGTTCCCTTGAGATCTCCGATTTTCTTGAAGAGATCTCTAGTCTTTCCCATTCTGTTGTTTTCCTAGATTTCTTTGCATTGTTCATTTAAGAAGGCCTTCTTGTCTCTCCTTGCTATTCTCTGGAACTCTGCATTCAGTTGGGTATATCTTCCCCTTTCTCCCTTGCTTTTCGCTTCCCTTCTTTCCTCAGCTACTTGTAAAGCCTCATCAGACAGCCACTTGGCTTTCTTGCATTTCTTTTTCTTTGGGACGGATTTAGTTGCTGCCTCCTGAACAATGTTACGGACCTGCGTCCATAGTTCCTCAGGCACTCTGTCTATCAGGTCTAATCCCTGAAATCTATTCCTCACCTCCACTGTATATTCAGAAGGGATATGACTGAGGTCATACCTGAACGGTTTAGTGGTTTTCCCGACGTTCTTCAATTTAAGCCGAAATTTTGCAAGAAGCAGCTCATGATCTGAGCCACAGTCAGCTCCAGGTCTTGTTTTTACTGACTGTATGGAGCTTCTCCATCTTTGGCTGCAAAGGACATAATCAATCTGATTTCGATATTGACCATCTGGTGACGTCCATGTGTAGAGTCGCCTCTTGTGCTGTTGGAAAAGAGTGTTTGCTATGATCAGCATGTTCTCTTGGCAAAATTCTATTAGCTTTTGTCCTGCTTCATTTTGTACACCAAGGCCATGCCTGCCTGTTATCCCGGTGATTTCTTGACTTCCTACTTTAGCATTCCAATCCCCTATGATGAAGAGGACATCTTTTTTTGGTGTTAGTTCTAGAAGGTGTTGTAGGTCTTCATAGAACCGATCAACCTCAGCTTCTTCGGCCTCAGTGGTTGGGGCATAGACTTGAATTACTGTGATGTTGAATGGTTTGCCTTGGATTCGTACTGAGATCATTCTATCATTTTTAAGATTGTACCCCAGTACTGCTTTTCCCACCGTTTTGTTGACTATGAGTGCTACTCCATTTCTTCTAAGGGATTCTTGCCCACAATAGTAGATATGATGGTCACCTGAACTAAATTCGCCCATGCCTGTCCATTTTAGTTCGCTGATTCCCAAGATGTCAATGTTCAATCTTGCCATCTCATGTTTGACCACCTCCAGCTTACCTTGATTCATTGATCTGACATTCCAGGTTCCTCAACAATATTGTTCTTTACAGCATCGGATTTTCTTTTCACCGCCAGACACATCCACAGCTGAGTGTCCTTTCGGCTTTGGCCCAGCCGCTTCACTCTTTCTGGCGCTACTTGGAAATACCCTCTGCTCTTCCCCAGTAGCATATTGGACACCTTCCGACCTGAGGGGCTCATCTTCCGGCGTCATATCTTTTAGCCTTGTGATACGTTCCATGGGGTTTTCTTGGCAAGAATACTGGAGTGGGTTGCCATTTCCTTCTCCAGTGGACCACATTTTGTCAGAACTCTCTGCCATGACCTGTCCGTCTTGGGTGGCCCTGCACGGCATAGCTTATGGCTTCACTGAGTTACGCAAGCCCCTTCGCCACAACAAGGCAGTGATCCATGAAGGGGAAGAAGGGGTTCACCAGTAGGGAAAATCATCCCTCTTCCCAGATCTGCAAAAGATGTCTAAAAAAATAACCACAACAAATGCGACCACAGAATCTCTTGCTGCTGAAAATTAACAGCACTGATTTCCACATTTGCACCTCTCTGCCTCGATCGGGGGGGGGGGGAGGGCGGCATGCACACGCGCATGAACACACACCAGCCACAATTACACAAACAAGCTGTCATTAAAAAGATGCAAGGATTCCTCCTCTCAAGGTGAGAATTCCACGCTGTATATTTAAAAGCATGTAGAACCCTTGGGTGGCAGCTAGTTTTGCACGGAGACCAATGTGAGGCCTTCTCACGCCGCCCACCTCTTCCGAAGGCCTGCTGCCACACCCCACTGACCAAGGAGCAGCTCATCCTCTGCAGGCGACGCGCCCGAGTGAGGCTGCAGCCAGTGGGGTGGGGGTCCTCGGTCTCCTTGCCTACAGTGGACAAGGCCAGCAGGGCCAGGCCCCAGAGAAATGGTATAAATGAAATAAATAAATAAATAAATAAATAAATAAATAAATAAATAAATCTTAAAGCACATTATTGTTTTATCTTCTCATTTTAATTGTGAATATATCTAAGAGGCAGCCTTTGAAACTTGCTGTGAATTTTGCATTCCCACAGCACCTCCATGCATCCACCCCAGGACTGCCAAGTGATCACAAAATCATGGGCACCCCCCTGCTCCTGACATTTTTTACACTGTACACTTAAGAATACACTGCTTTTGTACCAGGCACCACCATCCCCAGACCTATTAAAAACAGGTGGCCTCCACCCCAAACCTGGCAAAACCTGCTGGACTTTGCCTCCAGTCTGCCTTAAGCATACCATTCCCGGCTTTAGTCCTGGACCTGCTCTGGGCTCCACCATTTAATTAAGGGTGCTCAGCCCCCAGGTCCCACCCAGCTACTAGGATTTTTATTTCAAGGTGTGGCAGCTCTAAATTGTCCTTAAATCCTGTCTCAAGGACCATGATTCTTCTGACTTTCTGCCCTTGGGAATGCTTTCCACATTGGCTTTTGTGCCACGGTACCCAGGAGAATTGCAGATGATTCTGGGGAGTGTTCTGCGTCATGCAAGCAATTCAAGCAGTGGAGGCAGGTGGCTCCGATGTCAGTGGGGCAGTGAATCCGCTCCGAGTTTCAGTCAGAACCAGTCAGAACTCTAACGGAGCTGATGTCAGTGGGGCAGTGAATCCGCTCCGAGTTTCAGTCAGAACCAGTCAGAACTCTAACGGAGCTGATGTCAGTGGGGCAGTGAATCCGCTCCGAGTTTCAGTCAGAACCAGTCAGAACTCTAACGGAGCTGATGTCAGTGGGGCAGTGAATCCGCTCCGAGTTTCAGTCAGAACCAGTCAGAACTCTAACGGAGCTGATGTCAGTGGGGCAGTGAATCCGCTCCGAGTTTCAGTCAGAACCAGTCAGAACTCTAACGGAGCTGATGTCAGTGGGGCAGTGAATCTGCTCTGAGTTTCAGTCAGAACTCTAAAGGAGCTATCCAAGCTGCAGCTTGGATAGCTCCTTTAGAGTTCTGACTGAAATTCGGAGCAGATTCACTGCCCCACTGATATCGGAGCCACCAGCCTCCACTGAGTTCAAGCAAGGTTTGCTGGGCCTCATTGTCACTCTGCATGACCTAAGAGTGCATCCACACACTCAACACTCCCTTGTGGCTGCACCACAAAAGGGAAGACGGGTAGTGGTGGGCAAGCTTATTTGCCTTTATTGATCTTCACATTGAGGAGACTCGATAAGCCCAGGATTCCCCAAACCGCCATCTGAAAACTCCTGCACTGAGTGCTCATATTAATAGCCTCAAACCTTCTTTCTCTCTTACTAGCAAACGTATCCAGCTTCATGTTGGTTGAAATAGCCCTTTGTTTGATACAGTGAAACTGTCCAGCAAAGTTCTGCAGCTGTCAGAGCTGTTGTGCTCACCGAATCTGAATGAATCCACAGCCCCTGGCACCCCTAGGCACAGCCCTTGCCACGGTGCACCCCATATAACTCTTGTCCCTCTGGCTACCAACTATCAACTGCAAAGCTAAGTGCGGGTTAGGGAAGCCTGCCATCTAGTGCCCAAAGATGGTGCTGCAGGCTTCAAACACACAGATGAGTTAAAACTGATTAATGTGTTGTAAAACAAACAAATAACCCCAACGTGCATATAAGCCTGAGGTCCACTTAGCATGCATGCCAAGTTTCAGGTGCTATAAAGCTATGGTGCTGTCAGACAGACAGACAATCCTCCTTTATTATTATAGATGAGCATTTCATGATATTAAACCCTACAGGGAAAATAAAGGTGTAGTTCTTTTGACAACAGACAGCAGAGTGCGCTAAAAGCATTGTGGATTAGTGTCTTCAACTTCATACAACTACATGAATTTACATAGAAATACAGAATTACTGGTATAATAAGTACTCAAGAGTCTTCAGCTACAATCCTATGCGCATTTACTTGGGCATAAATCCTGCTGAATTCAGCAGGGCTTATTTCCAAGTAAACATTAATTGGACTGGGTGGCAACTGTAGTTAGGATTGAGGTTTATTTATAGTCTGTCCTTGTTTGATGTGCGGAAAAAAACAGAGTTCAAGTAAACTAAATATTGAAAGTATTGGATCTTTTTTTTTTAAGTCCAAACATAGGTTTTCAAATGCAATTAATCATAAGATCAATATTCTAATGGACTGGTCCAACTACTGTTGTAATCACATAGTGTTACTTATATACCTTACTTGGTGGCCATGTACTAACCAACAACTCAGTGAAAACTAAGATAATCCAAAGTATTTGAATGAAAGCTCATTTATCTTCATTCATCTAAGGGCATTTATTCACTTCTAAGAAGGTAATTTGGAAATCAGCCCCATGGATTTCAGGGGATCCTATTTCCAACTACTGTATTTATGGTCAGGACGTAAATCATCTTAAAAGTCCCAGTATTCCAGCACCACTAATATGTGGATTAGACCATTTGGAGGGCTAATAATACTGTCTTGCCTTATAGGCACATAGTAATGATGAGTGACATTGTGTGTGATACTTTGAACACCTTAAGTGCAATGTAAATTGTCGTATATATTAAACAAGCAGACCTCTAGTTGAAGGCATCTTCAGTTGTCTGAAAGGCAGCCTGGTCCAAGTTCAGTTTAAAGACAAAGGACCATAAAAAGCAGACACCTTCCGGGGTGGGGTGAGGGTTCAAGTTGCCCATCAACATTTAGCACCTGGACTGTCACCTGCTCACAGCCCTCCCTACCCATGATGGTGAGAGATGTGTTGTATTTCTATTTGAATGATAGTAATTATTCCTAAATTGGCATCTATATATACCAATTACAATAGGCAAATGTTACACAAAGCTGTATCCTGTTTGCCCTCTTTTTGGGTATTGAGCATAAGGAGAGTCATGCTGGATCAGACCTAAGGCCTACTCTAGCATTCTGTTCACACAGTGGCCAACCAGCTGCCCATGGGAAGCCCACAAGCAGGACATGAGTGCAACAGCTCCCTCCTGCCCATGTTCCCAGCAACTGGTGTGCCTAGGCACACTGGCTCTGATACTGGAGGTGGCATAGAGCCATTATGTCTTGTAGCCATGGATAGCCTTCTCGTCCAGGAATTTGTTTAATCCCCCTTTGAAGTGGTCCAAGCTGATGGCCATCACTACACCTGTTGGTAGCAAATTCCATAGTTTATGTGCTGTGTGAAATAGTACTTTGTTTTATCTGTCCTGAATCTCTTATGATTTGGCTTCTCTGGGTGACCCCAGTATTCTTCTTCGAGTATTATTAGAGAGGGAGAAAAGCATACCCCAATCTACGTATCACCATGCATAATTGTATACACTTCTATCATGCCTCCCCATACTAGCCTTTTTCCTAAGCTAAACAGCCCCAAACATTTTAACCGCTCCTCAGAGGGGAGTTGCTCCAGCTCCTTGGTAATTTTGATTGCCCCTTTCTGTATCTTTTCCAGCTCTACAATATCCTTTTAGAGGTGCAGCCACTAGAATTGTACACAGTATTTCAAATGTAGTCAAACCACAGATTTGCATATGGGCATTTTGATATTGGCTGTTTTGTTATCAGTTCCTTTTTTAAATAAGCCCAGCATGGAACTTGCCTTTTTCACAGCAGCTGCAGGTTGACATTTTCACGGAGCTGTCCACCAACACCAAGATCTCTTTCTTGGTCAGTCACTGCCAGCTCAGATCCCAACAGCATATACGTAAAGTTAAGTTTTTCCCCAACGTGTATCACTGTACACTTGTTTACATTGAACTGCATTTGCCATTTTAATGCCCATCCCACCCACACATCCTGTTTGGACAGATCCTTTTGGAGGCCTTTGCAATCACTTTTTGTTTTATCCACCCTAAATAATTTATCAATTTATTTTTTTATTTCATGTATATCTCCCCACCCCTCTTTCTTCCATTGTGGAACTCAAGGGAAACTATATGTGGTTCCCAGGTGGTCTCCCCAAGCACTGGCCAACTCCCCAAGCACTGACCAGCACTGACCGGACCTACTCAGCTTTAGCAAGGTGGCTGCCTTGTGTGCCTTAGACCGTGCCTTGAGACCCATTTGGTGTCGTCAGCAAACTTGACCACCTTACTGCTCAGTAGTCATAAACTCCAGATCGTTTATGATCAAGTTTAAAAGCACCAGTCCTGATACTGCTTCTTGAAAACCCCACTGTTTACAACCCTCCACTGAGAGAACTGGCCATTTAGTCCTACTCTTTGCTTTCTTTAACCAGTTATTGATCCATAAGAGGACCTCTACCGGATCACCCCTGCCCACATGTCTCCTGACACTTTCAAAGAATTCTAAAAGGTTAGTGAGACAGGACTTACCTTTCCATTAGCCATGTTGATTCTTTTTCAGCAGGAGTTGGCCTTGTATACTCTTGATAATTTTATCTTGAATGATGCTTTCCACAATTTAAGCCCGCCTTCTCCAACCTGGACCCCATCTACACAGAGATGCTTTGTGATGCGATTCTGTGTAAAGCTGGATTTTCCTGAATTCAAATTTGCTCCTCCTACAGCACACAGTCCCAGTAATGCAGTGTATAGATTGGGTAAACCCCCCGCACACAGCACCTGAAACTGCATTCATTCGGGGTTGTGTGCGTGGAGTCCCGCGAGTTGAAAGGAATGTCATCAACTACTGTGACGCAGTTAGTCGCTCTCTGTCATGTCACACACAGTTTAATGTTGGTGTAAATGTTACATCGCAATAATCTTTTATTTTTTTACAGTTTTTGTTCTCCACATATGTGCAGATATGGATTTACGTTTCCCTGCTTCGTAATGTTATGAAGCTCATCATTATAGCTGCGTGTAGGGACATGCAGCCGCATTTCTTCCGGGAGCTGTGGTTGACTACCCAGTGGCATTCCAGACGAGGAGATTTTGTTTTTGTGCGGCATTCCACAGTACTGCAATTGTGCCCTCAGTTTCTCATTTCCCGCAAAATAAATTCTGTGTTCCTATGACTTGACCGAAGCTGGTCTTGGATCTTCTGTTCCCTCCACATGTTGAGGAGATCGAGGATTTCAGCGTGTTTCCATGAAAACCCATGGCCCTTGCTAACTGAATCTACCATCGCCCTGCCATTGCTCAAAGCTGGGAAGGTGTGAAGATGTGGTTGAGGAGGGAGAATGAGAGTGCACTCTCATATAGGCAGATCTGTGCAGATGCAAATAAATGTGGCGGGGGGGGGGACAAAAGAAAAGAGGCAGCCCCCCACGGTGATGCAATCAAAATCACACCCACTAAGCTGCATTTAATTGGGGGTATGGCATACACTCCACAGGAACTGGAAGCCATGGTGAAGAAATTTACAGCATAGAACACTTGTGAAAATGTGGGCTTTCAGCAGGAACACTGCAGTTCCTGCAGAGTGGTGGCAATGCCATATGTCATGACCATCTGTGAGGCACAGTAGCACTGCAGTAAATCCCCTATGTAGATTGGGCCCTGGGGCCATCTAAATGTGTTGGCCTACAACTCCCAGCATCCCCCAGACTGCCATGCAGTTGTAGTCCAACACATCTGGAGGGCACCAGGTTGGGGAAGGCTGCATTAAGCTAATCATCCTGTAATTTCCCAGATTCTTCCCAGATCCCTTTTTGAAAATTGGTGTTACATTTGCCACTCTCCAGTCCTCTGGTGCAGAGGCTGAGCTTAGGGACATGTTACATGTTTTTGTTAGAAAGTCAGCCATTTCACATTTGAGTTCTTTTAAGAACTCTTGGATGGATACCATCTGGACTTGATTTGTTTGTTTTCAATTTGTCAATAATACCTCTTTTTTGGCCAGGCTTGAGTGGCCACTCTTCCCTCCCCTTATCTTTCAGCACTCATCTTTTGACATATCCTTCTCTGTGACCTTCACTCTTCCACCTCTGCCACTGACTAACTGAGGCACCTGGGGTCACCTGCTGTGTTAAAATACTCTACACATTCTTCTTTGCTACTCTTGTGCCTGGAATCGCTTTCTAGGGCACCCATGTGCTACCACATATCCCACCTCAAAACCCACCTTTTCCATTAAGCCTTTGGCCTAACTTCTTAGAATCCACAACTGAAACAAAGCCAAAGTACATATTGTTGTTTTTGTCACACTTCCCTGAGCAATGACAGGGACAGTGCTATGCAGGTTTTGGTTTCCTTTGGAGGAAAGAACACTGGAGACTTACAGCATTGTTTTTAATGTGTGCTTTATTTACAAATATACAATCAGAGTATAAGTGAAAGCACATATACATTCCTCGGCAGGTTCACTACTCCACATCAGATCCCCAGAGACAGGCTTCCTCCACCTCAGGATACTTTCCAGGTCCAATGGCAGGTATGAGGGGGTCAACCCTGATTTAGACTGTAAGCTGGAGATGAGGCAGTCACACCTGTATTTTGTATATGTTGCTCTGTAAAGTGCCAAGTAGACAGATGGCAGCAGGTCACAGTGACCTGGTTTGCGTGTAATGACAACCCAGAGTACAGGTTGAGTACAGGTTGTTGTTGGATCATGGATTGTTGTTGAATCGTTGGTTGTTGTTATGTGCAAACCCTGTACAATGGTTTAGCTATGGCTTGTTAACCACAAACAAGCCAGAGTTCACAACCCAACAACAAATTATGGGTTCTCTTCTTGGGTTGTTTGTGGTTAACAACCCATAGTTAAACCATAGTGCAGGGTTCACACGTAACGACAATCCACGATTCAACAACAACCCATACTCTACCGATACTCTGCGTAGTCATTACATGTGAACCAGGCCAGTTTGTCGGGAATTTTTGTATTTCTCATGCCCATTTCCCACTTCATAAAATATTTTCAAAAAAGGTATCTGTCATTTGGATGAAAGAAGCCAGAAGTTTGTGGGAAATAAAATGAACTAATTTACTCAGCTGAAAAAATGCCGTCTTTTTGTATCTATCTGTAGACCCTACACTGGAGGAAGAGGATTTTACACCACCCGAAGCTGGGACTTTATTCTCTAAGGGGCAATCCCCTCCAACTACTAGGTAAAGCTACCCAATTTGTCTTCAATTCACTTGTTTAACCTAGTGCAGCATCTAACATTATATCCAACTTGGTTAATATGAATGCCTAGTTTCTCTCTGTGATCCACTGGTAAAAAGGGCCAATGTGCTTTGCCTAGCATGGAAACATGTCTGAATAACAGTGGGATTTTATATTTCCAAAATGAGGGATCCAACATTTCCACCTTTTTGGTTCTCAGCAATCCTAGGGGCAGCTGCAACCATCACATGATCTGCAAAGCCTAATTTGAATGTCTGCAGACCCCTCCCCTCCTTCATCTTGGGACTCTGAATATGCAGACACTATGGCTTCACCGTCAAGTTAGATTCCCCCCTCCCTTATTCCTCCCACCTGCTTTTTATAACATCTGTCTATCTATCTATCTATCTATCCATCCATCCATCCATCCATCCATCCATCTAAAATTATTTCTAGTCCACCTTTAATGATGGAACTCTCTCAAAGCAGCAATGAAGAGATCTGGAGATCACAAAAGCATACACATTTTTTGTGATCTTTTGGTTGGCCTAATAAAGGTATTACAGCAATATGAATGGGGGGAATATGGTCAATGGGCTACCTTTGTTTCTGTTTTTCTATAATTAAGGGTGCAAAATGTTCACCTGCTCTCCTACAGCTGTGCCTTTAAGAGCAGTTTGATGTGCTGACATTAGCAGGGAATGTATTCACATGGTAAATGGAACATATGAAGTGAGGGCGGGATCATAAGTGTGTGCTGTCCCTACTCCAGACCCCCTATGTGTTCAGCTCAACTTCAGCACAGAGCTGCAAGGAGAAAGTCCAATGGGTGTAAAATGTGCACAGGCTCTATGCTGATGGTATGATGGTCAAGAGCAGGGGCAGTGGCTTGATCTTGCCCCACACCTGCGTTTTCACCGTAACATCTGAATAGGGCTGATGTTTATTTCCACACTGTGATAATTTCTACAAATCAAGCTCCTGTTAGGGACAGAGGAGCAGGCCAGGCTGAGTGTGTTTTCCCCCAATCTCTTGGAAACTCTCTGTAATTTTAGTAAGATCTGAGGTGGCACATCAAAAATAAAAACCTATTTTAAAAAACTCAATAAAATGAAAACTGCCAAATAAAATTATGTTTATTCTAACATTTTTCAAATTTGCTTGCCACCTGGTGGGGGGCATGTTTTGGGGTAGTTTATGCTGTCTTTCTGCTTCATTTATTGCCTCCCAGCTATTGTCTGTAAACTTGGCTGATAGATTGACAATTAAGGAAGCACATAAAGTGTTGAAAGCCGCTGCCCCAGAACTGAAAAGCACAGGTATGTGAGTAGAACTGAAATGTAAATATGTAAGGGGGGGGGGAGAATTGGCACTCTTCCCTGACAGGCAATCTTAATGCAAGTTTGTTATTTTTGTTATTATCACAGAAGACGACTAGAGGATATGACGGGATGTGAACATGCCTTGTTTCCCTCACACACACACTTTTAAAAAACAGTACTTGTGTGGTTTGTCATTATTACTGTTATTGAACATCCCAGTGCGATCACTTTACAATATCAGGAGGTGTAAACATCTCTGGACAAGAATGTGGCAGGAGGTTGAGTCAGGTAAATGCTGGGATTTTCTCCTTCACACACAAATGCATCCATTCTTGCTGCTTTTTTTTACCACCAAAGTATTCACCACACTTTGTTGTCAACTAGTAATCCAGGAAGTAAAGAGCTGTGATTTACTAGTCAAATCCTTTTGCTGCTGCCAAAGATCACCTTTCAGTCTCCACGATACCAGAAATCTTTGGGCATGATGACAAAATGCCACACATATACTGAAACAGAGCCATTCCAGGCTGTAACTGTTTAAAAGCAAGCTATTCCATTAATTTTCTTTTCTCAAGGTATTTTTGTTTGTTTGTTTATTCGTTCAGTCACTTCCGACTCTTCGTGACTTCATGGACCAGCCCACGCCAGAGCTTCCTGTCGGCTGTCGCCACCCCCAGGTCCCCCAAGGTTGAGTCCGTCACCTCCAGAATATCATCCATCCATCTTGCCCTTGGTCGGCCCCTCTTCCTTTTGCCTTCCACTTTCCCTAGCATCAGCATCTTCTCCATCTGTCTTCTCATTATGTGGCCAAAGTACTTCAGTTTTGCCTTTAATATCCTTCCCTCAAGTGAACAGTCTGGCTTTATTTCCTGGAGTATGGACTGGTTTGATCTTCTTGCAGTCCAAGGCACTCTCAGAATTTTCCTCCAACACCACAGTTCAAAAGCATCTATCTTCCTTCGCTCAGCCTTCCTTATGATCCAGCCCTCGCATACAGGAACTAAGAAAACCATCTACCTCCAGTAGCTGTGAACAGGGGTGGGCAAATTCTAGCCCAAGAATTTGTTTAGAGTATCCAAACTGAACTGAGCTCAGTCTTTCAATGCAAAAAACAATTCCTGGTTCCTCCAATCCCAGCTTTCTTCATTTCAGCAGCATAATTGAGATGGGGAGAGTCATTTTGTTTCTAAATTATTGGAAATCAGAAATCCTTGCCGGTCTACTGCCAATCACCCAGAGACCTACACAAGGTGTAGTACTGACCTACTTTGTGCCCACCCCTGGACTAAGATCCTGCTTATTTTTACAATTACCAGTCCTCAATTTAGACTGTAGGCTAAGGGCACAATCCTATGCATGTGTAGACTGAAAAATGTCCTACAGTTCCCAGTATCTGGGGAATGGTGGGAGTTGTAGGACTTTTTTCTGTTGAAACATGCATAGGATTGTGCCCTAAATGCCTTGGTTTTTTCCTTATGCAACTCTACAAGGCATAATTTTCATTGATGATGCTATAAAAATAAAAATGTTTCAAAATAAGCGGGTGCTGTATAGGAGAGAGTGATGGCTGTTCTTATTAATTGAACAGCGATGGCTGTTCTTATTAATTACTATAAAAATGACAAATTGCAAGACAAATGACAGATATAAGGGTGTGGAAAGGCTAGGCCTGTGTGGGCATTATCTGCCATTCACACTACTGACAGAAGGAAGCAGAACACGTATGATATATCTGTTGCTTGACTGTACCACTACGGTGGTACACTCTGGGGGACTGTACTTTCAAAACTAGGAATAAGGGAAAAAACTAGACTACAACCTTCTCCATCACATGTAGGGCTTGATGTATGTATCATTTGCAGTGTTGTTGTTGTTTTTTACAAGAGGGATCATTCATACCTTCAGTCCCAGACTTAGAGTCCGAAGTGGTATAGCCCAGCAGCAAATACATCATGTGAGGATGATGACCATATACAGCAGCCTTTAGCAAGACCAAGAACATTCAAGGGCATAAACCAGCCCCCTCTGTTTTTAAAGGTATCAAAAGCTACAGAGTGATATCATTTCTAGCCAATCCCAGACCTTTGATCCCTAGGAAGTATTCAGCATAAATGAAATGTTTAAAATTTAGGATAAGATAATTTCCTACAGAAACCACATATATAAGAGGATTACAACTTTTTTTTTCCAATGAAAAATGGGTCCCATGTACAGGTTGGGATTAAATTTGGGTCCCAGGTCTGAATAGGCTGAAGACTACTGAGTTAATACATGGCCAGGACCAAAACACTGGGAGGTGGGGTTGGAAGAAACACCTGATCCAAAGCAGGGGGGGGCGGGGGGAGCCCAGGCTGCAACCCCATTACCCTGAGGAGAAAAAAATGAGGCTAAATTGTAGATAATGCTGGACGATATTTATAGAAATGTATTTCACTGTATCTATGTCCCTGTTTTCCAGATCCCAGCCCCTCTCTAGAACAGAGAAAGTGTACTTGTGCAGGTAAACTAGGACCTGTAGTTTGAGAGAGAGAGATTTGTATTTCTGTATGTGACACACTCTCTCAAGAATTACCAGTCCCAGAGTTCCTTGTGCATAGTAAGAGAGAGGGACAGCTGGTGGGAAGGGCAAAGCACCATAACAATCAGGGACATTGATCAGATGGACAGTAAGAGCCAGTGCAGCTGGCAGAAGTTACAGACCCAAAATATATGTGAAAAAATGTCCACTTCACATGCATCATACAGATCTTTTGGAGCATTTTCCTTCTGAAATTTTGCATCTGAAAAAAAAAGTCTTTAGAGACATAACAATCAAGGCACACTGGTAATGTACGAATTGAGCCCAAAAGACCAGGAGAGACATTTTATAGAGGCTGAGAAAAATGACTGGCCTAGCATCCTTTTTACATCTCTGGTTCTCTCTGTCTCTCTCTGACATATCAACACTATCAGGCATAGAACTTTTACTAACAGTTTGTGGATTTGCTGAAGTGTGGCCTTTGTTTGCTATTCTGAAGAGTACAGCTGTGGACTAGCTTCAGAAAATAAATTAGTAATTAGCTAATCTCATCCCATTCAGGTACTCCTTGGAAAAATGCCCCTCCCCTAATCTTGATGTTGGGGTGTTGTTGTTGTTTTTTGTCAGCAGCATGAATAAGCAGAACACTGAACTTTGCCACCAGTACAGGTATCTATTGTTTTATGAATGACAGATTGAAAGGAACATGAGAAACACCAGCCCAGAGGCTGTCAGCTGGGTGAAAGCATTCCTTCTTTTGACTCTGGGTGGTCCTCTAGGAGGCTGCCATCATTTCAGCATAATTCCTCAGAAAGGAGGGAAGAGCATCAGCATACAAAAGCAGAAGAATTTAATTATATGACTTTTAAAGACCAGGTTACTGATTACACGATTGGTCTGCAGACTGAATGCATCTGATTGCAGTACTTCTGTTTAAAAACAGCAACAACAAATCCATCAATTCAATGTGAAAAACAAAACAAAAAAGCACTGTACAATGATTAACTATTATCAGTCAAGTAACTAATACTTTGACAAGCTATATTTACTTTGTCTCATTCATCCTTGCATTTCCTCAACTCCTTACACCACTCTTCCCCAACCTGGTGCCCTCCAGCCGTGTTTCACCACAACTCTTATAATCCATGCTGGCTGGGGATGATGGGAGCTCTAGTCATACACAGCTGGAGGGTGCCAGGTTGGGGAAAGATGCTTTAGAGAGCAATTCTATGCATGTCTAGACAGAAAAAAAGCCCTACAATTCCCAGCATTCCCCAGCCATCATAACTAGGCTGGCTGGGGAATGCTGGGAATTGTAGGACTTTTTTCTGTCTAAACATGCATAGGGTTGTGGCTTTACACTTGCCTCTTCCAGGCTCCTCTCCCATTTGGTTGTTACTTTTGTTTGTTTTTTCATCCTTCCTCTTCCCATATTGTCTCATCCAGCACTGAAATGCTGAATATAAGCTTCTTAGGGCAGGGACTTGTCTTTCTATTTCTGCTGATAGTAACGTGACAGGCACATTAAAGCTGCTACATAAACAACAACTTTAAGGCAGTGTTTCCCAAACTTTTGATAATGGGAAGACAGCTTTTTTTCTGGATTAAAAGTGGAGGTTCACTTCAGTCTTACACTAAAAAAGAGATGTGCATTTTCTCAGTTCTCTCCCAGCCAAATCGGCAGGCATCTTCCTTGTAACAGCAAGACAGCCTTGTTAATATTGCCAGGGATGGGACAGCACTTTCTGAGCAATGGTGATGCCTCCATGCTTGTCAGCTGCAGCCTGAACTGCATCAGGGAATCGCAGTATGCCCTTACTCCCGCCCTTGGGATGATGTCACTGCCCATATATTAACAGAGGGAGGGGGATCAATGCTGCACAGGGCATTGGGTGGATGCATCAAGCAGGGTGGATTAATGTTTCAAGGCACACTTCGGCTCCTTTCACAGCACACGTTAGCGTGCCCCAGAACACAGTTTGGGAATTGCTGCTTGACATTAATCTATCCATTTGTTTGATGTCATTTGTGGTTCTTTGGAGCTGAATCCATTGAAAGGCCAGAAAAATTACCCTCTCCATCATCCGTAAGGCCAGTGTTAGCAGCACTGCATTTTATATTTGGAGCCAACCTAATTTCAATAATGCATCCTTGTCCCAGGAGGCTCAGATCCTGAGCAAGCATTCAAACAAAAGAATGAGGTATGTTAGAAACTGAAAGGAATGCATAGGGGGGGGGGAGGAAGGGAGCTTGTCTGTCCAGTTATCTCATTTGGAGCTTTAGTTTAATAAGCAAATGGATGGACAGATTCTTCAGGATTTGACAAAAAGCCATTTGAGAGGATATGATGTGTTCTGAACTAACTGCTAATGACAGCAGAGGCTCTTCCAATCCTCCACACTACGTCTTTCAGTTCAGAGAAAATGAAAAACAGTTATAGAAGTTTAATGTCAACATTTTCCCCAGGGCTTAAATAGAAATGTGTTGTCTGTTCACTGGTGCCTTTCATCAGAAATGATCAGGTGGTGAATGGTATATCATGCATCACAATTGTAATAATAGGGCTTACCACCTTTACAGTAATCAAGTCTTCAAAGGGCTTCTCGTATGTTATCTCAGTCATTCTTACAACAACACTAAGGGCATGACAATATCATCATCATCCCCAGATTTGCACAGTGCCTAGTAAATTTGTTGATGAGATGAGATTTGGGTCAAGGATCTCTCAGCTCGCTCTCTTAGACACATCGCATGTATTCAATTGACCAAATTTTCATTCCACATGTTGTAATAATAATAATATAGTAATATTATCCCATTTTGCCTGCATAAGAACCTGGTGATGGAGGTTAGGCTGAGAGACAAAGGTTTGTCCATGAACATCCAAGAATGAACTTCTTAGCTGAGCAGGGATTTGAATCCAGGCCTCTTTGTACACTGCCCTGGAATTTGTTAATGAAGGGTGGTATAGAAATACTTTAAATAATGTTGTTGTTATTATCCTGCCTTTCTTCCAAGGAACTCAAGATGGTCTACATGGGTCCCCTGCCCATTTTATCCTCACAACAACCCTGAGAGGGAGGTAAGGCTGAAAAATGGTGACTGACTCAAGGTCACCCCAGTAAACTTCCTAACTGAGTGGAGATTTCAACTTGGGTCTCTCTAGTCATAGTCTGACACACATGATTAGGCCACACTGGCTTCCCCAAAGGCAAAACAGGGACAAAAAACAGACACAGTGGTTTATCGAGGACAGGAAGCAGAAAACTGAGACAGTCCCTGGTAAATGGGGACTATTGGAGCATATGAAACAATAGGCTAAGGCTGCAATCCTATAATCACTTGCCTAGGAGTAAGTCCCACTGAAGTAAAGGGAACTTACTTCTGAATAGACACATATAGCATTGCACTGTTCCACACACATTACATTGGCATTCCATGATTGGAACTCCCCACATAATTTCGTTCTTCAAAAAACAACCACTGGGGGGGGGGGATTGGGGCCACAATGTGGGAGGGGAGGTCCAATCCTTTCCTGCCATGCTACAGCCCTGATCCAGTATCCCCCCCCCCCCCGCTCAACTGCTATTAGCTGCAGAGGGAAAAACATTCAGGTTTGTGCCTATATATTTTCTTTCTCCATGGCTAATAACAGCTTTGGATGGGGAAATTTAAGTCAGGGAATCAGAGCAGGAGCAAAGTGTTAACATCCTTTTCCCCTGTGCCATGGCCCCAATCCCAATCACAAAACTGGTGTTTTTTAAAGAACAAATTTATTTTGGGAGTTCCCATCATAGAAGTCCAACAAAATGTGTAGGGATTCTTATCACGGCATTTTCTTGCAGTTCAGAAATGTTTGAACTCTTGCTTTGAACCAGGAGGCCATTGATGGGGTACAAATCCAGTCTTTACACAAAATACTGCTGGCTGTATGTGAGCATGATAGGGACACATAGCATGTGTTTTTCAGTGTTAATATTTATTTTAGCACAATTTAACATGCAAGGAGAGGCATGCTTTCAGAACTTCAGAGCCCAGGAACATTATGAGTCACAACTCTAGAGGCCAGTGTTAGACCACCCAAGAAGTTAGGTAACAGAAGGGCACCTGACAAAACATGCTCTTTAGGTTTCTGTTTTGTTGCACACTGAACATTCACTGAAATATAAAGAATGAACAAGAGCCACACTATATTGGACCTGAGCCCCATCTAATCCATCATACTTTCCCTACCACTGCCAGCTAGATTCTTCTGCAGAGCTTACTAGTGGGCAGAAAGGTAACAGCCCTCTCCTGCTCTTATTCAGAGATATACTGCCTCTGAATATGGAGGTTCCATTAAGCTTTTATGGTTAATAGCTGTTGACAAGCCAATTCTCCATGGATTTGCCTAATTATTTTTTAAACCTATCTATGCTTCTAGCGAAGATGTAACAGCCTTTACATCTTGTGGCAATGGATTCCATAAGACAGTTAGGAATCATGTGAAGGAATACTTTCTTTTTACTCTTTTGGCTTACCTATTAGTGCAGGTATGTAATCTTGGGCTCTGGACTTAATGGTCTTACTGGGGGTGGGGGTGGGGTTTGGGCTTAGATCATATTGTGTATTACTTCAGTTATTTCAATATGTGGTAAGTTAGCCTTGCTGTTTTGGGGGTCCCTCCTCATTCTGCTGAGTGGGTCCCTGGACTTTTGTCCCAAAGTCCTACCATGAGGGTACCAATGATCGTACCTGTATCTGGGGTGACCTAGGACTATGAGAGCTGGTGGGCAGGGGGAAGTATCTCTCTACCCTTTCTGCAACATTCAGAATGTTGAATTGTACTCTGGAAATTCAGAATTATAGAAGCCTCTAATTGGTTTTCCCTTTCTGGAAATGCGCTCCAACCCCTTTATCATTTTAGTTGACCTTTTCCAGCTCCAGCACCTTCTTTTTGAGGTGGGCCTTCACAACTATATCCAGTATTCCAATGGTGGCTGCATAATAAATTTACAAAATGGCCTTGTGTTGTTGTGACCATGTTGCTACACTGCTCTGCTCATCTCAGCAATGTCTGTGGGCTGGGGCCAGCTAGGCAACCACAGAAGAAGCACACTCAGGCATGCAAAACGCTGCTTGGGTTGGGGTTCAGACTGAACTCAACAGCCTGGCGCTGGAGTTAGGCCTAGTGGTAGGTTTGGGGAGGCCCTCAGCAGCAGCAGTGGCATCCCATGGTGGCGGCAAGGTGGCAGGCATAGCAGCAGCTGCCAAAATAAAGCTGGTCTAGCCAGTCAGCGCTCCTGTCGGCACCTGCCATTTTAAATCTCCCACAGCGCTTCTGAGGCAGCCCTGACGCAGGCCAAGATGGCAAAAAATGACTGGGCTGTTCTTTATCTGGTTGGTTAGCAATCCTACTTGGAGTGCTACAAAGAATTAGGAAAGGAATGGCTTCTCCATAGAGGTGGGCCCCATCCCCAGGTGACAGTCTACCTCAAACTTCCATGTCCCATAGACCAACAAAGGGGACAAGTGGAAGCTCGCTCTCAGGACAGACAACCTGGACCTGACACATGCTGAACTTCAGTGGCCCCATTAGACATAGGAAAGAATATTTTCCTAGCAAATATATATTGTGGTTTGACAGCTAGAAAACATGCTACTGCTGAAATGAAAAAGAGAACTGCTATAACATAGTGGCTAAAGCTGCAATCCTGTGCATGTCTACTCAGACAGAAGTTCCTTTAAGTTCAATAGAACTTACTCCCAGGTAAATGTGTTTAGGATTGCAGCTAAGAATCCAGATGTTCCTTGTGTTGAATCTCACCTCTGCCATGAACTTACTACGTGGCCTTAGGCAAGTCATTGGGTTGGATCCAGATTTAGTCTGGATCAACTGCACTGATGGAAGTGGACTTCCCCGCCCCCCTCCTTCCGATAGCAGCCTCTCCAGCTCCCTGAAAATGCTACACAGTGAGTCAGGAGACCCTGCTGAAGAGGAGTGAGTTGTGTTATGCGTTATGGGAGAGCAGGAGATTCTCAAAAATTGCAGAGGAACCGTCCTCTCACAGAAGGTTCCTTCCTCTCACAGAAGGCAGATCCTGGTTCCAAGCCCATTATTTCTCAGCCTTAACCACCACCACCACCCATCCACAATATTGGGATAATAATTAGGCATGTGCTTCTGATTTGGACAAATCTTGAATCCCAAACTGAATCAGGCTGATTCAGACAGATTCAGAGATGTCCGACTTGAAGTGGGGCTCTTCCAAAGTGGACCGAATCCAAATCCAAACACTTGTGAAGATTCAAGATTTGGAGGGACAATGCATCTCCTAAGATTGATACATTTTCTCCCAATCTCTCTCTCTATTGTTATTATTTATTTCATTTCTGTACCACCCAATAGCCACTCCCTGGGCAGTTCACAGAAATTACAAACCAAAAATACAAATTCAAAATAATAAAAACATAATATAAAATCTTTAACATACAAAATTTGAAAGAATTTAAACAGCTGAAGCAGTTACAGTAAGATACAGGGCCTGATGAAAACAACTAACACAAATGCCCCATCATATGCTATCGAATGTATGAAAGTAGAGGACAATTTTAACCTGACGCAAAAAAATGACAGTGTTGGTGCTAGGCAGACCTCAGCGGGGAGATATAAGGAAAACACCGGGGTGGGGAGAGGAGGGAGGGGGTGTAGCTTTGTTACTGACAGCACTAGCGTCTAATCATAGTGAATGATTTTACCACGGTTCTCCAATCCCCAAGCTTTGGGGGAGGGACGTTGAAGTAATATATCAGGGCTCTTTGATGGTTCTCTCTCCCAGAAGTAGGAACCATCAAAAGAGTCAGTGGGACCTGGGAGGGTGTCGCCTTGGGTGGCTGCTTGGAAAATGTTGGATGTTCAAGTCAAGTTGGATGCTCCACATCCATCATCCACCCCTTTCCTATTGCACTTCATGACCTTGGTGCCAACTGAGCAGAAAACAAAAAAGTCTTAAACTGTTTTTCATTCATCATAACTACCTGGCCCCTTTACCTATCATTCTGAAATTTTGCAGGTTTCTTGCCTGGGGGCATCTCTATGACATATGCCATTTTCATTCAAATTGCCATAAAACCCATGGGGGGGGGAATAAGGTGGAAGAAATCATTCCCCCCCCCAAATTTGAACACTCCCCTTCTGCAAAAAATGCTGTACCTATCCTTCTGAAATGTTTCAGGTTTCTGAACTAGGGCCACCTCTATGAAATATGCCATTCTCAGAACAATTGCCCACAAAAAATCGTGAGGGGAAAAGCGTATTCTTGTTTGGAAATACCTAAACTGTAATGGCTGCTCTTGCACAAAGTTCCTACACCTATTCATCTGAAACTTGGTGGGCTTGATCCCCTCAGAAGGGGCAACTGTTCTTGCAAATTTAATCCAATTCTGCCAAGAAATGTAAAAATGTTATTGGCCATTTAAAAAAAAAGTTAAAGTTTTTAACCAAAAGTTAATTGGTGCTCAAAGAAACCTGCACCAATTTGTCTGTTATTTGGCAGTCATAACCCCCTCATAAAGGACTACTAGGCTTGTAAATGCCATCCAATTATGACAAATGGAAAAAAGTTATAGCCATTTGTTGATGCCCAATGATAGTCAATGGGAAGCATGAAGATTTGGATTTCTGACTAGAAATTTGGATTCGGATCCTGGTCAAAATGTGTGACTTCTGAATTGGTCTGAGCCAAATCAGGCTGTTTTCTGAACTGCTGAATTGGGATACAAACCAAATCTTGTGGTCGGTGTACATCCCTAATAATAATACTGACCTATATTACAGGCTTCTTGTAAGGATTACAACCAATTAATGTATGTGATGTGCTTTGAACACTCAAAAACTCTGGGAAATGGTCAATAAATAATAAATATTATACTAATTATTATTATTTTAAATGTGGAATTTTATATTTTATTGATTTTATTGATCTTATTTGTTATAAGCCACCTTGAAGACTATTTTAAAACTCCCGGGCAGGATATATACATTTCAAAAATGAAATAAATAAAATATGACATAAACCATGTTAATCTGTTGTTGTTTTTATAATGAGGCCCATCTTCTTACATGCAATAAGTTTAAGTAATGGAGTTATTAAGCAAACTGTAGCTCCTGAATTCATGAGCAGGTTTAATTTAACACACACACGTATGAAAATGGCAACTCACCAGATCCAAAGTTCCTAATAAATACATGTACTGACTGGTTTAAGAGAGATTAGAAATAGGCTTGTCTCTGAGACTTGGGGGGCGGGGGCGTTAATTAGAGAGAACTGTGGGGGAAATGGCTGCACCTACATTTTTCTTTAGCCCACTAGTTTCAGCTGCTGAAATGTAGTATACACATTTTTGTGTACTTAGTGAAGTCTGACTGACTCCAAATAAGTGCAGTCGTTCGGAACGCTGCCTTCTGTTGCAAGTATTTGATCAAACTGGTTTTATTTTTAATCCCTGGAATGTAATTTCAGTTTGCAGAACACACCAGCCAACTGTGCAATAAACATAGCCTTAAACTAAGTACATTGGGCCAGTTTCGAAGATTTTTTGCAGCATTCATTAAAGAAAAGATATCTTGAGAATGCACCCTTGATTTGTACATTGAATTTAAAAAACAATGGTGGACCACAGGGATTCTAGAAAATAGTATATGCAAAAGTGAAGTCAGCCCATGCATGTTCTGTAATCAGCTGAAAATGCTTGCTTTCAGTGAAGAGAAGGTTTTTTGTTTTGTTTTCTAATTGCCAATTGTTGTTGGTAGCTATTAGCTACAACAAACCTCAGAGAACCCTTTCACCAGTGGAGAGGAGCTCCTTTAACCGGGCGGCCTGTTCAACCTGGAGGCCCTCAGCATGCCTGCAGAAAGCTCTGCAGGTGCAGGATTCCTGCCAGCGGTGTTTCCGCCAGCCAGAGACCCTGAAATGGTATTCTAAGGGTGGGGGCTGCCTTGGATGTGCTGGATCCAAAGCCCCTTGGCTCCCTGAGGAGGCCTCTGGATTGGGCCCTTCACCTATGCCAGCCTTGAATTGTCATAAGAAATCCCCTTCCCGTTAGTTTTGACAAGAGGGATTTTTTTTTAAAAAAAAAAAACCTCTGCCAGAAAACAAAATGGGGGGAAATGCCCAGCCAGCAGGGCTTTGGAAGTGGCGAATCGCCATACACAAAACTCCCACAGCTCACCTCACTTAGAACTGCGCTGAGAGCTTTGAAGCTGACTGGAAGAAGGTCCCTTGCAGGGTTCTAAGGTGAGATGGTTTGCTTTTGGTGGGGGTGGCAGGGGAACGATGCTGCTCGACAGAATAGTAGCATCTTCCTGAATGCTTGCCTGCTCCCACGGTTTCAGAGTGCATATTTATAAATGTTCTGGAACAAAGGAATGTCAAAGGCGTATCAACACAAAATTGCCAAACTACAATTCATCAAGAGATTCAGTTCTATATCCTGTGATTTGAATAAGACAAAGGGCTTTTTTTAGAATCACACTACATATATTGATCAGTTGACCACTGCAATTACCAGAGGGGTAGCTGTTGTTAATGTCAGGATTCCCTTTGCCCTCACTGATCTTCAAACTCCGAATCAAACACAGACAAGGGGCTTCAATCTACAGCTTTTAATTCCATTACCTCAAAGGGTCATACAGATGCAAATTCTCAGTGACTCTCAGTCTGCAAGGAAATGCCTTCAGGGGGTTCAAAAGGTAGCTCCGAAAGTTGCCCACAGTTTGAAAGAGAGGCAGGCTCAGTAGCCTAACTTAAGGGGTGGGGGAGGTCTCTCACTCTCTTGTGAGGCTTCTAAGCGTCGCTGTTCACGCAGGGCCAATCGGGAAGACCTTCTAGGTTCTGCCCCGGCCTTCTCCCTCTTGGCTCTGCGTCTGCACCTTGCATCTATTAATTCAGACTCGCCAAACACCACCTCTTCCTGTTCGCTGTCTCTCACGGGGGGGTGGGGGGTGGAGAGAGACCTTTCTCCTGCTGGACCTTTGAAACCTGAGCAGCCTGCCTATCCATGTCTGCACTAGCCTGGGAACATACCTCCCCTATGTCTGGCGGTTCTTCTTTAGAATCTGAACTACTCTCCTACTCCCTGCTCTCAGATGCACTCCTGACAGTTGGTCTATTGCAGCAAAAACAACAAAGAGTCTTGTGGCACCTTAAAGACCAACCAATTTATTCTGGCATAAGCTTTCATGGACACTGTCCACTGCATCAGATGAAATGGACAGCATCCACAAAAGCTTATGCCAAAATATATTTGTTAGGCTTGGGGAGAGCAATCCTACAGCCCCTAGACAGTGTCTGTGGGGGGGCATAGGATAGTTTGGATTCCTAGATCTGAGGTTTGAATCAGTGCTCTGACCTCGGACCCAAGAGTCCAACCTCCTGTCCCCCTCACAGCTGGTGTGGAGAGAACTGTGCCAGCTGCCTCTCCCAGGTCGCTTTTGTGACCTTGGAGGAATGGTACAGGGGGCATTCCTGTAGGTGGGGAGGGGAGGGGAGGGGACGGGGGAGGTCAGCTTACGAGGAATCCTCCAGCCTCCCCAGTCTCCTTCCTTCCCCCTCCCCAACACCTCAGCTAGATGGGCAAAAAAGCCCATCTAGCTGAAATTCAGAATGGGAGGAGCACAGAGGTGAAGACTGCCTCCGCTGCTCCTCCCTCTCTGCATTGGATGGCCGTAAGCCTCCAAATACAGAGGCTTATGGCCATCCCCATAGGACTGCACATAAGGAGCTACAAGGTCTTTGTTGTTTTTTTTTATAAACAGGCAGAGATCAGAAAAAGAGCAGTTCTCTTTTTCTACAAATTAAACACTATCCCTTCCTTCCTTCCTTCTTTGATGCCATTCTGATGGCATGGTCCAAAATAAATTTTGAAACTTTCAAAGTTAAAATGTTGTAAGAGTCTTCGTGGCACCTTAAAGACTAACCAATTTTTTTATGGCACATGCTTTCATAGGTTAGAGTCCACTTGTCTGATGCAAGTCTATGACAAAAGTAAACTGGAAAAACTCAAGACTGCTCTGATAAATAAACACATCAGTAAACTTTGAGACCAGGTCAATGTACTTTCCCCTTTCTGTATGCTCACACACCCCAAAGAGCTTCAGAGACTTAACAAGTGGCCACATCTAAGCCAGGCATTGACCACAGAGAATTCTGACACTCTCCCAGAGACAGGCAGAGAAAACTAGGAAGGGATGTTTGCTTTTTATTGAGATTGCCCATCTGATTATTAAGGATCAGATCTGTTACTTTAATTAGTCTTGCAGTGTAGAGCTGTGTCCAAAGGTATCTCTCCAGAGTGTACCATTGGTAGTTGGATACCTTGTATTTTTTGGGTCATTTATAAAGTTAATGAAGTGGTACCATGTTGCTACAAAGTCATTTCTTATTGTGCTCAATAAGCTTTAAGCCAGTCATGGGGAATGCTGGGAGTTGTAGGCCGTTTTTCTGTCTAAACATGCATAGGATTGCACCTTTAGTTAATTTTTCTGCTAATACATTGTTTCATAAATTATAATTAATTTATATTATAATTTATTTCTATTTCTATTGCATATTTCTATTGCAAGGTTGAGATTTCCAGGTTTCAGCAATAATGTGTCGTCCAGCCACCAATAAAAATGTTATCATTTCCTTTCCAGGAAGGGTTTCATTATCATCTTTAAAAATAGTTAACAGAGCTGGTTTACGGCCTGTAACAATTTCCGTGCTCAATACATTCTAGGAAGGCATTGTTGAACTGCTCCTTCCATTGTTTATATCTGCTTATCTGTCTTTAGCTGTTAATTGTCCCTGTGGCTGCTCCTCCCCACTCCCAGCCTCTAGAGACAATTAACCAATAAAGGAGAGATAAGATGACAGAGATAAAACAACCAGATGGAGAAAGGCAACCAGCAGCTCTAAGATCCCTTCCAGGGGAACCTTCAGAATTTTCAGTGGTCAAAGCCTGGCTTACACTAGGTTACGTTCTGATGCAATTGATGTAGTGCTTTTCTACATGAGGCCTTTAACCTGCACTGTTTCCAAGGCTTCTGCTTCTGGATTCTTTGCAGGATTAAGATCTGCTCCTTTACATGTGTTTTTTTCTGGAGTTTTTCTTTCTCTGCCTTTCTGTATGTTCCACTACACAACCACTAGGTGGTGCTGTGGTATAGCAGAATTGCACAAATAGACAAGGCTTCTGTAACACCATTAAGAAAAATACCAGACTTTCCTCATTAGAAAAAACAACACAAGATAATGGTTGCAAAGCATGGGAGAGGCTCTAGGGGATGACAACATCATGTAAAGGACCCACAAACTACCATGAGTGAGGAATCAGGAGCACACAATAAAAGCCTCATGAAGAAAAGCTCATGATGTGCAGCTAAGCTCTTAGACAGACACTGTGTATGTAATGCTATTTATTTAAAATATACTTCACTACAGCAAGCTTTGTTGACTGTTGATACTTAGGCATATTCTTTATACCTGTGTTTACAGTGAATGCAATTTAAAGCTGTTAAAATCAACAGTCCTTAGTTAACATTTGTAAGGGCTGTTTCATGCTATTCATGACAGCTTACACAGTACCAAATGTCAGATTTGCAGTCACCCAGGGAACTATTAATGGCTTGCTAAAGATGCTTGAAGGTTTGTTGTTGATGTAAAAGAGATGTCATAAACTCTGTTATGGTGCCCCCAAAAAGAGTTGGAAAGAGCTTGCTGATAGAGCTAGAAAGAAATAGAGTCTACACCCAATGCCATTTTTATTGAACACTTCCAGTCTGAAGTTGAACTGATTTTCCACTCTCACATCCAAAACAAAGTATAGGGTTTTCTCCACAGAGATGCCAAGGCTTAGAGGGATGCCAATCTACCCCCCCTAGAGAATCACAGAAAATGGCACCTTTTAGTTCTTACTAGAAGTTCAGGCTGTGTGTCACTCTAACATTTTTTCTATCACTATTATTTTGCCCATACTTCTACGTACCAGGCAGGGGCTGGCTACCCCCAATTTAACTTTCTTTTCCATTAACAGAGAGCCTGGCAGGGAATAGTAATGCCCATTAATTCCCTTTCTCAAGGATTTATTTGCCTGGGACACAGCCACTCTGTGGCTCTTATTCACTAACCAAGGGGGATAATGTTGATGAAATTGGAGAGTGCCCTGCCCTGCCACCTTGGAATAAATTGGATTGCCCATCTGACTGGCTGCCACCTTCTGTTGCTCTTAAGGAGATAACTGGCCAGTGGCCCGAGCCACTGAGTATGTGTGATAGAGCATGTGCAGTGTAGCTTTCCATAATCACTGAATAAATAGTTAAACTATGGAATTCACTACCACAAGTTGTGGTAATGGTCACCAATGAAGGAAGCTTCAAAAAATAAATTCATGGAGGGTAAAACTATCAGTGGCTACTAGTCATGATGGTTACATTACTGCCTCCAGGATCAAAAGCAGCATGCCTCTGAATACCAGTCACTGGGGAACTGTAGCAGAAGAGGGCTATAGCACTCATATCCTGCTTGTAGGCTTCTCATATGGAGGCATCTGTTCTGCCACAGGATGCTGGATTAGGAAGGGCCAGCATAAAGAGTAGGCATGGTTGGGCACCTGCCAAGGGCCCACACCCCAGCAGGGGCCCACTGACAAGAGTCCCCTGGAGTTGCTCCTCCTCACCATTACAACCTTCGTGTTCACCTACCTCTTGCTCTGGCCCCCACAATGGCAGTGGCAAGACGGAGGAGAGGTAGATGCCACTGCCTACTCGCTTGCTGGCTCTCTGCCTGTCAAATAAGCAAGTGGTACCAATAATGAGAAAGAGGAAGAGGAGCAATAGTAAACGGCAACAGTGGTGGTGAGAAGGAGGACTCACTGAGGAAGGGGGCCCCATTGAGGGTGTCTTGTCCAAGGGCCCTCAGAAACCTGGTGCTAGCACTGATTAGGTAGGCCTTTGGTCTGATCTAGTACAGTTCTTCTTGTGAGTTGCAGTCACAACAATTGCTAATCTGGGATTACAGATAAAGGCTTCCAGAGGGAAAGGAGTGGTTTATAGGCAAGTTTCAGCCCTTTCCCCCACTCATTTTATAAATAAAACATTGCCCAGCAGGGAACCTTTCTATGGCCTGGCACCAGTGTTTAGATTGGCGGCTAAGAACTTGTCATAGTTAATCTCCTTTTACCAGGCTTTTGAAAAGCAAAGTACAGCATGGAAAATAAATTGTTTCCATAGTATTCCACCCAGAGAACACTGTTTATTAGGCGGATTAAAAATAAAATAAATAAATAAATAATGTAGTGTCATAGCTAAGTGTTAAAGTAGATATTGCTTCATTTACTTCCTTATGTTCTCTAACTATGCCTTTGAAGTCCATACAAAAGCAACTGTGGTAGGGGTGGTAGTGGAGGGCCTTTTCGGATTGGGACTATGCAGGGTGCTATTGCTCTCATGTCCTGCTTGTAGGTTTCCCGTGGGCAACTAGTTGGCCATTATGCGAACAAAATGCTGGATTAGGTAGACCCTTGGTCTGATCCAGCATGGCTCTTCTGTTCCTATATTCTTAGGGGTGGGGGGATTTTCCACAGAATTTTCTTACTGAAAATCACCCCCTTCCAAGCTGTTCACCCTCAAATCTACTAAAAGCAGCAGGTTGAGGGAGGCAGGAGGAAAAAGCAGCGACGAGGGGGGATTTTCGCTGGGGAAATGGTGCTGAGGGTAAAGGTTATGTTCCCTTCCTGTGCACTACAGTCCCAATCTGGATAGCACACACACGCACACGCATGCACAGTTGCTTTTGGTTTTAAAAAAAAGCTATGGAGAATGCCAGGTATGGGGTTTCAAACTCTGAGACACATTAAAGTAGTAGTTTGAGCCTAAGACTAATAAATAAAATAAATGGGACTCAGGATGTTGAGGGAGAGCAGGACCATTCCCCTAGCCCTGATGAAAGTCTCCCCTCATGAATACTCCCTCCTCAGCTGTCACCACCACCAGCCATTCTAGAGGGCTGAACTGAGAGAGGTGAAAGGGAGAGAAGGGCCATTCTACCAGCCCTGCTAAAAAAAATATTCCTCCCCCCTTCCCTCTCCATTCCTTTTTCTTTGTGTGTTGTGTCTTTTTAGATGGTTAAGGTTGCGGGCAGGGACTGTCTTGTACAATTGATTATAAATAAGCCACGCTGGGAGACTTTTTGGCTGAGGAGCAGTATAAAAATACTTCAAACAAATACATAAATAATAAGATGAGTGTGAGCTGCAGGCCTCGACGTCCATGGCTCAAATCTCACAGGTCTGAACTCACTAAGGGAGCAATCCTATGCATGTTTAGACAAACCTCCTACAACTCCCACCATGCCCCAGCCAGCATGGCTGGCTAGGGCATGCTGGGAGTTGTAGGAGGTTTGTCTGTCTAAACATGCATAGGATTGCACCCTAAATGACTTTAGGCAAGCTGTTCTCTCAACTTACTAGGCTGAGTAATATGCCCCCACATCAGCAATAAAGGTACAATAGTACTAACCTATTTCTCAGGCTTGTTGCATGACAGATTACTAAAATGACTCAGTTTGAACATTGAAAAAGTATAATACAAGTGCCAAGTATTATTATTCTACACTGAAGTCGCCACTGAAGGTCTTTTTCAGTCAAGCAGCTATCATTTCTCCTTTGGCAATTATGTAATAACAGTCCATCATGACTTTTATTTTATTTATAAAACATGTTAACCACTTCTCCGTTTAAAAATGCTTAAAAGGGTATACAACAATGTTTAAAACCCAGCGTATTGTAATGTACTGTGAGATTTTGTGCAGCAAGGAAGCCTATGGTAGAGATTGGCTCAGCTGCCTGGCTGTCACAAAGGGACGGAGGAATCCGAAAAATCTTGACATCCATTGGCTGAGTTTATTCTGATCTTAAAGATCACTGATTGTCATTTACTAAACTGTTCTGACCCCTACAGTTTCTGGCTGCCATTGGTTTGTCAGGCAATGGAGAGGTGGAAGGCAGTCAGAAGGACGTAGGAACTTAGAGGTGGAAGAGGCAGAGGCCCAGGAGGAATGAGATGAAGAGAAAGTGCCCAAAACAAGAAGGCTTGACAGGTGAAGGAAAACCAAAAAGAGACAAGACAAAGGAACTGTGAACGTGGTCACGATCTGTAGAGGTGGGGAAGGCTGAAAAGTATATGTTAATCTGAAATAACCAGCCGGATCTGAGGGCCTCTGGTATTCATAAAATCATCATAAAAATCAACCAAACCTGAAACAACAATAGCCCAGTTCAGGCATTGACTTGAAGGCTTAAAGTGAGTAGAGGGTCAGGGCTGTGCATGCTGGCTCCGCCCCCTGTGTCTCTGGGAGTGCCGGCCCCACCCACCTCAGTTCAGACCTTGGGGAGCTTTTATCCTGCGACTGAGAATGCCCTTTGTTCTGTTTTTACATAGATCGCAGATAATGAGCTATCAAACTACCCCCTTGTGTTCCACTTCAATGTCCTCTGTGAAAAGACTTAAAGCTGCAAGAAGAGGAGCAAGATCAATGAAAGATAATGGAAGACTCAGATACAGGGAGAGGTGGGCGGGGAAAGGAAATGCGTGTAAAGGGAGTCAGTGGTGATCCTGCATTTAAAACGGAAGCAGAAAGCCCCATTTTAAATGCAGGATTTTAGGCTGGTATAGAAATGCCCCTTGCCAGGTTGAATCAGTAAGGTCTGAAAGGGAGTTCTACCCACGTTCACTTGAACACGAGTAGAACTCTCCACGCGATTGGGAGCCCTGATAAGTCTCTACACACTTTAAGTCCTCCAGTGTTTAGGTGAATGCCTGAACAGGGCTAATGAAAGCAGGGCATCCCAGCCAGATTAAAACCACCCAATAGCTCTAGACTGACTTCCACATGACAGAGAAGTCAATTTTTATACCCACACTACCCTTTAATTGCTGTTTGGTGAACTCTACTTGCCCTCAAACTGGCCACAGGATTCCTCTATGAGCCAAGGCAAAGAGGACCTGTGGGCGGCTAGCAGGACCACGCCTCGTTTTCTCATGGCCCTGGCAACAGGCAGGGACTGGAGACTGTGCAGTATCTAAGGGATTAAGCAAAGGCCTTGAAACCGATCCAGCCCATTCAAAGCGATGGGAAGGAGGCTGCTTCTTTGGCTGCGCGTCTGCCACAGGTATTTTAGAAGGATTATTCACTGAAGCGCTTTGTCACGATGTCATGGAAAGGAACACCCAGGCTACAGAGAAAGTCAGATTGTTTTGCTGCGCAGGTCTGATAGCTCCCGCAGTTCTCCATGTTCCTCTTTGTCCGGAGATAATGGAAGGCATTAGAGCTCCCCTTTTCTGATGGACTGGGCTGTGTTCACTAATCATTGTCAGTGCATTTCCTGCGAGCTCCGTACACCTTTTATCCGATCAACAATACATGAACTTTTCTGACTCCAAGGGATATAATGGAGTGGATTTCACAGCAGAATTTCTGTACATGACAAGATTCATTTTTCTTCTTCTGGAAGGGAGGTTTAAGAATGAATGAAACATGCGGTTTTCCTTGTCATGCGTCACATCAGGCATGTCATGGACAAGTTCAGTATTAAATGAACCAACCTTTAAGGATCTAAGGATCTAACTTGCGGATTTTTCATCATGCATTCACTTCTAGTCAAGCACTCATGTTGACAAGACTCTTGGGCGGTACTTGTTTCCTCCCCTGAGCAGCAGCCATGTTGGTGCAGGAAGTACATTGTCTGGCCCTGATGTGCAGGGCTCCTGAAATGACCTCCACAGCACCTGACGTTTCTATTGTACCAACGGAATTATCTTCAGTATCCCTCACCCACCCACTTTAGGGCACAATCCTAGGGAATGCTGGGAGTTGTAGGACTTTTTTCTGTCTTAACATGCATAGGACTGCACCCTAAGTCTCATGACATGCTTACCTTGGAGTTAGGCAGATACCTTCTTTCCACTCAGTTGCCCCACTGCCATGTATTACATTTATTACTCAGCTGCCCCATTGCTACTGCCATCTAGTGTTTTTCTGTTTGCCCCTCATTCTTTTCTATGCAGCTTTTGGCAATTTTAGGAGTATAATCTTAGATGCAGTTTTATTTCATAGTGGAGGACACTTTATTCAGGCCCTGCTTGAATAAAGTCCTTACAAATTTGCCCCATGGGGCAATCCCTGGTTCGTGGTATTCTGCCCACCTTCTTGAATTGAATAGCCCAGTCACTTTATAAGTAAAAGCACACAAAGTTTATTTAAAAGGCATTAAGACAAAAGTAAAGAATAGGTACCATGGAACCTTGAGACAAAGTTTAGAACAAGAGGAAGAAAAGATATGCATCATCCATTACAGCTTTCTGCTAGCAGAGGTAACCCCCTGCCAAGAGTGATCTCCCTTAATATCTTGCATTTCCTTAAATATCCCATTCAGTCAGTGTATCAAACTCGGTAATGGTGTGCCCTGAAATTGAATTGGCTTCTGTTCCTATGATATTCCAGTCTATTCCCGTCTACCTGTGCCTCCCGCCTACGTAATTTGTTTGTCCTAAAGTTTCAGTAACCGTCACCGCACCCAGGTTGCCCTTTAGACTTCTAGGCCACAACACCGCCTGATTGCCCACTTTGTAACTATTTTCTAACTATTTCAAGTCAGCAGATGACTATTTCTTGAACCTTCCTAGGTTCCTTGTTTTGTGGCCTTCCATGGCTTTGCCATCTTATCCTGCTTGGGCTTCTTGGCCAAACTTATGCTATAGCAGTACTGTAAGGCTTTATGATATGCTTTCTGACCAATATCAAGGTTATATGCTAGCAATACGACTTAACGATTGAACAACAAAAAATGATTAACAGGGTAACTAAGATGTGATTAGTAAACAATGCATGCTTGTATATAAGGTTTTATGTACCTCCATTTTCCTTCGCAGTTATTGCAATATGCACATGCAAAGACTGGCAGAGCAACTATGAGGGGCAAGAGACACACTGAGGGACAAACGTGTCAGATCGAACAGCAGGCTGGCAAACCTACTTGCAAGCAAATTTACTCCTATGTAGAACTCTATTTTGCCATTTCAAACAACAAGCATGAAGGGGACCATGTTCCTCGCAGTATCTGCCAAGGCAGACCATAAGTCCCCAGTGCTCTCTCATCTAAATTAGCCGTTACCCTGCAAATGCAGCCTTGGGCTGCCCAGTACTGAGGGAGGTGAGAAACATCATTGTTTTATGTACAACTTTCCCCAAATGGTAGAAAGTTTGTGGTAGCCACCACACAAGAGATTTAGCAGCCAAGGTCAGGAACCGTGGGCAACCTGTGGCCTTCCCGCTGTTGTTCAACTAGAACTCCTATCAACGCTGACCATTGTCCATGCTAGCTGAGGCTGATGGGAGTAAGTTTAAGAACTGTAACTTTAAGAACTGTAACTAGTTCCTCAATTTGCTTTGTTTCTCCAGCTCCCCCATCCCTTTTTCCTTTTGTGTGGTATCTTTTAGACTATAAGGACAGTCAGAGACTGTCTTCTTTTGTGTTTTTTTGTTTTTTAATTATCTGTAAGCCACAGCCCTGTTCATAAGCTGCATAAAGCATCCTCCTTTCACTGATTTGATGTGTGGGAGTGTTCATAGCATCATCACAAAGCCAAATCTGATTGAGCTAGATAGAAAGTATTGCCCTCACTCTGAATTGGCTTTGTGAAGTTACCATGTAGCTAGATCTGATTGGTTATGTGATGATATCATACTGGCTACATGATCCCTGATTGGCTAGGGAAGCTTGGTTAAACAAAATAAGAAAGGCAGTGAAGGAACTGCCAACCAGGAAGTGGACAGTCCTTGCATAAAGGCAAAAAAGACCAGCAAGGAGGTGGGATCACAGTTTCATTCACCTCCCACCCCAATTCCCATATTTGCAGCAACAATGGATGACTGTGAACATTTGGTGCATCAGTATTAACTTCATGGAATCTCCTCAATTGATAAGACCCGTATAGTGTGGGAAATACTGCTTAACCTATGCCGCAGAGCCAGATTGTTTTTGTATAAATTTCACCTCACAATGCAACAGGACCATTGAGCAAAGTGAGGCAGATCACTTCAGACAGCTGATTTTGGACACCATTAAAGGACTGAAAATAATCAGTTAACTATATTTGAATTTTGTGAATGGTGTGTGTATGTACATGTGCCCCCAATATCCTGGCCCAGAGTCAATTCAGCCCTTCGGCCAAAAATAGTTTCCCACCCCGGCATAAAAGGATGCCATTTGGATTTTCCATCTCAGTCATCAAAATCTCTTGGGCAAGCTCTCCAGTGCAGCAAGCAAATATTGCATGGGAATTGTGGGAATTTTTATTTATTGAATAAGCGGAGATATCTGCTCCAGATCTCTGTTAGTTTGGTACGTTGCTGTATTAGTGTCACAGCATTAGTGAGACACAAAATAAGAAAAATACAACACCTCTCTCCACAAAACCACCATTTCTATTCAGTAGGGCTCTGTAAGATACAGAGTTCTTCACCATCCCCTGCTTTAATTTGTCTGATGAACAGTACTGCATTACTAAAAACTTGCATACTCTTACATAGGGTGGCCAAATGGAGGTTAGGTTTGGGCTCTGTAAAGCTGTGCTTCAGTTCTAGCTCTTTGAAACGTGCAAGCCCATCCGTGATCAGAAGGAAAGTGTGCGTGAGAAGCATTTCCTTAAAATAACTCTTACCTGAAGCCAACATACTGAGGTTCAGAATAGATAAAGTTCAGCATCTTTCCCTGGGACAATTTTTGCTGGTGTAAGATGGAGCTCCTGCACCTTTGACAGTTGTGTAGAAAAGGTAATTCCATCAGGAGTAGCTTGTATCACATGACAACTTACACCTGCTGAAATCCCCTCTTCTACACAACACTTAAAAGTGCAGGTGCTCCATCTTACACCAACAAAAGTTGCTCCAGGAAAAGGTGTTAAAGCTTCTCTATTCTGAATCTCAATATGCTAGCTGCAGATAAGTGTTGTTTAAATGAAAAGCTTCTCGTGCACACTTTCCTTCTAATCATAGGTGGGCCTGCACGTTTCAAAAAGCTAGAACTGAAGCACTGCTTTACTTTAAGGAAAAAGTGAGCTTCAGCACCTCTTCAGAGCAAACAACCGCTCTGGGTTGGCACGGGAGCAAAATGACACTTCTTGGGCTTCACTTAGTAACCCAGAAATCCTGCGAAAACAAGGATGAATCGTCGCTCAAGTCCAGCATGATTGAAAATTGTTGCTTTCCCAAAGAAATCAGCAACATTTATTTCCCCACCATACTTGTTTAGACAAACTGAGGTGAAAGTACCTGACATAAGCTGAAGAGGGAAGCAAGAGTCACAGACAGACATGTATGGGCAGCACAGGAGAGTTGCTTTGCCTTGCAAGATCTGCTGTGTCTCTAGGATTTAGCGCCAAGGGGGGATTTCCTCCCCATGTAAATTCCAGCTTCAAAGGAGGGTTTTTTCCTCTGGATCGAAATAGAGGAGGAAAATGTTATAAAATCCCTCCTCAATGCAGAAGTGCAGCTAGGTAATTTTTGACCCTGGGCCAAATAGTCTTACTCTCACTTCAGGCAGCCGTGTGTATCAATTCAGTTGTGAAGCATACCACTAACATTTCACTTTTCCCATTCCATGCTTTACAACTGCTTCTACACTCGTGACATGTTACAGCAAAAAACTGATAATAAAAAAAAGAAATACTCTGAATATGTGCAGTTTTTTATTTTAAGCTCACTTAGCTCATGGCACCATAATGACAACAAGAATAAAATGGTGTTGGTAAGATTGTATACTGACCAGATAACCAGTCTGGCCAATTCTTGTGCTTAAAACAGCAGCATGATCTGTAGAAATCAGCAGCTGAAGTTTTTTAAAGCATGGCTATAAAAACCATGTCTGCTAATGTCTGCTCATCAAGCTGATATAAAAAGCACAGCTACCAGACTCTGATTGAAAAGTTGGCAACTCTGTTTGTAGTAAACAGCCTCCTTCCAGATAAAGGAAGTGGACTATGAAGGTGTAGGATATACACATACCTCTTATGTCATATCTACAGGTTGTTTAAAGTGTTTGCTTATCTAGATATACATTCAGATACATGGCTTGTCACAGAAATGCTATTGCGTGGTATCAAGTGAAGAGATAGGCATCTTTTACATGGCAGATTGCTTACTGTCAGTGAACCCTGCTGAGCAGTTGATGGTTCTAAAGCTACTTGAAGATGCCTCCAGAGTGGTTTTTGATGTCTGAGGATGATTCTTGATCATTAGTGATTAATGGCTACTCACTATGACACACCCTACTGTACTTGGCTAGAGAGTTACAGTTGCTGGATATATCTAGGTGACAGAAATCTGAATGGTTGCAGAGGGCTGGCAAGAAAGCACTTCAGGGGTGGGAGGGGCTCCAAGAGCATGCTGTTTGCTTGGGTGGGAGGGACTGCTGATGTTTTACAGACTAAACACTGGCTACTGGACATGTGTAAATAAGAAAACCCCTCAGGAGGGAACAGGTCCTGTAAGCCTGCCTTCCCCAACCTCATGCTGTCCAGATGTGTCTGACTACACTGCCCATCACCCCCAGCCAACATGGTTGGCCACCCTGGATGGGGATGATCGAGGTTGAAGTCCAAACTGGAGAGCACCAGGTTGAGGAAGGCTGCTTCTCATCTTTTTGAGGGAAATGGGGAGCCTCACATGAAATAGGCTCATTTACCTCAACAAAGCAAAGAGGCCCTGAGGGTAGGCAACGTCAACTTGGGTATAAACAGGTAAAGACAAAGGCCAGAGTAAGTGCTCCATGCTCCATTGTGCTAAGCTCTCTGCTGACAAAGCTGGAACGCAAAGAGCTTCCCCACTCAAGAGTTGTGGAACTAATGACATTCTTTTTATCCTGAAGTGTTGAGGCTGGGCGCTCTGAAGGCACTTAGCTCCTCAAAGCATACACACCACCCTGCCCAGCCATCCGGAGATGACTGAAGAGAAGTAGTGGTGGCGGCGGCAGCAGCCCAGGTACACTCCCCCTGTTGCTTACAACTGAAAACACTTAATGCGCCTAGAGTGCCGAGTGTGGCAGACCATAGCAGTGTTGTTACAGATAAGGGCTTCGAAGGGCAGGTGCGGATGCAAAGAAATAACTACACAGAAAGGAGAGGTAGCCAGAAAACTGAAATGGCCTGTGGTTTCAAGCCTACAAGTTCTTTAAAGCAGGGATGGGCAGAGATCAGGCTTGTTGGATCTACCTTGTTTTTGACTAGACCTCCAAGATCCACCAACCAGATCCAGATACAAAAGACATGCACCTACAATGAATGAGCAGGGTGGCTATGTGAGCGTATTCTGAGCCTATGCCTTGGAAATTGTTTGCTGTACCAGAACTAAATTGAGCTCACAGTCCTTTCACACAAAAGTCCACTCCTGGTTACCCACAGCTTTCTTTATTTCAGCAGCTTGATTTCAATGGTAAAAGTCATTTTGTTGTTGCTATTTTTAATCAGTGGGAAGTCGGAAACTCTTGCTGATCTACTGCAAATAATCCAGAGTTCTACCAGTAGCTTCTGATCTACCTTCTGCCTACCCTTGCTTTAGAGTCTTTGCTTTAAAACTGGGGCAGGCAATGCTTCAGCAAAGGGTGCCACACCGGAAGGAGCTGCTGGAAGACCCCTTCCTATATGCATAATATTGCTACAGTGGCCAAGTGGTTTTCCCTCCCCTTGAAGGGCTCCTGTGCTTTTAACGGCTGCATCAGTGGAAGAAAGGCAGCAGGCGCTAGCTAGTGTTTCCCTTTCCTAGCATAGAGAAGCAGTTACGGAGAAAGTGACACCACTTGAATTTCTGCCTCTCATGCCAAAGTTAAAGGAGAGGAGCCATGTTGGAAAAAGGCTGGCAACCCAGTTTGTAGCATCTAATTAATGTATCATTTTAATTGGATATGGCCCAAAGTTGCTAACCTTTGAATTAACCTCTGCAGCTGTGCATTTAACAACATCTTAATCTCTAGCCATTTATTGTGTTTATCACCATGTGATGAAAACCTTTACCTGCTATTTGTGTGCAGGTCAAGCCACTGTTAAAGGCACTGTTAAAGACAACACCCTGCACTGAGCAGGGGGTTGGACTCGATGGCCTTGTAGGCCCCTTCCAACCCTACTATTCTATGATTCTATGATTCTATGACACTGATGCAGAGGCTAGTTGAAAGTTGGCAATCTATCCCATATCATAGGACTTTGACCCAATGCAGAGCTATTTCCCAGGCAACCCACATCTCAGATACATAAATTGCAGTTTCTCCTACTGGGGAGGTGTAACTGACAACTGGATCACATTACAGCTAAGGTGGATCACATCCTGTATATCATGCACCTTAGATGCCATGCAATGAAACTTAGTATTTGACAGTTGACAGCTTATGAGATTTCATACTTTACACCAACTAAAAGCAATGGCCAGGATAGGAAGAACTACTTTAGGTTTGCCTAAGGACTTGGATATACCCAATTGGACTTTTGATTGTATTTATTTAAACAGCATGGACCCATGCTGTCTAAAAAAATTCTTTTTGAAAGTCTCCTCTGTTTTAAAGGCAGTTAGCCTTGCAGTATGGGAACAGGGCTGCTGTTTTACCAAAACATAAGGACCAAAGCTTCTTGGGAGTGTAGAACTAGTTGCACAGTTCTTTAGACTCCAGATGTTAATAAAGATGTTAATAAAGATGTTAATAAAGCACTCACATGCTGAAATAAAATTTAACACTGGAGATTCAAATTCAAAATTTCACATTTGAATGCTGAATGGCCCAAATCAGTCAAATTTTACATATTTCTATATCTTTATTTCAGCTGTACTCATGGACACATTATTCATACACTACTCATATGCTAATGAGGCTTACAATGGGGGGCATTCTGTTCTCTAATGGCAATTTGGGGGCCAGCCATGTATTTTGCAACACAAATTGTCACCCCCTTATGAATGGTCAGACTCCATAATAAAGTTGGGGGGGGGTGTCTCCATGAGCAATTTACTCCAAGCTGGCTGCATTTGGAGGTCATTAGGGATATATGACATTGCCATCATCCAGCAGCCTCCCCGGAGGCTGCTGGATCAGGGAAAAACCGGATTTCCTGAGACTGCTTAAAGTCTGATTCTTTTCCTTGAGTCGGGTTCTCCCTGGTATAGTTGCTGTGTGCCACAACCCCCGACTTTACCTCAGGTACGCTAGCCCTGCCCAGGGGTGTGCCTTTCACCTTGACCCCAGCCAAGGGGTGTTTCCTGTGTGTTTCCTGTCCCTGCACAAACCAGTCAGTGTCTACTCAGAAGTAACTCCCCTTGTACTCAATGAGGCTTGTCCCCTGAATGCACACACACATCAGAATTTACAGATATTCCCCCCCCCCCATTGAAATAGCACATTTTAAAGCACTACTTCCCTTAAGGCCGTAAAGCACTTTCTGGAAACTGCGATTCTCCATTGTTTGGTTTATTGCCATTTGGAAGTAACTACTTCTACCTTTGATCATCCTGATCCTGCGCAGCATCGGGTTAGAAAGGGGGCTGGTTTCCCATCCATTTCCCCTTTGTGTCTTTCCCAGAATAAACATATGTGTGTCTACTTGGGAGTAACTCCTATTGTGGTCAACGAGGCTTGTCCCTGAACTCCGCACTCCTGAGATTCCCATGAACTGAAATAACGCATTTAGAGAGCCTTAATGTCGAAGCTTCGAAACTTCGATTGATCGCAGCGGGGCATCTACAACATAGTGTTCCTTTCATGATTGTCGTGGGGGGGGGCGGGAAGAGAGAGACAAAGAGAGTGATTTCTGTGGATAAGGGGAGGAAACCTCCCAGGATTTTATCAAAGGAGAAAGAGGGGAGAGCCTGGAGGGGGGGGGGGGAGCCTCTCTTATTGGTTGAGCAGCCCCTGCCAGTTATATGACGTTCACCCCACCCAGAAGTATGTTCTGTGAAGTGACTTTTACTGGTGTGATACACTTGCTTGTGGAGCCCTGTGCGGAGCAAAGCTGGCTCTGCCTGTGAATCAGGCTTCCTGCATGGAGCAGGGGCTTGGACTCAATGGTCTTGTAGGCCCCTTCCAACCCTATGATTCCTTGAAAAATCCAGGCAGTCACTTGGCTTTTCCTTCCATCTCCTTCCATTGTTGTGGAGAAACCCCCTTGGTGCCATGTAGCAGTATGGGCTTCCCAGACAACACATTACATACTAGGACTATGTTGAACGTTTGGAAACCACCATTTTTTGTGTGAAGGGGTCCCTCAAAATCTTCATTGGACACCCTCCAAAATAGTTACTTTTTAACATTATTTTTTGCATCTACACCCTACCCCTCTTGGCAGCTGCTTTTGTACCACTGATGCCATTTCTTTGTCCCCCAATCAGGGATCACAGAACCACACAAGGCCATATAATCCCATCAGATATAGCAATATGATGGGATTATGAAACTAATTTAGAGTGAGGGCAACAAGTCTTGACTTTACTTGGAATGGGAGTTGGGGAGGAAGGGATGCCGCAAACACTTTTGCCCTCATTCACAGCCACACCACCCCTGCTTAAAAGTTAATGAAAGGGGATATATTTTGCAGCGGGTGAAAATGTCCGTGAAAAGCACTCCCCAAATTTCAGCTCAACCCTATTACATACAAATATAGATATAGATATATAATACAGTTTGCATACAATATCAAAAAGAGATACCATTGAAGTGTGGAATATCATTATTTCGTACAACGGAGGGAGCAATCCTATGTCCCCTAGACAGCATCTGGGGGACATAGGATTTTTTGGTTTCCTGGCTCTGTGCTGAAGACAGGGCTCCAGGCTTAGAGCCAGGAAACCACACTCTCCACCCCCTCCCCCTCATAGCCCGTGCAGAGAGAACCGCACCAGCTGCCTCTCCACACTTGGTACATGGAGTGCAGAGATGGGGTGGGGGGGGTTGGGTGGCTTGTGTCTTTTCCTGTCACTGCCCCAGCCTCCTTTTCTCCCCCTCCCTGAAGCCTCCACTAGACAGGCGAAATTGCCCATCTAGCTAAAATACAGCACGAGACGCACAAGGCACTTCCCTCTGCATAGGATACTCATAAGCCTCCAAGTTTGGAGCCTCTCACAGGATTGCACCCTTCATAATACAAATGTTTGTGGCTGAATTAACCCATGGACTAAGAAGGCTGCGACACCCACTCTCACTAGCTGGCTCAGATTCCCAATGTTTAAATTTTAAAAAGAGCAAGTCTCTAGCTCTTATAGAACCGAAGATATGAAACGAAATGTTCAGGCACGATTCTGTCCAATTGTTTTGTGAGTAACAAACCAGCTACCACCTTTCCATATGTTTAGCCAATGAAGCCACAGCCATGATTAACATTTTGGGAGCAGTGCTAGCCATAGAGATCAGAGTAACCATTTGCCTGCAGACAGGACTTTGTGGTTAATTTTGCACCCATCTTTCAGTCTACCTTCGTGGAGTAGTGATCACTGCCCATGGAAAACAAGGGAGAACTCCAGAATTTTCATGTAGCTGTGGCTGGAAAGTAGCATATCCAGCCCAAAACAACAGGTAACAGAAACAACAGGAGTTTGCACTCTTTCTAGCTCAGGTCTTATTTCATGGAAAAATATTGGTTTTACCCCACAGCTGAATTTGTAAACATTTTTTTTAAAAATCACTCTGCCAATGTAAATTATACTCATATTGTGTGTGGCGGCAGAGGGGCGGGGTGGAACCATGGCTGAGCATGGGATACGTCAGTCCTGTGCAGTTATGCCTATATTGCTGGGATGGAGGGACAGTATTGTATGACACCCTACAGTGTAGTCCAATGTTGTTATCCATTGTGCTGGTGTGTTCGTTTGCTTTAGGGAAATGTAGTCAGGGAAATGCAGGCCTATACAGGGCATTGCTACATGAGGCTTTTATTGTTGTTGTTGTTCAGTCGTGTCCGACTCTTCGTGACCCCATGGACCATAGCACGCCAGGCCTTCCTGTCCTGCGCTCTCTCCCGGAGTGTGCTCAAGTTCATATTCATTGCATCGGTGATGCTATCTAGCCATCTCATCCTCTGCCGTCCCCTTCTCCTTTTGCCTTCAGTCTTTCCCAGCATCAGGGTCTTTTCCAGAGAGTTTTCTCTTCGCATTAGGTGGCCAAAATATTTGAGCTTCAGTTTCAGTATCTGTCCCTCCAATGAGCACTCAGGGTTGATTTCCTTTAGGATTGACTGATTTGACCTCCTTGCAGTGCAGGGGACTCGTAAGAGTCTTCTCCAGCACCACAGTTCGAAAGCATCAATTCTTCGGCGCTCAGCCTTCCTTATAGTCCAGCTCTCACAGCCATACATTACTACTGGGAAAACCATAGCTTTGATTAGACGGACCTTTGTCGGCAAGGTGATGTCTCTGCTTCTTACTATGCTGTCTAGGTTTGCCATAGCTTTCCTCCCAAGGAGCAAGCGTCTTTTAATGTCATGGCTACAGTCACCGTCTGCGGTGATCTTGGAGCCCAAGAAAGTAAAATCTGTCACTGCTTCCATTTCTTCCCCTTCTATATGCCAGGAAGTGATGGGGCCAGATGCCATGATCTTCGTTTTTTTAATGTGGAGTTTCAAACCAGCTTTTGCACTCTCCCCTTTCACCCTCAACAAGAGGCTCTTTAGATCCTCTTCGCTTTCTGCCATTAGGGTGGTATCGTCTGTGTATCTGAGGTTGTTGATAATTCTTCCGGCAATCTTAATTCCGACCTGTGATTCATCCAACCCGGCGTTTCTCATGATGTACTCTGCATATAAGTTAAATAAGCAGGGCGACAATATGCAGCCTTGTCGTACTCCTTTCCCAATTTTGAACCACTCGGTTGTTCCATGTCTGGTTCTTACTGTTGCTTCTTGACCCTCGTACAGGTTTCTCAGGAGACAGGTAAGGTGGTCTGGTACTCCCATCACTTTAAGAATTTGCCACAGTTTGTTGTGATCCACACAATCAAAGGCTTTAGCGTAGTCAATGAAGCAGAAATAGACATTTTTCAGGAATTCTCTTGCTTTCTCCATGATGCAGCGAATGTTGGCGATTTGATCTCTAGTTCCTCTGCCTCTTCGAAACCCAGCTTGTACTTCCGGTAGTTCTCGGTTCGCATACTGCTGAAGCCTAGCTTGTAGGATTTTGAGCATCACCTTGCTGGCATGTGAAATGAGTGCAATTGTGCGGTAGTTTGAACACTCTTTGGCGTTGCCCTTCTTTGGAATTGGAATGTAAACTGACCTTTTCCAGTCTTGTGGCTGCTGCTGAGTGTTCCAAATTTGTTGGCATATTGAGTGCAGCACTTTAACAGCATCATCTTTTAGGATTTTAAATAGCTCAGCTGGAATACTGTCATCTCCATTGGCTTTGTTGTTAGTAATGCTTCCTAAGGCCCACTTGACTTCACTCTCGAGGATGTCTGGCTCAAGTTCAGTGACCGCACTATCATGGCTATCAGGGACATTCAGATCTTTCCTGTATAGTTCTGTGTATTCTTGCCACCTCTTCTTAATCTCATCTGCTTCTGTTAGGTCCCTGCCTTCTTTGTCCTTTATCATACCCGTCTTTGCACAAAACGTTCCCTTGAGATCTCCGATTTTCTTGAAGAGATCTCTATTCTATTCCCATTCTGTTGTTTTCCTCGATTTCTTTGCATTGTTCATTTAAGAAGGCCTTCTTGTCTCTCCTTGCTATTCTCTGGAACTCTGCATTCAGTTGGATATATCTTCCCCTTTCTCCCTTGCTTTTCGCTTCCCTTCTTTCTTCAGCTACTTGTAAAGCCTCATCAGACAGCCACTTGGCTTTCTTGCATTTCTTTTTCTTTGGGATGGATTGAGTTGCTGCCTCCTAAACAATGTTACGGACCTCCGTCCATAGTTCCTCAGGCACTCTGTCTATCAGGTCTAATCCCTGAAATCTATTCCTCACCTCCACTGTATATTCATAATGGATATGATTTAGGTCATACCTGAACGGTTTAGTGGTTTTCCCTACGTTCTTCAATTTAAGCCGAAATTTTGCAACAAGAAGCTCATGATCTGAGCCACAGTCAGCTCCAGGTCTTGTTTTTACTGACTGTATGGAGCTTCTCCATCTTTGGCTGCAAAGGACATAATCAATCTGATTTCGATATTGACCATCTGGTGATGTCCATGTGTAGAGTCGTCTCTTGTGCTGTTGGAAAAGAGTGTTTGCTATGATCAGCGTGTTCTTTTGGCAAAACTCTATTAGCCTTTGTCCTGCTTCATTTTGTACACCAAGGCCATGCTTGCCTGTTATCCCGGTGATTTCTTGACTTCCTACTTTAGCATTCCAATCCCCTATGATGAAGAGAACATCTTTTTTTGGTGTTAGTTCTAGAAGGTGTTGTAGGTCTTCATAGAACTGATCAACCTCAGCTTCTTCGGCATCAGTGGTTGGGGCATAGACTTGAATTACTGTGCTGTTGAATGGTTTGCCTTGGATTCGTACTGAGATCATTCTATCATTTTTAAGATTGTACCCCAGTACAGCTTTTCCCACCCTTTTGTTGACTATGAGTGCTACTCCATTTCTTCTAAGGGATTCTTGCCCACAGTAGTAGATATGATGGTCACCTAAATTAAATTCGCCCATGCCTGTCCATTTTAGTTCGCTGATTCCCAAGATGTCGATGTTCAATCTTGCCATCTCATGTTTGACCACCTCCAGCTTACCTCGATTCATTGATCTGACATTCCAGGTTCCTCAACAATATTGTTCTTTACAGCATCGGATTTTCTTTTCACCACCAGACACATCCACAGCTGAGTGTCCTTTCGGCTTTGGCCCAGCCGCTTCACTCTTTCTGGCGCTACTTGGAAATACCCTCTGCTCTTCCCCAGTAGTATATTGGACACCTTCCGACCTGAGGGGCTCATCTTCCAGCGTCATATCTTTTAGCCTTGTGATACGTTCCATGGGGTTTTCTTGGCAAGAATACTGGAGTGGGTTGCCATTTCCTTCTCCAGTGGACCACATTTTGTCAGAACTCTTTGCCATGACCTGTCCGTCTTGGGTGGCCCTGCACGGCATAGCTTATGGCTTCACTGAGTTACACAAGCCCCTTTGCCACAACAAGGCAGTGATCCATGAAGGGGATTTTATGCTGCACCTTTACTGAGGCTTCTGCTTCCAGATTCTCTGCAGGATTAAGATCAGCTCGTTCACACATGCTTTTTTCCAGGGTTTTTCTTTCTCTGCCTTTCTATATGTTTCATTATACAACCACTGCACTGTGGCATAGTAGAATTGCACAGTTACGCAAACTCTCATTCTGCCATTTCTAAATAATGCCACACTTTCCTCATTACGAAAAAAAAACCATGATAATAGTTGCAAAGCATGGGAGAGGCCCTGGAGGATGACAACAGTGTGTAAAGGACCTGCAAACTACTGTGAGTGAGTAATCACAAGTGCACAATAAAAGCCTTGCATAGAAAGGCTCACAGCAGCTGGACGGGAAGAAGGAAGGGAAGAAGGCAGAGAGATTTAGGCTGCAATTCTATGCACACTTACCTGAGAACATGTCCTATTGAACACAGTGGGACCTTTTTCTAAGTAGGCATGCTTAGGATTGTGCTATAAGTCTGCAATCCTTCACATACTTACCTGGAAGTAAGGCCCATTGAGTAAGGCTCAGTGATACTTCTGAGTAAACATGTATAGGGTTGTGCTGTTAATAAAAGTTATTTGAGTTGATGATCATGCAGAAGATAGAGGCATATGAGTGGGGCAACTGAGGAGCAAGAGGATGTCTTTTATACATTTTAAATGTTTAATATAGGAATTGGTGTCAGTCTTGAGGATTTAGCCCCCTCCCCCAAGGTCTGTGTAAGGTAATTTTCCAAGTGGGGTGCTGGATGCATCTTGTCTCTAGAGCACATGCATGCAGGGCCAGCCCAAGACTTTTTGCTGCCAGAGGCAAAGAACAAGCAGGCACCCCCTCCCATTCCACGTACAAGAGCTGATTGGACTGGCAGATTAATCTGTCTTCAACACTGGTGATGGGACAGCAACCTCCATTGCACCAGAAGGCAGCAGGCTAATTCAGGGGATGCAGAACAGGATGCATGGGACACAGGTCTCTCTCCAACATCTTGCGGCTGCCTCCCAGCATCTGCCGCCTGAGGCAACTGCTTTACTCTGCCTAGTGGTAGGGTCAGCCCTGCATGCATGCAAATGTGCACGCACAGTAAGGCACCATGCAATGCACAGCTGGCCATTTTACATGCCAGGGTGGGTTATTTTGTACTTTTAATAACACAGTGTAACTAAGACCATTATGTTGTTCAAGTACATCTGTTTTTAAATTAATTTTATTAGATTTATATTCTGCCTTTCCTCCAGAAGCTAAAGATCCCCCAGTTTTATCCTCACAGCCCTGTAAGGAAGGAAGGGAGCATTTGCTGGACCACCCGAGGCAGCAAAATCCCTTGGCCCAGCCCTCCCTGCCTGCCTGCGTGCCTGTCTCTCTCTCTCCTGTCCTGTTTGGCTGTCATGTCTGAATGAGACAGCGGGTCAGACTGTCTCTCTTTCTGCAGTGTGCGTGTTGTTGTCGCTCTACATAAAATAGCTTTCCTTGACTGTGTGTGCGTGTGTGTATACGTACATGCACAAATGTCGTGTCTGAGTTCAATGCTGGGAGGGGGGCATTACAACTTGCTAGCCCCAGGGCCCATCATGGTCTTGATCCAGTCTTGAGAAATGTGAGTTCAGAATGTGGTCCCTACCCTTCAAGCACGGGCAATACAAAATGCAAAAGTAATCCAATGTGTTTATTTGAATTATGTGACACCTATTTGGGATCTTACACTCAACAAGATGAGCCATTACTCTGCGGGTGGCTCCATTCTTCTGCGTTGCCTTCCATTGTTCACTGATGTCAAAAAGATGACATGTGACTCATTCAGAGCAAACAATTCTCAGATGTCGATCCGTTTTTACATATAACCACCAGACATCTTCGAGCAATGCTGGTGATATTCTGATCCACTCAGGGCTAATCCCCCAATGCGTGTACAATTTACGAAGTGCTGCCTCTGAAAGTGCTAAAAAAATATTTGCAGAAGCTTTTACAGCTAAAAATTCCTTCTTCTTTTTTTTGCTGGGCAGGCTGGGAGGAGGAAGTAACCAGTATGAATATTAAGAGGCAAACTGTTCAAGGCTGGGCAAAAGGGGAAAAGCTTAAGGTGCATTATAGTGAATCTGATGACTCATAAACAAGTTTGAGATGTTTGGAAGAACCAGTTGTCAGATAGCCACTTCTACGCTATCTAGCAGAGAGCCAGATTCTTTCAACCTCATTGGAGCAGACAGAAAGTGGAAAGCTTTGACCCAGGAAAGACTGTCTCCAGAGAGGGGTTTGGGTTGGGAGCAGGGTTATGACCTAGAAAGAGTTGCGGGGGGACCTACAGTGCCAGGATTTGGGGGCCCCTCTGACAAGGGACTGTCAATGGGCCCTCTTAGCCTGCAAGAGGCAAGGCATGCAAATGCAATATTTCTCCAACCTTATTGAGTGCTGCAAACAAAATAAGATTAGTAGCCAATGTTGAGGCAGTAAATCCTTTGCCAATCTTGGGGGCCTGGTAAAATATTCAGCTTGGCAGCCCCCTGGAGCCCGCCATGGGAAGATCCCCTTATGACAGTGCTTTATTTCTTTATTTCTTTCATTTTTATACCGCCCAATAGCCAAGGCTCTCTGGGCGGTTCACAAAATTAAAACTACAACAATACAACAGAGAATACAATATAAAATGTAATAGATTAAAACTACAGACTAAAAATACAACCAGAGTAAAACTAGCAGCAGTGCAGATATTTAAAATGCAATAGCAGATTTAAGACAGCAGAGCTAAAAAAACCTGGAACGTTAAAATGCTAAAAATGCCGGGGAGGGGGGAGATTTCCACCTGTCGTCAGAAAGAGTACAACATAGGCACCAGGTGAACCTCTCTAGGGAGTTCGTTCCACAACTGGAGTGCCACAGCAGAAAATGCCCTTTCCCTGGTAGCCACCTGCCTTACCTCTTTTGGCAGGGGCTCCTGGAGAAGGACCCCTGAAGATGATCTTAGGGTCTGGGCAGGTACTTATGGGAGGAGGAGATCCTTCAGATAACCTGGCCCCAAGCCATTAAAGGCTTTGAATGTTAATACCAGCACTTTGAAACGGGCCTGGACATGGACTGGCAGCCAGTGCAGCTAGGAAAGTACTGGCATAATATGATCTCATTGACTAGTCCTCATTAACAATCTTGCTGCCCTGTTTTGGACCAGCTAAAGTTTCCAGACTGTTTTCAAAGGCAGCCTCACGTATAACGATTTGCAGGAATCCAGACGAGAGGTTATCAGAGCATGGATAACTGTAGCGAGGCTATCTCCGTCCAGATAAGGGCATAGTTGGTATATTATCCTGAGGTGATAAAAAGTGCTCCCTGCCACCAGGTTTACCCTGTGCCTGAAGTGACTGTTTTGGGTCCAGGAACACCCCCAAACTATGAAGTTGATCGTTTAGGGGGAGTGCAGCCCCCTCCATTGCTTCTCAAACTATGAGTCCCAAGAGCCTGAACATAATAGCATAAGAAGAGTTGTGCTAGATAAGACCAAAGGCCTATCCAGTCTAGAGGTCTGTTCCCACAGTAGGCACCCAGATGCCTATGGGAAGCTCACAAGCAGGACATGAATGCAATAACACGCTCCCACTCATGATCCCAGCAACTGTCATTCAGAGATATGCCTCCAGATGTGGGACTACAACCCCCCTCATCCCTGACTATTGGCCCTTCTGGCTAGGGCTGAGATGAGTTGGAGCCCATCAACATCTGGAGGGTGACCGGTCCCCCACCACTGCTGTAGGTAATATACAGCCATCATCACTAGTAGGCATTGATAGCCTTATCCTGCATGAATTTGTCCAATCCCCTTTTAAAGTTGGTGCCCATCGCTGCATCTTGTAGTAGTTAGCTATGTGCTGTGTGAAAAGGTACTTCCTCTAGCTTGTCCTGAATCTCCCACCATTCAACTTCATTGGGTGACCTCCAGGTTCTAATATTATGAGAGAGGGAGAACCTATCCACTTTCTCCACACCAGGCATCATTTTGTAGACTTCTATCATGTCTCCCACATCACCTTATTCACTTTTTTTCTATGCTAAAAAGCCCCAAACGTTATAACATTTCCTCATAAGGGAGTTGCTCTAGCCCCTTGATCATTTTCATTGCCCTTCTCTGCACATTTTCCAGCTCTACAATATCCTTTTTGAGATACAGTGACTAGAACGGTATGCAGTACTCCTGACATGTTCCTGGGTGGGTCACACAATGAGGTGCACTCCCCCCACCCATTTCCAGGGGCGTTTTTTCCTTCACTAGGCCAACAGCATACCATTGCTGTTGTGAAACTCCATCAAGAGACAGATTCCCCCACCTTTGCCCCTACATTTATTTCTTTGTTTGTTTAATAAATTTATATTCACTTTTCTATCAAAGTGGCACTCAAGAAAGCTATAACATGTCATGCTTAAATTCTGTTCAAATGCATACTGCCCATAGATATCTATGTTAACATTCCAAATGAAAATATAAACTTGTTCAGTGTTAACTGAAGTGATATTCTTGTGTTTTCTGTTGTAGATGGAGAAACTAGGGCATGAAAGGTGGAGTTTGTTTACAGGTGGATCCTGAAAAGCTGAATAAGGTGTATATACAGCATATATATATCTCCCTCTCTCTCTCTCTCCAAAATGTCTGAGAAACCCAGTGTTGAATTGGTGACTGAGGCCTGGCCAAACACATGAGGTGGTAGAATCCTAAGGTGGTAGAACAGAAAGTAGCACTTCAGACTGTAAATAATATTTAAACAAAAACAAAAACTAGCACAACAGAGAGAGGGTTGCTCTCTGCTGTGCTAATTTTCCACTCAATTGGATGTTTTATTATATAGGGGACCATAGAAAACTGTGATATTCCCTACCACTAAAGTCCATCGTGGTACAACCTCAGGACCCTGGAATCTCATTATCAACTCATTTAGCTGCATATATAGATCAAACTCTTTAAATTACATGTTGTGTGGGATTGGATAAATTAATAATTGGGTGAATAATGCATAATGGACTTATAATGAATACTTTCTGTTATAGTTACTACAGCTTCACACATTGACAGACAAGCAGATTATGCAAATGCATTCAAAAAGTATGTTGTTCTTATGAATCCACCACTAGTAACATGTTTGCATTGTAAGAATAACTTTACAGAACCCGTAATTTTTTAAAAACAACACAATTTGTTTTACCACTTTGTGTACCATTAGGTGGCACCCATCATATGTAATCCCAATGTTCAAAACTTGATATTGAGATTGAATCAAAGGAACATTTTAAAATGAACCCCAGATGCCCATACGCACCAATGTTGCCAGAATAAAATTTTAAGAAGAACAGCGCACTCCTGTACATGTCTACTCAGAAGTAAGTCCCACTGAGTTCAGTGGGAACTCAGGTAAGTGTGTATAGGATTCCATCTTGAGGGAGCACTGTGGATTGGATTGCAGAGTCCTATTAAGTTTTATTTGTTTTAGCCTTCCTTTCCTTGAGTTCAAAGCACTAACGAACTTATATTAATGTTTTAAATGCCCCCCCCCGATGATTGGGGATTATCAGAACTGTAGTCCAACACATCTGGAGGGCGTAAGGTTGGAGAAGGTGACTTCATGCAGTCCATATGGTGAGCATTTTTCAGGTGTTATGACCCTGCTCTGTAGCACCATTCTGCTGAAGCATGGTCAAGATGTCTTCGAGTAAGAAGGTTCTGATGCAATATGAGTAAACTTGGCAAATCTTTGTAAGACAAAGCTAGTGGCAAAAGCCAGGTTTTGAAGAGAGGGAAATGGACAACCCCCACCCACTCCTGCCATCCCAACTGCTGATTGGGCAATGGTGATATTTCTAAACTTGTGCTTGGGCTGGTAATAAACTGAGTCATCGCCAACAAATCCACTACAACACTCCATTCTCCAAAAGGCAGGGCATCCAAAAAATAAACTATTCTAAATTACCATTGGGTGAGACACTGGATGCAAGAAGGAAGTTTTCACTCTTGCAAAATCAGTAAGCCTCAAAGGACAAAAGCAATGCCTGTGGAACATTCATCTGCCAACAAAGCGGAGGGCTCAGTTGCAACAGAGATGCAGTTGGCAACGCTCTTACGTTCTGTCCTTCAACTCACCCAAAGCGATTTCTTCAATGATCTAATAATAAACAGACATTACACAGGGTAGATGGAAATCAGGGACATGAACTCTTCAAATAAAAAAAACCAAACCCAAACCCATAGTACTAAGAAACGGTATAAGGATAGAAGAATGTGCATCTGTCAAATAACCATGAGTCCATCTAGCCCAGTGTTATCTATGGATTAGTAGCATTTCTTCAAGGTATTGGGCCTATAGGTTTCCCCCAGTCTTACTACTCAAAAACCTTTAACTGGAGATGCCAGGGGTTGGATTTGGGGAATTTGGGGATCTGGCACCGGGGAAGTGCCAGATGACTGGAGGAGGGCTAACGTTGTCCCTATCTTCAAAAAGGGTAAAAAGGAGGAACCTGGGAACTACAGACCAGTCAGTCTGACATCAATCCCTGGGAAAATTCTGGAGCAGATCATAAAGCAATCCATCTGGAAGCACCTTGACAACAATGCCGTGATTACTCGAAGCCAACATGGATTTGTCAAAAACAAGTCCTGCCAGACAAATCTGATCTCATTTTTTGATCAAGTCACCTCCCTTGTAGACCGTGGGAATGCTGTAGACATCATATACCTCGACTTCAGCAAAGCTTTCGACAAAGTGCCCCATGATATCCTGATGAGCAAACTAGCTCGAAGTGGGCTAGATGAAACAACGATCCGGTGGATCCACAGTTGGCTACAGAATCGGACTCAAAGAGTGCTTATCAATGGGACCTTCTCAAGCTGGGGAGAGGTAACGAGTGGGGTACCGCAGGGCTCAGTCCTGGGCCCAGTGCTCTTCAATATTTTTATTAATGACTTGGAGGAGGAGGTGCAGGGAATGCTGATCAAATTTGCAGATGACACAAAATTGGGAGGGATAGCTAATACTTTGGAAGACAGAAACAAAATTCAAAGTGATCTGGATAGACTGGAGTGCTGGGCAGAAAACAACAGAATGGCATTTAATAGGGACAAATGCCAAGTTCTGCACCTAGGAAAAAGAAACCAAATGCACAGTTACAAGATGGGGGATACGTGGCTCAACCACACTACGAGCGAGAAGGATCTTGGAATTGTCGTCGATCACAAGCTGAATATGAGCCAACAATGTGATGTGGCTGCAAAAAAGGCAAATGCTATTTTGGGCTGCATTCATAGAAGCATCGCTTCCAAATCCCGGGAAGTACTAGTTCCCCTCTACTCAGCACTGGTTAGGCCTCATCTGGAGTACTGTGTCCAGTTCTGGGCACCACACTTTAAGAAGGATGCAGACAAACTGGAGAGGGTTCAAAGGAGGGCAACAAAGATGATCAGGGGACTGGAAACAAAGCCCTATGAAGAGAGACTGAAAGAACTGGGCATGTTTAGCCTTGAGAAGAGAAGACTGAGGGGAGATATGATAGCACTCTTCAAGTACTTGAAAGGTTGTCACAGAGAAGAAGGCCAGGATCTCTTCTCGATCATCCCAGAGTGCAGGACACGGAATAATGGGCTCAAGTTACAGGAAGCCAGATTCCGACTGAACATCAGGAAAAACTTCCTGAGTGTCAGAGCAATACGGCAATGGAACCAATTACCTGGGGAGGTGGTGGGCTCTCCCACACTGGAGGCCTTCAAGACGAGGCTGGACAGCCATTTGTCAGGGATGCTCTGACTTGGGTTCCTGCATTGAGCGGGGGGTTGGACTCGATGGCCTTGTAGGCCCCTTCCAACCCTATTACTATTCTATGATTCTATGATTTGGGGCCTAACTCATGGAAAAGCTGTGGGCCCTATTAGTTGAAGTAATACTAATAATACCATTTCTAAAGTGCTTTTTTGGAATATTCAAAGTGCTTTACACACATTATCCCATTGATCCTTACATTAACCCTGTAAGTAGGCTAATATTAAAAGTGGCCCAGAACCTTTTAATTTGGAGATCAATTCTAATACATGTATTTGTGCATCTTGATTTTTTTTTAAATTGAATTTGTATCCTGTCATATTACAGAGGCTTATACTGCATTACAAAAGGTTATTTGCAACAAAAACTCAGATAAAAAATATAAAATATAATGGATTCCCATTCATTATTTCCATGACCTCAGCCGCTAAATTAGGGCCTTACAAATTGCTAATTGCAAAAGGAGTATTGAAAAGTATTGTTATGAAAGGATTATGTTACCACAATAGAATCTCCCCTTTTAACTACAGGAAACAAGTCTTACTTCATACCAGAGATATTGGTAGAGAAAGGCGTTGCCATGGGAAGTGGATGCTCCTTGTAAGTCAACCTTTTGTTGTTGTCATCTTCCAGGGTTCCATGAAAGGTATTTGTAACTGATGGGGTTTCATTAATTCCGTTCTTGAAATCTCAAACCCTGTTTTGTTTTTCTTGTGGTTTTGTAATTTTGTGAAAGGCACATATATTAATCGAGTTTGTTTTTTTGATTGAGTAACAGGGGCAAGCAGCTATATATTATTTATTTAGGATGCAATCCCATGCATGTTTAGATGGCTGGGGAATGCTGGGAGTTGTAGGATTTTTCTCTGTCTAAACATGCATAGGATCGCACCTTTAATCTCCTTTACACTTACCCCAGTGTTGCCTAAACTTGTGATAGCTGAAGCACCTCTTTCATACTGAATTAGAATTGGAGGCACACCCCTCTTATATCCAAAAAAGATTTACTTTTAAAAGGTAACAGAGTAAGAACAAGTGGGACTTGCAACAAAATGTTGAAGTCTGGAGTGCTCCTGTTCAGAATACTCCATCCTATTCCCCCTCCCTCTTAGTCTTCCGGTGTTTTTTCTTCAACCTTTCAATCAGCATTCCATGGCCACTGAGCATGCTCAGTTCTAACTGTGCTGACCCCGCCCCCTTTAGTGTTTTTTTTCCTTAAAAAAAATGGTACTTCTACAAGCCTTCTGGTTTCCAAGCTGCTGATATCTCCTCTTTGTATGTGGATGATGCGGTTTTGGCTACATAAGTGATGACACCCACTACTGAACTTCAGAAATAGAAGGAGTAATTCAGTGGCCCTGTTTGCACTTAATGAGAAGCCACCGTGGGTGAATTTCCCAGTGAGGCTTCTCATTGAGACAATGGCTGCCATTTTGAATATTCGGGGCGCACCAGGGATGCACCATAGCTTCTCATTACATGCAAACCTGACAATGGTGGATTTTGGGGGTGGTTGACAAGCCACCCACAACCCTAAATAGTCCATGAGTTCTGGATGGCTTGTCAACCACCCCAACAACCCACCCTCTCTGGTTTTGCATGTAACAACAAGCTACAGCATGCCCCCCTGGTGTGGCTGGAATATTCAAAATGGTGGCCGCCATCACAGCAAAAAGCCCCATGGGGAAATCTACCCATGATGGCATCTAGTTACATGCAAACCAGGTCTCTGCTTTCAGAGGAAATATCCTACTGTGTTTTTCCGTGAATAATTGTTTTAAGTATGCCTCCCAGTTTGGAAGTAGGCAATCCAAACCAGTGACTCATGCAAAGAAAAAACCGGTAGCCTCCTACTAGGGCTATGTTTCCACATCTGGAGTGGCGGAATGATTCAATTATCCTGCTTCCAGCAGAGGTTGATCAGAAGGCAGAACCACAACAATTAATCATGCAGAGATGCAGTGGGCAAGCTCCTCTTTGGATGGGTGCTTTAGGCTCACAGGACCCTTTAACTATTTTATTTATTTATTTTTCACAATGCACCAGCAGTTCTGTCGTGTCACACTAGTGTGCCCTAGCCCACAGTTTGGGATTTGCTGATTTTACCTTGAATCAGCCTTGGGTCTAGTCAGTCCCTGAATGGGAGACTGCCTAGGAATTCCACCTTTGACGAAAGAAAGGAAGAAGAAAGAAAGAAAGAAAGAAAGAAAGAATATAATTGTACCAAATAAATGTTTATCCACAAGGTTGCCAAGTGCATACAATGGAACTGATTTAAGCCAATTGAATTGCCAAGGCATCATTAGAAGCCGAAGAGATTTCAACACCAGGGGCTGAGGAGATTGAGACTGGCAAATAGTCTCCAATGTAAAGGACATTCCAATACATTCTTGTTCTTTTAAGGTATTGTAAGCTTCTTCTAGTTTGTTTAGGGATATACAGCCCTTCTTCGGAGATTACCAAATAGAGCTATATATATAAGAGATGATAGATAGATAGATAGATAGATAGATAGATAGATAGATAGATGACTGTGTGTGCATGTGTGTATCAAGGGAGGCTGGTGGCTCCAATTTTAGTGGGGTAGAGATTCCATTCTGGGTTTTAGTTACAACCATTGTGAAGTCTAAAGGAGCTGTCCAAGGTTCTGGACTCATTGAGTTCAGCACCTTGGATAGCTCCTTTGAACTTTACAATGGTTGTAACTAAAACCCAGAATGCAATCTCTACCCCACCAAAATTGGAGCCACCAGCCTCCCCATATATTTATATATAAAATATTCAACTCCATCCTCAAAACAGAGGCAGCTTTACTATGATACAGTGTGAGACAGCCATCCTAGGTGGCAGATTTTGGCTGTGTGTATTTTTAAACTTTACCCCCCCCCCAATCTTAAATGCTTCCTATGGGGCAGAACTGTGTGGGGGGGAGTCTTGCCCTTCACATAGGATGGCCAGATGCAAAAGAGGACAAGGGGGCCCCTACACCTTTAACAGTTGTGTAGAAGAGGGAATTTCAGCAGGTCTAGCTTGTCATGTAAACTAGACCCATTGAAATTCCCTCTTCTACACAACTATTAAAAGAGCAGGATCCCCCTGCCCTCTTTTGTATCCGGCCACCCTCCCTTCCACAGATCATAGAACCATAGAATCATAGAATAGTAGGGTTGGAAGGGGCCTACAAGACCATCGAGTCCAACCCCCTGCTCAATGGCAGATTCATTGTTCGCAGGTTTCCTAGACGAGTTACTGTAGAGATGGTGCCACTATAAAACAACCGCTCTAGGAAGTCTGTGCAATGTACATGACCAGCAAGGGCATCATTAGAGAAGGGCCTACCTGGGCACAGGCTCTGGATCCTTTTGAGCTGTGCCCAGGATCTTTTGAGCGGTCCTACTTGCTATCTTTTTTACATTTTCCCATTGACTTGCATTGGAAAACAAAAATGGCCATATCTTTTTTAGTTTGTAAGATAAATTCATGGAACATGGAGGCTTGGTAGCCCCCATCGAACTGATTGAAACTGCCAAATTTCAGGCAGTTAGGTCCAGTGGTTTATGTGCTAGTCACAGGTAACGTTTTCTATTTTCAAGAAAATCTGTCAAAGCAAAGAGCTATATTTTTTGTGTGCTTCCACATATGTGCATCCCCTTCATGGATCACGGCCTTGTTGTGGCAAAGGGGCTTGCATAACTCAGTGAAGCCATAAGCTATGCTGTGTAGGGCCACCCAAGACGGACAGGTCATGGCAGAGAGTTCTGACAAAATGTGGTCCACTGGAGAAGGAAATGGCAACCCACTCCAGTATTCTTGCCAAGAAAACCCCACGGAACGTATCACAAGGCTAAAAGATATGACGCCGGAAGATGAGCCCCTCAGGTCGGAAGGTGTCCAATATGCTACTGGGGAAGAGCAGAGGGTATTTCCAAGTAGCGCCAGAAAGAGTGAAGCGGCTGGGCCAAAGCCGAAAGGACACTCAGCTGTGGATGTGTCTGGTGGTGAAAAGAAAATCCGATGCTGTAAAGAACAATATTGTTGAGGAACCTGGAATGTCAGATCAATGAATCAAGGTAAGCTGGAGGTGGTCAAACATGAGATGGCAAGATTGAACATTGACATCTTGGGAATCAGCGAACTAAAATGGACAGGCATGGGCGAATTTAATTCAGGTGACCATCATATCTACTACTGTGGGCAAGAATCCCTTAGAAGGAATGGAGTAGCACTCATTGTCAACAAAAGGGTGGGAAAAGCAGTAAAGGTAATGTCCCCAACCAGTCGTGTCCGACTCTAGGGTGCGGTGCTCATCCCCGTTTCTAAGCCGAAGAGCCAGCGCTGTCCGACGACGCTTCCGTGGTCATGTGGCCGGCATGACTGAACACCGAGGTGCACGGAACGCTGTTACCTTTCCCGCCAAAGCGGTACCTATTTATCTACTTGCAATTCCTTGCTTTCGAACTGCTAGGTTGGCAGGAGCTGGGACTGAAGACGGGAGCTCACTCCGTCACGCAGCACTCGGGTCTCGAACTGCTGTCCTGCCGACCTTCCGGTCTGCAGTTCAGCATCTTAACCACTAAGCCACCGCGGCCCCGGGAAAAGCAGTACTGGGGTACAATCTTAAAAATGATAGAATGATCTCAGTACGAATCCAAGGCAAACCATTCAACATCACAGTAATTCAAGTCTATGCCCCAACCACTGAGGCCGAAGAAGCTGAGGTTGATCGGTTCTATGAAGACCTACAACACCTTCTAGAACTAACACCAAAAAAAGATGTCCTCTTCATCATAGGGGATTGGAATGCTAAAGTAGGAAGTCAAGAAATCACCGGGATAACAGGCAGGCATGGCCTTGGTGTACAAAATGAAGCAGGACAAAAGCTAATAGAGTTTTGCCAAGAGAACATGCTGATCATAGCAAACACTCTTTTCCAACAGCACAAGAGGCGACTCTACACATGGACGTCACCAGATGGTCAATATCGAAATCAGATTGATTATGTCCTTTGCAGCCAAAGATGGAGAAGCTCCATACAGTCAGTAAAAACAAGACCTGGAGCTGACTGTGGCTCAGATCATGAGCTGCTTCTTGCAAAATTTCGGCTTAAATTGAAGAACGTCGGGAAAACCACTAAACCGTTCAGGTATGACCTAAATCATATCCCTTCTGAATATACAGTGGAGGTGAGGAATAGATTTCAGGGATTAGACCTGATAGACAGAGTGCCTGAGGAACTATGGATGGAGGTCCGTAACATTGTTCAGGAGGCAGCAACGAAATCCATCCCAAAGAAAAAGAAATGCAAGAAAGCAAAGTGGCTGTCTGATGAGGCTTTACAAGTAGCTCACGAAAGAAGGGAAGCGAAAAGCAAGGGAGAAAGGGGAAGATATACCCAACTGAATGCAGAGTTCCAGAGAATAGCAAGGAGAGACAAGAAGGCCTTCTTAAATGAACAATGCAAAGAAATCTAGGAAAACAACAGAATGGGAAAGACTAGAGATCTCTTCAAGAAAATTGGAGATCTCAAGGGAACGTTTTGTGCAAAGACAGGCATGATAAAGGACAAAGAAGGCAGGGACCTAACAGAAGCAGATGAGATTAAGAAGAGGTGGCAAGAATACACAGAAGAACTATACAGGAAAGATCTGAATGTCCCTGATAGCCATGATAGTGCGGTCACTGAACTTGAGCCAGACATCCTAGAGAGTGAAGTCAAGTGGGCCTTAGGAAGCATTAGTAACAACAAAGCTAGCGGAGATGACAGTATTCCAGCTGAGCTATTTAAAATCCTAAAAGATGATGTGGTTAAAGTGCTGCATTCAATATGCCAACAAATCTGGAACACTCAACAGGTCGGAATTAAAATTGCCGGGAGAATTATCAACAACCTCAGATACACAGACGATACCACCCTAATGGCAGAAAGTGAAGAGGATCTAAAGAGCCTCTTGTTGAGGGTGAAAGAGGAGAGTGCAAAAGCTGGTTTGAAACTCAACATTAAAAAAACGAAGATCATGGCATCTGGCCCCATCACTTCCTGGCATATAGAAGGGGAAGAAATGGAAGCAGTGACAGATTTTACTTTCTTGGGCTCCAAGATCACCGCAGACGGTGACTGTAGCCATGACATTAAAAGACGCTTGCCCCTTGGGAGGAAAGCTATGGCACACTTAGGCAGCATAGTAAGAAGCAGAGACATCACCTTGCCGACAAAGGTTCGTAGAATCAAAGCTATGGTTTTCCCAGTTGTAATGTATGGCTGTGAGAGCTGGACTATAGGGAAGGCTGAGCGCTGAAGAATCGATGCTTTCGAACTGTGTTGCTGGAGAAGACTCTTATGAGTCCCCTGGACTGCAAGGAGGTCAAATCTAGGGATGGTGGAGAATTCCGCCATGGATTCCAGTGAGGCTGAATGCACTGGCATTCAGTCCCCCAGAATACATGGCAGAACGGCCTCCTGCCCCCTCCGCCTGCCCCGCGGAACCCCCCAGGATGGCACTTACCTGGGGCGGACGCCGCGGATGCGGCGGATGCGGCGGATGCGGCGGATGTGGCGGCGGAAGGGGCGGCGGCGGGGGCAGCACGTGCAGCGGAGACGAAAGGTGCGGCGGCGGCAGAAAGTGCGGCAGTGGCGGGGTCGCCAGGTGCGGCAGGGGCGGTAGCGGGGGCGGCGGAAGGTGCGGCGCCTGGGGTGGCAGGTGCGGTGGTGGGGGTGACAGTTGCAGCGGCAGGGGCGGTGGGGGCGGCAGTTGCGACGGGGGCAGCTGCAGCGGCTGGTCTCCTGGCTAGCTGTGGCTGGGCGCAGCGTACGCAAATGGCAGCGGCTACGGTGGCCGCCATTTGAGTTCGCTATTTTTAGCCATTCTAGCCTACGTAAATATTTATGTAGGCTAGAACGGCAAAAAATAGCGAACGCAAATGGTGGCCACCGTAGCCGCTGCCATTTGCGTACGTGTTTTTTTTTACTTTGCCATGATAGGCTACGTAAATATTTATGTAGCCTATCACGGTTAAGTTGTTGTTGTTCAGCTGTTCAGTCGTGTCCGACTCTTCGTGACCCCATGGACCATAGCACGCCAGGCCTTCCTGTCCTGCGCTCTCTCCCGGAATGTGCTCAAGTCCATATTCATTGCATCGGTGATGCTATCTAGCCATCTCTTCCTCTGCCATCCCATTCTCCTTTTGCATTCAGTCTTTCCCAGCATCAGGGTCTTTTCCAGGGAGTTTTCTCTTCGCATTAGGTGGCCAAAATATTTGAGCTTCAGCTTCAGTATCTGTCCTTCCAATGAGCAGTCAGGGTTGATTTCCTTTAGGATTGACTGATTTGACCTCCTTGCAGTCCAGGGGACTCCTAAGAGTCTTCTCCAGCACCACAGTTCGAAAGCATCAGTTCTTCGGCGCTCAGCCTTCCTTATAGTCCAGCTCTCACAGCCATACGTTGCTACTGGGAAAACCATAGCTTTGATTATACGAACCTTTGTCGGCAAGGTGATGTCTCTGCTTCTTACTATGCTGTCTAGGTGTGCCATGGCCCATAGCTTTCCTCCCAAGGAGCAAGCATCTTTTACTTTCATGGCTACAGTCACTGTCTGTGGTGATCTTGAAGCCCAAGAAAATAAAATCTGTCACTGCTTCCATTTCTTCCCCTTCTATATGCCAGGAAGTGATGGGGCCAGATGCCATGATCTTCGTTTTTTTAATGTTGAGTTTCAAACCAGCTTTTGCACCAAAGAATTGATGCCTTCGAACTGTGGTGCTGGAGAAGACTCTTACGAGTCCCCTGGACTGCAAGGAGGTCAAATCAGTCCATCCTAAAGGAAATCAACCCTGACTGCTCACTGGAAGGACAGATACTGAAGCTGAAGCTCAAATATTTTGGCCACCTAATGTGAAGAGAAAACTCCCTGGAAAAGACCCTGATGCTGGGAAAGATTGAAGGCAAAAGGAGAAGGGGACGGCAGAGGATGAGATGGCTAGATAGCATCACCTATACAATGAATATGGATTTGAGCACACTCCGGGAGAGAGCGGAGGACAGGAAGGCCTGGCGTGCTATGGTCCATGGGGTCACGAAGAGTTGGACACGACTTAATGACTGAACAACAACAACATATGTGCATGGAATTTGGGGACCTGGAAGCCCATATAGAGATGACTTGAGTCTGCCAAATTTCAGACAGTTAGGCTTAATGGCTTTTGTGCTAGCCACAGGTAAAATTTGCTTTTTCCAAGAAAATGTGTCAAAGGAAAGAGCTATAATTTCTTTGTTTTTCTACATATGTGTATGGAATTTGGAAATTTGGCAGCCCCCGTGGAGCTGATGGAACCTGCCAAATTTCAGGCAGTTCTGTCCAGTGACTTTTGTGCTAGTCACAGGTAAAGTCTGGTATTTTCAAGAAAATGCGTCAAAGCAAAGAGCTATATTTTTTTGTGTGCTTCCACATATGTGCATAGAATTTGGGAACCTGGAAGCCCATATAGAGATGACTGAGCCTGCCAAAGTTCAGACAGTTAGGTCTAGTAGCTTTTGTGCTAGCCACAGGTAAAATTTGCTTTTTCCAAGAAAATCTGTCAAAGTAAAGAGCTATAATTTTTTTTGTACTTCCACATAAATTAATGGAATTTGGGGACCTAGCAGGCCCTATGGAATTGACTGAACCTACCAAATTTCAGAACGTTAGGTCCAGTGGCTTTTCGCTAGCCATGCGTAAAGTTTCCTTTTCTCAAAGTCTAAAACAGAAAGTAAAAATTGTCAAGTCACCGAGGGGATTAGAGATCCTAATCAGAAGGTGTTTAAGGTGACCATTAGGAGGTCACTATCCTAATCTCTGGTGTAGGTTTTTTTTTTTTTGAAGTGCAAAAAACCTCTCTCCCCCTACTTTTCTGCTCTTACATGCCCACTGCTGGGAGCTTGCTTGCAATGAAATTTTGAAGAGGGAGAAGGAAGGGAAGAAAGAGCTCCATGTGAAATACTGGTATTTCACACAGCATCAGATTTTACTGCCCCGAACTGGAACCTTTGGCTTCTGCAGAAATTTAGTAGCTTCAGTACAGCAAAGGATCCAATCAGCCTCCACAAACTTCTTTCTCCCCCTCCACTTTAATTTCTCCTAAATAGCTGTAGGACTCAAATAACCCCAAAGGGAGGGTTAGGACTATGTGGCGTCATGATCGAGAAACTGCTGGAGCTTTTAAATAGGTTCTACAGTTTTAAAAAAGCTAGAAAAATCCCTCAGCCACCTCACCTCATAAAGTTCATTTAAGTACGTGCAATCCTTGCAAAACCTGCACAGCCTCCTAAATTCCTCTGAAGTACCACCTCTCTGAAAGGAGCCACTTGGCTTAGGGAAGTCTATCTACCCCCCACCCGCGCACACATTTCCAATCACCATTCTTTTCTTCTTCCCTCCCCTATCCTGTTCTTTCTTTCTCTTCTTTATTCCACCCAGAGCATATCTCAGGGGATTCTTAAACAGAATTCTCTTCGGTGGGCAAGAAAAGTTCTGAACTGTATTTGACTTCATACAAACAGACAAGAGGGCTGGTTTTTCTCCTTCTCACTAGAGTCTTTGAGATAAGTGTTCACACGGCTGTAGAGAAACAAATCTGAGGCGATTTTGTTTGTCAGTTGCCATTATCCAGCAATAGGAAGGGCTGCAGCTCCGTGGCAGAGCCCCTGCTTGGCATGCAGAAGGTCCCAGGTTCTATCCCCACATCTCCAGGTAGGGCTAGGAGAGAATCCTGCCTGGAACCCTGGAGAGCCGCTGCTGCCAGTCAGTGTCAACAATTCTGCACTAGATGGACCCACAGTCTGACTCAGTACAAGGCGGCTTCCTGTGTTCCTCTGAACAGAAAGCTTTAATAAAAATAGGAGTGTTTGGTTTGTTTTTTAAGTGGAGGGGAGATAAATATTGCTAATTTACGCAATCCTATGTATGCCTACTGAGAAGTCCCATTATGTTTAATGAGGCTCACCCTCAGGAAAGTGTGCATAGCACCAGTTACTTTTGCAGGGAGGTTTGCACCTTGATGTTCTGCATGTTTACTCAGAAATAAGTCCTGAATTGTGAGCATGGTACTGCAGGCTTAATACAGTGCCTACCCAATTCTGTCTAATGAATTGACTACCCTTTCAGCTCAGTCCTATGCATGTTTTGTCATTTGTGTTTTTTTCATTTTGCATATACTCTAGCTTCAGTGGTGAGGGAAAGGCACTTAGTGCATGCTCAGAGTTTCTCCATAACTGAGCCCTAGTTTTGAAAACAGACAGATTGGCTGAATCCTGGTGAAGTCTTGGCACAAATGAAGTTATGGGGAGGAAGATACAATGAGAGCTTGTGCATAGAGAGGAGTTGCACAAAACAAGTTTTTATGAAGAGTTGCTGGAGGATGGTAGGATGAGGAGGGATGGTTGCATGGAGAGGAATAGGTAGGGGGAGAATGCAAGTGCTCAGTGGTGAAAGAAGAGCATTCTGCACATGCTCAGAGGCAATCTCTATTTAAGAACATAAGAAGAGCCGTGCTGCATCAGACCAAGCTCCATCTAGTCCAGCATTCTGTTCACACAGTGGCCAACCAGATGCCCATTGAAAACCCACAAGCAGGACATGAGTGCAATAGCACCTTCCCACCCATGTTCCCCTGCTGCTAACACTGGTGAAATGTAAATAAATTCTAGTAATTCTAAATTAGAATACATGTATATCCTTCAGAAACTTTGCAGATTTCTTGCCTGGGGGGTTTCTTGCCACACCTCTAATGACCTGTGCATTTTCATACAGATTTACCCAGAGATTATTGGGGAAGGGGTGAATGGAAGGGAAAGCAAATCACTCCCTCTCCCAAACTGGAGAACTCCCCTTCCACATGAACTGCTGCACCTATCCTTCTGAAACTTTGCTGATTTCTTACTTAGGGACAACTGTAGGCTGTCTGTAATTTTCAGAACAATGGTCCACAAGGAACATAGGGAGATAAGTATGTCCTCTTTTGGAGACCTCAAAAAGTCAGGGCCACCCTTGCACAAAAACCCTTGTGGCTATCATTCCGAAATTTGGCAGACATGATCTCCTTTGATGGGGCAATGAATCCTGAAATTTTTATCCAATTCTTCCAAGGAATTGAAACGTTATTGGCAGTTCCCTTCAAAAGAAAATCAAAATATAAACCCTGCACCTATTTTTCTGACATTGGGCAGGTGTAATCCCCTTCTAGGGTGCTACTATGCCTGAAATTAACCAGTACTTCCTTGGAAGCATTACCTTCCTCACTGCTGCACTCTGAGGAAGTGGCCAAGGTTGGGGGAGGCAGAGATGGAAAGTGACTGGGACAGAAGTTAGTGGATGAGGAGCTGTGTGGTGATTGGGCCTTTTTTGCCTCGGGCAATGAAAATGCTCAGGCCAGTCCTACTTGTCAAAACGTTTGGGGACTACTGATATGAGGTCACACACTAATTTGGCAGCTTAGCACCTTTCTGTTGTTTCCCTGCAGTACCACAGTTTCCTATGACCTCAAGTTGGATTGCCAAGGCTTTCTTCACACGGAGCTTTTATCCTGCAGTTGAGATTGCTCCTTCATGGAAGTTTGCGGGCTCTTTACGTGACGCCGTGAACCTCCAAGGCGTCTCCTGCACTAAATGCCCTTTGTTCCACTTTTAAATAGATCACAGATAATGAGCTATCAGATTACCCCATTCTGTTCCGCTTGAGTTCCCTCCATGAGGAAAAGCGGCAAGAAGAGGATTGAGATCAATGAAAGATAATGGAAGACTCCGATACCGGGAGAAGGAGGGGGAAAGGGGAGAGGGGAAAGGAAGCAGGCACAAAAGGGAGTCGTTGTGATCCTGTATTTAAAACGGAAGCAGAAAGCCCCGTTTTAAATGCAGGATTTTAGGCTGATGTAGAGATGCCCTTCAAGTCTCAAAGTACAACCTGAAGTTTTGGAATTTATCTTTCTCCTCACGGTCTCCAGGGAAGGAGTAGACTCTCAGGGTGAGGGACCAGAATCCAGGGAAGTGGGCAGGCTACTTCATGCTTGGCTTGGGAGCATTTGCTATTGACTCCATCACCATCCACCACCCTATTTCCATCTTGTGTGTGATGTATGCCATAAACGTCAAACGCCTCGCTATCTACTCATGTCCATCAGGCTCCATGGTGAGGCACAGCAGGTTATTTTTTTATTTGAAGTATTTTTATGCTGCTCCCCAGCCAAAAAGGCTCCCAGAGTGGCTTATGTGTAATCAGTTAAACAAGACAGTCCCTGCCCACAGGCTTACGATCTAAAAAGGCATGATACACAAGGAAAAAGGAACAGGGAGGGAAGAAATTAATTGTTTTAGCAGGGCTAGTGGAATGGTCCTTTTTTCATTCTCATCTCCCTCCATACAGCCTGCTGGTATGGTTGCTGGTGGTGACAGCTGAAGGAGAAGGAGGCTTCATGAGGGAGGCCTTTCAGCAGGCCTAGTGGAATGACGCTGCTCTCCCTCTCATCTCCCTCTGTATGGAATGGCTGCTGGTGATGACAGTTGAATTCTGTCCCCTGGTTCATCCCTCATACCCATAACAAGGCACCCCTAGGCTCTGCCCCTATTCTCCCAGGCTCCACCTTCTGATATACCAGACATCACCTCTTAGCTGACAGGCTCCATCTCCTGCACATCAGGGTCTTAACTTCAGGGGATCTGGCAGTCTTCTCTTTAGTGGCCCTGTTGCATCACCTAATGATGTTTCTAGGGTCCCTCACCTTGGCTAATAGATTGCAGGTATGGTGCCTCAAACACAAAGGGAGGTTTTTGGCATTTGCTAAGCAGCAAACATTTTCTGCCCTACAGTCAGCATGGCTCCACAGAGCCTTCCTAGCATAATAGCTGTGCAAAATATCTTGCAAGTGTGGAAATTTGTCACACCCACAAAGACTCATACTTGGCTCCCTGAGTTATGTGGTCAGGCTTCCAAGGAATGGGTGGTATATAAAAGAGAAAAAATATAACACCTTCAATAGCATCTCAACCCTGGTTCTGAATGTTTGGAGGTCAGTTCACTAAAACATCCCTAGATACTTTCCTTCTCTCACTCTCTCTCTCTCTCTCTCATTCTCATTCTCTCCCACCCTATTTTATGAGTTGTTTGACCTAATTTTGTTTGGATTTAATTTAGTACTATCTGTCCATAGATATACACCATACCTTTCTCATGTAAAGGTAATATGGTGGTTTCATTCTGCTGCAAGTGGAACAAAGGGAATGTGTGTGCAAGTGGAACAAAGGGAATGTCTGCAAGTGGAACAAAGGGAATGGGGTGGGGGGGAGTTGGAAGGGTGTGTGTTGGGGGGTGTCAAATGGGCAAGAACAGAAGAAAGATTTGTGTGTGGGCAGGGGATGCTGCTGATTGGTTTGGACTGGATCAATGCAATGGCATTTTTAAAATATTCAGTCTGATTAATCTGTTGATTAGCTGTTAGTTAAAGTTGTTAATAGACAACTTTACTATATAATGTAAAAAAAAAAAGAGTTAATGGAGCAGGTACGCCCCACTCCCCATAATCAGTATAACGTCAATGGAACGTATCACCAACCACGGTATTCTTCATTCGATTCCACTGTTCTCCACGCTCAGTATATATAGTTCATTTTGGCCAACAAACAAGTCATGCTTGTAATAATGTAGAGTCTGTTACAGAGACAACATAATGTGGGCTACAGATACTAATATAATAGACTCTTATTTACAGAGATTACGCTCTGGACTGCATAGGTAATATCCAGTCTGCCCTGGACTGCATAGATAAAGGAATTAGACCACATTGCTCTATGTGCTCTTGTCTATATGGTGGAACAACTGTGCCTCTGTAATTGGGTGGAACAAAAGCCAGGTATGAGCTTCATTATTCACAAGTTGACGTCTCTGTTGCGAAATACAGCTTGCAATTAAATTGTGCGTGGGCACAAATGGGGTATAGGTTGCACTTGCCTGCAGCTTGATATGACCTGGTCATGGACTATATGAAACATGAATGACTGCATACAAAGCTCCTGAGAACTCGAATCTTATCCCACCCATAATCCCTTCTTTCACATTGTTGTTTATATGCTGAGAAATCAATGCCACAAATCCTGCCAAGAAACGTCTTACCACAGAATATTCAGAGAGATTCCAACAGGTTCTAAAAAAAGAAAGAAAAAAGGTCCTTCTCTGTGGTGGCCCCCTGACCTTGGAATGCCCTCCCAAGGGAGGTACACCAGGAACCATCATTCTACTCTTTCCAGCGCCAGGTTAAAACCTTTTTATTTGTCCAGGCATTTCAAATGTATAGGGTTGGGTCCAAATTTAGTTGTGCTTCGAACATACCCATTGAAATCAATGGACAAGTTCATCACGACAAAGTTAAATCTCACTGATTTTAAAGGGTCTTCCCTACACGTGACCAAATCTGGATCCAGTCCATTGTATTTTTAACTGGTTGAATAGTTTTATACCTTTCAGTTTTATGGTATTATTGTTAAAGTTTTATGTTATTTTAATACTGTATTGAATATTTAATTGTTTATGTATACCACCCTGGAATCCATTTTTGGATGAAAGTGCAGTTTATAACATTTTGAAATAAACATTTTAATATAGTATTTTAATGTGCATGTCCTAATTTATTTTCAGCATATCTTACTGAATGTTCAATTAAGCGTTTCATTACCAGGCCTTTGTATTATTATATATTCAATCCATCTATTACTTATGAATTCACCATTCACAAATCCTTATTTAAATACAAATTGTAATTAACAATCAATGTAACATGGTTGGCTCATTGTTGTTATTTTGTATATCCAGATTTTGGTTATATCTTGCAACCCACAGAACCTGTTGAAGCTGAAGAGCCAGTATGGTGTACTAGGAAAAAGTGCTGCACTGAACCAGTGAGACCTGGGTTCAAATCCCCTCTTAGTCAGGAAGCTCATTGGTTAGCATTAAGTGAGTCAGCATCTCTCAGCCAAAGTATTGCCAGATTTTGTGCAGCACAGATCCTGAGAGCTTTTCTACACAAGGCTGTTAATTGGCTGTTAATTCGCAGTTATCTACTTTCAATTTTGTCACAGAAGTAAGATCCGAGCACTACATGAAGAGCATTTCCTTTCCTCCTTTTCCACTACATAACCTCTAGGTGGCACTGTGGTATATCGGAATAGTGTAGATACACAAGGCTGATACACCAACTACGCCCTTATCTGGACAGAGATAGCCTAGCTACAGTTATCCATGCTCTGATAACCTCTCATCTGGATTACTGCAATGTGTTATACCTGGGGCTGCCTTTGAAAACGGTCCAGAAACTTCAGCTGGTCCAAAACAGGGCAGCGAGATTGTTAACAGGAACTGGCCAACGAGATCATATTATGCCAGTACTCTACCAGCTGCACTGGCTGCCAGTCCATTTCCAGGCCAATTCAAAGTGCTGGTATTAACATTCAAAGCCTGAAATGGCTTGGGGCCAGGTTATCTGAAGGATAACCTCCTCCCATATGTACCTGCCTGGACCATAAGATCATCTTCAGGGATCCCTCTCCAGGAGCCCCTGCCAAAGGAAGTGAGGTGAGTGGCTACCAGGAAGGGGGCCTTTTCTGCTGTGGCACCCCAGTTGTGGAATGAGCTCCCTAGAGAGGTTCACCTGGCACCTAGTTATCTAGTCATCAAACTAGTCATCTAGTTTGGCCCTGAGAAGAAGTTTAAAATGCTGAAATGTCTGTCCAACTCTGAAATCTCACAACCCTCCAGCCAAACCTACTTAATAGGGGGAAGCTAAAATGAGGTAGCTCCATGTGTTCTGTCCAGACCTCCTTGGAGGAAGGGTGGAATACAGATGAACAGAATATGTAAAAATATTTCAGATTCTGTTCCCCGTCTAAGCATTTCCTAAATTGCTCCAGAAACATGATAGCATCAATGTTCACATATTATGTGATATTAACCTGTGAAAAAGACACACTTAGGGTGCTCCAGACAAGGCTTTTATTGTGACATCCAAGGCCAGATTAAAGTTTGTGTAGGCCCTAGGCACTCTCATAATCACAGGCCCTCAAGATAGAGCTATAGATAAATATTTACATTGTACAGGTCCCATAATCATAGATAGGGCAGTGTGTGTTACCTTGGGCTAGTGGGGCACAGCCCTTGGAAGATTCTAGCCTCCAACATATCCATAGGGAACCCCAAGGGGAACCCTTGACAAGGAGACTACACAATACAACACAAATGACTGAGCATATGATGTTAGCATGGATAATATTGAGTCAGGTTTGAGTGCCAGTGACAAATTCTGCACACAGTCCTTCTAGTTTATAATGGATGAACTTATCATTGAGTTGGGCGGACAGAGAGCAGCATACTCCGTGCTCATTGAAAGGTTTATTTTTCTTGTGGAGTGGTTTATATCCAATGATGAAGTGACCTCTAGAGCAAGGATAGATATCTATCCATCAGATTTCGAACATGCGTTCATAGATAAATTTCTGTTGTACACACGTATGCATGCAGATAGGAAATCTGTGGCAGAAATGAACATTCCATAAATAATGGACAAGTTGATGACAAGTTTTTCGAATGTCGGCATTGTGTTTAGAATGTATCTTCCCATTTCTGGAACAAGTTGTGGAGTGCTCTTTTTCAAAGTTGAAATGTATAAAGAACTGTTTTAGGTCAGCCATGGAAACAAAACTGGCGATCTTCAATTGCATCACTCTCAACTAAGAATGAGCTTTTGCAAAAAAAAGAAAGAAATCTGAAGATGTAACCTGTGATTTTGCTAACAAAAACCTGCAAACTTAATGTTTAATTTATAGATACTTAAGATATGCAGTCAGGGCCAGAAATATTGGAACAAGGATAACTGTTTTGGCAGTTGGCCTCTGTACACCACCACACTGAAGTTGAAAGGAAACACACCCAGATGGGAGCGAAGTCAGGACGAGTCCCCTGGACTGCAAGGAGGTCAAATCAGTCAATCCTAAAGGAAATCAACCCTGACTGCTCATTGGAAGGACAGATCCTGAAGCTGAAGCTCAAATATTTTGGCCACCTAATGTGAAGAGAAAACTAACTGGAAAAGACCCTGTTGCTGGGAAAGATTGAAGGCAAAAGGAGAAGGGGATGGCAGAGGATGAGATGGCTAGATAGCATCACCGATGCAATGAATATGGACTTGAGCACACTCTGGGAGAGAGCGGAGGACAGGAGGGCCTGGCGTGCTATGGTCCATGGGGTCACGAAGAGTCGGACACGACTGAACAACTGAACAACAACAACAACAGAGGCCAACTGCCAAAACAGTTATCCTTGGTCCAATATTTCTGGCCCTGCCTGTATGTGTGTGAGTAAACTGCTAATTCAAACAATAATGTTCTTTAATTGAACTGAATCTTTTTGTAGACCCCAAACTTTTCCATCGGCACTTGGACGTTTCGTAGGCCCTAGACACTGTGCCTGTTGTGCCTAGTGGATAATCCAGTCCTGGTGCTATTGCTCTGCCTCGTTCATGGAATTTTGGGGATGGGGTGGGGGTGTTCCAGATGAAGTCATCTTCCCTTCATAACACACCTGTGTTTTCCCTCTGCTTCTTCCATCGTTTTTCCTAGCACAGATCAATTCCACCTCGCAGCCCTAATTAAAACCCAAAGACTATGATTTGAAATCCTACTCAGGGCAGCATACATGGTTTTCTCCCCCTGCCCCTCACCACCACCCCAACCCCCAGTATAGAAACACAACTTCCCTTTGAGGTGGGCTAGGCTAGGAGAGAACGGCTGTCCCTAGAGTTTCGTGGCTGAGCTGGGATTCAAACCAGAGTGTGGTATAATGGACAGAGTATTGAATGTGGACTGGGGAGACCAGTGTTCACACACACACATGCACATGACTCCAGGGCCACCACCCTGCTCTTTGCACTGCATCATTTTCTGTCCTGAGCTGAGCTCTGAAAACCGGGTCTGCACGTTTTCTGCATGGATCGGTTTGAACCAGGGAAAAGACAGTTGTAGAGGGCACCTATTGGCAAGCACCTGTTCCATCACTTGAATAGCTCCAACTCGCTCCAGTCCTCAAAGCAGTTTCGCAACTGTTTTTAACATGTGTGTAATACTTCATTAAAAAACACACACCTATAAATGTATACATAATGTTACTTCAAAATATTTTTTTAAAAGAATAGACAACCCCCTTGAAGTATGAGGGGAAGGGTGACTGATGGATGAACTGATGTTTTGCTTCATGGATGGGCAACTTGTGGCCCTCCAAATGCTTTGGCCTACAGCTCCCATGATCCTTCACCACTGGCTGTGCTGACTAGGGCTGATGGGACTTGTAGCCCAAAACATCTGGAGGGCCACAAGTTGCCCAACCTGTGTTTTTGCAAAGCTGGGACCATGCTGTGGGTGAAGGACCCCCTGTAACCACTGTTAAAGTGTTATATGAATATAAGAAGAGCCCTGCCAAAGGCCTATCTAATCCAGCATTCTGTTTTCCATAGTGGCCAACCAGATACCTATGAGAAGCCTGTAATAGGGACATAAGAGAATAGCCGTCTCCCCATGTTATTCCCTAGCAAAAAGCATCCAAAGACATGCTGCCTTATTTCAGGTCTTCATCCCAAGGGGTGGTGGTGGTGATGGAATGGCCAGGAAGTCTGTGAAAGAGCAAGGGAAAAACAGGGGAAGTCTAAGGAGCCTGCTTACACATTAGATGTATTTGTCTTGACAGTTGATCTAGTGCAGTGCGGTCTTCCCCAACCTGATGCATTCCATACACATTGTACTACAACTCATATCCCCTTCATGGATCACTGCCTTGTTGTGGCGAAGGGGCTTGTGTAACTCAGTGAAGCCATAAGCTATGCCGTGCAGGGCCACCCAAGACGGACAGGTCATGGCAAAGAGTTCTGACAAAATGTGGTCCACTGGAGAAGGAAATGGCAACCCACTCCAGTATTCTTGCCAAGAAAACCCCATGAAATGTATCACAAAGCTAAAAGATATGACTCCGGAAGATGAGACCCTCAGGTCAGAAGGTGTCCAATATACTACTGAGGAAGAGCAGAGAGAATTTCCAAGTAGCGCCAGAAAGAGTGAAGTGGCTGGGCCAAAGCCGAAAGGACACTCAGCTGTGGATGTGTCTGGTGGTGAAAAGGAAGTCCGATGCTGTAAAGAACAATATTGTTTAGGAACCTGGAATGTCAGATCAATGAATCAAGGTAAGCTGGAGGTGGTCAAACATGAGATGGCAAGATTGAACATCAACATCTTGGGAATCAGCGAACTAAAATGGACAGGCATGGGCGAATTTAATTCAGGTGACCATCATATCTACTACTGTGGGCAAGAATCCCTTAGAAGAAATGGAGTAGCACTCATAGTCAACAAAAGGGTGGGAAAAGCAATACTGGGGTACAATCTCAAAAACGATAGAACGATCTCAGTATGAATCCAAGGCAAACCATTCAACAGCACAGTAATTCAAGTCTATGCCCCAACCACTGAGGCCAAAGAAGCTGAGGTTGATCGGTTCTATGAAGACCTACAACCCCTTCTAGAACTAACACCAAAAAAAAGATGTCCACTTCATCATAGGGGATTGGAATGCTAAAGCAGGAAGTCAAGAATTAACTAGGATAACAGGCAAGCATGGCCTTGGTGTACAAAATGAAGCAGGACAAAGGCTAATAGAGTTTTGCGAAGAGAAAACGCTGATCATAGCAAACACTCTTTTCCAACAGCACAAGAGGCGACTCTACACATGGACATCACCAGATGGTCAATATCGAAATCAGATTGATTATGTTCTTTGCAGCCAAAGATGGAGAAGCTCTATACAGTCAGTAAAAACAAGACCTGGAGCTGACTGAGGCTCAGATCATGAGCTTCTTGTTGCAAAATTTCAGCTGAAATTGAAGAACGTAGGGAAAACCACTAAACCATACAGGTATGACCTAAATCATATCCCTGATGAATATACAGTGGAGGTGAGGAATAGATTTCAGGGATTAGACCTGATAGACAGAGTGCCTGAGGAACTATGGACGGAGGTCCGTAACATTGTTCAGGAGGCAGCAACTCAATCCATCCCAAAGAAAAAGAAATGCAAGAAAGCCAAGTGGCTGTCTGATGAAGCTTTACAAGTAGCTGAGGAAAGAAGGGAAGCGAAAAGCAAGGGAGAAAGCGGAAGATATATCCAACTGAATGCAGAGTTCCAGAGAATAGCAAGGAGAGACGAGAAGGCCTTCTTAAATGAACAATGCAAAGAAATCTAGGAAAACAACAGAATGGGAAAGACTAGAGATCTCTTCAAGAAAACTGGAGATCTCAAGGGAACGTTTTGTGCAAAGACGGGCATGATAAAGGACAAAGAAGGCAGGGACCTAACAGAAGCAGATGAGATTAAGAAGAGGTGGCAAGAATACACAGAAGAACTATACAGGAAAGATCTGAATGTCCCTGATAGCCATGATAGTGCGGTCACTGAACTTGAGCCGGACATCCTAGAGAGTGAAGTCAAGTGGGCCTTAGGAAGCATTAGTAACAACAAAGCTAGCAGAGATGACAGGATTCCAGCTGAGCTATTTAAAATCCTAAAAGATGATACTGTTAAAGTGCTGCACTCAATATGCCAACAAATTTGGAACACTCAACAGTGGCCACAAGACTGGAAAAGGTCAGTTTACATTCCAATTCCAAAGAAGGGCGACGCCAAAGAGTGTTCAAACTACCGCACAATTGCGCTCATTTCACATGCCAGCAAGGTGATGCTCAAAATCCTACAAGCTAGGCTTCAGCAGTATGTGAACCGAGAACTACCAGAAGTACAAGCTGGGTTTCGAAGAGGCAGAAGAACTAGAGATCAAATCGCCAACATTCGCTGGATCATGGAGAAAGCAAGAGAATTCCAGAAAAACGACTCTTTCTGCTTCATTGACTACGCTAAAGCGTCAATCCTAAAGGAAATCAACCCTGGCTGTTCATTGGAAGGACAGATACTGAAGCTGAAGCTCAAATATTTTGGCCATCCAATGCGAAGAGAGAAGTCACTGGAAAAGACCCTGATGCTGGGAAAGTTTGAAGGCAAAAGGAGAAGGGGACGGCAGAGGATGAGATGACTAGCTAGCATCAGCGATGCAATGAGTATGCACTTGAGGACACTCCGGGAGAGAGAGGAGGACAGGAAGGCCTGGCGTGCTGTGGTCCATGGGGTCACGAAGAGTCAGACACGACTTAACGACTGAACAACAACAGCAACTCATATCTTCCCCACCCAGCAGGGATGCTGGCTGGGGCTGATGAGAGTTGTAGTCCAGACATCTGGAGGGAACCAGAGTGGGAAGTTTGGTGTAGTGACTAAGAGTGTAAACTGTGAGCTGGAAAGCCTCCGCTTCAAACCTCGCCTCAGCCATGACATTCGCTTGGTGGCCTTAGGCAAGCTGTACCCTCAGGCCCAGGCCGTCACCTGACATATGGGGGATAATAGTATTTAATGACCTCACATGGTTGCTGTAAGGATTTCTGGGATGAGGTGTTTTCAACACTCAAAAAGTACTGTATAAATGCTAAGTATCTTATGTCATAATGTTCCACACCTTTGGGAGTCTGTCTGTCCATCTTCCTTATAAATTGCTTTTCTGGCACAGGCAAAACAGGTTCCAGCTGAGAGAGAGAGGAAATAGGCTGTTTGGGGAACCTGAAACCTTCACCTAAGTGCTCATTCCCCTTTGGATCTGCATGCTAGCGTAGCGTGACTGCCTACTGTTTTAGGAAGCCATCAGAATCAGCAGCCATTACATACTGGTGTTCGCCTTCATCTCCTACATATTTCCATGCCTAGTAACCAAAGTGGGTCCAACTCCTTGGATAGGTCCTTTAGACTTCTGGCTGGTTGTAACTAAAACCCAGAATGGTCTCTCCGCCCCACCGAAATCGGATCCACCAGCCCACCCCCCCGTCCAGACACACCAAGTTCTCTCAACTCAGCACTGTCTGTGGAATCACAAATGGAAAGTGGTGACCAGGAGTGCCTTCTATCCGTTTGGGCTGGTAGGCCAGCTGAGAGCCTACCTAGAGGAAGCGGATTTAGCCTCAGTCATGTATACAAGCCGCGGTGGCTTAGTGGTTAAGACGCTGAACTGCAGACCGGAAGGTCGGCAGGTCAGCAGTTCGAGACCCGAGTGCTGCGTGACGGAGTGAGCTCCCGTCTTCAGTCCCAGCTTCTGCCAACCTAGCAGTTCAAAAGCAAGAAATTGCAAGTAGATAAATAGGTACCGCCTCGGCGGGAAAGGTAACAGCGTTCCGTGCACCTCGGTGTTCAGTCATGCCGGCCACATGACCACGGAAGCGTCTTCGGACAGCGCTGGCTCTTCGGCTTAGAAACGGGGATGAGCACCGCACCCTAGAGTCCGACACGACTGGTTGGGGACACCTTTACCTTTACATGTATACAATAGTTCCATCCAGACAAGACTACTGTAAGTCACAAATAAACAAACAACAGAACTGGCAGAAGTGAAGCCAAGAATGAACATAAGTAAGCAACATTTGTTTAACATGGTCCTAGGTATATATATATGAAGTTAGGTTTCTTTTCTTCATAGACATAGATGACCCTTGAAATGAAGTTGTTGTTGAAAATTGGTTTTAAAAGAGCAGCCAGACAGTATCTTGCTTTTCAGTCAGTGACAGACAGACCATTATCACTAATTAGAAGCCTGTACCGACACAATCCTTCGCTGGAGGAGTCAGAACCCTGAGGAAGGTGCGGTTGCCAGGGCTTGTGTTTGACATGTATGGGTACAAAAGAAAAGTTGAGTGAAGCTTCCAGTTTCCACCCACTCATCTGTGGAACATGTTGACGGAAGAGAACAATCATGGCCTATGAGCTCGTTTTTAATATCCACACTCTGACAGCTCTTGGGAGATGCTGCGCAGGGTCCAGAAAAAGCTGGCAAACAGAGGGAATGAGATGGAAATGTTAAGATGTAAAAACAACAACAACAGTACCTAGCATTCCCTGCTCCCCCCAGCTGCTGATATCTCCCTCTTGTTCGTGGGTGGTGCTGTTTTAGCTACATAAGACCGGCACTTAAGAATTGAGTTTGCTCCTAGTATGTATAATGATTTGTTTAAACTATCGGTTGTAACCAAATAAGAGCGAAACAAGCTTACAATAAAAGCAATGGGGATATTAAAAATAAATTATAAAAGTGTCAGCCATGTGCACTGCGATTTCCCCCCACGCAATCAGCCATTGGAAACTGGCTTCATCAATATTTATCTCACTTCTTGTTAGTAGAAGTTTGTTGTTGTTGTTATTGTTTTTAACAGATTAGGATTTTGCTGCCACTGCCACCACACTGCTGAAATTCGGCGGCAAACCACTGATTTTCCTTTTAAAGGGGACTTTTCTTCCCTACTGCCATGCTGCCAAAATTCAGTGGCACAGTCAGCCTCAAAAAAGGCCACAGGCTGCGTATTACCCTGGATGAGACCAATGGTCCTTTCCAATGATCGATCTCTCCCAAAATTTAATTCTTAGATAGAGATCAAGCATCAAGGATGTGGCTGGTCTTCAACAACCCTCTCCTATAACTATGGTATCAAGGGGCTTCCCAGCATCTGCTATACTGGATTGCAGCAGAGATCTCTTAAAATTGCAAGAAGGTCAAAGACTCAAAGCCCTCTTGATGGGACATTTAGCAGGAATTGAGAGATAGCTTTCATGCTCAAATACATGTTTGATCATACATTAACATGGGACAACTATAATTAATTTTGACATTGCCCTGAGTGTGAAGTTGGCAGAAGCAGAAGAAAATAGAATCTTCTAACTGGCCATGCTGCCATGCCATCCAGACTTCTCATTCCAATGTGCATGCCTCTTTACTTCTTCACCTTACCTATGAATTATATTTTGTACGCAACAGCAGGTATCACTTTTTTCAGGATGATTGCTGTAATACATGGGTGGTTCCCTGGTACTGCATCCCCACCCACCACCCAAACATTAGGATAATCACCTAGACATTCACCCGTTATTGTTTCTTGTTGTGCAAACCCTATTCAGTTGCATTTGGCCGTGCCAAGTGATGAGGGTGCTGTGTTACTTGAATTGCCATAATCTAGCCAGTTTTTCTTGGCAAAATACAGAACTAGTTTCCAGTTGCATTGGGCTGAAATAGTTGATGCTTGTTAAAATCCCTTAAGCGTATCACTGTGGAAGGCTGATTCCCAAACTATGTGCTGGGGCACACAGGTGTGCTATGAGAGTACTGCTAGTCTGCTGTGAGTAAATTGAATCATCATTAAAGGCTGCCTCGAGTCCGAAACCCCTAACTGCAAATGAGGTTGCCCACTGCATCTCTGTTTGATTCATGGCTCTAGCCTTGCATCTGTACTATAAGTCTCCCCTGGAGGCAGGTAACTGGATCATTAAAACCCTCCTTATACAGCGATGCAGCACAGTAACTACCATCAAAGGAGGCTGCCTGTTGCATCTCTGCATGAGTCACTTTTCTTTCCAGACCAAGCAAGCTCAGAAGAGTGACTCATGCTGTCATGCAGAGATTCAGGCACTGGGCTCTTGTGAGCATGAATGAGGTAATTTTTAGACTGCAGACTTAATGGTCTTACAGCCTACCTCCCCCACCCCACCCCACCCCTGCTCCAGTTTAGATGGTAATGTGCAGGGCTAGGGCCAGGTTTTTGTGGGCCTTTGGGCAGTAGTGTATAACTGGGGCCCCTTTGGCACTGCACATTTAGGACCACCCCTTCCATATTTTTAAAGTCTTACTTTAGGGCTCATTCTGCTGATCTGGGGCCTAGACGTCTTCCCCCAAGAGCTGCTGTGACAGTACCACTGATCATTTCATTCTCACTATCTAAAAGCAAACCTGTTCAGTTGTAAGGAGGAAGTACGCATCCAGTTTTCACTCAGAAGGAACACATGGCCTAGGTAGAAGGTTGAGAAACCCTGAGTTATTCCCACTTAGCTGTTGTCACAAGATTACCATCTTTACGACTTTCTTTGAGCATTCACAGAATGTTCTTCTCTGGATTAAGCAAATTGTTTAGGAATAGATGTGGAGGAAGTTTGAAGAAAGCACAGATGAGTTTTGATAAGGCTAGTAAAAAATTGCCAGATAGGTCCTGCGCACCCTTACACTCAAAAGGGCACCTATATTGAGGTTTTATTAATACTTATTTCAATATAATCAACTGATTAAAAGACAGATGATTAACCAACGAAACTGGGCATCCCCTGGGTACCCTTGCCACCTGAGCTGCAGTTGGTGGAGACTAGGGAGATGGCCTTTTTGGTGGTGGCCTTCCATTTGTGGAACATTCTCTCCAGGGAGGCTTGCCTGGCACCTACCTATGTTGGCACCATGCTATTTATTTCCCCAACTTTTTAAAATGTGACATTTTAATATTAGACTGCTTTATATGCTGCTGTTTTTTATCTGCTGCTTTTAGATTCGATTGTATTGCTGCGTTTTTATAGCAGTGGCAGGCAACACATGGCCTGCAGGCTGCATGCGGCCCCACTGCCCCCCCTCCCCAGTGTGGCCCATGCCTCCCCCACTGCACCACTCTGCAGAATCGTGTGGCACGTATGTGAGAAAGGGCCTCTTCTCTTCTCAGTTTGTCTCGGTCAGGGGTGTCAAACCTCTTTCAGCCCAAGGGCCAAATTCCATTTCAGAGAAATTCTCAGGGCTGCATTCCAGAGGGGCCTGATGGCAAAAGGGGCAGGGCTAAAAGTAAAGGGGCAGGTCCAAACATGCCAGCCTATTGTAGCTTAAAGCACCTCCTGCCAATAACTAAGGCTGAGGTGAGGCATCTCAACCTTTTAGAAAAAAAGAGGGGAAAACTGCACAAAAGCTGGGAAGCCACCAAACAATTGGTGGTCGGGGAAAGGGGGCATGACCTTCTGGAGAACCCAGAGGGCCAAAGTGGGACCCCCCCCTGCCCCCAGCCTGAGGTTCTACACCCCTGGTCTAGATAAAGTGTGGGCTGCTTCCTTCTGGCAGTACTGCTGGGGAAGTGGAGTAGGAAAGGCAGAGCATTTGGGGAAGACAGCAGAATAGTTGGGATATGTTTGGAGACTCTTGCACCATTTTAAGCTAGGTTAGTTGAGTGCGCCAGGAGAGAAGCCTGGGCCGGGGTTGCTGCTGCCCGAGGTGAGAAGGGGAGATGGCCGAGGAACCTGGCAGCTGTGTTTCCTCATGGCACATTCCTGAGGTGAAGTGGCTTATGTCACTGCTCTGAATATTGAAAGAGGGGTGCAGGAGGAGGATATGGTTGGACTCCCACACTCCCTGTTCCTGTAGGAGAGTTCTGAATCAAAACTGGAAATGTTGAAGCTCTCGGCCAAGGATTCCAAATTAATAATTTCACAAATTAAGTTAGCTGAATTTCTTTGGCTGCAAGCTTCTCCAATACTAAGCACCATGACATTGTATAGCCATGGCTTTTGTTTTCTCTGGGTGCATTCACATCACATCGCTCCATAAAGCCAGCCCTGAAAAAAATGCACTCATCCTGCTAATAGCAGGTGGAATATAATCTTTCTTTCTTTCTTTCTTTCTTTCTTTCTTTCTTTCTTTCTTTCTTTCTTTCTTTCTTCTCCTCCTCCTCGTCTGCAACCCCCCCCCCCCAGGAGCTATTGACCTGCCACAATGGCTGCCAAGCATTTGAATATAGCAATTTGTTATTTCCCCCCCAGTCTTTTGATTGTACAGCAGTTAAACTGTCATCCAGCAAGCCGCAAAGTCTTCCTGCATTGTGGCAGCTGAACTTCTCATCCCCGCCACCTCTTTCTGCCAATCCCAGAGCCAAAGTGACTCATTCCATCAGGATTAGCTCTTCTTTCTCTGTCCTTCTGTTTTGGTGTTGCCCAGACTAGTTTTTGCTTTAAAAGAAATAGTGACACTCCCCACATAATGGAACACTATTACAAATGACTGGAAGAAACAGCTTCAAGTCCTGAGATATTTACACGAAGCTGGCAAGATCATACACCTCTCCGCTTTACATTCTGCACTTACCTGCTTGCCAAGGCCGACAGCAATTATTTGCATGGCTTGAGTGTCTCTTTTGATAGTGTTTAGAACATTATTTTCTGTAGAATGGATTTTACCAGGCTATGGCAGTCAAGGCTTATCCCAGATGCAAAAGTATCTACTCCCAAATGGCTGAGCTGGCACACTGAGCTGACATGGCCACTTCTGTGGCCATGTCAGCATGGACCCTTGCCCCCACATATGCATTTGTTTGATATATACCTTGCTAGTCTACCAAGGTAATGGTGCTCAAGGCAGCATTCTGTGCTTCTGAGCAAAGTTCACAGTGGTGATGAGAGGCTCAGCCTGTGACGAGGAAGGGTGAGGCAGCCGTTCTGGTGGTGGGTGCTGGAGTGCACAGAGCAGTGGTGAGGTGTTGGAGGAGAGAGCTGTATGTGTGCGCCACACAGCCTGCCCTGCACCCCTAAGCTAGCATGCTGCCCTAAGGAGCAGTGGTGGATGCTGTCCTGTCACCAGTTTTAAAGTAAGTTTCAACTGCCAGTCAGTCCAGTCTGCTTCTGTAGTGGTGGTGGTGGTAGTGTTTTTGACCTTTGCCTCAGGCAGTAAAATGTCTTGGGCCAGCCCTAGCTGATTATGACCTTTATGCCCTAAACCAGGGGTCAGCAGAAAATAGATCTCCAGATGTTTTGGACTTCAATGCCCATCAGCCCCAGGCAGCATGGCCAATGGTCAGGATTGCTAGGAGTTGTAGTCCAAAACATCTAGAGCAGGGGCAGGCACAATGTAGGTCTCCAGATGTTTTGGACTTCAACCCTCAGCATTCCTGACCATTGGCTATGCTGCCTGGGGCTGAGGGGAGTGGAAGCCCAACCATCTGGAGACCTACCTTCTGCCCTAAATGGTCTGCCCCCATGTACTCCACAGGATTCTTTAGGTTCCATGATGAAAGGCATTTATCAATCCCTCTGGATTGGGAGGGAGTTCTAGACAGAGATGCAACGTCCAGTTATTTTGTTTGCAGCTGTACCAGAAGCTTCAGATATCCCCTGTCAGGGCCAGAAATATTGGAACAAGGATAATTGTTTTGGCCATTGGCCTCTGTACACCACCACATTGAAGTTGAAAGGAAACACACCCAGATGGGAGCAAAGTCAGGACTTCCAGCTGTAATTCAAGGGGTTTGACAAAAGTGGGGCACTAACCATTCAGGAAGGACAGCCAGTGGCATACACCCCCCCCCCATCATTGGTGGCTCATAAGTAATGGAATGAATGGCTGACAAGCAGCTGCATGGCCAGGTGGGGCCTGTTTCCTGGGTACCCCATGACCAATCAAGCAGATAAAAGGCCTGGAGGTGGTTCTGAGTGTTACATTTGCATGTGGTAGCTGTTCACTGGAACTCCCCACATGAGGTCCAAAGAGGTGTCCATGCAAGTGAAGGAGGCCATCATTAGGCTGAGGAAACAAAATAAACCCATCAGAGACATAGCAAAAACAGTGGGAGTGGCCAACACAACAGTTTGGAACATCCTGAAAAAGAAAGAATGAACTGGCAAGCTCAGCAACAGCTAAAGGCCTGGAAGACCATGGAAGACAACTAAAGTGGATGACTGCAGAATTCTGCTCATGGTGAAGAGGAACCCTTTCACAACACCTAGCCAGGTCAAGAACGCTCTTGAGGAGATAGGCATGTCATTGTCACCATCTACAGTCAAGAGACAGCTTTATGAATGTAAATACAGAGGCTTCACAACAAGGTGCAAACCACTGGTAACGCTCAAGAACAGACAGGCCAGAGTAGCCTTTGCCAGCAAACACCTAAAAAAGCCTGCCCAGTTCTGGAATAAGATTCTTTGGACTGATGAAACCAAGATTAACTTGTACCAGAATGATGGGAAGAGAAAAGTATGGAGAAGGAAAGGAACAACTCATGATCCAAAGCATACCACATCATCTGTCAAACATGGTGGAGGCAGTGTTATGGCATGGGCATGTATGGCTGCCAATGGAACTGGGTCACTGGTGTTTATGGATGACTTGACTGCTGATAAAAGCAGCAGGATGAATTCTGACGTGTATAAGGCTATACTTTCTGCTCAGATTCAGCTGAATGCTGCCAAACTGATAGGACACCGCTTCATATTGCAGATGGATAATGACCCAAAACATACAGCAAAAGCTACCCAAGCGTTTCTCCAGGCAAAGAAGTGGGATGTTCTTCGATGGCCAAGTCAGTCACCTGATCGCAACCCAATAGAGCATGCTTCTCACTTACTGAAGACAAGACTGAAGGCAGAAAGGCCCACAAACAAGCAGCAGCTGAAGGCAGCTGCAGTAAAGGCCTGGCAAAGCATCTCGAAGGAGGACACTCATCATTTGGTCATGTCCATGGGTTCCAGACTTCAGGCAGTCAATGACTGCAAAGGATTTTCATCCAGGTATTAAAGGCGACCCTTAAGTTTGAAATGATGTTGGTTTGTTCCATTACTTATGAGCCACCGACGATGGGGGGGGGGGTGTATGCCACTGGCTGTCCTTCCTGAATGGTTAGTGCCCCACTTTTGTCAAACCCCTTGAATTACAGCTGAAAGTCCTGACCGCTCCCATCTGGGTGTGTTTCCTTTCAACTTCAATGTGGTGGTGTACAGAGGCCAACGGCCAAAACAGTTATCCTTGTTCCAATATTTCTGGCCCTGACTGTATATAAGAAATAGATTACTTATGACCCAATCATGTGCATTTTCCAGGAGTCACTTGTGGTACCGTTATGAGCCAAGTTCTAGGCAATCTCTGTCTGTTGCCTAGAGGTGCATATACCTTGCAATAGCAAGGGCAGGAGAGGATCAGGGGACTAGGGGGCAAATTCCATGAGCAAGCAGCAGAGACAAGATTGGGGTTGAGCCAGACCTAGCAGTTGTGGCGTTCTTTGGGGCATAGAAGAGGAAGACAGTCTGAGGCAAGCCAAGGCTGGTAGGTAAAGAACCAGCATGAAAGTGAGAACAGGAACAAGGAGCGTGGAAGAAATAGGACAAGCAGTTGATATCTTGAGGACAGGCAGAAAAACCAGCGATCCGGACAAAAGGCTGTTGGCCACCACAGACGAATTAAAACCCACCACAGTTACCCAGAGGCAATTATCCACTTTGGTAATGGAGCCGTGGAAAGTGGCAGCATCACTTCTGGATTAAGTTTGGAACAGTGGAACCAGCAGCAGACTGCCAAAGGCAATTCTGTCATGTCCCTGATGTGACTTTGGAGCACCATAAACAGGGGACTGCAATGTTCAAAGTCGAATTTGCATTTCTACCACCTCTCTCTCTCTCTCTCTCCACATCCACCCCACTGTCTGCAGATCAAGCTGCTGTTAAAGGCAGAGAAACAGGAGTGGATCAACAAAAGGTGACAATCCTAATCTTTTGTGTGTGCAGTGGAGCACTTTGGGAGTTCTGCTTCTGGCTGATTGCCTCTAGTGGTGATACTTTCTTCTGCAACCTCAGAATCCTACGAGGCACATATGAATATTAAAGTTCTTCACTTTGAACATGCAGCATGCCTCTGTGTCTCTTGTTTTCTCTGTACTAAACAGCAGTAGAACTGATATTTAATTTTTTGGGGAGAAAACCCTGTTGTTGCTGTTGTTGTTATTTACTAGAATGCAATGGTCTGCTATTTTGATAGGTCAGATCCAGGATCTGCCTTCTGGGATGGAAGGGCTCCGCTCACGGAAGATGCCTCCACCAATTTCAGGGAATGGACTTCCCCCCACATCACAGCTCATCCCATTCAGTAGGGTCCTATTCAGTAGGGTCTGTTTAGCATTTTGAGGGGGCTGAAGAGGCTGCTGTGGGGAGGAGGGGGCAGGGAAGTCCGCTTCCAGCAGCCCAGTTATACATGCCTAAATCTGGATCTAACTCGATGTATTTATTTGCTAAAATGGTTTGGTTATCATATTTGTATTGTAACGCATTAAGGGTTTTGGTGGCGATGGAGTTGATGCCTCTAAGTGTGACTGGATATGTTTTACCCGCTCTGCTACATTTGTTTTGGTGGTGTTAATTATGTTGTGTTATGTTCCACAGGGCTCTATTTTATCCCCCATGCTGTTTAACATCTACATGAAACCGCTGGGGGAGGTTATCCGGAGGTGTGGGCTGAGGTGCCATCAATATGCAGATGACACCCAGCTCTACCTCTCTTTTACATCAAAACCAGGTGAGGCAGTGACTGTTCTGAATCAGTGCCTGGGCACGGTAATGGACTGGATGAGGGCTAATAAACTGAAACTCAATCCAGACAAGACAGAGGTACTGTTAGTGGGTGGTTCGTCTGCCCGGCTAGGTGATATTTAACCTGTTCTGGAGGGGGTTGCACTCCCCCTAAAGGATCAGGTTCGTAGTTTGGGGGTGCTCTTGGATCCAGAACTGTCACTTGAGGCACAGGTGAACTCAGTGGCACGGAGCACTTTTTATCAGCTTAGGCTGGTATACCAACTACGCCCTTATCTGGACAGAGATAGCCTAGCTACAGTTATCCATGCTCTGATAACTTCTCGTCTGGATTACTGCAATGCGTTATACGTGGGGCTGCCTTTGAAAACGGTCCGGAAACTTCAGCTGGTCCAAAATAGGGCAGCAAGATTGTTAACAGGGACTGGCCTGCGAGCTCATATTACGCCAGTACTTTTCCAGCTGCACTGGCTGCCAGTCCATTTCCGGGCCCGATTCAAAGTGCTGGTGTTAACATTCAAAGCCCTTAACGGCTTGGGGCCAGGTTACCTGAAGGATCGCCTCCTCCCATATGTGCCTGCCCGGACCTTAAGATCATCATCATCAGCCCTTCTCCGTGAGCCCCTGCCAAAGGAAGTGAGGCGGGTGGCTACTAGGAGGAGGGTTTTTTCTGCTGTGGCACCCCGGCTCTGGAATGAGCTCCCTAGTGAGGTTCGCCTGGCGCCTACATTGTATTCCTTTCAGCGCCAGGTGAAGACCTTTTTATTTTCCCAGGCATTTTAGCATTTTAGCTTTCTAAATTTTTATCTTTGCTGTTTTAAATCTGTATTTTAAACTCCTGCACTGCTGCTAGGTTTTATTGTGGTTGTATTGTTATATTGTGGTTTTAATGTTCTGTATATTTTAAATTGTTTTATTGTGTGTTGCTTGGATTTAATTTTTGTGAACCGCCCAGAGAGCTTCGGCTATTGGGCGGTATAGAAATGAAATAAATAAATAAATAAATTGTGTTGTGGATTGATTTTTCTGTTGTTTTACATGCTTTGTAATTGTTACTTATCCTCAAAGCTATGTTGGGAATATAACATTTTTAATAAACAGACATAAATCTATAATGTCACTGGGCAGACAGGCCGCAGGGCCTTTGCCTGCCATTGGCTGAGATGCTCTGATCAGGCAGAAGGGACTAGGGAAGGAGGGAGTAGAAGAAGCAGGGGCCTAGAACAGGAGGAGATGGGGCACTGAGAAGGCAGCAGGCCAGTGGAATAATAGGCACCTGGGACTGGAGAGTTGGAAGCAACAGTGATCTAGTCCAGGAGAAGGCCAGAGGGAGGTGCTGGAGGAAACCTGGATTAGCAGGTGATAATGCTTCTCTCTTCTGGCCAGCTGATCATTACCTGCCGAACTCTGCAGATCAAGCTGCTGTTAAAGGCGCAAGAGGAAGCCAGGCTGCCTGTCATTTTTTCCTGGTCATCTCACTTGCCTAATAGAGACCCTGATGATCACTGGTTTCCGTCTTCCATGGAGTCTCAGGGAATAGCTACGCATTTGCAGTGCGCATAGGTGAGCATACCCACACTCACACACAAAGAGCTATTCCCAACAGTACAGTGAATGGGGAAGCCCTTAGCACATGTGGAAGTGCCATGCGCGCCAAAAGACTCTTAGGGCTCCTTCACATGGAGCTTTCATCCTGCGACTGAGATGGCTCCTTCACGGAAGTTTGCAGGCTCTTTACATAAAGGCGTGATCATTCAAGGCGTCTCCTGCACTTAAATGCTCTTTGTTCCGTTTTTCAATAGATCGCAGATAATGAGCTATCAAATTACCCTGTTGCGTTCTGGCTTCAGTTTCCTCCGTGAAAAGAGGCAAAGCGGCAAGAAGAGGAGGGAGATCAATGAAAGATAATAGAAGACTCAGATGCTGGGAGAAGGAGGGGGAAAATGGGGAGGAAAGGAAGCACGTGAAAAAGGGAGTCGTCGTGATCCTGCATTTAAAACAGAAGCAGAAAGCCCCGTTTTAAATGCAGGATTTTAGGCTGGTGTAGAGATGCCCTTACATGGGGCTTAAGAGGATTCTCCCCCCCGCCCCCAGCCCCATCAGCATTTGCTGAATGAAACGATAGTAAATGAAGTTCTCTGGCAAATTTGCATGGAAAGAGACAAGCCTAGATAAACAAAATATCCTAAGCTGGATGAAAAGAAATCAGATCTCAGCAGCTGATATTTTTAGAAATATTTTTGCGTACATTCTTAAGTCATTTCCCTATAGATATATATTTTTATTGTGGCAGGATAGGAAATAATATGATTGGAAATCGTATGTTAACCACTTAAACAAATGTGAATTAAAATGGAACGCACCTTGAAAAAAGAAATGAGAGGTGGAATGAAGCTAGTAGGCAAGAGTATTGTAGCTAGGGCGGTGGACCTGGCTATGGGGAAACCCAGGTTTAAATCCCAGACTGCCTATGGAATTTGTTTTGTCACAATTGGGCAAGTAAGAATTTCTCAGCCTAACTTAGCTTGCAGGGTTGTAGCAAAACTAACATGCTGCTCCAAATTCAGTAGAGAAAGCAAAAGGTATAAATTGACATAATCCGGGCTGCGAAGTTTAATTGATAGATTAATTAGCAATCCTGCACAAAAAAGTGTACATCCTAATTGAGTAAAATGGGACTTTCTTCCTAGTAAGTGACTTTGCACAACAATCTTTTTGGAAGTGAGACAAACGCATTTCCATGATTGCTTAGGACTGAAACACTGTTCATTTTTCCTCAGAAAATATGCACTTACATCTTTCACAGCTGCAAAGAGAAAGTCAGCATTATTTGATCTGACAGTCAAAAAATGAAGAACGCCTCCCATCAGGCCAGCAGCCAACAGGTTAAACTCTGTTGCAGGTGCTGACCTTGGGAGCCTCAAACTGAACAGGGCTGATGCAGAACTTGCAAAGTGGGCAGCGAAGCATAGCGAGCGACTCTCTGCTTCAGATTAGGAAAATGTTTTGACCCTACCCAGAAGAAACTGAGCTCTGTTTAGCACAGACATTTGCATATCTGTTCCTGATTTGCTTTAAAAAGGAGGGAGATAGTAACCACCCTAAAGAAGCTGGGTTCCCCTGTTTCTCATTATGTGTGATACAGCATGGGCTCATAAAGAGTCATTAAGGCTGTTCGGAAGAAAAGCCCCCAACTGTTCAGTGGGTGTGTGAGGGAGCAGTGGGACCACACCTGTGAGCCCTGTCCTCACAGCTGACACACTCACAAACAGAAGGGCATAGGCAGCCGTGGCTTCAGCTCTGGTATGGGCCTAGAAGGCACCGTCCCACTGAGCCCACCATTCACTGAACACATGGGGGCTATTCTTCTGAAAAGTCCTATTATCCACATAAGATCCTGAGTGTATATCACATATATCAGGGGTGGGAAACATGCAGGGTGCGGGCCCCATGTGGCCTCGTGACCTTCTATGTGGCTCCTGCCACTGCCACTGCTGAATTTGCTTTGTTGGCAATTTAAAAAAATCAGTGGCTTGCCACCAAAATTTCGTGATGTGGTAGATTTAGCAAAAAGAGCCCATTTAGCTTTAAAACAAAGCTAAATAGGCCCCTTTTTGCCTCCACCACCATGTAAGTTTCCTTTCCTGCCACACTGCTGAATTTTGGTGGCACAATGGCAGCGGGCAGTAGTGTGGCCCCTGATGGGTTTGAGTGGGGACAAAATTGGCCCCTGGAGCTCCAGAAGTTGTCTACCCCTGACATATATAGAAACTGGTCCCTAACATCCAACTCTTTGGGACATCTAGACAGAGCACCGTGTGTGACTATGGCAGAGGTGGGGAACTTTTTTCAGCTGAAGGGTCACACTGGGGCCACAGCACAAGGTGGGTGGGCTACCCCACTATTGAGTTGTGGTCTTCAATAGACACACACTTATTCACACACACACACATACAATTCATATACACATGCACACCACCAGAAGAGGACTTGATCATCTGTGGCTCCCATTAAGTTCAAAGCACAACATAAAAAGGACTGCCACTAGCCAGGCTGCTGGGGAAAGAACAAGAGTGTGGCCAGGGAGCACATTTAGCTCCCACCCAAAAGGCATTCCAGAGTACATTCCTTTAGTTTCTACCATTCAATGACTGCAATTCGTTCCAATGGGAGCAAGTGAAACAGTTCCATTGTGGTGAAGGCAACAACTGTCCCTGGCACAGCCTCCACTGAGAGGGAAGGACACAGTGTGCCCCTGTGGGAAAGGGGACATGGCACTGTCCAGGGACCTTGTAATATATGCCCCCTCTCTACCTCCCTTTCCCTCCCTTTTGCCCATCCTAATAATGGGCTGACAGGTATCTGATATTGTTTTTAATATTAGGCATTCTAGCTAGAGTACCACAGATGTCTTTGGGATGGAGATCTTAAACAAATGTATTCATTTAGAATTACTTTTGGGCCACCTCTAAGGGTGAAAACCCTCCCAAGGAAGTATACCAGTTAAAAACCATACAGAGTGGATACAATAACAATCAATAAAAACAGAAATTGCCAATAAAACCAGCAGCTCAAATGCAGCACCTGTGGCTGACACTGGTTGCACCCACAAGGCCAGGCTGAGGTGCCCAGCAAGCTATTTCCCCCCTATGCAAGTGAACAGAGCAATTCCTCCATTCACTTGAACAGGTGGGGAGGGGAGTCCTCCTTGCTGAAAAATGGCTGGAGAGGGGGCAAAGACCACCCCCCTCCAAGGACCTTTGGGGCAACAGGGTCCTTGGTGTGGGGTGGACTTTGCCCCCTTCCAGCTGGTTTTTAACAGGAGGGCTTTTTCTCGCCCCATACAAATGAATGGAGAAATTGCTTCATTCAGTTGTATGGGGGGATGGGGAGAGAGGAAGAGAGAGAGAAAGAGAAAGAGGAGCCAGAGAAAGTGGGGGGGAGAACCAGAGAGAGAGTGAGAGAGGAGCCAGAGAGGGGGGGGGAAGAAGAAAGAAAGAAAGAAAGAAAGAAAGAAAGAGGAGGCAGAGAGAGGGGAAGGAAAGGAAGCAAAGAAGGAAAGAGGAGTCAGAGAGAGAGAAGGAAGGAAGGAAGGAAGGAAGGAAGGAAGGAAGGAAGGAAGGAAAGAAAGAAAGAAAGAAAGAAAGGCCAGAGAGAGAGAGGAACCAGAGGAAGAAAAGGAATGAAGAAAAAAGAAAGAGGAGCCAGAGAGAGAGAGAGAGAGAGAGAGAACAGCCAGGGAAAGAGAGAGAAGCCAGAGTTAATAGTACATACACAAGGTGCACATTCATGCGCGCGCACACACAAACTCCCAATATTTTTGTGATTGGCCCTCCACCCCTATACAGCTAACTTGTGGCTGTGCACAGGGTACTTTTTCAAAATGTCAGATGTGCCCATGGGCCCAAAAAGGTTGGAGACTTCTGCACTGTGTTAAGGCCAGTGAAAACAGGTGGGTCTCCAGAGCTTTCCTGAAGACTTTCAAAGAAGAGGCCTGAGAAACCCATAATGGGAGCTGACAATGAGACGTATGCATTGTAAGATAGCTGTCCTGGGGTTTCATTTGTGCTTTAACAACACAAATATAGGGAAAGTTTTGTAAAAGGCAGGATATTTTCAAATAAATAAGTCTACGTTTTTATCATAGCAATACTTTAATTAAACTGGAAAATTGGAACTCCCTTCTTAATTTCAGCCCTGTTGTTCTGCCTATTTCTACATACTTCTAAACAAAAGAAAAATCAAATACTTTTCTGGTATACCAGAAATAAATGCTCAAGAACAAATGTGGGGCACAATACACCAGCACATTCTCCACCTGTCTAGTTTTTTGTGAAAAGAACTTTATTGTCTGTCTCTCCAAGAAGAAGGGAACAGCAACAGGAAACTTCTGACTCCATCTGAATACAACTAAATCCAGTGCCACCTAGTGATCAAATGATAGCATGACACAATCCACACAACTGCCTGAAGCCCCTTGGATATATTCCTTCGCTTCAATGGGGCTTGCTCAAGAGAACTCCCCAGCTGGCTGCACCCCTGGCCAGATGGAGGCCCTGGAGCTAGCAAGAGCCGTTGATTATTTAATAACTGGAAATTCTGGCACAAGTACATTTTTGAGAAATTTGGACTGACAATGTTGGCCTAAATTAGGTTTTCAAGTTCTTATTTGTCAGAAAACCTGAAAAACGTAGCCACGTTTGTGTGTTTAGCATTACTCCAGTCCAAGTTCAGCATATTTTGGCGCCTTCCCCACCTCCTAAAATCTCTACTTTTTCTTTCATCAGCCAAGTTACTGTTCAACACATTTGTAAAGTCAATAGGCCTGATGCAGATGAGGCATAGCTAAAAGTGTTTGGCTTCTTAGTCCCTTTTAAAAACTTTAATCCCCCTACCCACCCACCCCAATTCAGTTGACAAAAGGAAAGACAAAATGTTTATACTATACCCCATGCCTGATCCTGGGCTTAACTAGTTCTGCTGATGTTTCATGGGGATGATGTGGTGCCTCCTTTCCAGCAGGAGAAGAAAGGACTACTCTAAATAGAACTTCTTGCTCTTTATCATCACTCCCTCTAATAGCAAACTTGGGAGCTTGAGTGCCCATCAGTCTTCTAGGGAAACAAGGCTACCTAAAACAAGGCAGTGGTTTCTACTTATTTGTGGGACTTCACATATGCAGAAGTCTGTCTGAGATGGGACTTGGAGGCACCGTTATATGGTGGCTCCAGTCCTTCTTGGAGGGGTGATCTCAGAAGGTGGGGCTGGGGCATTCCTGCTCGGCACCATGGCCCTTGGCCTGTGATGTCCCTCGGGGTTCTGTCGTATCCCCCATGCTATTTAAAATGTACATGAAACCGCTGAGAGAGATTGTCTGGGGCGTTGAGGTTCGGTGCCACCAGTATGCTGATGAGACCCAACTTATGTCTCCTTTGATCCAAATCCAAGGAAGCTATTCTAGTTCTAAACTGGTGTCTGATGTCTGTAATGGACTGGATGAGGGTGAACAAATGGACGCATAATCCAGACAAGACAGAGGCATGCTAGATCAGGGAATAGGCAGATCACCCTGTTACATTCCCACTGTAGACTCAGGCTTGCAGATTGGGTGTATTCCTGGAATCAGCCTTGAACTTGGATGCTCAGGTCTCCTGCAGTGGCCAGGAGTGGGTTTGCACAGCTGAGGCTAGTGCGCCAACTGTGCCCATTCCTAGAGATGACTGGCCTGGCCGTGGTCATGCCTTAGTTACATCCTGTTTAGATAACTGTAATGTGCTCTATGTGGGGCTCCTTTCAAATTTCAGTTGGTCCAGAATGTTGCAGCCAGACTCTTGATCGAGGCTGGTTACAGGGAGCATGTCACTGCCTTGTAGCAACAGCTTCACTGGCTACTGGTCTGTTTCCAAGCAGAATTCGAAGTGCTGGTTATGACCTATAAAGCCTTATACGATTTGGGGCCAGGCTACCTGAAAGACTGCCTTCTCCCATATAAGCCTGTCCAGATCTTAAGATCTCCAGGAGAGGCCCTTCTTTTGAGACTGCCATCTTCAGAGGCATCTTTGGTGGGGACATGAGAGAGGGCCTTCTTGGTGGCTGCTCCCAGGCTGTGGAACTCCCAGGCAAGGGCAGCTAGGTTTGCTCCCTCTCTGCTGTCCTTCCACTGGCAGCAAAGGCTTTTTTTTTCTTCAAGCAGGCCTTTGGCATTGAATTGGGTCTGTTGGGTTGGCTGCATTTTTTTTATTCTGTTATTGTTGTATTTTAATAGTGTTTTAATGCGTTTGTTTTATTATTGTTTTAATCAAGTTTTATTTATGGTGGTAAGCCACCTTGAGTGCCATTTGTCTTGGTAGAAAGGTAGGGTACAAATCAAATAAATTAAATCAAATCTTGTAAATTAAAAGAAAAACGTATTTTTAAAAAAAGCCTGACAGGGGCCTGTTGCCTTCTAGACTTACAGAATGTTGATGGCAGTTGAGAGAGAGAGAGAGAGTCTAAAGGAATCAGAAGTTGGACTATGGGAGTCTATCAGTTAAGTCTATGGTTGGGAGCAGTTGAGACACAAAATATTAAGGTGCTAGTTGTGGGGAGGGAAAAGAGAAATGGAGGACAGTGGAAGAGAGGGAACTGGCTTACTCAAACCCTGAACATCTTATAGTAAGTATCCTGGAAGATATTTACTATATCTTGGAGGAATGTGTGCTGTGAGGTTAAAAAAACCCTGCTAAAAGGATGTTTCAGAAGGAAAGGAAAAATGATACCCTTTCCCTTCCCACTCTCTAGAACGGGATCCCTCCCACCCCAGTACATAGCTATAAAATGCTCAAGGTTGGGGCTAGCAGCCTGCTTGTACAAGGCTGGGGAACTATTCTGGCCCCAGGGCTTGGATTGCCTCCCGTGATACCCACGGGGCAGGGGTGATGTCAGGGGGCAGATTCCTCCCTCCTAAAGCCCCTCCCCAAAGCCCCACCCCCTGATGTCATTGACTCCTTGCTCCATGATCAGTCCAGGCCTCTCGCTCCGTGGGGAAATGGGCTGCATTTTCCTGCTCAGCGCAAGAGAAAGGCTGCCTTTTTCTTCTCACACTGAGCATTGAGTGGGCCTTGGGAAAGGGAGCAGGGTTTGCGAGAGAAGCTAGTGGGCTAGATGGGGAACTTCTACAGACATTCCCAATTCCTGCTCCAGCTCTTGATAACACAGCAGGGAAGACTTTGGGGGTGGGGGGAAGAAAGGAGATGCCCCTACACCTGAGCTCCGCCCCAACAGGCCTGAACAGCAACACAGGCAGTGGAGGCTGGTGGCTCCGATTTCGGTGGCGTGGGTTTCGGTCAGAACCAGCCAGAACTCTAAAGGAGCTATCCAAGGTGCCAAACCTATTTAGGGGTTGGGGTTCAGCACCCTGGATGGTCCCTTTGGAGTTCTGGCTGGTTCTGACCGAAAACCCGAGTGGATACACTGCCCCACCGAAATCGGAGCCACCAGCCTCCAGTGACTGGAGGACTGCTGTTCCAGGTCGTCTGAAGTCCAGAACAGGATAATTCCTCACAAGGATTGGAGATGCACTGCGACATTATGTTGCAAGCCCCACTTGTTTGCAATATCGTTATGATGGTGACAGTCAGAATGGTAAGGTGGAGAGAAAGCCTGTAGCCTGCAGGAAACTTGGAGAATGTGTAAATACAGCTTCTCCAATCTGGCTGGCTGGGGATGATGGGAGTTGTAGTCCAACGCAACTGGATGGTGCCAGGGTGAAGAAGACTGGTGCAAGGCACACAAATATATACTGGGCCATCTTCTGAAATTCCTTTCGGTTGAGGCTGGACCACCCAGCACGGATGGAGGGCAGGTTTTGTGCACCGCATAGTGGTGTCCCCAAGTTTAGGACTTTGTTTTTATTCCCATGGAAGTGAATGGTAGCCATCTACGTGTCTAAGAAAATGTACAAGGGTACACCTAGGACCATCGTTCTGGAGGGAGCTGAAGCATCCTCCTCCTGGTGATCCAAGATTTGGGTGAGAGCAGGTATTGCTCCTCCACTACCAGTCATCCCAGCTGTAGCCCATTGACTTTGTTCTACTGCAAGGATGGGCAAAAGTCAGATAATTGTCCACCAGTGAACCACCTGCTGGCTGCTGGGATCCTTGGAAAGAATGCTGAACTCGTGGGATCTTGGTCTGGCCCCATGAGACAGTTCTTATGTTCTTAACCATACTCTGGGCCACTGAACAGGACATATTAGTTATGCTTTAAATGTTAAGAGATTTTGTTTCTTAAGTACTCTTGCTTTGTAACTTCAAAAGACACTGGTGGATCATAGAGATTCTCACTGAAACAAAGTAGATCATTCAAGACTAAAGACAGCCCACCCTGTCCTTAATGGGAACTGGCCTGCTTCTGTGTCACCTTGAGAGTTTCGGCTATAGGGTGACACCTGCATTGAATGGATAAAAAAAAAAATCCCTGGTCCTAACCTATTCCCTGCATAGCCCAGGATCCCGTTTCTTTGTCATGCTAGAGTGTGATGGGACACGGTTTTATAATACATTGTTTTATATATACATTGACTTCAGCTCTGTGCTGACTGAGATATAAATATTAGAGGCCACGTCAGATTGTCATAACAATGGCCATGGATGTGACTTCAGCTGATGCCAATGTGATTGTTTTGAGCCACACAGGAAACAAGAACTGGCAGGACTTGACTGGGTGCGAGGACATGCCGAGCGGCTCATTGGGTCTGATCTGCTGTGTTTTTTACAAGTAGCTACTAGTGAAGTTGAAAATCTGGCTCAAGTTGCAGTCTTCACAAACTATGTGGTCCAGAGGAGTCCTGTTAAAGCCACAGAATAGTTCTGATAGACGTGACCTGTGGATTGCAGCTAAAGTCCTAGGTGGTTTTCGCTAGTGGCCAGTGCTGGATCCAGGTTTTGAGAAGCCCTTGTGCAAGAAATACTCAAATTGGGCCCCTCTTTATGTGTAAGGCCACCTCCTCCTCACTGCTCTTGCCACAGCCTATTTACTTGTCTTCTTCCTCTGGGCCTAATGTGCATCACCACCCCAGAAGAAGGCCAAGCAAACGGAGGCAGCTGCTCTTTCTCACTTGCTCAGAGAAGGAAGGTGAACAGGTAGCAACAGCAAAGAGGAGGAACAGCAGCAAGGCACAAGACGCTGGAGTCAGCAGTGGCCCGCCTGCTGGTGTGTGGGCCTTAACAGGTGCCCAATAATGCCCACCGCCGACACCTGCCCTGCTTAAGACTGTATTTGCATTTCCCCTGCCTCCAATTTACTCTCATGTAAGGTGGCCGCTTACACGTGGCCAAAAAAGCAAGGAAATGCATTACCCCCAAAAAAGGACAGAAGAAGATGCCAAGTTGCATACTATTTGCATATGCTTATATGTACAGATGCACATAGAAATTATAGTTGCTTAGAAACAGCAATTATAATTTAAATAGAAATACAACACATCTCACCATAACAGGGAAGGCTGATCAGGTGACCTGTGTGCCTTGCTCAGTCGGCTGTCTAGGTACTGTTGATGCGCAACTTCAAGGCCCAGCTCTCTCTTCTGGTGGTTCTTTACCTTAAAACAGGGCTTGGACTGAACAGCCCTTCAAACAGAAGGCACCTTCAAATACAGGACTCTCCTCTGGCAGCCCTTGAAATAGAAAACTCCCCCCTGTAAAGTGGGATACTTGGCCACCCTAGGACCATTCCAGTACAAAAAGCATAAATTTGTTAACATTATTTCATTGATTTATATTCTGCCCCTCTAAAGACCTCAGGTAACATATATGTTCATCACAAAGCTCCCAATTATAGTTTAAACTCCATCTTGCTCTATCTTATCCTATCCCTGATCAGACACACCAAAAGTCAAGTTGAAGAAGGTCTTACACTGCATTCTGGACAATACCTAGACTTTGACTTTGGCAGATCTCCTGGAAAAGCTAATTCAGAGTTAAGGTGAAAGGGAAGCATTCATGAAATTGACCCAGTAATTCAAGCAGAAATGGTTTCATAAAGTGGCCTCTTGCCTATATTTGCTTTTCTAAATCATTTTGCTGATTCTTCAGCATGTTTACTTGAGATAAGCTATTGTTCTCAGTGGGGTTTGTTTCTTACTGGACATGCATAGGATTGCACTGTTAACCTATGATTCCTCCCCTCTCCACCTCAAAATGATACAGGACAACTTTTAAACCGTTACATCTGCTTTCAAATAAAGCATCTTTGAGTTTTTGCAAGACATCCCTATATTAAAAAATCAAATCCAAATGGAATTCCCCAGCCCCAGTCCCCAGTAGCTCAGTTTTAAAATAAGGTTGCATGGAAGGGCACACTTTAACTTTATATTTTGGCAAGCCTGCTTCAGTCACTTCACTGTCTTTGGTGTGGTATTGAACTGTACTACATCTATTGAATAAAATCAGCTGCTGGAGGAATGATCCACCCATTCTGTCAAAATGTGTGTTTTTCTGTTTATATTCAGCTACTGTCCATTATAATGGTGATGTCCACTGAATGGCAAAGGAGGCAGCTATTTTTTTATGGTGGTGGCAGCCATTTTAAATATCCCCAAATTCAAAAAGCACCTCAAAAGAGAGCTTTTGGGGAAGAAGTAAAAGGCAGTTGTTCTGACTCTCTTCTGCTTAAAGTATTTCACCTCAGCCTTGGAATATAGCAGCAACAAAACAGCTGATTTTGATGTGGATAAATGTCAATTAGTTATAGCCCTACTTTGTATTTGAGTGATACATAATATATGAGAGGGGAAACAGAGGGTAAAACACAGATTCAGACAGGACATAGGGTGTCTCTACACCTCCAGTTTATTTCACATTCATGATGGGCCACTCACTGAATTGTGCAGGTCCATTACATGACTTCATCATCGTCCAGTCATTATTCCATTGATCACGTCTTTTTCTCAAATGGAAATTATGTCGTATTTTTCCAAATATGCGCAACTGGAGCGCATGACCTCCCCGTGTATTTCTCCCCTAGCGTGACTGAACCATTGTGTGGTGGTGGCTGTGGGTGGTTGTTTTGGGTTGTTGGGGGTGTGGTCATCACAGCGAAGGTGACAACAACAGGCTGTGGGGCATGTCGCCTTCCCACGCCAGTGTCATTTTGGGTCCTTGCCATTTCCAGCCTGCAGCATTCTGAGCAAGATGTCAGAGCGGCAGGTCAGCAGAGCGGCAGGTTGGCGGAGCGGTGTGCTGGCCTTCCGACCTGCTGTGATGCCCCCTGCTGTGGATTCCCAGTGAGGAAACAGCTGAGTAAATGGCAGAGATTGTCAGATACACTGAACAGAGAGGCAGTGTGGGGGCTGTCTGTGTGTCAGTCCCCATCCACCCGTAACGTGCAAGGGGAGGGGAAGGGGCAGGAACCAGGGGAGAATTATCGCTACACCCCAAGCGTGTGTAATGCGTCTTCATGGAAAGTTGGCGATGCCCCTGAGTGGCATCACTACCCCCATGAGAAGGAAAGAAATGAAAGATAACACGACGGGGACAGCCATCTAAAGAGAACGACCCAATCCTGCAATGTTACTGGACGGGGAAAGAACCAGCATTGATGTGGAATTCTCCACCCGTGTGATGGAGCCCATAGCATGTGATGCCAAACACACAATTAACTTATACTGTGTTGTTTATGGCAACAAATTCCATGGAAAAGCCCCCACGCCCAGTGGAGACACATATGTGGACATGCATTCTATTGACATTAGTTGGGCATCACTTGCTAGATTTCTGCCTGGCTAGAACAGAAACATGGCTGGCTAATAATCCAAATTTAGGATTGCACATTTCCTTGTACATTTGATAGGAACCAAGCTGAAAGTGACTTGGGTCTTAAGTACATTTGCAGACAAGTCATACTGATATAATTAGATTCAATCCTGCAAGCCCCACTGAATTGGGTGCTTCCTTCCTGCACCACTTCCTTGTGGCCCAGTTGGGGTGTGAGCAGTGTGAGAAGGGACTTGGCTGGTGCTTGCAGGAGTCGGCTCCTGTAAGCGCTGGCCAGGTTGGGTGTGGGAAAGGGGCTTGGTGCAGGAAGGGGTTACTGCTTGTGTCGCTCACCCTCCCGTTGTGAGGGCACACAGAACATGGAGAAATCAGAGATGACATGGGGATTCCTTTGCCCAAGTCAGGGTGTGCAACCCTCCACGGGCCAGTTTGGGCTACCCTGCCGGCCAGTGTAGGCCCATGGGTTGGAGGTTGCCCTCCCCTGCGTGAGAGGATGTATTTGAATAATGCTGCAGTCCTAAGCACATTTCCTTGGGAGTAAGCGTGCATAGGATCAGAAGGTCAGTGTGCTTAGGATCACTAAATGTTAGTATTTACTCACTTTTAAATAATTAAAATTCCTTTGCCTCATATTAAAATGCTTAAATTAACAGCTGTGTTAAATTTAACCAAGCAGCCCAGCATAAACAGGCAAAACAAGGGGGGGGGGAGTCCCTCTGCCCCTCTTTTCAGAGTGCAAAGCCTAGAACCTGGAGCGTATGAGATGAACTCGATCTAGCACAAGCACTGCAGGTTGTCTGGCCTTGATTTAAGTAATTACTTAAAAATAAACAGCCTCATTTAAGATCAGGTAACCAAACATAATATTTATACTTCCCAGTTCTACCTTTCTATAACCCAGGAGAATAAATCATGGTGGGGAAGTGTGTTCAATATGAGTTACTACAATAAGCTAAACTGAATTAGTCAATTTAGCTTTTGTTGTTTAGCTAAAACTAAAGAGAATGCCCGCACACTGCTGCTGCCTACCTCCGTAAAGGGAAGGCTGTGCCCACACACTCCTGGTGCTGTCTGCCTCAGACAGGGAAAGGGAGAGATATCAGGTCTGTGTGCTGCTGCCTGCTGCACGCTCCAGTGAGAGAGACCAGCCACTGTGACATCTTGTGGATGCTGCCTTGGTTGAAGGAAAGACACCAGCCATGACCACCTCCTGCTGATGGGGCCTGCCTGGAGAAGAGACACCGGCCAGTGTGACATCTCGCTGATGCTGCCTGCCTGAAGAAGAGAGACCAGCCATTGTGACCTCCTGCTGTGCTGCCTTGGTTGAAGGAAAGACACCAGCCATGACCACCTCCTGCTGATGGGGCCTGCCTGGAGAAGAGACACCGGCCATTGTGACATCTCGCTGATGCTGCCTGCCTGAAGAAGAGAGACCAGCCATTGTGACCTCCTGCTGTGCTGCCTTGGTTGAAGGAAAGACACCAGCCATGACCACCTCCTGCTGATGGGGCCTGCCTGGAGAAGAGACACCGGCCAGTGTGACATCTCGCTGATGCTGCCTGCCTGAAGAAGAGAGACCGGCCATTGTGACCTCCTGCTGTGCTGCCTTGGTTGAAGGAAAGACACCAGCCATGACCACCTCCTGCTGATGGGGCCTGCCTGGAGAAGAGACACCGGCCATTGTGACATCTCGCTGATGCTGCCTGCCTGAAGAAGAGAGACCAGCCATTGTGACCTCCTGCTGTGCTGCCTTGGTTGAAGGAAAGACACCAGCCATTACCACCTCCTGCTGATGGGGCCTGCCTGGAGAAGAGAGACCGGCCATTGTGACATCTCGCTGATGCTGCCTGCCTGAAGAAGAGAGACTGGCCATTGTGACATCTCGCTGATGCTGCCTGCCTGAAGAAGAGAGACCGGCCATTGTGACCTCCTGCTGTGCTGCCTTGGTTGAAGGAAAGACACCAGCCATGACCACCTCCTGCTGATGGGGCCTGCCTGGAGAAGAGACACCGGCCATTGTGACATCTCGCTGATGCTGCCTGCCTGAAGAAGAGAGACCAGCCATTGTGACCTCCTGCTGTGCTGCCTTGGTTGAAGGAAAGACACCAGCCATTACCACCTCCTGCTGATGGGGCCTGCCTGGAGAAGAGAGACCGGCCATTGTGACATCTCGCTGATGCTGCCTGCCTGAAGAAGAGAGACTGGCCATTGTGACATCTCGCTGATGCTGCCTGCCTGAAGAAGAGAGACCGGCCATTGTGACCTCCTGCTGTGCTGCCTTGGTTGAAGGAAAGACACCAGCCATTACCACCTCCTGCTGATGGGGCCTGCCTGGAGAAGAGAGACCGGCCATTGTGACATCTCGCTGATGCTGCCTGCCTGAAGAAGAGAGACCGGCCATTGTGACCTCCTGCTGTGCTGCCTTGGTTGAAGGAAAGACCCCATCCATTACCAACCCCTGTTGATGGGGCCTGCCTGGAGAAGAGAGACCGGCCATTGTGACATCTTGCTGATGCTGCCTTGGTTGAAGAAGAGAGACCGGCCATTGTGACATCTCGCTGATGCTGCCTGCCTGAAGAAGAGAGACCGGCCATTGTGACCTCCTGCTGTGCTGCCTTGGTTGAAGGAAAGACACCAGCCATTACCACCTCCTGCTGATGGGGCCTGCCTGGAGAAGAGAGACCGGCCATTGTGACATCTTGCTGATGCTGCCTTGGTTGAAGAAGAGAGACCGGCCATTGTGACATCTTGCTGATGCTGCTTGCCTGAAGAAGAGAGACCAGCCATTATGACCTGCTGCTCACATTACCTACCAGAGCATTGCACACCCAAAGAAGAGAGAAAAAAGAGAAACTGGCCAGTGTGCCCTCCCACAGTTGCTGTCCATCTCAAAAAGAGGCCACCATGCGCACATGTTGCCAATCTTTTCAGGGTCTTCTCAGTGGTGGGGTCATGGCTCTGGAATACTTTCCCCCTGAAGATCTGCCTCTCTCTCTTTCTCTCTCTCTCTCTCTGCCTTTCTTTTGTCATAAGCTGAAAACCTACAAATAGGTCTTATGTTTTTAAACTGGTGAACTGGTTTGTAGTTCCTTCCTTGTGTGAGCCCTTAGACTTGTAGCTTACGTTATGTTGTCGTATTATTTTTAATAGTTCATGTAAACTGCGTTGAATACTATGGTAGAAAATCAGGGTATGAATTAATTAAATAATAATGACAATCATGTCTCTCTTCCACAAGCTTTTAAAGTTTACAGAGGTTCACTGCTGCTGGTTTTGTATTATATTTTAGATCGCTGTTTTTAGTTTATTTATGGTAGTGTTTGTAATATGTCTGGGTTTAAAATATATATATGTATTTTTGTTTTATACCTTTCTTATGTTGTGAAGCTACTCTGAGTGCCCCGTTGGTTGAAAAGTGAGCTGGGGTACAAATAATAAACTGATCAACTGAAGCACTTTCCATGTCAGTTTAAAAACAAACAAAATGTTGTTACAATCCAATCCAGAATACAAATTTCGTCTCTCCTCAGACTAGCAGGCACCACTGCATTTTTTTCTAGAAAATGAGCTGAACTGCCCCCTCAGTGGAAGCTGGTGCCTCCAATGTTGGTGGGGCTCTGCATCCATCCTGGGTTTCTGTCAGAACCAGCCAGAACCCTAGAGGAGCTATCCAATGTGCTGGATCTATTTTGAGGATCGGGTTCAGCACCTTGGATACCCTGTTAGAGTTCTGGCTGGTCTGACAAACCCAGACTGAATGCACAGCCCCACCGAAATCACAGCCACCAGCCGCCACTGCCTGCCTTCTGCTGGCCGCCAGGGCTGTGTCGCGCCTCTCTGTGCCCTGTCTGCCAGTCATCTCCCGAAGGGAAACGATCGCTACCTGAATCGAAATAAGTTGGTGGGTTGCAAAGTTCCTCGCCGCTTTCCGGGCAGCCAGAGTTACTTGGACTGAGAGTCTACGCAGAAGTAAGGCCCATTGAGTTCAATGAGGCTTACTCCCAGGTAAAGTGTCTGCAGCAGCCTTCCCCGACCTGCTAGTGCCCTCCAGATGTTTCGGATACATCACAACGTCCCTGACCATTGGCCATGCTGGGGCTGATGGGAGCTGTCGTCCGAAACATCTAGAGGGCACCAGGTTGCGGAAGTCTCCCGGACTGCAGACCCCGTGCGCGGGGTTTTCCTTCGGACAACACCCGATTAGAGACAAACAAAACCGCAGGAGCGATCAACTCTCCGACCTTCGGGTGGAAATCGCTCCTCCACTGCCCCTTTCGGAGCTGACCTCCCTCCAGATCGCCAATGCAACAACGTGGGGCTTTGTGGGGCGCGGTGGGGATGGGACAGACACCGGTGAAGAAATCTACCCAGTGGAGGCTGGTGGCTCCGATTTCGGTGGGGCTGTGCATCCAGTCTGGGTTTCTGTCAGAACCATCCAGAACTCTGAAGGAGCTATCAGAAGTGATGAACTCTAACCCCCAAATGGGTTCCGCACCTTGAGAAGCTCCTTTAGAGTTCTGCTGGTTCCGACTGAAACTCAGAAGGGATGCACAACCCCACCGAAATCGGAGCCACCAGCCTCCACGGGTTCTATCCCACTCTTAGTAAGGCCTGATCCCACCACTCGAGGACCCCGAGGAGGGCAGGGGAGGGTTTTTGAGGGATGGCGAGGTCAATCCAAGGCAGAGCAGCTGCTACGGGTTCGAATCCGACACAGGGATTTGGCGGCGCTCGCGCTGCGATGAGGGATGCAATACTGTACACGTACCTACCCGAGAGTGAGTCCCATGAACTCGGCGGGACTTCGCCCCCTCTCCCTTTTAAACCTGGATAGGAGCCGGCTGTAAAACTCTTCCTACCCCTGTCCTGCAAATCCCAAGTGTTTATCATACTGCCAGGTAAAAACGCAAAGGATCCATTTGTAAAGTAAATCAATTTAGAATGTGAAGGGGACATCCATTCCCAAGAACTTGACTGAGGTTCGGAGAACCAGATCCATTTGCGGGGCGGCACAGCCGGTGGCATCGATCGGCGACCTTTGGGCCACAGTCGGTAAAAATAAAGTCCCGTTGACATGAACGGGAGGGATTTACTTCCAAGGAAAGAGTTTGGGATCGGGAAGGTAAATCGGATTCACAGCCAGGTTTGGTATGGTTTGGTATCGAGTTGGTAAGGGGATGTCGAGATCACCAGCAAAGGAAAAGGGTTATTTGAATGAGATTTGCTTCACGGCATAAGGATTACAAACACTTTTTAAAAAGAAAGGTGATTTTAAAAACGGAAAACGAAGTATACACTCACCATCCTAGATAAATAAATTTTAATAGGTGTATCTTTATTTGTATTTAACGAAAAGCATGGACCACTCTTCAAATCGTATAAAATACAACCATCATAAAGATAAATACAACACACACAACCAAACGTGAATTCGTGCCCCCCCCCCTTTTTAAATTTGTCCCAATTGGCATTCTCGACTTTAGTTGACACTGGCAGTAAATCCAAAAGAAAATCAGTCTAAAAGGACAATATCTTTATTAACACCAACCAAAATTTCAGGTTGATTCTAATACAGATATTGCCTAACTGTAGATTTTGGATTTTTTTTTTTAATGGACCACCATGGTTATTTTTGCTTTTTATAATCTAAACGGGAGGGGGGCAGACAAATCTAGAGAACATCCAAAATAACCCGATGGAAAAGACAGAACAAGCCTCACAACATAGGAAAGTAAAGTGTTATTCTTCAAAGAAATACACTGGGTTATTTTGAAGAACAGAACTTTATTTTCTTACATCCTGAGACTTGTTCTTTCTTTCCCATGTATACTCTAAAAAAGAAACACCTTGAAGTTCCTTAGAGAATGCAATCCAATCCCATGCGTGTTTACATCGAAGTAAGTCCCACAAAGATCAACGGGCTTACTCCCAAGTAAGTGGGCATGGGTTTGCTCCCTTCGACTTTAATGGGGCTTTCTCCCAAGAAAACGAGCACCGATTTGTTTTCATTATTTTTAACCACAGGTTGACAGCAGAGTCGTTTACTCCATGCTGATCCTTCATCCTAAATGCATCACTTTGAAAATTAGCTTCAACTGCACTTGGTGGGTCTTTCTTCCACGTATCCCTTCATAAACAATGCATTGTTTAACCAAACAGGTAATTATGATATTCAAATGAAATGTGTGTGTGTGTGGGTCACACAAAACATTACATGTATAATAAAACATAAAAGAAAACTGTTCTAAAATAGAGATATGGTTTGGATCCAGATTTAGTCATACTCAGAGTAGACCAACTGAAATCGATGGGACTTGATAGTCATGACTTACCTGTTCTATTGATTTCAATGGGTCTACTCTAAGTATGACTAAATCGGAATCTAACCCACTCTAACTCCAACTCCAAGAATAAGATAATTTACAATCCAACGCATTTATTTCTATAAACCGTCTCCTGTTATTCTGCAAATTTAGTGACCCTGACCGTTAGGTATTAAACACATCGAGCTTTTCCAGGGCTGTGATTCTCTGCACACTTATTTGGGAAGAAGCCCGATTCTGGGAATTACTCCCGAGTAAAAATGGTCTGGATCTGCTCTCACGTCACATAGAAGGGATTCCAACGGAAATTGACCGACTTCATATTTTAACAATCCCAAATAAATACCTAATGGCATGACAGATTGTGCGATGGAGCAGGTAACAATAGAGAGTCCCAGAATTACAAGCTTTACCCCTAATGTCTCTGCGTGATACTGTGACCGCCTGCTTTGCAGCCTGACGGTTGTAGAGGGCAGATGGAGGGAGGTAAAAGGGGAGGCGTGTAAACAATGTTCGAGCGGTTAAAACAACAGTAAAAGAGGCTGAAGACTTACGTTTATTTCTTCCAAATAATTTTTTTTTAGAACAGGGTGACCCGATCAAAAGTTGGGGAGTAGACACTAGTCATGGCAATGTATCCCGATCCGGCTTTATGGAATCGGTGGGTCTTACTTCGTATTGTAAAGTATTTAGATACCGGGCTGTAAATTTCATTGAATCTAGGTTTGGGGGATTAAATTCTATTCTAAATCTGGCCGCAATTCTCTTCACCTGCATCCTCTTGAGGCTATAAATATAAAATACTATTATAACTATATTGTAACGATAACTGTGATCTAGTCGCAATTACAACAGTTAATACAACTATATTTGCATTACAAACGAATAATCCTCAAAAGGGGCATCTACCTCTGCTTCAAAGACTTACTGAAATAGAAAAGGATACTCTATTTTCTCCAAACAAGTAGGTAGCCATGTTGGTCCATTAGAAAAAGAATTATGTGGCTTTCGTAGGCATGAATTCGGGCAGGATCTGGTTTTTCTATTCAGTAGATTTGCAAACAAAACATTTGTTTCCGTAGTTGTCGACAACAGACGTCTACAATATTCCAGCGCTATTTTTGCATGCCTTGGAAACGGGATACATTTCACTTGTCAGCCCTTTGATAGTGAGAAATGGTGTAAAAAAAAAAATTTCGTTTACAAATATTATATTTCGTCTCAGACTGATCTAGATGTACTTTATATAACCAACAAAATAAAGGAACCAAAACGTGTTTTCCAACACACTCCCAGGGATTGCAGTGTGCTTTCAGTCAGAAGGGTAATCTCCAACAGAAGAGCTCGTGGCTATTGTTTACTTTTCTCATCATGTTCCGTCTGCCCTACTCATGAAGTACATCGCTACTCAAGGCTCCCCCGCCCGCGTCAGGCAAACACAGCGTGGTCTTGACGCCCCCCACCCCACCCCCAAAAAGAGAAGAATTTTTTTTTCTTCCAGTAAAATCGAGGGGAAGAACTCTATTTTCTTTAATGTGTTTCTATTAACAAAAATAACCCATCTGCAAAAATAAGAGGATGTGTTTCCAATAGAACTCTGAAAGAACTGCTCCTTTTAGGCCCACAAGACAAAACAGGAAAAAAAAACACCCATGTTGTGGCACATTAAAGACTAAAATTCAACATAAATCCTACTTAGAGTAGACCCATTGACATGAATGGGACTTAAGTTAGCCATGGCTAACAAAGTCCTACAACTCCCAGCTATGGAAGGCATGGTACAAGACAAGCCGCCTCATACCTTATCCTTGTACGACTCTAAAAATTTAGGCTGCAGATAAATACATTTAGGGCACAATTCTATGCATGTTAAAACAGAAAAACTGGTTGAGGAATGCTGGGAGTTGTAGGACTTTTTTCCTGTCTAAACATGCATAGGATTGCACCCTAACACAGTTATTATGGCATAAGCTTTCGTTGACTACCAGCTAGCCTTCTGGCCTGACATCACCTAAACTCCAAGGGAATTGACCTTCATCAATCTCAATGCCATGTCAGCTAGCTTTGCTTCTTTAGATCCTAGAAGAGAAGCACCTTAAAGTTCCTTGTAGATCAGCTTGTTTCTTACTGCTGGCTTTTCAACTCCCCTTTCCAGCCCGCAAAGCACTTGTTTAGTTTTACACTGGCAGAGAAGTTAAAAACAAACTTTGCCTGTGCACAAAGCAGCAGTTCTAAACTCACTAGATAATAAAATACATAACTCTGTTTGGGTGGCTGGAAACAAACATCGCCCCCTGAGCAATGTGCGGTTTATTTCCAGGTAAGATGTTCTTCCTTGAAGTGTCAATGGTAAGTAGGACAACCTGAATCTCTTGAACGTAACACACTTTCAGGCTGCAATCCTGTATGCACACTGAGCTGGGAACACAATGCAACTTACTTCCAAGTAAACACACACATTTAGGATTGCCCCGTCATTCTTTTTTGCACTTCGGAAATGATGCATGGTATGGAGAATGTGGAAAGGGTGACATTTTTCTCCTTCTCTCATAATACCAGAACCCAATGGCGTCATCCCATGAAGGTTATGGGTGGGAGATTTGGGAGATAAAAGGACATTTGGGCAATTGGAGAGAAAGATATGCATGGCCTATTTCTGAATTAATTTTCTATTGGCCATTCTGAAATACTTAAGATTTGCACTAGAATGAGGTTGCAATCCTACACCCATTTACCTGGAATAAGGGAGTAATTCAGTGGGACCTGCCTTTGAGTAAAGATGTAGCAGTTCAGGCTGAACAGCTACAATCATATGCACTAGAAGCACATGTTATTGAACTCAGTTGTTTACTTCTGAATAAACATGGATAGGATCGGGCTAAATAAGTGGTCAGATGCCTCTGGGAAGCTCATAAGCAGTGCTTGAGAGAGAGAGAGAGAGAGAGAGAGACTCTCCCTGTTCTCTGTCTTCTTTGGTCTGGTAGTGGTATACTGCGGCTGAACACTGAAGTTCCATTTAAAGTGCAATCCTAAGTATAATACGAGAGAGTAAGCCCCACTGAGTTCAATGGGAATGACTACTGAGTAAACATGAGTATTGCTACTTACATGCTTAGGATTCCATTGTTGGTTGTCGAACATCACATACTTCTACTCCAGGATGTCCTCTAATATAGTTCCTTACTTGATCCTCATTGTTACTTGTTTTTAGCTGATCTGAGCACAGAGTCAGGCATTCCAGGCCAGCAAATGTAGCTCAAGAGACCCTTCAGTGTGAAAAAGGCTCTCTCTGCTCTGGCCTGTTTGTCACCCCACAGTGGTATGTACAGTCCACTTTGTGACACAAACTTAGCCCACTTACATCTGCATCCTTATAAAGCTAAGATGTGGAAGCCAAAGCTAGGCAGTGTTAATACTCAGTGAAATATAGAGGTGAGAGTGTCAGACCAGGCCCGGGGCGACCCAGGTTCAAATCCCTTTTCAGCTCCTTGGGTGACCTTGGGCCAATCACTATCTCTCAGGCTAATGCACCTCACAGGGTTGTTGTGAGGATAAAATGAGGAGAGTGGAATCATGTACTCCTCCTTCAGCTCCTTACAGGAAAGGCAGGATATAAATGAAATAAATAATGAGCTTGTCTCCTCATTAAGATCATCCACAGAGGCCCTCCTGCCTGTTCTAAACCTACATTTAGTTGGAACAAGGCTTTCTTGGCACAGACTTTGGAACTCCCTGCCTTGAGAGGTCTGCTTTGCACCCCTTTGATGGCCTTCTGCTGAACTGTCAAGCCCTTCCAGTTCAGGAAGACTTTTGGCTTTTAAAGACAATGGATAAAATCCAGTGCAAATCCTACTTAGCGTAGACCCATTGAAATGCATGGGACTCAAGTTAGTCATGACTAATTTGTCCCATTCATTTCAATGAGTCTACTTTAAGTAGGATTTGCACTGGATTTTACCCTAATACTACAACCCTATACATGTCTACTCAGAAGTACCACCGAGTTATTTTCTCCCAGGTAAGTGTATAAAGGATTTCAGCCTACTTGGCTTTATTATATTTGAAATGCTCCTGAGGATCTCTATTACATTTTTATTGCTGCTATTTTTCATTATTTATCTTCTAGCTCATTATTTTTGTGGGGGTTTTATTGGCTGGTTTTTATTGTATTTCATTATTTTTGTGTTAGCTGTCTTGGAATATACAAAGAATGACTGGCTATAAGAATATCTCTCTGTATCTATATCACATTACTGTGCAATCCTATACATATGTACACAAACATAAAACGTATTGCATTCAACTGGCCTTACTTAGAATGTCCAATATACTTTATATACATTTATTCAAGTAAACTTTGCAAAGTAGGTTAAGGACTGTCCCGTTCACAGTCTCTTGGGCACCACACTACTCGGTCACCTCATTGATTCCAACCAATATAATATGTTATTCAGCCAGGAAATTACTTAAAGAAGAGACTCGCTTTTCCAGATTCTAGCCAATCTGAATCCTAGTTACCCAGTGGATTATAAAATGTTCACAGAAATTTCACATTTTATTCCAGAAGAGGCACTTTGGAATTCTAAGACTTCATTTCAGACATTCATATCATAATATTCCTGCTGGAGTTTATGTAGTGTGTGGTTTGACTGCTGTGTACTATGCAGTGGTTGATTGATATTTTACGGCCACATTGTATTTTTGTTATTCTTGTAAGGCACTTTGAGTGTTATGGCTGGGAAGCAACATAAACATTTGCACAGCAAAGAAGCAAGCCAGAAGGAGCCTTGCTGGATCAGACCAATGACAGTAGACATCTTCTACTGTCAGCCTTCCCCAACCAGGCGCCCTGCAGCTGGGTTGGACTACAGCTCCCATCATCCCAGGGCAGTAGGCCAATTGGTTGGAGGTGATGGGAGTTGTAGTCCCACCCAGCTGCAGGGCGCCTGGCTGGGGAAGGCTGTTCTGACCCAACCTCCTTTTTCAACAGTGGCCGGAAGCCCACAAGCAGGGGCTTGGAGTCACTGCACAACTCCCAGCTGTCGTTCACAGCTTCTGAATCTACAAGTCCCCTTTCACAAACTAAGCCAGCCAACAGCAACGTATAGGCTTATTGTTCACAACTTTGTCCTGGCCCCCTTTCAAAGCCATGTAAGGGCACAATTCTGTGCAGGTTGAGACAGAAAAAAGGTCTACAACTCCCAGCATGCCCCAGCCAGCCATGCCAGCTGGGGCATGCTGGGAATTGTAGCCCTTTTTTCTGTCCAGACATGCATAGGATTACGCCTTAGGTCAGTGAGCATAGCCATATCTTGTGGCAGAGATGGATGCCCTCACCTGACCTACTTTCCTCTGTCCTGAAATGCCTGCCCATCAGTTTCATTGGGTAACACTCCCCCCCCCACACACACACACATTTGTAGTCTTACAAAGGAGAAATGTCCTCTTTCTCCACACCATTCAGGATTTTACAAATTCCAATCACATACCTCTCTCCTGCCATTTTTTCTTCAAAATAAAACTAAACTTTGAACAAAGAGCTCCAAGTGTTTAAGTGAACCCTGGTCATCTCATAACATTCTCCAGACTTATAAGGCTCTCAAGGACTTGGGTGAGTTGGAGTCCTTCACTGAGTGGCTGGGAGCAGCTCTGTTCACCTGAATTCCCAAGGGGTGCATGGGGGAAAGAAATACTTGCTTACCACTGCCTGCCTCACTTTCTCTCTTGAAGGGAAAAAGAGGAGAAAGAGAGACAACCCTAAACATCTACCCTGCCTGTTTGGCCCTCAGCAACTGCAGCTTGATTTGTAAAGCAATTTCCTGCAACTGCTGAAGACCTGGCTGATTGATGGGCATGTGGATGCACAGCAGTCAACAGTGCAATCCTATGTACGTCTTAAGTCCCTTTGAGTTCAATAGGGCTTACTCCCAGGTAAGTAGATATAGGATCGAGCCTAAGGGTTTCATGCCACGAGGCATTTACTTGGGTGTAAGTCCCATTGAACAAAGCCAGACCTATTTCAGAGTACATGCAGCATGGGTTCAGGCTGCTTCCCTCACTTTCCCCCACACCACTGAGTGCTGGTGGAGAGGAGCCCTCCAAATGTCAAATGGCCATACTGAGCCAGAGCACGGTAGGCATGCCTAGGAGTAAGAGTCCTACCCACTGTGTAGAATGGATTTCTGAACCAGGTCTCACGTGCGCAGAAATCAAGTTATGTACAAGCCCATGCGAACTGGCCTTTCCTTCTGAGTGCACAGCAGATGGCAAACCCGGGTTTGTTGTCACATCACATGTGAAACAGCCCTACTGTGCAGTTGATTGAACTGGCGGGCTTTGTTGCAGAAAAATGCACACGGGTTGGGGATGGGAGAGGATAGCGATGGCAAGGTCGCCCACTCTCAGAACATGGGCCGTTGCATGCTTTTGGCCAAGCAGGCCCAGCCCAACGCAGACAGCTTCGGGCCACCCAGTAGAGAATGGTGGCTCCGACTTCGGTGGAGCTGTGTATCTGCTCTGGGTTTCAATCAGAACCAGACAGAACTCTAACGGAGCTATCCAAAGTGCTGGAACCGGATAGGGTTCAACACCTTGGGAAGTTCCTTTAGAGTTCCGGCTGGTTCTGACGAAAACACAGAATAGATGCACAGCCCCACCGAAATCGGAGCCACCAGCCTCCACTGGGGTCGCCGTCCAACTCCTGCCTTGGGCGTCTCTCGCTGCGTTCCTTCTGCCGAGGCGGGGAAAGACCTGGCAGCCGGCTCGCCTCCACCTCTCCCGGTTGACGACATCTCCCGCCAGCTCCTGCCCTGGGCCAGGCCCCTCCCTCCTCGGCAACCCCTCTCAGCAAAGCCCTGTGGGTTTGCTGCGCCCCCGGCATTCTCACCAGGGGAGGCTGCTGCTCGGGCAAGCTGCGTCTCCGCCCGTCCCTTTGAGGCACAGGCAGCTGCGAGGGAGTGCCGGCCGGCCGGCTGCCCGCCCAGGTGCAGAGAGCGCGGCAGGCAGACAAACGCGGAGAGTCCCTGGCGCGCTCCCCCCTTCTGCCAGGCTCAACCTACCCGGGGGGCTCGGGCTCGAGCCTGGGAAAGGGCCGCCGCCCCCACTTGTCTGTGCGTCCTCTGGGGAACATTAAGCGGGCACCCGATCGAGGCTCTACACGCGCCAGCTCCGGAGTAACCCCGTCTTCAGCGCGGCTGGCTCCTTCCCGGCGCCAGATTCCATCTCTGCTCCTCCCGCCCCAGGAACCTTGGAGGCTCTCTAGGCGCTGGGGACCCGATCCCAACGACCTGCGGCTCTCAGTACTGGGCTGTTTTTCAAGGCGGCGCAAAGGCAGCGCTTCACAACTCCATTTGGGGCGCAAGCTGGGACCCAGTCCGTCCGCATAGCCCTGCGCTCAGGCGCAGTGGAACCTTTCCTGGCTACGGTTTCCAGCGCCGTCGGCATTAGCCGCGATCCTCGGTGATCCGCTCCGTTTTAGGCGCGCCAGACATTGTAAAACCAGCCTCCTGTGGCTTGATTTACGTCGAGGGCGCACCCCAGACGTGCAGGCTTCATCCGAACACGTCGGACTCCAAAGCCGCCCGGGACCGCCCTCCCAACCCCAACTCCATCAGCCGCCTGACAGCCGGGGCTGCGTTGGAGACCATCCTTCGGACGGCAGCCAGGAGCAGCGAGGCTGGCGCGCCCCCATCGCAAGGGCTGCCCGTTGTTTTCCCGGAATCCGCGTCGCCGGCGCCGTCGGTGGCAGGGCCAGAGCCTGGGATGACGGCCGAGAGCCCTCAGTCGTCGACGTGCGTGGCGGGCCACGCAGACTCCGAAGGCGGGCCCGGGCCCAGGTTGCCCGCGCTGGTGAAGGTGGAGCCGGCGCCTCCGGGAGAGGCCCTGGAGCCGGAGCCGGAGCCGTCGGAAGAAGAGGCGGCTGCGCTCGGGGGATCGCGGCCTGCCGGGCGCCGCAGGAAGCGGCCGGTGCAGCGCGGGAAGCCCCCCTACAGCTACATCGCGCTCATCGCCATGGCCATCGCGCACGCCCCGGAGCGGCGCTTGACGCTGGGCGGCATCTACCGCTTCATCACCGAGCGCTTCCCTTTCTACCGCGACGGGCCCCGCAAGTGGCAGAACAGCATCCGCCACAACCTCACGCTCAACGACTGCTTCGTCAAGGTGCCCCGAGAGCCCGGCCGGCCGGGCAAAGGCAGCTACTGGGCCCTCGACCCGCACGCCCGGGACATGTTCGAGAGCGGCAGCTTCTTGCGCCGCAGGAAGCGCTTCAAGCGCAGCGACCTCTCCACTTACCCGGCCTACATGCACGAGGCGCAGGCCCCGCCCGTTGGGCCTCCGCTGAGCACGGCCTACGCGCCTCCCGCCGCCCTCTGCTACCCGTCCCAGCCGCCCCTCTTCAGCCTGGGCCCCCTCATGGCGCAGCCGAGCCCCGAGCTGGCCCAGCAGCACAGCCCGGACATCACGCCCTCCCCTGGCAACGCCTGCTCCTTCGCGGGATCTGCGGCCTACCCCAGCCAAGGCTGCGCAGCAGGCCCCGGCCTCCCCAGGCCGCCCAACGCCGTGCCCTACTCCTACCCTCTCCCCAGTGCCCAGCAGCTCCAGGTTAACCAAGGCTCTTACTCCCAGAGCAGCAGCAACCACCTCTTCGGGGCTTCTGCCCGCCTAGGGATGCCTACCTCGCCCCCGCTCAGCAATGACACTATGGATTTCTATGGCAGGATGTCACCTAGTTCCTACAGTTCCTTGGCCCACGGGTACAATGCCAGCGGGCAGCTTGGCAGCCCCAGTGCCTACCTGCGGCACGCCGCCTATTCCAGCAACATGGAAAGATTTGTTTCTGCCATCTGAAGCCACGGTGGAACTTGGGCTGGGAGAAGAAGACAGCAGTGCAGGGCAGGGAGCGAGATCTGTTGCGCCTCTTTGGCAGCCTGCATTGCCTTACCCTGTGCGTAGATTATATAAGCATGTTAGCTTGCGCTGTGGGGAGGACCGTGGCATTCCTCTGCCCAATGCAACTGCACTGGATGCTCCTGTCAGACCCACAGTTAAGGGATCTAAGAGGAACAGGATGGTGGAGATGTGGTCCACAGTTCTCGGCCACCATAAAGATCTAGATCTGTGAAGCTAGTGCACTATATGATATGGAGCTAGTGGTTGTAGGGCAGGGGAGGGGTGTTTAGAAGAAACAGGGAAGCCTTTTTAGGCAAGCCTGTGAAGTGTGAAAACAGCCTTTTACAGGAACTGCAAAATATTAGGGTTTTTCCTGGGCTTTCTAATTCCTGTTCTCAACTTGATTTTGTGGGCTCCCTGCCTTTCCAGAAGTATGTGCTGCAGCAGTAGTCTCAATAAATAGCAATAGCCAGTCTCTTCTTCTTCTCTTTCCATTCTTTTGGCCTAGCCGGATTACTAGCAAATTATGAATAACTACTAGGTGTGTGCTTAATACCCTCGATTACAAGTATTTAGTGACTCACAAATTCATTTGAGTTAATAAATATGGGGTAAATGAATCACACTTCCTTTTGGGTACATAAGGCAAACACCCTATATAATTCTGTTTTCTGATGGCTTTGGGAATGCAATAAATAGCTTTTGAAACAGATTTTGTTGGACAGTTCTGTTGATTTTAGTTGATTTTTTAGTTGGGTAATGTTTTGTTATAGCAAGCAAAGCTACCTTTCTCTACATCTCAGTGTGCTAATTGTTCAGTGACTCCCTTATTAGCATTTAGCCTCGAGTCAGTTTTCTTCTTTATTTTGCTGTGTTTAGGAATCTGTAGTTAGCAGCCATATAGTCAGATGTTTGAAGATAAGATATAGGAAAAGTTCCAATCCACTCCCACATATTCTTTGTTCCATGAAACAAATGCCTTGAAAGAAGACAGCTCTTTTTGCCGTCATAATTTGTTTCCCCTGCTTTTCAGCTTCTGTTGTCTAGAAATACTTATTCAAAGAATAATATACAAAAGTTTTTTATAGTCTGTCTGTAATAATATTAGAGGGTTTATTGGGAAAGGCAGCCCCAAAATGTTGCCAGGTTGCAACCCGAAGAACCAGATTTGTGTTTGACATTATTACATGGGTGCTGCACCTCTCACTTGTTCCTTCCCCAAACCTTCTGCTCACCCTCCTCATACTTACTGTCACAATATTAAATTTAATATTGCCTCAGAGCTGGCTGGGGAAGAGGTGAGTAGAAGGACTGCAGAAGGAATGGGGTGAGTGGTTCAAGAACTCCACAATCTGCCACTGCATCATTAGAGTTAAAGGTAAAATCAGGTTCTCTGGGTTATAACCTGGCAATCCTAACTCAAAAGCTTTATTAGTACTGCTGTGATCATGGATCCAGTGAGCAGAGCACTGCTGAAATACAAAACAAGGACAGATCCACACATGTAGATAAATCACATAGCATGGGTTTCCTGTGCTGTGCCATTTCAGACTTCAGGGGCAGGGAGTTGTATGTTTGAATGCTCCTACAAGTAAAAACAAAAACAACAGCCTCCTTGTTAAGTAGTGTTCTAGCTAGCCCTCTCCCAATTTTCTACACATGGGGAGATCTTTATACAGGGAGCATTCAGACACGCAATCCCCATTCACCGGCAGTTTCAAGTGATACAACTGCAGGAATTCTGGATCATAAGAGTCATATAATTCACATGCAATGGTTTGCAAGCACTCCTTCAGAGTATTTGTCCTTAAGGGTGTAAGAACTGCCTTGCTGGATCGATCCATGAGCCGTCTAGTCCAGCATTCTTAAGACAGTGGCTAGCTGGGTACTCACAAGCAGGGGATGAAACTTGTGACGGCCTTTCTCCGTTATTTGTCCCCAGCGTCTGTTCACCTGTTCCGAGATATACCATCGATGGGGGATTCCTTTATAGTAGCTAATAACCATGAATAGACCATAGATCTAATCTCTAACCCTTTTAAAAATCTAAGCTAGTGGTCATCACCAATCTTTATGGCAACAACCACATTCCATAAGTTAGTGATGTGTTGTGTGAAGAAGTACTTTCTCTGGTCAGGCCTGAACCTCCTGCCGGTCAGCTTCATTGAGTTCTGGTGTTTTGAGAGATGGGGATGTTTTTCTTCAACCACAGACCAGTCCTATCGATGCTCTTATATCCCACTTGATGTGTGTACTGAAGAATGGATTGCAGGTCTAGGATTCTGCACTGCACAAAAATTCTGCAAACTTTTGTGCCAAAATTCCACCGGATTCCGTGATATGAATAAATTACATAGCATTGGGTAATTTTGCATATTCTTATGTCATTTCCATGCTTTTGGCTGCACAATTTCATCAGGATTTTCTTTTCTGAATGATTGGATTTTTTTGTTTCATCTACTTGTTTGGGCCGTGGACTTAAGGAGACATGCTGGTCCACAGACGTATGTGTGTGTGTGAGAGAGCGAGAGAGAGAGCAGAACAAAAGGGATGGTGAGCCAATGGGTAGGGGAGAGAGCTGGATATGCTGAATGAAGAAACTCTACTCCTTACATAGTGGGAATACACCAGAATCAAAATAGTCCCCCAAAGTCTCCAAGTTCCCTACGCTTTTAAGCTTTCCGTATAATTTTTCTAAAAAAACCTGCCTACATGTTCCCTCCCTAACTATATGGCATAGGAACAAGCTATTTTGTTTTTTAGAAAGGAAAGCTGAGAGGATGCCACAAGAATTATCAGGTTTTGCATTAGATCAAATGAATTTCAGTACCGTAAATTATGCTTCTAATTCTCCCTTGATATAATTTGTCAAACCTTTGAGATGACCTTTCAACCAGGTTTGAGATTTAGGTGTGGAATCCACATTCTGTTGAAGTCAGCAGCAGAACTTGTTGGCACTGACAGCTGCACAGTGCGTGCACACAGTGACTGTTGCAGCCGGTCTTCTTACTGCCTTTTACCAAATCCATTACATTTTTTCATAAAGCACCCAAGGTGTGATCTTCCCCCTCGTTCCTTCAGGCCACTACCGTGTAGGCGACTTGTAGCAAAAGCAAAGATAGTTGGCACATCTGGGCCACTGGATGCAGCAGTGTGAGCAGCAGGAGGATGTTTGCTCCCTATAAATGGTTAAAGGTGCAATCCTATGCACATTTAGGCAGAAAAAAGTTCAACTCCCAGCATTCCCCAGTCAGCTGTGCTGGCTGAGGAATATTGAGAGTTATAGGCCTTTTCCCCGCTATCTAAACATGCATAGGATTGTGCCCTAAGACAGGGTTCTTGCAGACCACTCTGCTCTGTAGACTGCTCATCTTCGACTAGTGGGGCCCGTGAGATCTAAGGTGAATCACAGGAGTGGTAGCACTATCCCCATTTCTTCCTCTTTTTCCTTTTGTTAGGAAGAAGTAGAGAGAAAACCAGACTGTGAGAGGAGAAGATGAACATCAAGTGACTAAAGAAAATAAGTCCCTTACTGCAGCTTAAGGTGGACCCCTGATTCAAAAAGGTTGAAGATTGCTAGATTTTTTTTGTGGGGGTGAGCATTTGACCCCCTCCCGCCATGAGTAGTTAACATGGTATCACCAAGCAGTGATGCAGGGCTAGGCAACCTCCGGGGATCGGTGGGCTGCATTGCTCCCCTGGACCCCACCAGGGGCCACGCTTCTTCCCCACCGCCACTCCGCCACAGACTGTACAACCTACTGAGTAAGGGCTTTACATGCAGCCTTACAGGGGCACCATGTTATCAGATTTTATGAGGTTATTAATGGGGATGGGCTGAGAACCAAATTTGCTTCCTGAAAGATTTCCTGTTAAGGGCACAGTCGCTTAGTTTTGAGACATATTTTGAATCCAGTGTATTACTGACATAGTAAAGGAAAATGAAAATATTTTAAAAGATAGCTGTTCTAGTCCATGAGTAAAAAAAAAAAATCCAAAATCCCAGGGAGAAAAAAGTCCAAAATCCACAGGTAGGCAATACCTTGAGTAGGACCAACCAAAATGCCACAAAATATTAAAGATGTCCTTTCCTTCTTACCATGAATAGCAGCTTGTGTTTTATTCAGTTGTAAACTATTCTTCAATAGCACACAGACACTTGCATTAAAGTTTTGGCAATATGAACATTTATTTAAATTTAATGGATCAATCAATTGGAAGGCAGATGATGGGTCAACTGAAATGTCTTTGATCAGTTGACAGCCCTGACAGAAAAGAAATGTGTGATTTTAGGGCTCAATCCTCAGTTATCCAGAGTCAAAAAAAACATTTTAGTTGGTTTGTAATGAGGTCTCAAAACCCCATGCTGTCATAAGGCCCCCAGGTCATCATAACGACTATCCAGAAATGCCCAAGCTGGTCAAGCACAATTCAGTTTGACCTGCTCAGGTACGAAGAGAAGACACCCAGGCCTTTGAGACTCTCTGACAAGGTACTTGGAAGTCACGTGATGAGTAGCATCTGTTTGCCTAGCCACAGGTTTTGTTTTCTTTCTCAGCTTCAGATTCCTTCTCCCTGCAAGTTCATTCTTTCCCACAGTTCTTTGCTAAACTCCAGCTCCACCATTTTACTCTTCCCTCTGCTTCTCCCAATTACCCAGGTTTCTTCCTCTTATTTTCAAATCATCTGGAACTATAAAACACCGCCATCCTCTTCATTCACATATAGCCACAGTCTTCATCAGTGTTCAGATCTGTACGTAACAACACCCAGGAATGGCACGCTACTAGCCACCCCCTGCAAAAACAATGCCCCTGCCCCAGTGTCTTGAGGCCATAAGACTGTCCAGCACAGTATTATACCCTGGGTACTTGTAGAGAGAAGGCATTGTTTTTTGAGACATATGGAAAAGACGACCCATCTGGTAAATAACACACATTTACTTGGGGCATCTCTACACCACCCTAAAATCCCACATTTAAAATGGGGCTTTCTGCTTCCCTTTTAAATGCAGGATCACAATGACTCCCTTTTTCACATGCTTCCTTTCCCCCCACCCCCTCCTTCTCTCCATATCTGAGTCTTCCATTATCTTTCATCGATCTCACTCCTCTTCTTGCCGCTTTAACTCTTTTCACGGAAGAAACTGAAGCCAGAACGCAACAGGGTAATTTGATAGCTCATTATCTGCGATCTATTGAAAAACGGAACAAAGGACATTTAGTGCAGGAGGGTCACAGCGGGGTCACGGCAGGGTCATGTAAAGAGCCCGCAAACTTCCATGAAGGAGCAATCTCAATCGCAGGATAAAAGCTCCATGTGATGAAGCCCTTGGTCCTGACTTCTGGGAGGCTCTTTTTCTTCTCAGATTCGATTCCTCTTTATTCCTGGCTACTGCTATTAGCAATGTATTCTCCCACCATCTTGCCTTCATTCAACACAGCAGTTCCCAGCTCTGCTTCTCTGTACCACTGCACACTTCCTCTAAATTTGTGGTTTTCCAACTTTCTTCCTTTGGGGAACCATTTCCATACCAACTTTTCTACCAAGGGGTGCTTGTGTGTTGCAAGTGATCCTGGGGAGCATTGCTGCACGTGAACTTGGTTCATTCAGTGTGCTGACCAGTACTCTTGGGCCAGACTATTGCACTACCTGAATTGGGAAGAGACCCTAGAATACACCAGACACTATTGGCGAAGATGGTGGGCAAGATGCTATTTCAGAGAACCACGGACAGTCTCCCAAGGAACCTCAGTGTTCCCTGGAACAAAGTTTGAAAACTTCTGCTCCAAAGCAGGGGTGGGCAGAAGGTAGACTGGAGTCTTCTGGAAGATCTCTGGGTGATTTGTATAAATCTGCAAAAGTTTCCGACTCCCAGTTGTTTAACAAGAGCAACAACAAAAAAGGCTATTGCCCCCTCTAAATTAGGCAGCTGAAATGAAACTTGGGTGTGGGGAAGAATCAGGAATGGATTTTTGTGTGAAAGGGCTGTGAGTTCAGTTATGGTACTGAAAGCAAATTCTTGACTGGGAGTGTGCTCAAAGGCATCCTGTGCTTCAATTCTACTAGGTGCATGTTTGCCCTGTGCCACTATTTTGCACCCGACCCCAGTTGGTAGACCTTGAGGTTCTAATAAAAACAATGTAAATCCAGGAAGCCTGAAGTCTGCCCACCCATGAGAAGGTCGATTTGAATCTACCAGTAGATACCTAGGCGATGTGCAGTAGATTGGCAAGGATTTCTGATTCCCAATTGTTTAACAATAGCAGCAACAAAATGACTCCTCTCCTGCCTTAAATTATATCGCTGAAATGAGGAAAGCTTGGGATAATCAGAAGTGGATTTTTGTGCAGAACAATGGTGAATTCCATTCATTTTTGGTACTCAGAACAGATTCCTGGGCTCAGAATGCTTTAATTCTAAGTGTATGTCTTTACACCTGGCTGTGGTTGGTGGATTTGGGGGTTTTAGTAAAAAAAAATAAAGCAGATCCTGGAAGCCTAGAGTATGCCCACCCCTGCTCTAAAGCATCCAGAACTGGCCATTATCAGTCAGATGCAAACAATTTAATGGACCATTGTCCAAGATACTGCCACCAGAGGGCTCTCAGTTCCTCTTGACCTTAAGATACAATTGCCATTTTCTGGTCAATGTCAAGTGGTACAGAGCCATGAGTCCAAATGCAAATGGGATGACAACACCAGATGTCGCTCTTCTCTCCCCATTTGCTTTTCTGTTCTGAAAGGCAAGAGGGTGGTGGTGGTGGTGGTGGTGATGATGATGGTGTGTGTGTGTGTGTGCGCGTGTGTGTGTGTGTGTGTAGCGGAGGGTTGGATGAGGAAATGATCTGTTCCTTCAGACTGGCTCTTCTTTTTTACTTTTTGGAGCTGGAACAAGCAGGGCGAGCAGGACTATCCTTCTGCACCCACATAGGCCTAGTTCTCATGAAGGTGCTCTTTGGTTTTAATTTTTGTGAACTGCCCAGAGAGCTTCAGCTACTGGGCGGTATAGAAATGAAATAAAATGAATGAATGAATGAATGAATGAATGAATGAATGAGGTGGCGAACTTCCTGTGCCTAGGATGTACCCTTTCAGACTGCTGCTGGGGACTCAGATGACAGAATGCTCCTCCACAGAAAAAAATAAAAGATACAGAATACGAGCATGCCAGAAAGAAGACTAGGCTAGAATCTGTCTGCCTAACATTTAGTTTTTGTGTGCAAGTTTGTTTGTTTTTTAAATAGACGAGCATCCAGTCATGTGAATCCCCACTTGCACTCTGAAGTGGTACAGCCAAGACATGGGTTTTCTGCCCCAGTGAGAACTGGGCCACATCAGCTCTCGTAGACAAGAAACATGGTAAGGGGGAGATGAAAGGAGGACATGCGAGGAAAATGATCTCTTCCTAACTCACTCTTCTCTATTGCTCATATTTATCCTTCCACCATCCTAGCTGTTAAGTGTGTGTGTGTAGTGTGTGTATAACATAAGTGTGTGTGTGGGGGGGGGGGTTGGACTTTTGCCACCAGGCTATTTGTAGGGCCAAGCTCCTTGTTTCATCTCTCTCTCCCTCTCTCCCTCTCTCTCTCTCTCACACACACACACACACACACACACACAGGTGCCCACTGACAAGATCAGTTGCTGAACAGCTGCTCTGCATTAGAGAGCTGCCTGGATTCTGTGTGCTGTTGTAAGAGGCCCCCTTGGAAGAGGAAAAAGGCTGTTGGTATGGAGTAAGTTTCAGAGGCAGATCCTGGTATATGTAGTATTGGGCTAGTCACTTCTTTTGTTAGGGAGATTTCTCATTAACAGCCCAGAGTGACTGGTAGATGTTTCTGCAATGGAAGCTAATGCTTAGGAAGTAGTTGGAGATCTCTCTTGAGTGTTTTGAATGGGGGAGGCTATCAGAGCTTGGCTGGTGATACACCCCTTCCCATTTCAGCTCAGGAGAGAGGGCTGGAGTGTGTGACAGAGAGAGAGGGCTCCATCACACTGGTGGAGAATTCCACATCAATGCTGGTTCTTTCCCCATCCAGTGTCATTGCAGGACTGGGTTGTTCTCTTTAGATGGCTGTTTCCTTCTCACAAGGGTGGTGATGCTGCTCAGAGGCATCGCCACCTTTCCACAAAGAAGGATTAAACACGTTTGGGGTGTAGCGATAATTCCTCCCTGGTTCCTGCCCCTTTTCCTCCCCTTGCACGTTACGGGTGGATGGGGACTGACACGCAGACAGCCCCTCACCAATCTCCCCAGGGCCCCCACCTCCCTGTTCAGTGTTTTTGACAATCCCTGCCATTTACTCCACCGTTTCCTCGCTGGGAATGCACAGCAGGGGGTGTCCCAATAGGTCGGAAGGCCAGCACACCGCTCTGCCAACTTGCCGCTCTGCTGACCTGCCGCTCTGACGCCTTGCTCAGAATGCTGCAGGCTGAAAATGGTGAGGATCCAAAATGGTGCCAGCACGGGAAGGCGAAATGCCCCACAGCCTGTCATAACCTCCTTCACCATGATGAACACACCCCCAACAACCCAAAACAACCACCCCCAGCCACCAATACACAGTGGTTCATTCACGCTAATGGAGAAATACATGGGGAGGTCATGCGCTCCAGTTGCGCATATTTGGAAAACTACCCATTTTTTTCCGTTTGAGAAAAAGATGGGATAGATGCGTGCAAATGGTGGAATAATGACTGAAACAGCCACTTTTGTTTGGAGAGAGATTGAGAAATGTGAGCTAGGCACCTTTGGGGTGCAAAGTGGAGGTCCAATGTGAGGTAGTGAGAGGATCTGCTGCCTAGCAGAGGGGCACATTTTGTTTGCCTCTACTTATACTCCACTTGTATAAATGTAAACAGACCAAATATTACAAAAATGCCACAAGAACCCAGGGCACTCTCCTCCAAAGGGAGCCAGACCTGGATAGTGCTGCTGCCTCTGGACCGTCTCACCTCCTGGAGAAGGGGAAGCACATAAAGTAACCACTGAACATTTCAGGGATGAGGAAACTGCAGAAAGATGACAACCAAGGTCACTAGCTTTTATTGCTCACACAGGATTAGCAAACCAGGGATTATATACTCTAACAGTGTTTCAAGTTGAACAGTGACAATTAACATCTGCACCCCAACTTTTAAATTAAGTACAACCATAGGGGTCCTCTTCCAAATCATCATTTTCCAGGGACTGGGTAATTGCTGGTTCTTCTGAGCTTGGTGCCTCTTCAAATCCAAGGTGAGGAGGGGAAGCAAAGAAGATATTAAGTACAAACATTTCCATTGGGTTGGCTTAAAATGTGCTGGCCCTGTCAGTAATCATCATTTCTATGGTTATTATTTCTCAGACATCTACTAACATGTGAACTAGGCACTGCAGATACAATAAAAGACACTGGCCCTGCTTGCCCTTATACTGATATAAAACATACAGCCCCAACTGAAAGTTTTCCCCCATTAAGAGTTTTCATTACCTTTAACAATATGAAGAATTATAACCAATATTAGAACCAGAACTATTCTTTTGAAAAACAGATATCCCTTTCTGTAGGACAAAACTATCTGGAATATAATTTTATCGTTAGAGAAAACTACGGTGGCCAGATATAGAAGAAGACAGGGCTCCTGCACTTTCAACAGTTGTGTAGAGGAGGGAATGATAGCAGGTGTCATGCAAGCTACACCTGCTGGAATTCTCTCTTCTCCTTAACTATTCAAGGTGCAGGAGCCCTGTCCTCTTTTGCATTTGGCTACCCTGCTTGAGATAATTGCTCAGTCTCAGGATAGGTAGCAAAACCTATGCCCACTGAACCTTCTGCCAGTAGTGAACCTTCTACCAAGGAAGAAGAAACGGACTAGTGTTTCTATTTTCTAACCCCAGGAACTACTGCTTCTTGCTTTGGCTCACTAATAACTACCTAGGGCAGGCACTGATCTGGTTTGCACATAGCAGCAGCATTCAACAGCAAATCATGGTTTAATTACCCCAAGATTTGGAGGGATGCACGCTGCAGATGAGCCACTTCCAATTTGAAGCAACAACCTATGAACACCCAATCCGTAAGTTGTTAGCATGATGTCTGAACCCAGACACTTTGGTTATTCATAGGTTAAACTACCCAGAATTAACCCATGGTTTGTTCTTAGGTGAACTTTAGGTTAATTAACACATGATTTGCTACATGCAAGGAGCCCCACTGAATGATAATCTTTTAACATTTCTTTTAGTTTTATTATCTTTGTGTATATTAAATAATAAACTTAACCTCTTGATTAAGTAAACTTGTGATATGTTCTGGTGAGATTCTCTAAGGGCTAAACCACATATTATGCAAGAGAATTGTCGTCACATCCCCAGATGTTTTTATTTTCACTTAAAAGCAGTTGTGGAAGGCTCTGAAAATGGAGCAGTGGCACTGACGAAGGGGGATGTTTAAACATTTCCTTTCATGCCATTTTCCCAATGTAAATCACACACATATACTCACATGTTGATGCCATTGTCCTGTTAGTCAAGTCATTATGGAAGAGTATGATAAAACTTTGGGAATTAGAGATTGGAAGGTGGCTGGGTAATCCAGGTAGAACTCCAAACCAAAGCAACTATTCCTCATATTTATTATGATGGATATCATTCCAGCTGTATACCTGGTGTAACTACACCCTTATCTGATCCAGTTGACCAGTGATCCCAGAGGAACTGAGTAGGGAGAAGGGAGGAAATGTTCCAAAGGACTGGGCTGTCAAGATATTACATAGGCCCAACTTCCTTAAGGTTTTAATAATATGATTTGCCCCCAAAAGCAGGGCCAGCCCTACCATTAGACAGAGTGAGGCAGCTGCCTCAGGCAGCAGGTCCCAGGGGAGGGGAGTGGTAGCAAGGTGTTGGAGGACAGAACTCTGTATGTACTATGTATGTACTATGTGGACGGCCCTGCACCACATAAGCTAGCCTGCTGCTCACAGGTACAGTGGTAGATGCCATCCCATTGCCAGTGGTGAAATAGGTTTCAATGCCCATTCTGTCATTTTCTGTACATGGAATGGGGTGGGAGAACCATCTTGTCCTTCACCTCAGCCAACAGAATGTCTTGGGCCAGCCTGCCCAAAAGAACTTCAATTCCCAAGTCTGCTTACCCACTGAGAAAAGAACACCTTCCGCTGTCTCAGCTACACCTGTCTCAGCTGCTTGCTGCTGTGTATACAGCTTGTCAGCTTCCACAAGAGAGACAGAAGGCTCTACATGGAGATCCAGAGTGATCGCGGCTTTTTCCTTCAGCTCGGTCACCAGTGGCTCGATCACCGGTGGCTCATGCTTTTCCTCTGCAACCTCTGGCCCTGGTTCCGTCTGTGGTTCTAGAGCCTGGCGCTGGCCTCGGCCTCTCCCAGCCCCTCTTCCCCGTCGGGCTGGCGCTGGTTTGCTCTTTTTGTGCTCCCTGTCAAATAGTGCGGGAAGGCATTTTGGTCAAGTAAGTACTGGGAAATAATAGATTACTCTTAAGGGTTGCTTGCAAGAACATTAATGGGAATTTGTGGCTGGTAGTGATCCCCTTTCATGACTCTTAAATTCTCCCTTTAGTTTTTAATGGTTTAGCTTCTGAGATGATGATTTCTTATTTACATGGTGCGTTTACATTTTAACAGGGCTGTATGTATAGCTGCTCTAGGTACAGCCCTGCTTATGTTAAAATGTAAAGGCTATACTATACTATAGCACAGGATGTTGGATGAGAGGTTCGGCTTCCTGAAAATTGTAGGGCCAAAATACACATTGGACTGCAGCTGAATCAGGAGGGGGTACTTGGCGTCAGAAATGGGGTAGCCATGGTTTACCCCTGCAAGGTATTTTTCCCCCTCTTGAAACCTTCTCCATTCCAAAGCCCTACCTCCCAAGGACTCTAGGCAAGGGCAAAGGAACACCTGGACTAACATTACATGTGACTGCAGTGTAATACCTGTAGTCTGAGACTTTGTTTCATTTTTTTAGAAAAGCACGTTTCTAGCCCTTATGCTGCACAGACATGCTTGAAACATGAAGGCAATGCCTAGTGAAATCTCAGAAGCCAAAGGGGTAGTTTAATAAAATTGCCAGTGATCAGCAGTGGGACTTCTGTGCCATCCATAACTTCTTGCCCCTCCTTCTGACTATCAAAAACAGGATAAATTATACAAAATTAAACATTGCAAAATAAATTATACAAATCTGCTCAGTTTGCCTAACTTATACATTGCAGAATTCTCCTTTTCTTGGCATAGAATTTGGACTCCCTAGGTGAAGAATGTGCGTGTGTGCGTGCAGGTGTGGAATACATGCTGCCAGTCGAAGCTGGTGGCTCCGATATCAGTGGGGCAGTGAATCTGCTCCGGGTTTCAGTCAGAACCAGTCAGAACCTTGGATAGCTCCTTTAGAATTCTGACTGGTTCTGACTGAAACCCAGAGCAGATTCACTGCCCCACTGATATCGGTGGGGCGGTGAATCTGCTCCGAGTTTCAGTCAGGACCTTGGATAGCTCCTTTGGAATTCTGACTGGTCCTGACTGAAACCCAGGGCAGATTCACCACCCCACTGACATCGGAGCCAAAGCCTCCACTGCACACTGCTGTAAACATAAGTAAAAAAAAGTCAGATCCTTGCCTCCAAAAGCTTACTGTCTAAATGTCAACAGTGTGTATGGGAGGAGGACAACAGAGGAAAGGGAGAGAGAAGCAAGATAACAAAACATCAGAGAGAGGAGAGAGATGGGCCAGGATATCAAGGGCTGGATGTGAACCAATGTAGTTATCACATACCTAGGTTTTGTTTCATTTGGGCATGTAGGATTGGTAGGAAGAGGGAGGGGGGTAGCTCCACTTGGGTATTTTGGGAGGGATGCAGCAAACATAAAATGCAGCAAGGGAGAATAGGTGGGGTCTTTTTTAAGACAACAGGAGTCCAAGGAGTACATTCATATCCTAATATATCCCACCCCGTAACCTTTCACCTCCAATTCTACCACCCACAGCCTCTCAAAGGACTCCTGTTTTCTTAATAGGATCTGTTAGTTGTGAATAACTTATCTCATTGATTTCAGCAGGACTAAAGCATGACTAATGTGTTCTGGATCAAGTCATACACAATAGTAATTTCAGTGTCATTTAAATATAAAATGGCCATTTTTAAAAAGCCATATATCTACACAAAAGATTTAACAGATTGCTTTGCCTCTAAAATAAAATGTCACTTTGCCAATCAGCATCCTACTTTACCCCAGAACCCACTGGTGAGTGTCTTTTTCCTCTGCTTCTGCTTTCCTTTTTCTGAGAAGCTCTCGGTCTCTTAAACGGCGTGTAATGACAACTTCTGCAAGAGCAAAGTAACCAGAAGTACAGTTGAACCAATTACAGTAACGGTAGGAAACAAAATCCTAAGAGACAGTTGCAGGTGTAGAAGTCTCTCAAACAAGGCAACAATAGAACTATTTCAGCCAGGGAATGCTTGAGCTCTGGTTTTGTTGAGTCTCCAAAGATTACATAATTTGGAGGGAGACACCAAGAGTACCTCTGTTGTCTTTTTCTGTAGGGTGTGCAAATGAAAGGAGCAGAGGCATTTGCTATTAGGCTTCATCTCTTCCACCCTCTCCAAACGGATCAACTATTTGGGACATGGGTGGAGTGCACATGTCAGCAGTGGCCATTTTTGAGACAGGAGCAGCATCCTACAGTGCTGCACCAACGTGATATCCTGGTTTTGTGTCATTTTTCCAAGCTGTTTTTATCCATTCATATGTATATTGTTATGCATTCATTTACTGCATTTATATCCCACCTCTCCACCAAGAGCCTCAGGCTGGCTGACATACATGGATGCTCCATTCTATCTTCATAAGAACTCCATAGGTTAGGCAGATAAAAAGTGCGTGGTATAAACCCTAAAGCCACCTAATTTTCTGAGTAAGGATTTGAACCTGAATTTCACCTGACACTCTAACACAGGGGTGGACAACTAGGTGTCCTCCATATATTTTGGACTACAGTTCCCATGCCTACCCCTGCTCTAACCACTGCATCAACTGGCTCTTTTACTGATGGTATCTTTTTGTGTGTGTTGTAAAGCCACACTGGAAAAATATATTTTTGATCAGTGGGATAAAAACATTAATTAAAAAATTAAAAATACATTAACTAAGAACTCCTGATGCAGAAAAAAACAATCAACTCACCAACATTCACTATGGGAGACCTCAGACAGACTTCCATGGTTAACTGGAGCCCTGTTTTAAACCTGATCAAAGCTTTAATTTGTTTATCACAGTGGTTTAGCTGAAAACGGCTTTCAACTCCTTGGACATGACAGGGGCAAGACATTATTAGGGTTGTCATGTCAGCTGAAACTGCTGAAATTGTTCATGCCATTATGTGTCCCATCTTTTCCTCTTATTACTGAAGCTCCTTCTTTTTGAAAATAAAGCAAAAGCAAAATGCTGATTGAATATTTTAAACAGAATAGCATAACATAGCCGTAATTGTTTTCCTAAAGCAAGTCTATTTTCAATTTAGTGTGGCCAGATGTAAAGGAGGACTGACAATGACCGTTCACTTTGGGTTGGGGTGGGGTGGGTGGAATAAGGATGTCCAATTTCTCAATGGAGCTGGTTGTACTTCTGGAACAGCTGCAGCTCAAATGCCCTCAACAACTTGGATTTTCTGGGCAGTGCGTTATGAGAGGATGAAGGGGGTAGTGCAGCATTGGCTTTTTGGATCCATGTTTGTGCAGGAGGAAAGGCAGGATGTAAATGTAAAAAACAACAAATAAAATAAACTACATATTGTAAGGCAAAACTGGGGTTCCCAAATGTATGTTTGTTTTTCCTGTAAGGCTAATGCGGGGATGAATGGAGATTTTCCAAGGGAGAACTGGCAGGAGGGAGGGCTGTTTTAATCCTCCCCTCTCAGTAATTCTTCCATGCAAATCCCCCCCGCCACTATTTTAATCCATTTTTCCCCAGACAGGTCCAAAATCGGAAACAAGCCCAATGTGCACATTTTATTTGGTTTATTTTATTTCATTTGTTAGCATTTATACCCTGCCTTTCTAGAAAACATCCAAGACAGCTTGGGGGAGACCTGGAGGAACATTTGCAGGAGAGAATTTGCAGCAGGACTGGCTCAAGACATTTCACTGCCTGAGGTAAAGCAGCAAATGGAGAACATCCCCCCTCAAGTCAAGATACATAATACCCAAGGCTGGGTCAAGTTATTTTGGCACCTGGGGCAGAAAATTCCACAGATGCCTCTCCCCTTCCCTGGCACTAAAAAAACAAAAGAATAAATTCAATAACTAACAATTTACTGGCCTTTCATGATACCTGGAATCAGCTGCCTGAGGCAGCCGCCTCACTCTGTGTACTAGTAGGGCTGCCCATGCCATGGGAAGGGTTAATTGCCCTCCCTCCTACCTATTGATTTCCTCCTACAAATGTGCCTTGCCCCCTTCATTGCATTACCTCAATGACCACCGATTTGAGAATATGCTTTTCCTAAGGTTCTGCCCTGAGATGCATTTGCTGTTCAGAGATTTAACTTGTGGGTGAAGACAGATGTAATGTTTTAGGTGGAAGTGGACAAATTTTACATTTATATCCCACCTTTCCTCCAAGGAGTTCAAGGCAGCATATGTGGTTTCACCCATCTACCCATTTTGTTCTCACGACAATCCTGTGAGGTACGTTAGGCTGTGAGTGACTGGCCCAAGGCCACCCAAGGAGTTTTGTGGCTGAGCGGAGACTTGACCTCAAATCTCCCCAGTCTTAGCCCAACGCTCTTTTTCAGGCAGAGAGAATGTCTGTTCAGATGCCTTCCACCACCTGCTGCATGCAAACAAAATTTGGAAAATGCATCTCCAACATTTCCTCCCAAAGACCAAATCGGAGCAGAGTTTTATCAAGGACAAGTAACAGAAAACAGGGACAGTTGGAGTGCACGTAATTATAACAGAACTGCAGATCTGTGACCATTAAAAAGTTCCCCTTCCCAGAATAAACTTTATTACCTGGAACTGCATACTCCTCAGCTGTGGCCACTGGCTGCTGTGGATTTCCAGAATATGAATGGTCCTTTTCTAAGCTCGCCATTGGCAATGGTTTATTTTATATATTATATATACAAAAGAGTTTAGCTCTACCGTAGAATCATCTGGCACATTTAGTGCTTTAGTGAAAAATGAGAGTTTCTGAAAAAGAAAGGGAAAAAAAACTACCCGCCCAAAGCATCTTATCTGGTCTGGACACTAGTATGTTAATACTATTTTTCCTTATCATGCTGCAAAGGTGTTTAAATTCATGCACACAGCCTGGCATATCCCTGCCCAAACATGAAAACGTTTTTCCCTCCACAACAAATATGGCTTTCTGAAATAACACAGCATTTCTCAGACATTTTGAGCTTGTGACCCCTTGCAAAACTTTATCTTCTTAAGTGCCATAACCATTATAAAATAGCAACCCCTTCTCCAATCCACTTTTCTTGTAAAGACTTTATGGTCTTTATCGAAGTGACTTGCTTCTCTACTTGTTATGAAATGTCCTCTCTTAACTGTATTGCATTTATTCTGATACAGAACAACATCCAACATTGTGCAAGCAGACCTCTGCTCGTGCAACAGGACTTCTCTTTCTTCTCCTCCCCCCTGCACTCTCCCTTACCCTTCCAAATCTGCTCTGGAGAGTCCCCCAACCCTCCGGAGCATATTTTTTTCGGGGGGAGCACAAGTGGGCTGTAGGGGGAGGCAAATCCATTTAGCCAGTGGTATCCCCTCTGCTGGCGGACAGGCACCCTTGGATACCAGCCTTTATAAATGTAATTCATTTGTAAAATATATGTTGTGTAGTGGTTGGATTCAGACTGGGAACACCCAGGTTGAATCTCACTGAATATACAGATATTTCCTACTGATTGACATGAGTGAGAAGCCATGACTTGCCATTCTATTATGTTCAGGCTCTTTCACTGTTAAGAGTATGCCTTTTATTTGTCATTTGATAGACCCCTTACTTTCTAAACTTTCTTTCCTAGGCTAAAATAGAAGTTTTGTCCATCCCCCACCTCACCCCATCCTTAAATTCCTAACATACCATGATCAAATCAACTGTTATTTCCATCTTGATAAATATGTCTGGCTTTACCTACTTTAAAACTAATCCAGACTTTATTTATTTTTTATTCTTCTCTGCATCCTATCCTATTTTTAAAATAGCTTTCAGTACAATACCCGAATTATAGCAAGATTCTAACCCATAGGCCCTGTTCGCACATAATGGTGGCAAATCATGGGTTACTTAATTAACCCATTATTTGCTGGGTCATGTGCTGTATGTGTGCTACTTCCACTTCGCATAATTATCCTCCGATCGGCCTGATCATAGGTTGTTGTGTGACATGCAAACCCCAGACACTTTGGGTTGTTCATGGGTTAAACAATCCAAAGTTAACCTCAGAACTAATCATTAACTTTGAGTTGTTTAACCAAGGAACAACCCAAAGTGTCCAGGTTTACACGCCATGCAACTGGGCCAATTGGAGGTTGATTATGCAAAGTGGAAGCAGCTTGCACGCAACCTGGCAAATTGTGGGTTAATTAACCCACAATTTGTTGCCATTACATGCGAACCAGGTCACAGCCTTCCTGAGAGCCAATGTGATGTAACGGTTAGAGTGTCAGTCTAGGAATAGGGAGTCCTAAGTTTAAATCCCCACCCAGACAAGAAGCTCTTACTAGGTTACTTTCGGTGAGTCACTATCTCTAAGCCAACCCTACCCCTCAGGGTTGTTGTGAGAATGAAACAGGAGGTATGAAGAACTGTGCACTCCAGCCTGAGCTCCATGGAGGAAGAATGGTATATAAATGCAATAAATACATTCCTCGTCCTTTATTGGCAAAACTTTGCAGGACAGTCAATATTTCCTTTCCCATTGGTGTGCATTACGCACTTCAGTTAGAAATATGAAAGTGAGAAACCTTAGTCTTCACCTCCTATCAGGATTTAAACTGTGCGTTTTCAAAATTCATGAGAATCTAAAATTCAGCTGTAAAACAGTATAAGGCAGAGTCACTATATACCAGCCTTCCCCATCCTGATGCCTTCCGGGTGTTTTAGACTACAACTCCCACCTTCCCTTACCACATTGCCCATGCTGGCTGGGGATGATGGAAATTGGAGTTAAAACAGGAGAGCACCAGGTTGGGGAAGGCTGTTATATACGTTCACATGAAGGCCTGCCTGAAATTCTTAAAAGCACTCAGAGCAAGAATTGCCGAGTTCTTCTTACACCCTGCTGAAGGCTGATAAAGACTCATAAGTACATTATAACTGTGACTCAGCACAGTATTCAAAGGTGACAGGGCAAACTAGATAACCTTTTTTCTTCCAGGCTATGAACAGGAGCACACAGCTGTCTGCTCCTAGCTGTATGTTACAAAGTGACAGAAAATATATTCAAGACTATATATCAGGGGCAGTACAAGCCTTATGCTAAAATATGCTGGTACTGATTGTATTTTGGTCTCATCTCCTTTGCCTTCAGCCTGTCCACCACCAGAATGAGGCCTCCAAGAGCTTCTGCAACGTTAAATTTGGGCTTCAGGTTGAAAAAGGTTCCCAACCCCTGCTATATATTCTATCTACTTTAATTCTCTCTCTCTCTCTCTCTCTCTCAGAGGAAGCCTATTTTCACCACAGGTGTAAAAAGACTGTGGTCAGAAGCCTCTGGCTGGCTGTAGCAGCTATTTAGGGCGCAATCCTATTGGGATAGGCGGCCGCCTCCGAACTCGGAGGCAACCGCCTATCCAATGCAGGGCAGGAGAAGCGTGGAGGGGATTGTTCCCTCTGCACTTCAGCCACCCTGCATTTGCTGCTAGACAGCTGATTTCGGCTATCTAGCCACGGGAAGGCGGAGCAAGGGAAGTGACTGCCAGATGACACATAGGATGTGTTGTACTGGCATTTCCGCCTTCTCCACCCCGGAATGCCCCCTGGAATGCCCCATTTTTGCCACTCTGTGCTCCTCTTTCAAGGGCGGAGCACGGGGCCATTCTGAGCTGCCTGCAAGGCAGCATGGGAGGGCGGGAAGGTCGGTTCTCCGGGAACCAACCTTGGAGCGCGGGCTCTGAGGTCAGTCCCCAGAAACCAACATATCCTATGGCCATCTAGCCGCTGACTAGAAGCCATAAGGTTGCTCCCTTAATTGCTTCTGGGAGATGTTACAGTCAGCTGGGAAACCTCATTCCTGTTTGTCCCACCTGATTGCTCTCCAAGGTGCATGGAGATTTTCCAAAGGGTGAGCCGGGAAATGGATGGTGGGAGTAGAATTACAGAGAGCGCACTGTAATGGGGCTCTCTGGCATCTAGTAAAAACACTGGTTATTGCTGCCAGCTGGAGGCTTCTGACAATATGGTGTCTCTTTTTTAGAACTCCTGTGAGAACCAGGAAAGAGGAACACTGTGAATATTCCTGAGTTTTCTGTGCTGCTCCCCAAATTATAAAATGAAGAAAAAGAACGTTCATCAGTTCCTAAATCATTAGCATGCAAATAGCACCGCTTTGAAAGTAATTTCCCCGATTATGATTATATTTATTTATTTTTACTTATTTTTACACATATACTTGTCTTATTTTACTAATTTTTTAGGCTGCCTTTAAGGGTATATATTATTATTGTTAGTGAGATATAAATTACAAAGGGCATAACCTAGTCAAAGTTAAACACTGTTACATATTCCTGTCAGGCCTTCTTTTCCTGTTCACAGAAAAGATGTCATTGTATAACATGAGCACCATCTGCTGGTGAAACAGGAGTACTGTGACAGAGCATGATTGGGAGTAGATACTGAATTCGCTCCTCGAAGTGTAACTAGCGTTACCCTTCATACAGGCTGTAGGTGTGTGAGCACAAGTTGCACCAGCCTGTGGAGATACATTAGAAGTCACATGAGACCAATAATGCACAGGGTGCTTCCAGATGGAGGGCTTCTAGCACTACTAATCAGAAGGCATTGTGGAGCAATTCCAACTTTTTTCCTTAATGAATTTTCTGCAGTAAGGAAAACGATGGAAGACGTGGTGGGAAAACACTGGAGGGCTACGAGTGGACATCATTGCTGTTTAGACCTCCTGTAAAATTCCATGAATGAGGCAGGTCAATAGCGTGATAAAAGCCGTGCCTGGAAGCACCCTCAGACCAGCCTAAAGACAGGACCTGTGAAAAGAACAGCCTGCTATGGACCAGAATTATTGTTGGCAACAGCCCTCTTCAGGAGCCAAGGGATATAGCTCACTGGTCAGCGACTGTTTTAAAGACCTCACACTTTGAGGCCAAGATGGAAATACCACCACATATCTCTTGCCTCTAAGTTGAAAACAGAGTGCAGGAGGGAAGAAACAGCTGAAAACTCAAGGTGCCAGATTTAGACCAAGCCCAGAGTGGAGGGATTGCTGATCCCTAATTTACTTGAACTACTTTTGTTTCTTGCAGCACAGTTGTGAAGCCTCGTCTAGCAGGGTGAAGAGATGCCGTGTGGATGAAGGCAAATATGTTTTGAGCATTACACAAACAGTTAATATCCATAGCAGTGGTTTTGAAATCAAGGCTAAGGAGATTTGCACAACCTTTAATAGTTGTGCAGAACTGGGATTTCAAGAGGTGCAGTTTCTCTTACATGGACTTGAGCACTCCGGGAGAGAGCGCAGGACAGGAAGGCCTGGCGTGCTATGGTCTATGGGGTCACGAAGAGTCGGACACGACTGAACGACTGAACAACAACAAAGTTTCTCTTACCCATGCATATCAAGCTGCACTTGTCAGCTCCCATTTTTTCAACTTGACTTTTAAATCACAGAACCCTGGCCAAAAGAAGTCCCCCTCTACTGATTCTCAGGTGACACTACTCCTGCCCATATGCCAACAGCTAGAAGTACCTCTACTTTAAACTGAGTAACCACACATGAGAAAATCAAGGATTAGGCTGGCAAGCAAATATCTGGGGAGCAACAACAGGAGGGCTATTGTATTCATGCTACTTGTGGTCATCTGGCTGACTACTATAGGAAACAGGATGTTGGACTAGATCAAAGGTCTCCAACCTTTGCAAGCTGGTGGACATATTTGGAATTTTGAGGGAGCGCCATAGGCACTTTCACAAAATGGTTGTCATGAGCGAGCTTGCCCATTCACAAAATGGCTGCAATGGTGGGCATGGCCAGTCACAAAACACCCATTTCCAAAAGATAAACTAGTTAGGTTAAAAGAAAAGTAACAGGCCCAAGAACTAAATACAGGGCAAAGGTATACCCTGAGCTCCAAAACACAAAACCACTCTTCTGAATCCAGTTTTCTGCTCCAATGCCCATTTCACAGAAGGAAAACTAATGAGGCTCAGAGACAAGCAACTTGGCTAAGAAACTGACTACAAGCCAGAGGTGGAGTCTGAGCCCCAAATCACATATTTTTCCCTACAAAGCAGAAGGTAACTGGTGATACTAAGAGAAACACATACATTTACGCAAACACACAACCAGGCAAAACACACACATCAAAGTAAGCAAACAAGCCAGCTAACACACACCACAACATACACATATAACCAAGCAAAACACCCCCTTGCTCCCTGCCACTTCCTCTAGCCCAAGATGCTACCAGCCCAGCCCAGCCTTCCAGGATGCTCTCCATAACCTTCAGTCTATCATTTCCTTTTTTTCTGGGTGGCTGGGCATGCCTCAAAATGAACTGCTGGGCTCATTGCCCACCATTTTTGTTTCTAAGAATGCCTCTGGCGGTCATGTGGGGCCCAGAGGCATTCTTGGAAACAGATGCAGCTCAAGGCCAGTGCATTGCTCTGGAGCACACCAGGCTCCCAGTTGGTGTCCACAGTCACATTGGGGCCCTTGGGCGCCACATTGGGGCCCCAGAAGTAGGGCCTAAAATGGGCCCTAGCCCATTTTCAGTTGAACTTGTTACTCTAACATTTGTTCAGTTCATTTAATCACCCCTTGCCATTGAGCCTTATGGACTCTACTAGATGGAAGATACTGTCTGGAAACTATTGTGTCCGTTAGCCACGTCATCTCTAAAATTCAGAGATCAACCAGAGCATCAAGAGGACAGCTAGCCATGTCAGTGGGAAATTACCCTACAGCCATCAGTCACCAGGACAGATGACCCATCCCTATGGAGTAGCAGTCATAAGTCAGTAGCAATCTGACAATGGCAAGGGAGTTCTACCAACAGTGCTGGGATGTGTGTTAGTTTAGAAAAAGGAGGACTACAGGGGAACATAATAGGAGCTTACAAAAGTATGCATGGTGTGGAGAAAGTGGATAAAAGAAGTTTTTCCTCTTTCTCTCATAACACTAAGGTTGCTTCCAGAGAGCTCCTAGTGCTACCAAAAGACATAGTGCAACTATTTCATCTTTTTCTCCTTAACAGAATTTTGTGGAAAGAAAAAAGATGGAATAAGCAGTGGGAAAATATGTGTGAGTTTTAAGTGGAAGATGGTGTTGTCTGGACCCCCTGTAAAATTCTGTGAATGAGGCGGGGTGATTGCATAAAAGCTTCATCTGGAAGCACCAAAGAACTCAGGGTCATCCAATGAAACTGAGTGGCAGTAGACTGAAGACAGACACTTCACATAATTAATAATTTATTCATGGAATTTACTGAAACAAGACGTGAAGAGGGCCGCTGGCTTACATGACTTTAAAAAAGTGATGAGAATAGGCCTATCAATGGCTATTAGCCACGATGGTTTAATGGAACTTAAAACTTCTTTTTTATTTCACAGTGTGCAGTATGCCTCTGAATACCAGTCTGTGGGTTCAACTGCACAAACAGAATAATGCCTTCAAGCTTTGCTTGTGGACTTCTCAAAAGTATTTGGTTAGCCACTGTGGCAAACATGATGCTGGACTAGGACTTTTAGCCTGATCCACAAGAATCTTATGTTCATCAAACCAACGCAGCAGGTACTGAAGCCTCAGCCTGTCAGGAGGGCGAAAAACAAGCCCTATTTTTGTTGCCATCTGTGGTCCGCACGCGCTGAAGCGGTAGCAGAAGCACCACACTTGGCAAGGGGCCTGGGCTGGTGGGTCACAAGTTTTGCAGACCTAAATGAAAGCATGACATCTTCCATTACGTTCTGTCGAAAAGGGGGTGCTCTGGGAATGGGGAAAAAGCCCCTTGCCGCTTGTTTTATAGATCTAGTGCGCGGGGTGGGGCACGTGTGAGGGAAATGTGCGAGCAACGAGAACTACGTCTCTGACGGAAAGGACGGAGTCTGCGAGGAGCTGCGTTTTCGACGGGGGAGACATCGTCGCTCGCCAGCCAGGAGGGAGGGGAGTGGTCATGACAAGGAAGTTCCGGGGAGTCTCTTTTCGGCGCCTTTGCCGCGCCCCCTGGCGGTCAGTCCGTCGGGTGATTCGGCTCGGTTCAGTTCAGGCGAGGGCCTCGTTGCCAGTTTAACTGCAGTCGCGACGGCTGCGAAGGAGGCGCCGAGCGCTCCCGCCCTCTCCGCCTCCGCCTCCTCCTCCTGCCTGCAACTCCCCCTCCACCGCTGCCCTGCGAGTTAACTCGGCGCCGCGCGCACAGGGCCTGAGTCCGGGCCCGTTCCGCTCATTCCTCCACCTCACGCCGCCGCCATGGACATGAAGAAGCGGATCCACTTGGAGCTGCGGAACCGGACCCCGCCAGATGTAAGCGTGGGTGGGGAAGCGGGAAGCCGGGGAGGAGGAGGGAGACCGCCGCCGCCGCCACCCCTTTCACAGCGCATACACACCAGCCTGGGGAGAGCGAGCGGGGTTTAATTCCAGGCTCTGAGGGGATGGCGGGTAAAGAGAGCGGAGAGCGGTCGTAGCCAGCCTGCGGAAGAGGAAAAGCAAAGCAGGCGTGTGTAGGAGAGCGAGCGACTGACTGACTGAGGAGAGAGTCGGCGGCCGCCATGTTGTTCCGCTGCTGCTGCGTCTATACTGTGAGAGCGTGGGCTGCCTGCAGAGAGGCGGTTGGTGTCTCGCGTGCGCGCGACAACCGCCGCGTTCGCCTTTTCCTCAGCCAGTGGCGCGCGTTTTGGCGCACCCTTCTTGCCGTCTTAAACGGGCAACAGCTGCATAAAGGGCGCGCGCTTCTTCCTCACAACGCGTTCGTTTCCTTCGGCTAGTGCGCGCGCTGAGGCCTTCCCGCCTGTCCTACCCCTCCCCCTTTAAACGGGCCACAGCTGCAGAAGGAGAGCGCGAGAGCGGGCGGGCGGGCGCGCGCTTGTTCCCTCCCTCCTCCACTCGCCCACCATATCGGAACAGCTCGTATTCCCGCCAAAAACTTGCTTCCCTTTCTCCCCCCCCCCCTTCCGCCTCAAACTGAGGGTACAATCAAGTCAGAGTTAAGGATTTAAAGCCCTAGTGATTTCAAGGAGGTAGTTTGCTTATTTTAAGGCATTTATGTTGCGCCTTTCGACTTTAAGGTGGCTTCCAAAGAAATGACGAAGTTAAAAACAAAAATATTTTAAACAGTACAATACGAAACAATAGAAAGGGTTTTAAAAATACCATTAAAAGCACGAGAGGATTGAACTTATTCTGGAACCTAAGAAGTAATAGCGATGGCACCAAGGTTAAGTGTGTGCTTAAGGCTGTCCCATTGGAAAGTACTTAACTTTGTCTGGATCAATGTTTCTGTGATTCTTCTGTGGTAATGCCCATAAGGGCCTTGTCACATGCTGTTAAGGGATGGTAAACCCAGGCTTTCCACCCCGTTTACACTCTGAGCATGGCTCTCTGTCAAATCTGAGGTCTATGAGTGCTGGTATTACTGTTTTTTAAAAATCCTTCTTGCCTTGTTCTTTTAACAGCAAGCTTGCTACTTGTGAAGCTTTTTATCATCCTTTTTATCTATGCCAGAAGTGGCTTCATCTATCTGATTTCTTTGGTGTTAGAGTGCTGTTAAAGGTACAGGAGCTGGGCCAGAAAAAAGCAGCCCCAGTGAGAGCTCCAATATGTTATATGTGTGGTCATTGTATTCCTGATTTACATTTTTAGGTGCTTACAGCATCATAAATCTACACCTAAAAACATAAATGAGAAAAAAATTATCCCTCAGAGAGGGTAGGCATGTCCAAAGGAGTGGATAAACGTGAATCTTTTAACATGAATCCTTGCAACTTTTGAGAAGAACCAAGCAGCTTGAACCAGTTGAGCTCCTTCTTTTCTCCAGTAAAACTGGAGACCCTTTTTGGGAGATACGGCACAACCAACCTGGCTTATTATACCATTGTTACATGCACATCTGCTCCAGGCAGATTTCAAGGCCATTTGAAAGCACTTGTCACCTTGGCTGTGAACACTTATTTAATATTTTGCTTGGCTGACTGCTCTTGGGCTTGTGAAACTGCAGGGGGCTGTGGAGACCTTGTCTGGCTACTGGTCTTCCTTCAAGGATGGACTCTTCCTGGAAATTGGTGTTAATGAGATGCTGCTCTACCCTCTTCAAATTCCTTTAAAAGACAGTGGCTTTTTGAATATGAAAATATTTCCATCAAGACAGCTTGCCAGCTTATTTCTGGCTCTATTCTCTGTTAGCAGTGGTGCCACTATTTTGCAGTATTGGTACTCTGAATCAGAATTACACGGTCCTAGAGCTGATCACAATCCTGGAGCTGCTTCCTGTTGCATTTCCTGGTTCAGCAGTATAATTTCTGCTGGGAGTGACACCTGGGAGTGCCATAATGCTGTCATGCCAACAGTATTATAATAACACTGTACAGTGCTCAGATGTTCCTTAACCTACACATCAGCTAGCAAAGGTTAAAGAATAATTAAATAGCTGCAACGTTCTCTGATTATCACCCTTCTTATGCACTTATTGAGGGAGGAAAATTATGACAATAGTTGGGTTTGGAAAAGTCCTCAGGCACCTGATTGATTGATCAGGTATCTGAATATTTGATGTAGATGCCTTGGAATAGCTAGGAAAGATGTTAGAGCACTGTGCTCCTATTGATCTTGCTGTGTGACCAGTTGCATTTTCCAAAGACACCACCCACAGCGCCATGTAGATCCCATTTTCATATGCACTAAGAGAGGTGTTTCAACAAGAAGACATTGTGTCAAAGTTAGATCAATGCGATTATTACTAACAGTCTGGATATGGAGGAAGAAGTTGAGAGAATATTAACTAGTACTGCCACCTTGGGTAAGAAGATGGAATTGTACCAAAAAAAGTCATTCATCAGGCTGCATAACTATTTCTGGAATTTCAAAAATTAAGAATATTCCTCAGATGGATAAGAGTAATATCTATAATACTATTTCTGTGTGTGTGTTGCTCTTTTACTTATTCAGAAGCCTGAGAGCTAGAACCACATTTAGAATTCCTTACTCATATAGAACTGACATATATGTAGTCAAATATCATTTTGGTAGAAGTTGAGTACAAAGATCAAAGTAGTACATGTTTATTGCGGGACAGTAGTAGAGGACACTCCCTGTTAGCACTGGTCAGCTTTCTTGTGACTCTGGTAAAAGACACATTACTGTGTTATCCATGAACCTAAAAAACCTATTAGGGAACCCATCATGAGAATGTGCTGACCAGTCAGTGTCCTGACTTAACAGTTCATCATGAAGTGACATGCGTCTTATACAGTTTTACTGATTATTTTCCTTAGTACTGGATCTAGTTACCATTAAAAGTACTTTGGAAGACTATTCTCAGAAAATAATCGGGCTTGTGAAGCTCTCAGTCAAGCAAGCAGGTGGACTTGTTTTGGCTCCATTAAAATTTCTTGCCAGGGCGAAGGAATATGAGACAAACTGGCCTTTCCTATTTGTTACAACAAACAGAAATACTGATGACAAAAACATAGGTAATTCTGCAAATGTATTTAATGGCAGGTAAGAGTAGTCTTATTATGATGGACAGCAAACAAATGTTATGCTTGCGTACCTTTATTTTTATGGCTCAAGTTCTAGTGTTTATGAACTCATTGCAAAATTATCTGTGCTGGTGCATGCATTCTGCTGCGATACCAGACAGCCCTTGAAAAATGTATCTCTCCTCCCTCCCCCCATCCCATGGGTAGGACCAGGTTTGGCATGAACAGATAAACTCCCCAGTACACCCTCTCGTTTTAGACATATTTTGTTCACATTTCACAAGTAATTAGTGTGATTGCTGGAGGTTGTTGCCTGTACTGGTTGAAAATAGCTGGAACACATAGTGAGTGAATATCAGTTGTTGCAGGATTGCAGCCCAAGAACTAACTCACTGTGCTTTTGAAGGCCCAAATAGTGTTTTGAGCTTTGAAATGGGGCTGGAGTAACTCACCTATGAGGAAAGGTTACAAAGTCTGGAACTGTTTAACTTAGAAAAATGGTGAGTAAGGGGAGAGATGATAGAGGTGTACACAATTATGCATGGTGCGGAGAAAATGGATAGGGAGACAGTTTTCTCCCTCTCACAATACTAAAACCTGGGGTCATTCCATGAAGCTGCTAGGTGAGAGATTCAGGGCAGATAAAAGAAAGTACTTCTTCACACAATGCATAGTTAAACTGTGGAATTCACTACCACAAAATGTAGTGATGGCCACCAGTTGGATGGCTTTAAAAGCTGATTAGACAAATTCACAGAGGAGAAGGCTGTCAGTTGCTACTAGTCCTGATGGCTGTGTGTTGCCCCTGGTATCAGAGTCAGTATGCCAATGTACACCAGTTACTGGGGAACACGACCACGAGGGTTCTGTTGCATTCATGCTCTACTTGTGGGCTTCCCACACGCAGCTGGTTGACCATTGTGTGAACAGAGTGCCGGACTGGATGGACCCTTAGTCTGATCCAGCATGGCTCTTATGTTTTTAAATTTCTGGACTAAACTCAGTGTACAGAAAACTCATAGAATGTTGTAGGTCAGCCTTCCCCAACCTGATGTCTTCCAAATGTTTTGGACTTCAACGCCTATCAGTTCCAGCCAGTATAGCTAATGGTCAGGGATCCTGTGAGTTGTAGTCCAAAACATTTGGAGGGCACCAGGTTGGGTACGGCTGTTGTAAGTTGTATTGTTTTAAGGCAGTTTTGCATGTTTATATATTTTTAATAATGAAATTCCTATCTGCCTTGAAGACCAGTTCTGGTGGAAAGGCAATATAGTTTTTTAAAAATCCAATAGAGTAAAATAGCCAAGTTATAAAACAAACTTTGCATCACTTAATGTTGTAAGCCTGTGGAATGTCCCCAAGATACTTTCTTACAGAACTTAAGTTCTGGCATGAGGTGAACTAAATCATGAGCTAAATATACTAAGGAAGAACTTACTGAGCCAGTTCACACATAAGAACAGCCCATGAGTTAAACAATCAATGGGCTGTCAGGACGAGTGGGAGAGAGCAGGTGCACTGCCTGCAGCCTTTGCTTTTAATCAACAACACACAATTTGCCTATTCATAGGTTGCTGAGTGTGACATGCGAACCAGGAGTGCTGTGTTGTTTAGGAGTTAAAGAACTATGGGTTAACCATTGTTGTTTAGCCCCTAAACAACCCAGTGCTCTAGGTTAATACATCATGCTCAACAATCTACAAATGGGCTGATAGTAGGTTGTTGATTAAAAGCTGAAGTGGCAGGCGCACGGGAGGCAGAAGCAGCGTACTCACACTCTCCCGCTCGTGCACTACAGCCCATGGGTTATTTAAACCATGGGTTGCCTACGTACAAATCAGGTCACTGAGACTTCCAAAGCATTTTATATCCATCTAGCAGTTACCTATAATAAGAGATCTCTGGGTTTGTTTCTAATATATATTCCATTTTAAATTTGTTATTTTCTATTAAAATATGAAAGGTTTGAAAGTGCCTCACACCATACTTTGTATATGTCACTTGAAGAGCCTCTTGCATGGTTGATCTGCAATGTCAAGGGCAGAGGTGGGCAAATGTCAAACTTGCAGAATCAGTTTTTTCCTACATCCCCAAGATCCACCAAAGCAGGTGCAAAATAGTTGGAAGATGGTAGTACCACATACAAAATGGTGGCTCAAGGGGCGGAGCCCTTCTGTACTCCATGAGCTATACATTGGGATGACTTGCATATGAAAGTACAAATCTATATCTGAGTTACTTCAGATCAGAGATTCTAATGTAAAATTCCAATTGGCTAGCAAAGCTGCATAAAGACATGGTCAAAAACAGCCAATTAATATTTGTATATTACAGGTTAGGAACACTGAAGCAAAGAGATTAGTAATTGGCACAAGACCAACCATGGCAGCAGAAAATTTTTTACTTGTAATTTTACTTAGTATTGTTAACTATCAGAAATCAGTAATCCTTGCTGATGTACTGCAAATCATGCAGACATCCACTAGCAGATCCTGATATATCTTCTATCTATCTCTGGACTAGAGTACTATTTACCCAAAATAATGATAATCCGTTTGTATATAAGCAGTCAGGCTAGTCCATAAGAACACATCAGAACAGGGCCCATCTAGTTCAACATTCTGTCTGCTTGCTAGCTCTCCCTTCACATCCTGGTTTCTCTCTTGCTGTGTCACAATTTAGACTGTAGGCTTTTTTGGCACAGGCTTTTTACGCTGTTCTATCAGCTGCCATACATACTGATGATGCTTAAGAAATACATGTTAAACTTTTCAAAAAAGCACACAAATGTAGTGTGATAGCATGTACAAGTGGGGCCCTGTAACAAAATCATTGCAGTGTGGAGTGTTTCTCTTCAGGATTCCAGCCACTCTAATTTGTTCCCCAACCCCCCAAATAGTCAGTGTTCTGTGCCCACCAAGTGTGGACAGCCCTCACTGGCCTGTTTCTGGGTTTTTCTTTCTCTTGGTGGGGGGGACACAGTTGTGCCCAATCCCAGCTATATTTAAACCTTTGATTTCTCCATTGATCCATATAGGTAGCTCTCGCTTGCTCAGTGTGAACCAGCAAGTGACCTATCCAGACAATGTGATGGTTCTTTCTACATCTTTAAATATCTATGTGTTGTTGCCTCTCTTTCCAGCCACTCCATTCTTTTTCCTCTCAGTATCTCAATATTCTATGCTATTGAGTTCTTATGGGGCTATTTCTGGGGTTCCCTCCCTCAGATTTTTTTTGGCTAAAGATTTTTGAGCCTCTGGAAAACCTTGAGATTATCCCAAGTTTGCTGATATCTCTCTTTTATGTGAGGGCAGTGTGGTTTTTGGCTACATAAGTACAAGCATGGAGAGACTGAAATTAGTATTAGAAGGAATGACTGGTAACTTAGGAAATGTAAGCTTCTGTCCACTTCATATTTTTACAGTAATGCACTGGTATTGTAGTCAAAAAGTAGGCTTCTCAAAGACAATAGGCTGGATTCAGATAAATGTGTGCATAATGGGGCTGGCAGAAGCTGACTTTCTCGCTACCCCAAAATGGCTCCTCCAAGGGCTGGAGGACCCTGCTGAATGTTGTGAGCTGTGGTGTGGGGGGAATCCTTGAAAATCAGGCAGAGGCAACCTCTGAGAAGAAGCACCACTCACAGAGGTTGCCTCCACCCAATTTTCAGGGATTCCTCCCCTTCCCCACCGCATGGGGCCTTGACCCTCATGGAGCCTTTTTGAAGGGGTTGAGGGGATGAGAAAGTCAGCTTCTCCCAGCCCTGTTAATGTGCATGTTTATCTGGATCCAGCCCAACAAGTTGTAAGAGTTTCATGTAGCAGCCGCATACTATTAAAATGGTGATCGATATTGGCTATTTCCTTCGCTTGGAGAGGGTGTGGATTTTTTATTGGCATCTGTGAAGACATTTGACACATAATTAAATAAAAACAACCTATTAGCAAAAATAATAACTGCATGACTTGGATAAAATAATAGTTGCCAGAGTTGGGTGAATGTTTTTTGTTTGGCAACAGTTAAAGGCTGGTCTTAATAGTAATCTTATTAACAGAAAGTCTTGTAACTTTCCCCCTTCATATTTAGAATACTGTTCCTTCATGACAACTTTGCTTAAGTAATTCCTCCTCTTCCCTCAAACAGACAGCTGTTAGTGAGTGTTATGCATTTCTCTAAATCAGTCTCTTTTCATGAACAAAACAGATTATTGATAGATGCTGATGTGTTGCCTGCTTGATACACCTTTCTCCCAGTGTTTCCAGCCAGAAGCACTAGATATACACAGGAACATTGCTCTGGGCCAACTGCTTCAATTCCCTAAAGTGGAAGCATTTCAGCTTCTAAGATTGAGCAAGGTTTTGGCCAGCACGTGTTCTGGAACATAGCACTGTTTTCATTGTGATCTTGGAAATACCATTTGGACATTTTTTTTAAATTGTACATTGTTGTCCTCTGGTTGGTTCATATAGAATGCTGTGAATTAGCTGCAGTTGCTACAAGCACCCAGAGAGCTGCGTTGCAGCCCTGTCTCTAGTGCTTGCCCTTTTTGGCATCTTCTTTGGGCAGCACAGAAGAGGAACAAGGAAGTTGCAGCTAAAGAAAGTTTTGGCAACATCCTTGTTCCTCTTCTGTGTTGCCCAGAGAAGCCAGGTGATGCTGATGAGCGCAAGTAGGCAAGTGGTGGTGCTGGGCGGGGGCTGCACTGCAGCTCTCTTGGTGCCTGTAGCAACTGTCAGAATTGATAGATGCAACAGCCTGCTGGAAGTTTCTGTACACAGTGGGAGTAGTTCACATGCTCCTGTGTGCTCTTGCAATTACTGTATTGCATTTTTTAAAACATGTCAAAGTTTTTACTATAATATACATTATACACAGGTTTATATTCTTCTTAATTCACTGCTTATTGAAGTTTTTTGTAAAGCGTTACACAGTAACCTATTATTCTCCTGCTAATTGCAGTGCACAGACTACATATCCTGAAAGATAGGAATATTGACATTACCCAAAGCAGAATTCTAGTGCAAGTGTAATCCTGCATAAAGCATTCTGCTTTACACATGGGTTTAGTTTTTTCTTCTGGTGTAGAGTCTCATGTTATTTATTATTACATTTATATTCTGCCTTTTTTCCTCCTGAAGGAACCCAAGGCGGCATACATAATCCTCCTCCTCCTCCCCATTTTAGCCTCACAACAACAACCCTGTGAGTTAGGTTGGGCTGAGGGTCTGTGACTGGCCTAAAGTCACCTAGTGCTAGTTTGTTCTTAGAGAGATTTTGGTAGGGCGACCACTCCTGGGTAGAATGATTCTGGTCTAGACTACCTGTCTGTCAGTGGATTGGTGGACCTCCAAATCCTTAGAAATGATTTTGTAACTCTTTCTAGACTGATGAGCAGCATTAACTGCTTTTCTGAGGTCCTCAGAGATGTCTTTTGATTGTGGCATGACGTGTTTCCACACAACCATATGATGAAGACCAAACTCACAAAGTTTCTGATCCTTTTATAGGGTGGGGCCTCCCAAACTCACCCCTGAAGATCTGTCTAATTACTTGTTGTTGTTCAGTCGTTCAGTCATGTCCGACTCTTCGTGACCCCATGGACCATAGCACGCCAGGCCCTCCTGTCCTGCGCTCTCTCCCGGAGCATGCTCAAATTCATATTAGTTACATCGGTGATGCTATCTAGCCATCTCATCCTCTGTCGTCCCCTTCTCCTTTTGCCTTCAGTCTTTCCCAGCATCAGGGTCTTTTCCAGAGAGTTTTCTCTTCGCATTAGGTGGCCAAAATATTTGAGTTTCAGCTTCAGTATCTGTCCTTCCAATGAGCAGTCAGGGTTGATTTCCTTTAGGATGGACTGATTTGACCTCCTTGCAGTCCAGGGGACTCGTAAGAGTCTTCTCCAACACCACAGTTCGAAAGCATCAATTCTTCGGCGCTCAGCCTTCCTTATAGTCCAGCTCTCACAGCCATACATTACTACTGGGAAAACCATAGCATAGATTCAGTGATTTGGGGAATTCTTAAGCTGTAGCATCACTTATGTGGTTCAAACTACAGTGCCTGTAATGGCCCCATGATTGATCCCATTTGCAAAGCAGACTCCCCGGAAACCATCTGGCATACACACAGGGATCATATATGTTAAAAGATTTGATCCCTGAAAAATAGCTCATTTAGAGTGTAGGCAAGATTGAGGCTACAACCTTAAACACACTGAACATGGATGCTTTCGAGTGAATATGCATAGGAATGCACTGTAAGGAGTTTAACGAGATTTTGGAACAAATTACACATGTTCAGCCTTCAGTTTGCTGGAGGTATTCAAGGTAGCTGCCCCTCAACCATGAAACCCTTTGCCACCAAAGTCCCAAGTTTAGGTGTCCTATGGAAGCCATGTGAGGCCTTTTTATTCAAATTGGTTTCTGGTGGCCAGGTGTGGTGGTAGTGATTAATCAGTGTAACTGGGGGGTTTGTGATTGACCGTACTCCAAGTCCTTAAGTTTGGGTGAGCTATAAATCAAAATAAATAATTGTGTAGCAACAGACTTATATGTGTGCTACTTGCTGTTTTTCTAAAAAGAAATTGTACTTTGTATGTTCCTTCAGGTCCAAGAGCTTGTTCTTGACAACTGCAGATCAAATGAAGGCAAAATTGAGGGGCTGTCAGGAGAGTTTGTCAACTTGGAGTTTCTCAGCTTAATAAATGTTGGACTGACCTCTGTCCTGAATCTCCCTAAACTCCCCAAATTGAAAAAGGTAAGGCCTTGTCTATTCTTTAATGTTGGTGAGTGAGTGGAAGTAGAGATGTGGTTTTATTATATTTGCTTTTATCATGTATGCTGCCCTGAGAGCTTTAGCTATAGGGCGACTCATAAATTAAATTTCATTTAATTTCAACATTTCAAAAACCTGGGAAAATTCAGAAAAAACATCCTGTCTCATTCTCCCCTGCCCCCACCCCAATGTTATCCCAAGGAACTTTTGTATTTGTTTTAGAAAAATTGGGAAATTTCAACAGTTTTAGATTAGGAAATATTTTCTTTTAGAACAATAGTTAAAATGTTTAAGACAAGGTGTCTATATATTGCTAGCCAATGTTTACTCCCCACAAATGATTTCTAAAAACTATATAATAGGAAGGCTTTCATAGAAAGACTAGAGATGTAAATTTCTAGAAATATTGAAGCCGTGGGGGGAAAATACATTTTTAATCCTCTCCCGAGTTATTTCTTCCATTCTTTATTCAATACTTTTAATAAAAGATGTAGTGTATCTTTTACTGATAGACATTTAGGAATGCTCCATGTCATGCTCAGTTTCCCACTGAACTTATGATATCACTATATCATAAGATGTGAAGAAAATGTGCATTCTTGACAGTTTAGGTTTTGTTATCTAGAATCCTATGTTTCTGGGTCTTGTTTTGGTTAGATACTGTAGCAGTCAATTAATGTAGTTCTAAAACCCACATGTACGAGAAACACTGTAGGCTATCCTGGCACTGCCACCAGATATGACGGGAACAGAGTGTGGGTTATCCTACCTTACGGTATTTTTAGAACAGTATGTTCTAATGTTTAATTTTACTGTTTTTGATTGTTTTATTGTACTCGCCCAGAGTGGCCAGGTGGGTGATTAAGAAATTTAATAAATAAATAAATAAAATAAATACCCATGTTTCCTTAAAAAAAAAACCAAAAAAACTTTGAGTCTTGGTTCTATGGAACTCACTGCCACAGTTTTTAATAAAGTTCTCAATTAGACCTCGCCAGTAGGCAATACTGCCTCAGCTATAAAACTTTTAATCACTGCCACCAGAATGAACCCTCTCTACCTAAAAGAAACACAGGGGCATGGTTTCTATGGCACAGGCTTGGGATTGATACAACCACTTGAGACAGCCTTTCAAAACAAACAAAAAATAAGTTCAGACAAGATTTCCCTAAAGTCTACCCCACACACAGGAACAGGTTTAGAAAGTTCCCTAAACTTCCTCAGAAACAGGAACAGATGCTGTACACCAGTATTCCTGTGCTTCCAGTTCTTCCTGCTTCTTCTGGCTTCTACGATGATTCAGATGTTTCAGGGACTACTTTCTTTTAAATTTTATGTTCCTAAAGCAGCCTTCCCCAACTTGGTGCCCTCCAGATGTTTTGGACTACAACTCCAGTCATTCCTGACATTTGGCCAAAACAGAAGATTTTCCACGGAAAAATAAATCACTGTTTGGAGGGCACCAGGTTAGGAAGATTGTCCTAAACTTCCAAAGTGACTTTAGATCTGTAAAGAGCACTAAAAACAATAAGTATTGCATATTTTTCAATTTTCCCCAAATTATGTAGTCCCCCCCCTTCTGCCCCCCTTCCAGGAAAAAAACCCTTGTTTTTCCCCATAGCTTCAAAATTTCTGGAAATGTTACAATTCTAGTAGGTGGGAAATTACTGGATCTCTGCACAACCTTGCAAATTCCTGTTTGCATATGAATCCAAAGGCAGGTTCTCTGCTCCAGATTCTCCTTCTATTTTTCCCTAACAAAAGCCCAGTGCTTCATTTTGCTGTGTGCATTTTCAGTGTAGTTAGTCAGTTAAACTGCTTGTTTGTTAAGGTATTTATAAGTGGTTCAGACCTGAGGGCAGGCTTGTTTCACAAGTCATCCTGTATCATACTGGCGGTGCAAGTATCCCAGATTTCCTTTATCAGAGATAGGATTGATATGCAGTAAACATCAAAGTCCTCTTAAATCTGCATTAGGTACTAGTATGGCTTGTTCTATTTGTTTCTTTTCTACCTAACTCCTGATTTTTATGCAGTCATCCTTGTTTCAATAATTTGCGTGAAATTAAGGTCTTTCTCTGACGTGCAGAGCAGCTTCCAGGTTATATCAAGTTGGTTTAGTGTTATTCTGTCTAACTAGCAAATCTTCAAATAAAATGTCTGAGAAAACTGCTAGCAAATAGTAAAGGAGGTTGAGGTTTGCTCTTTGCAGTCAAGAAACTTTAACTATGATCAGAACTGTCTTCATTGGTATGACCTGATCATCCATTTTAAAATAACAAGACATGTTAGTAGCCCTCATGAGTACAGACAAAATATTAAATGTGGGTAGACTGTAATGAAGCTGAGAAACCTAAGGGGAGTAGTATTTAGCTTCTGGTGGCCAGGATGATTTCACTTCCATGGCTGCTATTCATTGTCGCTCCTACGAACACTGACTCCACGGAATACAGGGCCTACCCCAATTAGGCTATCTCACCCCAGCCCTCCTCCTCACGGGGCCAACTGACACTAATTGGCCTATGAGAAGGAACAACAGATGCTGGAACCTGCTCAAGTGGAGCTGGTTGTGTTGTTCATTTTTGTTTTTTGAGCATGTGGTTGTTGCTGTATTGGTTGTATTTTATAAATATTTTAAGCCTCTTTGAAGACTCTAGCCAAAAAGTGGGATATTAATCTAATAAGTAAAAGTTAATTTGCAAGGAAATGTTGTTTCCTTTGCATGGAATGTGGATTTTATTTGGTTTGGAGCACACACAGAGGTAACTACTTGCTAACGCTGATAGAGGGTATTCCTAAAGATTGGGATTGAACAGTTAATATTATGATACTGTAATGTAGCTGGATGGGAGCCTCTGATTTTTAGAACATTACCAGGATGAGGGAAAGAACATCTCTGTCTAGACCAGAATTCCAGTTCAGGAATGTGTGATGCTTGGCAAGCCAGCTTTTTTTTCCCCCTGCTGAAGCTTACCAGCCAAATACTTCTCTGGTGGACTGATGAGAATTGGGGCTATTTAATATAGTCACTTCACAGATGAAAGATTTTGTTGTGTGTATTAGACAAGGATAAGGACAGCATTAAACAGCTACTACATACACAGTTAAAAAGTGGAATGAGAAAAGGATATAGTTGGCAATCAGCCATCGTTCCTCAAAAATCTTGGTGTGTTTTGTTTTATTTTGGAAATTGCCATCCCTCACATAGTTAATTGTAGGAATTCTAAAGTTGTTCTTGGCAAAAGCAAGTCCACTGAATTCATAGAATTCAGTCATTTTTTAGATGTGCAAGGGTTAAGGCAGGTCTCTGATTCAGCTTTACAAGTATTCAATAATAACCTTAGTATCTACCTGAATAAAAACCAGCACTTTGTTCAAATTTAAGTGTTGCAACATATCAACATACCTGTTTAACACTACTGAAATCAGTGGGGTTTGAAAGTGCTTAATTGGTTAGATTGTGACTGGAGTTTGCTGTGTACCTTTCTTAATAGCAATTATGTATCCATGTCTGGTTACGAGGCTGTGCTAAGAAAATGGCTGAGCAAGGGAATTGCATTTCTGTTGGACTACGTTTCATGAAATCATACCTTCAAGACTTGGGTCATTGACTTTACTTGTCTCTGAACAACTATTGACAAGATATAGGGCCCGTCTTCCCTACAGACTTACAACACGTTCCTATACATGTCTACTCAAAATTAAGCTTGATTAAGATTTACTCCAAAGTACATGTGTATAGGATTTCAGCTTAGCCTCCTATGTACACTTAACCTGAAAGTAAATCCCATTGAACTCTATAGGAACTACTCTTGAGCAGACATTTGTAGGATTGCATTGTTAACCAGTTCTAATAATCCCTCCCTCTTCCCAGAAAATCTTGAGGATTCCAATTCTGTGAGGAAGGCATGGGATCTCTCTAACCACAGATTTTCAGTACTCACCAAGTTATGGTACCTGAGATTCTTTAAGGGAAAGCCATGACAGTTAAACTGGTAGAATACTGATCTAAAGTATAATGCAGATATGGGCAAATTTGTTTAGTTCTATGAGAGACTGGAGCCACTGTGGTAACTTCCCCATGCTGATGCCTGTATTAAATGTTTACATGATGTAATTGGGAACATTCCTGACAGTATCGCACTGCGCCTCGATAGCTATAGAATCTGACAATCTCTTTGTCAGTTATTATAAAGTATTTTATCGTAATGAATGCTGAATTACAAATATTCTTAGTTACAAATGTTTGGATTCTAAGATGCTGTTGCAGGTGAGTTCATTCTTTTGTGTTCCCTTTTGCAGCTTGAACTCAGTGACAACAGAATTTCTGGAGGTCTTGATGTATTAGCAGAAAAACTTCCCAACCTTACACATCTAAACCTCAGTGGAAACAAGCTGAAGGATATTGGTACCTTGGAGCCATTGGTGTGTTGTTAATCTAGCTATGACATTTCTTATGCCTCAGTGGGGTTTAAAGTTAGAAATTATCATACAAAGGTTGGCCCAGGCCCTATAGTCTCAAAAAAGACAAACAGTAGGTTGTACTAACATCAGATGCCTTACTTATGCTTGAATTTTATGGGTACTAAATAAATGTGTGTCCAAATCAAAACACCTCTTGTTATATTTCATAGCTGGTACTCTACTTCTAAACATATTGGCCGTACACCAGCCCCTCACTGGGGATATGCCTCCCTGTCTGCATCAAAAGATGCATTTGGCCAGTTCAGTGGTGGCTAAGTGAGCATTTTGATTTGTGTGCATATGCCAGATGCAAATCTGCATCAACTACATGTACAGAAGCCAAGTTAACATTGAGATGTTAAGCCCTTATGAACTTATTTCTATTAATAGATACTGTTTTCATGCTAACATTTTAGTTAGACTCCATTTTTGTCTTTATTTATAAGTTATTTGTCTACAAAAAGCTATGTTATCATATCATTACAGTTCCTTGGTTCAACCATAATGCAGCATAGTCAATAACTCGTAACTCAGTTGATGCAAATTCACTTGGTATTTAACCCATTTAGCACAAGTTAAAATAAGAATTGCAAGTTCTGCCTATGTGCAATATAACTTCAGTGTTGTCAAATATGGAATATAATGTGAGTCAGTGTGACAAGATAAGCCCTCTTATTGAAGAAAACTAGTTGTACCCTATTCCTTTAAGAATTTCCTAAAATCACTTAGTCTGAAGTAATTTAAAGTTTAAAAAGTGCCTTAGGGCACAATCCTATGCATGTTTAGACAGAAAAAAATCGTGCAACTCCCAGCATTCCCCAACTAGCCATGCTGGCTGGGGAACTCTGGGGGTTTTAGGATTTTTTTCTGTCTAAACATGCATAGGATCACACCTTTAATCTCTCCATGCAAAAAGGGAACAGCTACAGCCTGTTTATACAGTCTCTAGAATCAAGTGGTGAAGCTTTTCTTAGGCTGTACCACTTGAGGATGCAAGTGGAAGGTATTGTTGCATTTTTAACGCTTTCCTAACAGTGCAAGCCTACACATTTCTACTCAGAAGTAAGTCCCATTGATGTCAATGAGGCTTACTCCCAGGTAAGTGGATACAGGATTGTAGCCAGGGAGCGGGGGACTCGTCATGTAGAAAAATAACATGTTAGAGGAATAGTTCAGGCTAGTCTTCCTGACATGTTGTTTTTCTGTATGCAGGGAATTCAGAAAGTGATGAAACTTTTTTTTCCCCCCATGGGGTGAGTCTAAGAGAAGTAGGATTAATATTTTCTGTAAAAATGTTGTAGGAGGTAAATGGAGAAAGCCGAGATACATCAGTCATTATTATACTAGCATCATATGAAATTCTGGCATAAGGCCGTAATTTTAATTGGGGTCTTGATGTGCAACAGTGAAACACATAGTATATCGATCTGTGTATTTCACTGTTGCATCTCAAGACCCCAACAAAAATTATGGCCTTATGCCAGAATTTCATATGATGCTAGCATAATAATGATAGTTAATAACAGTATTTATATAGGGTTTTAGAATGCTTTAAAACACTCATACATACCTCAGTAATCCTTACAATAACTTCGTAGTGTAGGTCAGTATTATCCTTTTCTGCAGATGGAGGCCTAAAGCTCAGAATGACTTGTATGAGGCCACCTCAAGTTCACTATGTTACAGTAAGGCGAAGAGTGTATAGGATGTAAGAACAAGGATAAATAATGGGAATCAGGCTGAAATATCTTCATTCCCATTTCCCTGCCAGATTACTGCTTCAACAAGTTTCCTCACAAAACTAGAATGAAGCACCTGAAAATTAACTTTTAACACAAATCAGTAAGGGTTGTGGCAGAACTGTGAAGTACAGATTATTATGCCCTAATTGACCAATGTTTACGTCTTGTCTACACAGTACTAATGAGCTTGTTTGTAACTTAGAAAAAATTGGACTCTCTGAAGAGCCTTGACCTGTTCAACTGTGAGGTGACAAACCTAAATGACTACCGAGAGAGTGTCTTCAAGCTTCTCCCCCAGCTCACCTACCTGGATGGGTATGATCAGGAAGATAAAGAAGCTTCTGACTCAGATGCTGAAGTAGATGGTGTTGATGAGGAAGATGAGGAAGGTGAGATTAAGCGGTGCTAATGGTTGGTTGGAAATGGCTAGTTCCTGGCTATGGCCAAGGTCTTACCAACCTAAAAATGGAATTTGACTCATTTGGGGCTGGAATTTAGCTTCAGAAGAGCTGTGTTAAAGTGCTAAGATGGCTCAGTGTATACTCTTACCCTTCTGAAATGTTCTCTGTACCGCACCTCAAACAAAAAAATTGCTAAAGCTAATTACTGAGAAGGATCACTCTTAAATCACACTGTAAAGAAATAAGGATAGTGTGTCATGCTAGTACAAGTGTAAATTTAAGCTTAAAGAGTGAGCAAATCGTTACACACCCGAAATGTAACTGGAACATGCATTTGTGGCAGCAGCACCACAGCACAGCACTCGTTCCAAATTTGGCTCGTTCTACTGCTAGCCTAAGAGCAATTAGGTTGCTATTGACATGAGAGGGTGGCTTACAGAGCTATGTTCATACCCACCAATGCTGCATGAACATCAAGAAACTACCAGACTTTAATATCTAGTTTCATTCACTTTCACTGTAGGTTATATGCCAAGTAGTGTGCAACTCTCAGTCTAAACAGGCTAGGCATTTTGTGGTCTGCAAGGCTGTTGCAATGATTTGTGAACTCTCGTCAGATTACTGAAGTCACTAGAACAAAGAAATTTTTTTAGCTCCCTTTGGTTGCAGAGATAAGTTTACATTTGTAGTAGCAGACATTCTTCCTTTTAGCCAGAGCTGCAAAAGGGCTGTTCACTCTTGCTCTCTTGAAACTGCATTACTTTCAGTGGCTTTAAGAGACAGCTCTGGGTGAGATGTGGGAGAGAAGCATATTTATTTCTCATTTATTTGCAAGGCTGTATCATTAGTGATTGTGCGTATGTTATAGCCCCATTCAGGCAGTTTGCATTCCCCACGCTACACAATCATTTGCACTGGCGGGCTTGCAGCCCAGCGAGGTTGGCATGGAGACTGATTATACGAGCATCATTACGCAGTGTTGAATTAATTGGTTGAGGTCAATCATGGTGGATTTTGTTGGCATTATTACTCCCACCCCCAAATAGAGAGCTCTGCTTAATGAGAATTGAAGTTTAAATCTATCTCCCCACTCTATTGGTTTTGTCTTAGGTTTGTAAAGAGTATGATAAAGTGGCTCACAAGGCGTTTTCCTGCAATCTGTACTGAGAGTTTCCATAGTGATACATCTGGGAACAAGTTTCGTATGTTTTCATGTTGTGGATGTGTGTAGGACAACTGGATTTTAAGGAAAGCTGTTCAAAATCTTTTCTCTTTCTCAGAAGGTGAGGATGAAGATGAAGAGGAAGAGGAAGATGGTGAGGAGGAAGAGTTTGATGAGGAGGATGAGGATGAAGGAGAAGAAGAAGAAGGGGAAGATGAGGAAGATGAAATAAGTGGAGAGGTTGGTTATAAGTATTTCCTGTCTTTTACTTTTTCAGTGTTAAAACCTTTTAGGCTTACTAGCCAAGTATCAAAAAGAGTAGTTGGGTCTGCCTGCTGTCCTTGGTGATGAAATTCCTAAGTGCACTTAGTATTATCTGAGCTGTTTCCTTAATGTATGTCCTGGCAGTTGGAACAGGGAGCAGGCTGCCCAATATGCAGGACAACTGAAATAATGAAACCTGCAGTTCTGGCCTGTTCACCTTACAGTCTCCCATTGCTCTGCCTCTGTGGTGCACACGCTCTGGCAGGAGCTTGGTAGCAAGCATCAGATGAAGTGACATTAAAGGGACTGAGCTACAGTGGCATCAGTGTTTCACTATATACAAGTCATCTGATGAGTTTTGTTACCCAGCAGAAATTGAGAACCCTTCCAGTGTGATTGTGCTGAATGAAGGGAAAGCACTACTCTTTCAGTGGCAAATGTTCTTATTTTTTCAGGAGGAAGAGTTTGGACGTGATGGCGAGGAAGAGGAGGAGGAAGATGATGATGAGGAAGGTGTGTTCATTTTCATAACAGTTCCTTAATTTAGGAAACCTCAGGATGGCAAGATAAGGATGCCAATGGGATGATGTGCAGGGCAGGTCTGGAAAGTAAGTGACAGCAGATGCATAGCCCACCCCATCCAAACGACTGGGATAGGTAACAAAGGTAAAAGAAACACAGCAAAATGAAATAAAATGTAATCATGTTAAGTCCTTCACTCTTTCCACACTTTGACCCCCAGCTTTTAGATTTTAGTAATAATATTGGTGAACCTTACAAAAACTTATCCCTGCTATCACAGTGATGTTAATTACCCGGTACTGGAGCTATTTTGGGGGCGGGCATAGACACAGAGTGGTGTCACTGTATGCCTCGGCTTCTGTATGTTGACAGCCATATATACTTTTGTGTTGGAGCAGTTCCATTTTAGATTGGAAGTGCAAATAAAGACTCCAGTGGTGTGCTGCTTTAGTCTGTTTTTATCTCATTGGTTCTTGGGGTATAAGCTGCATTGCCTGTGACCAATCAGTTGCTTTCTAATGCTTGTAACAGTGGGACATACTTGGTCCTTGTTGGTCTTTCAGCAGGGGATATGAGTGAATGAACACACTGCAAGTAATTACCTGAAATGCTGGAACTGGGGAATCTGCCTTTTAATTGCTATGTCAGCCGTGGCTTGAAAAGATGTCAGGTGACTGTCACAAGCCAAAAAGGACTGCCATGTACTGCTTCTTAAGCAATCGCTGCTGATTGTTACCCTCCTCCATTTCTAGGGTTGGCTTCCTTTATAACCTGTGGGACAGGTTAAATCTTAGACCATCTAGTAAGTGGCTCTGGACGTCTCCTGGCCAGAACCTCTCACTTTATGGAGACTAGAGTTGGTTTATAGGATAACAGGGCTATATCTCTGCTCTTTGAGAGTCATTATAAAATAGTTTTCTCTCCATGTAACACAGATGAAGAGGATACTGGGAAAGGTGAAAAGAGAAAAAGAGATGCAGATGATGAAGGGGATGAAGAAGATGACTAAGGCCTCCTGTGCCCCAAAGGACTGTTCAGTATTGCTTGGGCCACCCCTTGGATGATCTGTGACTCGAGGAGCATGTGAGGCACATCTGTAGTCGTCTAACAACCCCCTCCCCCCAGGTGCAGCACTCAAAGAGCCAAAGAGTCGGCCATTCCTGTGACATTCCACACACCCTGCAGCTGATCTCTCCAGGTGGTTACAGATCTAGCCTTCTTGGGCTAGCACCTTCACTTACCCTCTTGGGGTTCCCAGGCCTTCATCTCCCACCGTTGCCATAGCAAGAAGAACAAGTGTGATGGCTCAGTCCTGGTTGTCAGGGGCTACACACTACCCACTGACTGTAGTCCCCTTTTTACTTTCTGTGCAACGAGGCTTTGTAAATAGAGTCCTGATGTTTTGGGGACTGTTCTTCATGCTTTGCTTTTCCTGCCTTCTTTTCCTTTTCCTTTTCTAAGCCGTTGGATATTTTTTACATTAGGATGTTTTATGCAACAACAGAAAAGTATTTTTAAGAACTTGAATGAATAAACGTTATTTGGTAAAACTAATCTTGTAAAGTTGTTATGTTCAGATTTTAATCTGAAATTGTATAGCCTTTTTCTTTAAATCCACAATAGAGGCAGGGTTATGTATACTCTGCACTTTAAAATGGGGAAAAAAACCTTCTGCACAAGTAGAAGTTGATTTCTTTGGCCCATATAAGTTCCTTAGGTTAGATCATTGTTTCTGCTTCTGCTAGCCAAGGGGCTGAACAGTGAATTGTATCCAGGATGTTGAAGCTCTGACCGCTGCAAATTTTAAGGGTGTCCCCCTCTGGCTTCAGAGATTTCATCAGGCATTACCCATACACTTTAAAGCCTTAACTAGCCATAAAGATTGGAAACCTTTTAAAAATGAAAGCTAAAGATGGTCAGGTTGCTGAAGTTTGTTTCTAATGCCAAATGTTGTGGATTTTTAGTGTTCACACAACTACAGAATACACAAAGCCTTGAGGATGTGGCTTTGTTATCTAGATATGCCTTTTTCTTGATCACAGTCATTCATCTTTGTATTTTTATAGCTATTTGCACAAACATTTCAAACGGCATGTTGCCTTCTTTGCCCTCTAAAAGAAGTTAGTTGAATACATTTCTCTACCCTTGCCTCCATCTTCCCTCTACCTACCTACCATAATTAAAGAAGGATGAAGCCACAGGTGCTCCGTGGACTAGAGTGGTAATGATTACGAAGACAGACCTTCCTTTTGCATGCTTTCTGAAGACTGAGGTCATCAGAGGGTATGCTCCTGGTGGTTCCACATGGACCTATGGCGCAACTGGAGTCTACCAGGAGATAAACCTTCAGTGTTGTGGCCCCCTTTCTTTGGAACTCCTTGCCCTTGGAGGTCAGGCAGGCACCAACACTGTGTTGCTTCTGGCGCCTCCTGAAAATAGCCCTGTTTCAGGAGGCATTGCTTAACTGACCAGCCACGGTCTGTTTTTAAAAACCGTAATTTTAATACGGTGTTTTAATCTTTTAATCCTTTTACTATTTTACCTTTTATGTTCACCGCACTGAAATCTGTTTTAGATATGGAGCAGTGTATAAATAATGTAAATAGAGTTGCACAATCACTCTTATCGGTGCAAGTCTATACATGTTTACTCAGTTTGCACAGCGTGACAGCCCACTGTGGGTTATTTAATCCATGGTGAGGCTGTAGTGTGTGCAGCTGCCATTTTGAATATGTAACTCCTGTTGGGGGTTGTGTCGTGTCAATGCTACCTTGCATAACCTATGGTCTGTTTTAGGCACCACAGCTCAGCCAAACCCAGTCACTTTCAATGGGACTTCAAGTTAGTGAGTTTAGGATTGCAGCCTATATTGCCTGTGTACACACACATTGTGATACATAAACCTGTGAACCAGCCTATCATTTGCTTCCTATTGTGTGTATATGGACAAAAAGCAATAGTGCAGCCACTATGCATTACAAAAATAATCATCTGTGTGCATGACTAAGGCTACAATCCTATACATATTTATGAATCAGTCCCATGAGGCTTACTTCTGAGTAGACACACACATAGGATTGGACTGCATAAGGTAATGGTGGGGAAAACGTAATGTGGATATCAGCCTTTACAGCGCAATCCTACAAAAGAAGTTGAATTTAATGGGGCTTACTCCCACATAAGTGAGTACAGGATTGCAACTTAAAAGTACATAACACACAAGTGCATATAATGAATGTGAACCTATCTTTAAAGAAGAGACAAGGCCAAGACAATTGCAAACTCCCAGGAAACATGCAATTTGATGGAATTAATGTTCATACGCAATTATTTAAAACCCTGCCAATTTAAGACCAGTTAAGGTTCTTTCAATGTTGGCTCAAGCTCCACAAAGCCAGGAAATAGGAAGCTTAGGGTTCCAATTGCCTTAACAGATGTGCCTGGTAATCAGTAATGATGTTGTGTAATGTCACAAATTGTGTTTGCTCACAACTTACCCTGCGTGCACCCATACTTTTCCTGGGTCTTTCAGGCCCAAATCTAGATGGGGAGGATGGAGTAGCTGGGGCCAGCAAAGATGCCCCACATCCTGGCACTGTACTGCTTTATGAAACAGCTGAATCTTACTGTATTGCTAGAGCAATCCTCCTGTGAATTAACCCGTGCCTGCTTGCTGCTTCTAAGCAAAGACAACTTGTGACATTACACAACATTGTTACTGATCATGGGTCAGGTGTGTTAGGGCATCAGCCTAAGCTTTCAATTTCCTGGCTTTGTGGAGCTTGAGCCAACATGAGATAACCTTAACTCTGGTCTTAAACTGACAGGGTTTTTTTTATCATTGAATTTCCCTGGTTTTTAAAAAGTAAACTTATTATTACAGTGTTTTGAAAGAAAAACCACACACAAACAAGTCATATTAACTGAGTAGATGTGTACATATGAATAGATGTGTCCCTGTATGTTCAGAATAATTTCTGAGTAAGTCTGCACAGGACTCCAGCGTAGCTTTTTCCTTTTCCTCCCTTTTCATCAGTGAAAGCGATTCCCTCAGGCTTCAAAATTACCTCACTCTTATCTCTCAGTTGACAGACAGACCCCTGCTACCCCTCCCCTGCTGTCAGACTGCTGACAGGAGCTGGAATTCAAAACACTGGCGTGTACTGGCAGCATTCTAGCTTCAGAGTGAAACTGAGCATGCCCTACATAACTTTGGCAGCATTTGCTGCCATAGGCTTTCATGAGGCAGAAAAACCTTGATAATTTTTAAATCACTGCTCGTAATTTCACCAAATGAAAAGCACACCTCCTTAAAAAGCCTGAATAAAGTACATGAGTAGTGTACCCCAGATTTTGAAAGAAATACGTAATATGCCAAGCTGCAGTTTGAATAAAAAGTACAAGTGTGACCATTTTCAGCACTATTTAACTTGTATCTGTGGCAATTTGTATTGGATCGGTTTGAGGTTTGCATGATTGTAGAACTCCTCAGATAGACTATGGAAGCCAAATGTCATGTTGTTAGCTCTACAGGTCTAATTTTTATAAGCAGTAGAAATTTGAGGCTTATATGGTGGAGCCTTTTGTATATGCGACTCAAGGGCACCTTTAATTTAAATGCTTGTTGGAAACAATATGTACAGCAGTAGTACAAGATTGTGTGTTCCACAAAAATTAATATTCTGTACCAAAAGCAGAATTCTGTATCTTGTGCACAGCACTTAAAAAAAACTGCAATCCTGCCAATGAGCTGTTGACTAAGAGGAGGGACTGGATCCAGCTCCCCCCCCCCCCCGCCAAATAGTGGGATCTCAGCTTTAAATAAACAGCTATGCCTGACTGGGTGGGGAATCGTGCATGTAACACCGTTTGTGCATATGATTCCTCATCCTGCTGGGGACAAAGGCATGTTAATATTTACCCACCTGTACACCAGCTGAATAAGTAGAGAAGAGTGTGTGTGTGTGTGTGTTTCAAGTTGTTGATGTGCCACCAATAACTCACTGGGATGCATGGTCTATGGCAACAGTAAAAATTGTTGTCGGCTAGTAACTGTAGACTTGGTTGCAAGACTGGTATAGATCTAGTTGGATCAAGATGACACACATTTAGATACCACGTATTTGGATTTAACTCCCATTGAGGGTACTCCCGATGAATCCACTTTCTTATTGAAATCAATCAGGCATTGTTTACATTGCTTGGATAACTTCCTCTATTAAGTAAAATCCTTGCCAGTCAAATATCTTTCAATTACAACTTTCCTGCCATGGCATTCTGAATTATTTTCTTCCTTTTAAGTAAAGATCACACACACACCCCGAAGAAACACCAGGAATCATTTAATTTTTAAATATAATTAGGCACTGTTTAATAAAGCATAACCAGTTTGCCATTACTGTATAGATTTTCTTTCCCTCCACTCCAGAAAACATACATGAGCAAAGTTATTTCTTAGATGCAGCTTCTCAAAAGATTTTTTTTATAGAGAAGTGATATTTTTTTAAAAAAAATTCAAGTGCTGACTGGATCACCATTGTTTGCTGAAAGGTTGTTGGTAAACAATATGCAGTAAATATATGTAATTTTTTTCAAGTAGATTTGGGATTATTGAATCCCCTTGATAAATGACTAACATTTTTGACTGCTGATCAGACCAACGCATAAAAACGAGCAAAAAATAATAATAAATCAAAGTACACTTTAAAAACGCATTGTGAAACATTTTCCCTTCGCCTTTGCTGACAAATACTTTAAATAATTTATTCTGCATGTAAACTAGAATAAAGAGAGAAATCCCACGAATTGCACGGTGTTGTTATCCTCAATCCAACCAGGGGCCACGTGTACTTGAGTCCCTGGCTGGAAGGGCTGGTACCTGTGCACACAGATGCTCCATGCACGATTCCCCAGGCCCATCCTCACATGCGCACTATCTGTTAAAAATAACAGCTGGACTCCTACATACCTATGGTTCAGGATGGGGAGCCCGGGGTCTAGATTCAGCCCCCCTTGCCAAATAGCAAAAAGGCAGCAATAGCTTTGGATGTTGCACTCACACACAGCTGGATTGGGACAATAAGCTGTTAGGGACAGCTAAATAAAACAGACCACTCAACTGGGGGGGGGCAGGGCAGATCTGTGATGACTAGGTGTCTGAGATTAGCAACAGAGGATGGGTATTGCTGTTATGCCCTGCTTGTGAACATACTGGCTGGCCACATTCAACAGACAACATGCTGATCGATCTAGACTTGATCACAGGATGATCAGCATGACTATTAAAGTGCCTAAATGCCACCGTAATCTAGGTAAGGATGTCAGACATTAGCTTTAAAAGGGGTTGGTTAAAATTCCATGAGCACTTAATATAAAATACTCTTAATATTCAGAGCTCAGTCAATCTAAAAGTATAAAGCTTAGTACCCAAATATGCTTCAGAGTTTTCTATTGGTTTCATGATACCGCCGTATACCATTCTGAACACTAGAGTAAAAGCCAATCTACCTAAGCAGCAGAATGAAATAATACAGATTTTCCTGGATTGTACCACTTCAGAATGCAAATAGGGAGACTGCATCTCTGAATGCTATCCCTATAGAAACACATGCACTTAGAAAATTATGTCAGAGAGAAAACAAGGCTGCAACCATTTTCCCCTGACATGGTAATTTTCTACATACAGCAGTGGTGAGCGACCTTTTTGGCCCTGGGGGCTGTATGTAGGTCAGGGGTGTCACGCTGCACCACACACACACACATATACGTATACGTACATATTCTTCCATCCCCACATATCGTGGCACATAGGGATGGAGAGGTTTAACCCTCCCCTCCTACCTGCTGAGGTCAGGATGAGATTGCTGGGGGTGGGGATGTTAAGCCTCTCCCCCCACCAGTGATCCTGGCCCAGGTAACTGTTTCCCTGGTGCGTTTAGCATTGGGGCAACAGTGATCTCTGAATCTGGATCATTGGGGGTGCAGGTTAAAACATCTCCCCCAGCAATCTTGATCAGTTTTCTGTTTTCCTGCCACTGTTAGCAGCAAGGAAATGGCTACCATGTCTGCATCAGGATCACTGATTGGCATTAGCAGCAGTTTTTTCCTTGCTGTGCAAGGCTGTGGGTTGCCCACTTGTGGTATACCGAGAGGCTTCCCCATATCACATACACACATATAGGGAAGCATTCATAAATAACCTCACGTTCTGCAATCTGAATAGAACAATCCAGAGGAAACTGCACCATTTGTTTCTGCCACATGTATAGATTGGCTGTGAGAGGTGTTCTTCAAGCAACTAACAGTGGCAGAGGGGTAATAAGCACATAAAAAGACAATTTGGAGAAGGCATGCCCGGACCACTGTGGAGAACTGCAGGTGAAAGCTCTTGGGAGTAATTTTAGCAGTGATAATTGCAGGTCTTCCTGAGAGGCTCTGAGGAAGATGAATAAAAAGGAAACATCTAATTCAAGATAAAAGAATGCAAGCATTGTAGGCTCAGCCGTACATACTGTGGCATGAGAGGCAGGAAAGTGACTAGACAGAGACTGCTATCTCCATATACAACTCCCATCTTAAATGCTTCATGTCACAACACTCACTTTGTTTGCAACTCCATCCTCTGCTGTTGCTTCTAACTCCTTCACTTCTCATTCTCAGCCTTGCTCTCAAGTTGTAGACAAATCTTGTGTTCACCCAAACTCTCCAGGGGCAGCTGGATTTTACAGTCTTATTACAAGCAGTACAGTTGTAAGGGCTTCTTCAATCTCCAGCTCCTGCTAAGATGGGACCCTAACCATTTGTTGTTCATTCATTGACCTTTCTAGCCTTCATGATTAGGGAGAAATGGTTAAAAGTATAGCATATACCCAGAAGATTAAGAAGGCATTTTTCCCCCTCAGGGTTTCATACTCTTTGGAAACTTGAGGTTGTCAAACCTGAAACGAACAAGGACAAATGCTTGGATGGCAGTGGTTTGCATAGGGTGGCATGAAAATCAGCAATCAGCAGGGAAAGGAACAAACAGGTGAGGCAAAGCAGTGGTTGGAGGCATCAAAGCAGAAGGCAGAAAACAATTTGAAAGGAGTACTGTGATTCTGCAGTGGTGGTAACCTAGAACCACGTAATGTGAGATTCTGAACCTGATAAAATGGGGGAAGGATGAAAGCCGATTAAAATGAGCTGCAATTGAGTGCCTGGGCTTTTTTTTTTCCAGTGCCTCACATTAGTTCTGGCACAACATTCAGAGACAAGGTGACGAAGGGGAGAAGAAGCAACCAGTGGAAGATTGAGTCTGAGGCAACTGGAAGAAGCCATCTCAGAGAACTGTGGGTCCATCTCCACTGTTGGCTTAAGGCATGTAGTGATCCTTAGGGAAGCTTATGGGTGAAGCTGGAAGATGGCTGTGTACTGACTGAAGCTACAGACCCCACTGGTTCTGACATGTTCCGCTTCAGCAATACTGGGCTGCCATCCTCTTGTTGCTCAACAACTAACCATTCATTTCACAAGCTTGACTTTTGGCATTCACTCTCCTCTTAAAAGCACGTATTCCTGACTTCCATTCTCTTAACAGATTGCTGACTCCCATTCCTTTGCTCCTTACCTCTTAGGCACAACCCTATTTGCAAAGGAAGATTACAGAAAGATGATGACTTAGACACCCCCCTTGGCCACATGAGACAAAAGCAACTCAGCGTAGTATCACCCTGTTCTGTCCAGGTCTGCGGAGCGACAGGGAAGAGCCCCGAGTCGTTCCTCATGGCTTCATCTTCATGTTACAGTCCAGTGCTGGGCAGCCAAGCAGAGTCCAAGCTACCACACTGCCAAGCTCAGGTGGGTTCTGGGAGCTGGAAGGATGCTCTGCTCCTCAAGGAAGCTGCAGGCACTCACAGAGACAGGAGGCTGCTAGAGCCTCTGTCTTCACCTTGAGACACCTCCAAATCACAGAGTGACTTTGGGTCCACTTTTAAACTAGGAGTTCCTTGTGAAAAAGGGGACTGGTAAACAAAGCACCTGTAAGAATCCCAGCAGCCTCCAGCTTGCAAGAATGGGGCACTCAAGGCAGTCAGTTCGTTGCCGGTAAATCGCAAGCTCTCCTCCTTCTGGACGATAATCTTCCAAGATCAGAGTTTTGTGGCAACAGCTGTCCTGGAGTTGAGCTGCCTTCCAAAGGCTGCCAAGCTACATCCTGTCAGAACCCGCTCGAATCCATGTGAAGGTTTTTGATCTCCAGCTCTAGCTGTTTGATCTGGACATCCCGCTGGATCAGCACCTCGCGGAGCCTCCGGATTTCTTCCTGCTGTCGGTAAAACATCTGCAGCAGCTGGAAAGCAGAGATTTCATATGTCACTATGCCTATCTATCCACCATGAATTTTAATGGCCTGATGTCTATTTGAAACTGTGCAGAACCAAGAAGGGGAAGAGAAAAAACAAGCATGAACAAACATACATAAATGTGGATTGGAGGTGAAAGGAAGGCAATGCAACTATCAAAGAGTGAGTGCTATATTGAAAAGAAAAGATTTGAAAGCTCCTGGCATGCCAACTTAACACACAGCCCCATGTAATGATTGTAACAGACACTTATGGCACCATCTATCATAGGCACCTCCACTTGTTCTTCTTCTGGTGTACATGCATTGCAACACACAGCAGATGTTAGCAGGAGACCCACTCACACTGCTGTGCTCTCATCCAGCCCCCATGCTTGTGTAGTACAAGTTATTTGAAGTTGGAGCCCAAGGGAGGAGGAGAACAGGGTTCTGTTGTACTGATTCCTCTGTGCATGAAAAGCCACACTCTAGTGTGCAGAGTTGGCGAGCTGGCCAGAGATATACATGACCTGAGAAATAATCCCATGTGGTGATTATTTAGAGCAGGGATGGGTAACTGTGGGAAGTCTAGGGGCCATTTTCACACACCCCAATACCCTCCCCGCTGCAGGATGCAGTCCATGGGGTGCCGCCACAGTCCCAGAAAAAAAACAGTAATTTGGTGGTTTGCCATTAAATTTGGTGGCAACCTGCTCTATAGCATTACAAGGGTTAAATTTAGCTTGAAAACAAACTAAATTTGACCCTTGTGGTGCTCCGTAGCACTATAACTGCCACCGGGGGGGGGGGGTTGTGGTCACCAAATTCAGTGGTGCATCAGGGGCCTCATGCATCCCACATATTGCCCACCTGATTTAGACCCAAGTGGGCATGTCCTTGCTCCCAGCTGCACACACTGAGGAAGTGGGCTTCCCTCACTCTTGACCCCAAGCTTTCCGCATGCTCATTTCCAGCTTGCACACCCAGTTTAAATAGCTAGCCTTGGCTATTTAATCCAGTTTGCTGGCTGACACACGTCTTCTCTCTGTCAGAACACTGTACCTCATTTTCTGTTTTGGGCGGAGGACACTCAAACATGTCAAAGCCGTTCGACAACCCAATTCGCCTGTCTTGCTGGCCCCTTTCCTCAGCCTTCCTGTACCCCCATTTCTGTTGGGTTCTGCTTGTCTTTTCAGTGGTATCAGCCATTCTGCTCTGGTACTGGACAGGGTTCATTGCTTCCAAGGATGTCTCCTTTTCAGGGAACGGTGGTAAGGAGTTCAAGATCACAGAGCCTGGTCTCAGAGACATCAAGACAGGGCCTGGAGGCAACAGAAACACAGTGATGAGGAACAACAGAGACTTCAGGACTGAGCAGCACTCAGAATATTTGTAGAAGCTGTTTATAACCATCAATGATGGAAACAAGCAGGTCTTGTTCATTCAACTAATGAAGCTTGAGCCCATTTGTATGCAGGGCTGATATATTCTGCACTTAAAAATAAAGCAAAACCACCCTGAAATTCTGCGCCACAGCAATCCAGATTCTGATCCAAGAAAAGCGGATTCCCATGACCTGTATTAATTACTCAAATTAAGTAATTCTACAGAATTTCTCTCATTTTGCACAATTTATTGTGGTTTTGCTGGATATGAGGAGGTCCAAGGAGCTGTGCAGGGTACTGAAGACCCATCCACAACCCAATAAATTGGAGCTGTGGAATAATCAGCTCCACATCATGCTTCCCTTGTTCCTGCTGCTGAAGTCAAGTTGTGGCTGGGCTAACAGATGCCGGGAGCTCTACCAGGGAGAGGAGGTAGGAGCAGCCCACCACCAGGAGAACGGAAGGAGGGATTCTTCTCCTGCTCATATGCATCACACTAACATCTGTACCCTGCCCTTCTTCCAAGGAGTTCAGAGCCCATTCTGTCCCCACAATGACCTAGGCCAAAGGAGTGTGACTCCCCGATGTGCCAAGGTGTCCTGATGAGCTGAGCAGAGATGTCAAGCCACGTCTGCTGGGTCTAAGTGTGCCCCCATCAAATGAGGTGAGGTGGGTCTTTTCGAGAGAGTTTTCAGTGATGGCACCCTCTTTTCTTGGCCACACCCCCTTTCCCTGGACTGTTGATCATTTGGTGGTTGTCCAGCTTTTGTACAGTTTTTCCCCCCCTATTCTTGGAAAATCTTCCCTATTCTCCTAAGGCTTTAGTCACTGGCAGCAAGGGCTTTAAGCGAAAGTGTGCTGGCATTTTGGCCCTGCCCCTTTTGCCTTGGGCCCTGCCCGCCGTTGGGATGTGGCCCCTGAGAGCTTCTCCAAAATCGAATTCGGCTTTCGGGCTGAAAGCAGTTCCTCACCCCTAATTTAAAGGTTCATTATCATGTTCATCATCATTAAAGGTTCATCAGAAGGACAGGGGGAGTGCGCCCCGCTAATTCTGCTCGACCTCTCATCAGCTTCTGATCCCATCGACCGTGGTATCCTCCTGGATCGACTCCGTGGGATGGGTATCGGAGGCACTGTGTTACAGTGGTTCCAGTCCTACATACAGGGGTGATTTCAGAGAGTAACACTGGGTGACTATTCCTCGGCCCCTTGGCAACAGAGCTGTGGGGTGCCACAGGGCACCATCTTGTCCCCAACGTTGTTTAACATCTATTTGAAGCTGCTGGGAGTGGTCAATTAGGGGATTTGGAGCTAAATGCCATCAGTATCCTGATGAGACGCAGCTCCGACTCCCTGTGACATCTGAATCAGGAGAGGCTGTGCAAGTCCTGGATCAGTGCCTAGACTCAGTAATGGGCTGGATGAGGGCCAATAAACTGAAGCTGAATTCTGGCAAGATGGAAGCCCTGTGGGTGAGTGGTTCCTGAGTCTGGGAGATAGGCACATTGCCTGTTCTGGATGGGGTTGCACTCCCTACCCGATCACTGAGGTCATCAGAGGGCATGTCCCTGGTGGTTCCACATGGACCTATGGCCCAGCTGGAGTCCACCGGGAAAAGAATCTTCACTATAGCGGCCCCCTTCCTGTGGAACTCCCTGCCTTGGAGGTCAGGCCAGTGCCAACGTTGTGTTGCTTTCCACGCCTCCTGAAGACATTGTTGTTCGAGAGGCTTTCCTTGAGTGACCAGCCGCAGTTTATTAAGTTCAGAATCTGTTTCTTTTAAAATGTTTAAATTGTTTTAATATGGTGTTTTATTCTTTTATCTTTGTTGTTCACCGCTCCGAAATCTTTGATGTGGAGCAGTATATAAATATTGTAAATAAATAAATGTGGGTGGAGCAAATCGCATAGGTCCTTTGCATACCCACTCCACCAGCAAGCCTTTAAACACTGCAAGCAATGGTGTGGGGTACAGCCACAGAGAAGCAGCTCAAGCATCAATGCTTTAATGTATAAAAGGCATCTCATAGTCGCAGTGGAAGAGAGGCTCTCTATCACAGAACAGGCTTATAGCTGGTACAAATCTGGACTCCCCTTTCTCACACTGAATTTCAGAATGCACAGCTTCACTTTGAAGAACACTTCAATAAGGACTGTCTGATGGTATAATTTATACAGGTTGCAGAATTCGTCTTGCCTCAACAGAAAATCTGGTTTCCTTTTTCTATCTGTCCATTCAGAGATATGCTCTCCCCTATGCTCTGTGGTTATAGAGACATATACTCTGTCTCTCTTTCTGTTTATCTTGGGAAGCAACATCTCTCGTGCCACTCAGAGCCCTCTTATATGCCACTTTATTAGGCAGGTCTGCAGCTGACAGGGTTTGGTGGAGACATCCAAGAGTTGAGAGGTCATTCCCATTCTGGCCATTCGGTTATATGTGCCGCTGGCTGACCTTTATTGGAACCGTTCAGCCATTCTTGTGCCGTCAGTGCAGGCTGGACTCCAGCTGTCATTGGGTAGATGTCTTCCTGGTATGATTCAGACTGCAGGGAGACAGCAGACCACGTTTACTACATCTGAGCAACTAGCCTCAAGGGCAGCCCCATCCTCCTCAGAAGCCACCGCTCCAAAGCCAAGGCACCCACTCACCCGCCGAGGTACGATCATAGACACTGGCTCGATCAGGCTTTTGACTGGAATCAGTTTATAGAATCGGAAGATCTCACAGGAAGAGACATCCAGACCCCTCTTTGGCATGATCCCTAAAGACCAGGAAAAAGGTTGTGACAGGGCCAAACCAGACATCCAGCAGCAACGTGGTGTTGGAAACACCAGCTGCTGCTGCTGCTGCTCCCACACAAGGTGTGGAAAACAGAGAAAACAGAGGGTGGGCAGTTGCTTAACCCTTCCTTTGCTGAGCCCTGTTCTATTGCATTTTTCCAACCATCAGAGTGTACCCTGCTTCCCTCTGTGCATAATTTAAATTCTCCTTCCCCCTAAACCTTTCCATCTCTATTTCTGACCTCGTCTGAGGGAACAATGTAGGAAGCCCTCCTATCTCTTTAACAGCCCCCTAGCCACTCCACTTCATTCCTCCCCCACAGTCCTGTTGGCCCACCCCTCACTTTCTGTGGAGCAAAATCTAGCAAGCAAGAGGGAACTCATGCAGGAGTGGAGAGGGGAAACCCCATCACTGCATCCTCTTCTGCAGCTGTAGGGCTGTTAAAGAGACAGAAGCGTTTGGTGGGTTCTGGCCAAGCAATCCCCTTGCTTGGCCACAACCCACACCCCTGGAGAAGCAGGTTGGTGTAATCAGGCTTCCAAAATAGAAAATGGGCTCTGTTACTGTTGTGTGTTCAAGCAGAGTGGAGAACACAGGAAGTCTCCTCAGAAGACTATTTAAACTTCGGAGGAAAGACAATCGTTTTGACAAAACTCTCTTTTCCACTTGGCTGATGTTTTTAGTCAGTACTCTCTGTGGTAAAGAGAGGCGACAAAAGAAAGTATCTCAGCCATGCTGCAAAAGCTGAGACAAAACTGAGGGGAGGGAGAGGAGACTGAGGCCTGTTATCTGCCCATGACCACCTGTTCCTCCCTTGTCATATCGGTTGTTCACAGGCACCCTTTAAGCACTATCCCAGGATATATAACCAGTAATGAAACTACTGCAAACTCACCGATTCCTTTCTGGGGCAAAGGGGAGCGGTATTCCATCAGGTAATTTAGGTATGGTTTCTCCAGGCTTATCTCATAGTACCTGATGTTCCCATCCCCCTGGAGATAATGTGAGAGACAAAAAAGGGCATTGTTGTTTCCAAGAGGCATTGAAAAGATATGCTTCACTCCCGTCACCATTATGTAGAATGTTTTATTGCTCCATGGGGAGAAACTGGGGTGTGGGCACAGGCATGTCCTTCTGTCAAAAGGAAGCTACTGTGGCTAGAGTGATGGATTTTGACATGGAAACCCAGGTTCAAATCCCCACTTGGCTTTGGAGCTCATTCAGGGCCCTGGCCAAGGGTGCTTCCAGTTGCAGCTTTTATTGTGCAATAAACTCAACCTGTACTGTGCTTTTTCCATCTCATTCACAGCATTTTACAGGGTCACAGGTCCAGATGACATTGTCGTCACTTTGTAGCCCTCCCATTTCTCCCCACTGCTTCTTCCATCTTTTTCCTTGCCAGAAACAATCCGAAAAGGAAGAAAGGACAGAAGAGCTGCTGAGTGTTAGCAATACGAGCCCACCATTTGGAAGAACTCCCAAGACATTCTTGCAGTCCAGTGCTCTATTCACTGTACCACATGGTCTTTCTTTTTCTATTTTTAGTTTGTACTCCCTGCAGGAGCTACACCCCAACATCCTCTGTTGCATTTGCTTGCTTCCTTTTTTTTTGTTGCTTGATTATAACTAAGTTGTTTTGTGTTCTTATTTTGTGCGATTTTAGTCATACTCCTCTACACTGTCCTAGTATCTGGAAGGATGAAGGGTGATTTTCAAAAGTTTTAATAAATAAAAATAAATAAATCCTTCCATCCAAGAATTCTGGCACAAACTAGTCATGATGTGGGAGACACACAGACTGTCTCTCAAAGCTTTTTGTCTGTACTTTAATGTAGCTATGATGGTGGTGGGGAAGTAATCTGAATATCATCGGAAAAGCAGTGGGGCTGGACCTACTTAACCCTTTCCCCATTGAAAATTGTCCCCCAGCCAAGCTACTTTTCTCCTTGCGCAGGAAAAGGTATTTGAATCTGGTATCTTTTTCCCTGAAAGGAGAAGAGCAGCTGGGGTGGAAGTGGGGGTGGGCGGAGAAAGTCCATGGAGAAAAGATTAAGTATCTCACCGACCTGCCTTGGCACCATTCAAAGTCTGATCCACTCATGGCTGCGTTAAGTAAAACCAAAAATGGTCAGAAAGGGATGTATTTGCTATCTAGTGCCATCCTTGTCAATCAAGCCTCTAGATTCTAAGGACAGCTCTGTTTGCTACTGGAAGATGCTGCAGACTGGCATGAAGTACAACTAGGGTGCAGCAATAGGGGCATGTGCCCTGGAAATAACCTAGACAGAGGTAAAAAAGGGGGAGGGCAAAGATTGTGTAACATAACTATGCAATTATTAAAATAAACATTAAGTTATGTACTGTTCTCTTGCTGAGAAGCATAGTAAGGGCAATAGGCCTGGCAGATTGGAACCATTATGGCTTCCCATAATTTGCCTGTGCCTGCAGCCTAACACAGCAATGCACATTCAGCCACTGAATACTGCTGGTGGGGGAGGAAAAATCAGAAAAATGCAACATAGGATAGCAGCAGCCAGTCAATTTTATGCACAGAATCCAACCTGGAGCAGTCAACCTGAGCAGTGAGAATGTGAAATTTCAGCTCAATACCCTTAAAGGGTTGACAATCATTTTTATCTTACTCAAATGCCAGTTCCAATGAGGGAGACACTTGGAATTGAGAGCCAATCCCAGACACAGAAATTACTCGTTATGGCACTAATTTTATTGCACTGAGGTCAACTCAGAGGAGAGAGTTACATGGCTACGTATTTAGACTTTGTGCCAAGAACAAGAACTTACCTTGCCCAACACATACAGCATGTGCGTGTCTGAGTCATAGAAAGGAAACAAGAGACCTGATGAGCCATCCACATCCTCCATGAGTAAAGGCACAGAAAGATCACCCTGCATGTCAAAAGAGAAACAGAAACTGCTGCTGTTAGACTGGAACTATTTCAAGATACTCATACAACAAGAAGAACAAGTGCACCTCAAGAAGGATTTAGAGCAGGGGTGTTGAACCTCTTTCAGCTCGAGGGCCGAATTCCATTTCGGAAAAGCTGTTGAGGGCTGCATTCCAGTGGTGGGTAGGGGCGAAGGCTAAAGGTGTGGGGCAAAAAATACTGACATATTTTAGCTTGACGTTCTTCCTGCAGGCAGTTAAGGAGAGGTATTTCAACCTTTTAGAATGGGGAAAAAGCTGCACAAAAGCCGGGAAACCACCACACAACCAGAGGTCAGGGGAAATGGGTGGGCCATCTGGGGCACCCCTGAGGGCCAGGCTGGGAACCCAGGCAAGCTAGATATGGGCCCTGGTAAATTGGGGCTGGGCTGTCAGACTACAGACTGCAGGTGGGAACTCAAGTGACTGACTGCTCCCCCTAAGAACAACAAAGTATCTCCACACAAACATCAGTGGGATGGGATCTATCCCTGCCCTGCGAGTTTTTGATGTGGAGGGAATATTTGGGATGGGGAGGTGGGATGGAGCAGCCTTCAGTCTTGTGAGCCCCCGCCTGCAGTCGAAAGCTGTACAGACTAGACTTTATTACCTCAGTGAGACCTTGGCCTAACTGGCCCTGAGGAAACAAGATCACTCAGAAGTACAAATGAGATTTCAACTGGCATAAAGAAGAACTCAAATGTGTAGACCAGCCTCCCCAAATCTGCCACCCTCCTGATGTGTTGGACTACAAGTCCCAGTATCTCCAACCAGCATAGTAATGATGGGAGTTGTAGTTCAACACATCCAGAGGGCACCAGGTTGGGGAAGGTTGGCACAGACAGACAGACTACAAGACAAGAGCGCCCACTGTGAATTCGCAAGCTGTGAGGTGAGAGCCTCGCTTCCTCCTGGCTTTGCATCTTAAATGACAGGTGGCTATACCAGTGAGCTGAGGTCTTGCCCCTCCTGCCATACTTCATGTGAGTGGTCCCCTTTTATTTTTGAAAAGTAGTGCAGGAACATTCACGCACTTGTCTATTTGTTCACTGTCTTACTACTTTCTTCAAAGTGCAAAACTGCTCTGAGGAGCGTGAGGGGAAGTTTGTTGGTGACATCACAGGTGTGGCCAATCAGTGCATCTGACTCTGGCTTGAAATGCACAGAAGGGTCTGTGTGGGGAGGGGGGTTCCTCCCACAGCTGACCCTGGACAGAAATAGGCAGTGGTGTAGTGGAGCCAGGACTCCCAGAGACACAGTGCCAGCACTTTTTTATTATCAGGGATGCTGATGTCACCTGCCACCCCCTCAGACTCCCGTGTTCCCTCCAAGCTTAGTTGCAATCCTCACAGTAGTTGGCAGGAAATGAATTTTCCCAGCAACAGTATATAGTTCATTGCCTTAATGCAAAGTATTTGGAGGTGGCTTGGTCTTGAATGAGCTATAAAGACTCATTAGCTTTACAAAACACCTACTCCTGGTGGAAATGAAAACTGCTAGAGCTGGTTTGTTGACGGGGATCAACACAACTACCTGAATTTTTGGACTCTTCTTGGAGAGGTGGTTATGGGGATTGTCATGATGAGTGCCTGCCCTTCAAAATCTACCACTACCCCACTGGAAATAGTCACACTAGAAATGAATACAGCATACTTCCAGAGTGGCCCACTACTCTAAGAAGCCTGCCTATCTTTCCCATAATTTCCAAGACTCACAACAGCGCTACTCTGTTCCGTATACATTTGAAATAAGCACTCTGATGTGGAAAGGGCTCCGTGAAGGTCAAAGATTTTCTAAACCAAGGCAGGAAAGATGTAAGGATTTGCCATCAGGCAAGTCTGTACAATAAAAAGCTGAAGGAACCAAGTGCAATTTGCCAGCAGCAAATTCTCCAGGGGAATTATATTGGCCATCTTCAAATACTCTGCATGGTGCTTCTGCACCTCCACATCATCCCCTTTCCTAGCCCCAAAATGTGGCCTCCAACCTCACCAAAGTTCAGCAGAGGCTCCCCTTGGGGCTGCAAACTGCTGCAGCCAGCTCCTCTTTATATTGAGCTGTGAGTCATAGAATCATAGAAACAGTAGGGTTGGAAGGGGGCCTAAAAGGCCATCGAGTCCAACCCCCTGCTCAATGCAGGAATCCGAGTCAGAGCATCCTTGAGTCAGGCACAACCCTCCCGCCTCACTCTCTCCCCTGGGGTTAGCGCCTCCAGGAGTTAGTAGAACCACATGCAGAGTGGAATTCTGTCTTCCCCACATCCTTGGTTCACTCTGCCTTTGCCTGCTGCTCTTTTCGACTTGGTCTGCCCCAACCACCCGATTCCCCACATGCTGGTCTGTATACATTCAGTTGCAAAAGTGATGTATAAATGCTGCATGTCAAAAAGTGGACGGATAATTATTGTTGGTGTTCCCTGGGGAAAAGTCTGAAACAATGGATTTTAAAACTCAAGGAAGGTTGATTTAGATTAAACATTTAAGGAAAACATGGGGATGGGGAAGGTATTGCCAGTGCTGGATTATAAACCAAGGGACCAGAGACGCAGATGCTCCAAAACACTCGAACGAGCAAGCCAGGATACATAGGCTAGCCTCCAAACCAGTGGAGGCTGGTGGCTCCAATTCTGGTGGGGCTTTGTATTGATTCTGGGGTTCAGTCAGAACCAACCAGAACTCTGAAGTAGCTATCCAAAAAGCTGAACCCTATCCCCCAAATGGGTTGAGCAGATTGGATAGCTACTTTACAGATCTGGCCGGTTCTAACTGAAACCCAGAATGGATTCACAGCCCCACTGAAATCTGAGCCACCACCCTCAACTGATCTGAACAGAACTCTGAGGCTACTAGCCAATATAAGCTGAAGAGAAATCCCATTTGAGTCCCAAATCTGACCAACAGACTCTGAGAGCAAAGTAAACCCATGTACAAAGGGCCAGTTTATGCAATCAGCAAAATCAAGTGGTCAGGCTTTTCCTGGACTGTGCCATTTCAGACTTTGGGGTAAAACGCTTGAATGCTCCTCTGTTTAAAAAGAAAATCCCCTTCTACATAGAAAGACAGCATAACAGCAAGTTGGGAAAGAAGCTACGTTTTTCAGCTTGGTTTGCCCTGAGGGGGAGCAACAGACCTGTATTTCTCACTGAGGTGGTAAACCTGTGCCTGAGCGACACCATTTCAGACTACAGAATTGAATCCTCTTCCATACCAAAACATCTCTCGACAGCATCAAACATTAATGGCATCAACTAGCAATTGAACAGCACAGCAGAGGGACGGGACTGAAGAGCAATTTGCGATGGAACTGTTAATCTGGTGAGAACTTGAGTGAATTGCCATGCGACTCACCTGATCCCATAGTGCAATTTGCCTGTTATTCCACCTGGACGTCCCTGTGGAGATCAGCTTTTTCATGTTTCCTAGAAACAACACTTTATTCACTCTGTGAGACTTGTTGTTTGCTTCCTGTAAGAAGACAAGGCATGTTACTAACAGGAAATCAAGTATACCACACACTTCTTCTTTCCGCGAAGCTCGTATATGCTTGCTCACTGTTCAAAGCTTTGAAAACTCTCCACCAACACCATTCCCAACGCTTGCACAAAGGCCTGATCAGCTAACACAGCAAGATGCAATCTGAAACAAGGCCAGACCAATTTAAGACCTGCCTGTTAAGGCGCAGGGCCTTACTTGTGGGATCCCAATGTAATCCTGAGCACCCATCACACTCCACATGAAGGAATGAACCACGGCAGCAAAGAAATCGTGCTCTACCACTGAGCTATGGCCCCTTCCTCCGCTGGATGACAGGGATGCTTCAGACGGCAGGACTGGGGTGGGGAGCAGTTCTGGCACATCAAAGCATCTCCAATGTCCAGCCATAGAAAGGGGGCTTAGACACTGGGAGAGCTGGGAGCTGCAAGGGGATGCTCAAGCTCAGCAGGGGAACTGCTGAGTGGGGGCAGTGAGGGTGCTGATGAAGGAATTTTGGCAGGCAAGACGTGGAAGGGTGGCATGCTCACGTGGGGTGGCAAGGGTGTGTTCTAGTTGTCTTTAAAGAAATGGTTATAGGGCCTACTATTGATTTCTGCCTCTCTCATAATTGGTGGGGATGACTGTGAGAAACAGTGGGTGCCGTCCCTGGGCACCTGTTGGGGAGGAGAGCAGCCGGGTGCTGCATTTTGCCACCCACAGCAGCATGCTACCCTTTGTGCAGCTGCTTCGACTCACGTGGGGGGTGGGGGGAGGGGGGGAGGCAGGAAGGGGAAGTTTGTTGCACCCAGTCCCTACTCTCTTGCACCTGCTGCTCTGTCAGACTTTAAACACTTCCTTCCCGTCATCATGCAAAACCGCAGCCGCCGCCAGGCTACGGTCCAGCGTCGCCTGCTTTCTTCACCTGTTCGGGCTGGTGCGGCCACACAAAGCAGCCAGCGACCTTGGCCTCGGCTTGGCTGCATGGTTTGGCTGGGTCATGATCCACTAGTGGGGCAGCAGTGGCAAACAGACAACACACACACAGCACAGTCTCAGCACGAACTGCTGCTTCTAGCTGTCCCTGAAGCTGCTGCAGACTGCTGTGTGTGCCTTTAAAAGAATTTCTCCCCAACAATGAGAGGACCGCAACAGCCCCCCAGTAGCTCTCTTCCATGACAGGAGAGGAAGGAAGGAAGGAGGGGGACAGATGGCCTGGGACAAGGCAACAGGCAAGTGCAACATTAAATTTTACTGACTTAGGGCACAATCCTATGCAAGTTTTGACAGAAATAATTCCTACAACTCCCAGCATTCCCCAGGTATGAAGTTCTTTGAGCACAGGGCAGAACACGGAAGCTTAGGCAGCAATAAGCCCATGTGCACTTACTTATGAGTAAGCCCTTTTAAACCCAGCAGTGGGGCTTCTCTCTGCATAAACATGTTGGTTATGAATAGGCTGCTGCTGTGCACCTTACTTGCCCGGGAATTGCTCCTGGAGCTTAATTGTATTGTTACTTTAGAGACCCTCTCCAGCTTGTCTTTTGATGGACATTTTAAATATAAATAAATTATTTCATGTCTGTGCTAAATCCAAATAGTGATAACTGTACTGCAAATCAGACTACCTGGCAGACTGTAATAGATCAAGCATCCAGTCCTCCTTTGCCAGTCCTCAAGGCAAAGGAGCACTTTTCAGTACCAGGCTTAGGAAAGGAGAGGGGGAAAGGGTGTCTTGTCTAACCTCTCCTACTACTTCCAGGGCTTTTGGGATCTCAATCCTGATGCAAACCAATGCTGGGACTAAAACGTCCACTGTGTTAGGCTGCTGCTGTAACTCACTGTTGAATATTGTTTCTCTTAGGGTGTGTCAGTTGGTATGTATTCTCATAAAACCACTGGTCTGGGAGGAACCACAAGATAATCAAATACAATCTATTAAAGGGTGGCTAATGGCTAGCCCATTGCTGTTAAAGTAGATCAGAAGAATTAGAGCATTTGTACACCAGCCTAAAATCCCACAACTTTACCGGGGCTTTCTGTTTCTGTTTTAAATGCAGGATCACGACAGGCTCGCTTTACACACACTTCCCTTCCCAACCCCCTTTCCCCCCTTATCTGCATGTTCTATGTTTCATTCTATAGCTACCAGATGGCGCTGTGGTCTAGCTCCTCTTATTGCAGGATTTTCTCTTTTCACAACGAAACTCAATGCATTTGATAGCTCATTATCTCCGATCTTTTAAAAAACGGGATAAAGGTAATTTAGTGTGGGAGATGCCCTGGAGGCTGACAACATTATGTAAAGGACCCACAAACTTCCGTGAGTAACCAAACTCAATAGCAGGATAAAAGCCCCATGTGGAGAAGCCCTCTGAAAGAAAGGAAACAAATCTAGAGGGGAAGTCTGTTGTAGCAAAAACAGCAAAGGGTCTTGTGGCACCTTTAAGGTGATGGGATCTGGGATCTGCCTTCTGTGAATGGAAGGGCTCTGCTCCCAGAAGGTGCCTCTGACCCATTTTCAGGGATCCGCACCACAGCTCCCCCCATTCAGCAGTGTTCCTCCAACCCACTGCATAGCATTTTCAAGGGGGTGGAGAGGCTGCTGTGGGAAGAATGGGTAGGGAATTCTGCTTCCACTAGCCTAGTTGCACATGCCTAAATCTGGATCAAACCCTAAGAAATGTATGATGACATAAGCTTTCATGGACTGGAGTCCACTTCATCAGATGCATGAAGTTACAGGTATCCTGAATTACAGGGGAGTGGCTGGGGGTACTGTAAACAGTGGGATCATTTTGTATTTTAAAAATATACAGGGTTGCCAAATTATGTTATCTTTTATTCTAACATGATGAATGAAGCAGCTGTAAAACATGGGAATGCTGGGGGGGGGATGTTCATGTCTCACAATACTGTGAATATTTCACAATACTGCCTGGTGGGAGTGAGGGTGGGGGCTGAAAGACCATGAGGTCCAGGGCCTTAAATTACCTAGCTGTACCACTGGATGAGCAACATCTGAATGCAGCTAACAATGCCTCTTTCTTTCTTTCTTTCTTTCTTTCTTTCATTCATTCATTCATTCATTCACTCACTTCTACCATCTTTAATCCCATCCCCACACCACACTGGCCTCCTGAGCTCTAGGAAAAGCAGCTGGGAGGGTGAAATAGGGATCCTGGTGGAATGACTGATGAGAGCAATGCATGTTCACAGGGGGTAGGGCTGCTGCCTTTGTGAGCCCTTCAAACACCCCTGTCTGGTGCCCAATCTTGCCTGGTATTGGCACCAGCCACATGGTCAATGTGGCTTTTTTTTATTCTACAGAGGAAGTTCAGAAACCTCTCTTAGTATTCCTTTATATGTTATATATATAAACGTTATATAACGTTTAATCCAGTTCTTACCTATTGCAGCAATAACAACAACAAAGAATTGCTCTCAACTAGATTGACACTTTTGCCAGAGATTCGAACTGATCACTGGCAGAGGACTTCTGAAGTTAGGTCAAGGGCCCCTTGCAGCTCCCAGGCTGCAGGTTCCCCACCCCTGGTTTATCACATAGATGTAATCTAATGAACACCTCCTTTACTCTTTCTCCCATGTCTACTGTATCATTTAGCCTTTTACATTTTGGAAGATGTCAAGAGTAGGATTTCAGTACAAACTTTGCTACAATCATCTCTTTCTCCTCATTACTGGAAGGGCAAGAGGTAGATTTAAAAGCACTGCTGAATTCTAGAACAGAACAAGGCTGCAAATCCCAGCATGTCGAGCTGGTATCTGTAAATAAGATCTGGTCTAGGATTTGAGCCAGATATCCTGCCCCTGACTATGCTGCTTCAAAGAAAGAAGCATGACACTTCCTGGCCTATACCTATTCTAGCACGTGCACAGGAAAGAACTTCTCTGCCATCTGTCAGGGTAAGACAGCAAGCTGCCTTGCACTTCATGCCAATTAATCTCACTAGCCCTGCATACCTGTAAGAGAGTTCCTGCTCGTGGGTCAATGATCCTGATTTTCCTGTCCCTGCAGGCTGTGGCTAAGAGGCTGCCATCTGTGTTGAACGACATGGAGAGGATCACATCCATATGGAAGTTGATTGTCTTCACGGGGGCCTGAATTACAGACTCTTTGGTGTCAAGGTTCCAGATCATGATCTGAAGCAGAGGAATGTACACTTGTGAATGTTTCCTGAGCTATTCACCCAGAGTGGATAGACAACGTAGAAGAGAACTGTGCAGCAATTATGCCCCAGTGGTGTGCCTCTGTCTCCAGGAACAATTTGCTCACACCAGAATTTTCATTGCTCCACATGCAGGCCCAAGTCCCTCTATGCACCTATGGTACAAGCACAGCCTCCCAACACCATCTCTGAGAGGCAAGAGGGAGCAGGAAAGAGGGAGAGGAAGCTGGACGGCATTTAAACAAAAAATAATTTTAAATTCTGCATCAAAGATGGCCAGATTTTGCAACATCAACATTTTTTGCAACATTTGGACAAACTGCCCAAACAAGCCACATTTCTATGGTAGATTGGGGCCGCAGTAATTTGGAAGGAAGGAAGCAACTATAAGACAACGTTTCTTCACGGTGGATAAGCCACTTCTCTTGTCCACTGCAAATTAACTTTCTCCAACCTGGTGCCCTCGAGATGTGTTGGACTACAACTCCCAGCATCCGCCAGCCAACACATCAAAAGGGTGTCAGGTTGAGGACGGCTGCATTACATAGATCTCAGGCACCTTGCAGAAGACCCACAGAAAAACAAGATTTGAAATGGAAGTTCACAGGACCCTAACCCACTTTGTAATCATAGCCGGTGCTGAAAATGATGTTACTTGCTGTCGGGTGCCATTCGATGAGCCCCACCCTTCGTGCATGGCCAAGGAGCTCCTTCTGTGCATTTGTGATGCTTTTCGTTAGTATGTGCTGAGGAATGTTCCAGATTTTAACCTAAGAGACACAAGGGTGCACCAGAGTCTAAGCAGGCTCTATTAATCAACAGACCCACCATTAGTAGCAGTAGCATTCAAGGCCGATAGCATTCATTAACAATAGTACTAATCAGCAAATAAGGGTGAAGGAATGTGGGATGGAGAGATGGTTTAAAGGGGCGGCAGAGGGAGAGAAGACTGCACACCCAGCACAGATCCACAATTTCATCCAGTTCAGGTTCCTTTGACTGTCACTATATGTCCATTACACAAACAAAGGCAACCAGAAGAGGAGACACAGAGCGTGCGTCCATCTGTACAGCAGGAGTCATGCTTTACATCCACCAAAAAGAGGGGTGGGGGTGTCTGTTTTGTCCCACTGCATGATTCAGGATGGAAGCAGCAAATAAAGATCTCAAGAGGTGTTCTCTGGGCATACGCCCTGTCCAACTGAAATATTCCCACCATCTTTGTTTGTTTGTTACCATTTGTTTCTCAGCCTTCCTCCAAAGAACGGCATTTTAGCCTCTCAACAACCTGAGGAGATAGGTTAGGCTGAGACATCATGACATATCCAAGGCTACCCTGTGACCAGGATATCATAGAATCATGGGGTTGGAAGGGGCTTACAAGGCCTTCAGGTCCAACCCCCTGCTAAGTGCAAGAAGCCTGATTCCCAGGAGGTCTCCCATCCAAGTACTAACCAGGGCTGACCCTGCTTAGCTTCCGAGATCAGACGAGATTGGGCGCATCCAGATCAAAACCCAATACTCTAACCATAACACTACTCTGGCTTGTTGGCAACTATCCATTGGAACCTTCCTACCAAATGACACTTTTAGAACCACGGTAGACATGAAGCTGATCTGTCCCCTAACCATCACCAGGAGCATTCCAATGGCTTGTGCACTCCCCCCTCTGCCTTGCACATGAATTCCACATCTTTTCATTTTCAGAGCTAGCCATGATCCAGTGTTCTGCCTGCATCATCAGCGTTTTTACTAACTGTGATTAGCTCTAAACTGTGGTTTGCAGCCGTGGTTAGCAACAAATTTTCAAGCTGTAGCTAACCGCAGTCGGTAACGGTTAGTGCTGACATAACGCTAACTCTGCTTATGAAAGGAAATGGGAAGAATGAGCCTATAGCATGGGAGGGGAGCCTCTGGCCCTGGGCCTAACTTGGCACATGGAGGTTCCCCATCTGGCCTGCAAAGCCTTCCTGGACTCCTCTGGGGGGTTGGGCTGAGCTTCCAAGTACCGCCCACTGGAGGACTCTGTCTCCGACCACAGATCGGAGTTAACAGCAGGGGATGCAGGCAGGGGACTTGCCCATGTGGCATCTTCCGTACTGAAAGCATCCGGGTCTGAGCCTGCTCCTCCAGCCACCAGCTCAGTCATGGAAACGTTGCCTGCCCTGCATTCTCTCCTCAATGGGAGAGGGTGCGGGCCAGTTACAGCAAAGCCTGTTTCTAGCTGATGTGCTGGGAGTATAATCCGCCAATTCTGTCATTCAGACCACAGAGGGCTAGGTGGGCTGTCATCCAACTCCCCACCCAAATTTGGTTGTCCTCCGCTGGCCTATAGGATACCCTTGATCTTCAAAGCACGGTTAGGAAACTGGGCAGTGTTACATCTGCACCAGGCAAGTATTTCCCAGCCCCAGAGGTTCCAAAAACTTACAGTGGCATCTTCGGAGCATGAAGCTATTACAAAGTCATCAAAAGGATTCCACTTAATGTCTAAAACATTCCCTTTGTGCCCACAGATGCGAGGATAATGCGGGTCAAGCTTTCCTGTCTGGAAACAAACAAAAAGGTTTAGTCCCAAAATTGCAATTGACCCCAACTAAAAGCTGGATTTCCACAGTGTACCATCTTTCTTGGTTTTATCCTGACATCTTAATACAACTCTTAAGGCACAATCCCATGCACGTTTAGACAGAAAAAAAGCCCCACAACTTCCAGCATTCTCCAGCCAGCATGGCTGGCTGGAGAATGCTGGGAGTTTTAGGACTTTTTCTGCTTAAAAAGGCATATGATTGCACCCTTAGAGCCATTTCCTACTGATATGTAACCACCAGTGTCACAGTAGGTTCACTCAGTATTTGTTTTCTTTAATTATCAAATGCCTTATTTATATATAATTTAGTACATAGTAACATTACTAATAATAAATATATCTGCATTTACATGTATTATAAATAAGTACTGGGAATGCCCCTTTCATGGATCACTGCCTTGTTGTGGCGAAGGGGCTTGTGTAACTCAGTGAAGCCATAAGCTATGCCGTTCAGGGCCACCCAAGACAGACAGGTCATGGTGGAGAGTTCTGACAAAATGTGGTCCACTGGAGAAGGAAATGGCAACCCACTCCAGTATTCCTGCCAAGAAAACCCCATGGAACATATCACAAGGCTAAAAGATATGACGCCGGAAGATGAGCCCCTCAGGTCGGAAGGTGTCCAACACTTGCTCCTTGGGAGGAAAGCTATGGCAAACCTAGACAGCATAGTAAGAACCACAGACATCACCTTGCTGACAAAGGTTCGTATAATCAAAGCTATGGTTTTCCCAGTAGCAACGTATGGCTGTGAGAGCTGGACTATAAGGAAGGCTGAGAGCCGAAGAATTGATGCTTTCGAACTGTGGTGCTGGAGAAGACTCTTACGAGTCCCCTGGACTGCAAGGAGGTCAAATCAGTCCATCCTAAAGGAAATCAACCCTGAGTGCTCATTGGAAGGACAGATACTGAAGCTGAAGCTCAAATATTTTGGCCACCTAATGCGAAGAGAAAACTCCCTGGAAAAGACCCTGATGCTGGGAAAGATTGAAGGCAAAAGGGGAAGGGGACAGCAGAGGATGAGATGGCTAGATAGCATCACAGATGCAATGAATATGAACTTGAGCACACTCCGGGAGAGAGCGGAGGACAGGAAGGCCTGGTGTGCTATGGTCCATGGGGTCACGAAGAGTCGGACACGACTTAACGACTGAACAACAACAACTGGGATTGCAAATTTCCAATTTCTGTCCTGGGCTGGGCACATTCCGTTGCTGCAACTATATTATCTCGATTGTAGTCTTATGAATTCTTCTTAACCTTAATGAAAGCTAAACTGCATTTTTAAAGAACGTTTCTTAACCCCTCACCCCACCCCCTTTTTTTCCACCACAAGGGCTTTGTAGTAGACTTAGGCATTTTGGGGTGTGGCAAAGTGGAGTACATTGAATATGTAAGGAAAGGCTATGTAGCTGCATCCCATGCTCCTTTAGATTACACCATTTATCTGTTAGATAAAGGCAACACAGATGCTGCATGTGTGTCTCAGGGGGACCTGGACAGAATACAATACTAGTGAAAAACCCACTCCTAAGCAGATGGCCCTGGGAGATATAAACATGAGACTGGCGGCATAATACTAATACTAATATTAATACTAATAATAATAAGAGGAGGAGGAGGAGGAGGAGGAGGAGGCAGCTGGATGTTAAGCAAAGCAGGGAATGGGGGACAGAAAGAAAAGAGCTGGGTTGGCGCTGATGCCATAAAGGCTGCATGGAGTGTAAGAGGAAATAGCACACTTAATTGGTAAGACTAATTAGGTACTATGCAGGTTTCAGGTTGCACCTAGGACAGCCAGGACAAAGAAGGAAACAATGGCCAATCCCACACTTTTGAAAATATAAAATCTAGATCCAGATTACCCATTATTTACTGCTTTGTCCCAACAGCCCTAGGTGCAACCTGAAACCTGCATAATAGGTAGAACCTAATTCAATTCAGTCTGCTATCAATCTCCAACACTCCATCTTAAGGCTGTGACTAAATGCAGACTTTAAGGCCCCATCATGCATTGCTCATACTTCAATGCATGGCCATCAGGGGCAGGGGGCTGGAGTGCATCCTTTTGCCTCTGTGATGCATGGAGCCACCTTCACTGAGTAACACATAAAAGGGGCTTTTCAGCATCTCCCCAGCTTTATTCCCTCCCTTCCGTCTTTTAACACCCAGCATGATGAAGAGCTTAGGAGAACTAAAAAGCTTGCTCGCTATCTTGTGACATTTTTGCTGCATTTAACATAGGTATTGCCAGACTGTGGATTCTGGAATCTTATCAACAGTCATCACTACTAACAATGCACTCAACGGCAGCAGTACCACAGGATGGGAACACCCATTCAACAGCCCCAGACCTTCTGAAAGAAGAAGGTTCCTTTTACATCCTCTCTGAAACGTCACAATAGCAATACAGCTTCAAAGAGGGAGGTAATTAATTCCATAATCTCAGAGCAATCCTACTGAAGGCCCTGCTCCTTGCCACACTTGTCTCCCATGCTTCCTCTGAAGAGCTCAGGGAAGAATACATGGGATAAACCTATTTTATCCTCAGAATAACCCAGTGAGGTAGGCTAGGCTGGGAAAGAGAGAGCATGACTTGCTCAAGATCAATTCATGATTGGCTGTGGATTTGAACCCAAGCCTCTCTAAGCCTAAGTCCAACACTCTATGCCATACTGTGGCAGGGCAGAAGCGGCTTGGAGGGAGCACAGGAACTAGTCAAAAGGAGCCAGGTGGTACAGGGAACATGTGGGAGCTATGAGGAGCACAAAGAATGTAGAAACTAGATTGGTATGTTTCCCTGAGGAACCACACCTGTTTTTAAGTGAAGTGAAGGAAAGATAGAAAATACAATATCTGAAGTGAAGACTTGCAGATACTGTTATTCGTTAGCTTAAATGTTTACTTTACTTCTTCAGAGGCTTGAGGCTCCCTCGCTATACAGTGGAAGTGAATATGTTATATTGATTGATTGACAGACCAACTGACTGACACAGTTCACACATAACGGCAGCAAATCATGGATTGACCCATGATTTGCTGGGCTACATCCTGCACATGAGCCGCTTCTGCTTTGCATAAACAACCTCTGATAAGAGATTATGGAGTGTGACGTGCAAACCCATAGCAATTCCCCAGCACAATGGACAAGAGAGGCTTTGGCAGAGCTCTCTTCTGATTATGTACTTCAGCGGCTCAGTTAGGCAAAGAGAAAAGTGTTCTTTAGCCCCCTCACCCAAATGAACAGCAACTCTCATAGAGTTCTACTGATGTTTGTACTGGGGACAACAGATACCAGCACATTCTTATGCAACTCAGTGGCTAACTCCAGTATCAGCTTTTCTACATGAGGCTGTTAATCGGCTGTTAACCTACTGTATCTCCTTTTAGTTTTGTCACAGAGTTGAGATCTGAGCACTACATGAAGAGCATTTCCTTTCCTGCTTTTCTGCTACGTAACCTCTAGGTGGCACTGTGGTATAGCACAAATACACAAGCGAAAAAGTGGCTTCTATCGGTTTCACACTTAAATGCCACATTTTCCCTGCTCTAAAAAAAACCCTCGCTGAAAGTGCTCATTAGACAAAGAAGCAAAACTTAGAGGGTCATGATGCCATTTCAGTCAAGATTCAGGCCAGGTTTTGGCACAGAAACAGCCTTGGTTGCCCTGTATGACCTGTGTCGGGAGAGAGACGGGGGAGTGTGACCTTGTTGATCTCTTGGCAGCTTTCGATATATCCTTCTGGGACGATTGTCTGAGGTGGGAGTGGGAGGCACTGCATTGCAGTGGTTTCACTCCTACTTGGATGGTCGGCTCTAGAAGGTGGTGCTTGGGGAATATTGCTTGGCCCTGCAGATTCTCCAGTATCGGGTTCCACAGGGGTCAGTTCTGTCCCCCATACTATTTAACATCTACATGAAACCATTGAGTGCAGTCATCCGGAGTTTTGGGGAGTGTTGTCATCAGTATGCTGATGACATGCAGCTCTATTTCTCCTTTTCATCTTCTTCAGGTGAGGCTGTGGATGTACTAAATCAGTGCCTGGCTGCGACAATGGACTGGATGAGAGCTAATAAACTGAAACTCAATCCAGACAAGACTGACATGCTGTTGGTGGGTGGTTCTGACCGGATAGAGGGTGCTCAACCTGTTCTGGATGGGGTTGTACTCCCCCTGAAGGAGCAGGTTCGTAGCTTGGGGGTTCTCCTTGAGCCATCTTTGTCACTTGAGGTTCAGGTGGCCTCAGTGGCATGGAGTACCTTCTACCAACTTCGGTTGGTGGCCCAGCTACACCCCTATCTGGACAGGGATAACCTGGCTTCAGTTGTTTATGCTCTGGTAATCTCCAAGTTAGATTACTGCAATGCGCTCTACATGGGGCTGCCTTTGAAGACGCTTCAGAAGCTACAGCTCATGCAAAATGCTGCGGCCAGATTGATAACAGGGACCAGAAGGTCCGAACATATAAGACCGACTCTGGCCCTCTTGCACTGGCTGCTTATGTTTCCAAGCCCAATTCAAGGTGCTGATTTTAACCTATAAAGCCTTACACGGCTTGGGACCACAATAGCTGATGGAGCGCCTCTCCCAACACAAACCTACCTGTATACTATGCTCAACATCTAAGCTGCCTACACCGAGGGAAGCTTGGAAGACAGCGACAAGGGAGAGGGCCTTTTTGGTGGCGGCCCCCAAATTATGGAATGATCTCTCTGACGACGCCTCCCTGGCGCCAACATTGTTATCTTTTCGGCACCAGGTTAAGACCTTTCTCTTCTCCCAAGCATTCGGCAGCATATGATAAGTTTTAATTGATCCTGGAATGGTTATGGGTGTTTGCTTTTGAGATTGTTTGTTTTAAGTTGTTTTAGATATATGTTTCTTTTGTGTATATTGTCTGTTCATGGTTTTTTATGTAAATGGTTTTTAATCTCTGTATACTGTATTTTTAATGTTTTTAATCTTTGTAAACCACCCAGAGAGCTTCGGCTATTGGGCGGTACAGAAATGTAAATCATCATCATCATCATTTATTTATTTATTTATTTATTTCATTTCTATACCGCCCAGTAGCCGAAGCTCTCTGGGCGGTTCACAAAAATTAAATCCAAGCAACACACAATAAAACAATTTAAAATATACAGAACATTAAAACCACAATACAACCACAATCAAACCTAGCAGCAGTGCAGGAGTTTAAAATACAGATTTAAAACAGCAAAGATAAAAATTTAGGAAGCTAAAATGCTAAAATGCCTGGGAAAATAAAAAGGTCTTCACCTGGCGCCGAAAGGAATACAATGTAGGCGCCAGGCGAACCTCACTAGGGAGCTCATTCCAGAGCCGGGGTGCCACAGCAGAAAAAGCCCTCCTCCTAGTAGCTGCCCGTCTCACTTCCTTTGGCAGGGGCTCACGGAGAAGGGCCGCTGAGGATGATCTTAAGGTCCGGGCAGGCACATATGGGAGGAGGCGATCCTTCAGGTAACCTGGCCCCAAGCCGTTAAGGGCTTTGAATGTTAACACCAGCACTTTGAATCGGGCCCGGAAATGGACTGGCAGCCAGTGCAGCTGGAAAAGTACTGGCGTAATATGAGCTCGCTGGCCAGTCCCTGTTAACAATCTTGCTGCCCTATTTTGGACCAGCTGCAGTTTCCGGCCCGTTTTCAAAGGCAGCCCCACGTATAACGCATTGCAGTAATCCAGACGAGAAGTTATCAGAGCATGGATAACCAGGCCCTTTAACATTTCACACAGATGAAAACGGATCATCATCATCTAAAGAATCCATAAACAACCATGAGTAGGGAATGATGACCACACAATAAATGCCTCGTGTAGAAAAGCCCTGTGTGATGAACACATGAGACGCATATGAGGTTCATGGGGGGAGGGGGTAAACAAGCCCTTTGCTTACGCCTTGACTCATACGAGAGTATGTCAGTAGACGGAGCCAATATTGAGAGATTTTCAAGCCCTTGCTAAGTTCAAAACATGGCCCATATTAAACACGAGTTGCCAATTCTGGCTTTAGAAGACATTGGTCTCACATCTCTGTGCCCTCGTCCCCCCTCCACACACACACACACACACCTTCTATACGTGACAGACTTATGTGGTACTTACTTGATTTACTGGTATAACAAGAAAGGCTCCTCCACCTGCACATTCTGTCACAACAGCAATAAAATGTGGGTTCACGGCACAGAAGTGGTTGTCATGGACGCTCTGGGTGATAGGCACACAGTCATAGCAGTTCTCCTTACTGGCTGCCTTGCCGTAAACATGGCGGAATTTTGAACTCCGATATTGAGGGTACCATGACATCTGCAATGTACAAAGAGAAAACCAGCATGAAGACACCAGGCCCTTTAACATTTCACACAGATGAAAACGGAGACACTCTTGTACATGCATACCACACACACACCCATTATTGCAACTATGATTACTGCCTGAGTCTCCCCAGCACACACGCACACGCACACACAGCACTACACATTGCTCAAGGTTCTTTGCTGACTGCTGTATTAATTGATCCTGCAATGGCCTGTCCTGAGCCGGTTTCCGAAGCAGGTATGTTAGTAAACTGACCCAGGTTGCAATCTGATGCATACTTACTTGGAAGTGAGGCCCACTGAACACCGCCTTAGTGGATGGGTTTTTACTCAGGGGGATGGGTTGGATTAGTTTTCAGATCTTACTGAAAGATCTGGGCTCAGGAAGACACTGCTCCACATCAGACTGGCTGATGAACTTAGTTGTTGTGTTGTGAACTTACGGTGTTGTGTAGAAGGGTCATGGGAAAGATGCTCCCCAAGAAACCCTGGACCAAGGTCAATGCCAAAACCTGGAACTGTGGTTGAAAACTGACTGGCAACCAGTAGAAATCTTACAGTAAAGGTATAATATGCTCCATGCATCCAACTCGTGCATCAACTGTCAGGCAGCTGCCTTCTGAGTCAACTGAAGTTTCCAAATAAGACATTCTTCAAGGGCAGTCACACATAGACTCCACTGCAATAATCAAACCAGGAAGTTACCGAAGGATGTAAGACAGCTGCCAGGTCCTAATGAGGGCAAGGTGGTGGTGTAGGGATACATACCATGTGTCCTGCCCCAACTGGAGCAGTCCTCCACAGAGGAGGAGCTGGAGGCCCCAGAAGCCCAGGGTACCCCAGGCCAGGGACTGCCACCAGACCCATAGGAGCCTGAAACCTCAGGGGATGTGGCCACAGGGCCATCCCTGCCAGGAGAAAGGGACTCTGCCTCTGAGGCAGAGGCTGAGCCACCCCCTGATCCCCAAGAGCATCGTCACCTCAAACAACAGGCTAGCAGAGCTCCTGTGCGAAGGAGTGCGCGCCTCCAGAAAAGGTCTCCTCAAGAGAAAGGGCCTCCTCTGATTGCTGCAGCTGAGCTCTGGGTGGGGTCAGGCTGGCTTTGGGCTTAAAAGCCTTCACTGGAAACCCAGCCAGGGCTGGAACAACTTGGTCCATCCAGCCTTTGCTGCATACCTTGCCCCCTGAATTGTGCCCTTTGACTGATGCTCTGTTTCTTGACCTTTTGGACTGCTCAGTGACCCTGCTTCTGGACCATGAAACATACCTGACTGATTTACTGTGTTTGACCTCTTGCGTGTTATCTTGGATTTTGACCACTCCTGCCTTAGCTTAAATATCCATGGCCTGAAACCTGTGTGCTTGACCATTCGCTTGCCAACTTAACTACTCTATTGCATCACTCCCTGCACTTGCTTACGAACAGCCAAGACTCGATCTAGGGCAGGACACCATGGTGCCTCAGTGGTCAAGTTTCCCTGAAGTATCTGAACATATATTTATAACTGCAGTTTAGACTAATTCCCAAAGATTTCAATGGGATATGTGGTTAGGATTGCAAGCTACAGAGTTCTACCAGTGAAAGTAAAAAGAATCTTATAATTCAGATCTTCTAGCTGGCTGTTTACCTATAAAGCTACAAGGGCAGCTCCTTCTATAGGTTCACTCATTCTCTTTTTTAAAAAAGTAAATGTTATTGTTTTCTAATAGCAGCTAATACAATCATCCTTCTTGCACTGGCATCACAATGTTACTCCTACCCAGCTCCTCATTTTAGGTATATCATCCCAGGATTTCCACTATGCATTTAAGCCTCTCATCAAACTAGCTGTATCCAATCATCTAATACACATCACCCATACTAAAACAAGCTTGTAAATAGCTACTCACCTGTGGCAAGTTAAAAATCGCCTCCAGGTGATCAGGCAAGAAAGCTTTTGAATACTTCCAGGCCATCAGTTTGTCATGAATAACTAATAGTGGTATGCATGGGAAAGTGGATTAGTAAACTAGATTGTGGCCTAGCCATTTCTGTGGACTTACTTGCCACATTGTACAAGAAAGAGGTGAAAGAGAAAAGGAAAGAGAGAAACCCACAAAGAAAACAACACACTCAAAGAATGTTTATGTGTCCTGTCCCCTTACCTAATTCTGTATGTGGAAGAGTCTGTATTTCTTCCTTTGCCATTTTATATGTCAGTACAAGGTGATGTTCATGGTTTAACAAAGACAGAAGCCCCATTCAGGTGTTTGGTACCCATGGGTACAGAATCTGTGAAGGGGTAATGAAAACACGCAAGCTAGCCCTGCCCCCTGGATGCTGGCCACATACCCCACTACCATGAATTTGGCATCAGTTTGTAGGGAACTTATGCGAGTGCAAATGTAGGCTTGCAGAGCTCCCTCCGTGAGGAGGGAGGACTGAGATTCTCATACTTGTGGAGAGAGCCCCCTTCAGACTGTCAGTGAATGCACATCAGCAAGGGTGTGTGGCTGACACACATATCAGCATCTAAGGGTCTGGCCATTCTTGCTACCCCCTTCATGTGTCCAGCACCAAACAGGTACCGAATGCCTGAATAAGGCTAGGATGTGATCAGACACCATTCTGTTCCCAACATATTAAAGAAGGAGGAATTTTTAAAAATTGGTAAGATGGGCAACATCTCACGGTGCCAGTTGAAACTCAGGAGGGGCTATTTTTGGACACAGAGACCTGGGGTGCTTCCAGAGAGGCATCTCCTAGCACTACCAATCAAAAGGCATTGTGCAGCTATTCCGTCTTTTCCTCCTTAATGGATTTTTTGTGGAAAGACAAAAGATGGAAGAAACATAGCGAAAACACAGGAGGGTTATAAGTGGAAGATGTCATCCAGACTCACTGTAAAATTATCTGAATGAAACAGGGCAATTCCACAATAAAAGCCTTGTTTGGAAGCACCCCTGCTTTGGACACAACATCCTCAGCTTGCTAAGCCACAGTTTAGCAAACTGGGAACCAGCGTCAGACCCATGTACTCTCTTCCTAAATCTGTCTACTCCCTTCACTCCTGGTTGGCTTAAACTACAGTTTTCCATTACATCCAAATTGGGAAACTATGCTTTAAAATGACCAGGTTTGGACAACATGCTGCAGCATATCCAACCCTTGGTCGGGGGTTATTGTGTCATGCAAACCCAGCGAGCATGGGTCATGCGAGGGTTAAACAATCCTCACATTACCCTAAAACAGACCATGGGTTGTTAAACCCTCGCATAAACCATGTTTGCCAGAATTGCATGAGATGACAACCTGCATGAGACGCAGGGGTTGCATATTTAAAATGGCAGCCACACACACACCCCACACGCGCCACAGCCTCATTGTGGGTTAAATAATGCAAACAGTCCCAGTGAGTTACTAATAAGAATTTTAAAATGTCTTTGTAAGCCAACATTAAACCACAGTTCCGTGTTTCAGATGTCATGGGATGCTAGTTTAAGCTAACCAGGTGTGAAGGGGGAAGGCCCAAAGCTCTTTCTTGGCCTGCTTTAACCATGGTTTTACAAGCCAGAATAGTTACATCTGAAAAGGTTCAGAGAGTGAAACCAGACCCACAATACCTCTTGTTCTTCCAGTATATGAGGGCCAAACTAGATATGACAGGGGGTAGAGGAGAGCTACTCTTTACATAGGAAAAACACACACATGTTCAGCTGCTTTAAAGAGTTTTCACTCAGTCCAGGTCTGATACGGGAAGTGAGCCAGGCTGGGAGAAAACCTCTTAAAATAGCAGAGCACAGCAAGATAAGGCATGGGAGGGTGACACGTTTTGCTACAAAACCACCCTGCATGCTCCTTTTCACATAAAGAACAGACCTACCCGGCTCCCACCTTATGTGCAAATAGAGCATACATGCAGACAAAATACACAAAGCTGCCTCTCAAGTCTAGTTTGGCCCTGAGTAGTTCTAGCTACACTTCTCACTATAGCCCTTTTCTTAAACTATCAACCCAAAAATGAATGCAACTGCAAGTGGGGCAGGGAAACAAGCACATTAAGATCCAATTTCTCACTCCATATTTTGTACTCTTTTTGCCTTTTTTCGTCACTGGCATGTAAAAATGTTTCTGAATGACTGATTTACTTCTCATTTGTTCTGTAACCCCTCAAACTCATTTTCACTCCATAAAGTTAATCAACCGCTGGTTATTTTGCGTTGGCAATGGAAATTTCAGACCAATACATTGTAGATTACTCCCTGAAATTACTAAAGATGGTTATGCTAAGGTTGCTCTTCCCATTCTTTCCTTCACGTCTCTCCCTTTACTGCCTCCTCTGTTGTTAAAATATAGATTGTAAGGTCCGTGGGGCTAGAACTTGTCTTTCTGACTTATTTTACATCAGGAATACACAATTTGTGACCCATCAAGCCAAACTTTGCCTACTACCAGTGTGGTAAACCTCCCATTTTTTGATACCTGACTGAGGGCCAAAACAGACATTATTTTAAATTGTGTCCAGCAGCTACAGCTTTTTTGTTTTTACTCTAGAGTAGGCATGGGGACCCCAATTTGGATCAAACTGACCTCTCTGCATGGGGGTAGAGGGGGCTTTTAAGATCCAGATGTGGGAGTTGTGGCTACTCTAGAGCAAAATGAACAAAAGATGTAGTTGCTAGATAAGGATTTCAAGTAATGTCTGTTGAGGACCTGAGCCTGCAAAATGGAACAGGTTATCTGGCCCTTGGCAACCAGGGGGGCAGGGGGGAAACATGGCCTGCCCTGGTGCCTTTACCAGCAATGATGTGCAGAAATCATCAGGTACAGCCCTCCGTAGCATGGAGAAACATTATCAGCTACTAACGTCTGCAGCTCAAGCTGATGTTAAAGGCACAAGAGCAGGCCAGGTAATAAAAAGAAATATATAGTCTGTGGGATACTCTGCCCATCACCCATATGTTGTGAATTACTATATGCCTGACGAGAACCTGCCCTGTTCTTGGCCAGCAACAAAAACAGGAAGCTTATCACTCCCCTGGAGGGTTGCCATATATGGCTGGTGGGCTGGCCTTGCGGGTCACAAATTGCGTAGGCCTTTATTACAGTGAATAAATAGTAAGAATAAAACAGTATCTTCTGAAACCACTTACCTTTCATTTATTTGCAATCTATTCAGAACAAATTAAATGTTTCTAGATGCTCCAATTGGTTATGTTCTGCCACTCTCAAGAAAGCAAATGTGTCGAATGATAATAAAAGAAAAATAATCAGGAATAAATTACTTCAGCAGCCCATGCTGACTACACACGTCTATCCCCAGCCTGCGCTGCTCATCCAGTGTGTACGGAGCAAACAAAACAAAGAAATCGGAACCTGAAACCTTGTCTGCTTGGGCGTGTCCATAGCTGCCTCCTTGCCAGTCAGGTGTATCAGCTCTGTTTGCAGTCTCTGCATGTTTACCTGTGACCTCAGGGTATCAGTTATCTACCCTGTTGTTTGATTAACCAGCTTGAGGGCACCAGCCAAAGCTCAAGTACAATGCCAAGGGCTTCCACTACCAGGGATTGGTCCTCAAGACAGACACACTTTGGGCCGGCCAGTTTCCTGTGCACTGTAGATGGCATTCTTTTATTTTTCTTTTCATTCTCTCTCCCCTACTCCCTTTTCTAATACCAGCAAAAGAACAAAGCAGATTATGTTAAACCACCCAGACTCTGGTGGTGCTGGTGCTGGCGGTGGAGGAGGAACCATGTTGTTCAGTCATTAAGTCGTGTCCGACTCTTCGTGACCCCATGGACCATAGCACGCCAGGACACGCCTTCCTGTCCTCCGCTCTGTCCCAGAGTGTGCTCAAGTTCATATTCATTGCATCAGTGATGCTATCTAGCCATCTCATCCTCTGCTGTCCCCTTCCCCTTTTGCCTTCAATCTTTCCCAGAATCAGGGTCTTTTCCAGGGAGTTTTCACATTAGGTGGCCAAAATATTTGAGCTTCAGCTTCAGTATCTGTCCTTCCAATAAGCAGTCAGGGTTGATTTCCTTTAGGATTGACTGATTTGACCTCCTTGCAGTCCAGGGGACTCGTAAGAGTCTTCTCCAGCACCACAGTTCGAAGGCATCAATTCTTCGGCGCTCAGCCTTCCTTATAGTCCAGCTCTCACAGCCATACATTACTACTGGGAAAACCATAGCTTTGATTAGACGGACCTTTGTCAGCAAGGTGATGTCTCTGCTTCTTACTATGCTGTCTAGGTTGGCCATAGCTTTCCTCCCAAGGAGCAAGCATCTTTTAATTTCATGGCTACAGTCACCGTCTGCGGTGATCTTGGAGCCCAAGAAAATAAAATCTGTCACTGCTTCCATTTCTTCCCCTTCTATATGCCAGGAAGTGATGGGGCCAGATGTCACGATCTTAGTTTTTTTAATGTTGAGTTTCAAACCAGCTTTTGCATTCTCCTCTTTCACCCTCAACAAGAGGCTCTTTAGATCCTCTTCGCTTTCTGCCATTAGGGTGGTATCGTCTGCGTATCTGAGGTTGTTGATAATTCTCCCAGCGATCTTAATTCCGACCTCTGATTCATCCAACCCGGCGTTTCTCATGATGTACTCTGCATATAAGTTAAATAAGCAGGGCGACAATATGCAGCCTTGTCGTACTCCTTTCCCAATTTTGAACCACTCGGTTGTTCCATGTCTGGTTCTTACTGTTGCTTCTTGACCCTCGTACAGGTTTCTCAGGAGACAGGTAAGGTGGTCTGGTACTCTCATCACTTTCAGAATTTGCCGGAGTTTGTGGCCCTGGAGTCATGTGCATGTGTGTGTGTGAACACTGGTCTCCCCAGTCCACATTCAATACTCTGTCCATTATACCACACTCTGGTTTGAATCCCAGCTCAGCCACAAAACTCTAGGGACAGCTGTTCTCTCCTAGCCTAGCCCGCCTCACAGGGAAGTTGTGCTTCTATACTGGGGGTTGGGGTGGTGGTGAGGGGCAGGGGGAGAAAACCATGTATGCTGCCCTGAGTAGGATTTCAAATCATAGTCTTTGGGTTTTAATTAGGGCTGCGAGGTGGAATTGATCTGTGCTAGGAAAAACGATGGAAGATGGAAGAAGCAGAGGGAAAACACAGGTGTGTTATGAAGGGAAGATGACTTCATCTGGAACACCCCCACCCCATCCCCAAAATTCCATGAACGAGGCAGAGCAATAGCACCAGGACTGGATTATCCACTAGGCACAACAGGCACAGTGTCTAGGGCCTACGAAACGTCCAAGTGCCGATGGAAAAGTTTGGGGTCTACAAAAAGATTCAATTCAATTAAAGAACATTATTGTTTGAATTAGCAGTTTACTCACACACATACAGGCAGGGCCAGAAATATTGGACCAAGGATAACTGTTTTGGCAGTTGGCCTCTGTTGTTGTTGTTGTTGTTGTTCAGTTGTTCAGTCGTGTCCGACTCTTCGTGACCCCATGGACCATAGCACGCCAGGCCCTCCTGTCCTCCGCTCTCTCCCAGAGTGTGCTCAAGTCCATATTCATTGCATCGGTGATGCTATCTAGCCATCTCATCCTCTGCCATCCCCTTCTCCTTTTGCCTTCAATCTTTCCCAGCAACAGGGTCTTTTCCAGTTAGTTTTCTCTTCACATTAGGTGGCCAAAATATTTGAGCTTCAGCTTCAGGATCTGTCCTTCCAATGAGCAGTCAGGGTTGATTTCCTTTAGGATTGACTGATTTGACCTCCTTGCAGTCCAGGGGACTCGTCCTGACTTCGCTCCCATCTGGGTGTGTTTCCTTTCAACTTCAGTGTGGTGGTGTACAGAGGCCAACTGCCAAAACAGTTATCCTTGTTCCAATATTTCTGGCCCTGACTGCATATCTTAAGTATCTATAAATTAAACATTAAGTTTGCAGGTTTTTGTTAGCAAAATCACAGGTTACATCTTCAGATTTCTTTCTTTTTTTTGCAAAAGCTCATTCTTAGTTGAGAGGGATGCAATTGAAGATCGCCAGTTTTGTTTCCATGGCTGACCTAAAACAGTTCTTTATACATTTCAACTTTGAAAAAGAGCACTCCACAACTTGTTCCAGAAATGGGAAGATACATTCTAAACACAATGCCGACATTCGAAAAACTTGTCATCAACTTGTCCATTATTTATGGAATGTTCATTTCTGCCACAGATTTCCTATCTGCATGCATACGTGTGTACAACAGAAATTTATCTATGAACGCATGTTCGAAATCTGATGGATAGATATCTATCCTTGCTCTAGAGGTCACTTCATCATTGGATATAAACCACTCCACAAGAAAAATAAACCTTTCAATGAGCACGGAGTATGCTGCTCTCTGTCCGCCCAACTCAATGATAAGTTCATCCATTATAAACTAGAAGGACTGTGTGCAGAATTTGTCACTGGCACTCAAACCTGACTCAATATTATCCATGCTAACATCATATGCTCAGTCATTTGTGTTGTATTGTGTAGTCTCCTTGTCAAGGGTTCCCCTTGGGGTTCCCTATGGATATGTTGGAGGCTAGAATCTTCCAAGGGCTGTGCCCCACTAGCCCAAGGTAACACACACTGCCCTATCTATGATTATGGGACCTGTACAATGTAAATATTTATCTATAGCTCTATCTTGAGGGCCTGTGATTATGAGAGTGCCTAGGGCCTACACAAACTTTAATCTGGCCTTGGATGTCACAATAAAAGCCTTGTCTGGAGCACCCTAAGTGTGTCTTTTTCACAGGTTAATATCACATAATATGTGAACATTGATGCTATCATGTTTCTGGAGCAATTTAGGAAATGCTTAGACGGGGAACAGAATCTGAAATATTTTTACATATTCTGTTCATCTGTATTCCACCCTTCCTCCAAGGAGGTCTGGACAGAACACATGGAGCTACCTCATTTTAGCTTCCCCCTATTAAGTAGGTTTGGCTGGAGGGTTGTGAGATTTCAGAGTTGGACAGACATTTCAGCATTTTAAACTTCTTCTCAGGGCCAAACTAGATGACTAGTTTGATGACTAGATAACTAGGTGCCAGGTGAACCTCTCTAGGGAGCTCATTCCACAACTGGGGTGCCACAGCAGAAAAGGCCCCCTTCCTGGTAGCCACTCACCTCACTTCCTTTGGCAGGGGCTCCTGGAGAGGGATCCCTGAAGATGATCTTATGGTCCAGGCAGGTACATATGGGAGGAGGTTATCCTTCAGATAACCTGGCCCCAAGCCATTTCAGGCTTTGAATGTTAATACCAGCACTTTGAATTGGCCTGGAAATGGACTGGCAGCCAGTGCAGCTGGTAGAGTACTGGCATAATATGATCTCGTTGGCCAGTTCCTGTTAACAATCTCGCTGCCCTGTTTTGGACCAGCTGAAGTTTCTGGACCGTTTTCAAAGGCAGCCCCAGGTATAACACATTGCAGTAATCCAGATGAGAGGTTATCAGAGCATGGATAACTGTAGCTAGGCTATCTCTGTCCAGATAAGGGCGTAGTTGGTGTATCAGCCTTGTGTATCTACACTATTCCGATATACCACAGTGCCACCTAGAGGTTATGTAGTGGAAAAGGAGGAAAGGAAATGCTCTTCATGTAGTGCTCGGATCTTACTTCTGTGACAAAATTGAAAGTAGATAACTGCGAATTAACAGCCAATTAACAGCCTTGTGTAGAAAAGCTCTCAGGATCTGTGCTGCACAAAATCTGGCAATACTTTGGCTGAGAGATGCTGACTCACTTAATGCTAACCAATGAGCTTCCTGACTAAGAGGGGATTTGAACCCAGGTCTCACTGGTTCAGTGTGCAGCACTTTTTCCTAGTACACCATACTGGCTCTTCAGCTTCAACAGGTTCTGTGGGTTGCAAGATATAACCAAAATCTGGATATACAAAATAACAACAATGAGCCAACCATGTTACATTGATTGTTAATTACAATTTGTATTTAAATAAGGATTTGTGAATGGTGAATTCATAAGTAATAGATGGATTGAATATATAATAATACAAAGGCCTGGTAATGAAACGCTTAATTGAACATTCAGTAAGATATGCTGAAAATAAATTAGGACATGCACATTAAAATACTATATTAAAATGTTTATTTCAAAATGTTATAAACTGCACTTTCATCCAAAAATGGATTCCAGGGTGGTATACATAAACAATTAAATATTCAATACAGTATTAAAATAACATAAAACTTTAACAATAATACCATAAAACTGAAAGGTATAAAACTATTCAACCAGTTAAAAATACAATGGACTGGATCCAGATTTGGTCACGTGTAGGGAAGACCCTTTAAAATCAGTGAGATTTAACTTTGTCATGATGAACTTGTCCATTGATTTCAATGGGTATGTTCGAAGCACAACTAAATTTGGACCCAACCCTATACATTTGAAATGCCTGGACAAATAAAAAGGTTTTAACCTGGCGCTGGAAAGAGTAGAATGATGGTTCCTGGTGTACCTCCCTTGGGAGGGCATTCCAAGGTCAGGGGGCCACCACAGAGAAGGACCTTTTTTCTTTCTTTTTTTAGAACCTGTTGGAATCTCTCTGAATATTCTGTGGTAAGACGTTTCTTGGCAGGATTTGTGGCATTGATTTCTCAGCATATAAACAACAATGTGAAAGAAGGGATTATGGGTGGGATAAGATTCGAGTTCTCAGGAGCTTTGTATGCAGTCATTCATGTTTCATATAGTCCATGACCAGGTCATATCAAGCTGCAGGCAAGTGCAACCTATACCCCATTTGTGCCCACGCACAATTTAATTGCAAGCTGTATTTCGCAACAGAGACGTCAACTTGTGAATAATGAAGCTCATACCTGGCTTTTGTTCCACCCAATTACAGAGGCACAGTTGTTCCACCATATAGACAAGAGCACATAGAGCAATGTGGTCTAATTCCTTTATCTATGCAGTCCAGGGCAGACAGGATACTACCTATGCAGTCCAGAGCGTAATCTCTGTAAATAAGAGTCTATTATATTAGTATCTGTAGCCCACATTATGTTGTCTCTGTAACAGACTCTACATTATTACAAGCATGACTTGTTTGTTGGCCAAAATGAACTATATATACTGAGTGTGGAGAACAGTGGAATCGAATGAAGAATACCGTGGTTGGTGATACGTTCCATTGACGTTATACTGATTATGGGGAGTGGGGCGTACCTGTTCCATTAACTCTTTTTTTTTTTACATTATATAGTAAAGTTGTCTATTAACAACTTTAACTAACAGCTAATCAACAGATTAATCAGACTGAATATTTTAAAAATGCCATTGCATTGATCCAATCCAAACCAATCAGCAGCATCCCCTGCCCACACACAAATCTTTCTTCTGTTCTTGCCCATTTGACACCCCCCAACACACACCCTTCCAACTCCCCCCCACCCCATTCCCTTTGTTCCACTTGCAGACATTCCCTTTGTTCCACTTGCACACACATTCCCTTTGTTCCACTTGCAGCAGAATGAAACCACCATATTACCTTTACATGAGAAAGGTATGGTGTATATCTATGGACAGATAGTACTAAATTAAATCCAAACAAAATTAGGTCAAACGACTCATAAAATAGGGTGGGAGAGAATGAGAATGAGAGAGAGAGAGAGAGAGAGAGAGAGAGTGAGAGAAGGAAAGTATCTAGGGATGTTTTAGTGAACTGACCTCCAAACATTCAGAACCAGGGTTGAGATGCTATTGAAGGTGTTATATTTTTTCTCTTTTATATACCACCCATTCCTTGGAAGCCTGACCACATAACTCAGGGAGCCAAGTATGAGTCTTCGTGGGTGTGACAAATTTCCACACTTGCAAGATATTTTGCACAGCTATTATGCTAGGAAGGCTCTGTGGAGCCATGCTGACTGTAGGGCAGAAAATGTTTGCTGCTTAGCAAATGCCAAAAACCTCCCTTTGTGTTTGAGGCACCATACCTGCAATCTATTAGCCAAGGTGAGGGACCCTAGAAACATCATTAGGTGATGCAACAGGGCCACTAAAGAGAAGACTGCCAGATCCCCTGAAGTTAAGACCCTGATGTGCAGGAGATGGAGCCTGTCAGCTAAGAGGTGATGTCTGGTATATCAGAAGGTGGAGCCTGGGAGAATAGGGGCAGAGCCTAGGGGTGCCTTGTTATGGGTATGAGGGATGAACCAGGGGACAGAATTCAACTGTCATCACCAGCAGCCATTCCATACAGAGGGAGATGAGAGGGAGAGCAGCGTCATTCCACTAGGCCTGCTGAAAGACCTCCCTCATGAAGCCTCCTTCTCCTTCAGCTGTCACCACCAGCAACCATACCAGCAGGCTGTATGGAGGGAGATGAGAATGAGAAAAGGACCATTCCACTAGCCCTGCTAAAACAATTAATTTCTTCCCTCCCTGTTCCTTTTTCCTTGTGTATCACGCCTTTTTAGATCGTAAGGCTGTGGGCAGGGACTGTCTTGTTTAACTGATTACACGTAAGCCACTCTGGGAGCCTTTTTGGCTGGGGAGCAGCATAAAAATACTTCAAATAAAAAAATAACCTGCTGTGCCTCAGCATGGAGCCTGATGGACATGAGTAGATAGCGAGGCGTTTGACGTTTATGGCATACATCACACACAAGATGGAAATAGGGTGGTGGATGGTGATGGAGTCAATAGCAAATGCTCCCAAGCCAAGCATAAAGTAGTCTGCCCACTTCACTGGATTCTGGTCCCTCACCTTGAGAGTCTACTCCTTCCCTGGAGACCGTGAGGAGAAAGATAAATTCCAAAACTTCAGGTCGTACTTTGAGACTTGAAGGGCATCTCTACACCAGCCTAAAATCCTGCATTTAAAACGGGGCTTTCTGCTTCCGTTTTAAATAGTTCTAGAAGGTGTTGTAGGTCTTCATAGAACCAATCAACCTCAGCTTCTTTGGCCTCAGTGGTTGGGGCATAGACTTGAATTACTGTGATGCTACATCCCATGTCTCTAGCTATGAGGCTGCTACTGATATATGACAAGGACAATGACAAACTACAAAACAATGAACTCCTATGGGCAACAGCAAGGATGGAAATTGCAGACAGCTGGAAAGGAACACACAAACCCACATTACAGCAATGGTACCTCAGAGTATGGTCCATCGCTCTTATGGAAAAGCTAACCAAAGTCAAAAAAGCAACTAGGAACGTTAACTATAAACAAGACTTCTATGCAACTTGGCATCAATTTATAACATACATGATTAGGCACAAGGAAACATTAAAACCACCACAGACTCATGGTCAATTATGTTAGGATTTGTTAGGATACCAGGATATGAATGTGGTAGGGTAAATGAATAGAGTATAGGTGAGGCAATCTCTGTATTGAAATGCAGGATATTGATGACAGATGGTAGTCAATGTATTCCCAAGTTGTCTTATTGCTTATTAATGTTTTGTTTTAAAAAATCAATAAAAATTAATGATAAAAAATGCTACTTCCCACGTAAATATGCACATATGCTGAAAGCTTCAATAAAGTTTTGGGTTCATCCACATTGTTAAGACTTGGCAGTGACCACAACAAAAATACTTGTAGGACATTCCAATGGGCAGTAAATGCTGCCAGTGCATTAGTGGGACCCATCACTAGCGCAACGGGAAGTTAAGCGGATCCTTAAGCAAATGGAAATGAGCAGAACCGCTTGTTTGCAGAACAGGGCAGGTCAGCAGACTCGGTTTAGGTCCACTGACCTCTGCCATCCCAGAAACGAGCATTTCCACTCATTTCCAGGGTTGCTTTGGGAAGTGCTACCTCCATGTAGTGCTAGCGATAGGTCCACTGGTGTGACAGAAACAAGGGGAATGCAGCAGCAGTACTGGATAGTGCCCAACAGAATCCATTATCAGGATTATGTACAGCAACTTATTCTGGATTGAATTAGACTTAACATTAGACTTAGATTACTGCAATGAACTCTTTGCAGGGCTGCCTTTGAAGACGGTTTGGAAGCTGCAGCTCATGCAAATGCTAACAGAGACCAGAACATTCAAACATATAAGACCAACACTGGCCCGCTTGCACTGGCTGCCTATATACTTCCAAACTCAATTCAAGGTGCTGGTTTTAACCTATGAAGTCCTACATGGCTTGGGACCGCAATACCTGACGGCACGCCTCTCCCGAAACAAACCTACCCGTACACTACCTTCAACATCTAAGGCCGTCCTCCATGTGCCTCCTCCAAGGGAAGCTTGGAAGGCAGCAATGAGAGAGATGGCCTTTTCAGTGGTTGCCCCCCATCTGTGGAACAAGCTCCCTGATGAGGTCTGCCTGGCACCAACATTACTATCTTTTAGGTTCCAGGTTAAGACTGATCTCTTTTCCTAGACATTTGACAGCACATTATGAGTTGTAATTGGTCCTGGATGTGTCTTTAGTTATGACTGATAGTTCAATGTTGTTTTTAATTATATGTTGTTTGTGTATATTGTCTGTGCTTTTTTGTAAATGGCTTTTAAATTTTTTATATTGTACATAATGTTTTAACTTCTGTAAACCGCCCAGAGAGCTTCAGCTATGGGGCAGTACAGAAATGCAATAAACAACAACAACAACAACATGTAGACCAGGCCTGGACAATTTATAACCTACCAAGTCACACTCAGCCCATCTGCCATGGAAGGTGACCCACAAGACATTACAAATCTCCTGTTTTTGCTAGAACAGGATGACTGCAAAAAAACAGGGACAGTGCAGATGTGGCCGGGTTGTCAAGCACCTGGCAGTCTGGTAGCTTAATTTCAGCTCAGTGGGTCACAGGTTCTACAGATCTGATATAAGGTAAAATCATTTGTATTTCTGATGTGGTCATAATTTTGAAAGACCACACCCAGAACCCTCTCACCATTCAACCAGACAGTTTCGCAAGTCCATTGCCACTCTCCATTCAACACGCAGCAGAGAGGCCTGGCATGACACCATGGGGGATCAGGGTCACTCTCTCTTAGTTAAAACATTACATACAATATAAAAAATTTAACTTTTTACACAGTCATCATTTCTGCTTTCAGTGGGTGGGTCTAAGTGATTTGGAGGGCAGAGAGCTTCAGCTATGGGGCAGAATAGAAGTGTAATAAATAAATACATAAATAGTATCATTATATAATACAAATTATTTCTCCCTCCAAGTGCAACCTATATACATAGGCCTCTCACTTCACTTTAGCATCCGTAAGAACCCAACTAGCAATGATGGCAGCAGATTGGTGTGTACAAACACAGAACTGGTCCAATCATATGGAAAGAGGGAGGAGAGGCCTATTTTTAATGGCAAAAGGGGCAAGGAGTGTAGAAGAACTCTCCCCTTGCCACAGCTTACCTCCCTGAAGTCTGTCCCACCCAAGCACTTTTTCTGGTATTCTCCAATACCAGAACTGTGCTGGGCAGTGAGAAAAAGGAATTGCTGCAATAATGCATGTCAGTGATTTATAGCTGTTCTTCTGGGGAACTCTGGGGTTGTTGGAAGCTTATTAGGGTTTCCATGTTGAGAAGATCAGTAATGGAAGACAAGGTCGTCTGACACAGTGCACTACAGATTTTCCTACAGGGGAATGTTGCAATTCAGGTGCAGTTAACACAGAGGCCCTCCAGCCCTGCCAGTGCCATACATAAGTTGTGCGAATGTGCTAGAATACTTTCCAGAATCCTCTGGAATGGCAACGATTCCTCAGCAGGGCTAGTTGATGTGGAAAGGAGTTCCTGAGAGGTAAAAAGCCACCAATGTATGTGAAGGTCTTTGGGCACGCTTTATTTATTTGCTTATTTAATTATTATTAATTTATTATGTTCAGTGTTCTACCCTGACTATGTAAGCCAAAAAAGACAAGCTCCTGCTGACCCTGGAGTCCCTCCTGCGTTTCATCCGTCCTGGTGGAGAGATACTTTGAGAAGGCACCAGGATACTGATTCTCATGGCTGAAATCTCCCCGCCCCCCCTTTTCCAAACACTTCACCCTGGCATCTCCCTGATCCTGAGAGGAAGCATCATGCCTTGGTGACTCTGGCCTCATCTTATCTGCAGAGAAACAGCGGAGATTGTCCAGATGCTGCTGGAGAGGGTGGCAGCACAAATGACAGTGGACCAGGTCTACTGGAAGATCTTGTGCTCCCCCAACACCTGCCCCCAGGGAGTGGTACGCTTGGTGAGGTAAGAGGGACCATTCCACGTTTTCTCAAATGGGCTCCAGAGGGTCAGCCCCCCTCCTGGTCTCTCCGGGTACTTTCCCTCAGTAGTCAGCTGAGGCCTCTTGTGTGTTGTAGGGCCCTTGTCACAGCATCGCCCTCCACCCTGTATGACTTGATGGAACATCTGACTTCCATCATGAGGAAAGGAGATTCCAAGGAGCATTCTGTGACACTGGTGACCTTCTTTGTTAAGGTGGGAGCAGCCATAGCCTGTATGGGATTCACTGAGAGAGTCTGGGAAGGCTTGGGGAGGTGTTGTACAGGAGAGGCTGTGTCCCACAGCCAGTCCTTCCCAGAGCGTCACCCGTGGCTTCTGGTGCAGCTGGGAGACTTCTGGGCGCAGACCAGGAAACCAGTTGGATGAGTGCTTTGTGAGAGGAGGTTATAGCAGCTTATCTTGGCTGTGTTCAGGGCTGTCAGTTAGGCCTTGGCCTAACTCTGGGAGAGGCTGCGGCTTGGGCCTAGTATGGCTGTAGAAGAATAGATATGGTCACACAAAAGGGGCTGGAAGTCAGCCTCTGAATCATGCAGAAGAAGTTCAAAGGTTTGGAAGGGCAGAAGCTGTCATTGGGATGGAGAGCCCAGAAACAGGGCTTCCCTCACCTCCTCTGAGGGAAAAGGACAACTCCCTAGCCCTTCTCCTCTTCTGCTTGGGGAAGCACAGAAGCTTCCTCCCCTGGCACAGCTCTTTGCTCAGATCACATGCCCAGAGTTAGGCTCCCCTTTATGCAACCAACCACCAATCCAGCATTATCTCCGAGTTGCAGTAGTTAAGCCCCTTTGGACACCTGGTTCCTGGCCTAGCCTGGCTCCTTTCTTCCTTGCTCCCACTGTGTCTTGGACACTCAGGGGACAAAGAGCTCCAGATGGGGGACCTAGGTGAGGCCTGAAAGAGCAAGGGGGACACAGACAGCGTAGGTGAAAAGTGATGTGCAGAGTGGTGGAGGTGAGCTGATATGGTCAAGTCTGGGGCATCTGTATCAGCCCCTCTCTATGGGGCTCCATGAACGTATGGGTTTTCTACAGGCTTGATCTGTTTTAGCTGCTGGTGAACTACATGCATCCTGCCTCCATGGAGAAGACCTGGAAGCTCCTTACGTTCTGGCTGGCGCACCCCAGTCAAAGCAGCTACTTCCTGAACAAGAAGGGCCTTCTCCACCTTTATGCCAACTTTAAGGAGGTAAGTGACACGCACTGACACAGATGCCCAGGAGTGGCTGTAGTGCTTCCAACCAGGTGGTTACTCTTGAAGAATTGCCACCCTTCTTCCCATGCTTTTAATGGCGCACTTACATGACATCCTCATAAAATCATTGAGATCAACTCAAGGGTACTTTCACATCTTTTTAAAGGTTCCTCTTGTGCCTCATTAATTCCTTCCCCATTCCTTGCTTCTGTCGGATGGCTGAACTGGCCCTTCTTTAGACAGCTCCTTTGGTCCAAGTGGGTGTCTGGGGGTGCCCAGTAAGCAGAAAGGCCCCTGGGAGCCAAAGAGGCTGGTGGGCAGAGGAGGAGGAATGATGGCCAGACAGTAGTCCTAGTTTCCTGCACACAGAAGGCCATGGGTCTCTGTCCCTGGCCTATGCCATTGCTGCTCCCCAAGTGCCTTGGAGGTGGTCAGTCAGGAAGCACATCCTGCCCTGGCTTAGCCCTCCATGCTCACTGCTACCAGTACCAAGGCTGGTGTCACCATTGGTGAGGCTCTGATCTGTTTCTTGGCCCTCTCTGCAAACCCAAATGTCCCACCTGCCAATGCCAGGTGGCAACCTGAAGACTTTATACTTTTACCTCTCCTGCTGCAGTGGGACACTGTGCCAAGCCTGCCACCTGGTTGTATGCACTCCCCTTGCCTGCCTGGGCCTTCTTACTCCATAGCAGACTGGAGGGCAGGGGGAGAGTGACAAGGTGGGCAGGAGAAGCAGCAGCAGCATCTTCCAATGCTGCAGAAGAGGTAAACGTGGAAAGGATTCTCTGGGCTGCAACCTGCCCGCCACCCCAGTCCGTTCTCCAAGTGAACTAAGCTAGGAGTGGGGTTTGGCTGCTGGAGTAGAAAGGGAGGACGAGCAGAGCCGATCATACTGACACCATTTTATGTTCCATTTGATGCTGGAGCTCCTTGCCTCATGGAACATCTGATCCACAGAGGAAAAAGGGGATGTCAGGAGGATCAGACCCAGGAAGGAAGAAGGAGCTATATATGGCCCTGCTCTGCCTCCCCTCCCTCAGTCTCATCTCTAGTCTGTCACCCTCCCACCCACTCTTTGGTACAGTGTGGGATATTCTGGCTGCTAATTTCAATTTGGAGCTGTAGGAATTTTTACCCCTCTAGAGTCCAGATTGCCTATGACCAGAGGAGGGTTTTTTTTTACCTACGCCACACTGGCCAGGGTGGAAGTCATTAGATTAGGCAGAAGAGGAAAGTATCATCACAGGCAGGTGCAGTGTGAGCTATGGGAGAAAACCCCTGGGACAGGGGGGAGACAAAGGCTCTCTTCACACCTGGCATTTTATCTCACCGCAAACCAGTCCTTTTGATTCCAGATCCTTTCCAGGTTTTAGACTGGCCCTGTATACAGGCATCTCTCATAGCGCGTCCCTCTGCATTATATCTTTTCATGGCTGGGCAGAGCTGCACGGAACAATTAGAACAGAAGGGGGCTGCTGGCTCCATACTCCCTCCCCTCCCCTGATCACTGGTTCTTGTAACATGATTGATGGCTCCACCCCACCCCTCCACTCCTCCACAGCAGGAGGGAAGTCAGAAGCCCTTCTAGTGATCTGGGTAGCAGGCTATGGGAGCTGATCCCCTCCTTCCTCCGAGCGAGAGAGAGTCTTCTCAGTGGCTTACCCCAAGGTTGCTGGTGCTGCTAGTCCTTCTCTGCTAAATATGTCAGTGTGTGATGGAATTAAATGCAGTGTATTGCTTGCGCTACTGAGTTTGAAGGGTATACCGATTTCCAGGTCCCCAACAAAGAAGTAAGAGAGCCACAAACGGACTTGTATACAGTCAATGCACCAAGCCACCCCTAGCAGCCCCCAGGTGACCACTTAACAGGGGACACCTTCATTAAACGCAGCTTGCTTCTCCCTGCCCCCATGCAGTTGTTGCTCTTCCCCCTTATTCTGGCTTCCCAACGACCCTGCAAGGTAGGCTAGGAGAAGAGATAGTGGCTGGCTAGGTCAGAGGGACTACTGTGGAAAACCACCTCAGCATTACTGCCTTATCTAAAACAACTCCACACCCAAAAAGGAAACGATTAAAAATGACTATTCCAAGCTCTGCATGATGAATTTATTCAGGGGAGGAGAAAAAGCACTTTTAATACCCATTGAAATCCTAACTGTCAAGACTTTCTCCTGTGTGGCTGAGAAGGGAGACTCCCCCATCCACCCTGGGAGGAAAAAAGTCCATCAATCTTGTGAGCAAAAGGGAGAAGAAGCAGTCAGTGAAGTCAATGGGAGGGGGAGGTTGAAAGTTAATGCACTGAAGGGGATGGGAGACCTTAAGACTGCTACTCCAATTAGACTTACAGTGCACTCCTATGCATGTCTGCTCAGAAGCAAGCTACACAGATTTCAATGGCACATACTTCCAGGAAAGGAAAGCCTTACAGCCAATGGGTTTACTCAGAAGTAAGCACTGCTGCATTCAAGGGGATCTCGGAACCGTAGTGGAATGGGAGAGAGGCACAAACCGTCACTGGAAGCCCGGGTCAGTGACATGCCCCACCTTCCCATCAATCTGTTGTCATGACAATGTTATTCAACACCACCCAGCAACACCCCCTATACCTGTACCAAAGCGGGACAAAATGCTAAAGGGAAAATACACAGGGGAGAAATGACGATTTCAATCGCAAGCACAGAAAATGCTGGGTTTTCCCTGTTCTCAGATAACACAGGAAGAGGGAAGGAAAGTTGTGAGATAGCAGCAGGAGGGCAGCGGCATCATCTAAAGCTCCCCTGAAAACCAGTGATTAAAGAAGAACGATCCTGCTAAAAAACTCAGGGGTTAAGAGAGCCAAATTGGCAAATGCTGTGAGCATCTTGAGGCACCTTTTGTAGGAGCTCCACTTGAGGCCTGCCTAACTCACTCACAGCTGTGAGGCTAGGGAGGTAGGGACACTGACAGAAATCCTTTGACATAGTTAAGTGATGACTAGAAGGGGTTAGAATACTGCTATTCCCTGAGCTTGCCAAAGGATTTGAGGCTTAAAGAAAATTAATAAGGACCCACCCTGATTAACAGAGACCTGCACTGGTGAGAGGGAGCCAGGAATTGTTGGTCGTTGTGTATCCTTTTGAATTTTAATCAATAAAGTTTGTTGCCCATTTCAAACCCAAATTTAGTCTTGACTCCTCTTTCCTGGGGTCTAGATACAAGTACTATTTCAAAGGTTTTCACGTGTGTCTTTTATCTTGTGCCATGTTGTAAAAACTATGTTAAAGATTCCTAAGCTATCATTCAATGAACAATTACAGGTTTTTTGTGTGCAATGCCTTCCAACTGGTGGCATTAGGAGCCCTCTGGCTGGGAGACCCTGGGCCTCCTGACTCCCTGGTAATGGTGGACCCTCCTCCTGTGGGTGATGACATACAACCAGTTCCCTCCCACCCCTGAACCTCTACATATTGGAAGATATCCAGCGTGTGGACAGTATGTCCATCAGTTGTACAGTGGAGGGCAGGAAGAGTCTGCAGGGGCCAAATCTGAGGTTTGGATGAGAGACCTACCCATTATCATTGTTCAAATAATAAATTTGTTGATCTCTACTGATAGCTTCAAACTACTCTTTCAGTTTGCATGTTTTTATTACAGAAATATCTAAAAAAATGATAATGGATAGGGTTGCCTCTTTTTTCCAACACAAAAGGGCCTACCGCCATCAGACAAGTCTGCCAGCATCAAGGAATCCTCTGAGCCTCCTGACTCCCTGGTAATGGTGGAGCCCTCCTCCTGTGGGTGATGGCATATAACTGGTCCTCCGCCCCTCTGCACCTCCATGTGTTGGGGGACATCCAGTACTTGGGGAGCATATGGCTTGTTTTCTCAGTACGTTTTGAAATGGAGCTCCTTGACATCCAAGCCAAGGAAAGAATAGGACCAATCTGCTGTGTGACAGTGTGTGAGCTTCTGAGTTGCACAGCATTCTTCCTCAAGTTGGTTCTTCAAGATTAAGAGAAAGTGAGAGAGATGATTTTGAGCATAGGTGCAACATTAAGCCCACTGCACTTCTGCTTCTCTTTTTATCAGATTAAAAAAAATAATTAAAACTCTGTGATTTAACTTTGGCTGTGCAGACATGTCTCCCTCCAGCCCAGTCCTGCACGTTCTGTCATTTGTGTTTTTCTTTTTGCATGGACTCTAGTTTCAGTGGTGAGGAAGGACACTTGGTACATGCTCAGAGGTACTTTCCCTATAACTTAGCCCTAGTATAGAAAATAGACTCCTTAGCTGAATCCCAGTGATATCTTGGCACAAAGTCAGTTTTAGGGAGGAGGAGACATCAAGAGCTTACCCATAATAAGGAAGAGGTCTTTGCAAATAACCTTTTTTTTTAATGAAGATCTGCTAGAGGAAGGAAAAATCAGATATTGTTGTGTGTGGAAGGGATTGTTGTGTGGAAGAATGTATGTGATCTGCTTGTAGTTTTCCTGCAAACAGGTGGGATCAGTGCTTAATTCCTAAAAAAGGAATTCTGAGGCTTTGATCAATATGGGATATATTCCATCACTATTAAGTGTGTGGGGAGGGGAAGGCTGTAATTGCTCAGTGGTGAGAGAAAACCATTCTGCATATGCTTAGAGGCACTCTTTATTTCACTATTTTTGCTAACATTTGTGAAATTTAAATAAATTCTTGTTATTCTAAATTAGGGACCAACGCCATGGTCCCTGGGTGAGCATCCCAGGGACCACGGAATGCTCGTAAAACTTCTCTGAGGTTGGTGACAGCACTCTGACCTCGGAAGGGGGGACAGAGATCCAACCCCAGGCCCCTCCCCCTTGCAGCTACCGTGGAATGAACTGTGTCAGCTGCCTATCTTTGGTTGGAAAGTAAACTTGAGAGAGGGGAAAAAGGGGCCATTCTGGTAGGCGAAGAGGGGAGGAGACTGGAGAGGCCAGGATACGAGTTATCCTGAGCCTCCTCCAGCCTCCTTCCCTCCCCCTCTAAAGTACCCTCGCAAAAAAAAAGCCTGTCTAGCAAAAATACCAGAGATCAGAGGACGGAGAGGTGAAGATCACTGCTGCTGCTCCTCCCACCCTGCTGGCTTCAGCCTGGCAGGGCATGGGAAACTTGGAAGCCTCCAAGTTTGGGCATTTCCAAGCAGCAAGGGCACAATCAATAGGAATGCGCCCTTAGTGTATGTATGCGTATGTGTGTATATATGTTTGTGTGTGTGTACATGTTAGTGTATAATGAAGGATAATTATCCTATTATATCCTATTATGCTTGTTGAACAGAAGCCATTAATTCTCCACCATTGCATTCAAGAAACCACCCAATTTGCGTAAATTGTTAAAACTGCACTTAAATAAGATATTTGTGACCCAGGATCACACCAATGTAAATCAGCGTGTTGCGTTAGCTGCAGTTACCTCCAAGAAACAACTTCTTTCAGGAGCACAGTTACTAACAAAACTTATTGCATTAGACAATCAGTAATTGAATGTAAAAAAATGATGTCATATGCAATATGTAGGGAAAAGTACAATGGACCTAATAACAAGATTCTATAACCACAAATCTGCAATTCTCACCAAAAAACTGGAGCAGCCTGTTGCAAGGTGTTTCAACTCACCTGCACATAGTCTCTCTGAGTTCCAGTTGCTTCCAACAAAACAAACAAAAGCCATTGACATGCTTGACAAAAGGGAAAGCGTCTGGATCTACAAACTCAGAACTCTTAGTCCAAATGGCCTTAATCTGGAGGGCAATTTGTAAGCATTATACCAGGTTTTTTCTCCTAAGGAACTTTCATCTCCAGGCATTCCAAACTGCCACTCTTGGTATCCATTTAACAGCACAGCTACTGACAAGGGCGGAGGCCAAGACGTTTAACTTTAAATATATATTTTAAAATACTCTGTTGTTAGTCTTCTTATCTTTCATATAGATACAATTTGTGTCATGGGCTTGTGCCTGGGATCTTTTAAGTACCTAACAATGCTTCTACTCTCAGCCCTAGCTGGACTTGTCAGGCATCGAACCTGGAATCCTTTGCATGCAAAGCAGATGCTCCACCACTGAGCCATGCCTCCTCCCTCAAAGAGAACTTGCTGAGAAGTTTAGTCCAATGTATTGTCATTAGAATAACTCCTATCACAGACACTGACACACACCTTCCCTGAACGTTTACTAACCTAGGATGAGGCAAGCCTCTGCTTGCAAGCATCTCCAGAAAGATGCTGACTTTGTGGTCATTGTGGGTTGCTGAACAGGAAGTTTTAAGCGCTGTCAACAAGTCAGCTCTCTGCTTCTGGGGAGAGCTAGTGGCTGGCTGACTGTTTCCCAGGATCAATACCTGGCCCTGAGGTAGTGCTTGCTGAAAATCTATTATTCTCAGACCTTTCCCAATAGTTTCCTAATTCTTCCCTTTCTCTGTGTCTTGCTGTGTTTTGACAGGTCATATAACATGGTCAGCTTTTATCAGTGTATGTCCGACAGCAGGGGAAACTCTGTGTGTGTGTGTGTGTTTGCATGTTTGTGTGTTCATCTGGGATTGTCACTATTCACAAGTGAATGTCAATATGAATCGAATGCTGGGGCGTTCAATGTAACACTTGTAATGTAGATTGATCTTTCTCTTATCCTTTTAGTTGTTTGCCACCACACATGGACAATATCAAACACCACTAAGTGAATCATCTTTGTGTATGTTTCTTTCCTTGGGTACGTTGCAGAAAAAGCAGTCAGGATATTTTCCTTAGGATAAAGCCTGCTGTTGCAACCACTGTTCTAGAGGAAATGCATTGAAATAACTGAAAGATTTGCCATTACTAAATGGAGACTCTGATTCCTCCAGCTCACAAATGCCCCCTGCTGGCCAAAATCATTAAGTACAAAAATAACCCCCTCAAAAATATGTATAGTATTTTACAATTCCTACTTCCCTGAGCAGCAGGAAGTTCCGGGAGAGGGTTTTTTTAGGGTCAGTTTTCTTTTGGCTAAGAAGACAGCACTGATCCTTTGTACTGCACCCTGTAATGAAGTCTTTATGTACAAAGACAGAGGTAGATCAAGTCATAAGCACAGATGCACCTACAAGCAGTGCCTGTACTTAAATATCTTTTATTAGGCCAGCAAAAAGATCACAAAAAATGTACAAGCATTCAAGATCTCCAGGTCTCTTCATCAGGTAAGAGATTATAAAGGGCAGGTTGTGGGGGGTGGGGGTGGGGTGGGGAATAGGATATAAAAAACTTGCTTTTTATAACATATTGTCTAGTGAAGAGAACCGGAGATCTCAAAAGCGTGCACATTTTTTGTTAGAATTTTACTTAGGGTCAATATGGCTGGCTACCTTTGCGTTTTGTACTAAAGCAGCATCACTTGCAAAATAACAACAGCGCTGCTAGAGCTCCAAAATGTCTACAACTGCAGTTTTTTGCTCTTGCCAAGTTCAAACTGTCCTTTGTTATGTTTAGCCCCAATGCCTGGCAAGAGATTGTGATACTTTCCAGGCACTTCTCACTGATCAGGTCCCCTATTCCCTATCAAGTTCTAGGATATAATATACCTAGAGAGTGGTGACCATTTTGCATAACACGGTAGCATGGCCATTACAATAAATCTCAGCAGCATCTAATTGAAAACAAGTACAGTTTTCCTAAACTTGTTAGTGATGTTTGTGCAATGTTGTGCAAACTGTAATTGCTGTAATTAAGGAAATGTGATAGAATAAGGATTTTTACAACCACTTTTAAAAATGACATGTAGGATAAGTTACAAGCAACTGGTCACATTTAACCATGTTAGATGTATAAGCAGTTCCACAAGGCTTGGATGGGCACTGCAATGTGGATATGCAGAGAAGGCTGTTTTGTGTGGATCTGTTTTGCTGGATCAATTTTTTAATAAATAATTTGCACCACCTCAATTAAAAAAAAAAGTCACTGGGTTAGGCTCTGTTTCTTCTGGGAGAGCGCCAATATTTTCAACACAATCAGAAATATAACAAGTGCAGCCTTCCCCAAAATTCTACCTCCATGGTAGAAACAACTACATTGGTTGAATTTCTGCCTGCCATCTAGCTGTTGCAAGCGCAGCTGCCTCCCTGATGAAGCAGCATTCACTTCAATCTCTGAAGCAAGATGGTAAACTTGAAAATACTCATAGGAAGTTATAAATCAGTCTTCCCCAACTTGGCACCCTCCAGATGTGTTGGACTACAACTCCCACAACTCCCTAGCCAGTATAGCTGCCTGGGGGATTGTCGGAGTTGTAGTCCAACACATCTGGAGGGCGTCCGGTTTAGTGCAAAAGGCTGCAGTAAACACTTCTGATATACGAACTGTTTTCATTTCAGTGGGGCTTGTGTGGCACTGGAATTAATAGGGAATGCCCACTGCTAGTACTTGCAAAATGGCACCCATGGTCCCTTAGAGAATTCATAGAACGTTCATTGCACATCAGGAAACTCTTCCTGACTGTTAGAGCAATACGACAATGGAACCAATTACCTAGGGAGGTGGTGGGCTCTCCCACACTGGAGGCATTCAAGACGAGGCTGGACAGCCATCCGACAGGGATGCTCTGACCTGGATTCCTGCATTGAGCAGGGGGTTGGACTCGATGGCCTTGTAGGCCCCTTCCAACCCTACTATTCTATGGTTCTATGATTCTCAAGAAGTACACTGTGGGCCAGGGCGAACATGTGGATGTTTAAATGCCTTTTGCTGGCACTAAACCCTGAAGAGTAGCTGAGCTCCTCCCTTGGCAGGAGCTGCTGGGTCCATGTGCAGCTGCCCCAGGCAGTGAGCCACTGAACTGCAGCTCACAGCCTTCTCAGTAAAGTACCTTCAACCCCTGGATGGATTCAGCCTATCCAGGCTGAGCACTGGATCCTCCTAGGCAGAAAGGGCTTCCTGATGAAGCTGGACCGTATGTGAGCAACATGGCCTTCCTGAACTCTGTTATGTTTCTGTATCCTTGGTTATTCTTTGGCCCCAATTCTTGCCTTGCTCCTCAATCCTGCTTCCTAGATTGCCCTTTGGTCTTGACTATTGACTTGTCTCCCAGCTCCTGACTCACCTCAAACTGCTTCCTGCCTATGGCCCAGCCCTGATACTCCCAGAGTTACTGGGCAGTACTTATCTGAACTCCAACCTCTGTCCAAGGCTAAATGGAGCTTTAACCAGCCTCTGAACCTTTCTACACGAGGCTCTTAATTGGCTGTACCTACTTTCGGTTTCGTTACTGAATTGAGATCTGAGCACTACACAAAGATCGTTTCTTTTCCTGCTTTTCCACTACATATTCTCTAGGTGGCACTGTGATACAGTGGAATAGCACAACTACACAAATTTAAAAAGCTGTTTCTTTCGCTTTTACAATTAAATACTGCACTTTCCATGCTCTAAAAAATCTCCCCAAAAGTGCTCTTTGGACACAGAAGCAAAACTGGAAGATCACAACATCATCTAAAGAACTCGTAAACAACCATGAGTAGGGAATGATGAGTGCACAGTAAATGCCTCGTGTGGAAAAGCCTTCTGGACTGTTACCTAATGCGTGATGATGCCATTATGGGAAGATAGCATAATACATACTATGAAGATTCATCACTACGGACAACAGGATGAGAGACTACATAAGAAAATACCTGCTGTATCAGATGAAAGGTCCATCTGGTTCCAATAGTAGCCAGTCAAATACTTTGAAAAGTAGAGCATAAAGGCAACAGCCTCTGCCATTGTTTGAACCCAACAACTGCTACTCAGTAGCATACTGCCACTGAACATGGAGGTTCTGCTGAGCTATCAGGGCTGGTAGAGCTATCCTCCTTCATTTTTGTTTAACTGCCTTTTAAGCAATTTAAGCCATACTTCCCCAACCTGGCACCCTCTAGATGTCCTGGACTATAACTTCCATCATCCCCAGCCAACATGACTATTGGCCCTGGCTGGGGTGATGGGAGTTGTAGTCCAACACATCTGGAGGGCGCCAGGTTGGGGACAGCTGGTCTAAGCCACTGACCATTGCTCCATGTTGAGGGTGGATTCACTAAATTAATTATGCATTGTGTGAAGTCCTTTTTTTGTCTGGGAATTAACGCCAACCAACACCACCAAGGTCCAGGATTATGGGAGAGGAACACAAAATGCACCGCTATCTACTGTCTCCACACCACTCATAACTTGATCAACCTCTATCTATTGTATCTCCCCTTAGCCTTACAAGGCCATCAGCTAATATTTAGCCAAAGGCTCAGAATGCACACTTTTGGAGGGCAGATCTTGCTCATAAATTGGGAAGAATGAACCCCATAAAGTAACAGACAGACCCCTATAAGGCAGCATGGCTCAAGGAATTGTAGGCAGTAAAAGAACTGGATATTTCGTAAAAGGAAAGATCAGGATCAGACATTTTATTCTGTTTTCGCAGAATTGCCTTGAAAGTAAAGAATCATGCCTAGCGTGTCAATACTACTCTCCTGTCTTTTGTTTTTCAAATAGGGAAGCAAGGAAATAATTCCCTGCTATCATCGGGTTTATATGCTCCAAAGTTACAGGAACAGTAATTAACCACAAGCCATACAATGAAACCTTCATTTCACAGAAGAACTTAAGCCTCTGGGCACAGTGACTAACAGAAAGAAACTGGGGTGGGACCCATGCAGAACAATTACTGGCAAGAAAGGCTGAGAGAGCTTCTCTCATTCCACCATTTTGGTTTGGATCTTCAATGAGTATTTGTTTAAAAATCGTGTGTGTGTGTGTGTGTGTGTGTGAGTGTGTGTGAGAGAGAGAGAGAGAGAGAGAGATTATATATATATATAAAATCTGTGGCAATTTCTTATGGTTTGCAGGGTCAATTCTATTTCATTCTAGATGTTCTCCAGCCTCTGGACCAGAACAGAACTGCAATGTTCCAGTTTAAACTCAGGACCCACTGTTAACTCCAACTTGCAACATAGAATATTTTTAATTGTTTACCTGCATATGTCCATCTTTCTCTGGGTATATGTAGCAGACTTAAACTTGTCTTTCCCTCTCCCTAGGGAACCCTTGGAACAGAGGAGAAACAGGGATCTCTAGAGAATTCTCAATACCCTCACCAAGGAACAGCCCCCAGGACCCCTTGGGGCAATCCCAAAGTATAAAATAGTTGAACTAGTCTAAACCAACAGCACTGTGTAGTATAGAAATTCCCTCATCTGTCTTCTACTGCTCCCCCTGCCATTTTCTGCCCCTCTTTCTCCTCTTGGAAGGAGAAAAAGGGGATTTTTCTTTTTCTTTTTTTTTAAGGTAGGTGATGTGTGACCCACCTTGGATCCACCTGTAGGTTCTGATCTACCACTTGAAGACCAATAGAACATAAGATGCCTTCATGCATGCTCAGATGGTGTCAGAGTAAACAGAACTGTTTGCATGTACAGCACCTGAACATAGTTGTCTTAGTGTCCCACACTTCAGCATAAACATGAACCTGGCAGCTAGGTAACACGGCAGCCTTCAGCTGTTTTACTCCTTTAGAGGCTGCCATGTTGCCTACAAAATTGCCAGGCACTTGCCATCTGCTCCCTCCATTTGCAGCATGATACATTACACTGGGTGTTGTACCTAAAAGGAAGGCTCCTTTTGTGATGAGAGAAACAGCAAGAAATGTAAGACACACAGGCCAGAATACTGCATGCAATCTCCTTCTGCCACAGAGATAAACACCACCCCAGAGATGGGCAAAATGCAAACAACAACAAAAAACCAACAACTAATAACGCAGGATTCATTGCAGAAATTTGGCCACAGCAATCAATTGTAGGCCTGTTCATGCATATCGATCCTTAGAAATGTAATTAATGCCAGTATTAACCCCATTCCCTGAAAGCCTTGAGAATAACTCATTTTACCCCTTTAGACGCTGTTCCGGAGTAGTCCCTTGGCAATATGGTTGGCCTGCATCCTTACCACCAACACCATGCGGCTGAAAATCTTGAAAACCCACCACCCCTTTCCACATAGCTGAGATTAAGGTTGCAACCGTAAACACACCAACTAGCAGTAAATTCAGTTGGACACAGAAGGACTTACTTCTGAGTAAATACACCAAAGATTCCATATAAGAGTTGCCCAGTTGCAACCTAGACACTGGGGTTGCCAGGCTGCAACCTGGAGATCATCATAATGCTGCTGTTGCACCTCCTATACAGTTTTCTTCCAAAGTCCTGTCATTAACCCTCCTTTCCTGCTTATGTAGGCAAATAGGACTTCTGTGTTGCTCCATAGCAACAGGGGGACAGGAGTGAGCAACAGGACCATGTGAAATACCAGCATGGGAAGCATCGTGACAGCACTGCTTTCTGCTGCTGTAGGAAAGAGTGAAAGGTATACTGACGATCTCCAGGTTGCAACCTGGCAACCTTGCTTCAAGCACATTTTTTAAAACGTGGTCCCATTCTCCACAACTGGGCTGGATGTTTGTATTCAAAGGCAAACATTTTTAATTTACTGTTTGCTTTCCTCTAACTTGTAACCTATGCCACACTGCCAGTTTCTTTAATCTCCCCCTCCCCTCCTGGTGGAGGTACTGAGTGGCCTGCAGCACTGCGGTCCACCTGAAAGTGGGCTGAGGCTCACTGATGGTCCCCAGCCCACAGTTTGAGAAATGCTGCTCTATCACATTGGAATTGCAGCCTTCTCCCTAGGTGCCCAGAATGATATACGTGTAGTCACTTGGAGGGAGAAATGGTCACTTGGGTCAAGCAAAGAGCAGAGGTAACTTTCAGAGAAGGCAACAAGTCCTCCCTCTCTGTGCTTCAGATCATCCATGGTTTTAATTTTTGCGAGCTTCAGCTACTGAGCAGTATAGAAGACAGACAGACAGACAGAATGTGATTATTCTCATGAACACATCTATTTTTGGCCAGCTCAATGGTTCTGGACATTGTGTGACCACTGTCTGTAAACAATTAAGAGGACTTCTGTACTAGGTATGCATACCAAATGCACAATTCCTTTCACCTTAATGAAAGGGTGACTGTTGACAATGCTGCTATAACTATTATATGATAACCCCCCAATCACCTACCCCGCCACCCACTGAAATCTGAAACAGTGGCCATGGAAATGAGTGTGTGATCCTGATCTCTCTCCACACACAACATCAATTATTATTTCATTTCTGTACTGCCCCATAGCCAAAGCTCTCTGGGTGGGTTACAATAACTCATAAAAGATACAGCAACAATATTACAAAAATATGACATTATGATAAGAACAGTCTAAAACTTTTAACACACAACATTTAAAACAATTTAAACAGGGGGGAAGATTAGCTGAGAGATAATCTGATTCACACCTAATGCTAGACCATGGATTGCCTATGGTTTGTTGCCCTACCCAGGGTTTGTCTGGCAGACTATCACACAAACCATGATTTGTTTTCTCATTCCCTGGGTTGCTTCCCTCCTCCTTCACCTGCTCCCTCCCTATATCCCTAATACCTTTGTGGTGCTACAGTACTGGCATGTAGAGTGGCTGAGCTTTTTTTTTTTTTTACCACTCTTCCCCACTGCCTCTGTAGCCTGGCAAGGCAACCCATGAACAGCCCATGGTTATGTGTTCAAACATAACAACCCATGGTTTAAACAACCCCGAATTCAACAACTCATGGGTTAAATAAACCATGTGTTAGCATTATGTGTGAACTAGGTCAGTGACTGGCCCAAGTTCCCACAGTGAGCTCCAGTCCAAGCCACTACTAGGCTGTATGTGAAAGCCAAAAGGTATGTGTGGGCAAAAACTGGTCTGTCTCCTCCTCTCCCCTTTAAATTTAGGAGATGAAGTTATCCCTAATGGGCCTCCTTCGTTATGCTCCTGGGCCCTGTCTTTTGAAGGAAACTCATCCAGGAAAGATTACCCTTCTCACCAACCAAGGAAAAGGGAGGAAAACTTTGTTTCCTAAAAAAAGGCTCTGTCCCAGAGTCTTCCCTGGGAACTTTGGGTAGACAAAATTCTAGTGTTAAAAAATCAGAGGGATTATAAAACAATGTTAAAAGAAAAGGCAGATTAGAGAAATATCTGTTAACTCCATATCCCCATCTACCACATTCCTAAACTGCAAAACTGTTTCAAAGAGCTGGGTTGATGATCCAAATCTACTGGACAGTATCTAACAGAATGTGCACAAGACTTCACGGTGTTGTTACTATGTCTCATCATCCATTTCAGTGGCCCAGATCTATGCCTTCCAAATTGGGGGTGGGGGAGAGAGAGAAGAGTGGGGGAAAACAATCCTTTAATGGATCTGAACAATCCCTTAGGGGCTAAGGAAGACTCTAAGACTTGGATTCCTTCTCACTCCTTCCGCCCAGCTGTCAAATATGTAGAGGCATCAGGAAGATGTATGGCCTGAACACTCTCTGGCAATACCAATGGATATTACCCTCTACCTATTTTTAAAAAATCAGCCTTATAAAACCTTATTGGCAGCAGCTTTAGGGCATCTACCTGCCACCTTCCCCACAGGAAGATTCTAATGTGCAACAAGAGGAAATCACTGTGTAATGTTTGAAGGGGTTATGTGGTGACGCTTCTGTCAGTGATTGGCTTAGCTGTTCTAGTGTCAGAGAGGAATGGGTATAGTAGAGCCAATTTTCACATTCATTGCTGACAGAGGTAAAGCCATTACCGGGTAATATTCCCCTCCCCACCCCCCCATTACTTCCCCCTATGGTGAATCTTTTCTTCTGAATGTGATTCCCACTAAATGTGGTAAAAGTTGGTATTTGCTACAGCCTAGAGATCTATTGCAAGTGTAGTTATCCAGAACATGATAAATACCAAAATATTACCACATTGGGGGGGTCACATTCAGAAACTAGTTCAGCATAATAAAACAGCTGTTACCTTGTAATAGCCTTATAACTTCAAAAATCAATGTGAGAACTGGACCTCTGGTACTTCTTTTAGCCACTGTGACTCAGAAAACTAAAAGACTACCATGTGCAAAACAAGTAACTTTAAAAAGTGATGAGATAAGTTTGAGCACAGATGGCCCCCAAGTGTATCACTTGCTTTCCATTACAGCAGCATGTCATGAAAAGGAGAGAAAAATACCCAATGGCCTAACAGAGCTTTCTCTTGGAAAGAGTAAATCAGTTGCAGATACTCAGTGCATGGGTGTCAGGAACAGACAAGCTGGTCCCACTGGCAGAAATTCATAGCATTTCCCCACGCCAAAGAGTACTTTCGTTTGGATTCCTGCCCTAAAAGGATTATGGAAGAAGAAGCATCATTTGGCAGCATTAACAGGGAGAGAATGCCCAGTAGGCAAAGATTTAAAGTCAAAATTTGCCACTTTGGTTGAATCACTTGACTAGATGTTTCAAACTGTTTGCACTATCATTTGTTTTCAGATCCCAGCCACAGAAGCTCCCCCTCCTGGTTAAGCAAGCCATTGACCTGGTTCGCATATAACACTAACCCATGGTTTATTTAACCCATGGTTTGTTGCCTTACCCACAGTTTATCTGGCAAACGATTGAACAACGGTGCTTTGTTTTTTCAATCTCAGGGTTGGTTGTGTCCCTCCTCCTTCACCCGCTCCCTCCCTGTATCCCAAATGCCTTTGCAGTGCCTAATATTGGTATGTGGAGCAGCTGTGTTTTTTTTTTTAAATCATCCTTGCCCACCGCCTCTATAACCTGGCAAAACAACCGATGAACAACCCATGGCTCTGGGCTCCCAAGTAACAACAAGCCATGGTTCAAATAACCCAGAGTTCACAACCCAACAACACACTATGGGTTTGTCTGAGCAGCTGGGTTCCCACAACACAACAACCCAGAATTCAACAAACCATACCATGGGTTAGCATTATGTATGAACCCAGCCATTGTTTTCCTTCTCAAGGCATTAACTTATGACCTACCATCCCAAACACAGTTTACCAGCCATGTCTTGTGGTGGCCTGCCAGGTACTTGATCATCCCCACCCACACCTATTTTTGCAGTCCCAAGCAGGTGGGAAAAATAAGAGGTTTCCTGAGACTCTGGTGGGATGAGTTTGGCTTGGTGGATCTTAAATTGTGCTGGCTTGTGCAGAATTTATATCGTTGCTCCTAATCCCCCTGCCCCACTGGGGAAGGGGGAAGGGTGGCAAGGAAGAAGACTTACCCTTCATGATTGGCACCCTTTTAAGCAGCTCAGTTGCCAGTTAGGACCTCACTGTACTAGGCAAAGGTAATAAAAAGGTGGACTCTGTCATTACATTAAAGTGAAGAAACTCCAGGTAAGGAAGAGGCAGGCAGACCGAAGGAGCCCCAAAGTACAATGACACAAAACAGGTCTTCTTGATAAGCAGCGCGTACAGCTCATCTCTCTCACACCCATTTATTACAAAGGGATTTATTCACACTGCCAGCCATGAGTACAACACAAGCAACTATTGTCCCAGTTCTGGCCTGTATAGCAACTATCTGTGATTAGAGGTCAGAACATGCTCCTTTCTATACATAAGAAAAATCCAGCTCCGAACATGCCATCCTCTTTCCCATCATTCTGTCACACTTTAGTGTGACCACGAAACAGAACCCAGGAATGAAGCTATTTAGATGAAAAGGCTATGCACATAAGAACTAGTTCGATGTTCAATGGTTTGGGACTCCAGGGGCAGGGAACCAGTGTAGCCCCCGCCCCAATGGTGTCCCAGTGTACACTTTAATTTCATCCACCCAGCTGCATGCTATTCCTTCCAAAGGGTAAAGGAAACCCCTGCACTTGGGGTCAACGATGGTATGGCAGAAAAACCGATTGAAAATGACCCCTACCACTTTGTAATCCAACAATCACTACCATTTTATTTGTTTATATCCTGCCTTTCCTCCAAGGAGCTCAAGACAGTGTACAAATTCTCCCCTTCCATTTATCCTCACAGCAATCCTGCAAGGCAGGCTGAGAGACGGTGACTGGCCTAAAGTCACCCATTCAGCTTAATGGCTGAGTGGGATTTGAACCTGGGCCTCCTGACTCCTAGTCTGACACTCTAACCACTACACCACATTGGTTGGTAGAATAATGTCCCTGTCCCTCCTTCCCTTCCTGAAGGCAGGGCCAGAGTTGTAGGGAAGAAGGCGATGTCTTTCCGAAGCTACCCTGAAGCTATCCCGAATTCAGTTTTAGGGTCAGGAGTATAACTTGCTTCCTCGGGGGCCTTGGTGGTTTGGCAATGGGTAAGAGGGGAGGGATGAACTTGCCTCTTTGTCCTCCCATCCATTGCTGAGACTGTTGCAGTTGTAACATAAGGAGAAACTCAGTGGGGCTTTAGCTACTATATGCTAACAGATGCTGGAAGGCTATCCCTTGATAGGCTGATGGCTTGCTAACAGTCCGGTCTGATAGGCTTTACTTCCCCTTAATGGAAACTCCTTGTTAGAAGATGTTTTCCCTGAATAGGCAATCTACCCACAGGGGTCTGGGTCCAAGACCAGCACTCTGCAGGTGTATGGGTGGGTAGGAAAGAAAAGCAATTTGGATGGAAAGAGAATCAGACACAGGAGGAGACTCATACTGGATGAAACATCCTTGCGGTGCAGTTGCTCTCTTTGGGAGACCTTGCACAGGTTTAGCTGCAGTGCCATCTGCTTATAGGAGTGTACTTGTCCCCACTATGCTTTGCTTATACAGTTAAAATTAGACAAATATTACAATATGACTCCCAGTCTCCAGTGTTCTCTCACACAAAGGAAACTGGGTCCTGTAATGCTGGCCCTGGAACGTTTCACTGCCCAGAAGTGGGGCGCATGTAACATTGTTATTTAAATGCTAGCTAAATTCTTCCCAATTGCAACATGCATTCCTCTGTGTTCTAAAGCCTTGCTCATCTTTAGCTGAAAATATCTTCTTTAAAAGTCACTTCCTTGGAGAGAAAAACTGCAATGGTTCCAATTCATTAGTCATTTCTTTAACATTTCAGATTTGGATAAATATCTGAGAATAACTGTCTGACATTGGCCATCTTGCAGATCAACAATAGCCACTTTTCCTATATTGCAAGCACACAGAAGTGAAGCAAATGTCCCTTTGGTCAAATTGGTTCATCCAGCTTCAGAATGCGTATTTGGTAAGTCAGCAGCTAGATGAAGAGTGTCATCCCTATATGTGCCAGCTATCTGATCTCCCCTTAGAAACATACAGACTGAATACCAATTGTAAAAAAAAGAGACTGAGGGTGGAGTGAGAATAGCACCATATTAATGCAAAACACAAGAGAAAGATGGATGTCAAGCTGGCCAGAGTGGGAGAGATGTATTCCTCAATGCAAATAATTAAAAGCTCAATAAGTATCAAATAAATATCATCTTTGGCGGTGACAGATTAAAGTGATCTCCCAAGATCCTTTCGCTAAAAGAAAGTTGGGAGAAAGGATGCAGGGACCAAAGTCTTGTGCACAGATGAGTGTACCTCACTCAGTTTACTCAACACACAACTGAATCCTTTGAAATGCACTGCACTTGAGATGGGGCAAGGTGAATGAAACCTTTATATCTGGCAATTAAACTTTGTGATATTCACTCACAGGTACAACAAGTGATCAGGTGATAACTACGCGCATGCAACAAGTGATCAGGTGATATATACGCATGTATGAGCAAGTCTTAAGAAGTAGAATGGGAATCTTAATAATCTGCATTCAGAAGACTCCTCCTGAACTGGCATGGTACAGCAGGAGCATCAAAGTCATAAAGCATAAAGAACAATAAGCATAAGGAAATAAGCATATGAGAAAAGCAACATGCATCTGGCATGAAATGTCTCATTTGTCCCCTCAGGGCACAGTTTTTGAGCAACTACTGAATATAGGCTATTACTGCAAACCAATCTGCATCCCAAAGAAGAAAGTAGTGTGCATCATCACTACAAACACTCTGCCTCTCTTCCTCCTGCTTAATTGTGTCTGATCATGGCAGAGCTCGTTATGGGCATGATCACATCATTAAATTAAAAAGAACCATCATCCGACTTGCTCTAGCCTGGGCTTGTTGCCCATTGCAAAGCCATTTGAAGATGAGCAATCATTCACTGTAGCTGACACTGGAGAGGTTAGGGCCAAACTAGACATTACTTGCCATTTGCATGTGATATTCCCTGTTATTGCTTTTGTTTCTTTTCCAGCCATGGTGTGCACAAGTCTGAGCAGAAGCATGATGAAGATGAGGAGCCCTTTCTCCTTTTTTCTCCGTGTTTTCCCACTCAAAATCTCCCGCAGTTGCTTTTGCATCCATGGGGCCTGGTTTTTTCCCCTCACAGGAGAAAAAGCCACAGGGGTGCAATTTTTAGTGGAAAACTGGCTCCAGGAGAAAGATTTAAGCAGCCCCTCCCCCCTGTCGTTCAGCCAATCAGTCCCACAGACTAACAAGACTGCTTTAGATTAACATATACATATACACATACATATGAGAAAAGCAACATGTATCTGGCATGAAATGCCTAGTTTGGCACCTAAGGGCACAATCCCAGGCCTGTTTAGGCAGAAAAAAATCCTACAACTCCCAGCATTCCCCAGCAAGATAAGCTGGCTAGAGAATGCTGGGAGTTGTGGGACTTTTTTCTGTCTAAACATGCATAGGATTGCATCCTAAACTGATTAACATTGCAGTCCTATATATGTCTAGGGCCTCGTGTGGCACAGAGTGGTAGTGGTATTGCAACCGAAACTCTCCCCATGCCCTGAGTTCGATCCCAGTGGAAGCTGGGTCTCGGGTAACTGGCTCAGCTCGACTCGGCCCTCCATCCTTCTGAGGTCAGTAAAATGAGTACCCAGCTTGCTGGGGGAAAAGGAGTCACGACTGGGAAAGGCAATAGCAAACCACCCCACTATAGTCTGCCATGAAAATGCCAGCATAGGCATCCTTCTAGGGGTCAGTAACGACCCAGTGCTTGCACAGGAGGAACCTTTCCTCCTATATATGTCTACTCAGAAGTATGTCAAACTGTATTCAATGGGGCTTACTCCCAGGTAAGTTGGTCACCCACTTATCTAAGAGCAAGACCCACTGAACTGAATGGGACTCACTTTGGAGTAGTCATGCATAAGATTGTGCTGTAAAGCTTGCAGCCCCTCTTTGTTTAAAAATAAATAAATAATTCAATGAAAATAATCAAGCTTTGCTTGATCAATATCAAATTTAATCAATTAGGGCAATTTTTTATCATGAGGGCTGCAAATTAAGCACTACTTATTTATTTTGAAGCTACTTTGATCCTGGTGTGTTATTTCAACAGGACACAAAAAGGGAAAATATTAAAGATGGCAATCAGTGAGAAGCTTTTGTCAATGAAGTTGTATATTATCTCACATTCCCCCCCCCCTTTTTTTTAAAGGAGATCTATATTGAGACTTTGGTAATATACAAATTTATTTCAATCCATTGGTTAAAAGGCAGATGGTTGAATAAAGAGTCTCTAAATCAGTTGACAGCCCAGTTAGAAACCAGTTTAAGAAGTGTTTTGAGCTCAAAGACAAATGAAAAGAAAGAGCTGATGATCCATTCTCGCAAATGTTCAAATCCGGAGGCTCATTGCAATTGGTGTTCAAGACACAGAAGATGTGTAATTATCTCAGAGGTTTTGCTGCTCGAAACGGATTATTCTGGAAACCACATGCTAGTTTCCATTTCTGTTCTTCAGGTGTCCCCACCCACAGTGAGCCAGATGCCACATACAACTTTGCACCCTGTGTTCATCCGTCTGCAACAGGTCCATATCCAGAATATTTTTGGTTAGGAGGCCTAAAGGTACAACAGGCATGATAGGGGCGACAAAGAAATGCAAAATATACAGCACTGAATGCAGGTGACCTACTCTGTTAGAAACATAATTGTACTGAAAGTTAATGAAAGTAAATTGAGTATTATAAAATTTTAATGCAAGTACCTAGAACAAAAGGGCATCAAAGACTCAATATCACAGACAAAACTTTATTCATTTATTTTATGACATTTATATGCCGCCAATGACAACACTTCTCAGGATGGTTTACAACAGAACGTCGAATGCTTTTCAATAGTGTTGGTACACATGCTCATCTGCCAGTCATCGACTGTAGAATAATTGTGATATACTGGCCTGTGTGAACTAGCCTCAAGTGCTCACTCATCTCCAAAAGAAACAAAACCTATCCAGTCTAGTCTGCACAGGAACAAGGGAGCCAAACAATATAAGGTATTCGCCTCAGGGTGTGACAATCAGGTATTGCACAGGGAGACATCAGAATGACTTCCATTAACTTTACAGGAGTCTTGATAGAACCTTGGCTGGCCTGGCCTTCGTCAGGAAGTACAAAAAGAGCAATATTAATGGGTTTCTACTTCATTTTAAAGAGGGCTTTAATTTGCTGATAGGCTGTTTTATCTCAAATAGCAAAACTAGGGGTGGAAAGGCAAGCAGAACATCTTGAGAACTGACCACAAGTTGTCTGAAATCATCTTTGTTTATCAGAGTTGCTAAGGAGTCAGCCACAGGCTGGACTAAGCATTCATCCCCGAGGAGAGTAATGCTCTCACTGTATCTGAAGTGGACAAATCCCATGAGCTCTCATGAGTGAATGCATTGTTTATCTTTACAGTTCAGCTCTCAAAGCAAACTTTTAAAAAGAACACCATATGTTCTCAGAGCTATCACGCCATAAACCAAACAATATGCATTACAGTGCAATTACCTTTCTGATCTGTAACAATTTTGCTGAACCAGGGCCAGAGTGTACTTTTCATTAGAAACCTCCCACATAAATTCTAAAGGGCTAGGCATTCTTTAATATTCTGGTATAAAGGTGGAGCGAGTTAAGTGAAGTTAGCATAGCCATGCAAGGTTTCCAACAGCCCAATGAAAGTTATGACACTGTTTAACTTCCATGTTTTCAGGCTACCAAATCATTAAATATTAGCAAGTGCTGGTTCACACATTTGTCAAACCATGGTTTGGTACTCTGTGAATGAACCTTGAAGGATGCTTGGGCTGATGTAGTCCCTCCATCCCTTACACACCTTGATTTGAGGCAAACTATAGTATGCCATTATCTCTAAACCAGCGGTTCTCAACCTGTGGGTCGCGACCCCTTTGGGGGTGGAACGACCCTTTCACAGGGGTCGCCTAAGACCATCGGAAAACACGTATTTCCGATTTTATTTTTAAGTCTGGCAAAGTTCTAATGATGCAGCGCAAGTGGGGTCGGCTGTTGTTGGTGTATGGGCACCAGTTGCTTAGAAACACCAGGCCCTGCTCAGGCATTCCCTCCCCAGCAGCGGGACTTGGGCGATGAGGTAATAGCAAGAGAAGAGGGGAGGGCCTGCAATTGAGGAACCGAGCCTCTGGCCCGCCCAGCCGGCAAAGGAGGCGCTGGCAGCAAGAAGAGCAACCGGTGGCGGCATCTACCGCGTTAGCCTCTTTCTGGACCGAGTCCAGGCCGAGCGGAAGGAAGAGAAGGGCCGGGGGCGGCGGCATCAGATCTTCTGCCAAGCGCGCGTGCCTATGGGAAATGCCACGAGGCCCTCGAGTGAAGGACGAGGCGCTTGAAGAGCGCGGCTTTTCCCGCGAGCCTCAGGGGTGTGGGGTCGCGGCACGTAGTGCCCGCGAGCGACAGCGCCATCCCGCGCTGGCTGAGAACAGGAGCTGCTCTCCGCACAAGCCGGGCTTTCTCTTCTCGCCCCACGTGCGGAGCCGGCTGCTGGCTGCATGCATGCAGCCCGAGCAGGGCTTCTTGCAGGCGGGGAGGTGCCTTTCCAGCGCCCGGCTGCCGGATCCGCTTTCTCCCTGGGCGCCTCTGGAGAGCGGGTGGAGTCCGGAGCCACTTCAGAAGTATGAAGTAGCAACAAAAATAATTTTGCCACTATGAAGTAGCAACGAAAATAATTTTATGGTTGGGGGTCAGCACAACATGAGGAACTGTATTAAAGGGTCGCGGCATTAGGAAGGTTGAGAACCATTGCTCTAAACTGACAAACTGTGGCTGCTATTGCAAACCAGGACTGAATCCTGGTTTCTGATGCTGGTTTGGAGGGCAAATACAAGCTACACATTGTTGGTTCAGACTAAGCCAGGGTAACCAAGTTTGCTTCATACTAGGTGTGACAAAACCTTATGTTCTAATAAAGCACAACAAACCTCCCTAGTTATCTGCTAAATTGGCACCATGGTGGGAAGCCTGAATAGGCCAGATTTTATCTTTTGTTCTCCAATATATATCTGCAGGCTAAACTCTTTTTTTTAAGTAGTCCTCCTGGTTCAAACTTACCTGCTCTTTTGAGATCCAAGTTTAGGGTTTTCTGATTTGCTGGCTAGACGCATAACATCAGAAATTGAGGGCACAGCACTATTGAACAAAACAATATTCACAACAGGCTGGCTTTCACTGATCTCAGATTCCCATAAATATGGGGCTTTGCTCTCTGGGTCTTCCTAACAACATCTAACAAGATGTTTAGAACCTCTTCTCTCTAAGGAATCATAGAATAGTAGGGTTGGAGACCTTCGAGTCCAACTCCTGCTTATGCTCTGAAACCTAAGATTCTACTAAAGTAGGTAACATGTAACTAGCTATGTTAGACTGGGTTTTTTATTTTGAATTCTATGTGTGAGATTGTTGCCTTCCCTTGTTCTTCCCTCTTTCCTTTCCTCCCAAAGTCCTTTTTATATTTGGCTGTGTTTTAAAAGGGAATTTCTCACTAAAACCTTCTCTACATGCAGCCCTGCACGACTGCAGGTCTTGCATTCCAAGCATTTTCACAAGGTTTTTGTTAAGTTGTGTTTCTGGGCTTTGAGCAAAAAAATCCAAAGTGCCTTTCTTTTTATTTTTTTCTGGAGCTGAACTGAAGGGCCTTGAACTCCTCAAGCAGCTGGACAGACTAGGGTGTGTCAGGAGGTTCAACCTGACTGGTGCCAACCGATCAGTAATTCTTTTGGGGGGAACCTTTATACCAAAGGGATCCACCACTAGGGAATCCCCATCCCCCCACCAGATCTGTAACACCAGGAAATAAATAGAAGTGCAGTATGCAGTCCCAAGGATACTTTAAGGGCTCCTTCACACAGGGCTTTTATCCTGCGATTGAGATTGCTCCTTCACGGAAATTTACATGGCGCAGTGGTGACCCTCCTGCACTAAATGCCCTTTGTTCCATTTTTAAATAGATCAGTTTCCTCCATCAAAAGAGTTAAAGCAGCAAGAAGAGGCATGAGATGACAGATAATGGAAGATTCAGATGAGGGGGGTGGGGAGGGGGAAGGGAAAAAGGAAGCACATGTAAAGGGAGTCGGTGGTGATCCTGCATTTAAAACGGAAGCAGAAAGTCCCATTTTAAATGCAGGATTTTAGGCTGGTGTAGAAATGCCCAAAGGCTCATTCACATCGCATCAAACCATAGTTTGGCATTACATCTGAACCAACCTTGAATCAACTGGATCTGCAAAGAGAGACCCATTACCTCTGCACACGTTCATTTGTATGAAGACAGCTATACATGCACGTGTACACACACACCTGGGCAATACATCTGGCAGGTTCCAGCCTCTTGCACTGAAGGAGAGGGCATAATAAATTTCTGGGGAATTCCACACTTTAGCACTGAAAGGGAAGCCTTCGAGTAGAACTGCTTCTGACCAGGCCAGTACCCCTTCTACACTTTCCTCCCAGTTTACAAGCACTACTACCCCCAATGAAGAAACAGAGATGGGTTCTAGAGGTTAGTAAAACGAGTGCCCCCGCCCCCAGCCTTGGGAGGACCAAGGGTCAGCCATGCTCAAGAATAAGAACGTAAGAAGAGCCATGCTGGATCAGACCAAGGCTCCATCTAATCCAGCATTCTGTTCACACAGTGACCAACCAGCTGTTGACCAGGAAACCACAAGAAGGACACGAGTGCAAGAGCACCCTCCTGCCCGAGTTCCCCAGCAAATGGTGTACATAGGCTGCCTCTGTTACTGGAGGAAGTACAATGATGCAACATGTAGTTCTGTCGACGCAAGCAGCAGGGCCCAGGCTATCAACAGTGTGGAAGATGCCACCCAGCTGAGAGGTGCTGAGAGCCTGGGATGCAACTGTCAGTTGCCAGCTGGCCATCCTTGTTGTAACTCAAAAGCCTACCTGCACTGTGAATATTGGGTTGGTATGAATAGTTTCATTTTGCTGTCCTTGTGAATTCCATGCGATCTGCCATAATCCTAAAGAAACAACATGCCATATACAAAAATAAAAGTCTGCTAGTGGGACGTTTCAAACAATTAAGTGGTGAGGACTTGTGCCTCTTTTATACATTGCCTGCAATAGACTCGCCTCTGGCTATACTGACCCTTAATCTATGAACCAAGTAAGTTTTGCTTCACAGAGCTAACAGAGAATCTTTGTCAATTAAGAGCATATACTGCTTCTTCTTTTTTTAATCTAATTTGCTTCTTAGGCTTGGTGGGTGGGGGGAAGAAGGTTATCAAAGAACCCAGAGAAATAAACAACTTGAAGTCTTTCCAAAGCAACCTGAATAATGGGGTGGGGTGGGGTGGGGGGAGTTTGCAGCAGGGAGAGCAATAGAAGCAAAACAGCTCCGCTATCACTACACCTTTGCCCAGGCCAGACAGCACTTATCAGTCAGAAAAGCTCTTTAACGCATCACTCTCCTCCCAGCTCTCTCCAGCAGTACTGCTTCTTCAAGGGCCGAGTGAATCAATCCCCTTAGGCAGCAGATTTGGGGCACGATTAAAGAGCAGCAAATAGTCAGTCATTGAATTTATTTTATCTAAGGAGCTCAAGGTGGTACAAGTGAGGATAAAATGGGATAACCTTCATAACAACCCTATGGGGCGGGTTATGCTGAGGAAAAGCGTCTTGCCCAAAACCATCCAAGGAGTTTCATGGCTGAACAGCAACTGGCTGCACCCTCTGCTTCCCTTAACACTCATTGGTGAAACTGTGACTTGATGCAGGGCAACTACTAAGTTGGCAAATATATTCTTCTAGTAGCTATATTTTGAACTGAGTGAGAACTGAAGGACAACAAGGTATCTCTCTGTCACTCATTCCTCTTTAACCCCCTCTCTCCCAGCCTGAAATCTACTCACTACCATTAGCCTGTGTCTCGGTTTATAAAATGATACACAGGAGTGAGCAACTGAGGAGCATAAAGGGAGACTTCTCAGAGGCTGCTCACACTGGGGGAGGAAGGTTTAAAGAGCCCTTTGGCCTGTCTTAGCTTAGGGGGAAATGACTGAATATGAGGGAGTGGTCCCTGGGATCAGAGGGAGCCTTTCAAGGCCAAATCTGGTCCCTGAGTCTCCACTTACCTATACCTAACTGCATTATACACACAGCCAACAGAAGTCAGCACATCCCAGAACCCACTGCCTTTTTTGCCAGACTCTGCTCTCCAAAAGGAAGGGAGGAAAGCAGGTTAAGAAACTGATACATCAAATAGGCAGAAACAGTGGTATTGATGGTTGGTTATCATCGTTATAGCTTCATCGATGAAGGTGCTGCTGTGCAGAGTAAGATCAGCCAAAAAGAAAAGAAAAAAGACACGTCCTTCCCCCAAGGAGCTTACATCAAATCTTTTGACAGTGGGGGAGGCAGCAATGGGGCCAAGAAGGGATGGGAGTGGATACATACAGCAGGTGCAGTTACGTGTACTGAGGCTTCAGGTCAGCTGGTGGGGAGGGCTGAACCAGAGGGGAAGGTTCAGAGGCAGAGCACTTCTTGTGAATGGAGACGGGCCCAGGTTCAACCCTGGTATCTTCAGGTAGGTCTCAGAAAGACTCTTGCCGGAGACTACTGCCTGCTGTCAGTCAGTGTGTAGATCATACTGAGCAAGATGGACCAACAGTCTGATTCAGTTTAAGACGCTTCCTATGATCGGCCCTAGAGGCTATATGGAAAATGAGTTTTGAAGGGTGATTTGAAGATGGGGGGAGAGAGATGGCACCACATAAGTAGTGTGGAAAGGAATTCCAGGCATTTTGTTGCCTTTTAGTAAATTCTAGTATTTTGAAGCTAAGGATGTGGAGTTTATGTTGGATGCAGAAGGGAAAGGGAAGTCAGTGAAGGGATCTGCATCAGGTGCCAGAACAAAAAGACTAGTGAATTATTTTGGCAGCAGTGTTTTGGAAAGAGGTGACGGGACAATGGAGTGAACAAGGGAAGGCAAGAGGAAAGGATTCAGTAAAGGCCTAGTTCTCACACGATTGAATCCTCCTCTATATAAAAACATTCCCCACACATAGAAAGCTAAACTTAGAACCCCACTCTCACAACCAGTGTGCTAAATGGAAAGAATTTTTATCATAGACGAGAATTCAGCCACGTGAGCCCCACCTGTAGACTGAAGTAGTGTAGCCCACACACAGGTTTACTGCCCTGGGGAAAACTAGGCCAAGGTAGAACCAAAGTATGACCTAGTGTGGTAGCCAAGAGGATGAAAACAATCCCGACCACTACCTTTGTAAACAAGTATGTCCTTGAGCTACCTAAAAATTTGAGCTTAATGTTTTAACTTTGTGAATACGACATACAAATAAAGCCAAATCTCAGAACAAGAGCATCTGAATGTCTCCTACAAATTCTTTTCTGAGTAAGCCCATCTTTCTTGCTTACCAGACTCCTGACTTCCAAAGCAATATATAAAGGATCACTAGGACAAAAGATAAATTTAAAAAATCCAAATCCTTCTGTCTACTTTCTTTTGAGACAATGCTTCATTTCACTTCATTCTCTGTTACTTGGACACAAGAAAATATTACTCCTTATCAGTTTTCTCCACACGTAATCATGTACTTTTAGTTTCAGTGATAGGGCAAACTCCAGCTTATGAAGCTTTTACTTCTTGGCAGTCACTTTCTGGATTATTGGAGGAAGTTGATATAGCCATCATAGTCAAAATATAGCAGGGGAACAGCAAAGTGATACTCTAAAGGCAGAGATGAACTGGGTTCAACAGTAAAGTTTGGAATCCAACAGCCATAAAACTTGAAAGCAACAATTTTAGGAAATATGTCTGAGAGTGCTAGTAAACAGATTATATGTTAAATATCTCAGTGGAATACATTCTTTGCAATTCTATCTGTGAGCAGACATATTGTCTTAAAGATGATTGGCCCAATCCAAACAGATAACTGGGAGTGTCAAACTAGTTTCGATGTATGGATTCTATTGCTAGATGGAGGGTGCTGTCAGACAGATGTCTCCTAGCACTACCAGTCAAAAGACATTGTGCAGCTATTCCATCTTTCACACTTTAACTTCTATTTTTGGGGGGGTGATGGTAGTTAGAAAAAAGACAGAAGAAGTGATGGGAAAGCACAGGAGGGTTACAAATGGAAGGCAATGTTGTCTGGACCCCCAGTGAAATTCTGTGAAGGAGCAGGGCGAAGTGTCTAAAGACACCCCTATCTTTACTTTACTGCAGGCACAAAATGGTTGTGAAACTGCATCTGCGTTATGATGTGCACAAGTGGAGACCTGCAACAAAATGTTACAACAAAATATGCCAGCCCCTAAGAGTAATGCTATCCCTGCTCAGGGATCTTAGAAAACCTGGACCAGGAAACTTGTAGTACTCTTCAGAGTTCACAGAGGGACAGTAGTTTTAGGAGGGGAATAAAGAAAAAAGGATGCTTTTGTGGTTGGGCTACGAAGTGCCAAATAACTCAGGTTGGCTTGCATGTGTTTCCTTAATTCAGCTTCAGTAACACATACTTTATGGAAAACAAAGCAAGCTTGTCACAGTTTTTCTTCAATTTGCCTGAAGCAGCTTAGAAAAGTATAGTTCCTAACTGACCATCTCCTACTGCTTTCCTTCATGATTTTCACACAGGTGTCCTTCATATACAATTACAGTGAAGTGAGAACTGTTTTTCTGTGACCTGATCCCATGTGTCTGAGGGCTGCATGTGAACAAGGCAACCACATATTGTCTTTTTCTACTTTTCTGTGCCTGATGTTCTTAATTGTGTGTGTGTGTGTGTGTGTGTGTCAGACACAGGAGATACGGTATCAATTATGAAAAACGTTTTGCCCAGCCTAATACATTCTGTGGTTTTGTTTTACACAATGGTTGCCCAGACAATTGGATGCTGTTTCCCTGGCCATCTTCATAGTGATATCAGCACTGCAGAAAGAGTTTGTTCTTTACCTCTTTTCTCCCCAGCTCTAATCCCTACTTTCAGGATACTTAGTATAACCGATCAGGGGTTTGAGCAGATCATTCCCCTATCCTCCCAACCCGATTCAATTTATATTTTTCCCCATCAATGGAGACCTTCAACATTCCAGGAAGCTCACAGGTCCTTGTCCAGGTGTTTGGGTTCTTTTTATTTTTAATTTACAAACACATACACATCTGTGTACTTAGCAAGTCCTCAAGTAAGAAGAAACAATACTTTTTCAAGTATTGTTTCCCTTCTAAACTGATATATAGTCAATGATCTGATTTTACTATTAGAAGGACTGATGATTGTGGTGGGAGGCATCCAGTGTAACAGCACAATCCAGATGAGGATGAGCATTTCCTTCTGCACAGCATACAAATTTAAGTTGTGTGAGTCCCTCATCTTGCAGAAACTTCAAAGTTCTATTGCAGCATTCGCCTAAATTTAAATAGGGGGCAATATTTCCCCCCTGAATTAAATTGGAGGCACACTTCACTCTTACACCCAAAAATACTTATTTTTATAAGGTGTAAAAGTAAGAATTATCTACCCTCAGGGCCCATTACCTATGTTTCTGCATGAAACACTGTTCTGAGCATGCAGAGAAGCAATAGGAAACGTCCCCTGCTGCATCTCTGACTTGGGAGTGACTGGATGCTCCAAGCACACCTGATGCAGAGGAGAGGAAGGATTATCAGCTGATTGGAAAGAGACAAGCAGGCAACCTCCTCTGTGAGTGGGGAATTTGGACCCTTTAAAGCAGACTTCCCCAAGCTGGTGTCCTCTAGATGTTCTGGACAATAAGTCCCAGCATTCTTGACGACTGGCCATGTTGGCAAGGGCTGATTGGAGTTGAAGTCCAAAACAATTGAGGGCATCAGTTTGGGGAATGCTCCTTTAGACTGTAATCCTGTACTTTACCTAGGAATAAGCCCCACTGAATTCAATGGAACTTACTTCTGAGTAGGTTTATATAGGATTGTACCATGAATTGTTTTATTTCTCTTCTGTGGCACATCAGCAGTTCTTTTGTGAGCTCCGGCACACATTTGGAAATCGCTGGTCTAATGGTTGCCAGTGGGTGAACAGGGATTACCACTTGGTAACTTCCCATGGTGGGCACAGAGCTACTGGGTTGCACTGGTTTTGCTACAAATATCCTTCTAATTGTAAATCTCAGTCCTTCACATTTATTAATAGAAGTTTCTTCAACAAGGTGTGGGGGTTAGAATCCAGCAGGAAAACCACCTGCACAAGCTCCGCTGAAATATAGGGGGGCTGCAATTAAATCTCTGTTCAGCCATGTATTCACAGGTACAGTATGTCCTTGTTCCTCTCAGCAGCAGCTACACAGACATTTCTAGGTCTCCAACAGGATATGGACCATGCATGTGTATCTCTGATCCCATGTAACACCTTGGTCATTTGTGGAATCATACATAAGATTTCCTACCATAAGATTTGCAAGACATATTTAATGTGTGCAATCAGCTCCTTTCTCAATCTATGCTCAAATTCATGTGAAATACTAAAAGGAGAAAGAGAGATGATGCAGCAGGAAAGAATCCTAGTAACAGAAAACAAGCCAGAAACAAAGCAGTGAATGATCAATAGCTGAATCACCAGAGGGTATTTTCTTGCAAAATGTGCAAGGTACACGTCATCCACAGTTCTGGCCATTCTCAGTGGAGAAGTAATGACTAGAGATGGATAACTATCAGTTCTGCTGAAGGCAGCTATGGGAATTATCTTTACCAAACAAGCAGCACCACTCTAAAGTTATCAACTTTCTTTATACCCCGTCCAATTTGAAGCCAAAATAGTTTAAATAAAATAGTGACTTTGGTATCAGACCACGATCAACAGACTAGAGCAAGGATGGGGAACGTGTGGCTTTCCAGATGTTGTCAGATTGCAGATGATGTGCAACCCTGACCACTAACTATGCTGACTAGGGCTGATGGGAGTTGCAGACCACCAACATCTGGACAGCCCCCCATTTCCCACCCCTGGACAACAGGGTGGGATAGATATCTATGCTGTGTTCAGGAACTCTTGCCCTTTGTTGATTTTAGCTGTTTTATCTCTTGACATTGTTTTTATTGTGGATTTTAATCTTTTATATATTTAAACCACAACAGCGGCTTTCTCTTCCCACTAATAAAGGAAGCTATCATCAAGACAAGACTTTTAATCTGCTCGCTGCCATTTATCCTGTATAAACTGGCTGGCTGGCTTGATCCTAATCCATTAGGGGTGTCAGCATGAAGCAGCCCATTTCTGTGAAGGACACTATGTGATCCACAGACTCCTTACAACTCTCTGAACCTGTTTATTTAAAGCATTTTTACCCAGCTCTTCAGCCAAACATGCTGCTGGAGTAGCTTACATGCAATCAATAAAAACAGGACAGTCCTTGCCCTCAGGCTTACAATGAAAAAGCCATAACACAAAAGGAAAAAGGAATGAGAAGAGAAGAGGAAAACAAGCAAACTCCGGGTCAAATTAAACATTATATTAAAAACATATCCAACAGAGACATCTTTTTTTCTTACTCAAAAGTAAGCATGGGGGACCCAACCCGGATTGGTATCCTGAGGGTAAATGTTTTTTTTAAAACCCTCTACCCCCTGCTGCATTCCCAATCCAGATTGTGGAGGCCCAGGTCTGCCATTTGCATTGCCAAAAAAAGATGCATTAAAATGAATGGTGGGGGTATAAGACGCTAAGGTGCCAGAGCATCCTAAGTGTTGATGTCATTCTGACTCTCAGAATGCAAGGAAGAAAAGTGCAATGGTGGAAGTGCTTCATCCCTTTCTTCCGATGAGCTTCAGAGGAGAAGAAGCAACTCCTTGTCATCTTCCCTTCCATCCTCCTGTCACCCTCTCCTACACTCTGAATGGGGGTGGGGTGTACACATGACAGGCCACCAGTCAGTCTCCTCTGACCTAGAACAACCCACAACAACAGCTTTATTTCTGTAGAGAAGCCACAAAAAGTCCAACTACAATGTTTTCTTTCAATTCTATCCTTCTACAGCATCCTCTAACAACAAGAAAAAAGGAACATCAGCATACACTTATCATACAGGCAATGTCCAAATCTAATTCCTGCCTCACTTTCTTCCCCTGCAGATGGGAGTTATCTGTCTGGAAGGACCACAATTAGATCAGTGGAAGCCAGACTTGGCTGCTGTTAGGGGTGCAATCTTTTGCTGAGGATGGGGTGAGTAATTGGAAAGGTCCCGTTTCACTTGAAGCTAGATCACTTATCATCAGCAGGACAGGACAGGACATTCTTTTAAATAAATGGATTGATTTATTAACGCAGACATGGAATTCAATCCATTAACAAGATCAATAGAAGTTCTTCAGGGAAAGTAAGCAGAGATTTTGAGCATGAGACATTTATTGTGCACTAGTGATTCCTTACTTATGGTTGTTTATGGGTTCTTTAGATGATGACGTGATCCTCCAGTTTTGCTTCTGGTTTTTAAGAGCTCTTTCCTGGGGGGGGGGGGGGGATTGAGTATTATTTCTGAAAGCAAAAGGAAGGGTTTTTTCCTACTTGTGTATTTGCGCTATTCCGCTATAGCTCAGCACCATCTAGAGGTTATGTAGTGGAAAAGCAGGAAAGGAAAAGCTCTTTGTATAGAGCTCAGATCTCAGTTTTGCAATGAAATTAAAAGAACATACAGCAATTAACAGCCTCGTGTAGAAAAGCCCTTTTAAAGCAGATTATTTCCTGGTTATTGCTCCTTCTGGCCTCACACCTTGATCTGCCTCGACTCTCCCAATGGAGGGAGAGCACGTCAGTGCTGACCAAGAAGAGCCTGAACTCCTGCTCTTCCACAGCTCTGTGGCACAGCCACCAAGAAAAATGAGGCAGTGCAGCGGTTCTCACCTTTGCCACCAAACCAGGCCCAAGGAGGAGATGTTCCTGATCTGAAGAACTAGCAAAAGTTGCAACCTTGTCAGCAATGAATTTTCAATCAGATTAGCAACCTGGCATTTTCCCCCTTTCTCTGCCACAGAGCCAGCAGAGCTTAGAGCTAGCAGTCCAGCAATGAGCTAGTGTAGTCCAGCAATGAGGGATTTCCCATTTATGAAATGGGAAATCCTTTGTTTATATATCAAGGACCTGAGCTACAACCACAGTATTTTCTCAGCCTCGGTTCTCCCACCCCAGCCCTTTGCAGTCCAAAGGTAAGGATACAGGCCTACAAGGTTATGGTAAGAATTATTGAGAGAATGTGTGTTAAGGGCTTCAAGACACAATCATGGATTCTGCCCTTGAACACTTGAACTGCACTAGGAGTTGTATTCAATAGTGACTTTGTAACAGTCCAAGGGTAGGAAACCCATAGCTCTCCACATGTCCTTTGGCTCCAAGTCCCTTCATTAATTCTTTCAAAATTATCATTAGACCATCTTTAAGGGTAGAACCCTCTTAAGGCAGTGTACAAGATAAAAAAACCCACAAAAGTATACAAGTAGGCAATAAATAAATATACAATTAAACACAATAAAACCAGATTGCACCAATAAAGCCTGCAGTCCACAAATTAGGGGAAGGCCAATGAAAACAGGTGGGTCTTCAGAGCCTTTCTGAAGACCTGCAAAGAAGGGGCCTGACAAACCCCTGATGGAAAGCTGATTCCAGAGGTGCACGGCCACCACTGAAGGCCCTCTCCCTTGTACTCATCAGCCTAACCACCCTTGGTGGTTGGCAAGGAGAAGGGCCTCTTTTGATGATCTCAAAGTTTGGGCAGACTGGTACGGGAGAAAGCAGTCCTTCAAGTAACTTGGGCCCAAAGCATTTAAGGCTTTAGAGGTGAATACCAGCACTTTAAAGTGGGGTTGGAAACACACTGGCAAGCAATGCAGCTGGTGCAGTATCAGTATCATATGAACAGACCACCCTGGCAAGGTGAAGCTGATGTGAGTTGGAATCTAACATATTGATAGTCACGGGTTTCCCACTGCTCTGCTAGTGGAAAGAAATTCCACTTGTGAAAGGTGAAGCACCTGATGTTTCCAATCCCCTTCCATGCCATATCCCACTGTGATCCAGAGGGTACCCCAACCCTCAGGATCAGCTTTGGGGAGACAAAGGAATTGACAAAAAATTGGGTTCCCCAACTTGCACAAGTGGAAGTGCTTTCAGTTAGTGCAGGGGGGACGACCCATTTTAGCCAGGGTGCCAAATTTAATTTTGAAGACGCTCTTGGGGGCCACATTCCAGTGGCAGACAGAACCAAAGGCAAAGGGGACGGGGCCAAAAATACAAAACAAACAAAAACTACCAGCATTATATAGCTTAAAGCTCTTGCTGCTCGTAACTATGCCTTAAGAGAGGCATTATGACTGATGGACAGCAAAGCAGGGGAAGGACCATTGACCAGTGATCAATGAAAAGAAAATGCTTTATGTCCCCACTCCAGTCCTTGGCTTCTCCAGGTATCCTAGCTAGGAAAGATTCCTACTTGAGATCTGCCACTAGTCATAGTGGACAGTGTTGAGCTGACTCTGTATAAAGCAGCTCATATTATATCCAGGGTAGACAGACTTCACTTGCCTGTACTGCTGCTTTAGATAAGTTGGCACACACCAAGCGACATGCTGTCATGACTATGTGTAGCTGTAGGATCAAGGTTGACAACTACTGGAGTGGGCATTTATCCCAAGCCAACAGAGCATCACCTAGAACAACCCAAAGACACATTTAATATTTTTTTAAAGCATCCCAAAATAAAATCAGCCTTGTAAAGCATATATCTGATAGCAGTTGGAAGAACCAGCTCTCTGCATAGCCAAGGATACTAAACCAATTAAGATGTCACACCAGCCAGGATTCAGTAAATCAATATAGGATCATGGTATCTCTTTCGTTCTCCTGTCTTAATTACAGCTGCAAGATGAAAAGCTCCCAACCAGCCCTTGTCCACTGGCAGAGTGATCTTTTTACACCCCAAAGCACGAACTTATCACAGTATAATTTTACCTTTCATTAACTTCACATTACAGCTATTCATCAGGGGCTAGATCCTAAATTCAGTGGGAGTCCTTTGTGGACTAAAATAGAATAAACCTAACCACAAGTTTGGCTTGCTTGACCCTCCTGACATGCTTCATGCTAGAAGATAACCATGCACTTCTCAAAGCAGAGATTTGCATGGATCTTCACTTAACTTCAAGGCTGGACTGCAAATCTTGAACCAGGAACATCATGGGCTGGGTCCTAAGCTTTGGAACTACCTAGGACTGTGTATTCCTACAGCGCCAACACAAGTGCGTGAGCACACCTTTCTTCAAGCACAGTCAGAAACAGAGGTGTGCAACATCGACTCCTCCAACTGGCAAGCAGTATGAAGCCTCTGGATCGGCCAGGCCCGCTATACGAACTAGACCCTGGCCTTCTGCCTCTCCCTGGGCAAAAGGGCAGACATCTCTGCCTGCTGCACTTCTGTCTGTGGCAGCTGATTTCAGAGTTGGGGCTGGGCCATGGGCAGTCTGGGGTGAACCAGGAGCCATGACCAAAGAGCAAGTTGAGACCTAAGGACAATCAAGAGCCACAGCAACCAGGCAAGCCAGAAGACAAGACCAAAGAACAGCCAAGGATACAAGAACACACCAGAGCTCAGAAAGACCTCATTGCTCAAGCAAGGCTCAACTGGAACAGGAAAGCCCTTGTATACTCCTCCCTGTCCATGAGGCTCCAATGGCCACCCTGAGCGGGCAAAGTCAGCCTGAGAGTACTGCCATCTGCAGTTCAGTGGCTTACAAGAGCAGCTGATCATAGATCCCAACAGCTCCTGCCACTAGGAGGCCACTAGGGCTGGAGTTATTGAGGGCAGGGAGGGTGGAGCCCCACTGATGTTCATCCCTGCTGATCGAATCAAATGCCTAGCCCAGCCAGAACAAAACATGCACACACTCCCCCCCCCCACTTACTCATCTCCAGTTCCAATCTCTCCCTCTCTCTCCTGATTAGCGGATACACAAAGGAGAGCTTCTTTGCAAGAGGAGCTTTGCACATCCTCTATTTGAGTCCTAACCAAGTTGGAAATGGCACAGCAGAGAAATGTGCAGCAAGAACAGGCAGTAGACAGCAAGAGCTTTGGCTGATGGTAACCTGCCTTGATGGTTATAAATCCCCTTCCCCTCCCCAGGTAAGGTTGCATATGAGGGGATAAGAAATTAGTAGGACACCACCAGACAATCACTGTGGGCTGGCTCACACAATCAAACAGCCCACCGTGGCGTGTTCCGGCACCATGTTCCGGCGGCCATTTTGAATACGCAAGCTGCAGCCTCAGCTTCTCATGTCATCTGAACCCAGGGATGGTGGGTTATGTGAGGGCTAAACAATCCTCGCATAACCCAACAACAGACCATAGGTTATGCAAGAGTTCTTTAACTCTCGCATAACCCATGGTCCCACGTTTGGACGACATGACAAACCACAGCTTAAATATTCAAATACCACAGCTCACTGTGGCTTAAACAAGCCACAGTGAGCAGCGGCATTAGCCTCAGTGGGCAGCAGTGATCATGCAAACCAGGTCTGTGAACCTATTTGCTCCAGGCATGCTCAGTGGAGGAGGTAATCAGTGGCCATTTCCTGTCCACTCCCTAGAGAGTACTGAGCACGTTTTTCTGACAGTGATGAGTAAAGCAGCTGCACACTGACTGAGCAAAATGCTGAATGTTTCTGTCTGACTACACCCAATCCAGGAGAGAGAAAGTGTGTGTGTGTGTGTAAGTGTGTGTGTGTGTGTGTGTGTGTTTAAAAAAATGTATATGTGTATTTAATTACTGCTGCCTGTAGCAGTGCAGCAGACCCAGGCACCCCACCTCATCAGTTCAATCCAAACCTAAAAGGTAGGTACACTTGGTTCCAATTTTGACTGTTTTTCAAACTTATTTTCCTCCATTTTTCTTCTTTGGTTGCTATTTTCAAAAATGTGTTGTGATTGTTTGGGAAAGGCTTTTTTTCTTGTAAAAATCCATTGGTGGTTGGTTGCTTTGGCTGGCAACGGTTATTGTCTTTCCTTTTGAAAAATCAGCTTGTGGTTGCTTGCTGCCAATTCTGTTTTTGGTTCCCCTCACATCTCTGTGTGTGTGTGTGTGTGTGTGTTTGCTCTCCTTTGCAGGCATGACCTAGAAGTTCATGTGCCCCAGTTTCCCCTTTCTGGGGCTTGCTGGCTGCTAGGGATTAAGAATGGTTTCCGTGTTGAACTGAGAAAATTGCTATTGTTGTTGTGTTATCATTACTGTTATATCATCATTACTCCCCACCACACCCCATGCTTCGCAGCACAATATAGAAGGTCCCGTGCCCCCACTTCCCCTTCTATGGTATGGCTTGCTGGCTGTTGTGGATTAAAAAGACTGGTTCTGTGTGTCACTGTGCGGATTTATCCTCCCACCTACTCTGCTTTTCAGTCATGACTTTAGGGTTAACTGACCTTGATTTCCCCTTTGAAATGGGTTCCTGTTGTGAAGCTGAGTAATGTGACCTCAAAGCTCTGCATGGCTGTTGTGCAGATCAGACCCAAACTCTCTCTCTGGCAATCATGATCTCTGTCAAGTGACTTGCCTACTGGCCTCAGTGTGCCTGTATGTGAAATGGGTTGGTTCAACCCCTTGGCTCCACCCCACCAGCCCCAATGGGCGCCAACTGCCACTGATCCATTCCCTCTGTCTAGATCTTGGGATGGCCTAGGCCTGCCCTTAACACTGTCATCTTTATTTCTATGGAGTGCCACAGATACCTGCCCACACACGCTTCACGTTCCAGTGTTTCTCCCTAGTGAGCATACTTTAACTCTCCAAAGGACAACTCAGTGTTACTTCTTAATTAACCACCTGATGATTTGAGCTAAGGGAAGAACTTGAAATCCCATTTAGAGGAAACCTTCTGCCTAATCAGTGAACAGAAAAGTTCCACACTACACCCCAGAGGCTAAAAGCTAAAAAATAGAAGCCATTGCTGATATTTGCAAGAGGAGGCGCAGTCCACACAGCACATCCTATGACCAGTTGGTCTTTGTACTCCACTTCCTAATGTGTTCTTACAAAATTCAAGCCAGCGGGGTGCAGTGGTTAGAGTGTTGGACTAGGACTTTGGGCCAGTCACTGACTGCCTAACCTACCTCACAAGATTGTTGTGAGGATAAAATGGAGAGGAGGACCATGTAAGCCACTTTGGGTTATTTGCACAGGATTGTGCTTTTAAGGAAGGAATTTAAGGTGGGAGTGAGTATTGGCTATGGGCCTCACATATACTAAGCAGTCATTGCCACTGAACTAATCCACCTAGGGCTGCCGATCAGCCAGTATATTACCAACCCAAACATTAAAAACATGCTATGCAAGGTAAGAATTATTACATCCTAGGAAGCTAAAGACCATAAAAGCTACTTGCCCACAGCCACCTATGTTAGAAATATTTGGCACACTAACAGCCAGAATGAAAAGGTGAACCAACTCTCTTCCAACAAATGGCAAAGGTTTTTGATGGTTGGTCACTTGGAGGAGATTCTTACTTGCCACAGGTGCCCAGGCAAGTGGCTATTCACAGGTCTGATCACTGATATCCGAAAAAACAGTGAACTCCAAGATCTGCCAGGCCCACCCTGACCCAGCGGATTCCCTGTTGGCTCTATCCCAGTGCCCCAGATCTTTCCAGGCTCTGCCCTGATCCTCTGATCTGGCCCTACCCCACCCAAGCTCTGTTTCCTGGGCCTAGAATCAAAAGTTGGCAGCCCTAAGCCCATCTGAAGAATATTGTTCTATCCAAGCAACTGTTTGTTTCCACTCTCCTCATATCTAGAATAATGCAGGGTCCAGATCAAGTCCTCCAATATGATCATAATGGAAACTGTGCAATTCTTTTCCAGGACGAAAAACATTTTCTTGCACAGGGCACTTCCTGGTGGATTGCGCCCCCTATTTCTACAAAGGCTGGGGTGGGTGGGGTTCAGCTATGGGTCTCTTCTGCACTGAGCAGACATGCGTGCCTGCCACTGACCGAACCCACCAGACGTATAAAAACAAGGGTGGAGAAACGACAGTTATTTGATGGATATAATGTATATAGCTGTCAAATTTATGCAAATATAAGCAACGGGAATTTTTCATGATGAAGATGATGTTTCGCCTCGCCCCGCCCCGCTCCTCAGATCGAGAATGATATGGGGTCGGGATCCGCCTCTCGCATATTCTCCGGAACATACAGGGATATTTGCAAGACTTTTGCAGATTTAAAACAACAAAGCGACGACATTCAGGCTTATAATCGAGATGCAAAAGCGATACTGTCCGATCTTGACTGCCGCTTGCAGGAAGCCTAGCACCTGATTCTTTCTGCGATGCTGCTCACAAGAGCAGGTGCATCATTTTAGTCCCTCCTTGTAGCCTACCTTTGTGATGGTCATGCAGCCTGGATTTTTGGTGCAGCGTCAAGGGCAGGGGAAGCCGCCCAGGTCTCGGTCGTTTCTCTCCGCAGCAAAGATTTCAGATCCCGACTGCAACACACTACTTCCTCCTCCTCCGCTTTTCTTCCCGTATTGGAGACTGCCTAGGTAGCCTATCCCCTTACAGGTGCTGCTGCGCGATCATGGAATCACGTTCATTCATTAATCATGACTAGCTTTGCAAGCAAAAATTGTAAGAAGCTTAAATAAATAAATAAATAAATAAATCCCAGATCCAGGGAAGAACAGCTTCTATGCTTGTCACTCGCTCCGTGTAAAATAAAAATCAAAAGTGCACCATAACGTTAAAAATCCGCCTGCTTGCAGCAAGCACGCTCCCAAAGCAAGGCGCACGCTCGCTTGCAAAGTCACTGCAGAGTACACACGCGAGCTTGGAGCTGGAGGGAGGGAGGTGGGTGGGTGGAGCCATAAGAAGAAAAGGACGAAAGGCCAAAGATTCCTCTCTCCTTTCCTTTGTGTGCCGCCCTTGGAGTCCTGCAAGCCCGATCAGGCACTCCTGCCTGGGAAGACGATTGCATTGTTGATGAGGGATGGGCGGAGGCCTGTGGAGAGAAATACAGACCCTGCAGGCTCCCATGGAAAATCAGGGTGTTGTGTAATGTATCAAGAAGACCAGGGCTGTGGGGATTCTGCGCTACATGAAATTAGATAAAATTCTGCAGAAACTCTGAATTCTGCAACCTGTATGAATTGTGCAAGGGAAACACAAGTGCGGTATTTTGTATCGTGTTTTCTGGGGTTGTTTTTTGTTTTATTTTAAATGCTTCACATGACTTATTTCGCCTTTAAAAAAACATATTCAGCGTAAATTCATCAAGTTTTGCTACTTATGGGTAGGGCTAGCGAGCAACCACTGAAGCCTCAACCCCTAAATCTTACCCAGTCATGAGCCTTCTGGATTCTGTTTTTTCAGGGCATTGCACAACCATAAGAGCTAGAAACGTGCTTTAAAATGAAATTAAGATTCTTCACACCTTGAATATGGTAGCCAAAGCCATGTTACTTCCCACTTCACCTCAGGAAGTACCAGAAACAGTCCAAAGGGGACTGATTTGGTTCAGGACTCCCAAGGGTGGCACACAAAGGAAGGGAGGCAGAATTTGATGTACATCCCTATTTATGATTCTTTAATTTGCTGCCAGTGCATGCAGCTCCAATATTCACATTTTCAGGTAAAATTTTGAATTTCTAGGCCCACAAAATCAGGTATTTAGCTGTGACTAGTATACCTCATCACCACTTACACTTTACAGTGTATATGGATGACCATTTTATCTCACATTTTACCTCACATCCAGAACCTCATTACTGCTTGGCAGTAAGCTGAGAAACACTACTTGAGAGACCTTACCCTGACGTAGTTTGGTTATGTAATGTATGTGCTCTCTACGAGGGCCCTAAATGCTTGGAAAGTAACCCACAATTTAAACACATGCAAAACCAAAACAAAACTGCAGGTGTTTATTTGACTAAATATATGACCTTGACTACTATATTTGAGCAATAACTATTTAGGGCGCAATCCTATGGCCACTAGTCAGCGGCTAGACAGCCACAGGATAGGTTGGTTCCCTGAGAACTGACCTCCACCCCCTCCCGCGCTGCCTCATAGGCAGTGCGGAACGGCCCTCCACTCCACACTCGGAAGAGGAGCGTGGAGTGGTGAAACCGGGGGAAGGTAGAAGTGCTTGTCCAATGCTTCCAATGTGTCGGCCGGCGTCCGCCCCCGCCCCCCCCGCTTTGCCTTCCCACGGCTAGACAGCCGAAATCAGCTGTCTAGCCATGAATGCAGGGTGGCTGAAGCGCAGAGGGGACAATCCCCTCCATGCTTCTCCTGCCCTGCATTGGATAGGCAGTCGCCTCCAAGTTTGGAGGCGGCCGCCTATCCCGATAGGATTGCGCCCTCTGGGTATCTGTATTAAACTCACCTGAGAGGTCCTCCACCAAACTTCCGAGGTGTTCATTATCACTTTACCACTATAATAAAAAATACCCATGTTATCAGAATCTCACATAGCAACTCACAGAATATCACATAGCAATGTGAAGGTATATTTTAAGCCAAAATATACACAAGCCTTTTCTCATGCACAGAGTCCCTTCAAATTAGTCACAATTAAACCAGGAAGCAGCTTATAAGCCATGGTTTTCCCTTTCATCATAAAAGGGAAGCTATGGCTAACAGCTTCAGGACAAACCAGGATATTAAACTATAGTGTGAACTTGGTAAACTATAGTTTCCCAGTTCAAACAAAGTGGGAAACTATGGTTAATTTGAGGCTTCCTGATTTAATTGTGGCTTGAGGCAAAGGAAAAGTGAAAGGCTGTATACACAGACAAAAGGCTTGTGCACAACTCAGTTTAATAAGTCCGGATATGATCATCTGCACACAGCCAGTGGTTTTCAGTGTGAATCAAAATAAAGCGATGTGCAACCATATGTAACCCAGTCTTTTAAGTTCTCCAGTATCATTTCAAGGTAATTTTGCATTAACAAATCCCCAGAGTCAAGAAACTGGAATAGACCGATTACTGGTTGGTCACTGTAAAGACAGGCTGAGGGTACAGCACCTGTCTAAATAGTCCAGTTTCTCTGGTCCCCAGGACTTAGAATCTCCATTCCATGGTTTCCCTCCTGTCACACATAAAACATCACTCCTATACACAGGATGGAGTGCCTTCCCCACTAGTGAATCCTCTCCAAAGCTGGAAAGGTCTCCCATTCACGTCCCTTGCCCTACTTAGCTGAGTTGTTGGCAAGTGGCAGTCTCCCTCTGTGTAACTGAGGGGAATCAAGGGGAACATGGGAGAGCTAGTTTGGCCTGACTAGAGGATTCTCCCCCATATCACACACACACACACACACACACACCCAATCCCAGGGATAAAATTAAGCCCTTTTTGCCTTTAATTTTGTAATCTACACCAGAGTCAGCATCAAGGTAGACAAGGTTGGGCATCTGCCAAGGGCCCACACCCCAGCAGGGGCCCACTGACAAGAGCCCCCTGGAGTTGCTCCTCCTCTCCACCAGTGCAACCTGCTTATTTTCCTGCCTCTTGCTCTGCCCCAGACAACAGTGGTGGTGAGAAGGAGGAGCGGTGGATGCCACGGCTACTCGCTCACTGGCTGTCTGCCTGTCCAGCAAGCAAGTGGTAGAAAGAGGTTGAGAAGCAACAGCAGCTGGTGCCACTGGGGTGAGGAGGCAGACTCAGTGAGGGAGGGGGGCCCACTGAGAGTGTCTTGCCCCAGGGCCCTCAAACACCTGGAGCCAGCACTGATCCACACTATTCCTAAACTGAATCATCCGTGACCCATGTATTCAAATGTAAATTTGAAACTTCTCCTTAGGAACTATTTAGTGAAAGTTATTCAGAGAGTAAAACATTTTAATTTTTATATGCTATCTGGGTTTTTTTTTATCTTGATTTGTCCAGTTGTTCATTATGCTTAATAAACCTTACAGTTTGGAATCTGAGGCTTGACTGTATGTTTGGACATCTCGAGGATAATCTCCTCCCAGCCACCCCCAAAACATACCAGATCATTTATCCATGTTACTGCCTTGAGTGGATGGGAGAAAAGAAGGGAGAATGGGTTGGGCTCTTCCTTGCAGCGAATGGGGAGAGTTTGTTCAGAGTTATACTCCTGTCTTGGGATTCTCTCACTTCTATGAAAATAGAAAGTGGTGGTGGTGGTGGCAGCATCAAGAAAATAAGGGGGAAAACACATTCCTGCTTGACTCATACCGCAGGGTACGTGGATAGCTTTCTTCACAATCACATCTTATATTCCTATGTAGTTTTCAGCATTAATTAAAATATTCCACAAGCCACATACATGATGAGTTTATTAATAGTTAAACTGCTTTCCAAGGGACTAGCCCAGATTAAGCACTTTGAGGATTGTCACCTAGGTTTCCAGGCCAACTAAGTGTTTTGTTTTGTTTTATTATTAAATGTAATGTGCATAACACAGAAAATAAACACTTTAAAAAACAAGATATACATCAAATATTAATATGAAATATTAAATTCTCCCACCAGAATCAAATTCTCTGTGTTACTTTCTTGAAGAAAATATTCTGCATGAATATAGCCAAGTACTAATGTCCACATTTTTTGAAAACTCTGTAAATAGCTGGATATTGCTATATGTACTTTGTTTGCAGTTAGTATCATATTGATAACCTCCCACACCTTACCTACTTTAGAGGGTTCTTTTAGTGTCTTGTATAGACTATCCTTGCAGCAATTATCAGACTCAATACAGTGTCATACGACCCTGTATGTACAGAGTCCTTTTCATAGTTTAGGTGACAAATACTTGAGTTGTAACATATCCTTGTATGCATAATTTGATTTCATCGGTTGTTCCAATTACCATGCTCCAAAATACCTTGCTTTAGGGCAAATTAAGAAAATCTGCTTCTGGTATATTACAAATGCAGTTTACCAATTTCCATCTTAAAGTCATGCATATTTGGGGAGACAATGGGGACAATACCATAGATTTACTATTTTTATTGTAAGAATTGGCTTTTTGATTCAGATAAAATTAAACTAATCTACCCTCATGTTCAACTGCTTCTAGCTCTTGTTGCCACTCTGCACACTTCCTCACCTCAGTGTTCCCCACCCCTTCTGTACTTCCTCAGGCCTCAGTGTGTCATAGAAAGTTACTCCTGTCCCTTGGACCCATGTGAGGTTTTATTCACTTACATCTTCCCCTTTCCTCACAGAATCGGGACTGCAATTGTTCTGAGAGCTTTGTGCCCTGAGCACCTGGAATGCTAGTGAAAGTTCTAGGTAAGTAACCAATCAGTGTCAGAGGCTTCACCGCCACAAACCCAACAGCTCCTCTTGGGGTGGGGGTGAGGTGTCCTCCAGTATACTGGGTACTCAAATGGCAGGAAGGAGAGGGATATAGGCCTTTATAAGTAGAGAGATCCCTGAGGTTTGCAGAAAAAACACACCCACAAAAACAACCAACAGGTCCACCAAGGCGTGCATTTGCCTCTGTCATCGGGGAAAAGCCCTGACAGCAGAAGGCATCATGGAGGCATCAACCACAAAAAAATCCATAATTTGTTATGCACATCATAGGAAAGAGGATCTCCAGATTCTGTCTTGAGGTTTGCAAATTACTTTTTTTTAAAGGAGCACCCTGTAAGACTCACAGGATGGTTTATATTAGATGAGAGATCTCCAGTACAAGAACTCATACTGAAGTTCCTAATATGGCAATCGTCAGAAAGTTCCATTTAATTTAATAGGATTTACTTCAAAGTAGACATGCATACGATTCCACTTGCCGATGTATTTGTCACTCTAAACTTATCAGTAGCAAAGTCCAAGCAATATCACAAACCTATCAAAGGCAGGGCTTATATAGGATAAACTGTCCAGGTTAGAGTAGCCCATGTGATGCAGCCCCATCACAACTTCATGTGTTAAAGTTCTGGGTTCTGAAATGATAGAATCAGAGTAAATTGTCTTGCTGGATTTTTCAGTGGCTTCCTCTTTTTTCTTTAAAGCTTAAATACTTGTTGGTGTCTAGTAGCGATACTTTAGTGTAGTAGGATGATCAGGGAAGTCCACTGGTCAAGTCTCATATCATCAGCAAACTCACTAGATGGCCTTTGACAAGCCACTGTCTCTCAGCTTCAGTACCCCGGCCCTGTAATATGGAAATAATAATGCAGGCCTACCTTTTACGGTTGTTGTAAGGATTATTGAGATAATCAATGTGAAGTGTTCTGGCCCTGAGGTCCCCATTTTGCCCATGAACACCTCTCTCAGTGCTTGCCAGGCTCCTTGCTCCTCTCGGTTTTTTTTTATTTTTTGTGTTGTGTTTGTATACACATGTGTGTTTCTTTAGGCTATTTGTTTTTGTGTGTGTGTGGGTGGGTGTTTTGTCTGGGGTTGTGTGGGTGTTTTGCCTGTGTGTGGTTCTCTGAGCTTCACCAATTTGCGGTCTATGAAACAGGCATTTTGTTGTGCTTTGTGGGGACAAATATATCATTTTTGTGGGTGTTTGAGGAGAAAACTGGGGGCTCAAAAGAGTGTTTTTATGTTTTTGAAGTCAGGACGAATTTCTGCAAGTTCTTGGGTAAGTTACTTTAAGCCTGATCAATTTGCCTTCTGGGAAATGGGTGTTTTGTGCCTGGCCATGGCTACCATGGCATCCATTTTGCAAGAATGCCCCCAACACTCTATCAAAATCCCAAATGTGCCCACCAGTCCCAAAAGGCTAGGGACCCCTGATGTCTGACCACTCAGTAAAAGCACTACAAAAATACTAAGTATTATTACTAAATGGTTGAAATCACCTATTACATAATTAAAACAAATAATTCCCAGGGCTTTAAACTTTTTAAAATATTGGGATCTTTAATTCATCTAATTCTTCTGGGGATACCTGACTCAAAACATCTGTACCTTTTGGGGTTGTAAAATCAGCTCATAATCTGGATAAAGTAAACACCTTATTAGCACTGCCCTTGGTGTGAAGTTTGGACTAGGAGCATGTCCTCTTTGTGTGCAATTATTACCAAGTGACAAAGTTCAGCAAGAAGAAGGGTGAATTATTAACTCTGTGTATTCTAACAGCGAGAAACATTCAACTCTAGAGTTTTATAATTTTGTAGGCTTGCTATCACTGACTGGGAGTGATGATTTATTCCACCCTGCAAAAGTCAACAAAGTATGAAGAGAAAAGCCAAGAAACTCTAAGCTGTTACAAGGGCAGCCTGTTCCTATTCCCTGCTGTAGCTGTTGCCAGGCCCTCTCAGAGGTCGAGAAAGGCCCAGGCCACTTCCATTTTTTTATGCTCCTAGTATATTAAAAAATGAAGGAATGCCAACACAGGGCTACAAAAATTGTGGTATATTTTAAATGTTTACATCTAACAAATTAACGCTTTTAACACAAAAAATACAACGCAACAATCTGTAATAAATGTTCCTTTTTTATTTAATAAATGCTTTTCTAACTTTTTTTTCTGTGCAAATTCTCCAATTATTCTGGAAAAGTTTAGTTTTCTTGCAATGTCACAGTTTATGTTAAGCATAGCAAGGCCATTCAAACAATCTTGTCCCATAGCTGAACGGTAGTAATTCTTGACCTGCTTCAGCACACTGAAAGATCGTTCGCCTGAAGCTACTTACGCAGGTAGACTGAGAAAAATCCTCAATGCAACAGTGACATTAGGAAACACACCAGCAAGTCCAAGTTGGAATATTTCTTGAAGCAATTCCTTTGGCTTAAAAACCAGTTTAAAGTTCACAAAATGTATTGACTTGAGGAAAATGCCTGCATCACACAGATCTGTTGATATTTCTTTGGTGTATTTGCTTTGGAATTGTTTTGCTGATGTATATAGATCTTCAGTACTCAGGCTATTAAATTGCCGGAGAAACCCAAACAGGTTACAAATTACATTAAGGGTGCCATCTTATGCATGTTTAGACAGAGAAAAGTCCTACAACTCCCAGCATTCCCCAGCCAGCCTGAGAACTGTAGAACTTTTTTTCTGTCTAAACATGCATAGGATTGTGCCCTCAGTGATTCAAACTGCCTTCTAAGACCTGATATAATGGAGTCAATGATAACAAAGAAGACATTGATTCTATAATGTTGTTCAATATCACAAATCTTGCTACTGTAAATGAAATGCCAATGAAATGCCATGAAATGAACCAGTGTGGTGTAGTGGATAGAGTGTTGGACTGGGAGTTGGGAGATCCGGGTTCTAGTCCCCACTCGGCCATGGAAGCTCACTGGGTGACTTTGGGCCAGTCACAGACTGTCAGCCCAACCTACCTCACAGGGTTGTTGTTGTGGGGATAAAATGGAGAGGAGGAGGATTGTGTACACCGCCTTGGGTTTCTTAGGAAAAAAGGCAGGGTATAAATGTAATTAATTAATTAATTAATTAATGCATGCCAATATTCTGACTCTGAGCTACTAATTTCACCTCACTCAAGATCTCATCCCATTGCTCACAAACCTGCTGAATGCCAGCAATGAGGCTTTCAATGTTACCCTTCTCAACATCAAGTGTAGCATTATATGCTTCAATCAACAGATTAGTCTGATGGATCATTGTAAGTAACTTAACCCACAAAGATGACATTAGAACAAATTCAAGTTTTGACATGTATTTCTGGATAGAATTAAATTCAGTTCAAGCCTGTGCAGTGAGATTGAGAGATTCGAGTTTACTTAAGGCTTTTCTTACTTGATCCAAATTATGTGCAACTGGTTGCACACCATCAATCTGTGCGGACCACCTAGTTTTGGACATCCCATACAGTGAAACGAGAAGATGTTGCTTCAGTATGTCCCACATTTGTGGACTGCTATTGAATAAGTTGTACATTTGCTGTATAATTCCAAAGTAAGTGATTGCCTCTTTGTACGATTCAGCAAAGTCATCACCTACAAGGTTTAATGTGTGGTTCCCACAGCTGGAGGAAATGCACTTTGAGTTATCCTCAAGGAGAATAGATTGTATGCCGTTATATTTGCCAGCCATGTTAGATCCATTATCATAGGCTTGACCAACACAGAGCTCAAAATCTAACCCAAACTCCTCTAGAATTATTAAAACTTGAGCAGCAATTTCCCTTCCAGGTTTTTTTGTGTGAAATTATTGAAACACAGAAACCGTTCTTCGACTGAAAATGTTGAGCTGTTGTTGATAATCGTTACATATCGAATTACAAAAGTAGTTTGTTCCTTGCTAGAACAATCTGGCGTGGCCAGATTGAAAAATATTTGACAATTCGGATCTCACCAAGAATAGATTTTTGTACGAATGAGCCACAAAGTTCAATGAATTAATTCTGTATGCGTGTGGAGAGATAATATACTTGCATGTGCTTTTGATTCTCTTGTGACTCTTGAACCTTTTTAATATGTTCAAATAGAAGTGGTCATATTTGCTTAGAAGTTCAGTTATGCTTAGAAAGTTTCCATTGCTGTGATCACCTGTGCGTTGACTAGAACCAAAGAAAGCCAGTCCACACTCAGAAAGAAAAAGAAAAGCACACTCAGGATGCGCTCAAGAATTTTCTTCAACAAATTGACCTCTGTAGTGAGTTCAGCCAAAAGTAAATCCTCTAGTGACTTACCAGCAGTGTGGCCCGCTAATGGGACACAAGTTAAAATTGTATTTTTAAAAATTAAATAATATATTAAGAACATGAAAAATAAAAAACATAACAATAAAGACTCCTGGGAAAAGTCCCCTAACAACTGGGGCACAATAGGCTATTATAAGAAACGTAATTAATACAATAAAAAAGAGAGAAAAAAAGACCATTAAAAAAAAGTATACTGTATAATCTTTGTTTAGTTTTTATAATGTCCAAATGCCCAGAGCAGAAGCAGGCATATATTGTTGTAAATCCAGTTGTGAAGTATGCTGAATGAAACTCCACCATATAGCATATAATGCAAACGGTTCTGTCTTTCCTTGAATCAAAAGTAAGTCATATGTTATTTTTTTCTGATATTGCCATCAACCATATATTTCAATACCTTGCAGGTAAGTTCAGGTTATCCAGTTTTTTCCACTGCTGTGTGATTGTCTAGCGAGTGGCAGTTAACAAGGATAGCAAATCTTTACATTTAATACTTCCATTAGATCCTTTATACAACGATAATAAAAAAAAATATTCTGGTTTCTATACAATCGTTTCTCTGGTAATAGTAATTATTTCTTTAGGTACCAGCGTCCAGAATTCTTGTGTTTGTGGGCATTCCCACCATAAATGAAAGTATGTGCCTTTTAAAATTATATGATGAATGTCTTCTTCTTTCAATGCTGTCAGTTTATCTCTGTGTCTGTATGTATAACCTCATTTGGAGATAATGTCGAGTCTGGCCATACAGAAACAGCCCAAGATGTCTCTTGGAGAAACAATGTTTTTGGAGGCACTGGTGAGTGCCGTAGTGTGCATGTCAAAGGATCCTGTCCTTGCAAAGTCTCAGCTCCCAGATCACACACAGCTATATTAGCTGAGTTTAGATTGTAAGCCTGAGGACAGGGCCTGGGGTGTCTGGGCACACTCTGAGGCACTGCAAAGGATCCTGGGTTGCCGCTCTCAGAGCTCATGCAACATGTTTTAGACCATCTTTGAAGCCAAGTAGATACACAGCTGGACAACTCTGGCCCAGTTCCTTCTAAATACAAGGGCAGAATTAAACCTGCCTAAATCCTTCAATCTCATTATGTGGCAGGGTCCTTTAAAGCACAGTTGAGGGGCTTGGATAGGCCCTGACAACCAGAGAATAAAAACAAAGCATGGAGAAAAGATCATCTTTGACAAAGCAGGTTACAAAATACTTGGCATGATTTCCAGCAGTTCACTGGTGTATGTGTATGTGTAGCATTCTTGCTTTAGCACCAACAAACTTTCATAAAGTTAAGGTCCAGTGTAAGATACCTAACACTACACCCCATGGGTAAAAGTAAGAACCTTAATAATCCAGACCACTGCTTCTAAAATTTTCTACCTGCCGGGAATAGTATCATAAATATCTGAGGATCCTCTGAACATTTGCCACGCAACCCTGGTGTGCTACAAAGGATTCTGAGAGATATCCCAGGTTGTTAATACTCTGCACCAAACAATCCAAATTCTCACTAAGAAAAACTGGATTCTGTATATGAGTCAGCTTCAAATTCAGTGAGGTAGATTTAATTGCACACAGGGGTCCTTCCCATAGGTCTTGAGTGATGTGTAATCCCAGTTCTGAATTTGGAAACAGGAGAATTTATGAGATGCATTATACCAAGGGTGTGTTCCACGCTATCAGCTTCACTTTGTTTGCAACTTTGTTGCGATGTTTCCCCAATCGCATCTTCTCCTTTTCCTGCTTCAACAGCCCTTAAAGACCCAGCTTATCATCACTGTAGCCTGGGACGCTGTGCTGTTTCCACTGAGCTCTAATTGAATTATTTTCTTGATGGCTGGTTGGAGGCTGGGTGGAGTCTGAGCTGGGTCTGATTACCGCATCAGTGTTCCCACCACCTCGGCCGTGTTTCCAGGACAACAGAAGGAGAAGCTAATGGAGGAGTATTGGATTTTTAAAAAGGAATCAGCTTTTCTGTGAAGAGAGGCTTCCCCCCCTCCTCCCCTTTCTCCTTTCCCCTGAAAGTCCAGATGAATCTGCATTTCAGGAGCAAGCCTCATTGAGCACAATTGGAGTTACTTTCAAGTAGACACACATATGCTTGTGCTGGGAAAGGGTGGGGGAGAACACAAAGAGGGAAACCAGCCCCCATTTTAACCCGGAGGACCTCATTGACCACAATGGGAGTTACTTCTGATGAGACGGTAATGGGTTTGTTGTGGGAAAGAGAGCAGTAAACACAAAGACAGAAACCAGCCCCCATTGTAACCCACAGGATATCTATAATGAAGCTGTGAAGGACTTTCTTCCTCAGGCAATTCATTGGAGCCTTGTAATCCCACTTAAGGAATTGGGCTTTAATGTGTTCCATTTCAATTGAGGGGGAATCTCTGTAAGTACTGGAGCCAAAGGCTGAGGTGAGACAGTATAGCAGGCCTGTGGGCAAAAAAAACACCTGACCTTCCAGGGTTCCCCTGATAGCAATGTCCTCGTTCCCTGGGCCCCATCCCCTTACCCCTGACTGCCAGTCGTTTAGTGATTTCCCAGCTTATGCACTTTCCCTCCCCGCGCCCCCACCCATTCTAAAAGGTTGTCTTAGTTACTGGCAGTGAGCGTTACGTTTAAAAAAATGCTTGTATTTTGGCCCCTTTAGCCCTGCCCACCACTGGAATGCCCCCACCCCCAGCTTTTCCAAAATTGAGTTCAGCCCCCAGGCTGAAAGAAGGTCAATGCCCCTGCAGTATCCTAAGTATGACTCTTTTTTTTGCCTTGCTTTACCAATCATGGAACAAAACAAACTTTAAAGAATTAATTTATGCGATCAGAGCCAAGAGCCACCAAATCCCATCTGACTAAATATTTGCACCTGTTTTATGATAATCCATCTGGAATATCTGGGTTTGAGGACCAAAGATGAGTTGAAGCTTTAAAACATTGTGTGTTTGTTTTTAAATTGTGACATACTTTACATACCCTAAGACAGAACACCCAAGGACCAGATTTGCTGTGAATTCGCTTTTTTTTTACTTTTTCTTGGCTAGATATGATTATGCTAGTGGTGGTAGATGTTTGGGAAAGGCTGGAGGAATAGGGACTTGTGTTCTTACCTGTGTGATCTGTCCTAGGCTGGACAATTGATCAACCAACTGCTGCAGTACTTCAAAGAAAATCATAATAAATGTTTCACTAGGTATGAGTCATATGGTACTCATAACTGCTCACCTCTTTCTGAGCTATCAACTAGAGTGAAGCAGAAGTTGGTAATAGTGGTTGTGGTTTGAAGAAACATCCATGAGCCTTGCTTTTAGAGCAGGAGTGGGGAATCTTTTTTTTGCTGAGGACTGCATGCTGGGGGGGAGGGCAAATGCCATCCCACCCCCAGTTTCTCTCTCTGTCTCTGTCTCTCTCATTCCTCACCCCCATCCATTCCGCACATGATCCCCACCCATTCTCCTTCTCCCTCCTGGCTCAGGGACCCCCATCTCTTTTTCTCCCCTGCCCCTCACACACAGTCATTCATAGTCTCGCACTCCCATTTTCTCCCCCCACCCAACTTCCCTTCCCAGCTGCCATTCAAGTAAAATGAAATCCCACCCCTCAATGGGATTTCCCCCCAGGATTTTTGTCAGGATTGCAGCACATGGGAAGGGGAGATTTAAAATTGTCCCCTGCATAGCAGTTAGACTTGGGGGGGATGGGGTCTGCCACTGGTACCAATTGAAGCTTTTTTCCCCTAAGCCTAATTTTTTTCTTAAGCGCAAGTTTTAGAGGCTACATAAAACTATGCAGAAGTGGACTGGCAGCTCTCCTCCAGGTGAAATTTGGAGGCATCTCTGTTAAATTTTGCTTTATATCTATCCAGAAACTGCCGGTTGGAGAAAAGGATTACAGAAATTAATGGAGTGTAGGTCTATCAATTAGCATCACCGATGCAATTAATATGGACTTGAGCACACTCCGGGACAGAGTGGAGGACAGGAAGGCCTGGCGTGCTATGGTCCATGGGGTCACAAAGAGGCGGACATGACTTAACGACTGAACAACAAGATCTATCAATGGCTATTCGTCATGACAGTTAAATGGAGCCGACATCTTCAGACACCGTGTAGCTCTGGCTACCAGTTGCTAGGGGATAAACCATATGGAATGGCCTCATGCCCTGCTTGTGGCCTTCTGACTGGCTCCTCTTGCAAGCGGAATGCTACGTGGACTGTGATCCAGCCGGGCTCTGCTTATGTTCTTAGGTGACTGTTTTAACTGGTTTGGGAAATGGGGCTGGAGTTGCAATGGCACCCGCTAGAGGTCAGTGCTTCCCAAGCAGGCAGCCAGCAAGCTCTTCAGTCTATTTTACCTTGAGGGGGAGAAGCCAGAGATGGATGCAGAAAAAAACCTGGGTAACACCTGCGTGATTATTCAAACACTTTGAGAGGGAGATTGTTATGATAGGACTCCTAAGCTGCTTAGTATTGTATATAGTGTAGTGTTATGCCTGAGGCAGAATTTTAAATTTGTTTTTAAAGCTTTGACATTGCTCTAAGTCATTTTAGGGGTCCTATTTGGGCCAAAAGGCGACTCATACATTTTTAAATAAATGAACTAACTACAAAAGGGAAGGATGGGGGAATTTGGGAGGGATAAGGAGTCTGCAAGCCTATAAGGTATTCCAAATCAAGATCAGGAAACTTTTATGTCTGCACAAAGCCATAGTCGCAGTGCAACCAGGAAAGATCTAGGCACTAAAGTCTATCGCAGAAATTAAGTTTTAGAATTAAAAAGCACAGGTGTGGATTATAGTGGAAACACTGTAGAAGAATGAGGACCAAAGTACACGTGACAACTGAACAAGTAGTTTGGTGCTGCATGTATCTTCTTTAAAAAGCTGAATAGTACCCTTGGGAGAATAAAGGGCAATTAGGGTTTGGACTGTAGTGCACAGGAAGGAGGTTTAACTCTTCTGCGCTGTGATCCTGATGAACAGTCGCCCCTACAAAGCTGCTATTTGTTCCAGAAGGGTGCCAATGGCAGCTTCCCTCCTAGGGCTAATTATTGCTTCAGAGGGGCAATTTTCATCAGGACCATAATGTGGGTGGAAAGGGTTGAGACTCCCCACCCCACTGCACACACCAGTCCTGATGACATACCTCGATCCCCGCTATTTATTTATTTATTTATTTAGCTGCCCATCAGGCCAGCTACCTGTAGGGCGTAAAATACTAATAACAAATTTACATAATCAACTGAACTACAACAACAAAATAACAAAACAACACTGCTCTAAAAAACCTTAACCCACCCCAAATGCCCGCCTGAACAGCCAGTTTTTAAAGCCCAGCAGAAGCTCATCAAATTTACAGCTGTTGTTTTTGGAAAAGATATGTGCAATGCCAAACTACACATTTAATGTTACATGTAGTTTGGCCCTGAACATTCAGGCCAAGAATGGAGGAAATGCAACTTTTTTCTTTTATATTACAGGCCAGCAGACTGGTCTTCACATTTTAATATATCCTGTAGTCAGATGGACCAGAGAGGAGTACTGCTGGCATGAATCAAAGTGACAATGTCCTTTTTTTTAGGGACTGTGAAGATCTTCAAAGGAGTGTAAGTAACTAAATAGAAGGAACTATGAAGAGTTACCAGAGAAATAGAGGCGGAGGTAATAGTCATAGGCAGAGAGGCCAACCATCAAAGGTTGACCCAGGGGCCAAGATCAAGAACATTGTGAAAGGAGCATCCATTTGCATACAGTAGTTTTAAAGGGAACATTTTCTCTTCTTTCAATGCTGAAGTTGACACCCAGTCAAGCTGAGTGCAGCGAGTTAAAAAAATTACTATAGTTAGTACTTCTTTACATAACATGTAAATTCAGGGAACTCGCTTTCAAAAGGCGTGGTGATGGTCAGGAGCGTAAGTGTCTTTTTGAAAGGATTAGCCATATTCATGGGAAATAGGTTTTTCAAAGTTTTTCTACACGAGGCTGTTAATCTACCATATAGACTTTTGTTTTTATCACAGAATTGAGATGCAAGCACTACATGAAGAGTGTTTCTTTTCCTGCTTTTCCACTACATTACCTCTAGGTGGCACTGTGGTATAGCAGAATAGTACAATTACACACATGAAAACAGTGTTTTCTTTTCACTTTCACAAATACTGCATTTTCCCTGCTGTTCAAAAACAGAAGCGAAAAAGAACCCATAAACAACCATGAATAGGGAATGATGAGGGTACAATAAATGCCTTGTGTAGAAGAGTTAACAGTGGCTGTTACCCATGATACATACAGCCATCAGGCACAAAAGCAAAATTCATCTGAAAACTAGATGCTGAGAATAGTCATGCTTATGCCTTGCTTGCATGTTCAGAGCTGTAGTGTAAATAAGACGTTACCTTTTAAACCAGGAGTCTCGTGTGGCGCAGAGTGGTAGGCGGCAGTATTGCAACTGAAACTCTCCCCACAACCTGAGTTCGATCCCAGCGGAAGCTGGGTCCCAGGTAGCCGGCTCAGGTCGACTCAGCCTTCCATCCTTCCGAGGTCAGTAAAATGAGTACCCAGCTTGCTGGGGGAAAGGTAGTCACGACTGGGGAAGGCAATGGCAAACGACCCCTCTATAGTCTGCCATGAAAACACCAGCACAAGCGGTGTCCCTCTAGGGGTCAGTATTGACTCGGTGCTTGCACAGGAGGAACCTTTCCTTTCCTTTTAAAACGGAGGTTGTGAGTTCTAATCCCACAGCTAAGAGTTCTAGTCACTTCTTTGGGAAAAGAGCCATAGCTCGGTAGAAGAGAACCTGCTCTGCATGGAGAAGGTCCCAGGTTCATTCCCTGGCATCTCCAATTAAAAGGATTAAGTAGAAAATGATGAGAAAGACCTCTTCCTGCTGACAGTCAGAACAGGCAATGCTGGGCTAGATGGCGCAATGGTCTGACTTAGTAGATGGCAGCTTAAAGTGTGACCTTCCAGAGGCATCTGTCTGCTGCTGAAAACAGTATTCCAGACTAGGGGTAGTGACACAGAGTGATTTTATTTTCCCCCTTTTTCTTCAAGTTGTCTTTCTAATGTCTCCTCATATCCACTTATATTATCACTTTTATTAATTTATCTTATTTCTTAAATCTACTTTTACTTGCCCCCCTCTTACTCGTAGTAGATAATCTTGTAGACTTCAGGCGCCACAATGTAGTCTTGTTTAGTTTGCACTGTAACAAATGTGGTGTGAAAAGAAATAGAATGCAAAGTTTGACCCTGAATACAAGCCTGAACTGTAAACATCCTGAGATGTAATCTGTGACCCAAGGCATCTGAGTGTTAATTTAGAACACTATGAAATGTAAAAAAGTCAACATTCCAGTCCATGTCATGTGACTAGCCTAGATCAGGAAGGGGAGGTGTGAATGGAGAATGAATGGTTTTATTGCAGGAGGGCCAGATGAGGGTGCTCTGGTATGTGCTGAAGACTGCCAAAGTATCAGTTACAGAAGATGGACATGGGCCAAAAAGAGGGGTATCTGCAGATGTTCTGATAACAAGGACAGCACTTTATGATCATAGAGATGTTGGGGAATCAGAAGGAGGTGCCAGGCTGTCTACAACAGATGTCACTCCTGGAAATTGGGAACATGATGTATTATCAACAAAGAACATAATGAACCCCTCTTTGATCTCATGAGCCCCAACGAGGGAAAGAGTATAAACCCCCTGAATCTGCCATTGTTCAGGAGGGGCGTGGTTGCATCTGGATAGTTTGTATGTGCACATACCAACAGTACCCTTGATCCATGGGACAGGTATTAAGTGTTCTGGCCAAGTACTTGATAGCGTTGTGGTATGTGTTGGGTAAAATTCAGGGAGAGGATTTTACTGTCCAGGGCTTAGATAAGGCGCAGTTATCTTTGTTCTGTCATACTTAACCGTTTGGGTTTAGGATATAAGACAGCAGGCTTAGGCCTGGCTGATACTATATCACCGTTGCCTCAGTGGGCCGTTTGCAGCGTGGACTGATCTGGAGCTGAGCAACAAACAGGGACTAACTGTATATTTAATCATTTAATGCAGCACATTTGGGACACTAAGTTTCTACCTAAGAGGTATGCAACCTCTTAAGCCTCAGAGAAGGGTGCAGCTTCTTGAGGACTGTTAGTTTTGGGCTCTTATCTACAATAAATCTCCTTTTCTTTCATCTACATTGGTTGTGCGCATGTTTTCTCCACCTCATAAGATCCCAAACCTCTCAGCCTGATCAACTGAGTGGTCCTGGGTAAATTGAAATCCATATTTCACAGTAGTATCTAACGAGGTGCAAACACTAACGTAGATTGCGTTATGCCAGCGTAAACTACTCTAGCGCAGCAGCACACCAACTAACACTATTGGCGCACTAGAGTACTTTATGCTAGTGCAACACAATTTGCATTAGTGGTTGTGCCCCATTGGATACTGACCTAGATGGAGCCTAGGTATGATGCAGCATGGCGGCTATTGTGTTCAGAGGCCCCCTTTCCAAGCACGGCCCCCTTCCTGCCAATAGTCACTCACAAAATTCAGCAAGCCCTCAGAAGGAGGACCCTGCTGCAGCATGAGCAGCTGCAACCTGAACAAGAAACGATGGAAAGCAAGTTGCACACATGGAAATGTGTTGTGTCCTGGCCAAGGCTAATAAACAACCTTATAGATTAAACTTGTGAGATTTAGTTATTTATTTAAAAGGTTGAATGAGAAAAATTAATCTAGTAGGAAAGCTGTCCATAGAATGAGCAGCAGCAAACATGGGGAAAGTGAGCTGGTTCACACATGCATATTTATCACCAGATGATTGCATCATGATGACAAGCATGTGCGAATGAACCATCACAGATCCAACGGTGTAGACAGAATTTTCATATAGTCTGAAATACGCTTTTCAAGGGAGTCACCTCATACATTCAGCTGCCAGTCATCAGGTGATGTACATGTGTGTGTGTGAACCAGCTCTTTTTTACAGACAGTATTGGGATAATCACCAGAAGTTGACTGGAATGTAGAAATTTGCAGAATAAGAAACAAGAAATGCAGTTTGCCAAGAACTGTTGCTATAGGACCTTTCTTTTTTATTTTTGCCCTTGTAACTTACAAGAAGCAGCATGTCCTTTAGGAGTGGAGATAAGAACCACTAATCAGCTTACATATCTTTGATCAGCAACATAAAAGACAGAGGAAATGGAGGTTGCTGTACAAAAAGTAAACATTAGCTAACTCAGTGCAATTGAAAAGAGCTTCTAGGAATGTTACATTATTGAGATAAATATCAGTGACTTTAAGACAGATGCACGTATAATGCTATTCTTTAGCTAGTGCTCTTATAAAATGCCCTGGGCATTTCACCCAGGTAGCAAAACCTATCTGCATTCCTTTAAAAATGTGTATTAGGTAATGTTTTCTTAACACACTGAAAGCTGAAACAATCAATATAAGGGTTAAACTACAGGAAAGAGAGAAGAAAAAAGAGACCATAGTTCATAGTTTGCATGTATGAAGTCTATAGGTTAAATCCAGTGGAGGCTGGTGGCTCCAATTTCAGTCGGGCTGTAAGTCCATTCTGGGTTTCAATAACAACCAGCCAGGACTCTAAAGGAGCTATCCAAGGTGCTTCATCCTACACCCAAAATATGTCCAGCACATTGGATAGCTCCTTTAGAATTCTGTCTAGTTCTGACTGAAACCCAGAATGGATTTACAGCTCTGCCAAAATTGGAGGCACCAGCTTCCACTGCTTAAATCCTTCGTTCTGACAGTTGAAAGGATCTTGTGAGGTTAGGCTGGGAAGGGTCTCTGCCTGAGACCTCAGTTAGCTGCTGCCAGCCTGAGTAGGCATTGCTGGGTTAGATGGACGAATGGTCTGCCTTAGCAGAAAACAGCTCCTTAAAGCTAGGAGTTTTACTACTGACCTAAAAATGTTACATTGCCTTGAGTACCAACCAGCAACCTGCATAGTTGGAATTTCATATGGCCAGGGATGCACAACCTTTTCAGCTGCATAGGATGCTGAATTGAAGGCTACATACACATATCCCAGCAATCTATACGAGTATCTCCGTGGGAGGGGGTAGACCGCCTTCTCTTCATCCCCTCCCCCAGTGATCCTCATGCAGATGGCTCTTCCATTGCTGCTAGTGGTAGCAGGTAAAGAGTGACTTATATGAGAATCTCTGGGGGAGGGAGTGGAGAACACAGGTAGTGGGGAATTTGGCAGCGTAGTGGTATGAGGGCACCCTTGGGGGGCTGCAGTAAAGGCTTTGGGGGGCACAGTTTGTGCACTCCTTCCTTAAGGGAAAGATCAGCATAACTGGGAGCAAAACGAATGAAACCCATTCACGAACCCTGGAGCTTTCAGGAGGCCTAAGCCCCCCTGAAACATGGGAAATTGCTATGGAATCCCATCTTGAGTTAAAAGGAAACACAAACAGCAAAAACAAAGGGTCTTGTGGCACAATAAATACAGTGAGTGCATTTACAAAGGGAAAAAAGTAAATGGGAATTGATATAAATAATTAAGTTTAGAGGAGTCAGTAGACAAGGTATTTACTGAAATGTCCATGTAATACAAGAGACAGATTGCCATATTCTGACTCATTAACTAAATCAAAGCTTGACTGGTGTGCGACACTTCCTGGAACTTGCCAAGACTGACAGGAGTAGGCTGAACAACGTTTAGGCCCACAAAAACTGCTAGACAGACGTGGGGATGGTGTCTGCAGCTTTGGAGCTCAAGCACAGACAGGAAAGTCAAAGTAGCACCATATTACAGGGACTGTGCCAGGAGCACTTTCTGTTAATCTCACTGGACCAGAAATAAAGTGCTCTGGGCCTCTGTCATAGGACTTGGGCCTTACAGGGTCTCTCAATCTCAGGTCAGGGTGACCTGCCTGTCCCTGCAGAGGCAGTCCTCTGCTTCAGGAAAAGAATACAAAGTGCTTAAGGGGCAAAAAAAAAAAGAGAAAAGAACAGTGAGGCAGACATGTGCCTCAGGGGTAACTTAATGCAGGGGAGTTGTGGAGGAGGACTCCTGAGGCATTTACTGAGGAGCTTGCTGTGGAGCATTCCCACAAACTTCCCTAGAGATGCCAAAGCAGCAGTGAGAACTCTGCATTGCTGGTCTTGAGGGACAAGGCTCCACCAAGAAAAGACTTCACCCTCTAGTAGCTGCTTCCTCCTGCTCAGGGGATCATCAGCTGCTCTCTGCTTCTGCCCTGCTTCCCTCTGCTTCTCTAGAAATGAGGGTGCTGGGGGGGGGCTTTTATCAACCCAGAAGTGGTGCTCCATGACCCTGCTCTCTTTGCCATCTCCTGATCCGGCTGCCACCAGGGTTTGAATTTAATTAACTCAGCTGCTGCCTGGGAGTTTGGTGCTTGTCTGGCAGGGCAGGGCTAGAAGAACGCTATGCATCCATTGCATAGTAAAGGGGACTGGCTGGACTGGGCACCTTCAGGGGAGTCAGTCCATCCTATGCTGCTGCACACATCTGGGCCTGGCTTGAGCCACCAGCAAGTGCTTGTCAGGGCCAGTGGGGGGCCTTGGGCAGAAATACCTGAATCCATACCTGGAATGTGTGTCTTCAACCTTGGGTCCCCAAGATCAGTTGTTGAGGCTTGAGCTGGGGCCTGAAGTGCAGCAGGAAGCAGGTATTGCTCTGCTGACTAGTGAATGGCAGAAGGCCAGGCCCCTAGGATTTATACAAGGCTGAGCCAATTCAAAGCCTTCACATTACCTGCAAACAACAGGGGCCAATGTTACACACCCATATTCCCTTCACTTCCCAAAGAGGACTCAAACCTGAGCACACAGTCCTGTATAGGTCATTGGTTAGAGCAGGAGATTCTAGGTTTGCATTTTCTACAACCCTGGGAAAAGGTAGTAAATGGCAGATGGCATTGCTTATCTCATTGATCAAAACAGTTAGGATCACAACCTAACATCGGTAAGAAAACTTTTGCTGTGGGCCATGAACAATGCCTCAGGGACAGTGCCCTTTCGTGGAATGATTAATCCACCATTTACTAGCCTGTGAAAAAACAGTCTGTATACTATATACACACATGTTTCACTGTTGCTTCAATACAAGACAAATATTCCAATTCTTGGTGGTGTTTTACTGGTGTTGCACACCTAAATGTGTTTAGCTTGGAGGAAAAGGCTGTCAATGGTTACTAGTCATGATGGCTATATGAGTGCAAAAGCATCAGAGGCGGTATGCCTATGTGTGCAAGTTGCTGGGGAACACAAGCAGGAGGGTGCTATTGCACTCAGGTCATACTTGTGGGTTTCCTCCTAATGCTTTCCAAAATGCTGGACTAGATGGACCCTTGGTCTGATCCAGTATGGCTCTTCTTATGTTCTTACTGTCAATTGCCTCTTCAGGTGAGCACCTCTCTGCAGAGTGGCACCGTATATAGGAACGGGGGTGGGAGGGAAGAAAAGGCACTACAGCTATGATAAGTCATGGATAAACAAGCATGAAAACAAACATGAAAATTCCCCTCTAAGCTAGTTTAGCAATCCTATCAAGCAGGTAATTCTTGCCTTCACTTGTATGCATGTACATGCATGCACAGATACAATTTATGGATCCCTGTTAGGAAACCAGAAAAGCAGGATGGGAGAACTGAACATATCTATCTGTCTATCTGTCTAAAATATATAGAGATATTAGTGTGTTAAATGTACAAACAAATCAACCCTAAACTGGCTGATTAGGACATGTAGTCAAGGAAGTTCATCTGTGTGTGTGTGTGTGTGTGTGTGTGTGTGTGTATGCACAGGCACAACATTGGGCCTCATTAGGAAACCAGAAGAGCACAAGAAAGAATTTAGCAAGGCACTCATTAGTACTGGTGATTCACTAGCCTGCAATACAGGCATGCATTTCTCTCTCTCTCTCAGCAAGTATTCGCTCTTTGCCATCCAGATAGAAACCGCACAGGACATGACAGATGAGGAGAACAGGGACAGACCGCTGAACTGAAATCTATAATGCCTGAGGCGACCGAGAAAGGAAAGTAGAATAGAAATTTTATGGTGCAGTGACATCTAGGAAATATTGCACCACACTGGAAATCCAGTAAAGACGTTAGCGAGAACAAGGCTTCCACAGTATATGATCATTTCTGATGCACTTGGAAGCAATCCAATGCATCCCCATTCAGTGCTCATGGGTGCCACTGTACAAACAATGGTCACCTTTTTGTTCCAAAGGAAGTGAAAGCTAATGTTTAAAGACAAACTGAAAAGAGGGGACAGGAGTTTTATATCTCTTCTTCGTCCTCGCTCATAGCTCCATCCAACTGACTGGGTGCATGTTCTGCCTGTTCCCTCATGTACTGGGCTTTTATCTGCTCCAGTTCTCTCAGCTCAGCCTCCAGCTTTAATCTATACACTCCACGCCGATTCTGGAGCAGCTTCATGGGAAATGGATTCATGTCACTGAAGGCAATGTTCATCAGCTTCCTGCAAGAGGGCGAGCATGTGAGCCAGACACACACAAAACGAGAGACCCAGTAGCCTGAACTGAACATACTTTTGATAGAGGCGTGTGGGAATTCTAAGCACCTTTCTGGTTTCCCTCACAAAGCTGAGACAGGATCTCAGAAATAGGGGAGCTTTCCAAAGAGAGAAAATGTTGGTAAGGGCTCGGAGCTTCAGGGCTGCTCTGTACCGGTGGCTCACCCCCCTCCACATTTCAGACCATGTATAATTAGGAACACTCTCAGATTAGGAACACCCACCCATATCTCTCTGGCCAGCTTACTGGTTCTACCCACTGCGATTGTTGTTGTAAAGCAATCGTTCTAAACCAATCTTTCAAAATTTACTACCTTCAGGGAACACACAGAGCCTGTGCATTGCAGAAGAAAAACTGTAGTGGCTGGGCCACCTTTCTTTCAGGAAACCTAGTCCACCATTACTGATCTGCTCATTAAGCAATCCCTGATAAATTTTGAAGAACGCCAGGATTTCCTGGAACAAGCCACTGTTACAGGCCATTAAATAAGCCTATATATGTTTGAGGTATATCTGCTGGCAATCAGTCAAATGATCAAAAATATACGCACACACATTCAGGGAGATGCAAGATTCAAACCACATTCTCAGATATATTCAAAAGTATTAAATTGGGGGAGGGGGAGTATGTTTTAAGAGTATTCAGTTTTAATATTGCCTCAGGCACCTTTCTCCACCAAGCCACATGGAAGCCACTTCCCTGTGTTGCTGTCCTCACAGATGCAGTGAATGAGGGAGGGAGGGAGGGAGGGAGGGAGGGAGTGTGCACATGCATGTGAGAGACAGAGAATATCTTTCCCATCTGATTAGCACCCCAGTCAGAGACTGGGTTTGGAGCTGCAGCACCCACAGGTGCCAGGTTGCACATGCAAGCACCACTTGTCGTGCTGTGCAAACCCAGCAAGCATGGGTTTAACCCTCGCATAACCCACACTGCTGAGTTTGCACAAAACAACAACCCCCAAATGGGGGCTGCATATTCAAAATGGTGGTCGCACATGCCTTGTACACACCACAACCTCACCGTGGCTGTCATGTTGTGTGAACAGCCCCACAATGTTGGGCAGCAACATGGGGAAATGGATCTGATGTGGCACAGTGTGTAAAGATGGCTGGATTTTAACCCTGATCTCAGTAACCTGTACGCAGCTTGGCTTCCTGCCTTCCAGTATGGCTCAGATGATTTGACATTCTGTCTATGGCTTTATTTCTAACTGAGATCCACTGCTTGGTTCTCTTGAGTTTGCTTTTTCCAGTTTGCTGAATGACAAGCTGGCCTTTCCCTAGACAAAGTGCCTGAAAGCACTCTGAGCACCACAGCTTCCACACCAAGCCCTGGGCTTCTGATGTCATCCTTACCTGCCATCACAGATTGTTTTGGTGAAAAAACGAAGGTATTGGTAAATTTCCATGCTGTCCTGCATCCTTAGAATTGCTTCTTCATTATATTTAAAAATTGCCAGAGCATAACGGAATATCACCTGGGACAAAGAGAAACTTGGCTGAGACTGATAGAATATGTCACAGGAGGGATGCAGTCATACCCTCACAGCTTACAAAGATGACCATAATAAAGCAGGACGGTACACCTTAAATACATCCAGTGGATCAGGTGCCTGGCCTAGATGCTTAGCCACTAAAATATCTCTTCTTGGAGACTCTGTGGATCTCTACACCTCAAGTTTATTGCGCATTCATGGTTGCTCACTCACTGAATTGTGCGGGTCCTTTACATGGCCTCATCGTTGTCCAGGCATTATTCCACTATTTCCTCCCACCTATCCTGTGTTTTCCTCAATCAGAAAAAATAGGGTATTTTTTCCAGCAAACGGAACACGAGTGGCATGATCTCCAAGTCAAATTCTCCCATAGCAGAAGAAACCGCTCTGACTGCCTGCTGTGGGCATTTGTTTTCGGTTGTTGGGGGTGCGGAAGGCAAGCGCAAGGGCAGGAATGGCCTGCCAATTGCATCTCCTGCCTCTGCATTTCTCAATCGGAGGGAGAAGAAGGTAAAATGCCTCCCTGCAACGAAAGGAGACACATCTGATCCCCCACCCCACCAAGCTCAGAAGCAACGTCCTCTGTTGTTTCAGGGCACCCTATTAAGTTCAATGGGGCTTACTCGAGGGCTGCAGACTTGCAGGGTGAACGTATGTCTACTCAGAAGTAAGTCCCATTGAGTTCAATGTGGCTTACTCCCAAGTAAGTAAGTGCCCAGGATTGGGGCTGCAAAAAGGAAGGCGCTCCCTCAGTACAAACCACATGGCTGCATTGTAAAGAAGCCCTTCCTAATCCCGCAAAGAAACAGAAAGCAGGACAAGGGGAGGGGGGAAGGGGGCATGTGTAAAGGCAGTCAGTTGTGAGGGCCTGCATTTGAAACAGAAGCGGAAAGCCCCGTTTGAACTGCAGGATTTTAGGCTGGTGTAGAAATGCTCTGATATATTAAGGGGAGTATATAGATGGATTGGCTGGACAGAATGGTGGACTAAATGGACCCGTGGTCTGATCCAGCATGGCTTTTCTTACGTTCTTATTTGGGTTTCTCCTACCTTTGTCCCTTCATAGAGAAAGGCATCCCAAACTCTGAAGAGAATGTCACTGACAAGACTGTCAACAAATACAACCAGGAACCAATTGAAGGTCACAAGCGCCAGGTCAATTCGGTGCTGCTCCAGGTGAGCTGTCAGCCTGGGAAGCTTCTCCAACAAAAAGTCTTTGAAGACACTTTGATCCACCTAAATTCAGCAAAACATCAATAGTAATTAAATAACCTTATTAGAAAGGCTGTAAATCAAGACATTCTCCGTGTCCTCCATATCATATAAATGTATTCATATCTCCTGATTAACAAAATCAGCTAAGTACTCCTTCAAAATAAGTTTTTGACAATTACTTTCATTTTTGCTTTATATTTTTAAAACAATGTAAAATATTTAAAATGGATCGATGCTATATGCTAGGTAGCCAAAAATACATAGAGGTACAATCCAATACAGGTTAGGCATTTTTCATTCCCACTGACTTCAGTGGATGGGACTGAAACAGTTTTATTTATTTATTTATTTCTATGCTTCCCAATAACAGTGCTTGGCCTACAAACTAGGTAAAATTAAAATAATATCATCATCATCATCGAATTTTTTAAAAAGTGGAAAAATTTCAGCTTAAATTCAGCATAACATTTCAGCTGCTGAAAGTTGAACAGTATAGGTAACTGTATCGCATCATTAAACATAAACAGATCTAAAATTTTGTGAATTCAAAATTTCACAATTTAGAAGACAGGGGCTTGGTGGGAGAATTCTTCACCTTGTGCTGAAAAGACCACAGAGAAAGCACTGGGCAAACCTCTCTAGGAAGAGGTGCACCTCTCTAGGTGCCACCACTGAGAAGGCTCTTTTCCTAGTAGTCACCCAACGTACCTTACATGGTGGGGACACCTGGAAAGCCCTAAAGATGATCTCTGGGACTGTACATGTGGAGAAGCAATCCTTCATGTATCATCTCAACAACTGGGTAAGTACATGTGGGAAATAACATGCTCAATACTCGCATGGAAATCAGTGTGATTTAACTTTGGCTGGATTGTGCATGTGCATTACGTACAGACACATTCACATACACACTATGATTAAGAGAGCAATGCTTTGCCCCCTAGAGTGTCTGGGGTGCCATAGGAACTGGAGGTCACCTTCTCTGCACCATAGACATAGCTACGAGCCCAGAAGAGGAGATCTGCTTCTCTTACGAGGTTGCAACTCAGAGACCCCCATCTTGCTGTGTTTTTCATTTTAAACAGAGGTACAGAGGTGAAATTGCCTCCGCCCTCTGCTTGCCCTGCCTGGCTCTTGCTGGCGGGGCATAGGATAGGCGGAGGGCCCTCTGTTTATGCCCTGAAGTATTTTATCTGAAAAAGGAAATCAAGAGCATCAAAAAACCAAATTTACACACAAAATCTGAACTAATGAACAATCCAGAATATGCAAAACCTGTGTCTGCTTTATGCTGTGGCTGTTTTAATCTGTTTTAGGTTTTACATTGTTTTATCTGTATTTTATGGTTTTAACCTTTATTTTGCAAACCACCCCATCTACACTGGGCTTTTACGCTGCGGCAGGTGCAAGTCGAGGTCCCTCATGATAGATGACGCAGTTGCGACTTCGCAGCCATCCGTGGTTTTCGCCCAGAAAAAGCGGAGTTCCAAGGAGTCATTTTACTGCAATTTTTTGGGTTTGCTGCGGGTTCCCCCACGGTTGCGGGCTGTCTGTTCCTTCCCCGAACTGACTTCGCATCTTACAGTAGGCATGTTGTAGGTGTGTGTAGTGCCTGCGTCACTCTGTGACGCCCCTTTGCTCCCCCATCCCTTCGCAGCTGTGCAGTTACAGAGGCACAGAGGGGAGTTTTAATTTCTTTAATCACACTTTCGCACATTTTTGCAGCTTCGTATCTTCACAACAGTTGCTTTTGGACTCAGTACCCAAGGGCTGGGGAGGGTCTTGCGGGAGGAACAGCATGGCTCCGGGCACCATTTTGGAGTGATGGCTAGGCGCGTAGCGCTCACGCTTGTGAGTGCAAATCATCGCGAGAGTCTCAGGCTGGGGAACTGACAAACTGATGGTGTGGAAATTACGGAGCACAAAACACCCAATTTTTACGTAAAACAGGGTCAGAAAGACACAGCAGAGCCCCTCAAATATAAAAGAGCCACTGAAGTGTCACACCCCCACACTCATGGGACTGCACAGCTGCGCATTTCAGTATAATGGCCCCCCAAAAAGGGCATGGCAAGTCTCTTAGGGAAGCACACAGTACATCGCGAGTGTATTGCAGGGCATGCCGACTCGAAGCCGCATTGCTGCGCAGTCGTGATGGGATGGGGGGTCAAAGCAGTGTCATATAGATGGGGCCCCATAGAGCTTCAGTTATTGGGCAGTATAGAAAAACAGGAAGGAAGGAAGGAAGGAAGGAAGGAAGGAGAGAGAAAGAAAGAAAGAAAGAAAGAAAGAAAGAAAGAGAAGGCAGCAGTGTTCCAAGTCTCTTTACAAATTCAAACTCTTTAATGAAAACCTTAACAAGAAAAAGGTCATGAGGGCCAGCACCAAAAAGCTAAATACTGAAATTGCTCAATGTATTTATACCCCACCTTTCCTCAACAAGCCCAAGACAGCTAACATCATCACTTAACACTTTTAAAAACAGCATGACAATAATAAATGAAATAAAGGCACCATAAAGCACTAAAACAGCAGAGAGTTTTTTAAAAATCCAACCCTAAAAACTAATTTAACCACAGGAGTTGAAACCATTTTAAAAGGGAAGCAATCGTTTACAGCCCAAAAGGCTTCCTAAAAACAAAGGCTTTGACCATCCTGCAGAAAGCCATTAGAGACAGGATGAAATAAGCGTCCCAGAGGAGGCAGTTCAAGAGTCTGGGTGAGGCACTGAAAAGGCCCTCTCTCCAGCCTGGCCCAGGCATATTTCTAGGGATGTTGGGACACACAGGAGTGCTTCTGACAGTGATCTCAATAGGTGGGCATGTTTATACGGGAAAAGGTGGTCCTTTAGATATCCCCATCCCAAACAATAAAGGGCTTTAAAGGTCATCATCAGCACTTCGAATCAGGCCTGGAAACAAACTGGAAGCCAGTGTAGTTGTTTCAATAAGAGAGTCACATCTCAATATTCCACAGACTCATTTGTGATTTCCTTCAGGGTTGCCACGTATCTACTTTGCCTCTTCCTAAGTCTGTACTATTTGGTGGTGGTGGTGGTTTAAGTCTGCGGTCACTTTTATTTGGTTTTAATTTGTAATGTATTTATTAGTTTATTTTCATATTGTTTCATTTTATTGTTATGAATGTCCCCAAATGTCTTTGCAGCCAGAGGTTAGAACATAAATTTAGAATAAATTAATTAATTTACATTTTATTTACCAGTTTCATTTGGGTGTGTGCTTATTTTTAACTGTATTACTTCACTCCTGGCATTTAATGTCTGGGATTAGTACTGGGGAAACGTGTAAGAACAAAGACTGAGGCCATAGAGACAGAGTGAGGAGTGCATTGAATGAAGCAGTGTTACTCCACAATAATTTGGAAGCATCCTTTCGGACCCTCTTGGCCTTGGGAGTCTAAGGGCACAATCCTGCTCTCTATTTACAAAGGGCAGGGTCAGCCCTGTGCTCCTGGCACTTAAAAGATTCAGGGCCCAGGCCCATAGGATACAAATCTGCATAAAATCTGTATACGCTAATTTATATCAATTTGTGCAAATTTATAAATATTTACTAGGATTTATTTAAATTTCATAGGAGGTAAAGCCAGCCAATTGATTTCTCATCTAAATAATCTCAAATAAGGGTGCAATCCTATTGATTGTGCCTTTGCTGCTCGGAGGCCTCCGAATTCAGGGGCTTCTGAGATTCCTATGCCCTGAGGGAGGAGTGGCGGAGGTGATGTTCACTTCCTCATCCTTTCTCTTGCGTGATTTTTGCCAGGCTGGCATTTTAGCCCATCTAGTGAGAGCGCTTTGGAGGGGGAGGGAAGGAGGCTGAAGGAAGCTGAGGACAACTCATATCCTGGCCTCTCCTCCCCCTGCCCTCCAGAATGCCCCCTTTCCTCCCCCTCCGAAGTCACTTCTCTGACCTCGGAGTGCAGTTGGCACAGTTCTTTCCACGCTGGCTGTGAGCGGGAGCAGGGGCAGATCGCTGCCTCCCTGGGGGATTTCCTGAGCCATCCTATGGTCCCTGGGACACCTGCCTAGGGGACCACAGGATTGCTGTCTAAATTCTTCAGTTCATTTGTACACACCCCAGATCATCCCAAGTCAGTAGTTCCTCTTCATTTTCCCCTAAGTTTAACTGCCATGCTGGGGCGGGGGGAGAGTTGCAGCATGTCAGGAAGGGGGGTTAACTTTTCCTACCCTAGCGGCCATCCTCCTTGAAAATCGCTTATTAAGCTAGTAAAAACCCTTCCACTGGCACCAATGGTTACTCAGGGCTCTGGGAAATAGAACTGGGGCCCTGGGAAATAGATTTGGGGCCTGGGACCCATGGCACATACGGGCATTTAAAATGGCTAGGTTCCCCACAATAAGACACGGAAGGGCAGGGTGGGAGCTAATCCTTTCTCGACTGAAGGAAAACCCCACCATTCAAGCAGATGTGCATCATTCACAACCAATGGCCTTGCAGTTAGTACTCAAGCTTGCAGTGGACTATGAACCTGGAGTATATCAACTGCAGATTCAGCCTATGTGCCACCATTCAGCTCTGGCCAAAGGAAAAAAAATAGCAAAGAGGCCAGCCAGACCAGCAAGGAAGTCTTAAAGCAACAGGGCCCCCGGGTAAATGATGAGATACTCCCTGACTCCTTGAAAAAACTCTCAAGTTAGGGTTGTTCACTGACCTGAACTAGGGAAACTCCATTTAAACTATTTTTAAAAACTGCTTTTCGCACCATCTTGCCTGAACTAGCCAGATCCAACAACCACAGATGTGCTTTGCCATTTAAATTCAGGTATTTTTTTTATATTAGGGTCCAAAAAGTAAACTGAAGAAGCATTAAGCCTGTTGAAGGTTTCAGACTATTTTGAGCCACTAGTCATAGGAATGAACATCTAGGGTGCTTCCAGATGGAGGGCTCTTAGTGTTACCAATTAGAAGGCATTGCACAGCAATTCCGTCTTTTTTTTTCCTTCACGGATTTTCTGCAGTGAGAAAAAAAAAGGTGGAAGAATCAGTGGGAAAACACAGGAGAGTTATGAGTGGGAAACGACAACATATGACCTTGCCATCCCCTGCTAAAACTCTGTGAATGAAGCTAGGTGATAGCAGTATAAAAGCCTCATCTGGAGGCACCTTTAGAGTAGATGCTCTTGTCATGTTTCTTGAATTGTACTTAAAATTGACTAATTTCCTATATTGTGGCTCACCTTTCCCCACCTTGGTGCCCTCCGGATGTTCCATTGGCCATGCTGGCTGGGGATGATGGGAGTTGTAGTCCAACACATCAGGAGGGCACCGGGTTGGGGAAGGCTCTTGTAGCTAACACCAATGGGATCAGCAGTACCCCAGGACCCTTTTAATGCTTAGCCCTTTTGTGTTACACTCCCCTAATTTCTCTCCTTTAAAAAGTGAACCTGCCATTTCAAAATTCTATGTAAAGCTCCTTTCCCCCTCAAACACTGTGCAAAACATATTTCATTCTTTCAAAAACCCATTTTCTCTCACCCATGACTGTCGTGTTGCATGGCTCAGTGTGGAGTCCCAGACTTACTTGTGAGCCTATTAGCGTGTTGCTGTAGTAATCAGGAGGCATTAGGTTGTCGGTGATATGAACGAGGCACCAGAAAGCATTTTCTTCCTCCTCTAGGACCAACAGTGCAATGGCTGCTAGTCTAGAATGAATGAGACACCCCTGTAAGTAGAGCAGGCAACCACATCAGTGGTTCCTACAACTATGGCCTTTTCATGTGGTCCCTGTAACTACCCACTTTTCAGTTTAACCTAGGGATGTTGGAGAAATACGTTTTGGGGGAGGAGTTCGATGAGTTTTCCTAGGCTCAGCCTTTGGTTCCCGCTGCAGCGCCCAGCTCAACCAGCAGCGAGCTGCGCCAGTTCTCAGATTTTCTGGGAATTTCTCACATTGTTAAAGGTTCTGCAATTTGCGTAAATTACAGCCCAATTTGTGCAAATTATGACCAAATTTGCATAATTTGCACAAATTCATATGTAATTTGCACAGATAGCTCAGAAATTTGAGCAAATTTGGGGGAACCTTCCCCAAAATGCACAAAGAAGTTCCTGGAGTTCAGGGAGCAGCCCACAGCTTGGCTCACAGATGCAAAACGAGGTACCCACTGCAGACCGCCATCGAGCCAAAAACGAACCAGGTTTCCCAGTGACAGACACCCCTAGTTTAACTTTTAAATTGTGACGCCTCTTGCCTTTTAAGGGGCACAAGCGGCTGCAGTGCCGCTGCACCTAAAGGTCTCTTGAATTGCAACGTATCATATTTTTACATTACGTTGGAGTCGTTGATCTCACTTTGCTGTTTTTTACATTATGCCTAAACTGGACTCTATTTGATCCTAATATCCAGTTAACAGAATATTTGCTGCGGAAATAGGAGAGCTGAGAAATGCAAGCTGTAAGCTAGAGTCTCTCACCTGTTCAACCCTTGGCAATAGCCAATGGTGGGATTCTGGCGGGAAAATGCAAGCAAAACCCGTAGGAGTTTGGGAACAAGCTGTGAGGTGGGTGACATAAAGTGTCTATTGTTGGTCAGTGTGCGGGGCAGATCCAGCTCGATCTGTCGGGAAGCTGGATGCTCAGCAACTTCACACTTCTTGAGTAAGTTTTGGTAGTGGCCAACAGAGCGGATGTGCCGCACCCGATGGCTCACTATCCATCTCCACACCCTCTGGCGATGCTCTGCTGGGATGCCGCAGCGCAGCAAGCTCTTTAGCTCTGAGGAAGGAGTCAGTTCTCCAAGGTTATTCCACCGCTCAGAGAGGGGTTTCTCCATGGCCTCATGGTTCAAAAGATTACTGGATTTGATCTCGAGGGCCTGGATTTTTGCCAGAAGCTTCCAGTCTGCAGCTTCATAATCAGGAACAGTCATAAACCCATAGTCATCATATTGACTGAAGTGAAAAAAGCAGAATGGGGCAAAGCAACAGATTACTAGGCTGTTAATTAATGAAAAAGTTTAGTTAATTACCTGTCTACTAAACACATAAGATTTTAATTGAAGGAAGTGTAAGATAACATACAGTTTAATGAAAATACAAGCTACCTTCTAACACTTTATTTTTCCTTTCCCTATTGCAGTAACACACTACCACAAAAATAGCCTAGAAAGATAAGCAAGTGGGTCCTTGATGTGCAATGTAATTTTAATCCACAAAACCTCCAATGTAATTTTAATCCACAAAGGCAGACTCTTATCAACTAAAGCTTTGGCTGATTAATCTACTCATTAAAGCTTGGAAACAATCAGAATATAAGCACTGCCTTGAGGGATCAGACCAAGATCCATCTAGTCCAGCAACAGTGAGCCTGGTGCAAATAAAACAGCCCCACACCCTCTTGCTCTGTTATGCACACACATGGGCACACGCATGCCATTTACTTGATTGGGCTCAGTTGAGTGGGAATCATGGGTTCCTCCTTCACATCCCACTGAAGGGCCTCCTGTATGAGGCCCTTCACCATTTCCACATGCTCACTGGCCAAGTCTGGTAGGCCTTGCAGCTTCCGCAGCATCATCAGGTACTTGCTCTCAATCTGGCAATTGTGGGCTTGCAAATGGGCACACTGTAATATATAGAGAGAATGCTATCGTCAGAACATGAGTTTGGCTTCACACTAGGCTCATCGTATCAGCAGTGGCCATGTGTAAACTAGCCATGGACAGCTGAGAATGCTTAAGTTCCATTGAACACAGTAGGAAAGCGGAAGGGGATCATCTGCAAGTTGATTGCTGAAAGCATCTTCAGAGGCTCTTCTCTGGATGTGCCGCCCACAGTGGTGTGATAGACCAGGAAAAGAGCCTCCTCTGTAGTGCCCCCCGCCATCTGTAGAAGGCCCTTCCCAGAGATATCTGCATGGGGTCCTCTCTGTATACATTTAGACACAAGGTTAAGTCCTTCCAACAGGCATTTAATCTTTAATCTGTTGCTCTGATTATTAACTTTGCTGCCGGCTTTTAAATGCTTTAATATTTTTATATTTGTCGTTGTATTATTGCTTTGGTTGTTCTTTTATTGTTTTTATTTTTTTATGATTGTTAATCACCCTGAGGGCATCTGCCAGTTGGGTGGTATATACATTTAATCAATCAATAAAATATAAGTATGCAAACATATAGGCAAACACACAGGGAAGCAGGAAAGAACTGCTGGCTACTTTTCTCCCTCTGTTTTCCTCTTCAGCTGTGTGCTACCCCTTTGAGATCAGTGTTTCCACCGTGGTAAATTAGTAAAACCACTGGGATCCCACAGAGGGGTGCAAGGTATCTGTGTGTATCCCAGACATCTTTACAATACATGTTTCCTCCCATGCACATACATCTAGAAGTGTACTGTTGAAATAAGTAAAACAATAACAAATTAGGGAAGACACGTTGTGCCTGTCATACACTCTCACACACATCACAGAGCCCCCCCCCCAACACACACACACAGAGTAAAACAGAGGTGACAAGTTCAAAACACTTCCACAATGACTGGATTCGCACAACACACTTATTTTTCTCAAGCAAGCCATCATGAGAATCCGTTGTTTGTTGTTGGATTGTTCAGGGTGGTTAACAAGCCACACTGCGTAGTTAACTAGCCACCCTGCAGAAAATGTCCTGGGTTCAGACAACATGCTAACCCACAGTTCAACAAGCAACCCACTGTTTATCAACAACCGACACTCAACCACTGAGTATAGGTTAGCATGTTGAGTGAACAGCCCCACTGGGGAGAAAATGTTTTCATAAGATCCAACATAGGAGTAGTAATTTCTTATATTTTCAGTGACCACCTTATTCTTCAGATAGTGGTACAAAGCCCAAAGAGAATATAAAACTAAAATGTGTGCGCACTCTCTTGCTCTGCGTGTGTGTGCGTGTGAGAGGGGGGGACAGGAAGAGAGGGGGACAGGGAGAGGGGGAGAAGGGGCTAAATTTTACCACATTTTGAATAAGATTTGAGAAAGCCACTGAGGGCCGGAAGTTCAGTAAGCCAGATTTGGCCCAAAGGCCAACAGTTGTTAATATTTCCAGAGCACCTATTGTAACTAGCTGCTGTACATAACTTGAAATTAAGACACAGAGCCTGCCCTCTGGCTTGTAGTCCAAGGCACTGGGTACATAAGGGAAGGGGCAAGGAGGGAAAGGTAAGGAAGGAAGATCAGTTTGAAAATGCTGCAGTTAAGAGATTCTCATTCTCTTTAGCAGGCATTTTAATCCAGTTTGAGCCAGGCTGGTCTTCCCTTGGTGCTGTTTCTCCTGGGAGGGAGACCTCCCAGTAGACCTTGGTCCTCTGGCAGTGGATAGCCCAGATTGTCTTTCCCACTGCCAGCTGGCCACCTCTGATCTAGAAGATAGCTAAATTCTGAGGCTGAAAGAGAAAAGTAAACTTGCATATTATAGTAACAGTCTCAATTTTCCCATTTTAGGAAAAGTATTTGGAGGCTGTACATTTTAACCCAACCCCCCAAATGTTAGGACAGCTTATTCTCAAAAAGTGCATTTGAGTTTACTTAATATTTTGGAGGGGAAGCTGTGTTAGTCTTTAAAGTGCCACAAGCCTCTTTGCTGTTAATGCATTTTGTGGAAGCTAGCAAAATGCCTGTCAAGTCTTGCAGGCATGTATCGCATATTCCAATCCTTTCCCCAACTCCACAAACCAGCCCTACTCACCACCACATTGCCCATCATGGAGGGAACTTCTATAGATGAATAAAAGCCAGTCCGTCAGCTTTGCCAAATATATGCCTATCATTACGGAGGGAGGGTCTGTGTATTATAAAGACCCATGGGGTGGAGTGCATCTCTGTGTACATAGAGACACTCTGCAACCCTCTGGGAGATCCTTGTCAGGGAGCGCTAGGCCATCCAGTTTCAAGAGTAGTTGGCAGGTTTTGCCTCCACAGGAATACTGACATTAGGTGCAATTCCTCTCTTTTCCTCAGCCAACCATTCACTTGTACAGGAAAAAGTAAAGGGTTGCATTTGGGGGTACTATTGGGTTGGGGGGTTAAACTATCCCTTGCCCACTGGTGACCTCAGCCATTAATAAATCAAGACTGCTCCTATCTGCATAGCCTCATGTTGAATTTCATGTCCGGGGCAAACTACACCCCTACTCATGTGCTACTCATATGTAGAACATTTATATGTTGCAAGAGGAGTGCGGCGTCCCTGATGTTGCATCCCCAGGTTAGCCCGACTCCTGACCTTCGCGCGTTGAGCATGGGGGGGGAGGCTTAAAAAGAAACCCTATATGTGAGCAGCTGCTCATGTGTGGGTACTCCACACAATTGAGACCCTGGACTGCACAGGTATCCCAACACATGAAGCGGGGGCAAGGCTAGCCCAGGAGCACTGCTGGGTTGAGCCAGCAGTGTGGCCCTGCTTTTGCTGCAACATGTGTGAACCCTCCATGCAAGTAATGTGTGAACAGGGCTAAAAGAAACATGATGGAATGTTGGGAACTGCGTTCCTGGCCACCTTGAGTGCCATTTTGGTAGAAAGGCAGGGTACAAGTAAAATAAAAAATAAGTAAATAAAATTATAGACAAGAACAAATCTTCCTAGATATCTTAAAGATAGAGGAAAACAGAACGAGCATAGAGTCTAGAGACTAATGCTGGACCGCTAAAGAGCATGTCGCTTTGCTTCTTACCTTCATCAGGAGGGTCTTCTCTCTCTGTGCCACTGAGCTCCAGATTTTAGTAACCTGGTGGATTTCAGAGTTTAGAAATTGGTTCTGAGTCTTGTATGCTTCCAGGTCATCCTGGCAAAAATCCAAGAGAAGACATTCAAAAACAACTGTCAGTACAAGTGAAATTTGTTAGCCCAGGAGATTTGTTTATAGATGAATAAATGCGGCCTGAATGAGAAAGAGTCAGGCTTCTTTCTTTTTTTGTAGAAATCTTTCCATGGCTGTCCAAACAGGAGCAGGGCATTGTTGACTAAAATGCTACAAAAGCCCTAGTTCTCCTTGTTCATGTGTACACTGATGCAAATGCTATAACCACTAGATAATCGGGCTTCTACATAGCTACTAAGTTGATTCTACGTATTTGTACCAATGCCTAGTTCTCTCCAAGGTGAAAACCAGTTCTCATGAGGTCGAAAACATCTCTCTGAACTGTAACACTTCAGACTGTAAGTGGGGTTCAAATAATGTATGTTTCTCCGGGGTGGGGAAAACTTATGCAGGAAACTGGCAAATCAGGGAGAAGGCTAGGCTAAGACTTTTCTTTGGGATATATTCATTTTCTATGTGGAGGAGTTTTTTGTATGGAAGAGCATTAGGTCATGTGAGCCTCCACTAGCTGGCTATAGCGGTTCAGCCACATCATTGAAAACTAGGCCGAAGAATTGCCTTCGGACAGTAAGGAAGGGAAGCCTTACAAACATTGTAAGTTTGACACTTAAAGGGCAGACTGGTGAGCTGGTAAAAAGCTTCGTGAGCCAGTTGCTTTTGTGGGCTTATTTGCAAAGGTAGTCTTCACCTGAGTTCTCAAGGGAGAATACATGGGTATTTCTATTCACTCCTCCAACCTCAGGGAGATGAAACAGTACAGGTAGAGCTTTCAGTTTCACAAATTAAAGGGAGAGGGGATGGGAAAGCATGAGTAACGATTACAATTTAATTTCCTTTATGCAAGTTTAATTAGCGCCATGTGGGCTTCCCACACAGCACACTCTCTCGGGTCAGGACTATAGCCCATACTAACTTTAAAGAGTTAGGAGCTATGAAGGGCACCAAAGCCTTATCCTCAACCTTGCACCACCTCTGGCTTCCAGCATTTCAGAAGGCATTGCCCCACACACTTTAAATGTATGACTTGATTTTAAAGATTTTAACTCTGTATTTTTATTTTTTCTTCCTTTTTATTTTTCACCATTCAGAAAATTTATTGGATGTAGAGTGGTATATGAATCTTGTAAATAAATATTTACTGCCATAAGGGCTAAGAAACTTGCTTTTTTTAAAAAATGAAGAGTTTAGGAAACTAAATTCTCTGCCCAATATTATATTCTGTGCTATTTTTTTTAGGAGTTCCTGTGAAATCATGGCACACACAGGGCATCTCTACACCAGCCTAAAATCCTGCATTTCAAATGGGGCTTTCTGCTTCTGTTTTAAATGCAGGATCACAGACTCCCTTTTTCATGTGCTTCCTTTCCCCCCACCCCCTTCCCCCTCCTTCTCCCCATACTGAGTCTTTCATTACCTTGGAAGACAGTAGGGTAATTTGATAGCTCATTATCTGCAATCTATTTAAAAATGGAACAAAGGACGTTAAGTGCAGGAGAGCAAACTTCCTGAAGGAGCAATCTCAGTTGCAGGATAAAAGCTCAGCGTGAAGAAAGCCATAGACTTGCCTCAGGCAAAAAGAGAAAAGTAAGGAATTATGAGATAATATATAGCTGAGGTGCAACTGTGGAAGAAGTGAAGTCAGAAATACCCCTTTTGACTGCACCTCCAGTGTACAAAGGTCCGCATAGTTAAAGCAATGGTATTCCCCATAGTAACCTATGGCTGCGAGAGCTGGACCATAAGGAAGGCTGAGCGAAGGAAGATAGATGCTTTTGAACTGTGGTGCTAGAGGAAAATTCTGAGAGTGCCTTGGACTGCAAGAAGATCAAACCAGTCCATACTCCAGGAAATCAAGCCAGACTGCTCACTTGAGGGAAGGATATTAAAGGCAAAACTGAAGTACTTTGGCCACATAATGAGAAGACAGGATACCCTGGAGAAGATTCTGATGCTAGGGGAAGTGGAAGGCAAAAGGAAGAGGGGCCGACCAAGGGCAAGATGGATGGATGATATTCTGGAGGTGACGGACTCGACCTTGGGGGAGCTGGGGGTGGCGACGGCCGACAGGAAGCTCTGGAGTGGGCTGGTCCATGAAGTCATGAAGAGTCGGAAGCGACTGGACGAATAAACAACAACAACCAGTGTACTATCTGAGTCTAATTGTAGCTTCACCTCTGAATACCTTTAAGTGTTCAACCTCTTCCTGCTGCTTGTACAAGGTCTCTGTGGCAATGATGTCTGCCTCTGTAACAGAGTCAGGCGTGCTTCTGGCGAGCTGCTCTGTCAGCTTCAGAATGACTTGTTGCTTGGCCTGGTTCTTGTCCATCAAGAGCTGCACATGTGCCTTCAGCTCCTCGATGTGCTCCTCCTTCAAAGCAAGGTGCTGCTCCAGGTCCTTCTTCTCCATGTCTAGCACTCCAACCTGTTTGTTCAGCTCGGCAATCTGCCTCACTTTGTGCTGCACCAATTCCAGCCTGTCTTTCTCCTTTGCTGTAGCCAGATATCGGCAGGACTCTCGTTTCTCTTGCTGGGCTGCCTCCAGGGTTTTGTGGAGAAGTGTAACCAGTTCCTGTGGAAGAAAACACAAAAACCTCATTACCTTGTAGTTCAGCATTTATCCATTTCCTGTTTTCACAGTGACAGAAGTACGCAGATATCCAAGGTATAGCTAGATGCATCTGTATCACACATCTGCATCTGATGTGAGGTAAACAAGATGGATTATCCTTTGGCAGGATGACAAATGACCAAGCTATCCTGGGATGAAAGAACTCCCCTTTGAGAAGCTTGATAATCTCTTTGGGCTGAGGAGGCAGGCAGCAGCCACCATCCTAGCCCAGAGTGAACAGAAACAGTGAACTACCATTCTAGTTCCGCCTTTCAAGGAACTTGACCTGAGAATATACTTCCCCTTACTATCTGGGCTCAGAGAAATAAACATAACTGGGGTAAAATAACACCATGACATATAAGCCATATTGGGCCAAAACCATTTTTTTCAAGTAATAGGCCTCATTCACACATCCACTTCGGCTATTTGAAGACTGTAGCATCAAGTAGTGGCAGGTCGGAATTAGCTGTTGAAGGCGCAAACAATACAGACAGAACTTTCATATTGCCACATATCACCGTGGACACAATAAAGACAATTCATGCATTCATTGCCAGTCATCAAGCATAGTCACTGAGTAATCAAGTGATTATATGCATGTGTGAGCTAGATTACATGCACACCAGAGAAAGGCTTCAACTGACTTATAGTTTCTAGCTGTTAGTTTTGTACTAAATAACAACTATCACAAAATCTACTCTGGCGATAGAACAGTCCCTTTTACATAATACATGTACAACTACTTGTTGTGCAGTGTCTCTAAACGGAACATTCACTGCTCCTCATTGAGTCCCACATTTCAAGGTCACTTTCTACATTACTAGAAACAAACACTGTTTCTCATTTCAAAAGCCAGTAATAAAAGTAACCCATAACAAAACAAAGCTGGGTTTCAGCTCTGAGTGACCAGCACACACTCTGTACAGCAAAACATATCTTGAGGGCTAAGAGGAGATCCCCTCTAATAGGCTACCATGCCATTGCTATTATAAGAAGCATGAGCTATAAACTAGGACACCCGGACTCAAATCCCTACTTGGCCATGACACATATGATGAGATGTCCTTGCAGATGTCACTCCCTCAGCCTTGCTTACCTCACATGGCTGGTGTGAGGATAAAATGGAAACATCACATATACATTAGAAAGTGTGCATAGTTCAGTGGTAGAGCACATGCCTTGCATGCAAAAACAGCCCAGATTCAGTTCCTGGCATCTCCAATTAAGCAGGAGTGGGGAACCTCTTTCAGACAGAGGGCCAAATTCAATTCTGGAAAAGCTCTTGGGGCCGCATCCCCATTGTGGACAGGGCTGAAGGCAAAAGGGGCAGGGCCAAAATCCCAGCATATTTTAGCCTAAAGCTCTTCTTGCCAGTAGCGAAGCCTTAGCAGAGGCATTTCAACCTTTTAGAATGGGGGGAGATGCGTGCAAAGGCAAGGAAACCACCAAATGACTGGCAGTCAGAGGAAAGGGGTGGGACCAGGGGAAGGGTGTGTGGCTATCCGAGGAACCCCAGAAGGCCAGATTGGGACCTCAGGTAAGCTGGATTTGGCCCACAGACCCAAGGCTCAACACCCTTGAGTTAAAGGATCTCAGATAGCAGGGCTGGGAAAGGCCTCAGCTCGTCACCTTGGAGAACCACTGCCACTCAGACGAGACAACACTAGGCTAGATGTACCCATGGTGTGATCCAGTACAAGGCAGCTTTCTAAGGCTGAATCTACACATAGCAGTTATACTGTTATCATACATTTATCTATTTATTTATTAACATTCTTAATCACCCATCTGGCCGGTCACCTGGCCACTCTGGGCGATGTACAATAATACAACAGTTTAAAACAATAAAATTCCACATTAAAACAGTGTATTTCTACAAATACCCTAACCCACCCCAAATGCCTGCCTGAACAACCTCATTTTTAATGCATGGTGGAAGCTCATTAAAGAGGTCTTCCCACATGACACCAATGGGCACGAATAGTTATGATAACAATATGACTGCTATGTGTAGATTCTGTCTGTTGCTCTGATCTCCATGGAGGAAGCACTGGACTCAATTGTGATCAAGCAAACATTTGTGTATCTGGAAAGGAAAAAGAATGTTGCATTTCTGTCATATGAGGATGAACTAATTTTCCATTCCAACTATAATTATGGATGGCAGCAAACCACAATGAATCGTCAAATACAGTTCTGGAGAAAATTCAGTTGACAGAAAGGAGAGGTTAATTACAGGCCAGTTAAGCATACATTCATTCTGGGCAAAATTATAATAAATGATAGTACACAAATTAAGAACTATGATTAAATACCAGTTTAAATACTTTTTATAAGAAACATTTTTTTCTTAAGAACTTCAGATCCATAATTATATTTGGTTTGGCAGGACTGATGAGTTTAAGTGTAGACATAAAGTTCAGAGCGTATACTTATTAACTGACAACTGAAGATTGCCATGAAGAGCTGGTGTACACAGAATTTGACAAAGACATTACAGAAAGGTTTTATTTACAAGGAACTTTTCTTAAAGTATGAGCTTTATAAAAGCTTTACCTTGGTACTACAAGATACTCACCCTAAGTGAACCATTTTATTTATCTATAAAACTTAGGATTTGCCTTTCCAACTTAAAAAGTACTCAAGGCAACATACATAACAATAATAAATACTATTAAAAACATTAAAATCTAAAATCTAACCACTGACAGCATAATACAAAGCCATATAACTAACCCAATTATAAAATCTTAAAGAACAATGAATATCTGGGAGAAAGAGGGGATCTTACTTAGGGTGGCAAGAGAAAGCATACAAGCAGGGAGGGCATCTTCAGATCTTTCAGAAGAGCCTTCCAAAGGGTAGGTGCCACAAATAAAAAAGCCTGCTGCCTCCCTTATGCAATCTTAATGGGGTAAAGTTGGAACATAACTGCAGGGCCCCATTTTTAAGGGCAGCCCAAGATATACTGGGTTGCACCCACCAATGTCAACATGTAGTTATCAACAGGAAATTAGTACCAAATAAGTATGTTTCTTTCTTGCTAGCTGACTTCAATTTTTGACCGAAATTAAAAGTCAGCAGTTGAGACACACACACACACACACACACACACACACACACAGAGACAGGGGGGTGAGGGGAGGCATTATCATTCCTAACAAAATGTACAGTTCATCCCTAGATTAGCGAAATGTTAATGAGTAACCATATGAGAACAGTACTGGACAAAGAAATGAATGTGAGATATATTAAAAAGGGTTTTGTAATTATTGGATGTACTAAACAGAATGTAGCAAGCAACCGTTGATAGAGACACCACTGGCAATCTTTGGAGAGCAGAGAAAAATGATATACACTTGCATTTCAATGTTTAGCCTGCTTATTTCGTCAAAATTCAGAGTTAAGCACATACTAGATAATGGTGTACCTTTAGGAGGGAAAGTATTACGGATGAAAGGCATTGCAGGAGCCCTAATAAAGCTGTCGCCTTAGAGTGACTGAGAATGTAAACCAAAACATTTCCAGTTCAAGTCTCACTTCAGACATAAACTCACTAGAGACTTAAGCAAGACTCTTATTATCACAGTCGCAGCTTCCCTTCTGCAATATGGGGATGATTATGCTGACCTAACTTACAAGGGTTTTCTCAGTGGTGGCCCCTGAATTATGGAACTCCCTTCCTGATGCTTTATGCCCAACACCTTTGTTGCAGGCCTTTAAGAAAGCTTTAAAAATTATTTGTTCAAACTGGCCTTTCTTGAATAAGTCATCAATATGTGTGTTCCATTCTCCTAATCTTGAACGTGGCTTAATTTTTTCAGTGTTGATAGGGCTGGTTTTGAATATTTATATGTGCTCATGTCCAACCCCTTTATAGTTTGTAAGCTCTGTGAGGATATATCTCTGAAAAGCAAGATAGAAATGCATTGAATAAATAAATAAGTTGAACATTCCAATGGAACATCTAAATATTAATTATTAATAATAAAGCCAAGCAATTAGAAATAAGGGGGTGTTGTCTCCATTATTGCCAGTCTTCAACATCAAGATTTTTATTAAATTTGTAGATAATATGCTTTAGCCAACTTCAATCAAAAAACACTTATTTGATAATATTAACAAATAATAGGAGGGTATTTAATCTGCAGCCCAGTTTTGACTTCCACAGTTCAGAACGTATAAAGGAACCCCATTGGCTCAGGCACCCAATTGCAGCTGGATGCATTCCTAAAAGAGCAGAATGTGAAACCAAACCCACAGTCTTCATTGGTAGAATCACTACTTTAGTAGTGGTACAAACATTTGTAGATGCCTACAAAAATTGCATGTGGATATTTGAAATGACATCCAGATATCATAGTGAACAAAACCAAGCACTGTTCCTGAGTTATTTCAAACTCATGGTTAACAGGAAACCAGAGTTAGCAGGGCTGAGAACCCTTCACAACAGTTAAAGCTGGGAGGGAGGCTTTGTGCTGGAGATGCCCCCTCTCCACCCAGCCCCTAGCATGTGACCCCACAGTCTGTTCTTGCTCCCTGTATCGTCACTCCTCCTTGTTCGCTGTAACTCTGAACTGCTAACCTTGGCATTCTAGGACTGCACTGGTATTCCAGCCACATTCACTGGCCTTGGCTCTAGAATTGCCCTTCTACCATGGCCTAAAAAAGAGACATGTTGCTATAGAAGGGGTGGTGGTGCAGAGCCTCAGGCCCAGGGGCCAAATCCAGCACTCCGGGGTTCCCCAAGGTGGCTGAACCCCCTTCCCCTTGCCCCCAAACACTGATCATGTGATGGCTTCCTGGCTTTTCTGCAGTGTTTTCCCCTTCCTGAAAGGCTGAAATGCCTCTCCTTAGTTACTGGCAGGAAGACCCTTAAGCAAAAAGAGGCTCGTACTTTTGGTCTTTGGCGCTTGCCCCTTTTGCCTTTGGCTGCACTCTCCATTAGAATGTGTCCCCCCAAAGTGCCTCCAAAATGGAATTAGGCCTGTGGGACGAAAGAGGTTCAACATCTCTGCTATAGACAGTGGAATTCGAATGCAGTATTAACAGGCAGTATTTTCTTTCAGGACATAAGAGATGTACATTAACCTGAATGAACGTCTCCTCTCATACTGCCCTCAACTCCATTTACATGACATTCTTATCCTACCCTTCCTCCACGGAGCTGAGGGTGGTATACATGGTTCTCCTCCCTGGCTGTCCATTGTATTCCCATAAGCAATATTATGACGTTGGTTAGACTAAAAATGACTGGCCCAAGGTCACCCATTGAGCTCCATGGCTGAATGGGGGTTTCAACCTGGGTCTCTTCTGTCCTAGCTTGACACAGCCCAACTACCACATCACACTGGTTCCCATGCCTTGATGTAATCCGGAGAGGTTCTTTGGTGGGTCTCCCTGTCATCCAAGACACAATGGGTGAGTTATTTAGCTAGGGTCCTCTCCACTGTAGTGCCTTCATTGTGGAATTCCTGTTCTAGGCTTTCTTCACACGGAGCTTTTATCCTGCGATTGAGATTGCTCCTTCACGGAAGCTTGCGGGCTCTTTACATGACTCCGTGATCATCCAAGGCATCTCCTGCACTAAATGCCCTTTGTTCTGTTTTTAAGTAGATCGCAGATAATGGGTTATCAAATTACCCCATTGTGTTCCGCTTGAGCTCCCTCTGTGAAAAGAGGAAAAGCGGCAAGAAGAGGAACGAGATCAATGAAAGATAATGGAAGACTCAGATACAGGGAGAAGAAGGGGGAAAGAGGAAGGTGGGGGAAAGGAAGCATGTGCAAAAGGGAGTCGTTGTGATCCTGCATTTAAAACGGAAGCAGAAAGCCGCGTTTTAAATGCAGGATTTTAGGCTGGTGTAGAGATGCCCCTAGGAAGTTCCACCTGGCCAGTTTGCTCCAAGCTTGTAGAAAGGGAGCTGACACTCCTTTTTAGAAGGCTTGGGGGGAGCAATCCTATAGCTGTCTAGCCGCAAATGCAGGGCAGGAGAATGATCCCCTCCATGCTTCTCCTGCCCTGCATTGGATAGGCGGTCGCCTCCAAGTTCGGAGGCGGCCACCTACCCCATAGGATTACACCCTAAATTGGTTAGTCGGGTACCACTGAGGATATTTTTGTTATTAGAAGTGGCCTGTGTTCTTGTCATGCTGTTGTGGTTTTATTTTTCTACTGACATTTTATTGTTTTAGTGGATTTTAAATTATCCTATAATTTCAAGTTTGCAGAGTCAACTTGGGAACCAATCCAATACCAGAAAACAATGTCTTGTACAATATTGTGTTGGTGCTGAAGGCCATGTTCAAAGGCCGCATGTGTCAGGAGTTTTCTCTTCAAAAGTTGTGGATCACACCATGCCAAATACACACAGCCTTACCTTCTGAGATTTCACATCTTCTTCAAGAACCAGAACTTGATGCTGAAGAGAAGCTATTTTCTCCTGTCCTGCCCCTTCAACAAAGCAACGAAAACTGCTGTTCATCTTTTTGTTTTTTCTAGTCAGTGGTGACTTTAGCCTCATCCTTGTGTCTTTTTGCGTATCTGAGGGGAAAATATACAAGGGTGAAGAATCTTCTTATTGCCATGGAAGAAGCAAACTAGATTGAATAACTTTTTGGGATAGATTTTGAGGATCTGGCGGATGGGCAAAACTCTCCACTATCTATTTTAGATTTAGCAATTTAGTGGGATTAAAATGAGCAGTCTTATGCTTGTTTACTTGGAAGTAAGTTCTACTGTATTCAGTAAAGCTTATTTCCAGATCAGCGTACGTGGGATTGCAGCCACAGTTAAATACTTAATTCCTCAATGGTTTCAATGAGACACCCCAACATTTACTCAAAATGTTCCCTTTTGGTTTCAGTGGGGCTTACTTTTAGGTAAGTGTCCCTAGGATCATAGAACAACATTTGCTGTGTTGTGTTCATTTTGATCTACAAAGCGGGTGTGCAGAATACTGAGTGCACCATGCTTGTTATATTTTATCGTAAAAATATCATTAAAAAACCAAGCACCTTTATCCTCAGCTTCTGCTTCTACATGCTCTTCTTCAGTTACATTTTCAAGATTATCTTGGGTCCCCACAAACATACCACTGTCCCATCGGTTCTGCCAGCTGCCACAAAGATTATGCACTGTGTTTCTGAAAGCATAGCATCACATAGAAATGGTCAGAAAGAAGCCATAAACTACTAATGCCAATTCCTACTTCTTAGTAAAGTGGTAAAGCTATGTCTGGGCTGTGCCATTTCAGAATGCAGGTCAGAGCTCAAGTAACTGAATGCTCCTCCATACAAACAATTTGGAGAAATGGGTTCTCGCCTAGCCTTCTACCTAGCATGCTAGTTTTCTGTATTTAGAGAATGATTTTTTTTAATGGAGGAGTATGAATCAACATGAGCTCTCACCTGCAGTCTGAACTGATACATCCCAGACACAGGTAGGTTTATCGCTACAGTGAAAACAAGGATTTCGTTACACACACCAACTTGCCCACCAAGGTAGCAACTGTGGCTAAGAGCCAGCTCACTATTGTAGTTGAATTATGGGATTTTCATGCAGAAAGAGTTTGTTTTCTCAACTTCACATGCTTTTAGTACTAAAGATTAGAACAGAAAGACCAACAGCATAATCCTATACCATTTACTCAGAAGTAAATCCCATTGAGTTCAATGGGGCTTACTTAGGATTGCAGCTTAATAGCGCCATAAATATGCTAAAATACTAAACGGGAGATCAGATGAACTGAGATGGTTGTAGTCATGCATGTATTTAACTATTGATCTACATATTCTGTACCAAGACAAGCTGGATTCTGCTGCCTTCATAAACTATGCAAATTCAGCAAGTGTATATAATGGAACTTATTTCCTATAATTTATTCTGTTTAGTCATGGGGAGGGACAGGCAAAGTGCACTGAAGTCTTACCTTCCACCCCCCTTCGCCCCAGCTACTGGAAATCCTATCCAGCACCTCTTCCAGTTCTTGACCAGACAGTGCTTATGTGCTTTCAAGCTCAGCATATCTTTGCAACCATAAGGGCTAGAAAATGGTTTGTGCTTTTAAATGCCAGGAAGCTGCATTCTGCATCCAGTACCTCATTGTGCTCTGGAATATACAGCATATATAAAACCCAAAGGGAATAAGACACAGGAAGAGTGGGATCTCCAGTAACACCTGCTTGGCTGCTTTTGTGCATTAATGACACAATACTGCATCCACTGACAATGATATCCATTGGGAAGTCCCCTAGCGACTTTAGTCAATTTTTGATTTAGCAGATATTGCACCCAGCTGGGTACAAACTCATGTGACCTGGGCTCACTTAGGGCTGGTTCATACATATCACTTGATGTGAAGGAGTCATCCCAGATCTAACATCACAGATAAAGCTCTTACACTGCCCGCAGACAAAATGCATTTCACTGGAGCTGGTCCACACATTAAACAATGAGCAGGAGAGAAACTGTTCTCAAAGTGCTAAAGTAATTTATTTACACCCAACACATTTCGGTGCAAAAATAATTCTTCAAGGCCCATTCTTCTTGCCAGCAACTTGCAGAGGTGAGCTCTCATGTCTTTCTCCTTTACTCAATCAATCATTGCAGGCTCACCTTTGCAGACAACCTGGAACTCAGCCGGGTGGGGCTCAGTTGGTGGCAGGAAGAAAGTCTGCTCTATGTCTATTTCAGGCTTCTCCAACCTTCTAGATTGGGGGTGGGCAACTGTTTTGGGCTGTAGGCACCGTTTGGGGGCAGTGGGCATGTTTGGCTGTTTGAGAAACGATCATGGGCACCACCACAAAATGGCTACCATGAGTGGTGCGGCTAGTCACCTCGGACAAGTAACCTGTCCAAAAGACTGAGTATAGCCAGAAGTGGGGTCCAAACCCCAACACACTAAACAACTCCTTTGTACCCAGTTTTCAGCACCAACAGGAACCTATTTCACAGCAATCCCAGCTGCCTGTAAGAGAGGGTTTTTTTTTTTTTGTTTAAATGCGGGGGGGGATAATAGAATCATAGAACAGTAGGGTTGGAAGGGGCCTATAAGACCATTGAGTCCAACCCCCATGGTATTTGTGCAAGGGGCAGGGCACCTTAGCAGGCACCAAGAAAGGTGTCCATGGGTACACTGGTGCCCACAGCTGCCACATTGCCTGCCCCTGTTCTAGATGTTTTTGGACTACAACTCTCATCATCCCTGACCATTGGCCACCCTGGCTGGAGCTGATCGGAACTGTAAAACACCAGGAGGGTACCAGGCTGGGTAAGGCTGGAATTTTATGACCCCAAAGGGCATGTGTTAGTACTTGAGATGTCAAAAGTCCCTCTTGTAGTTGATGCCATAGGCTACTTTTCTGGGATTTAAAGGTATGAAACCATTACTGTATTTCAATCCAGGGATGCTTGAGGGAGATGTTCTGAAGAGCGACAGATGGCTGCGGCGCTGGCAGAGAGGCTGCCTTTATGCCAACGACGTCAGTGGGAGTTTTCACAGGGGGTAGAAATTCATGTTCCGCCTCAGCTATAAAGAAAGAGGTACAGTAAGACTGATGGAATTCAGGCATATCCAAGCTGAAGTTACCTTGGCACAGCAACATCAGGCAGGGCAGAGAGAATGAAAGAGGCAATCGGTGTATTCTCTGCTGCCTATGACACAAATACCGCCACACATGTTTGGGCAAAGGAAAGACAGATATCAATTCCCGCTTACTTTAAAACTGCTTCTGTAGGAGGCATGCAGAGAAAGGCCAGCCTCACGTGGGGCGGCCAACTTTTGACTTCAGGAATTCTGCCATCAGGGGCAGGATCCAGAGCTGGAGCCTAGGCAGGCACAGGCTGGTAGGCTCAGCTTTTGGTAGATGGCTGCTGGCATTTATGGAATCCTTCCAACATAACGCGAGTGGACTTCTGCTCATGCAGACCTCCCCTCCCTCTCCTCCCCATGCCTGCTCTGGAGGGCCCCCTAAGTCTCTGGAGCAGATTTGGAGGCACAGGGAAGGGGGTGCAAGGCAGAATCTGTTCCACTAGAGGTGTCCATTCTGCTGACAGATCGACACCATTGCATGCAGCCCTATATTTCTAGAGGGAGAGCACAAGGTTGACTTGCTTTTCAGCCACTCTCACTCAGCAAGCAGCCTGTCACTCAAAAGCAAACGAAGAAAGGCAGTGCTTTGAAACTTGCTAAGGCACACCCAGGAGTATGGGCTTCTCCACACGGAGATTTTATCCTGCTATTGAGATTGGTTACTCACAGAACTTTGCGGGCCCTTTAGATGATGTTGTCAACCTCCAGAGTGGCTCCCATGCTAAATGACCTTTATTCCATTTTTTTTAAAGATAGGAGATAATGAGCTATCAAATTATCACGCTTGGGTTCCCTCCGTGAAAAGGGAAAAGCCGCAATAAGAGGAGCTAGACCACAGCACCATCTAGCGGCTGTGTAATGAAACATATGGAAGACTCAGAGAGGGGAGAAAAGGAGGGGGAAAGTAGGGGAGGAAGTGCGTGTAGAGGGAGTCTGTCGTGATCCTGCATTTAAAATGGAAGCAGAAAGCCCCACTTTAAATGTGGGATTTTAGGCTGGTGTAGAGATGCCCTATGTCTGATTAACAAAAACTGCCCAGTTCTCAACAAGTCTCAATCATGCAGGGACTCTGTGTTAACATCTGTGGAATCAAGCCCCAGCTAAATATGAACAGTGTGAATTACACAGACAGAGATGAGAATCCTGCTTCCTTTTGGGGGAAAAGGCCAATGTATGACTTACTTACTATTGTTCAGCTGGGCCTCATTCACAGATGGGGGGATAACAGCATCCTCCTCCATAAAAGTCCTGGTCTGGCTATTACAGAACTCCCAGCGTTTCATCTGCAGCTGTTGCAACCAGTACATCATAGCCTGTTTGTTGACAGCCTGTAGTTCATTAAAAAAAAAAAAAAAAAAGGAGGTCAGCACATGAACTTGCTAATTCATTTATTGAAAACCTAGAGATACAGCTGAATTCTGCCACCTCATCCATGGGATAGGCTCTTGGGCTTTGGCAAAACTGAGGAAACCAACAGAATCCACAAAAGAATCCAGAAGGTTTGGCCAGCATTGGATGACAAAAATCTGGTCCACCAAACCTTTTCCAGAGAGGAACTGGCAGGGTCAGTCCATCTCTAGTTATACCTCATGATTGGTTTCTGCTTATGAAACTCTTTGCCATGCACACTGATGGCGCTGCATCAGATAATGATAATACTAAGGGGGAAAGAAAATAATCATCACAACAATTACATTTTACATCTTGCTTTCCGGTACATGTTTTTCAGACCATATTACACTCATGTTATATCAATTGCACTGGCATCCGATATGTTTCCAGGACCAATTCAAGGTGCTGGAGCTCACCTATAAAGCCCTAAATGGCTTGGGGCCAGGCTATCTGAAGGACTGCCTCCTCCTGTATGAGACCGCCAGTAGGTTGCTATCATCATCTGAAGCCCTGCTGTATGTCCCACCACCAAAAAATGTTCAGCTGATGGGAACATAGGAGAGGGTCTTTTCCTTGGCAGCACTCCAGCTATGGAATTTCCTCCCAAGGGAGGTTATGCTAGCTCTATCCCTGATGACTTTTAGGCGAGCAGTGAACACATTTTTATTCTGCTTGTCTTGTAATGGTTCTTGATTTGAGAGTGAAGGTTTTAACTTTGCTCTTTTTGGTTTTAATACTCTTGTCTTAATTCCGTTAAAATGGTTTTGTGGTGCTTTGTTTTGTAACTGCCTAGGGCCCCTTGTTAGGGCTGAAAGGCAGCATAGAAATGTTTACTATATAAATAATTAAACAAATATCTGATCTGCTAAACAAGCAAGATTTTTTTTTTTAAAACTCACACCTTTCATGTGAAGGGTGCTAAAAGTCAGGAAAAAAAGGAGTTCAGGACCTTGCCACGTATCTTGAGGGCAGTCTTCAGCTTTAAGAAAGAATTCACTATTAAACCATGTTTAAGGTCATTTCCTGAAGACAACAGCTTCCTCTTCATCACAGTCAATCAGGGCATTTTGAAAGGGGAACAGAAAATTGTGAAGATAATGTAACCAAAGGCTCTGTCGCCACTCACCCATCCCTGATCTTTGCCAATAATAAAAAATAAAAAGTCTCAGTGGAGTCAATGTTTATGTATAGCTCTTTCTTAATGAAATATCTGCTTACGTTATTTTATTTTTGTTCTCCAAGATCTTCCAGCCATGATCTGTGAAGGTCTAGGGATTCTTGTCAATTGGACACCCAGTTATAAATGGATGTAACTGTGTAAACTGCACGAGGGAAAACCTAGCTTCTTGAGGCTTTTCTTAACAGGGATATTAACAGGACTAAAACATATATTAATTTATATTTCTTCTATAAATCCTCCCAATTCTTTCAACACAGCCACCAAAGGCTGCGATTCTAACATTTCCTGAATACCCAGAATTCAGGAAATTCCCAAATTAAAAACAACACCCTTGCAATGATGGTTTCAGGCCCCACATATTCTTGAAAACTTCAGTTCCACCCCAGGGAAGTTGCTCCATCTGTGCAAGTCTCCAGATGCTTCCATTCCAACATGGCCACATGGAAGTCCTTAACACCGGCCTTCTTTTGCCTCCAGAACAAGAATGTCAACCTGGCAGCCATCAGGGTTCGTTGGCATCAGAATTCCAAGTGACCACAGAATCCCAGAGTCAGAAGGGAGCAAGTCATCAGTCAGATCAGGGCCAGAGGCAAGTGGTGTGGACAAAGGTAAGCAAAAGGTCACGTCCTCAGAGGAGAAGTAGTCTACACTGAGAGGGGGTGCCAAGTGGGCACTCAGTCCGGCAGTGTTTTCTCACTAGAAGACAGGTAGCTCAGACTGAAGGGCAGAATTGGAAGGAAGGGGGGAGCTGCATTGGTTCCCCAAGTCACCCGATCCAGTGCTGGGTCAGCTGGTGGGGCTTGCAATGCTCCCTAGGCCGCATTTCTGGGTAGCAATAGTTGTCTGCAATTCCTTTGGCAGACATGGCGGCACAGGAGGTAAAGGCGCTAGCCGGCTTGCTGAGAATCAGATATCTTTTACCTTACACCAGGAGTGGGGAACATGGGGCCTTTAAGATATTGTTGGGAGTCCAGCACCCATCAGCCCCAGCCAGCACAACCAGGGATGATAGGAATTTTAGTCCAACATCATTTGGACGACCACAGGTTCCCCAGCCCTGCCTTACCCAGTCCTAGGGCACCATCATGGCCCCTGCCTCTCTCTATAGCTGGTGTAAAGCAGGCCCCTTTGAACTGGGCACAAATGAAAAGGATTGCCCAGAGAGCGGTTTCACTGCAAAGTTTCTGGGCAGTCCTCTGATTTCACATTGGGAAGGGTGTCTTATCAGGTTCTTCATTCGGAGAGAAGGGGCAGATCTTACCCAGCCCAGCAGCTGGGGGGTCAAAGTAGCATAAATGCCAAGGCAGCTCTGACCTCCAAGCAGATTGAGTGGGGAGAGTCTACCTTGTTGCTGAAGAAGCAGGTCACCTCTGCCCAAAGTAAGGTTCTCCCTTCTCTCCCTCAATCACGATAACACTTGGGTGGGGTGGAGGAAGTCACTCCCATTGTACACGGCCAAAGGGTATATTCACACAAGCATGTTCATCATACAAGAGCTGCAAGCCCATGATGACCTGCAGGTGGGAAACAGCCATCTCACATCAAACACCACAGGCAGAGATTCCACAAGACTTGACCATGGAAGCAGTAAAGCTTCATGCTCTGGAATGATGGAGACACTGACGCATGCCATCATTCACACCTTCAGTTGCTTAGTTCCCCACCACTACCCACAGTCAGCCATGTATTTCACGTACCTTAAGGACAAAGTCCTTGCTGGGGGTCCTGATTTCAAAAACACCTTCATCTGCTCCCACCTGAAGATCAAAGCTAGCACTGGAAATCTCTATGCTCCCCAAAGGGTTAATGTCTTGTGCTGTCCTGTAGTACAGTAAGTGGCATTTGTTGTCATCATAGAAGAACCAACGTGACTTCCAGGCCTTGATCGGTGCTTTAGCAGAAAATTTATTTAAGTAGCCACATAGTTTTTTCTTTGGGGTTTCTTTGCCAGGCCTCAGATGTGTGTTTTTCCAGCCTTCAGGACAAGGAGGCACATCTCCTTCGATGGCACAGTTGCTGCCACTCCCAATGTCTGCCACTTTTTCCTCTTCTGACTTACTTGACGTTCCAGGCGCAAGGCCATCTCTGCTCTCAGAATCTGATTCCATATTCCTCTGGAGGTCAGATTTTCTGTGGCTGGAGTGCTAATGGCAAAAAAGATGAACAAAAGAAAAGCTTCATGGTAAAGTATAAGTGTGCACATGCAACAGGGGTGCACAGATTTTTTTTTTTAATAGTTGCCTAAAATTAAGCTTCTAGACTATAACCCCAAACTGAACACATGTTCCTGTCTAATTGCCAGGAAAGTTAACTATCACACCAAAGGTGTTCCTGTATCAGCCAGGAACTTAAAAAAAATGGGAGCTGCTCTATTATTTCCAGTCTCCCACCCCCACTGCCCATCTTTCGATGCAAGGTAGGTAACCTGTGCCCTCAAGATGTTTGAGATTACAACTCCCATCAGCCCAAACCAGCATGGGCAATTATCGGGGATTAGGAGAGTTGTAGTCCAAATCATCTGGAGGACACCAGACTGGGGGAGTTCAGAAGATGCACTCACAGCTCTTGTCTTCCGAAGAATTCTTGGTTTTGAACCTAATACTAGAAGTAACTTTGCATCCTTTACTCCTGCAATTGATGCTGCTATCTCCCTAAATGCCCTCCACAGCATGTCAAAGTCTCATTGTTCTGACATTACCCTATTATTAGAAAGATTCTGAAGGTCAACTTCTTGCCAACTTCCTCCCACAGGACAGAACTGATACTACTTCTGCTTCTCCAAACAACTGCCTGGCGTGTGCCAACAAGTTCATCAAGGAAGCAGAGAGAGAGAGAGAGAGAGAGGTGGGGTGCCCCTACACATGCATACACTTTTGGCTCTAGCCTCACCCGCCACTGGCTTCAGTGTCATCCTCTGGTGTCATGTGACCTGGGGCAGATGTCTCCAAAGGAATGCAGCCCTCAACAGAACAGGAAAAAAAAAAAAAAAAGGTTCACCGCCCCTGCAATAGAAATGAAGATCTCCGGTCCCACACAGCTGTTGACTCAGCAATGCTAACATGATTGTGATACCATTATAAAAGACCACCAATTGCTGCTGCTGTTGCTGTAAAGTAGAAGTCCCCAACGTGGTGCACACGGGCACCATGGTGCCTGCGAAGACCTCCAATGGTGCCCACATAGCACTCCACTTCCTGCCCCCTTGAAAAACCTGTTGGGGCAGTCTTCTTTCTCTCAATTTCTAGCCTCTTGCCTTAGGCTCTCTCTCCCCTCTACCCCTTTGCCTTGCCATTTCCCCCGCACCCGAGCCTCTAGCTTTGCTATTTCTCTCCCCACATATTTACCTTGCTCTTTCTCCCCCTCCCAGCCTCTAGCCTCACAATTTCTCTCCCTAAAACCTCTTTAGCTCACTTTTGACTAGTTAGGCCCCCATGGCAGCCATTATGTGACTAGCCACATCCTCTTTGGGGGCCATTTTGTGGTGGTGTCCACAACAGTTTCTTAGGACACAGTCCTATGCATGTTTAGACAGACAAAAGTCCTACAAAAGTCCAGACAAAAATGTATTACAATGTGTATTTGTTGTGAATCTCCCAGAGAGCTTCAGCTATTGGGCGGTATAGAAATTAAACAAATAAATACATAATAATACAATTCCCAGCATTTCCCAGCCAGCATTGTTGGCTGGGGAATGCTGGGAGTTGTAGGACTTTTGTCTATCTAAACATGCATAGGATTGCATTTTTAAATTCCCAAATGTGCCCACGGGTCCAAAAAGGGTGGGGAGCCCTGCTGTAAGGGGTCATTTTGCACACATTTTGCACTCTAATTGAATGGGCACCAACTGGAGCCCAAAGGGACTCGTTTTTCTAAGCCCCACAGCCATGCGAGTGGGAGGCGGTTATGAGTAAAATCATGACTAGGGATGGAAGGATTAAACCACCCTTCCCTGTGTGGAGGTCCCAGTAAAAACCAGAAAGACCCAACTGTAAGGAGAGAGAGAGAGAGATGTAGTTGCTAGCTACATCTTTAAGGTAAAGTGTACTTTGACCCTGTATAGCGTATAGCCTTTTTCCGTGCCGTTGCCTCCAACCGTTTTTTGTTGTAGTTGCCTCCAACACCAACCTTTGGCAACCCTCCCGCGCCGCCTTTACGCCCCTTTGCTTGCATAGTAACTGAGGATCACACTCCCTGCATCTAATGAAAGGCGCTCTCGTCCACAAACGTCTATGCCAGGATCAACTGTGCTAGTCTGTACGGGGCCACAAGACTCTTGGTCGTTTTTAATTCTTCACCAAGTGACTCAACGCTGCATGACCAGCCAACTCCGCGGGCATGGGAGCAATGACAATCCCTACCAGGCACGCACACTCTGGACCGGGGTGAGCCCCGTCGAACAAAGCGAGCCTCACTGCCGTGTAAATCCGCCTGCCCGGGCTACGGACACCCCCCAAGCAAGCCACTGGCTGCTCTTACCTTCGTTCGAGCTCGCAGCGGTGCCACAACCGCGCGCTCCTCTTCCCGACCCAGCCGCCGCCGCAGATCTTATGGTGCAAGCGGGCTGCGGTTTCCTGGTCGGCTAGGGGCGGGGCGGTGCCAGGCGGCCCCGGCATGGCACGCTGTGGGTAAGCGGAAAAGAGCACAGTACTGCCTTCCACCGCGCCGGGACTGGTCGGAAAAGGGAAGGCACAGCGCGATCTTCTTAAGGACCGCCTTGTTCCTTGTACAGTTTCCCCAAGAAATATACCCCTCATCCAGCCTGATTAAGCGTTCCGAATAACTCCGATCTTGTAAAAACAACGAAGCGTCTTGTGGCACCTTAGAGACTAACAAATTTATTCTTGCATAAGCTTTCGTGGACTACAGCCCACTTCATCAGATGCAGTACTACTACTACTACTACTAATAGGTGTCACAAGACTTTTCGTTGTTTTTGCTCCTAATACGTCTACCCTCTAGAAATTATTTTGTGGCATTACTTGATCCTAATAAAGGAATTGCCTAACTGTGGATTTTAGGTCCCCCCCCCCCCCGCTTCAAATGGAACAACTGGCTACCTTTCCTTTTTGTCCTCTCATGCTTGGGAAAAGGCAGGGTACCTTCCCTGTAGGCACCAGGGCGCAGAACACCGCTACCTGTTACGCGGCTAAAGCAACTGCATGTAAAGACAAGTTACAGGATTCGATCTTGTTCAGCTTGCGTGTGCTCCTTGAATTCCCTCATCTACCTCTTTCACAAGCCCAGCTTCCCGCCGACGCTCCTGGTGTCACCTATTAACTGCGTGATCCTATGCATGTCCACCCAGAAGTCAAATCCATTGAGTTCATGAGGCTTACTCATAGGTTTGCTAAGACCCGCGGGTCCGTGAGTGACGAATCATAATTAGGCGGACTGCAATCGTCAGCATACTTTATTTGGAAGCAAGACTCATGGAAACAAACGAGGCTGACTTCTGAGCAAGCAGAGGAAACAACCTTTGTAGGTGCCTTGAAAAATTGAAAGCAATTAACTTTATTGTCAAGTAATAACACGTAAGGTTGATGTAGCCCTTTAGAGTGTTCAAAGCACTTATATACCATCTAGTAATCCTTATAGCCAGACCTGTAAATTAACCAGTGTTGTTATTTGCATGCTTCAGAGGGGTGGGGGGATGGGATGAAGCTAAGAAATGCCATCTAGGCAGTTCATGATAGAGAAGTTTAACAAACCTGGGACTTTACTTCCTAGTTCACAGATCCCCTGCATGTTCCTTGCATGTTCACTCAGAAAGAATTATGAAGGAAGGGAGGGATCTCCGACAGAGAATTGTAAGTTGCATCTCAATCCCTGAGATTCTTTGGGGAAAGCCATGACAGCTAAGGTGGTATAACACCGAAATATGCTTGCATAGTGTAGGCAGGGCTTGAGGACCCATTCAAACATGATGGATTCCTTACATGGACAATTCTTCTGTACAGAAAGTGACAATTGCACATGCAGTTGTTTGGCTGTGTATACACATGCTGAAAACACATCACGGTTTCTTAGCGCATGAACATGATGTAGCAAAATGTACACATACATAGGCCATTGTATGGGATTTTTTAAAAGCTTTGATTGATACCAGAGTGTGAGCAGTTTGAGGAATCGTGAGACTGAGTCTTGCTCTGACCTTGGAGCTAGAGGCATCTCAAGATAACACACAAGCAGGTGGTTGTATCACTACGTGCAACTTCACCCTGGCCAAATGGAGTCTTACAGACAGTTAGATCACAAAAACAGAACAGGAATTCTTGACACCTCCCTTGGGATGATGAAACTTGTCATATATTGGCAGAGAGAGCAGGGATCAATCCTGCACAGGTTCCGGTGCGCATACAGTGATGGATACATCCAACATTGGTGGTTTACGTTTTCAAGACATGCATCAGCCCCTCTCATGTCATCATAATATTCTCCAACACTCAGTTTGGGAATCACTAGTAAACAGAGATGGGGCTTTGTCTAGAAGAGAAACGACATTCAGGCCTTCATTCGGAAAGTACCGGTACCCAGTTTAGCTTCAATTGAGTCTGACCAAGTGCATCAAAAGAAGGTTGCAATCCTATACTTGCTTATCTGGGTGTGAGGCTTGCTGAACTCACTGAGACTTACTTCTGATCAAACATATATAGGATTGTGCTGTGGATCTCCAAATGTGCTAATATAAAAACTACCAGGTTTTTCTTTATATCTGCCTTAAAATCTGCTATCTCCCTGTATGTTTCAAAGCCTTTAACTATTTAATTAACAAATGTATTTCTCATGGCACACCATTTGGGAAAGGCTGCACTGGGCAAAGGCCTCATCTCATTAGTCTGCAGAGATCTTCATTCAATGTTTTAATGCTATATGGAGATTGATTTGGGCCAAGGCCATATCATATACGAGAAATATATTTTCTTCTTCTCATTTTGATTTATCTTTAACATCCAACCTGATTAACAGTACTGAGTGCAACTTAAAAGCTTGTACACAACTTTATGAATCTTGGCTGGTCCTTATAAAGTATTGTCTTCTGTCCCTGTCTGAAGTACTTATATCAGTTGTTCCAAAATTTGGACTGAGCCACATTTGCTTGATTAAAGAGAACATATTTAATACATAATTGAAGGTTCCTGGAGATATAGGAATGTAAAACATGAATCAAAATAGGATACTGACCAAATTTCCACCATTTTGCTATCAGAGACAATTTTTGTAAAGTTAAATGCATGTTTACTAGGGAATAAGCCACTTTGAACATAGTGGGATTTACTTAGCTCAGTGTGATAGAGCACATGCTTGGCATGGAGAAGGTCCCAGGTTTGATTCCCGGCTTCTCCAGGTAGGGTGAGGAAAGAATCCTGCCTGAAACCCTGGAGAGCCGCTGCCGAACAGCGCTGACAATACTGGGTTAGACAGACTAAGGGTCTGACTAAGTGTCACGTTCCTTCATCCTCCTTCGCAATCAGCACTCTCCAAGATACCAGGCTTCAGGCTTACTTCTCAATTCATTAAGGACCAGATTCCTTGTTTGTTGTTTGTTCGCTCAGTTGCTTCTGACTCTTCTTGACTTCATGGACCAGCCCACGCCAGAGCTTCCTGTCAGCCCTCGCCACCCCCAGCTCCCCCAAGGTCGAGTCCATCACCTCCAGAATATCATCCAGGTTCCTTACAAATGCAAATTCTAGGAAACTCTCAGGCTACAAAGGAAACAGCTACTCCACACAATTACGAATACCAACACAGGAGCCGGAAGTGGACCCTTATGGATGTTAGAGAAGTTTCCGGCAGTTTAAACAAAAACTTCCCGGCCCGTTGGGGAGATGCCCTTCCCTTACAGTTGCTCCCTCCTGTGTAGGCTATCATGCATAGCCAACCTGGAGAAGCGTCTGAGCTCTGCCTCTGACTTTTCCCGCTTAGCTCTGCGATGGACCCTAGCATCTCTGAAGTCACGCTGCTCACTCTCCTCCTCCCCTGAGACCTGGGTTCTCATGGAGGAGGAACGGGGGTCCCTTCCAGGCTTAACCATCTGGGTGCCAAGGTCCTGAGAAGAAGGCCTTGCCGTATCTGAGCTCACTAGGGAGGGAGCCTCCCCTTGTTCTGGCTGTTCCCATTCTGAATCTGAGCTGCTAGCTATCTCCACATGTTCAGATTCATTCCTGACAATAAGGCAGCTTCCTATGTTCCTATGTACCTCTGAGTAAATGTATACTGAATCAGGCTGTATGACTTCAAACCATTTCTATGCACTTTAGCAACCTAACCCTATGCACTATTACGTACACTTAGCCCCACAGATTTCGAAAGGCAAGTGTGTCTAGTTCTTACAGAATGGACCTACTACTTGGAAAAAAATTCTGCTGAAATCAGTGGGACTTCCAAGTAAATATGGTGAGGATTAAATTGCAAGTTTCTGTGTCTTTAAATCAGGATTCAGCTGGAATGTATAGGAAAGATTAATGTTCATTTACAAGTGGGACATGCTTGTAAATTAACAGGTTCATGTTGTTCATTTACAAGTGGGACAAAATATTCCACTGTGGTATGCTCCTGCTCAGGGTGCCAACCAGGCAGCCACGCCTTCTTTCAGGATACTCCATTCCCCTTCCCCTCCACCCCCAACAGTCACTCAGGATTTTGAAGCCAGAGAGCATGCTTAGTCTTCACTGGGCTGTACTGAACTCATCCACCCCTTTAGGGTTCTTTTCATACATGTGTTTTCTACTTCTGCAGACCAGGGGTTCCCCGCAAGCTGATGCCTCCTTCTTGTGCATCGATGGTACCATTTAGCTACAGAAGGACTGGCACTTCAAGAATGAGTTTGCTGTTAGTATATAAAATACTATGCAAGATTAACTAATTCAATAATTGTATTGAATTATGGATTAAAACTGGGGATTATACTTTACTTTCACAAAGTAAGCCTTTATAAAAGGTGAAGTGCTGTGTTGCCACTAGGTTTAATTCAGAAAAAAGGTATGCTTCAACTATCATGACATTTGGGAAAGTTTCAATGTCATGAAAGTGATTTCCCAAATGATTCACTATCTTACGATGTGAACTACAAGCTTATAGTCCACGAAAGCTTATAATACAATAAATTTGTAAAGAACCACAAGATTCTTTATGGGTTTTGCTGCCCAATCCTATGCATGTTTAGGCAGGAAAAAGTCCTACAACTCCCAGCATTCCCAGCTGGCTGGGGAATGCTGGGAGTTGTAGAACCTTTTCCTGCCTAAACATGCATAGGATTGCACCCTTATATGCCTTTTTTTTGTTTATTTATTATTCTTGCAGACTTAAAACTACACAGCTGACCAGTACTATATTTGCTATTCTCCTTCATTCATTTTTTTGTTAGCTAGCATTAAACAAAAATTAGGCTTAATTGTCTTAGTCCATTATTTAATCTTAACACCTTTATTCAGTGGTATGAGTAAAATCCAACATAAGTCCTACTTAGAATAGACCTATTGAAATGAATGAGACTTAAGTTAGTCATGACTAACTAAAGTCCCATTCATTTCAATGGGTCTGCTTTAAGTAGGACTTATGTTGGATGTTACTGGTGCCTTCCAGACGCTTCGGACTACAGTTCCCAGCATTCTTGACCTTTGGCCATGCTGGCTGGGGCTGATGGGAGCAGAAGTCCAAAACATCTGGAGGACACCAAGTCGGCGAAGGCTGCGGCAACTGCCTCTGTTAACAAACTCAGGATTCTTCTTCCGTTCTAACTCTGATCTCTGTTGTATTTTTGACCGAATCAAGCTGTTTCTTTTCGCAGGTTAGGAATGAGAAGACCCCCTTTACGACAGTAACGGCTCATGAACGGGCACGCAAAGAATCGCTCACCTCTACGCCTGATTTGCTTTTTAGTACCGCATTCCTTGAAATAATGGACGGGATGAGATTTCCATTGAGCATGCGTCCTAGTAGCGGAGCTGCCCTCACTCTGTTGGGCTTCAGAATATCATTTGAGCATGCGCCTTTTACAAACAGAGCCGCCCCCATTCCGTTTCGGCTTCACAGGCTCACTGAGCGTGCGCCAGGCTTCCTGTGCCCACACGTTGGCTTTAACATGGCAGGCGCCCTGCGTTTGTAGTGAGGTCGCACGCGTGCAGTTGGAAGCAGCTTGTTGTAAGGTAAGTGAGCAGTGCGGGTATCAGGATCCCAGATATACTCTGTTCGCCGCGCCGGAGGATTCTGGTTTACGCATTATCGCCTTATAAATAGACGGTAGGCAAAATGATAGGGCCCTTATTTGCAAAAGACTCTCCCCCACCCCGCTCCGCCCGCTTTCTTCTTCTTCTTTAAATAGCGTGGTTCAGGCCCCAATACAGTCGTGGAGAGCCAGATGTGCTGAAATAAGTTCCCACCTCTTTGCAGTGTTGAACCATACAGCACACCGAGTAATTTCCCCCTTGAGCCTTTCGGATCGGGGTAGTGATGGTGGTGGGGCGGGGCACCAAAATAAGAACATTAGAAGAGCTGAGCTGATGGATCAGCCCGAAGGTCTGTTTCATTCAAGATTCAGTTTCCAACAGTGGCGAGACCGAGGCTTCCAGGAAACCCTCAAGCAGGACGTGAAAGCAACAACAGCCTTCTCCTGTCACTGGGTCCCAACATCTGATATTGTGAGGTGCATTGTCTGATGGGGTAGAATCCAACATACGTCCTAATTAGAGTAGACCCATTGAAATGAATGAAACTTACGTTAGTCATAATGTAAGTCCCATTCCTTTCAGTAGATCTACTCTAAGTAGGACTTATGTTGGATTGTACCCATGGAGGTTCAGTGTAGAGCTATTCTAACGAATAGCCATTGATAGCCTTCTCCTCCATGCAATTGCCTCATCCCCTTTTAAAGTCGCTTAAGCCAGAGGTCTTCACCACATCTTGTGGCAGTGATTTTAATGATGTGTTTACATGGAGAAGTACTTCCTTTTGTCTGTCCTGAGTCTACTGCCAATCAATTTCACTGATGCAAGTTCTAGTGTTGAGATGAGGTGGCCAGAAGATTCCCTCTCAATTTAACAGGCAAAGTCAGTTCTGACATGAAGATTAAATGATGAAAAAAAGTTGTGTGCTAAAAGTTCTGCCTGTTGGGCAGCACAGCAGCAGGACCAGAAAATGTTGGGCATCCTTGGCAAAGTCCCTCCCAGCCCTGTTATCTTTAAATGTCTATACATTTTTACCAAGAACCTTCTTTTGCTGCCAAAACAGCTGTTGTCGTGTGTGTGTGTGTGTGTGTGTGTGTGTGAGTGATGTGGAGAGACACATACGCCCTTGAGGGATCCCACCTGCTCTCAGGAGTGAAGAGAAGGTTTGCTGTCATCGCAACAGTGTCCCCATGGACAGTGCTTTGTTTTCCTTCATAGGAGTGAATGGGAACCATTTTCTTATATGAGTGGAAAGTAAAGTACTTCATAGGGCAGGGTTGCCTAGAGGGTTTATGGGGCCTGGGGCAGATGTGATGTTGAGGTCCTGTCACTGCCCGCTACAAGGACTCATGCATGATTGGGGCTCTGGTGACTAGTGCAGCAGGGCTGGGGCAGGGGCCGGAGGAGCTGATACCTGCCCACCCTTTGTTTTGCCCCAGTTTGCTTTACCATGGGCTTTTTGCTTTGCCAGGGGCTTTTACGGAACATTTTGAACTGCACAGTGGTATGTGATTGTAATTTGTGTGCGCAGTGCGTTCCACTGCAATACACCTGTGCAGTTTCTGTGTGTGTGTGTGTGTACACAGGCTTTGTTGCATAGGGTTACGTTCCATGACATTTACTAGCCTACTCAAAGTGACAGAAAATCCTCAGAGTTGGAAATTTGGCAGCACTAATACAGAAGTGTGTTATATTTAAGCTTCACACAAGAGGCATTATGAACTCCAACCAAACTTTATTTGCAATGAGGGATAAAATCAACAACTAAGAACAAGATAAAAAAAAAACAATAACAGATGCACAAACACAGTCCAGCACTCCTTGTTAAGAATGTCATATTGGATTTTTGTCTGCCATCACCACCCTTATTGTAACATTGACAACTTCACATGACTTGTCAGGAAATGGGTCCCCATGTTCTAGAATGATTTTCCTCATCTTAGAAACGTTGGTGAACACTGTGTTGAGATTAGCAATGGAGTCTGTGGGGAGTTTGTTTGGTAGGGGCAGGAGAAATGTGTATGCTTGATCAGGGTTTGGGGTTCTGGAGGAGTCTGAACTGCTCATTTTATTTTTTCCATTGTTGCTGGTCACTCTTAACGTCAATTAACATAGCGCAACTCTTGCATGACTTTAATTTTGAACTGCACAGATGTTCTTTTGTCCATTTTTTTCCTGGAATTGCACATTTTGTGTCTAGTTGCGTGCATGTGTACGCACACGTGCACACATATAAAGACCGATCCCTCCCCCCCCCCCCCCGGCAGTGGAGCCAAACCTCTCCTAGTCACAGAGAGTCAAGCGTCCTCCTACTTGCATAGCTCCATCCTCAGTTTTAGTGATCATGTTACAGTATGATGGAATGTTAGGGACTGGTTCTTCTTGATACTGAACTGTTACAGTTCTAACAATACGTTCTTTTTTTCAGTGATTTCTTATGCTACTTCAGGTATTCATATTCAAGTATCAAAATGTCCCAGTATTAAAAACAACACCTAATTCTTGTTTTTAGGTGCACTCTGTTACTTTGATTTGCTTTTAGGATGAGAAGAGACATACATTTTCTCCTTTTTCAGTTGCGTGTACTGAGAACAACATGAGAAATCTAAAATTATTGAGAACGCGGGAATGCCAGCCAGTCCAAGCTCTTGGAACTCCTCAGGGTTTCTCTCTCCGTGTAGACAGGGGGACACTATTAATCAGCACAGAATATGGAGTTGTGGAACTGGATCCTGTCACACAAGAGGTGAGGCACCACATGTCAATTATGGATTTATGTTCTAAGAATTGTCTGCCTGGCAATTGCTGTGTAATTAAAATGGTCTGTTGCTGGCTACTTTTACTTCTGTCCTTAGCCCTTCATAGAGCTACCTAACTAGGTGAGTATTTCAGCATAAGAAACCTGCAATTTATGTGGCTTACAATGACATTATGTATACAACAGGAAGAATCATGTCTGCTTCTGTCTGCATTACAGTACTTCATTTTCCTCTCCACAGAGATGTAATTTCTGAGAGGTATTAAAAACAGTTCAGGCTAGATGTCTGGGTCACTTCATTTTACAGGACATAAAAGATGCAGGCAGCCATTACTAAATATTTTGTTCAGATTGTTATAGATCTTTCAGAAATGGAGGATCCCACTGAGTGTAGATTAACATTAAGAAAACCCATCTTATAGCAATAGTCTTCAAACTTCCAACTCCGAAGACATCTTTTCTACTTTGGCTTGTCTGCTACAGAACCATTTTTCTGTGCCTCTGCTATAGAACCTCTACACTTTGCAAAGGATTGTGGCATAATTCTAAGACACGCGCTCGAGTCATACAGCTGCAAACCAGGCCTGTTGGGCTTTGCTATTTTCTCTCATGAACTAAAAGTGCACCTAGAATGTGCCCAGTTTTCCCTTGTAGCTATGTGTTGCAAGGAAAGGTCAGTAATGATGAACTAGCTGTCTTTCACTACATTTTTCTGCTATGACTGATAGCAAGGAACCCGTGATAGATTTTCAAGGAACTTCTGTATTCCTGAGAACACATTTTGAAAACCACTGCGTTAGAGGGGCAGGTTACAATTTCCTGTTCTTTGGATGCCAAATTATTGACCCGGTTTGGATGGCACAATAATCTCTTACTATGCTAGGGCAGCTTGATCTCTCCTGCTTCACTTCTCTTGTAAAATCCCAATAAAAAGGTAAACAAACATCTGAATATTTCCAATCTACATGTAAGAGATTATTGTCCACATGTATGCCAGATGAAGATACATGTTTTACTTAATTTAAATACTCTGTGCTAAGTAGCCTGAAGCCAGGACACTTTACAGCATAGAGATGTGTGCACCAGTTTGGAGCAGCACCAATAAATGGGTGTCCTTAAAGCACTTGCTGGTGGCAGTCTTTCTAGGAGCCAACTCCCATGATCAAATCAATGTGCAGCACAGAGAAGTGGGCAACTGTCTCATGGCTGTTTCTGTTTTGTTCCTGTTTTAAAGGTTGCAAATGAAGTTGTTTTGACAGTGGAGGGTTTCCTTCCAGAAGATGGAAGTGGGCACATTGTGGGCATCGAGGACTTGCCAGATCAAGAGTCAGTTTGTGTGGCTACAGCAACTGGCGATGTTATACTGTGCAATCTGAACACAAACCAGGTATGGCAGAATGGTAGGCAGAGCTGTGCAACCTCCTGCAATGCCAAGTAAGGCATGATGCCAGTGGTCTTGCCTTAGGGCGCAATCCTATGCCTCTTTAGATAGAAAAAAGTCCTCCAACTCCCAGCATTCCTCAGCCAGCCATGCTGGGAGTTGTAGGACTTTTTTCTGTCTAAACATGCATAGGATTTGCCCTTAATGTTCTTAGCCTTAATGGGGGTTTTAGCATTTGCCCTTTCTTTTTTTAGTGTATATACTGGCTTCTTGAAATTCACTCCTTTTATTAAAAAAAAATGAGTATAAGAGATGTAAACTATCACACATGTATATTTTGCCACATACATGAAATGGGAAGCCACAGCCAATTCCCTTCACAGGGAAATGTTGAGCCTGATCTTCATTGTAATTGTTTAACTTTTTCTCCTTAAAAAAAAATAAATAAAAAGAAAATGGTGCTAGTCTGAGTTGGCTTAGGTTGGAGCACAGTTAAAAACTGTTGAGGGTGGCTCACGCGCAAAACTGTGGAAGTATTCATGGGTTTCACCGAAGGATATACTCGAACAGGAATACCACTGGCCTGACTCACAGATATCTGATCAGGTCATGCTTTTTCAAACATTGAGACAATTGATGGGGAATGCTTCACCTGCATAATTTATCTGTGTCAGGCTGCTGTTAAAGGCACAGGAGTAGCATTAGTTGAAGGACTGCTTTCCTCAGTACCAAACTGGGGAGGCTTTGCTTGTGGCGCCCTTGAGGAATGTCACCCATGGGGCTGCCACACATGGCAGAGGCTTCTTGGTGGTGACACCCTGACTGTAACTTCCTTTCTAGTAGAGATTTGGTTGTCCCCATGCTGTAGTCATTCAGACTCCAGTTAAATATGTATTTATTTGTACAAGCTTTTGGGGGTATAGGCAAGTGTTTTATATGTGTTCTGGTACTGTAATGATGGTTTTATTGTATTTCATTGTGTGTTTGTATTTCAGAGTGATGATTTTTAACAGTGTTCATGTGTTGTATTTTTATATGGGTTGTTAGCTGCCCTGGGCTCCTTGCAAGGAAGGGTGGGGTATAAATATACATAAATAAAATTAAGTCTTTACTTTTTTGCAGCTGGAATGTGTTGGGAGTGTGGACAGCGGACTAACTGTGATGAGCTGGAGTCCTGACCAAGAGCTCATTCTCCTTGCTACAGGTGCACAGCAAACTTACAAACCCAATATTGCCAGTCTTGCTCTTTAACTTTTGGGCCAGTGTAGACATAACACTGTTTCATTACAAACCGTGGTTTGCAAAACAGTAATCCAGCCTTGGGAATATGTGCTTTCTGCCTTCTCCAGTGTGAATTTCCCTCCATCCCTTCCCTTATTTTCCTTAAACATGGGCTAATGTTTCTGCATGCACCAATGCCCTTGGTATAGCACCAAGCTTGAGTTGAGTGGCAGGGAGTAGCAGTACCTTTGGTCTACAGGGAATCCATCTCCCTGGTCAGGTACCCTGTCCAGCAGTCAGGCGGTTTTGAATGTCTGTACCTGGTGTTGGGATCTCAAGATAGGATTGGGATTCTGTTGGTGTACTTAAAATCCCCAGGGGGATTTCAGTATTCATGCTGAGGCTGCCTTGACATGGGTGGCTCAGGGTTTCATGGCCTACATGTCAACCACGGACCTGTCTCAGTTAATATCTGGCCCAACGCATGTGTCAGGACATACATTATGTTTTGTTTTCTCTAATGGAATAGGGTAGGGGTCTCCAACATTTTGGACCCTTGGGCACATTTGGGAATTTGAGAAACTGCTGTGGGCACCAGCACAAAATGCCTAATCAGTGGATCGCCTCTTTGGTATCTGCCTGTTGCGTCTATGGATCTTGGGCAGTGCCTTATTCAGCAAAACACTTGTTTTGTGTCTATTAGATACCCCAACATCTCTTTCATAAGGGATTGTCTAACTTGGCTAATTGCTGGCAGTGCAATATAGCTAATGCTTCTTTTATACGTATGTTTTGACAATGTCCAGCAGTTGCTTCTTTTGTTGGGGAGGTTATTACACAGATACATTTTGTACTGGAACGGTCTTTAATATTCACTGATGTACATGTGCTTTTAAATGATTTACCTGCTTCATGGAAATTAACGTAAATGGATTCTCTACACCCTTTTGACAGCTAGAAGACTGATATTGCAGCACTAAGGATAAACACCTCCTATAATGCAGTGGATTGAGGATCTTACAACGCTTTCAATATTTGAATGGGTGGCATATAGATGCCACCTTCAAATGGATACTTATTTGGACATTTGGTCCTCTTTTGTTGAAGTCTATGTGTAATTCCTTGCAATTGTATGTATTTCATACAAATCCATGTATGTATATTAAGAAAATAATCATAATAGTAATAAGTCAGGAGCCTGCAGGCACCATGTTGGGGACCCCTTTGCGGGTGAATGTGGGCACCTGCAGGTGCTGCACTGGGGACCACTGGGCTAGGGGATAATGGTATATGTGTGGGGGACCCAGTAATGACTCCGTTGGCATGGACAGATCATTACCTGATCAGTTTTGATCTTCAAGCTGCCTGGAACCTCTGAAGGGGTGGTGGACCAAATTTGATGGTCCACCCCAGGAGACTGATGAATCCAGATGGCTTTCTAAGGTCTTGGGGATTTTTATGCAAGCTTAACTGGTGGTCCTGCCGAGGACCTGGTCTCCGCTTGGAATGAGGGAATGACCAGGGTCCTCAATATGGTAGTTCCTAAACTACCTTGGTCCAGTTGTAGAGCTGCATTGGCACCCTGGTGTTCAGGGTAGCTGAGGGCAATGAAGCGACTGGGTCAGTGACTAGAGTACAAATGACAGAAGACTCAGAGTGAGTACGACTGAACACAGTTAAGAATCCATCTTAAATCTTATTCTGTGGCAGTGATGGTGATGAAGAGATCTTACTTCTCTGCCACCATTGCTTCTACTCAGTGTTGTCCAGCAGAGTTTTTTCCAGTGATGAAGGGCCTTCTTGGGGTGGCCCTGAAAAACAGCAACTTGAGCCTTCAAAAGCCTGCTGTGATCAGTTTGGTGGACACGTTGCAGATAAAGTTGTTCATATCTGTGCCAATTTAGACACTGAGGTTTTAACAGATTTGGAGCTGGATGGGACCAGAATGCCATCCAGTCATGTTATGAATACTTTTCAGCCAGCCTGATGATGTGGACAAACAGCTTGGAGGATTGAGGACCGCCAATTGCTCTCTGGACCCTTGGATATCCTGGCTGGTGAAATCAGCCAAAGCTGGGCTGGATATCTGGACCTTGGAGGTGATTAATACCTCCTTGAGGGAAGGGGCAGTTCCTACTAGCTTAAAGGAAGCAGTGATGAGGCCAGTATTGAAGAAACCTAGTTTAGATCCATTGGTTTCTGATAATTGCTGCCCGCTGTCAAACCTACAATTTTTAGGCAAGGCGCTAGAGCATGAGGTGACTTTTCAACTCCAGGTACTTTTAGATGATGCTGATTATTTGGATCAATTCCAATCCAGGTTCAGGCCTGGCTTTGGGACAGAAATAGCCTTGGTCACCCTGGTAGATAACCTACGCCGGGGCACACTAAGCCATGTTAAAGGCGTTGTGTGTTTACATCGTGACAGGTGAACAGACACTCATTCTGATGACGAGAGACTTTGAACCAATTACGGAAAAACAGATCCACCAAAATGACTTTGGAGAAGGTGAGTTGGTGCTAGAGATACTGGATGCTCTGAAAATAGTTGACTTTGTCTTTGTAAAAGTGAATATGCAGAGACAGAATGAAGACTGATAGTACTGTACCGGACAACTAGATCCAGCTACTCAATGTGGCTGCTACAGAATTATGGCAGCACTGTCATAGCAATGTACTTTCAAATACTGGGTGCAACGGTTGTGTGTACATGGACGCCAGGACAGTTAATTTAAAGGGAGCAAGATTTTAGATGTATGAGTTCTGTGGAAGAAAGGTGGCCTATATCTGAAATGAATGTCTATTGCTGTCCCTGCTGCTGCTCTTTTCTGCTCTGCCCTTCAGTATCAGCTTGCTGTTTTTAGGTTTCCTGCACATGTGCAGACTTTAAAAATGGTGTTCAGAATAGCAGAATGAGTGTGTGTTAGGAAATGCAGTTAAGCAGAGCAGGAGACTGGAGAGGCAGGAGGTCAGTTTCCCTTAATAAAAAAATGTTGGCAGGTATGTCTATTGCCTCTGCATGTATGTGTCTGTCTAGAGCAGGGGTGGGGAACGTGTGGCCCTCCAGATATTGGATTGCAATTCCCATCAGCCTTAGCCAGCATAGCCAATGGAAAGTGATGATGGGAGTTGCAATCCAACAGCATCTGGAGGGCCATATGTTCCCCATCCCTTGTCTAGAATTGTGCAAGCTACCAGAAAATATCTGGGCTGTCAGTAGACTAAAATCCTTTCAATTGACTAATGATCAGGCTTTTAATTGACTCTGAAAATGTGCATGTTACTAGGTCCACAACAGATGCAGCTTTTCAAATCGCATTGGTTTATAAAATTGGTAGAAGTCTTCATGTACAATCCTGATGAAATACTTTGTTTACTGTCTTGTTACATAAAAGAAAGATGGGGAATTTCCACCTTTACTTCAGTAAAAATAATATAGGGGGTTATTAATGGTCTGGGAACACCTGATACAACACTATTGCTACAGAGAAGAGTGGACAGACCTGCTCAGTCCCTTAGATCAGTGGTCTTCAAACTTTTTTGATTGCACACCCCCATCAGTAAAAGATTTTTGAGCATGCACTTCCAACATATGTATATTTATAAATTATGTAATTACTTCTGCACTAATATATTAAGTACCTTATAAAACATACACAAAAAATATAAATTTAAAAAGGATGGGATAAAGATGAAATAAACAATAGTTTTAAAATAATACTTTATATATTTTATTGTTGTTGTTCAGTCGTTCAGTCGTGTCCGACTCTTCGTGACCCCATGGACCATAGCACGCCAGGCCTTCCTGTCCTGCGCTCTCTCCCGGAGTGTGCTCAAGTTCATATTCATTGCATCGGTGATGCTATGTAGCCATCTCATCCTCTGTAGTCCCCTTCTCCTTTTGCCTTCAGTCTTTCCCAGCATCAGGGTCTTTTCCAGAGAGTTTTCTCTTCGCATTAGATGGCCAAAATATTTGAGCTTCAGCTTCAGTATCTGTCCTTCCAATGAGCACTCAGGGTTGATTTCCTTTAGGATGGACTGATTTGACCTCCTTGCAGTGCAGGGGACTCGTAAGAGTCTTCTCCAGCACCACAGTTCGAAAGCATCAATTCTTCGGCACTCAGCCTTCCTTATAGTCCAGCTCTCACAGCCATACATTACTACTGGGAAAACCATAGCTTTGATTAGACGGACCTTTGTCGGCAAGGTGATGTCTCTGCTTCTTACTATGCTGTCTAGGTTTGCCATAGCTTTCCTCCCAAGGAGCAAGCGTCTTTTAATTTCATGGCTACAGTCACCGTCTGCGGTGATCTTGGAGCCCAAGAAAATAAAATCTGTCACTGCTTCCATTTCTTCCCCTTCTATATGCCAGGAAGTGATGGGGCCAGATGCCATGATCTTAGTTTTTTTAATGTTGAGTTTCAAACCAGCTTTTGCACTCTCCTCTTTCACCCTCAACAAGAGGCTCTTTAGATCCTCTTCACTTTCTGCCATTAGGGTGGTATCGTCTGCATATCGGAGGTTGTTGATAATTCTCCCGACAATCTTAATTCCAACCTGTGATTCATCCAACCCGGCGTTTCTCATGATGTACTCTGCATATAAGTTAAATAAGCAGGGTGACAATATGCAGCCTTGTCGTACTCCTTTCCCAATTTTGAACCACTCCGTTGTTCTGTGTCTGGTTCTTACTGTTGCTTCTTGACCCTCGTACAGGTTTCTCAGGAGACAGATAAGGTGGTCTGGTACTCCCATCACTTTAAGAATTTGCCACAGTTTGTTGTGATCCACACAATCAAAGGCTTTAGCGTAGTCAATGAAGCAGAAATAGACGTTTTTCTGGAATTCTCTTGCTTTCTCCATGATCCAGCGAACGTTGGCGATTTGATCTCTGGTTCCTCTGCCTCTTCGAAACCCCGCTTGTACTTCCGGTAGTTCTCGGTTCGCATACTGCTGAAGCCTAGCTTGTAGGATTTTGAGCATCACCTTGCTGGCATGTGAAATGAGCGCAATGGTGCGGTAGTTTGAACACTCTTTGGCGTTGCCCTTCTTTGGAATTGGAATGTAAACTGACCTTTTCCAGTCTTGTGGCCACTGTTGAGTGTTCCAGATTTGTTGGCATATTGAATGCAGCACTTTAACAGCATTATCTTTTAGGATTTTAAATAGCTCGGCTGGAATACTGTCATCTCCGCTAGCTTTGTTGTTACTAATGCTTCCTAAGGCCCACTTGACTTCACTCTCGAGGATGTCAGGCTCAAGTTCAGTGAACGCACTATCATGGCTATCAGGGACATTCAGATCTTTCCTGTATAGTTCTTCTGTGTATTCTTTCCACCTCTTCTTAATCTCATCTGCTTCTGTTAGGTCCCTGCCTTCTTTGTCCTTTATCATGCCTGTCTTTGCACAAAACGTTCCCTTGAGATCTCCGATTTTCTTGAAGAGATCTCTCGTCTTTCCCATTCTGTTGTTTTCCTCGATTTCTTTGCATTGTTCATTTAAGAAGGCCTTCTCGTCTCTCCTTGCTATTCTCTGGAACTCTGCATTCAGTTGGATATATCTTCCGCTTTCTCCCTTGCTTTTCGCTTCCCTTCTTTCTTCAGCCACTTGTAAAGCCTCATCAGACAGCCACTTGGCTTTCTTGCATTTCTTTTTCTTTGGGATGGATTGAGTTGCTGCCTCCTGAACAATGTTACGGGCCTCTGTCCATAGTTCTTCAGGCACTCTGTCTATCAGGTCTAATCCCTTAAATCTATTCTTCACCTCCACTGTATATTCGTCAGGGATATGATTTAGGTCATACCTGAATGGTTTAGTGGTTTTCCGTACGTTCTTCAATTTCAGCTGAAATTTTGCAACAAGAAGCTCATGATCTGAGCCACAGTCAGCTCCAGGTCTTGTTTTTACTGACTGTATAGAGCTTCTCCATCTTTGACTGCAAAGGACATAATCAATCTGATTTCGATATTGACCATCTGGTGATGTCCATGTGTAGAGTCGTCTCTTGTGCTGTTGGAAAAGAGTGTTTGCTATGATCAGCGCGTTCTCTTGGCAAAACTCTATTAGCTTTTGTCCTGCTTCATTTTGTACACCAAGGCCATGCTTGCCTGTTATCCCAGTGATTTCTTGACTTCCTACTTTAGCATTCCAATCCCCTATGATGAAGAGGACATCTTTTTTTGGTGTTAGTTCCAGAAGGTGTTGTAGGTCTTCATAGAACCGATCAACCTCAGCTTCTTCGGCATCAGTGGTTGGGGCATAGACTTGAATTACTGTGATGTTGAATGGTTTGCCTTGGATTCGTACTGAGATCATTCTATCATTTTTAAGATTGTACCCCAGTACTGCTTTTCCCACCCTTTTGTTGACTATGAGTGCTACTCCATTTCTTCTAAGGGATTCTTGCCCGCAGTAGTAGATATGATGGTCACCTGAATTAAATTCGCCCATGCCTGTCCATTTTAGTTCGCTGATTCCCAAGATGTCGATGTTCAATCTTGCCATCTCATGTTTGACCACCTCCAACTTACCTTGATTCATTGATCTGACATTCCAGGTTCCTAAACAGTATTGTTCTTTACAGCACCGGATTTTCTTTTCACCCCCAGACACATCCACAGCTGAGTGTCCTTTCGGCTTTGGCCCAGCCACTTCACTCTTTCTGGCGCTACTTGGAAATTCCCTCTGCTCTTCCCCAGTAGTATATTGGACACCTTCCGACCTGAGGGGCTCATCTTCCAGCGTCACATCTTTTAGCCTTGTGATACGTTCCATGGGGTTTTCTTGGCAAGAATACTGGACTGGGTTGTCATTTCCTTCTCCAGTGGACCACATTTTGTCAGAACTCTCTGCCATGACCTGTCCGTCTTGGGTGGCCCTGCACGGCATAGCTTATGGCTTCACTGAGTTGCGCAAGCCCCTTCGCCACAACAAGGCAGTGATCCATGAAGGGGATATATTTTATTAATGGTACAAAAAACCCTTTCTGCTTGTGTTAATAATATTTTTTTTTTTGCGAGAGCGATGTGATTGAATATGCTTCATTACTTTTGAAAATCTTGGTTTAACACTTTGTGATACAGCAATTCGAAGGTCTGGTTCTAAGTTCAGTATATTTCGATACTTGGTTTTAATGGCTGTCATAGCTGACAGCAAAGGCACTGCTCGCCCAGGGCGCTATTTGTCCTAGGGCCAGCCTTGCACTTACTGTAGTAGGATTCCCTTGTTCCCTTAATATAAAACAAGTTAAACTATTTTCTTCTGGTAAAGCCCTACACAGTCATTAAAAAAGGTAAAGGTGTCCCCAACCTGTCGTAGCACGCGCTTTCTTCTCGGTTTCATTCTGCCAAAGGAGAGTGGGAAGGGTTAATCTCCTTCCCACTCTCCTTCGGCAGGATGGCAGCTATTCTGGTGCCGTGACTTCCTCTGCCATGCCTGGCAGAGACTGGCGCAGTTGCTCTCGGTGGCCGCAGCAGAGGCAGGATAGGACTGGAGCTGAGAGGGAAATGCCACGGAGCTTCCCTCTCGGCTCCCGTCCCATCCTGCTGCCTCCGCCGCTGCTGTCATCGCACACAATGGCAGCTCGTTGGAGCAGCAGGAGGCTGCTCAATTATCAGGCGGCTCGGGCACCCCAGTGGATCCTCTGCTGCCCCCCTGGGGTGCACGCACCCCACTTTGGAGACCACTGCCTTAGATGAGAGATCACTAGCGAGGGACTCCATGTAAGAGCAGAACATAAATGTTATATTTCTTTTAAAAAATAATTCCTTGCTTCCTCGAAAACTGCAAGGTCTTCTGCTGGTCCCATTTATGACTACGAAATGCAGGACATCAAATGGATTGGCATGGTGTAATAATAACTTGTAAAGCTTGCAAAACATTTTCAGAATTAGAAGGAAGTATTAGAGAAGCTGGGGGTAATAACTTTTTTTTGGTCAAGTTGTTAATTTTTCAGTCCTCAAATATTGCATTTGCTTTATTTCTAGGGAAGTTTATTACTGTTGGTTGGGGTAAAAAGGAAACCCAGTTCCATGGATCGGAAGGGAAGCAGGCAGCTCACACCAAGCCAATGGTGCTGTTTTTTTTTTAAATTATGAATATTCGTTGCATGTACAAAAAATAAAGTGTGTGTGTGTCATGTCGTGTCGTGTCCAGACCAAACTCTGCTCCACCAAAATGTAGCCACCGCCACACTGCCGAGCTGTGGTTCGATCAGGTGGTAGAAGGATTAGCCGGCGCAATGCACCGTTACCAGGGTACACCCGATTGTACAACAATCTTCGAGGAGGCTCCTATGTATGTTATAAGATAAGGGATATAAAGAAGGCACACCCTCATTGCATACATAGACACCCTTTCATATTAAAATGCATGCAATAGATTCGATCGCAGAGCTGTTGTAGTGGTTAGAGCACTGGATTTGGATTGAAGAGATTCAGGCTCCAAGACCGTAACTCAGTCACATAGACCTCATTCGCATATAATGTTAAGCCAGGATTTAGCGTTATGTGCACAAGCTCCTGCAACCCTGAATGAAGCCTCGAGCTCACATGCTTCCCACTTGACTGTCCTCCGAAATAGCCAGGAGGAGGAATAAACTATGAAGCGGTTTCACTTTTCCTGATTCCTGGCTTGTCGTTACATATGTACCATAGCTGTGGTTTAAAACAAACTCTAGCCAGTTGCTAACCAAGCCAACAACAAACCTGGATTGTTTGCCAGCTTGTTTAACAAACCTGGGTTTGTTTTAAACCAGGATTACTGGCATATATATATACATACATACATACATATATAAGCCAGGGATTGAAGAAAGTGAAACTCCTCTTCCTAGCCATGTGGAAAGAGAAGAGGGAAGGAGGGGTCACATGAACCTGAGGATTCACTTGGGCTTACAGGGGCTGGTGCACATAGCACTACGTTCTGGCTTAGCATTATGTATGGATTGGCCCACATACTCTCCCTCAGCCTAACCTACCTCACAGGCTTATTGTGAGGATAAGAGGAGGGGGAACCATGTATGCCACCCTGAATTCCTTAAAAGAAAGCAAGATGCAACTCTTAATAATATTAGTATCAGCTTGCCACATTGTCAAGTTAATCTAAAGCCCTCTTCAGCAATTTATGTGAGAATCATCTTGCAGAGATCCCCCTTCAGCCCGTCCCCCGTCCAACTAAAGTGAACTTCCAGTAAGTCCTGTTTCCATAGCCACCACTCTTTCAACACACCTTTTGAACCTTTACAGGGGAAGGGAGAGCAACTGGTATTTCTGGGGTGTGGATTTGGCTCTGGAGTCTCTAGTTGCTGGTCCTTTTTTTTAAAATAAAAGAAAAACTAAATAATAAATGGTTTTAAAATTCTGTTTTTTAATAAATTCCAACAAAGGAGACAAAACATAAATAGACAATGACATTAAAATTCATGAAAAATTGATTATAAGCTGATCATATCTCATCTAAAAGAGTTCTTTCAAATAGTTCCATGCATATTTGGTGGTCTTCTTTCCATAGCTACATTTCTAATGTAATCCATAAAACAGTACCATGTACTGGCAAAAGAGTCTATGTCTTGCTGCCCACCATGAGTTAATAGTTAGCTTACTTGTGCCTTTAAATTTTAAAATGAAAAATAATACACTTCGCTAGTGGGGCCAATCTAAAGATGATATAGTCCAAGGTTCTCAGGGAGAAAGATAAAAAAAAAAAGAGGAGAGTGTCAGATTCCAATAATTTCTTAATTCTTAGACAGAATGTTGCAGGAGATTTCACAACAGATGTGAAAGATTTACTTTAACAAAGTTATATCTCTGTTGCTGTTACCAACTGCTGAGTCTTGAAACAGCAGCCAGGCTGGAGTCCAAGAAGACACTGTGCATAATTTTACATTATTTATGGTTTAATCTGTAGATGTTGCTATAGATTAGGAACTGGCAACGTGTGGACAGCATTCTCCTCCTGGAAGACTCTGTCAATTGGCACCCAGTGGTAACAGCTCCTTAATTTTCTAGCCTTTTTCTTGCTAGGAAGTGAGGGGAGACAGATATAGGCGGAAATAGTGTGTGTGGTTGCAGGGCAACTATCCGACCATCCCTGATTGTTCCCAGATTAACAGGAAATGAGCATCATATTATTTTTCCCAGGAAGTGATGCCTGCTGTGTCATGGGATGACCGTAGACCTCGGATCACCTGGAGAGGAGATGGACAGTATTTTGCAGTGAGTGCTATTTGCCCAGAGACAGGTTGGTATGAGTTTAAAACAGTGCAATGCTGTTTGCTAACAATTTTGGATAGAGCAAGGAGAAGGGATGAAAATCATGATATGAAAAAGGAAGATTGCCCGATCACCGTCTTGCTAAGATATATTTTCCCATGGTTCTGTTTATGCCAATATATCACCAGGAGATTATACCCAGGGAGGGGTATGTAGATATGGACTCTTTTCCATTCTAGGGGCAAAGTAAATGACCCACAATTTGGAACACAGTTAAGAAAATACAAAAGTCATCTCCGCCCCAGACACTGGGGTCATCAGGGCAGCTCAATGGCATCCCTGAGTGCATCCCGTTACTTTCCCCCATGTAAGTGAGCAGTTGTAGTGTTGTAGCTGGAAAACATAGAATCATAGAATTAAGTCCAACCCCCTGCTCAATGCAGGAAGCCTGATCCTCAGGCAGTCTCCCATCCAAGTACTAACCAGGGCTGACCCTGCTTAGCTTTATGAAATCAGAGGAGATCAGGCACATCCAGCCCTATTTGTAGGATGTGTTATAGTTGGGACAAAATGCATCACTATCCAATGCTGGGTGGTTAAGCCTCCATGAATAGGGGCCTCATGGGTGCAGGGCACACAAATTATATTGCATACAAATACAACCCATGGGGTCCCTGTACACGCATGTGCCCATACACGCATATGTGCACACACTACCATTATAGCAAGCATTTCGCTAATTTTATTCTAAAATATCAGAGAGAGAAGGTTGCACTAGGTAGACTATGAGGAATGAATGTGCAGTTACTCAGAATGAAATATTGGCCTATATTGATCTGGGAATTGTCACAGAATGTTCTTTGGAAGACTTATGGGTGAAATATTGCCTGCAACTCCTGAAGCCTGGAAAACAATTCTGAGTTTTGCCTGTCTCTCTCTCTGTGTCTGTACCCCCACCTTCTCCAATTATGCAGGGGCTCGGAAAGTAAGAGTGTGGAGCAGAGAGCTTGTCCTGCAGACTACAAGTGAGCCTGTCCCAGGATTAGAACAAGCACTGGCCTGGAAGTGAGTAAGGAAGAACTGCTGTTTGTGTGCGAGGAGTTTGCACTTTATTTGTATGCTCTCATTATTGCCTCATCAGCCTGATACCCGAAGGGTGGTGACTTCACTGTGAATCTCAGTCACTTCTAGTCTGTCCCTTCCTTCAGCCCTTAGTGAACTCTCAGGAATGGAAGTAGTGTACAGCAGCCTTCCTCAACATGGTGTGGGCCTGCAACTCCCATCAGTCCCAGCCGGCATGGCCATACTGTCTGGGAATGATGGCAGTTGCAGTCCAGCATATCTGGAAGGCACCAAGTTGGGGAAGGCTGCTGTACAGTGTGTTGTGAAAGTGGGGAGAGGGGGAGCAGAGTACTCCAACTGTGTTCTGTTACATGTTTGATTTGTATGGCCTGGTTTTCACATAACAACAACCCAGAGAATGGGGTGAGTATGGGCTGTCATTTAATTATGGGTTGTTGAGTCATGGGTTGTCATTACGTGTGAACTCTGCACTATGGTTTAACTATGGGTTGTTAACCCCAAACAACCCTGGAAGAGAACCCATTGTTTGTTGCTGGGTTGTGAACTCTTGAGTTGTTCATGGTTAACATCCCATAGTAAAACCATAGTGCAGGGTTCGCACATAACAACAATTCGCAATTCAGCAACAGCCCACGATTCAACAACAACTCATACTCAACCCATAGTTTGGGTTGTTGTTATGTGCGAACCAGATCTATGACATATAGGTGCAACTTGTGGATCCCATTCTTTCCTGACCAAGGTAGGGACTGTGAAGGAAGGGCTGAATGGCTGCTGACGGGGCAAAGTAAATGGGGTTGTGGTAAATCCCCTGCCATATATGGTCTTCCCACCTCTACCTCTCACCCTCCATCTCTCCTAGTGACAGATATTTCACTACTTTAAAAAAAGTGTGCTTGGGGAATTGTTGCCTGAAACATTGCTACCCTAAATTCTTTCTTTTTTCTTTTTTGTACTTGAGGCCCTCTGGAAGCTTGATTGCATCCACACAAAATAAAGCCAATAAACATGATGTTGTGTTCTTTGAAAAAAATGGACTCCTCCATGGTGAATTTACACTTCCCTTCCAGAAAGGCCAAACCAAGGTAGGATGACTCCCTTTCTTGGAAGGACTGTTAATGGAATCATATTTAGTCTGCAGATTCCTTTCTCATGTGCATGTCTAATGCTGTTTGCCCCTAATTGGAGGAATTTAGAAATCTTTGCAATACATTGTTTTAAACTGTGAGATGTTCTGAAGGAGATGGTACATGATGGGAGAATAAGCAATCTGTCGGGAAATGTTTTGGCTAATGTGATAGCTCCATCTGCCTTGCTTTAGGTAAATGAGCTGCTCTGGAATTCAGATTCTACAATATTGGCTGTATGGTTGGAGGAACTGAAAAGTGAGAATAACTCGGAACCAAATATGTATGGTAAGAACATAGAATCATTGTCTCGTAGGGTTCCAGAACTTCATAGACTGGGTAACACAGGCAGCTGTGGCCTCCACCCAAATACCTTGGTTTGTGCATGAGCTGTCCTCAGGCATTTGTATGCCCCATTAACATGGAGGATATATTGTATAAGCTGGAAGTACATCAGTGCGTGTGGTGGCTTTAGCTGAGGAGACACATTTTCAGCTCTCCTTAATGCAGGGAGGGGGGAGTTTATTAGGTGTAGGGGAAGAGTCTTGGCATCTGCCCCTAACCGCTTAGGGTAGGGATCAGCAACTGGAGGTCTCCGAGCCAAATCTGACCTTAGGGTTGCTGCCTAACCTCCTGCTTGCCAACTTACAGGCCAAAGAAATGTGGAGAAAGAGGCAAAAGAATGTGCTCTTGAATGAGAAGGTGGAAGGCACAGACAATTTTGTAGCTACCACCACTTGGGAAGTGCTTGTTTTGCAACTGGACCAGGTGCCACCTCGCCGGGGTGAGAATTTCTCATACCTCAAAGGCTAGGAAGATTCTGCACTTTATTTATTGTGGATCTAAAGTACAATTTCCTATCCCCAGTCCTGCATTCTGTAATCACTGTGTGTTCTGTGTGTAGTTCAGCTGTGGACGACAGGGAACTATCACTGGTACCTGAAGCAAAGCCTGCATTTTGGTAGCTCAGAGGATAGCCAAACTCTTGTGTCCCTAGCATGGGATCAGGAGATTCCCTATCGACTTCACATCCTCTGCCAACAGTGGCTTTATCTCTGCTATGACTGGCACTGGAGTACTGACCGCAGCACTGGCGAAGCAGCAAGTGATCTGGCAAGTGTGGCAGTCATTGATGGAGGTACGTTTCCAGTGAGCAGGAGTTTTTAATGGCAGACTGCGTATGTGGGAGAAGGTCACACATTAGGATTAAGCCACGTGGTAGTAAAGTCTTAATCTGCATTTAGTCCTTTACTCCTCCCTCCACCCCCTATACACACATACACATGCACCCTGCATTTCACAGGAGTTATATGGCTATGACTTCATGGCAAGGCTGTATGTTGACTGTGATTCCAGAAGCATCTTGCTGGCTGCTGTAGAAATAAGAATGCTGGTCTAGATGGACTTTGGTCTGATCCACCTAGGCAATTCTTACATTCTTCTTCTGTAAAATTGTGTGTGTGTGTGTGTGTCTCTCTCTCTCAAAGTTGTTGTTTTTCCTGGAATTCAGCATCCTGAGAATCTCAGCTTTGGCTGGTGTGTGCATGTGTGCCTGTGTTTAAAGTAAGTTTCTAGCTCATATAGCCACAAAGTGTGGAGATAGTATCTGGTGAACTCCTGAAGCTTAGTCTGGTATCCAGCAGCTAAAACTGTATTTCTAGCTCTATGCCCTTTCCCATGACTAGCAAAAGCAGAATAAATTATGCAAAATAAGCAAATATATAACTATTTGAATAATTTAGACAGAGTTCAAAATTTTCTTTGTGCGTTATATATTTTTTAAATGCAAAGTATATGTAAGTTTAAGGACTTACCAATAAGAGGGAGGTGTTGGTTTGAAGGAATCCAGAGATACTCTAAAGAAACCGAGCCTAAACTGATAATGTAGCCATAAAGATAGTAAAAATGTATTTCTGTTTCTCTTTTTCTACATATGATGATGATAATATTTAAAGTTTATATAGAACTTTCTGTATGTTTAACGTACTTCACACAGGGCAGTATCCAGTGCTGCCCCTGCAGCATCACTGATAGTGTTGCACCAGCAGGACCCACTGCCAGCACAACAGGAAGCTAATGCTTTCTAGAGCAACCCAAGAAACAAGTCAAAACACTCATTTCCAGAAAGGGACAGGTCAGGGGAGCTCCCTTCTGTGAGCTGCACTGACCTGTTCCATTCTGGAGACGAGTGTTTTGGTTTATTACTGGTTGCTTAAGAAGCGCTAGCTTCCCGTTGTACCAGCAGTGGGATCCACTGGCATGTGAACAGCATTGGATACTGCCTAGTGAATTCAGTCATCCTTACAACCCTGTAAGGTAGGCCGATATTATTATTGCCACGTTGCTGACAGGGGGCTGAGGATTTCTTAAGGCTATCTAGTGAGTTCTTTGTGGAGGTGAGATTTGGCCTTAGATCATCCCTGCTCAGACTCTTAAGTCAAATGATTATAGTATCCTTAATGACTTCTGGCAGCTGAACATGTGAACAGATGCCACTGAAATCCTTAGCTTTTCATATGAAAGTTCTCTCTCTGATGGCTGCATATTTGAACCTGGCATTCAGCCATGGTGCTACAGCAGATCTCACCAGAAGGGGAAGAAGTGAGACACTAAACAGTTTGCTTCAGATTTCCCAAGTATTGTTCCTCTGCCTGAAATCCAAGATGCTGTTTCTTATCTGCAAAGTTGTGTTGTTTGATTTTTAAGAAAGCCAGCAACTGTGGATATTGCCTAAGGACTGAGAGAAGAGCCTAAGGACTGTATATCAACCTCTACCTGTCAGCTTGAGTGATTTTTCTCTCCTCTTCCTGTTCAAAAGACAAGGTGCTGTTGACGGCCTTTCGCCACAGCGTGGTCCCCCCACCTCTTTGTACATATCAGCTCCAACTTCCCTGTGCTATCAATCAAGTTGCCTTCCCTGCAGAGCCTTCTAGAAGTGGGGATCTTGCTGTCCTGGATGCTAGTAACAGGATTTCCATTTATAGATCTGGTAGGTAATCTGAATGTGACTTCAATTCATAGAATCATAGAATAGTATGAATCATAGAATAGTAGGGTTGGAAGGGCCTACAAGGCCATCGAGTCCAACCCCCTGCTCAATGCTGTGCATTACAAGCAGCAACTAGGACAGTGGTTTTCAGACTGCTTTTTATTTATGACCACAAGTGTGGCCACATTTTTGAAAGCTGACCTTTTGCACGGCTGCCGTTAGGGAAAATAATTGGAACGAGCCCCAGTTTTTCTGATTATGGCACTTTTTTCATATTAGACAAAGTAACAAATCTGGCTTGTAAGAGACAAGGGTTTAGTAGCTGTATTAAGCATCCCCAGTGAAAAATGATGAACAAAGGCAGTGGTTTTCCAGTTTTCTTGCTTCAGGGAACACTTTCCTCCATTGACGTATCTGCCACACTGCACTGCAGAGGATTCTGGGATATGTTCTATGGTGCATAGTTAACTCACACACAGGAGGCTGGCCAGGTCTGTTGGGCCTCACTGTTGCCTCATGTGAATGGATACACCCAGTACTCCTCAGGAGCTGCACATTGCTGGCAGATATCAGTAGTGGTGGCCGAACTCAGGGAAGCCTGCTTCTTATTACTGAATTTCTCACTGAGGAATCCCTGATAAGCTTCCAGGGAATCCCAGGGCTCTTTGGCACACAGTTTGACCACTGAATTAGGGCTTTAGTCTCCAGCTGCTAGGTGACACCCAAAAGTGAGTAAAGCCCTGACCTAAGGTGGATCTCATTAATGGGACCTCCTCAGGTCCTTTCAAAAAAAGAATTTGAAGAAGGGGGCAGTTAGAGAAGGAGAAAAACAGAGAGATGGGCATACACAGTAAAAAAGTGGGTCCCATGTTGCAGGTTGAGGTTAAAGGTTAAGACTAGGGAGCGCTGTATTCTTACCTTATGGATTTGGAGAGAGAAAGAGAGAGAAAGGGGAAGGATGATCTCCCTCTCAAGGTTATTTATGGTCAGTACATCTAAAATAACCAACTTCGCCACCAGATAGCCCAAATTTAGAATTGGAATAAATTATGCAAATTAAGAAGACAAGGAAATGTTAATTTGTGCTCTTTTTATTCTGATGTGCTAATGCTGCTTTTCCAGATTGTTTTTAAGTGGGTGTCTGCAATGGATGAAAATAATAAATTAAGAGATTCATGTGCAATATTTGGGCTCCAGATGCAGATTAGAGTCAGTTGAGGGTATAGTATGAATAAGTTGATCCCAACCATAGCAACCAACACTCATATCACCTCTAGATCCTGAGTGTCCATTAAAAACTTGAAACCTTTTCCACCACCATGAAGGCTGTAAATTTATTGTTTTATAAATGAAATAACTGCGAAGGAGACCTGAATGAGGAGAATCAACTATACCCTCTGTGGGACAGAAGTGGGAAGAATGTTTCAGGGGTCTTGAGATTATTCCTGGTGAGAAAGCAATGGGATTCCCTGCTATGACTCAAGCCTTGAACCAGCAGTGACTTGACATTTAGGCTGTGCGCCACTGCCCAGCTCTGACCAAAGGAGGGAACTGCAGTGAGACTGGCCAAGGGAAACTCCTTGCATCAATAGGCCAGAGCTTCCAGGTCAAGTTTGCTCACTGGTCTCAGCAACTAGATTGCTGAGACTGCAGGCTGCCCTTGTCTTGCCCTCCCTCAACTTCAGAGGAACTGGGTCTCACCTTCCCTAAGCTGCTTAGCTATTGCTGACCCCTATGAGTCTCTAATGTTTGGTGAAAGCAGGGACTGCCACTGTTGTTGGATTATTCTGGCTCTTCTGGTGTGTGTAAGACAGGAGGGCTGATTGCACTGGAAGGACGGTGTGGAAGATGCCAGAGAAAGGGGTTTGAATACATGAAGCTGACCTTTTCAGGATTCGATGCAATTTGCCAAATTAATTTGTGGTAGATGGATTCCCTAACTTTCAGGGTAATTCCCAGGTCATGCAAATTTTTAAACGCCATGATTGCGACACACTCTTTACTTATAAACTGATGCATTCAGGTCTCCTTTCTTTCTGTCTTAAGTAGCTTTTGTACTGAGTGCAGAAGAGCCCAGCTTGTCTATTTTTGTACAGCAGGAATTACAAAAGATAGAAACCAGCATCTCCCAAAACAATTTACAGGTTTATTTTCTTTTAAAGTGAGATCAGAATTACAGAATTTTCTACGGTCTTAAAACACACAGCCAATAGTTTCCCCCACTGCACTCTGCAATCTAAATTTATCTCCAGTTTGTTAGTTCTTGGTCATTGCCAGGGTTACAGAAAGGAGAGGCCTAAGTGTGCCAGTGAGAGGTTTGTTCCTGTTGCTGTTTGTATCTTTGGTCTCTTCTCTCCCTCCACCCCCTGTCCCTTTTTGCCAGGAAGAGGTGCGCCAAGGCTCAGGCCTGCCTGGAAATCATAGGCTCAGCCTTGGAACTCCTTCCTCTAGAGTCTAGTGAGTAGTCAGTGGTTGCAATTAGGGACTAGGCAAGTAAGAGGTGATCCTACACACAGCAGTACACATCAGCAACCCAGGGGGAGGTACCAATGTGGAATGGGCACCTGGATTTTTGCACCCCTGGTCATGACTTTTGAACAGCAATTTGGTGACTAAACAGAGCAGATAAAGCATCCTGGGCTGGTGCTGATGTTGGTCCTTTACATATTCTGTTGCTGCCCTTTGACAGATGGCCATACAGATACAGACTCCACAGTTAAAATCGGTGCAGTTGGTGGAAGCAGACTTAAAGCTTCAGCTGCAGTCCCTCGGCTGGAAAAGTCATACAGGTATTGGAGGTTAAACTTGGAGCAGAATGTGGTTCTTGAGGGAACATGAATTCAATATCAGAATTGCCTTTAGAAGGAGCCATTGTCTAGTGGCTGGGGGACGATTCTGGACCACCTCTGCTGACAAGGATAGCTCTTCCCTTTGACTTTCTGTATTCTGTTAAAAATGGTGCTATTTAGAGTAATAGTTAGGGGCTGCAAAGTAATAGTTAAAAACACTCTGGAAGGTAGACCAGACTGATAAATGTTGGCTTGCTTAATATATCCGGTGAGGACAGGGCTACAAAGTATCACTATCACCTGGATATGTATACACCTCTCTTAACAAATGTCTTTCATTGAACTCTCTATGCCATATTAATACCCATTCACCAACAGCATTGCAAACTGTGTATCCCTCCCCAATCTTTGCTGCTCCTATGGTCCCCCCTCCCCAATAATCACCACTGCTGCCTGCCCTCTGGCTCGCTCTAAGGATCCCTCAGAGCCAGAGAAAGCGGCTGCCGTGACTCTTCAGAGAGCTGGCCAGGCCCAAATGCCTGGCTCGGGGGGGGGGGGGGGTTCTTCCTCAGAGCCAGGCATTATAGGAGAGGTGTTATGGAAGACTGCCCAAGGTATACATTAAATCATAGTAGTGTTATTATTTATAACAATAATATATGTTTTCTTCACACCCCTTCACAGGGCATTTTAACAATCCTTAGATTGGAGAAGGGAGGGAAATTTCAGTAGTTTCAGTTCCCTGAACAGTAAGACGTAGAAGGCCACAGAATTTAGCTTCCTTTTGATGAGAGTGAGTGCTGGAAAGTTGTGGTGGCTTTTGCAGTATCTCTTTGTCTGAAGGGAGGCTCCAAATGTACTCTATAGAGTCTCTTGCATGTGATTGGGAGCCCTGATCGTATAGAGCCTCCACAAGTAGAGCTGTCTCCCCTTCCAGACCTTTATCTCAACAAATGGAGGTTGGGGGCAGAGCCAGGTGAGTAGGTACAATGTTGGAGGTGGGGCCATGTTACTTTTAATCTCTTGGAGCCTCTTCACGTGAAATTATGCATGAAGAGAGTTCATACGGCCGTGCCTTCAGTGTTACTGGGGCCGTTCTCATAATTATACGTTGGCCTGCAATATATCCCAGGGCAGGACATGAAGGTCGGCGTGGTCAGGGAACTGCCCTGGGGCTCAGCAGGACCATCGCCAAACCTGCTGCCCCACTGGAGCTCCCACCCACCACTGCTGCAGATCCAACTGCCTCCATGGGGGCCGCCCACCCAGTGCTGCTGTGTTCTACTGCCATTGCTGCCAGTCTCCTACCTCGCCCCAAACATGTTTCCCTGTTGGGAGCAGCACTTTTGAACAGCAGCCAAGCCAGCACTCCGCTCTGATCCACAGCAGCCATCCAGCATCTTAGATTTCCCCAAATGCAGTGTCCAACGTGGATGTCAGGCCTCGCATTTTGGGCCATCCAATCTGACTGCAGGTGGCTGCTGCAGATGGAAAAGTGCTAACACTGCTGGCATTAGTGCACCGCAGCAGCTGCCTGCCATAGAAATGCATCCAAGGTGACAGGGGAGGTGAATGGCTGACTGCGTTTGGTGCTGGGCAATGACTTGTTGGAAGCACAATGCTGAAAGCCCACTGAAGTCTGGCACCAGCCCTGCATGCCTACACTCCTCCCCACGGTCTCAGACTGCATGTGATTATTGTTCAAGCTCTCTACTGTCTCTGGCCAGCTCATTGGTTCTAAACATTATGGGCTGGTTTGGATGTAATTATCCGAGCTTCACTGTTGGGACCATTTGCTTCTCCCTCACTCTTCTCCTCATGCTCCAGCTTTGCTGCTTTCATCCTGGTTAGAGCAAACCATAGTTTCCTGTTAAGTCTGAGATGGGAAACTGTGGCTTAATGTTAGTTTACTAACCAGGATCTTAAACCAGTTTTAAAAAATTAGGTGTTCGCACAAATATTGTGTGAAAAGTGGCCCTTAGGCCTGATTCATACATGCAAGTCTTCATTTGATTTCTTAACATTTGATTCCTGCACATTTGATGAGTGGCAACGGAATGTGTAACTGACTCAGTTTAAAAACATTGCGACTGAAGTGACATGAGGTAGAATTTTTCTTTCAAGTCATCACTTGATGGTATGTGAGGACTATGCACATGATGATGTATTAGGAACATGCACATGTGAATCGGCCCTTAGCTTACCACAGCTAAGTTAATTTGGGTCACATACCTCAGGAAAGCATTTGTAGAGCCCCTACAGTTCCTCTCTTTACCTTGTAAATTGCCCAAACTGCTTACCTCTGGCTAGCATGTGATTCATCCAAAGAATATTGATAGATACACTTTCCCTGATTTACCTGGGGGTATGTTAGAAAGCTGTTGAACTGCATGGAGGTAGTGGGAGGAGGGGGTTGACATACCTGATTGATGTGCTATGCCAAGATGCAGAGCCTGAGGCATGGGGGCCAAATCTGGCCATCCAGGGCTCCCCAGAAGGGTGCCCGTTTTTCCCCCACACCCCTTTCCCCCAACCACCTATCAGTGGTTTTCTGGCTTTTGCACAGTTTTCTCCATTCGAAAACATTGACATGCTTCTCCTGAGGCTTAGTTCCTGGCAAAAAGAACTTTAAGCTAAAACATGCTGGCATTTGGGGTATTTTTGGCCCTAGCCCTTTTGCCTTCAGCCCTGCCCAACATGGAATCTGGCCCCCCAAGAGCTTCTCTGAAATGGAATTCTGCCTCTGGGCTGAAAAAGGTTATGCATACCTGTACTATGTGGGTAATCTGTCTTTTTGGCAACTGTCGCAGAATTGACTGTAGCAATGAAAAAGAAGAGAGAAATCCACTGTGGCTTCGCCTTGTCACCTGGTTGGAAGATGACCTGTTCTTAGGTGCTAGCCAGGGCTACCTCCCAGCTCACACTATCATACACCATCTGAATCTATGCTCATCAGCAGAAGGACGAATTGATATCTGGTACTGCACCGCATTTTATGTCTCTTGTGTTACTTTTTAAAAATTGTGTGTGTGGTTCTGGAATCCTAAGGCAGCACTCCACCTTAATGCTGTTTTGGAACTGGCTGGTTGAACTGTTGTAGATGCTTTGGCTGTGTGAATGCTGGTGGTTGTGGAAAGCCAGTTCTTTGGGACTTGCTTGTTCTCATGGTAGCCTGTCAGTGTGTTTCAAGTGTCTTGGCACCTTGATAACCTTTGGTATACATTCCTTGCTGATGTGCAAAGGGCACAGTCTTGTTGTAAATTATGTGTGGGTAAGACATAATGGGTTCAACACAACATGCATGAGAAGCTAAGTACAGGCTTGTAGCTCAAATCTCTAAGACAATAGTTAATATTCATTTCCACCTAGTAAAAAGTTTGTTGCAACTTGGAAGCCTTCACAAACAACTCCCCAACTAACAGAAGTTGATCCAGCTTAGTAAAAACTATTTCTGGCCTGGTTTGCAGATTTTCAGTCTCTGAGAGCAACATAATAGCTACCATTACCCCCAAAATGTTTACCAAACATAGTTAAATATTGTACTTCATTTTTTACTATTCTGTTAAGATGCTCATGTAGTTTTATTGTATCGTTTTATTGCTTTATTCATTCCCCACATTTGTATCTCATCCATCTTACCAGGAACTCTCCCATTTTATCCTGTAAAACAGGTTAGGCTGAAATACAGTAACTTGTCCAGGGCTACCCTGTGAAGCTTGTGGCTGAATTCGGATTCTGTACCCAGGTCCTCCTTGTCCAAGCCCAACACTCGATCTGGTATGCCAGCCTTCCCCAACCTGGCGCCCTCCAGATGTGTTGGACTACAACTCCCATCACCCTCAGCCAATAGGATTGGTGGTTGAGAGTGATGGCAGTTGTAGTCCAACATACCTGGAAGATGCCAGGTTGGGGAAGGCTGTACTATGTTATACTGGCCCCGAGAACATGTACCCAGAAGCTTGTATGTATCTGATGCATTGTAACAAGTAATATTTATTAATAATATGGCAGAAAGGTCGTGGGCAACTGGGTGGATGTTCTTTGACTGTGATTTGTCACTAAGAGTTATGGGGGCTTCAGTAGTTGGATTATTGCTTTATAAGGCTCACTTCAGAAAACAGTCTGGATTCTGTTTTGGGCTTCAGATGCCTACATTTCCCCCCTACAGTCATTGCCACAAAAATGACTGAGTGCAAGCTGAGCATAGATGGTGTGATCAGCCTTCTTGTCTTTTGTGCATTGTCTTGTAGCTCGCCTGTGATGGTGGATGGAGATGTAATTAGCCTGTGTTGCAATCCAAAGACCAAAGTGGCGGCTCTGCAACTTTCTGATGGTCAAATAATGAAGTATCTCTGGGGTATGTATGATCACTGTTATTCACATAAGCTGGCTGGTCTTCTGACTTGGGGAAGGTCCAGTCCTGGGTGTCTGCAGTTAAAAAGACCTTTGATAGCATGGCGGGAAAAGACCCGTGCCTGAAACCCTGGAGAGCTCCTGCCAGCCAAAGCAAGCAGTACCAGGCTTGATGGACCAGTGGTCTGGCTCAGTGTAAGGCAGCTTCACATGCTCAAATGCCATGAAGCCCCATGAGCTGATTTGGTAATTATGAACCCCGTTGCCTTGTCTGACGTGTTTCATACTTAGATTTGCTGGATGCTGCCATATAGGATGCATTGTGTATGTGTTGTGCTGCGTACAACTGTGCATGGTACATAATACCACTAGATCTTTCCAGAGCCAGGAATATCAAGGAGTGGGTTCCTGAGGCCTATGGGTCTACTTTACTCCTCTCTCCCCTTACCAGCCTCTTTCTTAGGGCAGCTCCACACTTTCCCATGGAAAACATATAAATAGCAGATGCTCATACTGAGGCCTCTGGGGCATTCTCTAATCCAGGGGTGGGCAAGCTGATGCCCTTCAGATGTTTTGGAAGACAGTTCCCATAATTCTGGACTTTTGGCCTTGTTGACTGTGGTTTATGGGAGCTGTAGTCCAAATTATCTTGAGGGCACCAGGTTGCTTACTCCTGCTTCTAATCTCGTGTTGAAAGGGATGCCAGCCAGGCTGGAAACTTGGCCTGTGCAACACCACTCCAAGATGTGGACCCTGGTGAATCACCCTGCATCTGGTAACATATAGTCTTGGCTTTATCACATAGACCTGATCAGTCTTCTCCATTACACTTCAGGAGCTGAAACACCGGTTGTCACTCCTTGGCTAAACAGCAGTGGTTCAGCTCTCCGGTTTCCTTCTCCATGTATGCAGACTGCGCTAGCTGTGGTTGGTGATGAAGTAAGTAGATTATGAGCATGAACTCTTGGACCACATCAGTGATAACCTGGTAGTGCCCCCTTCCCCATCCCCACCTGAATATTACTTGCTTGAATCCTTTGCTGGTTGTTTCTCTTTGTTTTCCAATTTTATACTGCTGAGTGGAAAATTCTTACCCCAGTCAAAAGACTTGCTGCACTGCCTCATCAGTCCTTAGGATGGACGTACAGACAGCTATGCTAGCGTCATAAATCGTGGCGTTGTGTGGGCGTCGCAAAAACATTGTTCTGCTGTCACATGTAGATCCCTAGGTGTGTTGCCCCATTAAAAGACATTGTCGCCAATGAATCATACAAGTCTTAACTGGTTGATTACAACTTCATAAATTTACTTGTGAATCAAAGCAATATTTTTTGAACCAAAGGGCAAACATGTACTGCAGTAGGCACCATTTAGGGAGAGGCATTCCCTCCTGCATGTGAGGGCCAAACTAGATGCGCCATTAATTCAGCTGCGTGCCAGTCAGGGCTTTGCATTCCACAATTCCGGGCAAGCACAGGGAAAAAAACACAGAACAAGGTACTGGCACAACGTTCAGCTTCTAGTGAATTCCATTTGTTATTAAAAAATAATGTTTGTCTAACCCTTATAATGATATGCCTGAAACTGTGTGGATCGTGCGTAACGTCTATCATCCACCTAGAGAACATTTGTTGTTAGGTGAATAAAAAATATAATGAATACATATCCATCAATCAATCAATCAATCCAGTAAAGCCAGAGGGGTGCTGAGTAACATTTCCAGTGTTTAGGAGGTAGAGTCTCTGATCCCTACATAGTTCCTTCCCCATCCCTGTGACAAGTGAAAGCAGAATGAATTATGCAAAATATGCAAACTGTTGTGGAAATGTTTTTTATTTGCATAATTTATACGGATCATGGATTTTAGCTTTTTTTGTATAAGCAGACTTTGGATCACCTTGGTGCACAATTCTGATTGTTAGCTCATTCATAGATCACGTGTTTGTAGCTTGTTTAGTTTCTAACGTTGTCCTGTATCCTGCTTTTGTCTTCTTAGGAAACCATCTTTGGCCTGACTGACAGATGTCGTTTTTTTATTAATGACATTGAGGTACTAATTGTTGTTATGGTTTTGTTTCATCTGTTGTCTCTCTGACAAGAAAGATTGCATAATGGCCTAGTGACTCTGCTTTCCACAGGTTGCTTCAAATGTCACGTCCTTTGCAATTCATGATGAGTTTCTGTTGTTGACCACACACTCTCATACCTGTCAGTGCCTGTCTCTGAGGAGCACATCCCTGAAAGGTAAATATCTCCAGTGTGCCTAGCAGTAAGGGATGCCCTGATCAGTTGTTCTTTCTTGGACCTCCTTCACATGTTACTCCCAAATATATATGGATGGCTGTTGCTTTTGATTCTTCAAAGTGGCTGCTAGCGTTCCTCCTTTTTATGGTAACTCACTTTCTCATTCCACTTTGCTGTATATTCAGAGAGTACACAATTGGCCATATGTGTGAATTTTCCCTGCAGCATCACTTTCCCAAAACTACATGCTTGAGAGAAGTGTTTGGGGATCCTATCCAGTCGTTAGATGTGGGAACTATTCAGACACAATAGTTGCGAAGGAGGAATCTCAACCCAGTAAGGGTTTTGGGCACACATATACTCTGCACCTTCCTACTTACCATGTCTGATCCAGGCTATACTGCATTTATTTGAAAATAGTATCTCCCTGACATTAAGACAGAAACCTCTGTTATTTCAGGGGATCAAGGAAATACCATGTTCAAATAAGCTCAGTACAGCAAAAATCAATACAATCCTTTTTCTCTGTGTTCAAAAGGTGGGGCTTTCTCCCCAGTAAGTAATGGCTGGATAGGCTTTGGTTAACAGTTTCATAACAAGGCTCTACTATTCATAATGAGTCAAGAACAACTACTTTGAACTAGGCTGTTACAGCCTTACAGAGGTGAGATTTCATGGGAAAATGCTATACTGGTATCTGTAAAAAGCTTATTCACTTATTATATCCTGCACTTCCTTTGTGGAGCTTTGACCATTTGGTTCCCAGGTGGTCTCTCATCCAAGCAGTTTATAGGACAAACCTGCTTAGCTTCAGCAACTGAAGGTACATGCTAGTATCTGGGTTAATGTATAGGATTTTTACTACTGCGCACTATCGCTCCACAGTGTTCTCTACACTCTATATAAACTGTAGATTGTTGAAGGCAGAGGGCTTCTTCACACGGAGCTTTTATCCTGCTATTGAGGTTACTCATGGAAGTTTGCAGGTCCTTTAGATGATGTTGTCAACCTCCAGGACATCTCCCGCACTAAATGAGCTTTATTCCATTTTTTAAAAGATCGGAGATAATGAGCTATCAAATTACAGTGTTTGATACACTTGTTATGAACTGTGGTCAAGTTCCACTTGAGTTCCTTCCTGAAAAAGGAAAAGCTGCAATAAGAAGAACTAGACCACAGCACTACCTAGTGGCTGTCTGATGAAACATATGGAAGACTCAGATAAGGGGGAAAAGTTGGCGGGGAAAGAAGCATGTGTGAAGGGAGTCTGTCATGATCCTGCATTTAAAATGGAAGCAGAAAGCCCCATTTTAAATATGGGATTTTAGGCTGGTGTAGAGATGCTCAGAATCTCTCTGGGTTTTGGGTGTGTGTCCAGTGGGTGTCCTTTCTCATTCATAAAAAAATCAAACGGATGGGAAGTTTTACCTTTTGGCCTGAGCTTTTATCCCATTGATTGTGGTACCTTTAGCTTTACAATCAGGTTTGGGCAGCAGTTCTGTCACCAACTGCGAGACACTGCGCAAGATTGAAAGAGGATCTCGGATAGTCACGATTGTGCCACAGGATACAAAGCTAATATTGCAGGTCAGTGCTCTGTTTATTCTTATAACCCAAAGTGGCTTGCTCCAACTTGGTTTTATTTGTTGCATGGGAAAAAATACCTGGGCTACACGAACAGGAGAATTCTGTCATGCAGGTCTTGTAGGAGTGTACCATTCAGACAGCGTGGGAGCGTGGGTGCGGAGGTTCATGTTTGAACGTTTCCCCATATAGAAAAATAGTGTGTCGAGGTGAGGTTGAGGCTGCACCCTTGTTCCTCACATGCCAGTATTCCACCTCCAGTTGGTGGTAGTATGGTGAGCACATCCTTGAAATATAGGTATTGTGCATGTTAAATTACTGACTTCACTGTGCTTCCAAACGAAGAACAGATAGAGGCCTTGGCTGTCTGAAAGGAACTAGGTGTGCCTCCTTCCTATCCAGGCCTTGAAAGTAAATGTTTCGGCATGTGGCGCTTCCAGTTTTAATTCAGAAAAATAGTGTGTCGCAGGTATCAGAAGTCTGCCAAATGCTATGTTAAAGGGTATTTGTTAGTGATTTATTACATCTATAATTCCACCTTTTTGTTAGCTCAAGGCAGCTAACAAAATTAACATGCCATAAAGCACTTGCACTAAATCATTTCAAAATTGAAAGCAGGTCCCTCCCTGTGCTGTAGGCAGTTGATGCCATGTCAAATGGCTTCAGCAGGGGTAGCCGCTGGAAAGTGGCCCATGGCACGCCCCGCACCCCCGCTACTGGCAGTTGATGTTCATGGTGGCAAATGTATGTTGGGATCTTCCTGTAGGTGCCAAGAGGAAACTTAGAGACTATTCATCATCGAGCCCTTGTTTTGGCCCAAGTTCGCAAGTGGCTGGACTGGTGAGTCAAACCGACCAGCTTCCCTACATATAGTGCGTTGAGACCATATATATTATATGTGTTTTCCTTGATCCATGACCATATTGGAACTGACTGGCGCCATTCTGCCTATTCTACCAGCCTCCAGTTTAAAGAAGCATTTGAATGCATGAGGAAGCTGCGAATCAATCTCAACCTCATTTATGACCACAATCCAAAGGCAAGTTTCAGTAAAGGTGTTGTCATTTTACTCAGATGGCGTCTTAGAGAGCGGTGATGGATATTGTGAATGGATGCTTATAAACCAAAATATACTGTCAGTATCAGTAGTCAGTATGAGGGTGGGGTGATAAGGGCACCTGCCCTGGGAGAAACCTGGACATCAAAGATTATGCAGCATATTGATAGTCCTTCAGGCAGTTCACCCAACTAAGGAGATCATAGCTGATTAATTGTATGAGTTTTAGGTGATTGACCTAGCCATTTAAATTTGCATGTGTGTAAAAAAAATGGCTCTGAAGCAACTGACAACTTTTTGTTGCTAGATGATAGGGATATTCCCTATCTCTTATCCAAAGTTAAAAGATCAGGAAATATTACTTTGGCACCAGATCATACAAAAATGTAAATAACGTCTCCTCTTACCATTTTTGATACGTGCACAGGTTGCATGGGAGTTGCACAGGTTTATCCATCGCAAGCCATATGTACTGCTTTTGCAAAGGGGCCGTGAATGCCCATTTTTGCATGAAATTTGCATTTGGTTCCTTTATTAGAAGCAGGAATTTGATAGGTTGATGTAAAGTTTAACAATACTTTGTTTCATTTCAGGTTTTTCTGGAAAACGTGGAAACATTCATAAAACAAATTGATTCTGTGAATTATATAAACTTGTTTCTCACGGAGCTAAAGTGAGTACAACTTTGCTTAGTAATATGCTTCCATTTCAGACCAAGGAGTTAACTAACCCTTTTCCCATATGTAATTTTTTTATTTGAAATCTGCCCCTCCCAAGGTTTTTCTCCCTTGGAACAAAAAAATAATAATGATGATGCTATAAACTGTCTCTCCCCCTCCTCCCCCAAAGCTGCTCCACCTTTTCAAAAATGGTGTCAGGGCTCTATTTCATGCATTCATATGTAGCATATAACTAGACTCTGAGCAAATTCTTGTCCTGAAAGTCTTTAGAATGCTGAGAGGAAATGAGCAAGATCTCAGAAGAGCAGCATAAATACAAGGTGAAAAAGGAACAAAATAATTGAGGCTGTTTGTAGGAGCTGAGGTAATGAGGAGGAGGAATTGGGTATTTTGGATTCAACTTGTTATGTTTACTTTCTGTGAGGACTGCTTGAGGGGGAAGTCATACACCCTTAAATATTTATATCTTTATTTATAATATTTCTGTATTTCTTAATATATTAAAATCCCTAAGCAGTTTACATTGTAAAAAGAAGATAAAAATAATAAATAAAAATAGTTAAAACAATTAAAAACGTTACATCGTTCTCATCATCATAAAAGAGGGGGGCAACAGAGTCCCTCACAGGTCAGGGAAAGCCTGTGTGAATATGAGTGTTTTCAAGAGGCATTTAAAACTTGCTGCTGTTTTTGCCTCTTGAATCACACATGGGAGAGTGTTCCAAAGGGTCGGTACCACCACTGAGAAGGCTGTTTATGCATCACTACCTGGAGACATTGCATTGGCAATCGAACAACCAGTAAAGCCTCTTCAGATCTCGGGGGTCAACTGGGTGTATATACAGGAAGATGGTCAGCTAGCCATCCTGGTCCTGCAACAAATTTGAACATGACTCATTAGCTAAAAGGCAGCCAGTGCACTTTTCACAGAGTAATATGTGTATATCTAGGTGCTCTACTGATCATCCTGGATGCTGCATTATGCACTAGCTGCAGCTTCCGAACCAGGTGCAAGGACAGCCCCACACAGAGCACGTTACAGTAGTCTAGCCATAAGATTATGAAAGCATGGATCACAGCTAGGCTGTCCCTGCCCAGGAATGGGAGTAGTTTGCATACCAGGCAGAGCTGTTAATAGGCACTCCGGGCCACTGGGGTCACTTGCACCTCTAGTGACAAAGATGAATCCAGGAGCACCCCCAAACTACACTCCTGCTCCTTCAAAGGGAGTGCAACCAGGTCCAGAACAAGTGAACAACCCAGTTCCCAGGCCTGGGAACCACCCACCCAAAGGATCTCCATCTTGTCAATTCAGCTTCACTTTGTTAGCCCTCATCCGGCCCATAACTGCATCCATGCACGGTCCATTTTAAACATGCACGGCCTCTCCCAACCCAGATGTTATAGAGACATAGAACTGAGTGTCATCAGCATACTAATGGCACCTTGCCACGAATCTCCTCATGACCATTCTCAGTGGTTGTATGTAAGAGTGTGGTAACAGACAGGTTACTGATAGGGAGGGGATGTGTGTACCTTGCAATTTAAAAAAAATTCCAAATTCTGAACTAAGAAAAGCTGGATTCTGCAATCTCTGTAAACTATGAAAAATTAATTGTTAACTATTTTATTACTTCGTATAATTTACTCTGAAGTTTTTATTTTATGCAAAATTCATTCTGATTTTGCTTGTTATGAGGAGGAGCAATGAGCTATATAGACAATGAAATCCCAATCACAGGAATTTCTTTGGCTTCTGAGATTTCCTTAGGCCTGACTGTACATTTTCAAGTATCTTTGCAATCCTAAGGACTAGAAACCTGTATTTTTTAAATTAAAAAGTGGTGTCTCTTAGGCAGCTGAATTCTATGCCCAATGTCTCATTTTGTTCTTTTGAGGAACTGTAGCATACAACTGTTTCCAACTATTTTAGTCGGCATTGTTACATGATATGTTTATGCTGTATACATATTATATTATGGACCTACTGAAACCGAATTTCGCTCCTATGTGGTTCTTCCTAGAGAAGAAGATTTCACGAAGACCATGTACCCACCTCTAGACCCTGCCAATGCCTGTGAGCTGGACAATTCTGATAGTAAAAAGGTTGACCTCATCTGTGATGCTATGAGAACAGCCATGGAGAACATCAGTGTTTCTAAGTACTTGACATATGATTATAGAATATCTACACATAAAAAAACCCAGTTCTCAACATTTTAGTGTGACCAGAAACAGAACGCAGGACAGGGCTGTTTAGATTAGGCCTGCTTCTTAATAGCTGGGTTTACCAGATCTCCCCCTTCTGCAAGCAGTTCCAGAGTAAGAACTGTGAGGAACGAGGAAATATTCCTTCTTCTCTCCCATTCCTTTCTCTCCCACCACCCACTAAAAATCCTAAAAGCTTGGGTCCAAAGTTGTGGGAGAGGAAGGAGTAGAGCTTCTGGCTTAAGGAGTGGGGTGCATTCTCTGACTTTCTTCTCAGGGCCTCGAGGCTGTGTCTGATTAGGGTAACAGCAAGCAAGGGCCCATTTGGAAAAGCAAGCCTGGCACTCCTGCTCTTTCTGTTCCAATGACCTTAGGAATGGACAGAAGAGATGAGGATGGGTGTAAGCATTCTCGGCCTTCACTTCCTCATTATCCCATTAATTACTTCAGCCATTCACAATGTAGTGGGTGAAGCAAGGGATGGGATTCAGCCAGCTTTTCCACTTAGGCTATGTGTGGGGTGACTGGGGTTGAAGAAAGGGCTAGGTATCTCCATTTCTCCCCGTCCCCTTCCCTACCCACCAAACTTGACAGAGCTTTCATTAATAACCTTATAAAAGAGGGATCTGTGACAGTAACTCTATGCAGATATTCAGCCTACTCACATGAAGGCTAAGAGGGTATTTGGGGGCAAGGGCACATAGGCAAGCCCTGCCCCCAGTGTTCCCATGCCTACCTGCTAGGTTCCCAAATTTCCCAGGTTGAGTGGGAAGTTGTGGAGGGGGCTTCTGCTTGAGTTTGCTTTTATTTGCTTGACTGAAAAAGCCTCTGCGCAATTGGGAACCCTGCTGAAGCCCCCTTCAGTCCTTCCTTGTCAACACAGGAGGGCAGGGAACTGGGCAGGAGGGGATGGGGATGTTCGGGGTGGGGCCTGCATGCACACTCTTGCCCCCCCCCCCCCCCGCGTTAGTCATGTGAGCAGGCTGAACATTCATAAAGGGCTAGTGTTCTTCTGAAAACAGACATTTGTTTGTTTGTTTGTTTATTACATTTATATCCCGCCATTTTTCCTCTTTAAGAAACCCAAGGCGGCATACATAATCCTCCTCCTCTCCATTTTATCCTCACAACAACAACCCTGTGAGGTAGGTTGGGCTGAGAGTCTGTGACTGGCCCAAAGTCACCCAGCGAGCTTCCATGGCCGAGTGGGGACTAGAACCCGGATCTCCTGGCTCCCAGTCCAACACTCTTGCCACTTATTGTTGAAATCTACAATGCTAAAGTGCTGTCTTATAGTAATGTATACCAATTTGATGTGTCTAGTGTATTGTTCTTTTGTGTACACCACATTGTGAGGGCATGGCCCTGAAAGGTGACCTATACATACATCATTTTGGGCTCCCTCAAAATTCCTTGGATGTTTTGCCTGAAGAGAAAATTCAAAATTTGCTTCCAGTTTTTTGTAGGAAAGTTAAAGTTTCCTGCCACCAAGAAATTCTTCTCGTCCTATCAACTCTCTTTTGGCTTCCCTCAAAATTGTCTAGTTGTTTTTCCTGAGGGAAAACTTCTACATTCACTTTTGAATTTTGGTTTGGGTGAAATTTCAATGGCAACTCTCCCTCAAGCAAAATCTTTGTCATGAGAGAAATAAAGAAGCACTCAAAGCCTCCAGTTTTTAACATTTGTCTTTTCTTCCTGGCCTCTTTAGATACTGCTTGTCCATACTGACCACGTATGTGAAAAAGAGTCCCCCAGAACTGGAAACTGCCCTGCAGAGAATTCGTGAACTTCGAGGTACAGTATTAAGGTTGAATTGATTCGTCAGATATTAAGAGGTTTAAAGCTGGCTGGGGATGAGCTGAATACCCTTTTAGGCAGCAACCACATCTACCACTGGAAACTTTGCTCAGTCCTCACTTGTCCTGCTGGAGTTTGATCAAATACTGGTCTCATGTTTCGAAATGTTCTTCTGGACAAGGCTTTTATTGCTCAATCGCCCTGCCTAACGCACGGGATTTTATAAGGAGCAGCATTGGGCAGGTCAGAAGCTGTGCACGTGGAGCCTGCTTCTCATTGTATAGGTGCTCACCTGAATGGAAAATGAGACCTTGCCTCTCAGCTCCCACCCAAAGAGGTGCCTGCCAGGTTAGAAGCAATACCTGCAAGCCCAGTGTGGAGGGGTCTGGAGAAAATGGTGATGGGAGGGTAGATGCAGCTATGGGCTGCCAGTTGGCAACTCCTGCTCTGCGGCGTAATCACCACATAAGAAGAAAATCTCCTTTCGATATGTTTGCCACGTTCTTACATAGTTTCCATGGAGAGAGGCGCCGCTGAATTGCCCTTTGCTTAATATCCTTTTAAGCAACATCCTCCTATGCAAGGCAAGACATATGATCCTAAGACATTTGTATCAGGCTGTGGGGATAGGTGCTCACTTGTCCAACGAGCAACATACTTCTGTGAAAGGCCGCACTGCTTCGTCTAGTTCAGGCATCTAACGTGCAGTTGCTTTTGCAAGTGAACTCTGGTGTGTTAAGAAGATTAATTTTAAACTTCAGAGCAAGCGTCAATAACCGTTGGATCCATCAGTGCAGAAGAAGCTCTGAAATACTTGCTGTACCTGGTGGATGTCAGTGAATTGTATGATCATTCGCTGGGGACGTATGACTTTGATTTGGTCATCATGGTTGCAGAGAAATCTCAGAAGGTAATTTCTTCGTTGTGTTTTGTTTCCCCGTAGCTCATATCTCATTGGCCAGTCCTAGCTGTTGCAAGACATTTGTTAGAATTTAAAATGTCACCACCACCCAGGCTCCTCAACATTCATAAACACCATTCTGTGCAATTTCTCCAAGTCACATATGCTTTTCGGTGGCAATTTCTCTTCTTTGCCTGCACTGTTCTCTACCTCATTTGCCCATGTTGCCATTTTATTGGATTGTCCGTGGTGACCCAAGCCTTTTGTGTGTGAGTGTTCATGTCATCATGTCAGAAATAGCATCATGACATCGTCAACAAAATCATGTGTCTTCATAGCCAATTGAATAAAATGGCAGTCTGGGCAAAAGAAGTTGAGGACAGTGAGGGCAGAGGAGGGGGAGGAAAATGGGGCAGAAAATAGCATCAAAACAACATGAATGTGTTTGCAACAAACATGGAAGATTGCTGAAAATGGAAGGAGTGTTTTGACACACAAGCAAACATAAAAGAAGGCAAATGGATTACAGCTTTTAGGGGCTAACTTAAATTGATGCAGAAGTATGCAAGCTATTGTATGTTGCCTATTTTCCGCAACTACATGGTGACTATGGTCCATAATTTCCAAAAATAATGACATTTTACTTTTTTTTTGCAGGATCCAAAGGAATATCTCCCATTTTTAAACAAACTTAAGAAAATGGAAATCAATTACCAGCGATACTGTATAGACAAATATTTGAAGAGGTATCCGAAGGCTCTCCATCATCTCAGTAAATGCGGTAGGTGCACTGGAGAAGTAGCCTCTTGGAAGGAACATTCCTCTTGCTGCATCTTATCTTTTCTGGTAGCAGTAGAAGAGATGATGATTATCGTGGGGGGTTTTAGATTGAGAAAAGTGCAGTATTTTTCTGAATGGCAATATATAGAGTGTACTTGTGCAATTCTGCTATACCACAGTGCCATCTAGTGGCTGTATAATGAAATATATAGAAAGGCAGAGAAAGAAAGACCAGACCCCAGAAAAAAGCACATGTAAAGAAGCTGATCTTAATCTTGCAAAGAATCTGGAAGCAGAAGCCCTGGTAAAGGTGCAGGATAAAAGCCTCATGTAGAAATGGCCATAATGAGATGTCAGCCTAATTCTGTGAGGAGAAAGTTCTATAGGTTGAATGACACAACAGAAAAGATCCTAAAATCTTGCAAACCCACCCCAGTCTAATGAAAACTGGTTGCGATCCAGCCAAAGTACTCTCCACAATGGAGAGACTTAAGCACTGAAATAATGGCCAGGATGCATGGATCGTATTCAATAGCTGGATCCGGACACAACATTAAAGCTTGGTTTTGTGTGATGTCTGAACCTAACTCAGCATACAAACCACTGCAAAAGCAGGATATCAAACCATGGTTTGAAACTGGTTTGCAAAACCAAGCCATGTTTGTTTGAACCAGTTTGTTCAAACTGTAGTTTGCTGCTATGTCTGAAATCACAAACAATTGAACAACAACAGCTAGGGCCTTGCTCCATTTAAAGAGGCTGCTGCACCATGAATACTGGATTGAACTTATGAAGTCAAGTTCTGAGCAGAACTAAAACAAAAGCAGACAAGCAGCTCTAAAACATAGTTTGGTTTGCCTGTTGTATGCCTGGAAGCTCAAACCATGCCGTGGGTTCTTAACTATTGTTAGTACAAACCATGGCTTGCTGTGATGTCTGAACTGAGTCAATATTATTCGGATTTTTTCTTCCTGTCCAACCAGAATACTGGGCTAAATGGATTATCGATCAGAAGCTGAATAACTATGTTTAACATTTTGTCTTGGAATGCCTGAGACTACTGCTTGCTCCTTTTGCTCTCCATTCAAGAATTAAGATGTGTATTCTTATTAGCAGGCAGCTAAAGTGTTGTGCTTTGGCACCAGCACTTGCCTCTCCAAACTCATCCTAGTAAGTCCAGATGGACTCATGCAAGCCTGTGGAATTTTTTGCTTTCACCCACTCAGCATGTGTGTTGTTTCTTTCTAAGGACCAGAGCATTTTTCAGAGTTCCTGAACTTGGTAGTGGATCAGAACTTGTATAATGAAGCCCTGAAGCTGTATCTGCCAGACACTCAGGAGTACAAGGTGTGTGTGAAGGGCTGCTCTGTACATCTTCATTCATAAGCCTCAATTTGTGAGAACAGGCAAGCCCTACTGCAGTGATTGCATGCACGCAACGGGCCCTGTTGGGCACTGGCAAGTAACTTACACTGAATCACTCCGTCAGTTTAAAAGTCAGGACTCTTTTTTTTTCAGAAGGGTAACCAGGTCCTCTTGCATAAGGGTAAGCTTTGTGGCTTCTTCTTGATGTGTCATCTTTAACAAGACCTTTTTTTTTTTTCAAGAGTTCAGAAGTAAAGTCTGAAATGGCCTGCCCTAAGCCAGTGGCTTACAAACTGTGTTCCGTGGAAACCTGGCATTCTTTAGAAATGTATTGGGGGTGGGTGAATTCCTCAGTGAGATGCTCAGTAATGCAAAGTTCTCTGAAGGAATTCCCACCAATAGTACCAATCTTCTGCAACATGCCAGTGCAGGAGAGGGCTGGGTTCTGCTGACTCTGCTTACATGTGACAAGCATGAGGTCCAAACTGGCCTGGTCAGTACTTTGCAACAGACAAGGCAGACTTGTCTGGTTCCTTGGCAGACAAGGCAGTATGAAGGAACAATCACCCAACGGTTTGACTTTTGCTCCAGGAGCTACCAATTATCTGTAAACCCCTCCAACCTGTTTGGTCAAAGGAGGATAGTTCACCTATTTGGTCCAATGCTCCCTCAGGTCAGATAAAAACAGCACCCTCCACCCCCTCCTTTTTTCCATTTCTTTGCAACTACATATTGCAGACTGTCAGCTATGCCTATGGAGAATATTTGATCCAGGAGCATCTCCCTGAGCAAGCGGGGCTCATCTTCTTCCGCTGCAGTGCATTTGAGAAAGCTCTGGATGCCTTCCTGATCAGTGGCAGCTGGCAGCAGGCCCTCTGTTCGGCAGCAGAGCTCTGTTACACAGAAGACAAGCTGGCCAGCCTGGCAAGGAGCATGGCCGGTGAGTGTCCCAATTACACGTAACCTCTCGTTTGGGCTTCCCTCCAGGCTGTGTGGTCTTCCCACAGTTAGGCCCCTTGAATGTTACCTTAAAATCATTTTTCACAACTTATGAAGTGCTTCTCCCCAAAAAGATCAAAGATCAAAAAGATAAAAAAATATAAAAAGAGCCAATATAAAAATGTTGCCGTCAGTATTATTTGTGTAGCACTTTTGATGGACATGGCATTTTGCAAAGTAATTTAGCAAACAAACAACAAGACAAGCCCCTGCTCCAAGAAACGTACCATCTAAATTTCAACAGAGAGGTAGAGAAAGGGAGGAGTGGGAGATGGAATGGGAAGAATATTAGCAAGTGTTACCTGCACCTCATTTCAGTTCCATGAAATCAGTTTTCTATGCGAATACATGAGCACTCACAGGCTTGCACAGCTTGTGGCCCCCCAAACCAAGCATTTGTGACCCCCCAAACACCAGCCATCAGGGGCTCAATAAATCACAGCTGGGTGCAAAAAACTGTGAAATTGGTTTCATGAGCCCAAGGAAGCTTGTGACACCTTCTTCCAGCAGCAGCCTTGCCAGGCCACTGACAGAGGTTTCAGCACTAGTGTGTGCAATGCAGCGTTGGATGCAGGTGTTCCAAGAGAGATACGCACGCCCTACTGGGCTAGCACAGGCCCCACATGGAAGCTTCGGCAGCTCCTTGGATCCCAGCCCATCGGTGTCTTCTGCTTGCCTTGGGGCTGAAAGCCAAGAGGATTCCCAAACACCCTCTAGGCGATGCTTCATCAGCTGGTGGGATACATTTGGCTTGGTGGATTACAAGTTTAGCATGAAATAGAAGTATGAAGCTGGCAAGCTTTTTCACCCTTATGGTTATATGGAGAATAATTTCAAAATGAGCCTTTTGTAAACTCGAGCCTGTTCAGATGATACTTTGCCCGCAAGCATCTGTCCAGGAGGAGATTGGGAAAGTGTCCCCACCCATAAGAACATAGGAGCCCTGCTGGATCAGACCAAAGGTCTATCTGGTCCAGCATCCCGTTTCCACGGTGGCCAAGCAGATGCCTCTGGGAAGCCCACAAGCAAGACGGGGGACAAGAGCCCTCTCCTGCACTTGCTTCCCAGCAACTGGCACACAGAGTTATGGTGCCCCCTCTTTTTCCCCACGATCCCCACTGTGGATTGAATGTGGGACCTCCTGGTTCATTTGCTACTTTTACCCAGGGGTGGGGTGGGAACACGATAGCCTAAGGGCCATTCTCTGCCTCACTCTGGTTAGAAGCCTGGGGCAAATAACAACTGAACAGGCCCTCTGAACCCAAATGGAGTTTTTGAGCGAGGGTAGTCAAAAATAGGACTTCAGTACCCTGCACAGCCCCCCCCCCCCCACCTTCCTTCTCCTTTTGGCCCAACTATACTCAGTGTCCATGACTTTTCCTCCCCTTCTGTGTGTGCCATTCCACATCCTTGCCAGTCCTTCTCCTCCTCCCCTGCTTGAATTCCTTGAAGCCTACATAGTGAAACCAAGAATTGATTTATGTAAATTAAATCAACGGAGTGATTTTATTTGCATGATTCTGTGCAAAGAGAGTGTGGTTGCCATGGTGCCAAATTTATATGCTCTGACAGGGAGGACATGCAGCCCCAATTGCAGTTCATATCGGGGTGCATTTTTTGTTATTTTACCAGGCACTGGGAAAAATGAATGAAATCACCCATGGTTAACTTGATCTTACCTCAGGACTGGCTTCTTAATTTTGGGGGGAGTGGGGACTCATGTCTACAGTGGAAAACAGATCCCACAATATATTAAAGAGATACTTCATCAGATGGAGGAAGGTTTCTTTTTTCTTTTCCTGTTGAAACACTGAATGCTGTCTCTTCTTTCAGGGAGGTTTATTGAAAAAAGGAAGTATGTTGATGCAGCAATTCTCCTGGAACAATATGCTAAGGTATAACTCCGATTTCCTTCCCTCCCACCCTGTTCTGCTGCTTCTCACCCAAAGTCCCATCTTGGAGCTTTCTACCCCTGCATCTCTCCTTGCGTTGTCTGCCTGGGTTCTAAAGGAAGAAGTGGCCAGCCCATAAGCTGCATCTTACCTTCAGCAACCAAACTGCAATCGAAGTATGCAAGAAACTTTCCTACAGTCCCATTTTTCTTTACATTGTAACACCAAAAGGACATTCCACACTTTGGGTGCTTCCAGATGAGGCTTTTATTGCGCAATCGCCCTGCCTCGTTCTCAGATTTTTATGGAGGTCTACACTATAGTTTTGTTTCCCATTTGTAATCCTCCCATGTTTTCCACTGCTTCTTCCATCTTTTTTCTTAGCACAGAAAATCTGTTCAGGAGGGAAAGACACAATAGCTGCACAATGCCTCTTGACTGGTAGTGCTAGGAGCCGTCTGTCTGGAAGCACCCTTTGTTGTATTTTCTCATTTGGATTTTGTATAAAACGCTCTGGCTGTGTCCGAGTCCAGGCTTCATACTGGTGAAGCCCCAACTGCTAGATGGCACAACTCTACTATGGGACCTGCCCATTCATGAGAAGGTATCGGTTTCTGTTGGCAAGACTCCATTTCCAGACCCTGGTCCAGCTGAAGAGTAGAGTGACAACTGAAAATATAAAACTTGGCCATCCTTGCTGTAAAGATTTAACTGGCTCAATGGAAATTAGGTGGACGTTTCAAAGGACTGGAAAAGGTGCTGGAATGGGATAAAACACCAGGCTGGTTCATGCATGCACATATATAGCTTGATATCTTGTCATTTCATAGTGCTCAGCTGGATGTGATCAACGCCCTTGAACAGCACTGTGGCTGATGTGACATTAAAAGATACAGGCATTCTGGCTGCATGGTTAGGTCTCATAGGTTATTCACATCATGCAAGCAATTGCTTGATGTTGTAGTCACCAGGGGACTAACAGGGATGTTAATCCCCTGATGGGCATGGGGTCCTGCCCTTAGGATGAGGTCCTGACCAGACTGACCCTTTAGTTTCATTTATTTGTTAGTTTTTCCTGACTTCGTTTATGCCACGCCCTTCAACCGTTTTCCATGGTGGCTTACAAAAAAGTTGAAATTACAATAAAACAAATTAAACAGGGACATTAAATGACTGTGATATAAAAGAGCAATGTTAACACTTTTTCTGTGGTGGTGGAATGGGCACGAATGACCTCTCACTTCACATACCCAGGCATCCATAAGGTAGCATGCGATGGGCATATTCATATGGTTGTTTCCCTTCAAAATGGGGAGGGGGACGATTGTACCAATGGCCCTGTGCATGAGTCACCTGAAGCCCTCATGTCCTCATGCCCATTACCATGTGTGCATGGAGCTGGCTCCATCCCCCAATAGGGATTGATGTGTGTGAACATCTGCCTTTAGACTTAAGCACTATTTTTAGTGGAAAGGCAGGATATAAATTAAGCAATACATAAATAAACACACCTTATGGATGTCAGGTAGTGTTCTCACTATCGACCAGTACTAGCAGTGTTACTAGTCAAATGGACCTTTTCCAGAACCTCCCTTCCCTATTGTGGGGGAGCAGGAGTGATATTTGATTCGTTAGCAGAACAACAGTGAATGCTTTATTTCCCCTCTTCCAGGATTATGAAGAGGCTGTTCTGCTCCTCCTGGAAGGAACTGCTTGGGACGAAGCCTTGAGATTAGTAAGATCCTTAAAACCATTGAGCCTTTTCCATTATCTACCTGTTGGAAAGAGTTTGTGTTTGCCACTTGATAACAGTGTTGCTGTAGATTTTCTTGTCCATATCTTTTCCCTCCTCCAGATCTACAAATATAATAGGACTGATATTCTAGAGACCAACTTCAGACCATCTCTCCTAGAAGGTAAGGTTCCTTAACCTGCTGAGAGCTGGTGGATGCATGCTCTTGGATGTATGGGTCCAATGGAGTTCCAGGGGATGTTGCAAGTTCAGGGTCCTGTGGGAAAATGCTACAGGTCTGGGATTAGCACATGTGCGAGGATATTGGTATACTTTACCTCAGTGTGCAGAATAGCGTGTGTTACCGTTGGTCCTGGATTGTACCACTTCAGACCGCAGGGGGGAATTATGTGCTTGAATGATTCCCCTATGAATCTGTCCTGATTCTGTCCTGTGAACAGAAAGTTGGACATCAAAGAGGCGGCTAGAATTCTGCTTCCAACCTGCAAGGGTTGTTGGGTTGGTTGGTGTGCATGTGTCTGTTGACATTAGGAAGAATTCCACTTGACCACCTATATCAGCCCTCCCCAACCTGGTGCGGTCCAGAGGTGTTGAACATGGCTGGCAGGGGGATGTTGGGAGTTGTAGTCCAACACCTCTGGATGGCACCAGGTTGGGGAAGGCTGATCTTATATGGTGCCATTTTCCTGATCTTGGGTTTTTAAAATCTTCCTTTGCTTACCCAAAGTTTTGAATATGCTTGCTTCACTTTCACTGTATAACACCTTTCCCACTATTATCACCTCTGTAGTCCAAAAAAACCATTTGGTGTTCTTGGAGAGTCAGAAAGCAGCATTTTCTCGCCATCGTAAGCGCCTCTCTGTGGTCCGAGAGCTGAAGCAGCGGGCCCAAAGTGAGCTGCTAGGTATGCACTGGAACTGAATCATGTTTCATGCCACTAACTAGTACAGAGTTCCTGGTCAAAGCACTGCTTTGAGATAGAATGGAAACCTAGGCTGTTGATTAGACAAATTAATGGAATATAAGATTCTCAATGGCTGCTAATCACAGTGGCTATTTGCTCACCCCTAGGTTCGCAGGCAGTATGTTTCTGTATGCTGGGAACAAATGACAGGGGAGAAGCTATTGACTTCACGCTCTCTTTGCGAAGTTCCCATAGGCATCAGGCTAGCCAAACAGGATGCTGGACTAGATAGGCCTATGGTCTGATCCTGCAGGGCTGCTTTTACTTCTTATGCACTTGAGCCTGGAAGACCAAGGTTCAAAGTGCAACCCTGAGATCAGGCCAACTTCATCTTGGGTTTATATTGCAGCCCACTTGCTTAGCAAGTCCCTTTTCCCCCTTCACTTTGGTCCTCTATTTGGTAGACTGGAACAGCAATAATTAGCTACCTGGCAGGGTATTTTTGAATGAGAGAGGATTGTCAAGCACTGTACCCACTAGAAGTGTTATAGAAGCATGGTTATAGGGTGGAAATGATTTCAGAGGACGAGCTGGGAACTTTTCTTTCTTTCTTCTACTGATTTAAGTGATTGCCTTTGCAGATTTCGACAGACCAAATTGCCCAGAATCAGACCTCTTTTCTGATACCAGCAGCATGGTTACGGCTAGCGACACAAGTTCCAAATACACTCACAGTAACTCAAGAATATCTGCGTATGTATTTGTCTTTACATTAGTTTTTCACCAGCCTGGCTGCTGTTCTTGTCTCAAGTAGGGGAAGCTTTGCACAGACTGTCCTCCATATATGAAGGCTCTGCCTGGTTCTCTCTTGCAGATTCTTTTTTCTTGATGATCTGCCTTAGGGTGTTGATAACCAGGCAGGCCACAAAGCCCTTTCTCTTGGCCCACAACATGTCTGTAATATTTTAATCCAAATGTTTGCTCAGTTTCACCTGTAAGGAAAATAGTTTTCAGAAGAGTATGAGAGAATGTGAAACACTCCGTATTTTAATACGACATCTTCTTTTTGGAGTTTGTATGTCCTTAATTATGCCCAAACACATTCACTCCATAAGCATGAAGCTCTTACTGCTAAGCGGTGCTGAGTTTATCATACAGAGTCTGACCGTATATGGAGGGGTCAAGTAGTGTGGCTAAACAGCATGCTTCCAGCCCCCAGACAGGTGGTGCTCAAGAAAACACAGAAGATGGGGAGGTGATCTTTGCTCCCTTTTAGACAGATGGAAGCGGAGTTTCTGTTAATGATGCTCCTGCCTTCAATTGAACCCAGTTCAGTTTTTAAAGGTGGGGAAAATATAGAACTCTGTACTGGGGTGACCCTCGGCAGGTGTTTATGAAAATAGATGACAGTGAAGTATTAAGGGGGACAGATGAATAGCTGCAAGAAGTTCAGAGTGCTAGTTCTCATGGAGGTAGTAAACATCTGTCTGTATGACTTCAGACTGCAGGTGGGTTCATGTTGTGGAATGCTTCTCCTTACCAAATACTACTACTACTAGTACTAAATATTATTTGTAGTATTATTATTGTAAAATGCTTAGAGAAATTTATTTTATGAGGTGTTTCATAATGTAAGAAATAAAAATAATAAAGTAATCTAAAACCAAACTTGCAGCACATAGAAAACTAGCATGTTAGGAGAAAAGGTTCTAGCTTCTTCCTAATATGCTAGTTTTGTACATGCAAGCAGGGGTGGGGGTTTGGTATGAAAGAGCATTCCATCATGTGAAATCCCACCTGCAGTCTGAAGTGGTTCAGCCCAGACAAGGTTTACCACCTCAGTGGGAACAAGGCTTAAGTGGGCCAACCCAAACTTTGTCTGCGTGCACCAAAAGCACTGACAACACGACCAGACACTACTAAACCTGCTGTTTCACTTTTGCTTTCCCTCTTATCACCTTCCCCCCCATCCCTGGCTACAATAGCTTTGTTGTTGTGTATATGCTACATGGTGTTTCATCTTTTGTAGACGTTCCTCAAAAAACCGTCGCAAAGCGGAGCGCAAGAAACACAGCCTAAAGGAAGGGAGCCCCCTAGAGGATGTCGCACTCCTGGAAGTTTTAGGGGAAATAGTTCGGAGTATTGACAGTCTGAAAGGTTGGTCATGGAGGCTTTCCAAGCTTTTTGATGTAGTCTGAAGGAAGGTGTGAACTCCCAAAGAGCAAAGGCTAATAATCCTCTCCAGAGAGAGATTCTAAGAGGTGAGGTGCAGTGGTCTTGTGCTAACAGGGATTTGACTTCAAGGCTGCCTTCGTTACTGGATGGACCTAAATGGTAAACCCACATATCCAAAAATTACTCAAAACATAGTTTGGTAGGTAGAAAAATTCTTAAATGCCCAAGTGTTGAAGTCAACTTTCATCACACTATTAGAGAATTCTGATTTTACATTACTCTTAAGAAGTCAGGTTAAGTGTAAAAACCCAACACAGGCTAGCTCTGTAATGTAAGAATCCTGAATGCTGAGGAGACAAATGTTCTCTCTGCCATTGTTCTAAATATCCCCTGATGGGGATATTAAAACAATGATGATACTCACTTTGGGGGCTCCCCCCCCCGCCCCGGTTTGCCTTCATCATTAGACAGCAGTCAGGCCTGTAGCCAAAAGATTTGGGGTAGAGTGGCCCAAGGGTAAACTGTAAGTCAATTTAAAGTGACAAAAACCTGAAGTTTCCTCCCTTACAACTCAATAAGCAAAATACTTATGTTTTAGAATAAAGGAAAGTGCCACATTCTGGGAAGGGGGCCGAAATGTCCCTGGAGAGACTAGATCCTGCAGACACCCCCATGGCTATTTGTTCTGAGAGCTGAGATCATGATACTGAGAAGGGAGTGGTACTCATTGCTCCTATGCCAAGGGAGAGGAGAGTCTTGTGTTATTTTCAGGTTGGGACTGGAGGGCAAAATAAAGAGGTTTGTGTTTTACCCCCTCACACGTAACGGATTGCATTTTAAACCTACAATTATTGCTGGGGGTCTTTATTCCTAAGGTGAGGTACACAGCCTTTTAAAGTATCTAGTCCTCTTTGGCTATGATGGACAAGCCCAGAAGTTGCAGCACAGCTTTGCGGAGACCCTTCAATTGATGGAGCCCTCCCTTCTTGAAATCTGGAGCCCAGACCTGCGGCAGACCCCAGCTAACCCAGTAAGAAAAAAATTCCAAACTCTGTCCTGCCTTGACTTACAGTACAGAGCCTAAGCACTGCTGGTGCCCTTGCCGGCACACTAAAAGTCAACCTACACATCGACCTGATTCACATGACACGTGGGTTGATTTACCCTTTAAATAACCTATGGCTTGTTTTAGGGTTATTTGAGGATTGTCTAACCCTCAGATAGCCCCTGCTGCCTGGGTTTGCATGAAATGACAAGCCATGGCAATTCAGGCACCTGAGGGCATGATGCAACAACGGTGCTTGTGTGCGCTCGGCATGATGCAACAGCCCCCTTGGATGTAGTTTGGCCCTGAGTTGGGGGTAAATACTGGAGCTACTATGATCATTATTTTGATGGCATTTTGAAAGAAGCATATATGCGATGCCTCAGCATGAGGGTTTATCCATGGGTAGCCACCACCAGAGCTATGCCTTATAGCCTGGTGAATAGGAAACCTGATTTAATCCCAGTGGCTTACTAGCTCCTTATTACACATTTGCACCAGCAACATCTTTAAAGAGAGTGCCAGTTCTCTGCAATGTCTAAAGCAGGGGTGGAGAACCTATGGCTCTCCAGACGGTGTTGGACTCCAACACCCATCAGGGCTGACCACTGGGAATGCTGGTTGGGCTGATGGGAGTTGGGAGTCCAACAACAGGTTCCCCACCCCTCATCTAAAGAGATCTGCTGTTGCCTAGGAAGGGCTCCCTGCCAGCAGCTCTATTTGTGAGTAAGTACAAATTGGGGTGTGGTGGGGGTGGGTAGAAGATAGGGGAGCAAAAAAAAATTGTTTCCCTTTTGGATTGCCAGGGAATATCTCAGCATCTTTCATCCTATGAAAATAGGTGCCTTCTAATGGAATTGTTGTAAGAAGGGCAAGAAGCACAGCAGGACTCAAGCTTAGCTTTATTTCAGCTCAAATGCTGTAGCTTCTTTGTTATACATAGACAAACATTTTCTTTTGCCAATTCCAATTTTAGATCCTGGGTCCCAATTCAACTGCTAATAGCATAACTGCTGCTTACAATCAACAGAAAGTGACCACTCCTGTAGTACAAGGTGAGAAAGAGAAATTACACAATGCACAAATCAGATGATACTGTGATGGCATCCAGTGTTTAATTTCTGTAAACAGAGATGCTGGAACATAAGCTTGGCTAGGCACCCATCCCTCTAATCCTAAATGGTATTGAGGGAGACACACTCCCTAGTTGAGTGCTGGCATTCAGAACTCCAGGTTCTGGAACTGATCCCTAATGAGCTGTGGCTTGGATTAAATTCTGGTTATATCTAATCTGGTTACCATGAAGCATACCATTTAGCAAAGTTCGGAAAACTAGATCTGCTGATTCAGGCAGCAATGGTATGAAAATTAGGAATGCCTGCTTTTTTAGGTTAGTTTTCGTAGATTTAGATCTCTCTCCAGTAGCAGATAGAGCAGTAGGAACTACTTTATTTAACACTGTCAAGTTTTCATATTCTTTTTTAACCCCTACTGTTAGTAATTGAATCTTTATTCGGTCTCTGTATTTTCCATATTATATATAAGATGTGGTGCGATATCTTCTGCTGTTGACTGCAAACTGAATTATTAGGATTATTTCTTGTATCTTTCCCCTCCCAGATCCTGAGTTCTTTATACCTCCGAAGCTCAACAAAAACATCCAATGGAAGTTGCACCTTCTCCAATAATCCAGACTCCACATCTGTTGATGGACTGAGAATCTGTATTTAAGAAAATATTTCTTCTCACTTTGAAATGTGTGCCCTCCCCATGTCTTGCAATTAACTGATCGTGTGTCCTGAAGCAACAAGGAACAGGCAGGCCAAAACCAAAGCAGACCAGTCTTGCTATTGATGTCTGAGTATGGCCTTCCTTACTGCCTTCTTTTCCCCCCAGTATTGCCTGGATAACCAGAAAAAGCTTGTAAGCATATACACTGCAATTCAAACTAGCAACTTCAGTTATTTTTAAACTTTTTACATGGTGTTGCCTAAAAGCCCCCGCTTTATCTCCTCGGTCCCTATTTTGCCAGTTGATAACAAATTAACTTTTAAAACTTTAAAGTAGCACTACTAAGTTAATACCGCTTCGGTTTTCTAGCTACCTTTTTCTTTGTGGGCACACAACTCAAACTAATACTGGGCATCCATTACCCTGTGTGGTGAAAGGAAGACGTCCACTGAATTGGATATGGTTTGATTTGGTTTTTAATTCTATCAAGGACTCAATTCTCAACAAAGTACAGATAAACTTCAAACCCAGTATCAACTGAGTATGATTATGGATTTTCAGACATTAACTCTGAAATGCCATGCTTAGACAAAATGAGTGTTGATGGAAGCTTTCTCAAAATCAAGGGGAAGGGGGGGGTTTGTTTTAATTTTTTCTCTGGATCTAGTTTTGTTGTTCCTCATGAAAAAACTCTTAATATCTGATAATTTTCATTTCTTTAGAAAAGTGGCATAAGGTTAGCTGTGCATTGCTACATTTCTCTTATAAAGTGAATACTCTCACCTCATTCCTATGCAGAAATATTTAATTGATTTAGCCTAATAAGATCTGCTTCATATATTTCCTCTGTTTAGCCCCATTACTATTTGGCATGCAAGGCATAAATATTCAGCAAAAAAACCCCAAGAATCTTATGGCACCTTAAAGGCTAACAAATTTATTATGGCATATGCTTCCATGGCTAGAGTCCATGAAAGTTTATGCCATAATAAATTTGTTCATCTTTAGGGTGCCAAAAGTCTAATTTTTGCTGCAATAAATTAACAAAACTACCCCTCTGGAAATACCCTGAATCTTTGTTCTCTTCTGCTTCAGGTTCTTTTACAAGATAAAAGTGCAGCCTGAGCCTATGCCTATTTACTGGGAACCAAGTCCCAGTGACTTCAGTGAGATGAACAGGAAAAGTGGCATCATATGTGGCTGATCCTATATACCATAGCATCAGATAACATGCCACAGCTGTAGAAAAAACAAGTTCTCCCATGTATATCTAATAGAAATAAATAAAAGTCAGAAACACCTTGGTGAAATAAAAGGTGTGGCCAAGGTGTCTGCTAGCTGAGGAATTTCATCCTTCAGCCCATTTGATGCTCATTGTTTTAATTGTCTCTGAGCAGGATTCTTCAGGTAGGGTACACATCACCAACTTCTGAATGTGTTAGACTTATTTGGTCCATGTTTGTCTTCTTAAAATTGGCGCCTAAACTTACCACCTGCAAGACATTAACCATCAAGTTCTTCTTGGGAAAGCTATACAACAGCCTGATCCTCTGCATATTTAGTCAGAAGTCAGTTCCACTGGTCCCAATCCAAGTAAAGTTAGTTATGACCACGTCCTAAAAGAGCCAATGAAAGCAGTTAAGGCCCACTGCTTTCAATGGGAACTAGATTCACAACTAAATTGAGCAAGCTAGCCATCTACCCCCAAGTTTTTCTGGATTAAACTGATTATCTGAATCCTTTCCAGTTTGGTTTCTGACCCAGTTGTGGGACTGAAATTTCTCTGGTTGATGATCTAAGCCAGGAACTAAACTGGGGCAATATGTAACTGTTGGTTCTGCTGCACTTCTTAGCACCCCTTCACATTATTAACCATCGTGTCCTGGACTGCCTATCTGTCACAAGTCTTTGGGCATCCACGTTATGGTGATTTTGGCCCTTCCTGAAAGGGTACATTTCAGAAGGCAGTATCACCATGGCCACTGGATTATGGTGGCCTGCAAGGTTGTATCTTATCCCTAACACTGTTCAGTTTGAATCGGCTGGGGGAGGTTCGGAATTTAGTACCAACAATATGATGGTGATACTCCAGTCCCTCACCTCTTTTTTCAACGGAGGCTACGGAGATTCTAAACTGGTGCCCAAGATCAATGAAGGTCTGGATGAGGGCTAACTGAAACTTAATTCCAACAAAACAGAAGTGCTTCTGGCCAGTAAGAATGTGAATTAGGGAATCTGGCTTTAGCCTTCTGTAGACAGGGTTACATTCCCCTTGAAAAATTAAGTTCACAGTTTGGGATCACAGCTTCACCCAGCTTTGCTACCGGATGTTAAGGTGGCAGCTGTGGGCAGACGAGCTTTTGCTCAGTTTAGGCTGGTGTGCCAACTCCAACCTTTTCCTAGATAAGGCGGAGCCAGTCATGGTGACACATGAACCCCTGTAACATGCTCTATATGGGACTTCCTTGGAAAAACACGCAGAAAGCTCCGCCAGTTAGAATGCTGCAGCCAGGCTGCTGCGTGTGGCTGGTCCCTTGGAGCATGTGGTGCATTTGTTGATTCAACTGTACCGGCTACTTCTGTATTTCCAAGTTTAATTCCAAGTGCTTGTCATTACCTTTAAAATCTTAAATGGTTTAGGACTAGGATACCTAAATGGCTCCCTACCCCCAATATAACCTCACCCGCCCTCCGAGGTCAACTGTGGAGGCTCTTTTATGCTTCCTACCGCTGAGCGGTATAAGGATGTATAAGAAAGGCTTCTTCACGGTGGCACCCAGCTCATAGAACTCCTTGCTCCCAGAAAGTCAACTTATCTGCTCACTCCCCTCTGCTCAGTTATTGTTTCATTGGGATTGTCATTTTCTTTATGGGTTGTTTTACCTTGGTGCTTCCAGATAGAGGGCTCCTAGGTCTACCAATCAAGAGACATTTTATAGCTCCTCAGTATTTTGCTCCTCAATGCGTGGGGGGGGGGCGGGGCGGGGCGGGGCAGGGAGACAAAAGAAGCCATGCAAAAACACAGGTTACAAAGTGGAAGACTTCAAAGTGGAAGATGATGATGTCTGACTGAACCCCCCTGTAAAATTCCATGAATGTGACAGGGTGACTTCACAATAAAAGCCTTGTTGGGAAGCAACCCTTGCCTATTTCAGTCTTGTACTTTTAAATTTTGTTTTGATCCATTTTAATTGTTAGCCACTGTATTTCCTAGACGCAGGACAGATCATTATTAATAAATAAATAAATAAAACCTTTATGGAAGTCATGAATTTTGTGAGGAATACTCCCAAGTGAGCGTGTCCATAGGACTGCAGCTTAACAATACAATCCTAAGCACATCTACTCAAGGAATAAGCCCTACTGAGTTCAGTGGGGCTTGCTCCTAGTAAAGTGTGCACAAGATTGCTGCTTAAGTGATAGCAATAATCAGAAGAGAGATTTACAAATGTGTTTTAGATACTGAATTATTTCATTTTTACCAAAATGAAGTGGATGAAGGGAGTAGATAAACTCTCAACTTACCTCATAGGGTTGTTGTAAGGATAAAATGTGGTGGGGGGATATAAACAATAATAATGCTTAAAAGGCTTTGCTTCAGATTTGTTGTTGTTCAGTCGTTAAGTCGTGTCCGACTCTTCGTGACCCCATGGACCATAGCACGCCAGGCTTTCCTGTCCTCTGCTCTCTTCCAGAGTGTGCTCAACTTTATATTCATTGCATCGGTGATGCTATCTAGCCATCTCATCCTCTGCCGTCCCCTTCTCCTTTTGCCTTCCATCTTTCCCAGCATCAGGGTCTTTTCCAGGGAGTTTTCTCTTCGCATTAGGTGGCCAAAATATTTGAGCTTCAGCTTCAGTATCTGTCCTTCCAATGAGCAGTCAGGGTTGATTTCCTTTAGGATTGACTGAGTTGACCTCCTTGCAGTCCAGGGGACTCGTAAGATACCACACTGCAATATATTTTGCATCTACCCCCACCCCCAGTAAAATGGGTGCAGGGTTCAAGATTGTATTCAAACTTCAAACAAAATCTTGAAGCCAGATATCATACTGATTTGCCTGAAATTGGTGCACAAGTAGAGCTGGGGTTTGAAACTGAGATATAGAAGGGTGTCTCAAATATATACAGCAAATTTCACTCTATAGTTTCAATCTGAGAGTCAGATCTCATTACATTATATTTTGCTTTTTTCCTCTCCCCTACCCTGCTCTGAAAATAGGTGCAAGGCTTCAAACGTGAAATATAGAATGATGCCCTGACAGTGTACACCAAATTTCATTCCAGCATCTCTGTGGTCAACAAAAAGAGAATGCCAATGGGTGAATTAAGCCACAGGGCCCCACTCTGGCTGGTCAACTAATTATAAATGCCTTATTTACAACAGAGCACATAGGTGTGCCATGGATGAGGGCTGAACTGCAAAAGGTCAGGTACAGCCCACTGTTTTAAGAGGCTTGCCTACACACCACATCTTTCCTATGCATAACAGCCATCTGAAAAAAAACCCATCAGCAATTTTACACACAACTCATAATTTGTGCATTTAATAAGACAACTTAGTACGGTCTGCATACTGTAACTGAACTGGAATTCAGTTAACTGAATAATCAATAAAATTGTAGTGAGTGGATTAGGGCAGAGATTCCCCAAACCATTTTGGCCAATGTTCCTTAAGGTGTTCCTTTAACTGAGGGATGGTTGGTTGCTGCCGTTTGCACACATGACACTTCAAAGGCAGCTTCAGGAGTTGGGGTGTGCTCTTGTCTACAGTCACTCTTCCTTTCTTCTTTACCATCGCAATCACATCTGAATGGGGAGGAGGAGGGGGCAGGGAGACATAATGTATCTGAGATTACAGGTTCTGCCACATCCATATTGTTAAGGTTATGAAACAAATGCCAATTGGGTTTAGCTGCCCAGACTTTATACCAGCACATGGAGGAACAGTTCTGCTCCTTGTGCATGAAAATAAAACTAAGTGAACTCCTCTTATACAGTGCTTATACTTATCACAAACAGCTGCCACTAGCAACGTGCCTGGGAATGATAGGAGCTGTACTTCAATATGTCTGGAAGGCTCGATTGGGGAAAGCTGCTCTAGGGACATAGCCGCCCTACAAACGTTAACTGTCTTGGCTTCTCCCAAAGAAACCCTGGAGCTTCCCCAGCCTTACCATCACATGGTCCTTTCCCCCAGTTCAGCTGTGTTCTAGTATTGGAGCAGGACTGGGAGAAAAGGACCTGAAGTGGGCGACTGCAGGGGTGGGTTCAGCTCACCGCATCTGCATGCCTCTTTGGATGTTAAACCGGCCCTGTGCCCATGCCCTTCCCCTTTACTTTATATGTGAATGGTGCAGTCATATGATTAAACAAGGATGCTGTCATCATGGCTAGTTTGACCCTAAGTTACAAGGAGGAAACCAAAAGTCCAGAGACAGACAAAGAGACACTCAGAAGTATATGTGATTTTTTTTTTAAGATGGCCTGAATTATTACCTTTGGAGTCAAAGAAGTATTCCGTTGTAAAAGAATTCCAGTGCTTCTTGGTCTTGAACCATTTGGAATCAAAATCCTGGCTGATGACATGAAGATGTAGGTGTCTGAGAACACCAAACAAAAAGAACAAGGATTTCTGGTATGTTACTATAGCACAATAAAAACCAAAACATTAAAGGCCTTTTCGTCTAACAAAAGGTGTCAGAGAAAGGGTGGCAGTCAGTACTCTCTCTAGCAAGCACCTGCCAATTGCTAGAATCAAACTGATAGATGCCCCCAAGGATCCCTGGTGTCCCACATAGCACAGCCTGATCATTCTGAGCACAATCATCCACTACCTCAGGCTGGGAACGGCATGGTAGCCCAGTCGGAAGCGCAAGCTGTCTTTCTCAGGGCACTGCTGGATGACCACTTCTCCAACTGCATGCATGTGTTCCAGCAGTTCAAGATGCTCCTGAGTTACTGCACTCAAGGCAGCGATTGATTCCCACGGCAACACTAACCAGTGATAGCGAGCTTTTGGGTACTTGTCCTTTATAACAACAGCCCTGTCATCCTTGTAAACCTAGCAGAGAAACAAAGAAATGAACATCTACACCACAATCTCACATTGGTTTTACAGTCATGAACCATACAGCTCCATACTCAGAGCTCCACTGATCCAAGGGAAGCGTGAGATTCGTACCTGAATATCTGGGTTTTGCATGGCAACCTTCAGACCTTGACTCCAGTGCTCCAAAGATTCCTAAAGGGCAAATGAGAGAATCTAAATTTGCATTTGGCTGAAGTCACATTGCAAGGATAGTTAAAATAATTTTAGGAGACCCTCAGGGTTCTGAATGCCTTTTGGAAGTATGCATAAGGCCAATATGTTTGCAACTCCTGGGAGGAACAGTACTAGAAATGTAGCCCGATAGTCTGGAAGCACTCAGCATTTGCCCCTGGTCATAGGAAGATAGGAACATACTGAGTCAGTCCATCGGTCCATCTAGCCCATTATTTTTCATACTGACGGGCCGCGGCTCTCCAGGGTTTCCAGCATGAATTGTTGCAGCCCTACCTGGAGATGCTTGGGATTAACCCTGGAACCTTCTGTATGCAAAGCATGTGCTCCACCACTGAGTCGCAGTCAATGAAACCAACTGTCAGCTACCTAGCAAGCTCTGTACATGCACTCCCACTATAGAAGTTAGGGATGCCTAGGGCATATTTACATTGCAAACATATCACTGTTACAGATGGTATCCAATTAGCTGCTCCTGCTGAGAGAACAGGGAGGGGGGCAATTCCTCTTCCCCTCTGCCTTCAAAATATGCTCCAGAGGGTTGAGGGACTCTCCAAAGCAAATTTGGGAGAACCACAGGGGAAGAGAGGTGGGGAAAGTCCTGTTGCTCAAACAGAAGTCATTTTGAGCAACACTGGATTTCATCCTACCCCAGTTTCACTGTTATGGCTATTCTCAAAGCATTTTGGAACTGTTTGGCAAAGGTGCTGAGAATTCTCTGTTAAAGGGAGCAAATCACTATTAAATCAATTTAAGCCTGTAATGTAGATATGCCCCTAATATTATCTCACCTACCACTGAGGGTGCTTCCAGACAAGGCTTTTTTTGTGCAATTACGCTGCAAGATTCAATTTCATAGGGGTGCCTGTGTCCCAATGATGTTGTCTGCCATTTGTAAACACCCCCCATTTTTTCCCATAGTTTCTGCCATCCTTTTTCTTGCCAGAAAAAAATCCAATAAGGAAGAAAAGATGGAATAGCTGGATGCCTTTTGACTGTTCACGCTAGGAGCCCTCTGTCGTGAAGCACCCTTAGAGTCTGTGCTAAGAACACAGCTTTGCCTACTGTATTCAGCCACCTGTGCTACAACACCAGTTGTCGCTATTTATTGGCTCACCTTTTTGCCAGAAGAGCTTTCACATGAAGAAACAGAACTACTGCCATCATTCAGCTTGTAACATGAAGCACAGCCTTGTGGGTCCATTTTTACATGTTTTCTTGACATGCTTTCCACACTGCTATTCTCAGATTCATCTTGTGGCCTTTTTTCACTTTTTGGTTCCTTTGCTTCCGGACCAACACATGCTCCCATTTCCTTCAGGAACTGCACGGTGTATGGGTACAGTTTATTGACAATGTGGAGAACTTGTCCTGGCTTCAGTTTAAGTTCCTGGTCCTTGCCAATATCCACCAGATCAATACTGGTTGGGTTGACACCTATCTGGGGAGCAAAAGAAAATGCCAGCATTGGCATCAGTCATTATACTTAGACCTAAACACCTAGAAAGCCAGCCTGCCTGGAAGGATGTTGTAGTATCTCACAACAACTCTGTGAGGTAACTTAGGCTAAGAGAGTGTGACTGACCTAAGACTTGAACCCAAGGTCTTGCTTGTCCTAGTCCGACACTCTAACCACTGTACCACACTGGCTCTCTATATTATATCTTGCTCTTCTTTTCTGTGTAGAGCAAAACAGCTCACATGGGTGTTCTAGTGCTCTCTTATTCAGTCACTGATCAGGTACACAACTTCAACAATGCTACAGCAGACAGGCTCTAAGCTGCCCTTCTCTACAACATGCTACTGTTACATGTGCAGAGATCTGCTGCAAATCAACAAAGACCTACCAGTAGATCCCAATCTACCATCAACCTACCCTGAGTTTAGAGCAAGGCTGCAATCCCATACATAATTACCTCGGAGTAAGTACCATTAAATTCAATGGGGCTTACTTATGACTAGACATGTACAGGATTATGCTGCAAGGCTTGTATAAAGAACACGGAAAATCAGAGAAATTCAGCTTACTTTGGCTGTACTTCCTGGACTTGCATGATTTAATTCTGGATGAAGACTACTATATATTAAGAGGAGGAGGAGGACTGGAATACTCTTCCGCCAAATGGGATGGGTCTCAGTAACTTGGGCAATGAGAGAAATTGTTAAGCGCCCTGTTACCTACAAAACCAATACAATATTAAGCAAACAAGCAAAATGGGCTCCAGTTGTTGCAGGTTATTTCCACTTAATCGTTGATTCTCAGTTCAAATAAAATACAAGGCTGACTTAGTTATTCAGTAGTAAAGAGATGGCCACCAACAAAAGAAAAACATATCTTCGGTTTCTTTGCAACATTGCTTCGTCACTAAACTCGCCTTGCAGTCAGAGAAAGAAGCCAAGCCTCTCTTCAACACTGCATTCATAGACTCCCTTATCAACCTTCAAAGAACCCCCTTTAGCCTGACCAAATCAAACAAAAGGGAAATTATACTAGGAGTCCTCTCTTTTTCTGCAGCTAAAAAAGAAGCCAGGCTTCCCCATGGCCTCCTTTCTTCCGGTCAAGTGGTATGTGGTCATCTTGCTACCTCAGTTGCCTAGGCAATGACCTAGCCCAGCTGAGAGAACGGCAGAGAAGTCTAAGCTGACAAAGAGGGGTGTAAGTACTCAGCAGCAGTGCAGGCATAGGTAACGCTAGCTCCTGACCTCCGAAAGCACCCCCAACCCACAGCACTTTTGGGTTTCTGAGCGTACAACTATATTATACATTCAAACCAGCATTAAATTAGTTTTACTGCCATGGCTTCCCTGAAAGAATTCTGGGAATTGTGGTTTTATGAAGGTACTGAGAATTTTTGTGTGGAGATTAACAGCACAATCCTATACGTATCTACTCAGAGGTAAGACCCACTGACTTCTATGGGCCTTTCTCCCAGGTAAGTACATATAAGATTGCAGCCTAAGGGCGCCATCCTATGGCCACTAGTCAGCAGCTAGATGGCCATAGGATAGGTCAGTTCCCTGAGAACTGACCTCCACCCCTTCCCACGCTGCCTCATAGACAGCGTGGATCAGCCCCGTGCTTTGCACTCGTAAGAGGAGCGCAGAGCAGAGAAAATAGGGTGTTCCTGGGGGCGGGGCGGGGCGGGGCAGGGAGGGCGGATGTGCCTTTCTGACACTTCCCATGTGTCACCCAGTGTCCGCCTGCCCGCCCGCCCGCTCAGACTTCCCACAGCTAGACAGCCAAAATCGGCTGTCTAGCCACGAATGCAGGGTGGCTGCTTCTGCTCTGCATTGGATAGGCGGTCGCCTCCAAGTTCGGAGGTGGCCACCTATCCCGATAGGATTGCGCCCTAAAACAGACAAAATTAAAAAAGGGCACAGGCTAGAAAAAGTATGCAGCTTGACCAAAGTTTGAGGCCTTTAGAATTGAGAAGCCTCAAGCATATGCAAAGTAAAAGCAGGCCCATTCAAAAGAGGAAGTGATAACCCTGGGAGAGACAAATCACGTATCATGTTTAAATATAAAACTATAAAAGGGAAGATACTGGGTGTAGTCACTCCAGGCACGGAGTCACTTCTGCCAGCAGAAAGCTGTAACTGGTAATGTATACACCGTGCTCTTATAAGCTGGTATGTCATGACTTCATCTCATGTTCTAACAGGTGCCATCTTCTTTCTATAACTTTCTTGAATTTATTTGCTTTTTTGTCAGTAAAACCTATAAAAGGCAGCCACAGTCAGTAGCAATCTTGTGTTTTTGTTTTCAACAACTGTGCTGTTTAATCCAAAGAATGGCTGGCAACCAAGAACCAGGTGGGGTGGGGTTATAGGACCCTTCTGAAAGAGGGCCTGAGTTTTAAGGTGGCCACAGCTGTATATGATTACTGCAATTATAAATGTAATTCATACATTAGCTGGAACCATGAAAGGACAATGATAATCCAGACCTGCTGCAGTTTGAGCAGCACAGTTGTGAAGGGGTGTGTGAGAATATTATAGGTAGAGGGGAAATTGTATGAAAAAGAGAATTTCTGCCCAACACAGTTCTCTTGGGACTGTGCTGTGAATTTCTGCCCATAAAAGAGTGGGAGTGTGCAGAATAATAAGTGGAGAGTTGCAGACAGTGTATAGATCAATAACTGTACTGAGATCTAGCAATACTTCTCTGGCCAAGGAATGGGAAAAGCCTAAATATAAGACAGCCTGACCACTTCCACTAAAACTGGCTGTAAGTATCTAGAACCAGGCCCTGTGCTCAGGAACTGTCTGAGAGTCTAGCAAGTTAGTGGTGGGGCAGGAGAGGAGCAGACAAGGAAAGTCGTAGAAACCTCAGTCTGCCTAGAACTGAGGCTCAGTAGTAAGACTGTGCCAGGCTGAGCACAGGCTAAATCACTGCAAGATATTGATCGATCAATTGATTGTTTTGATTTGATTTGTACCCTGCCTTTCTACCAAGAAAAATGATACAATCACAAATAAAACTTGACTAAAGCAATAATAAAAACTAATACATTCATTCATTCATTACATGCATATCCCGCCTTTTTCCTCCTTAAGGAACCCAAGGCGGCATACATAATCCTCCTCCTCCTCCTCCTCCATTTTATCCTCACAACAACAACCCTGTGAGGTAGGTTGGGCTGAGAGTCTGTGACTGGCCCAAAGTCACCCAGTGAGCTTCCATGGCCGAGTGGGGACTAGAACCTGGATCTCCCGGCTCTCAGTCCAACATTCTAGCCACTACACCACACTGGCTACATTAAAACACAATTAAGAACACAACAGAATAAAACCTGCAACCAAACCAGTAGCCAAAGTCCTGCTTGAATAAAAAGGTCTTTGCTTCCCAGTGGAAGGACAGCAGAGAGGAAGTGAACCTAGCCTCCCTCAGCAGGGAGTTCCACAGCCTGGGAGCAGCCACTGAGAAGGCCCTCTCTCATGTTGCCACTAAAAACAGCTCTGAAAGTGGCAGTCTGGAAAGAAGGGCCTCTCCTGAAGATGTTAAGACTCAGGCAGGCTCGTATGGGAGAAGGTGGTCTATAGGGCTTCATAGGTCATAACCTGCCCTTTGAATTCTGCCTGGAAACAGACTGGTAGCCAGTGAAGCTGTTGTAACAAGGGAGTTACATGCTCCCTGTAACCAGCCCCAGTCAACTGTCTGGCCACAGCATTTGGGACCAGCTGAAGTTTCTGAACAGTGTTTGAAGGCAGCCCTGCATAGAGCGATTTACAGTAATTCAAACGGGATGTAATAAGGCATGTGCAACTGTGGCCAGATCAGACATCTTTAGGAAAGGGCGCACTAGCCTCAGCTGTACAAACGCACTCCTGGGCACCACTGAAAATGTCCAAGGCTGAGTACAGGAGTATATCCAACTGCAAGCCTGAGTCTTCAGGGGGAGTGTAAACCCATCTAGCATAGGCTGAATCCCTATTAAACAACCCCTGATGAACTGGGCATGTCATGAGAACTGGGCCATTGAGTGGGCTCAGCAAAAGACCATGAAAATCCGAGAGAGAGAGAATAGTTTTCCAGCCGTAGCAAAGTGCCCATTCAGTCTGAGGGTCAAGTTCCATACAGGTGGGTGTGTGGCTTAATTTGATTTGGAGAACTGGGCAAGCCCTGTAGGAGCCGTTGACTCTGATTCCAAAGGAGGCGGTCAAAAGCGTGCATAAGGGTGAGAAGCAGCTACCGGATAGTCTTGAGCGAATGCAAACTTCTTAAAGCCAACTGGAACATTCAGGAAAAAGCCCCATATAATGAGACTCTCTGCTCTATTGAATGAGACTATTCTTTTTTCAAAATTTGCATTTGGAATTGGCATTGAAATTGAGAGACCAGCCTGGTTTGCATGTAACGACTAACTACAGGGTAAACAACCCATAGTTAGTTGCACTGCCTACTGCCCACTCGCCGCTTCTGCTTTGCATCCACTTTGGTCCAAACCCAGAATTCTGGGTTGCTGAGGGACAAACACCCCAGAGTTTGAACCCATGGTTTCTGTTGGGTTAAAATTCTAGGTTATTGGTCCCTCTACAACCCAGAGATCCAGGTGTGCATGTTGGATCACATAGGGCATTCCTGGGTTGCTTATGACAGTGGACGCAAGCGGAAGTGATGAGCACATGGGAGGCAGCGTGCTCGCTTGCTCTGGCACGGCCCCACCAATTCATGGGTTACACAAACTACGAATTGGCGTTACATTCAAACCAGGACACAGAGGCCTTCTGAGTCGGGATGCAAGGGAAACTCAGCAAAACAAATTGCAAGCAGAGTGAAAATACAAAGCAATGAGGATGAAGAAACAGAAACTATAAATAAAAGCAGCCAAGAAGACAATCTAGAGGAAGTGGCCCGAGCAGCTGGGAATAGCAGATAATGACTTTTTCTTCTTCCTTGGAAGATGGGGTGAAGAAAATTATTTTAATGCATTGACCTGGTTTCCATGATCACTGCAGCCCACTGTGGTTTATTTAAGTCAGATCACTGCAGCCCACCGTGGTTTATTTAAGTCATGGTGTGTTGTGGTGCCCACAGGCGCCAAGCTGCCAATTCAAGCGCCATTGTGGCTTCTTGTGTCACTCGAACCGGACGATGTGGCTTGTTGAGGTGGTTGAAAAACTATCCCACAACCCTACAAGAGGCTATGGTTCTGGGTGGTTTGTTACGCACCATAACAAGCTACCCTGACCAGGTTCAGATGACACAACAAGCTGTGCCCGGTGAGGATAATTATGTAAAGCCGTCATGCAGCCGGCGCGTACAGAGTGCTTAACAAGACTTCTTAGCCACCCTTGTATCGTGTGAGCCGGCCTGATTTATTTAGGGAACAAGACTGCTGCGTGCAACTTTCTTTGCGTAGTCAATATGAGAAAACCAAAAATATCGCTATTTGCAATTCATTGTGATTCCCCCCCCCCTTCCTGCTTTTCAAGGATGTAAACAATGGGCAGGACCCATGTGCCAGCAGGACCCACTGCTAGCATAACAGGGAGCCAGCAGTTCTAAAAGCAACCCCAAATTGAGCAGAAACGCTAGTTCTGGAATGGGGCAGGTCTGCTAGGTTTTTGTTGCGCAAGTGGTGGGTCCCAGCAGCAGTACTGGATACTGCCCACAGGGAAGGGAAGAAGTAAATCTGTGAATAATTCACCTGCCTTAACAAGACTTACATTTTCAACTTACACTTTTAGAAGTGCTTTCGGTAAAAGTTGTTTAACTTCTTCTGTTTTCAGATTTAAAAATGCTGTTTCTCACTCCCATGAAAAAGAAACAGCAAGCTTGGGGCGGGGGGGGGGGAATAGTCTCCCCTCCTTCTTTCTTTCCTTTGCTTTAAGTGTAGAGTTAATATACCGATTAACAGAATAAAAAGAAAAAATGGGAGAGCTGCACTTTGAATCTGTTTGATCCTGTGGACGTTTTAGAAAAAGAGCAACTTATAAAAGTAGTTGAAAATAACTTTTGTTGTGAAATTGTTTTTGTTTATAAGTAAATATGCCTGGAATAAAAGGCAGGGAAGCACCTTTTTATTTTAAGTATTGATCCATTTATGGAACAGCACTACTGAGTCCTGAAAGAAAATGATTAGGAAACTTTTAAAACATTATAATAACCCCTAAGCTCCTCAATATATTAATGCAACTGTATATGATTAGTGAGCTTTTCTTGAGAAAGGAAAATTGACTTTTTGTCTCAGGCCTATATCCCTACTCCAACTTTGTACATAAAGGTGGTAAAAGTAAGGCGATAACATTAAACAAGTATTAAGGATTATGATGATGATGATGATTATAACCCTCCTACCAAGCAGAAAAGTTGAATACAGAGAAAACAAATCTGCTTGGGATCACGCCTCCTAAGGAGGATGGACAAAAGAACTCTTTGATTACTATTTCTATCTTCCAAAAGAGACATGATCTGTTTGAGTTATTTTTATGAACATTTACCTTGCTAACTTTTGAGCTCCGCCAAAAAGAGCTGGTCTTCTCTTTCTTTTGCAGGATTAATGGAATACATTTATTCAAGAAATAAGTCATGACCAATGAGATGTGAAAGTGGAGAATGAGGGCAACATTTTGCAGACATGTGGTGCAGGACACACCCTACTATTCAAACTTTATAAAGTGCCAAGGGAGCACTCAGCAGTGCTATATTGAGAGAAAAGGACCTACCTGTTTAACCCTGACATATCCTTTGTTGCAGTCTGCTTTTAGTTGTACTGAAAATAAAAGTGACAGAATGATATTAGGCCCATACCCAGGCATTCTGTGGTAAAAGGGGTAGGGGGTTAGGATATACTAGACTGCAGAGAATGGGGACAGAATCAGTCAGTCCAAAAGAGCAGGCACTTGGAGACAATTGAACATTACTAAAATTAGAAAATAAGGGCCAGATGTTCACCAATTTATTCTCAAGCCAGGAAAATCAAAGTCTGCCTTGCCAGCCTAGAAAATAAATGCAGGAAGCTGTAATGGAGTCATGGCCAAATGGAACAAAATTACTGCTACAATTTAATCTTTTAATGATAACTACGATTTAATATTTTAATGATAACTATTTTTCTATCTCATACTCTCTACCTGCCCCTATTAGTTCTTATATTCTGGTGCCTGTTCCTGGCAACCCCTCCACCCCCAGCTTTCCCTGTTTTGCCTTGTCCAAACTATGTTCGTGTGCGCACACATGCTCTAGAGTTCTTCAGGTTTCAGCCTGCCCCCGCCCCCCTAGAAGTTACACATGTGTAAATACACATACACATGGACGCACAATGCACTGTTTACCATTCATCCCTCTCCGTAATTAGCCAGATAGTAAACGATGCTGAATGGGCTGCAGCTATTCTATAACAAGGACAACCAGATTTACTATGGGATTAAGCATTCTATTAAACTTAGTTGCATTTTATTTTTTTCAATCATTATGATCAGTTTACTAACACATCTTGCTTCAAAAGCCAGTACAAGACAGAATACGCTGCAGAATACGATGTACAACAAATACAGAGGAGACGTCAGCAGTCGGTAAGGGGGGAGGGGGAACCCAAGCATCTAGAGCAGGGCTGGAGAACTGGTGGTCAGTTCTCATCATTCCCAGCCAATATCAGGGGTTATGAGAATTGTACAGGGCCACAGGTTCTGGAATCCAGCTCTAGAGAACAGTTACACAAGTATCTGTACTGTCATCTGTGAATCTTGGAAAGTATGATATTATAATTACTTAGCATTTATATAGCACTTTAGAGTGTGTTTCACGTACATTATCTAGTTGTACACTGGGGATGATGGGAATTGTAATCCAACACATCTGGAGGGCACCAGGTTGGGGGAGACTGGGAATGGCTTGTCAAGTGACTTTAGCAAGAGAAGTTCGAACCAGAGCCTTCCCGATTTGTGGCTTGGTCTCTTAACTACATCATCTATCCTGGCAATCTAATTAGCATCAAAGCACTTATGCCACCATGCCAAAAAAGGACAAATCAACTTACAGCACAATCCTAAGCATCTTTACTCAGAAGGAAGGACTGCTGAGTTTAATGGGACTTAGTCCCTAATGTGCTTTGGACTGCTACCTTAATCTCCACTTTACCTTGTCTTCGTGAACACTTCTTGTCTGTTATCTCCGTTTCAGGGCCACGCCCTATCACCACCATTTCTAAGTGCGGCAGTTTAATTTGCTGACAGGTTCTGTCTTTGCTCACTAGCCAGCACACAGGCATTGTGCTCAGGGGGGAAAAAAGAAGAAATACTCAGTTTTACTAAGATAAGAATAGACTCAACTAGGAAGAATGACCCACAGGTTACACAGAAAATGTATTTTATTCCAGAGCACTGACTGAATGTGGGTTTTAGCTTAATCATTCAAATTCAACCTCTCCACCAGCAAATGGAAGAAACCGAGAACATACAGGACACAAGTACTTCTTAAGGTCAGAAATGGCATTAAGATGCAGAACATCGCTAAATATTATATTCACAAATCCTATCAAGCCTTAAAATATTTACCCAGAAATATGTCACACTGGAATTTTAAGACTTAACTGCATGTAAATTGCAAGGATCTGTAAAATTAAACTGTACAGTTCTAGATCTTGAGAGGACATGAAACAGGGGTTTGACTAAACTAATGATAAAGATTTTGTTTATATACATCTACACTTGCATATAACCCACAGAATAATCGCCTTCATCTTAACATTTACTAGCCCCAGCTTTGAAATATGCCAGTAGTTTACAACCAGCAATCCACAAATGAGTGCTGGTCTCCAACAAGAGAACTAGTTCTGCTTGAAATGAAGGAAGTTATTGTCTCATCTTCCTCCAGCAGAAAGAGGATCAGATCCTGCTTCTCTAGGGTTGCCAGCATCTCACATACATATTTAGGATTTTTTTTATTGATCATGGTCTGAGCTTGACCTCTTACTATCGGCCATGGGGTGAGGCCATGTGGATGAGTGTGTATACTCAAAGCATAACAAGCTTAAGGGTTTCTTAAATGGAACTGTTCATATGAAAGGTGGCTGTGAAAAGAGAAACTAAGCAACTGAATTCTGGCTGCAGTTCTAAATGTATTTACTAGAGAGTAAACCCCATTGACCTCAATGGGACTAACTTCTGAGTAAAAATGTTTAAGGGAGAATGTGCTGTATAATTTCTTATGGTTAACATACCTGTGGTAATCCAACAGATCGCTTATTTAACAGTGATTAGAAAACACAGATGCTGTTTTGATTTCAGACATGAGGAATTCAGAAAACCATTTTAGATTCACTTGTACATTGCTCCTCGGTTTAATTTTAACTGGGACTTGGCTCAGACTGAGGACCCCTTTTAAATACTAAATCTCAGCCCTCAAATATTTGAATTATAAGAAGGAAATGCATCTGAGCATGGGCAGATTTTATTCCCTTCCTCACTAAGTAACCACTGCCAGGCCTTGTGATTTGGAGCCAAGGACAAGGCTGAAGTTGGTTCTCAGGTCCTTCTTTGTAATTCCTGTATGTCTTACTCAGCTCAGAAATGTAGATGCAACCTGAATAACGAATGAGAGTGCATTGCACACAAATGAATTTCTGGACCAGTCAGCAGCTTTGGGGTGGGCCAAAAATTATTGGTTAAGGGGAGGCAGACCTCATTCCTTTTTCATAACTGCATTGGAAACTTGATGGATGGGGCAGCACACTGGACAGCGTGTCGTGCACAAACAGAATTCTGAGCCAGGCATCAGTGTACGACTGCTTATGGGGAGAGCCAGTCCTGGAGGTATAGCCATATGATTTGGACTGGTCCACAGTTGATTTTAGAGTGTGGGTGTGTCCGAATCCTGGTTCCTTATTTAGGCTACACCTCTGACGGCCCGATCTTGTGCATGTTTACACAGAAGTAAATTTCTCTGTACTCAATGTACAAAGGGTTGCCGCCTGAAATGAATAAGAAAATTAAAAATTAGGGCGGCTCCCAGGCAGACTTGGAACCTGCCACTTCTCTGTTTAGAAATCAGCCTTTCTTTGCATGTCTACACAGTTACTTCTAGATTAGCATGATAAAAATATGTGGCTGAAATTATAGTAAGAACACATGTTCAGCATATTTTGAACCGGGAGTGCAATTCTGCGCCCGTCATTTTTCAGCCCGTTATCCCTTCCTAACATCTACTTCTCTATTATCTCTACTATCACCCTTCCCTCCGGTCTTCGATGCATCACCCACCACCCCCAATAAATTCCAGCAACTCTTCATCCTCACCTCCTTCCTGTTACGCCTCTACTCTCGCCTGTTTCCGCTCACCTCCACGCTGCCACCACCGGCCCGCCTCGCCGAAGCTTTCTCAGCCAATAGCCGATCTCTTTGCTGCCCCGAGACCAATCAAATTCGCTCTGTCGATTCTGTACGCCCACCGTGCGCCGACTGCGGTCTTCCCAGCCTCCTAGGAAGAAGGTGGATCTCGTGCTAATTCTTGAGCTTGCTTTTGTGAGTGGGGGTGGGGACTCAAAGCAAGAATTCTAGGTAGGCATTGTGTAAGCTACGTTGCAGAAGAATTCTTCATTTTATTTTATTTCAAGTTTTTGAATGTAAAAAGCTTTACTTAAAAATGTAGATTAAAAAAAAATTGGAGCAGGTGTGCTAGATTATTTTAAATAACCATCCTTGTAATATCAGTTGTATATGTAGCTAATAAAAAGGAAGCCATGTGAATTCAAAAATTCACAGGCAGCCAAGATACAATATTTGATTTAATATCAAATATTAATATAATGCACATTACAAAACAATCTCATTAACAGCACAGCCCTATACATGTCTACTCAGAAATATATACCATTAAGTTAAATAGGGCTTAGATTGTAGCCTAAAGAGGTGATTCTGTGAACTCAATGGGATATTTTTCTGAGTAGACTCAGTGCAGAAGTTTGCACTGTGAAGGACAATCCCTTATTCCAAAACACCCCCCACCACTGAATGTAGTAAACATTACAGAATTCAACTTAATTTTGTTTTGCTGTGGCAGATGTTTTTTATTTCAGGCATCCAGTTCCTCATTTTAGAAAAGCAACCTGGAAGCACTATTTGAGAGTTGCTGCAAGCCCCTTCTAAAAGTGGTGTTTAAAATCCTATCTTCTGCTGGTCCTGAAATATTTATGTTATGTCTGGTACTTGAATTGAGTCAACATTGTGTTGTATCATCACCCTGTCATAAGCTGGTTTATTCATTCAGAAGAAAACCCTACTGGGTCTAACGAGACTTTGTCTTGCAAATATTATAATATCAGTGTTAGAATATAAACGTGCATCTCAAATCCGGGTAAATTTATATTTTGAAGGTGACTTAAAAATCTAAATAAAGTATTTAATAAAGTAATATATAGCTATGCAGAGTAATCCTAGCCCATTAAATGCCTGGGAATAGAGGTACATCTTAACCTGCTGCTGAAATCTTAAGCTAGCTCTCCCTTCCCAAACTGGTGCCTTCCAGATGTGTTGGGCTACAACTCCGGTCATCCCTAGCCAGCGTGCCCCAAACCACTGAACTAGCTTATCTATCTAGAATTGCAGCCCTTAAAAGTTGGGTGGAGTTGGAAGAACACTTCGCTAGAGATGCAACGCCATTGCCATTAAGGTCATATCAACCTGATCCAGTTTTAATAAGCTGCTTGCGGAACTGGGTTGACACCACCTCATCACGAATTGGCTAATATTATTGACTGCTCTGCCTGGACAATTCGCTGCAGAGTCTAGTTCGCCAGATGGACTGAGCTCAAGCCCATAGAAGTGGTCCTGTGAATCGCCTCTCTTGCAAATATAAAACCAGTGTTGGAATATAAACGCGCATCTCAAATCCGGGCAGCTCCCATGATTCCCCCACCGCGCCATGCCCATTAAGACAGTTTTTACGAAACACACAACTCAAATAAATTCCAGGTATTGGAGGCACGGCACACTGCGAAAGCACAAGATCCCACATTTTGGGTGGCCTAATAGAGGCACTGCCTCAATACGGACGTCGGAGTTCGAGAAACAGCGGATCGCTGAGGCCCGCCTTGAGGCCTTGCACGTCAGCGAACCGCTCCCGCGCAGCAGGGAGCTGCCGCCACAAAGAACCGCGGCTTCTTTGTCAGCGCACCCGTCCTCCCCTCGCCCCGTTGCATTCTGGCCGTTGGAGTCTGCTTCTCCCGCGCCAAAGAACGGCATGAATGCCTGCCCTCGGGGCATGATGGGATTGGTAGTGTTCGGCGGTGATGCAATTGCCGGAAAGTCTATTGGAAAGGAACTGGTGTCACGTCATCGTTTCCAGAAAGCCGGCGAATACCAGCGGGAGAAGGTACCAGCAGCGAAGGAGGCGGGGTTTCCGGGAACGGGCGGGGTTTTAACTCCCCGGATGCTGCCTAGCCTGAGACCGGCTCGGAACTTTCCAGAAAAGTCGCGGTCGTCTTCTGTGTGTGAGAGAGAGGGGCGGGCGAAGGCTCGACTCGGCCTCTCTGGTGGTAGATTTGCCCTGAAGCCAGCCTCTGTTTCGGCCCAAAGCGCGAGCGTGCGGTGAGTGGAAAACAAAAAGAAGGCTCGCCGCGCCTCCCCCCCCCCCCGCGGGTATTGTACGGAGAACGCGCGGGCGTCCGGGCAGTTACGCGCGCGCTAGTGCGCGTGTGACTGAGACACCGGGGTGGGGGGAGTCAGGCGCGCGCCGGGTCAGCTGACGCCGGTGTGTGTGGGGGGGGGGGAGGAAATGTGGCAGTAAGAAAACGGGAGGAGGTGGATGGGGGGCTTTGTTGGGCTGGGCAGGACATGAGGTGACCAGGCCAGAGAAAAGGGAGTCCGATGGAGTGCTGGGGCTGTCCATTGTCCGTGAAGCATGCGGTGTAGAAAGGCAAGGGGCGCCCTCTGTGTCTTCTGTCGGAGGAAGGTGATGTTGCTGAAAGGGAAGTGGGGGAGGGGAGGGAGTAAGGCGCCTTAAGGGCTATCTGGCTGCCAGGCCTAGAGGAGACGTCTTCGTAGTCATGGGGGAGGCAGGCAGGCGTGTGTGTGACGGTAATGGCTTGGGAGCCTTGTTCAGATAAATGATGCGACGGTAGATTGCCAGATCAAGCTTGAGAAAAATAAAGGATGCTTTTGTGGTAAGGTGGTTGTGTCACAGATGGTAGTATGAAAATGCAGACATACCCTGTTTGTGTGTGTGTGTGGGGGGTGTTGGATTAACAGTGCGGAGAGCAATGTTCCCCTTTGGGAGATAGAATCATAGAATAGTAGGGTTGGAAGGAGCCTACATAACCATCGGGTCCAACCCTATACGTGAAGGTGTGGAGGCTCTGGTGATCTCTCTAGCTTACTGGGTTTGTCTGATGTGTGTTCCTGTTCTCATTCACATTGTTATCCTTCCCTGCCCCATCCCCTTGCAGGTATCATTTGCACCATGGTGAAGGAGACCACATACTATGATGTGCTTGGGGTAAAACCCAATGCCTCCCAAGAGGAACTGAAAAAAGCTTATAGGAAACTGGCATTGAAATACCATCCTGATAAGAATCCTAATGAGGGCGAGAAGGTAAGTGTACAAGCCTCCTCCCCCATGAACTTTCTGCTGATTAGCCTTCTGGAGAGCGGTGTACTTTGCTGCTGTTCTTATTGCACCTCATGACTGTTAATTTGGAACGGGTTGGATTATGGTAGCTAGTCCCTAATCTATATCCCAGGGGTGGGCACCTTTGGGGGATCCAGGGCCAGTTTCCAGGCCCTTCCCCCAGCTACACTCCTGCTGCCAAATTTTGGCAGTGTGGCAGCCAAAGGATACCAACTTAGAAGTGACAAATTTAGCTTGCTTTCAAAATGTCGGCGGACCACCATTTTTTTTAGGAGACTTTGCGGCAGGGGCTGCACTAGAGCATGGGGTGCTGTGTATGGCCAACTCCTGAAACTGTCACGAGAATGTGGCAATCATAATATCCTTGATATTTTTTCATATTACATGGGTGCATTGCTCCTGCACTATTGGCTTTAGCGTGTGATTTTTACTCTGGAATTTGCAGATCGATGGTTTCTAGCGTGGAGGGGGAGAGCAAAGAGCTAATATTGCTAAATAACAAACAATTAGTACCTGGAGGCTACTTAACCTTTATAACACTCTACCTGTCCCTTCTGGTGTAACCCCTCCCTTCTCCCACAAGGAAATATGAATATTGAAACATGTATATAACTTAATCTAAGATCTGTTAACAACTGAATTTCATATATTTGCTTTTGAGGAGCTTTCAGAAGCCTGAAACTCAACATTTCATATAGAGAAATTCAGAACATGACTTCAGAACCTTATTCTGAAAGTTCACAAATAGGAAAGTTGAAAATGTTTATCTTTAAAATCTTACATTGAAGCCAAACATGATTTAAAAGGCTTGACATTATTCTTGAACATAAGGCTAGAGTGTGTAAAATGGGTTTTCCTTAAAGTTGGCCATCTTGCATTGGATTACAGTTGTATATGACCAGCTAGGTTTCTGAGCGGTGTTAAGTTCTGCTAGCGGCACGAAATAAATGCTATAATAGTGGAAGTGATTTTCTCTAAAGTGATTAAACTTTTGATTTTTTAATGTTGTAGTTCAAACAGATTTCTCAAGCCTACGAAGTCCTTTCTGACCCCAAGAAAAGAGAGTTGTATGATAAAGGTGGTGAACAAGCTATAAAAGAGGGTGGTTCTGGAAGCAGCTTCGGATCACCCATGGATATCTTTGATATGTTCTTTGGAGGAGGTGGAAGAATGCAAAGAGAGAGGAGAGGTAATGCATGACTTCCTTTGAACTAGTTCACGGAAATGATTGTAGATCAGCTTTTCTTGCTTGATAACCAAAGAGGATAGCTCCCCAAAGTCAAGTGAAGGTGCCTGCTCTTGCTTCAGCTGGACTTGTTTTAATGGTAAGGTTATTAATGAATTTATTACATTTGATGAACATTCGTCACTTTGGCGGGGTCCAGTCGAAAGAAGCCCCAATGAGAATGGGGCTTTACTAAAACGTTCACTAATAGTATTTATAAAGTGCCTCAAACTCTGGTAGCTGGAATTAACTAATGTTAAATCTTCAGGTACATAAATGGTAACAGTTAAATTCTAAAACACACTGTTTATATTGCATTCTGTGTGGGTTTCCTGACTGATGTACAACCTGATCATATATAGGCTTACTTGGAAATGTCCCACGGAGTTCAGTCATGCTTACTCCTTACCTAGTAAATGGCCACAAGATTGCAACTTTGATTTCTCAATAACATCAGCTCAATAACTTTTTGACCTTGCGTAGTGTCAGCTGCAATCCAAAGTGTCTCCTGGAATGGCTTCCCAGAATGCAGAAGATGTTGATGTCTTTGATCAGCAGAAATTTGTGTATGGAAAAGAAACTCTGAAATTACTCTGAGATGCAAGTCATACTAGTCCTAACATGCCTTTCTTCACAGGTAAAAATGTTGTTCATCAGTTGTCGGTAACTCTAGAAGACTTGTACAATGGAGCAACACGAAAACTGGCTCTACAGAAGAATGTAATTTGTGACAAGTGTGAAGGTATGGTGATACAAAACCTCCAGTTTCTTCTTTATCGGAATGGGAAAAAAAACCCATTCACAATCGCAAGAATGTGAAGAGAAGGAAACGTATCTAGTCTTCTGGGTGTGTGTGTGTTTTCTTTTTATGTTATTCTCTAGGCCGAGGTGGTAAGAAAGGTGCAGTGGAGTGCTGTCTTAATTGCAGAGGAACAGGCATGCAAATAAGAATTCACCAGATAGGACCTGGAATGGTTCAGCAAATCCAGTCTGTGTGTATGGAATGTCAGGGCCATGGGGAGCGCATCAGTCCCAAGGACAGGTGTAAAAGCTGCAATGGAAGGAAGATCATTAGAGAGAAGAAAATTCTGGAAGTTCATATTGATAAAGGTATGTTTTATTTTGGGTCTGCAGTTCTAAATTCAATTCAGCTATATTATCTTTGTGGGAATTTGTATGGAGAAGGTGGACCCAGGAATTTCCACAAATGTAGAGGAATCTGTGCTACTGCAGCCTACTAGGTAAGAGAAGCAGCCTGAAATTATTTAGCATATCATTGCTGTTAGATCACACAAGCAATCGCACAAATGATAATCTGGGGAAGTGGGAGAATTGTGGAAGTGCCTATACAATGGAGAAAGGTTGTTCCACAGAAAACAAAGGAATTGTTGCTTCTAGCAGTGAACTTGGTGGTCCCATGCCTGTCAGTAGGACAGTCAAATTGGCCTATTTCACTGGGCTATCTACAGACAAGGCATGGCTTTATGGATACTTGAAGAACTTTCAAGGTAGGCAGAAAAATATTATTTTATAAACTTCTTTTTAAAAAGGCTTAACGGGGCTGAGGGGGTTGACAAACTTTTTGTGGCTTTAGTAGCCAGCCAAAAATTCTTAGTCCCCAGGACCAATCCCTACCCCAAGAGGCGGATCCTAGACCTCATACTGCACCTTTGAAATGCAGCCCAAGGTTAGGAACAAGCTGACATACCTCTGCTGTCCTCTCCAGCTTGGAGCAGGAGAGCAGGCAGGTTTGCTCTCCTGCTGCAGTTTCTGGGTGGTACAAGCTTCATCCTTGTAGCAGGTGCAGAGGCAATGCAGTGCATCTTTGCCTTACCTCTCCAACTCGGAGCCAGAGATTTGAGGCAGTGGTTTGTTGTGGTTTCTGCTTGTTCCAGTGTTGGGAGGATGCCTTGGGCTTGTTTATTGGCTAGAGACTGACTGAACAGTTACCATGGTGAGTGAGATAGTTAAACCCTCAAGACTGAGCATGGTCACTGCTCTTCAGGAGCCAGAAATACAGGGCAGCTGTGTACCAGTTGTGGGGGAGGGGAAAGCATTTGCCTGCCCAAGCCATTAACATAGTATCCTGGAGGAGAGTGGAGGGTTGGAGGATGTGCTAAAAAAGTCCTGTGGAAGATTTATTAGTTTTGGAGGCATGCTTCCTCCAATCCTAACTAATCACTTCCTCCTGAACTTTCAACTGAGGTGAATGGAACTTCTACCAATTTAAAATATCCTGGAATGGGGAGTTAAAGTAGAGATGAGAATACTCCCTTCTGCATATCATATCACTCCAGTTTGGGGCTAGATGAGCAGCTTCTTGCTTGCCTAGCCTTGAGCCTCAACAGCCAGCTTTAAAGGGAAATTGCACTATAGTGCCAGGCTGCTGAAGTTCAGCATTTAAGTGAGCAGGAAGTTTAATCGTTTAGCCCTGGAGTTAACAGACTTGCTTTATTGCCCTATGGTGGGGGGAAGCAGTTTCTCAAATATTTATCTCCCTCTCCAGCCCCACTTCAGAAACATACAGGCCCCCAACTTGTAACTGACTGACATGAAACTGCTGTCTTAAAGAAATTACTCAGGTTGAGTTGCCTGAGCAAAAGTATTATTTGTATATCCCCTGGAGCACCTTCCAACTAGAAAGTAGAATAAAAAGCATTGTAAGTTAAATTAAAGCACCTTCAAACTAGAAAATAGAATAAAAAGCATTGTAAGTTAAATTCTTTGAAGTGCTAGATTCTTCAAGCCTGACAGCATTGTAAGCTATTCTTTTGACTCTTCAGTCAGAACATGTGTAGCATCTTGTGATTAAACCCTTACAGGCTTTGCCTTAGCTAAGTGGGTCAAGGATAGTCAGATTGACTATAGTGAATGTTAACAAGTGCCTATCCAGTTTTACAAGAGGCATAGGCAGGACAACAATTAGAAAACAGGATGGAAAATGCTTCCCATAGTTGGTGCATTAATTGTGTGTATCTAATGGGTCCGAAGAATATTGTGGGAGTGTTGCATGGCTGCCATAGTGACTCATCAAACATTTAGCATCAGGTTGCTGTGGAAATCATGTGGTGTTTGGATGGGAGCATTTCTGGAGAGGTTAGAATTGCAGTGACAAACGCCTCTCTGCCGAAAAGCTTTGGGAAACATGTATTAACACACTTATCCCACCTTTCCAGTTCAAGACTATCAAAATGGCTTATATCAAAAGATAGAGAACAATTAAAAACAGCAAAAAAATAGGGACAAGGCAGCAGATAAAGTAACAGTTGATCATGCATAAATATCAAGGTGGCAAAAAATAGATCAAACATGAAGGAGCAGTTTAATTATAGGAATACCTAGATCTTCTTAGGATGTGCTAAGGAATGCAATTCCTTTCTAACCTGTTCTTGGTTCTAGCTCTACTTCTGCCACACCAACTTAATCTCAAATTCCTAGTCTCCCTTTTCATTTTTCTGCCTCTTTAACATCGGCTATATGCAAACATATAGTAATATTGTACCATTCTTGTGCAATAGTGAGGAATGCTGCAGCCTATAAATGCCTATAATACAGACTAGAATGTGAAATTTTCTGCTGTTTCTCGGTTCTTATGTGGTGCTTATGCAATAGGAATGAAAGATGGTCAGAAGATAACTTTTCATGGCGAAGGTGACCAAGAACCAGGGTTGGAGCCAGGAGATATCATAATTGTTTTGGATCAGAAAGACCATTCTGTGTTTACAAGGTAAGTCTGTAATCGTACTTTAGTAGCCCTGTTACTTAACCTGTCATCTTCTGTAGTTGCTATAGCTCTGCCCCTGGTTATTAAATAGTTCTGTTATGAAGATCTATCCCTTCATGCATTGCTGCAGTACTGTTTTTTCACAACTTCCTGGTTCTTTGTTTTGGGAAATAATTATTAAACTGTTCTCACAGTATTAAATGTTTATTCACAGTAATAATGGTGTTTCAACAAGGTCAGTAAAATAGTTTCCCCTTTTTTTGGATCGTTCTCTTTCCCTTACGGAAAAAATCAAGTTTTTAAAAAGCAAGATTGCCTTACTTAACCCTTCAAAGTCCTCTGCTGATTTGCTGTTAATTAATTTATATTTACTTATTTAAAGTATTCAAAACCCACAATTCATCTACTGTGTATCACTTTAGATCAAGGATGGGCTTGAAAATGTTGGGGATGAAAATGACCCCCAGACCTCCTGCAGTTGCGCACTCCTGGTTTAGTTTATCCATGCATGCTTGTGGCTAGCTTTCCAAAGTTGTGATGTGCATGCATTTCCATGGAAATCAGCAGGAGTGATTGGATATAGTTGCCCTTCAGTTACCTACATTCTATTAGCATTCATGCTCTTAGAGCAAACCTAAACCTTTAGGCATGAATCAGATTGCTACAACAGCATCTAGAACCCACCTTAAAATTGTGGATCCCTACCCAGTTGATAGATTCTCAGCAGAGAAATGAGAGGCTCTGACCTCTAGTTCGGGGGAGCCAAGTACATATGTGGCAGTAGTAGGACAAGGGAAAGCTGAGTGTGTGACCACCTGAGGGCAGCCAAGTGACACTGCTTTCAATGCTGCATGAATACGAGTCTTTTCTACAATTAAATGTCTGAGTGTTATTGTCACAATTAAGTTCAAGATTTGTACCTAGCCCCTTTACTTCAGCAATACTCTTATCTACCTGAGCTGTATTGTGGCAGTTGGTTGTGCCCTGTCATCCTGGAATTGCTATCCTGCACCATTTGATATATAGCCCTGCAGTTTTGTGACAAATCATCCTCTGTCTCTACAGGCGAGGTGAAGACCTGGTCATGTCTATGGATATCCAACTTGTTGAGGCACTGTGTGGCTTTCAAAAACCAATTGCAATGCTGGATAATCGAACAATAATCATTACTTCCCATCCTGGTAAGTATGTATTGCTTTGATAAAACATATGTTGGGTATATTGATGGTAAAACTTTGAAGTAATGGAAACTTGGAGATAATAATTACCTAGAATCCCTACAATCAAGTGAACACTATAAAGTAAATATGTAATCATTGTGATCTCTAGAAATCTACTCAAGCCTGTGGAATGCGAACATGTGAGTCATCAAATGTGCTATAACTGTCAGACTGCAATCAAACAGAGTGGGTTGGATCCAGAATCTGCCTTCCATGAGAGGAAGGGCTATGCTCATGGAAGACCCCTCTGCCCAGTGTTTGAGGATCCCCCTCCCATGCCCTCTACAACAGCTCACCCAGGATATCCTGGCTCTGTATAGCATTTTCAGGGGGCTGGAGGGCTGCAGTAGGGTAGAGGGGGTCGGAAAGTCCACTTCTGCCAGTGTGGTTGATCCAGTTTAAATCTGGATTCAACCCTCTCTCCATAAAATCTAGTATTCAGTGTAATGGTGTACATCTAATTTCTAGAGTCAGTATCTTTGCACTGAAACTCTTTTTGCCTTGGATTATTTGATAGAGAAACGGCACGTTTCTTTGCCACAATGAACTAGGAACTAAAGCTTTCAAGTAGATCTTAAAAGTTTCCTAACATGATATTAACATTAATTCCTAACATTAACCCTGGTTTGGTTTGTAAGCAAGGCCTCTTCCATTTGCCTCTATAGACCACCTTCCACTTCCAACAACTGCTGATAACCTTTTTACGACATCTTAAAGCAGTTTTGCTACACTTTCTGATTTGGATCCAGGATGTGCCTTCCGTGGACAGAAGCAAAGTGCCTCTGTCCAATCTTGGGGGGATCCCCTCGCACTACAGCTCACTCCACTCAGCAGGGTCCCCCAGTCCTCTGTATAGCATTTTCAGGGGGCTGGAGGGTGTGCAGAATTTAACTTCAGCCAGCCCAGTTGTACATGCTTAAATTTAGATCGTCCATTGTATTATGTATAAAGTCTATTGATGACAGCACCTTTTATCTTTTCAATTTCTAGGTCAGATTGTTAAACATGGAGATATTAAGTGTGTACTGAATGAAGGAATGCCAATCTATCGCAGGCCATATGAAAAGGGTCGCCTGATCATTGAGTTTAAGGTAGGATGTTGCAGACTTAAGTCTGAAGTTGCTGGTGATTCAATGAAATCTCTTATACAGAGAAGAACCTTCCATATACTCCAGAGAATGCTGGCTTGTGAGGGTTACACTGTTTTTTAAAGAAATCACAATGAATTGACTTGCATATTATGCAAACTAACCAAATGTGTCTTATAAGCTTCTGGCTGCCAAACCATATTTTACATGCCATGAATGAATGATGTGCAAGTGAAGACACTAATCGTATCCCCTAATTTCAGGTGATCTTTCCAGAGAGTGGCTTCCTTTCCTCAGATAAGCTGTGTCTATTGGAAAAGCTGTTACCTCCAAGGCAAGAAGTGGAAGAAACTGAAGATATGGATCAGGTAGAGTTGGTGGACTTTGACCCATCTCAGGAAAGAAGACACCATTACAATGGGGAAGCCTATGAAGATGATGACCACCATCCTAGAGGCGGTGTCCAGTGCCAGACATCTTAAAATGGCTTCATGATTCCCCTTGTGCTGCTTGTCCTGTATGTCAGTTGTGGATGAGTAAAGGACTAAAGTTGCTAAACTCTCTCAAACTTGCCATTGTCCCTGTAATATTTAAACCTAGTTGTTTTTAAATCAAGTTAACAAATTTAAATCAGTAAAACTCTACACTTCAATCAAGTTGGAATGATTTCATATTTCCATATGGCCTCCTAAGGAAACCAGAAGACAATTTTGCTCTGGCTTTTTTATTTTATGCATCATAAGTGTATTGTGTGCAAATGCACTGGCTTAGTATTCAGTGATTTCTGTTTAGTATTATAAATTATATTCCTTAAGTATGCACATGTATTTATGATTCGTGTTAAAGATGTGAAATTAAAGTTTTGTATTCATCTGCTTCTAGATACACTGATGTGTTTTGGCTGTACTGTGGCTGGTTCAGGCTTTACAAGGCATCTGCATGGCACTGTACCTTCCTGCCCTGGAAAGTTAAAGATCTGCCCCATCCCACCCTAAGCTTTAGCTAGAATGCTGTGTAAAATTCCTCTGTTAATATTATGCAGGATCCTAGCATGGCTACTGGGTAGAAGAGCTAAAAATGCAACCTGTGTAATGGCTCATGTGGGATGAAAATCAAAATGTTTAAGGCTTGTGAATAGGAAATACTTGGCACGTTGACAATGGCAATCATGCAACGGAAAAGTAGCATGATTATTCTTAGTAATGGTAGAAAACTGTGGAACATTTGATTCTTAATAGGAAAGCTTGATGAATTGACCTTATTACATAATTAGGTTTCAGTTATCCTATTTTAACGCAATTCAGATTCTTCAGTTGTATGAGAACTTGCAGAAAGCTCCTTGCTAGCGTTGGCTCACTATTGAACTAGTCACAACAATTCATGATAGTTTTTTGTGTGCAATTAGTTTCTTAAAAACGCTACCTCCACTATTGGCCATTTCAAAATGTTACCTGGTATTCACACGGTTTGCACAAATTGTGACAGTTTTTGGGTTAAATGAACAGAGTATGTGAAGAATGGTGGGCAAGCCAGTTCCACTTTCAGTTAACAACCGAGGAATACCCTGTTCCTGGGTTGTTTCATGACATGTGAATCTCGAAAGCCTGAGTGGTTTATAGGTTAAAAAACCCAGAGTTAACCCAATAACAGAACCATGGGTAATTGTTCCTAGGTTGATTAAAAACAGAAATCGCTCAGATGCTCCACTTGATCCTGGCAACTCCTGGGTTAAACATAGGAATTGCTACATTACCTGTGAACTAGGTCATTGTAACTTCATGGATAGCCAGTACAGGCTTGTATTCCAGTTCATAACTGGACTTCAATAACTGGGGGAGGGAGTAATACTGATTCAAGTGCCTCTTTTGAGAGGCCAGTGTACCTAAGTTGACCCTTGATCTTCTAAGAATTCCATTGCTAATGTTTGATAGGCAAGCCCAGCACTAATGCTGTACATACAGAGTAAGCGGGCTGACAAATACAGCATTCCAGTTCCTTACGTAGTTTCAACACAGGTCTTATCCATTTTGAAGCTTTAATGTGCAACTTCTCCCTAGTCCCTTGAGTCTTTGGCAGGGGTTTGATTAAGTTATATAGCAAATTATCATGGTCCTTGTGATAAGGATGAGTTAGTGGAATTGAGTATGTGACTTAAAATGCTTGCATATTGTACTTTAAACTGAGTTTCAACCCATAGTGGGAAAATAAACACTGTCCTTACTTCTACCAGCTCCATCTCTTTTCTTTTTGACCTGTGTTTTCTGCTCACTCAATGAAGGTATGTTAATGAAGTGAAAAATTCTGTCTTGGAGTCAGTGCACCTACTACAGCAGATGTCTCTTGGTAGTGCCCTGGTTCAGACTTACTAAACCATGATTTAATGTTCCATGCACAAGCCTAAGTGTTGTGTGCTTCTCCCACCCACACCTGGACATGAGATCAGAAGCTTTTGTTTGGGTTTTTAATCTGTATGTAAAGCACAAGTATTACTAATAAACTGCAGTTTACTACATCCAAACCATAGTTAATCTGAGCTATGGTTTAGGGAAGCAATTTAATAAACCACAGTTGAAGTTGGCTTGTTTCAATAAACCAGTTTTAAGACAAGATAAGTTGGTTAAAAGCAGAGCAAAAGCTTCTGATCTCACAGTTGTGCTCATGGAGGGGTGAATGTACAAGCCTAAGGCTTATTCATGTAATCCTAAACTGTAGTTCAGCATCATGTGAAAACAAGGTAGCTATGTGTCATGCCACTCTGGGAGAGAGCAGAGGACAGGAAGGCCTGGCATGCTATGGTCCATGGGATCATGAAGAGTTGGACACGACTTAAATGCTGAACAACAATGTGTCATGCAATGCATATGAGTTATTTGAACATGTTAGGCTATTTCAAAATGAAGCATTAGGTGGCTTCACCGTAGAGGGGACTATTTTTAGCAAAAGGGTTCACTTCTCTCAACATAGAAGACTGCCTTTGGGAGTCTTTGACCAGCTTTTTTCCCACTTGGCCAACCAATCTATGCTTTCCATTTTTGACAGGAGTCAAGCAAGGATTTGTCCTGACCTACAGTTGCAATCAAGATTATTCAACCCCCATTGCAAATCAGGTTGATTGTCGAAATTTACAGACCTTCAGCAGTTTGCAATGAACAAATCAAACAAAAGCAATTGAAATAGCTCAACACAACTAATGCCTCAAGTGGTTTCCCCAAATTCAACTGAAAATGCAACTTCTAATGACTTCACCAGTCTCAAAGGTATTCAACCCCCTGAATAGAATCCCTCACAACAGCACAAATACGCAAACAGGTGTTGTCTCAAGCACACTTGATGCAACTAATCAAGGACTTCATTAGTTGCACCAGGTGTGCTTGAGCTGGAGCACATGAAATACCTGAACTGGCGAGGGGTTTGTTGAGTGTCACAGTTGACTACATGTTAGAAAAATGGCTATGTCAAAAGACTGGGCCAAAAAGTTAAGATCATTGCCCTTCACAAACAAGGAACAGGACACAAAAAGATAGTGAAGGCATTGAATGTTCCTAGAGACACTGTTGGAAGCATAGTTCGCAAGCTCAAAAATAAAGGAACAGTGGTTACACTACCTGGATGGGGCAGAAAAAAGAAGCTATCAACACCTGCAACCAGATTTCTGAGAAGGCAGGCTGAGAAAAACCCTGGAGTGACTGCAAAAGACGCGCAGCAAGACTTGGTGGCAACAGATACTGAGGTTTCAGTGAGCACAGTAAAGCGCGTACTAAACGCAGAAAGTTTCCATGCCAGAACTCCAAGATGTGCACCACTACTGACGCAAAAGCACAAGAAATGTCGGCTCCAATATGCTCAAAATCATATAAATAAGCCACAGAAGTTTTGGGGTTCTGTTCTGCGGAGCGATGAAACAAAACCAACTTTCTGTCCTGATGGATCAGTGGTATGTCTGGAGGAAGAAGAATGAAAGAACACTCTGCCTACAGTTAAGCATGGTGGTGGCTTGGTGATGCTCTGGGGCTGCTTTGCATCCTCTGGCACTGGAAACCTGCAGCGTGTGGAAGGTAAGATGGATTCATTGACGTATCAGGAAATCCTAGGAGAAAACATCATGCCGTCTGTGAGGAAGCTGAAGCTCGGGCGTCAGTGGACCTTCCAACAGGACAATGATCCCAAGCATACCTCAAATTCCACCAAGGCTTGGTTGCAGAAGAAGTCCTGGAAGATTCTACCGTGGCCATCACAGTCACCTGACTTGAACCCCATAGAAAATCTCTGGTGGGATTTGAAGAAGGCGGTTGCAGCATGCAAACCCAAGAACATTACTGAACTGGAGACCACTGCTTATGAGGAATGGGCTAAGATTCCTGAGGAACGCTGCCAGAAGCTGGTGTCTGGCTAGGCATCTCATTTGCAGCAGGTCATAACAGCAAAAGGGTGCTCTTGTTGTTCAGTCGTGTCTGACTCTTCATGACCCCATGGACCATAGCATGCCAGGCCTTCCTGTCCTCCGCTCTCTCCCGGAGTGTGCTCAAGTCCATATTCATTGCATTGGTGATGCTATCTAGCCATCTCATCCTCTGCCGTCCCCTTCTCCTTTTGCCTTCAATCTTTCCCAGCATCAGGGTCTTTTCCAGGGAGTTTTCTCTTTGCATTAGGTGGCCAAAATATCTGAGCTTCAGTATCTGTCCTTCCAATGAGCAGTCAGGGTTGATTTCCTTTAGGATTGACTGATTTGACCTCCTTGCAGTCCAGGGGACTCGTAAGAGTCTTCTCCAGCACCACAGTTCGAAAGCATCAATTCTTCTGCGCTCAAGCCTTCCTTATAGACCAGCTCTCACAGCCATACATTACTACTGGGAAAACCATAGCTTTGATTATACGAACCTTTGTTGGCAAAGTGATGTCTCTGCTTCTTACTATGCTGTTTAGGTGTGCCATAGCTTTCCTCCCAAGGAGCAAGTGTCTTTTAATTTCATGGCTACACCGTCTGCGGTGTCTTGGAGCCCAAGAAAATAAAATCTGCCAGGAAGTGATGGGGCCAGATGCCATGATCTTCGTTTTTTAATGTTGAGTTTCAAACCAGCTTTTGCACTCTCCACTTTCACCCTCAACAAGAGGCTCTTTAGATCCTCTTCACTTTCTGCCATTAGGGTGGTATCGTCTGCGTATCTGAGGTTGTTGATAATTCTCCCAGCAATCCCCGGCGTTTCTCATGATGTACTCCGCATATAAATTAAATAAGGAGGACAACAATATACAGCCTTGTTGTACTTCTTTCCCAATTTTGAACCAATCAGTTGTTCCATGTCCGGTTCTTACTGTTGCTTCTTGACCCTCGTACAGGTTTCTCAGGAGACAGGTAAGGTGGTACTCCCATCTCTTTAAGAATTTGCCAGAGTTTGTTGTGATCCACACAATCAAAGGCTTTAGCGTAGTCAATGAAGCAGAAATACACATTTTTCTGGAATTCTCTTGCTTTCTCCATGATCCAGCGAACGTTGGCGATTTGATCTCTAGTTCCTCTGCCTCTTCGAAACCCAGCTTGTACTTCCAGTAGTTCTCGGTTTGCATGCTGCTGAAGCCTAGCTTGTAGGATTTTGAGCATAACCTTGCTGGCATGTGAAATGAGCGCAATTGTACGGTAGTTTGAACACTCTTTGGCGTTGCCCTTCTTTGGAATTGGAATGTAAACTGACCTTTTCCAGTCTTGTGGCCATTGCTGAGTGTTCCAAATTTGTTGGCATATTGAGTGCAGCACTTTAACAGCATCATCTTTTAGGATTTTAAATAGCTCAGCTGGAATACTGTCATCTCCGCTAGCTTTGTTGTTACTCATGCTTCCTAAGGCCCACTTGACTTCACTCTCTAGGATGTCCGGCTCAAGTTCAGTGACCACACTGTCATGGCTATCAGGGACATTCAGATCTTTCCTGTATAGTTCTTCTGTGTATTCTTGCCACCTCTCATCTGCTTCTGTTAGGTCCCTGCCTTTTTTGTCCTTTATCATGCCCGTCTTTGCACAAAACGTTCCCTTGAGATCTCCAATTTTCTTGAAGAGATCTCTAGTCTTTCCCATTCTGTTGTTTTCCTCGATTTCTTTGCATTGTTCATTTAAGAAGGCCTTCTTGTCTCTCCTTGCTATTCTCTGGAACTCTGCATTCAGTTGGAAATATCTTCCCCTTTCTCCCTTGCTTTTCGCTTCCCTTCTTTCCTCAGCTACTTGTAACGCCTCCTCAGACAGCCACTTGGCTTTCTTGCATTTCTTTTTCTTTGGGATGGATTGAGTTGCTGCCTCCTGAACAATGTTACGGACCTCCGTCCATAGTTCCTCAGGCACTCTGTCTATCAGGTCTAATCCCTGAAATCTATTCCTCACCTCCACTGTATATTCGTCAGGGATATGATTTAGGTCATACCTGAATGGTTTAGTGGTTTTCCCTACGTTCTTCAATTTCAGCTGAAATTTTGCAACAAGAAGCTCATGATCTGAGCCACAGTCAGCTCCAGGTCTTGTTTTTACTGACTGTATAGAGCTTCTCCATCTTTGACTGCAAAGGACATAATCAATCTGATTTCGATATTGACCATCTGGTGATGTCCATGTGTAGAGTCGCCTCTTGTGCTGTTGGAAAAGAGTGTTTGCTATGATCAGCGTGTTCTTTTGGCAAAATTCTATTAGCTTTTGTCCTGCTTCTTTTTGTACACAAAGGCCACGCTTGCCTGTTATCCCGGTGATTTCTTGATTCCTACTTTAGCATTCCAATCCCCTATGATGAAGAGGACATTTTTTTTGGTGTTAGTTCTAGAAGGTGTTGTAGGTCTTCATAGAACCGATCAACCTCAGCTTCTTCGGCCTCACTGGTTGGGGCATAGACTTGAATTACTGTGATGTTGAATGATTTGCCTTGGATTCGTACTGAGATCATTCTATCATTTTTGAGATTGTACCCCAGTACTGCTTTTCCCACCCTTTTGTTGACTATGAGTGCTACTCCATTTCTTCTAAGGGATTCTTGCCCACAGTAGTAGATATAATGGTCACCTGAATTAAATTCGCCCATGCCTGTCCATTTTAGTTCGCTGATTCCCAAGATGTCGATGTTCAATCTTGCCATCTCATGTTTGACCACCTCCAGCTTACCTTGATTCATTGATCTGACATTCCAGGTTCCTATTGTTCTTTATAGCATTGGACTTTCTTTTCACCACCAGACACATCCACAGCTGAATGTCCTTTCGGCTTTGGCCCAGCCACTTCACTCTTTCTGGCACTACTTGGAAATTCCCTCTGCTCTTCCCCAGTAATATATTGGACACCTTCTGACCTGAGGGGCTCATCTTCCGGCATCACATCTTTTAGCCTTGTGATACGTTCCATGGGGTTTTCTTGGCAAGAATACTGGAGTGGGTTGCCATTTCCTTCTCCAGTGGACCACATTTTGTCAGAACTCTCCACCATGACCTGTCTGTCTTGGGTGGCCCTGCACAGCATAGCTTATGGCTTCACTGAGTTACACAAGCCCCTTCGCCACAACAAGGCAGTGATCCATGAAGGGGAAAGGGTGCCTCAAGTGTGCTTGAGACAACACCTGTTTGCATATTTGTGCTGTTGTGAGGGATTCTATTCAGGGGGTTGAATACCTTTGAGACTGGAGAAGTCATTAGAAGTTGCATTTTCAGTTGAATTTGGGGAAACCACTTGAGGCATTAGTTGTGTTGAGCTATTTCAATTGCTTTTGTTTGATTTATTCATTGCAAACAGCTGAAAGTCTAAATTTTGACAGTCAACCTGATTTGCAATGGGGGTTGAATAATTTTGATTACAACTGTATTTGCCTCACACACTCAAATCAGAAAAGTTACTTACAATACACATTTTGTTCTCTAAGATCTTGGGAACGCCTTATTTCGTAGAGCATGGTATAAAATTCATTTAAATATAGGTAGGCACAGTTAAAGAGCAAGTATATCTGCAACTGATAAAAATACTTTTCTATTCAGTAGGAAGGCAATTCACTTTGCATTTTAGACCCTTCTGGGATTCCCCAGAAGGCCATGCCCCCTTTCCCTTTTGTCCAGCCACCAACAGTTTGGTGATTTCCTGGCTGTTGTGTGTTTTTCTCCCCATTCTAAAAGATTAAGATGCCTCTCCTAAGGCTTACTTACCGGGAGCAAGACTTTTAAGCAAAAATATGCTGGTATATTTGGCCCCGCCCACCACTATAATATAGCCCCCAAGAGTTTCTGTGCAATAGAATTTGGCCCTTAGACTGAAATAAGTTCTGCATGCCTGACCTACTGTATGGTTCCCTAATCTTGAGGAACAGCACATAAAATGCTCAACACAGAATTCTATTTATTTAAAACGGAACAAACCTTGATGGAAGCCACAGGGAAGGCAACAATGCTAGTTTCATGCCTGTAAGCATAATCAATTCATCTGATAATTTGCATAGTTGTGGTTTCTATAGTACATTTGCGCTGTCAACAGCTACTGGCTTGATGAACTGCAGTGCAATGACTTACAAAGTCCAGGTTCAGGCGATCACAGGGGTAAAAGAAGCCATCCTGGCTTCTGCCCCCTGTCTGCACTACCATCATTTGCATAATTACCCACACTGCAGTGCGGGTTGCTGTGTTGTCCAAACCCGGTGCACAGCACAATGGCTTCATACCCACCCCACAACCCAGAACTTACAGTAGGGGTTGGAGGGTGGGTACGAAGTGACCCCCACCATGCCACACGCTGGGTTCAGATGACATGACAACCTGCGCTGCAGCGTGGGTAATTATGCAAATGACAGTCACAGGGGTGGGGGGAGAAGCCACAGTGGCTTGTTTTACCCCCATGTTCATCTGAATACCCCCAAAGAGACTGATCACTCACAAAAGCAACTCAGGCTGTAGCACATAAGGAACTGTCAGCAGCTGTTGGTTTTCCAGCCCTGAGAATAGTGGTTTCCTTCTCAAACACCCTTTACAAAAAGAATTCCATTTTTTTTTTAAAGGAAAGTTCCCTTGCTAACACAAGTCAGATGTTTTTGTAATAAAAGAGATTTTATTGTAGAAGAGGCAGACTTAAAAAATAAAACAACCAAACTAATTATTCCAAATAAAAACTGCATACAACTAGAAATCAGAAAATGATCACTGAACAGCAAGATTAATAATTATTCAAGAAGCTTCAGATGATGACTTGACACTTCTCTGAAAACAGCTGAATGAAGCTTATTTACTTGCACGCTGTGAGGCTCATACATTTCTTGGGCTATTAAAAAGCCTAATATAACTTCATAACAAGCTAGTTTCTATGCCAATAAGGACAAATCTATATTCTAACATGAGACTGAAGTCAAATATTTTGTCCAGAGCAGGAAAAGTCACAAGAACATTGCCACAGATCCATTTTGGGGAGCTCAGATTTATTCGCTGGGTATTAATTACATCTCAGTTTGAAACCCTGTAAGAGTCCACCCAGCCAAAGTTGAATTTTTGAAGTCCCATTCCTTTCAGTGGGCAATATTTAAGCATATGTTTAACATTCCCACTGAAATAGATAGGATTTTAAAGTGTTTAGCTCTCGCTGGAACATGCCTATTTTAAGTATAATGCCCCTTAATTCCATATCATATTAAGGACAGGGACTGTTGAGACACAGAACTCTAGTTCAGTCATTTTTAGAGTAAGGCTCCACATTTTTGCTTTCCTTAATTTTGCCTTAGCCAAAAATACCTTTCCATTTCACTTTTAATTCAAAAAACTGAATTATGGTTCATTTCCATAATAAGCAACAAAAAGGATGCATCCTCAGGAGAGAAGTTATTTCCTTTTAAACTTAACTGCTTTTGCTACCTGGGCAACTTCTGTATTAACTAGCATATTTATCTGAAAACAATGTATGTTTCTTTCATAGGACACCTGAATATGAAATATAGTATAAATTAAAACAACACTTTTGGACCTCTTCAGTACAGAAAAGAACCACCCCACAACATACACACTTTCCTTGCGTTCAAGAGTCATGCACTGAAGGAAATTGAAATTCAGTTCTATGGTTTCCACAGCTTCAGCAGCCCATCTTCACTATAGGTACCAATCAAGTTCTGGTGGGGATGGTGGGCAATACCAATTACATCCTTTTCATGAACCTAGATGTCAGAAAGAAAAAAATACTAGATTTTCTCCGAAATATAACGCCAAGATAAATACTTGCTTGCCCCCTGAAAAGCCTATTAGAAGTTTTAAAGTTGAGAGAGCATGTAGTAGTAATTTAAGATTTGAGACAAAAGCGTGTTTCCGTTATCCCCCGAATAATTTGCACATTATGTTCAGAGTTCACAGCAGAGAATGTGCCTGACTCAAAGTTCTCTTAAACCAGGCTTATAAATAGCCACTTCCAAAGTAGTCTATAGCTAGGAGCTGTAGAGAAGGCTAGAGCAGGATAATATGGCTGGTACAGATGGCACAGAGGAACAGGATGATACAGGGGTGACTAAATCAGGATTTTGGGGAAATAATATGAGGGCTGAAGGGAGCCTACCAGAGGGAAGCAAGGGCTGGGAAGGTGCTTTCAGGGAGGAATGGTGGCTTTGAATTTATACAGCATCCTCAATTTTCTGTTTGTCTGGCTTGCTATCCTACAAGTGTACAAATGGGAACAATTTAGTGATCAAGAGAAAGAACCCTCCTGCCACTGCCTCCAGAATCACAGATAACCAGGCAAGGAAATATTTATAATTTGGAAGAGTTGATTTTTGTTGCCAGGTTGTTGATTTCTACAAATATGGACAGAAGTACATAAGGGCAGGATAGTTAGCGGACATTTTTGTGGGGTAGTAACTTTTGTGGCTATATTTTCAAGGCTGCACTAAGACGAAACTCTATATAGGTGACTATACTCAATTCTACAGCAAAAAACAACATAATTTTTCTCAGATAGTCAACGGTAGTCACAGCCAATTTATTTGAATAACAAGGTTTAAAGGACAGGAGTGCTACAGTGACATGCAGCTACATAAAGAATCTACAGTGAATAAAAAGAAGTAACCTGTTTGACTCCTGCCTTTGCCATGAACTCAACCAATAGCCTTAGGCAAGCTCAATCTCAGTCTCCCATCTGCAACTTGGGGATAATAAAACTGACATATTGTAAAGGGGGTGCTGTATAGATTGAGATAATGTATGTGAAGGGTTTTAGACACTGAAGTTCTATATAGAGGCTAAGCATTATCATCGGGATACTTAGATGATTAACGTGGGAACTACATGTTAAAACTGGCACACGACTGCTGCCAAAAGCAGCAGCTCCACATCTCTTCCTCCTCTCCCCCCATAATGGTTAATAAGGTAAGACAGCAGCCAGAGACGCTAGTGGAAGTGAGAAAACTCTAAATGCAATGACAGGTCATGCATTTTGCCTTTCCAAGTGCCACAGGGGAGAGACATGGGGCTGCTGTTTTTGGAAGTGGCCACGTTGCAGCTATTGTACATAGATCCAACCTATATTTTGGATAGTGTATGGATTCCACTCACTGCCTCTGATGAAATACCCTTATTTTAAAGGAGTATGTGTAAATTTATGTAAACCAAGACAAGTTTCTAGAGACAGAACACCCCACCTGCTTGCATTAACATTACAACATCCAAACTGAGATAAGGTCACATTTCAGATCTCAGCACTTACGCTAAGTTATCCAAAAGTCCTTCTCTGCTACTCACTGTTAGAGTTCTCTCCAGCTTGCCGGTCACTGTGCTGAAACAGTACAGCACAAAGTCTTCACCCACACAGTAGATCCACTCGCCTCGGGGAGAAAGGGCACAGCAGACAAAGTCACCACCTTCCCTCTTACCAGAGCTGAAGCTTCTTACAATCTATGAAGTTAATAAATTAAAAAATGTATCAGCTGCCAATGTGCAGTTAAATAAGTTATGGGACTCTTGCGGTAATGCCTTCTGAGGGATGCAGAATAAGCACTGAAGGAACCCAACCTCTAAGGCAGGGTACCAGAAATTTCCCAAGTGGCAAGCAAAGTCATCTGAGGGCCTTCCTGATGGCCAGAAGTCTCTGCTCTATTCTTGTAAAGTGCTTGCAAAACACAATGTATGTAAAATGCTTTAAACACTTGAAATATGTGCTACATAAAAAGCTAAGCAGTCTTACTAGAGCTTTAACTATGGGAAGGAAAGACCAAGTGGATGTAGGGTGACAAAGTATGGAGGAGAAAGGGGAAGGGATATAGTGGATTCTGAGCAGATATGCTTTGAAATACCATTCATTAGGTGAATGAATCACTTGAAACACAACCAGGAATCCCACTGATCAACAAACAAGTGGACTTAAAGGAAAATAGAAAGATTGACCAAACATCGTGATCTTCAGGGATCCAGGATGTATTCCATACCCAGGCACTGCTGAGAAAGTTTAGAATATGGCTTACTAGTATTACTTTGGATCCCAGCATACAGACTTAGCATCCTAATGTCAAAACTGTGCAATATTTAGTCAGAATGATTTACAAAAGCTCTCACATATAAGTAAAAAGGGAGAGATGAGGGAATCTGGCTTCAATCAGTCAATTAAACTACAGAAAGTTCAAAGTCGAAAAGGAGCTTAAACTGTGCTCCCAGTCATTTCAAAGCTATTGGCCTCCAATTACATACTTGTCCCTGCATGTTCATAATGACAACTGTATTTGATCTGTTGCAAACAACAAAGTGCTCCGGATTTTTAGGTAGCAGAATCACACTGTTCACAGTGATGTCTGTCCCAGCTGTGCTGCCAAGTGACTTGAAGGTGTTACAACACTCTGTAGTCTTCATGTTCCAAACCTGGCAAACAGAACAAGAAAGGAAAATCACTACAGATACATCAGCAAGTCTCCAAAGTTCTGTCACACGCTACCATGGAATCCAAGCTATGCAGATGGATACAATGCATGCCTTTGTGGAAAGTACATTAAGTCCCCCAGTTCCCCACAATACATGGGGGCTCTTTGCACAAACACAATTCATGGGTTATTTAATCCATGAATTGCAAGGATACATACCACATGTGTGCTGCGGCCAGTTTCCACTAACAAACTACAAATGCGCATTCCTAGGTTGTTACCATGATGTCCGAACTCAGGCACTTTGGGTTGTTTGTGGGCTAAACAACACAAAGTTAACTCATGGCTTGTTCTTTGGTTAACTTTGGGTTGTTTAACCTGTGAAAAACCAAAGTGCTCAGGTTCAGACATCACTGTAACAACCTATGAATGCAGTATTCATAGGTTGTTGCTGGAAACTGGAAGTGGCTCACACACACCATGCATCCCTGCAATTCGTGGGTAAATTAATTAAGGGCGCAATCCTAAGTAGATAGGTGGTCACCTCCGACATCAGAGGTGACCACCTATCCAAAGCAAGGCAGGAGAAGCACGGAGGGATTGTTCACTCCGCGCCTCTCCAGCCTTGCTCTTTTTCACTAGACAGCCAATTTTGGCTGTCTAGCAGCAGGGGGACCAGCTAGGAGAGAAAGCTGCACGTACGACACGTAGGATGTGTTATATGCGCAGCTCCGCTCTCCCCACCCTGGAACGCCCCCGGCCCTGTCCCTTTTCAGCCGCTCCACGCTCATCTTCCAAGCGCGGAGGATGGGGCTTCTCCACGCTGCCTCCAAGGCAGCACGGACAGGGGGGGACATCAGATTTCTGGGAACCAACCTCGGAGTGCAGGCTCTGAGGTCGGTTCCCAGAATAGAGCATATCCTATGGCCCATTAGACAGTGTCTAGCAGCCATAGGATTGCTCTCTAACTCACAAACTGCTGCCGCACGCTGCCATTATGGGTGAACAAAGTCATAAACTTTTCCTCCATACATATACAATCATACATACACACACACTGCCTGTTAGGGTGATGAGAATTTTATTAGTTCAAAATAAAAATGAGTCTCTAAAATCATAATTCGAAAAGGTGAGTCGGAAATCAGAGGTCAAGTCCTTCAGCAGCAGTATTTAAAACAAACAAAAATTACAGTCTGCTAAACAGCAGCTTAAAACAGAAATTTATACACTGCTTCTAGAAGACAGCTAAACTCAAACTATGATGGCTCTCCAGAGAACATGCAAGTTTATACTATCTGAAAGACCTGCAACCAGCAGGGAAAAAAATATGAAAGGGAAAATGACAGCCATTAAGGGTGCAATCCTATGCATGTTTAGACAAAAAAAAGTCCACTGAGCCACTTCACAATGTTTGCCCCACTTATCTAACCCAAGGTGATGATAAAAGCTTTTACAAAAGCTAAATGAGCAAACAAAGGTCAGTATCCTGAACTTACCTTCACAGTGCCATCTGAGGACGCACTGATAATGTAATGCCCATCCTGTGTAAAAGTAGCTTCATTAACGAATGAAGAATGACCACGAAATTCTTTAAGAGTCTTTCCAGATTTCAATCCATGGATTCTGTTACAGCATAAGGGCTACATTAGTGTCACTCATCCAAGACAGGCTGAATAGCAATACTTAGCAAAATGAGACATACCTGATTGTCTGGTCAAAAGAAGCACTAAGAATCTGACTGCTATCCTTTGAAAAACTCAGGCAAGTGACACCTTTACTGTGTGCTCTTTCAAACCGCCTCAGACACTGCCCACTCTGAATTTTCCACACCTTGGGGAGAAATAAAAAATTGTGACCTTTACTGGGAAGCCTGCGATTTTAAGCTAGTTGAACTTTACTATTATTATTTTCTAGTTGGCAGTCAAGTCACCTTGATTGCCAACTAGAAAATCCAACAAATTCAGGGATTGTTCCACTGTCTTAAGTTAGGATCAAATAAGAAACTCAAGTTGTATACGGCCCTATTACTCATTAAATGCCTGATATTACATAAATGGAGGAACCCTTTGGCACAGAGGATTGTCGACAGGCTAACCAAACAGAAGGAAATGGCAACTGAGGACAGTTATTCTACATTTCTGTATTGTCTTGCAAATAAGTCCAAAAAGTTTACTAACATGCAACCATTTTGTCTAGTTCTGTATAGTTCACCTATACACACGTACTAACGTTGGTAATTTGGAACACATTGAAAGCCTAAAGGACATAATCAACTATCTTTCTCTTTGCAAAACTTTCTTGCCTGATCATTTAAACAAAGTACTTACTCATCCCAGGCAAGCAGCTATTTTCAAATTGGATTTAAGTAAGTATTTACAAGTCTGATTTAAGTAGGCTCTAGAGCAGCCTTCCTTAGCCTGGCAGCATCCAGACGCTTTGGACTAAAACTCCAAGCATTCCTGACCATTGGCCATTCTGGCTGGGACTGATAGGATTTTAAGTCCAAAGCCCCTGGAGGGCACCAGGTTGGGGAAGGCTGGTCTAGAATTCCAAGTTCAACAACAGTCTGAAAGCAACAGACAAAAAAATGATTGTGACCATTATGTTAATTTTCATTTTGTGTTTGCTTGCTAAGCTTGCAAGACCAGTGTTAAGTCTTCAAAGAGAGCAATCCTACTACAACATTTCAAGTGTGAAGATTTACAGCAGATTCAATATTGTCTCACTTCTTTACTTTTTTCAGAAGCAAGGACAATGTATAACTTTTGAGAAGCTTAAGTTAGCAATCACCAAACTGTGTGCTGCAAGAGAAACACAAGACAGGCTTATGTGAATCCCAAATAGTCATCCACAGATGGAACTTCTCCCTACCTTTCTGCATGATTCACCTTGCCTCCTTCCAATCAGCCTTTGTGGGAAGAAAAGCAATTCTGCTGTTTCTCCACCAAATGTGATTGGATTGTTCAAATTATTCCTGATGCAGAGAAGCAGCAAAATTACTCATCCTCAGGGGGCATCTCCTTATAATGTCTCACTGCATGAACTGCTGCTCTATGTTTACAGTCAGGAAGGACACTGCAAAAACGTTTGCTGTGGGCAGGTAATTCTTATTCTTTCTGTGTATAAAAGTGAAGTGTGCTTCCAACCTTAGTTCTCAGAAGTTTAGGAAACATGGCTTAAGATAATCTTCCTGGATTAGTTATTTGGCCTCTAGTTCCTTTCACTGCATACCTTGATCTTCCCATCTTGTGCTCCAGTTGCTAACATTTCAGTATCCCTACTGAAACACATGCACAGCACTGCATCATCCATCATCATAAAGTTATCCTGTGCCTGGTACTTCAGATCCTAAATCAAGTAGTGAGCAAAGTGTCAGTCACTGAAGCTTGAGAAACCAGAGAAACCAAAACAGCAGTAGCCAAATGTGTATAACATCCATATAAGAAGCTGCCTTTTCCTAAGTCACATCATTGGTCCATCTATCCTGTACTGTCCTCCATGGTTGGTAGGGATCTCCAAGTGAGAGGCCTTTCTTGGACCTGCCACATGAGATTCTTTATAGTAGAAGAGGCCACGGGATGATGTACACATAGAGTGTATAACCCAACCCAGGTTCTCTCCCCTCAATACAATCAAACCAAGAACAAATCTAGGACTAGATATTACTTGGCAAATGCAGGACTGCCAATCCTGTGTTTGCCACCTATATGACCATGGGAGCACCATGCATTTTCTTCTACAAACTCTCCCCAAAAGCCATTTACCCCCAAGCCAGGCTCCTTTCCATTCTTGAACCCCAGCTATGGGGGGGAAAGCAGCAGGAAGGGAAGACTTAAGCACCCACTTTCTGCTTTCTCCTTTCGAATCCCCGTACCCCCCATCTCTACCCCAAATCCATGTAAGGCAGAAAACATTTGGTCTGGAATCCTGTTTTTGCCACATCTAGTATTGGCCCCAATTTTGAAAAGGATGCTAATGAGTATCAAATTTATTTTTTTGATTTGATTTGTACCCCACCTTTCTACCAAGAAAAATGGCACTCAAGGCAGCTTGATATTAAAGGATGCAATTGTGGCATTTAGTTTGGTACCATATATCCTAATTTCCCAGTTCCACTTGAAAAAAATGCCATAAAGCATACCTAAATATTTCTTATTCACTTGAATTTACTGTGGTCAAAGACTATGTCCTGAACAATCCATCTGACAGCCAAGAATATCCAGTTTTACCTTCCTGATTTTTCCAGTGGTGAAGTTCCACACTTCAATGAATCCATCAACAGAGCCAGTGACAAGATACTGACCGTCCGGGGAAAATCGAGCACACTCCACATGAGACTTTTGGCCAAACTGTTTTAAGTGATTAAAAATAATAATTTCATGCAGTGTCGTATAATATTCCAGCAGTACAGTACGATACTGACCGTTTATTATTATTTATTACATTTCTATACCACCTCATAGCCAAAGCTCTGAGCAATTTACAGAAGTTAGACTCAATAGTAATCTATTTCGTTTCAGCTCTCACATCACATTGCTCAAACTAGTGAATATTAAATGTCAATCTCTTTTTGAATGAGGGGAGTATATAAATTTAAAAGGCATTCAAACCTTTTGAATTCTGTACCATTCAAAAGCCAATTAAAAGACATATCCATTTTGCATCTCGCTCAGCAGAATCTACAATAGCTGTCTATATCAGCTTGCCTCACGAGAGACAGCTTTTCAGAAGTTACTGGCTTACAAAAACAATTTGAAAATCAATATTATTAGGAATTAAGGCAATGTAGAGCAAAATACACCAAGGTTAATCAGCTATCTTGAATGTCTCTAAATACAGCAAAAACCAAAACAGCAGCACTAACTTGTGTAGCCAGGTTCAAAAGGTAATATGTATATACAGTTCACATACTGCCCATGCATGACTATATCCAGTGCTACAAGTACAAGGAAGGGGGCTTTGCTCCTCAAAGGTATTCCAGCCCCTTTCCTAAATTTTCAACTGTAATTTAAAAAAAAGTAATTATTAGCCCTAAATCAAAATAATGAAGGCAGCAACTCAGGTCCTCGGTACGAATGAAATTTGCTTCCGGTAAAAAGAGTTCAAAGTACTGGAATGACAAGTACGTGGACATGTTTTAAATTGAGAATTTAACAAATTAAGGGCACAATCCTATGCAGGCTTAGACAGAAAAAAGTCCTACAACTCCGAGCATTCCTCAGCCAGCCATGCTGGCTGGGGAATGCTGGGAACTCTAGGACTTTTTAAATCTAAACATGATTTAAAAAATTGTATTTATTTTTATTTTTTAATTGTATTTTTAATTTAAATACAATTAAATTAAATTGTATTTATTTATACAATTGTGTCCTAGGAGTGCAATCCTTATGGTCCCTGGAGAGCATAGGATTTTTCAGATTCTCACTCTCAAAGCCGCAGACAGGAACTCCCAAGATCCTTCCCCCTACCTCCACCACCTTGCAGCCATGGAAAGAACCTGCTTTCCTGAGATCAGAAAAGTGGACACAAATGACTTCATAGAGGTGAAAAAGGGAGTGTGTGTAGGTGGGGGGAGGCTGGGATACACAAAATCCTTTGGGCTCTCCAGTCCTGGCCCCTGGCAGCATGCCTCTCTAGACAGGCTCAGAGGCCTGTCTAAAGGAAAAAAATTTAAAAAGGAGGGCAGAGAGGTGAGAATTGCTTCTATTGTTCCTCCCACCCTGCTGGCAGCAGCCTGGCAGGGCACAGGATACTCAGAAGCCTCCAAAATCGGAGGCTTCCTTCTAGCAGGTGTAAACTTTATAGGGCTGCACCCTAAATCATTTAAAACATTAAACATATTAGATTTGTGTTTTATGTATTTGCCGTTTCATCCTAATATAATTGCCACCACCACTGTGTGTGCTCAACTAGCCATCTTCCCCCCCCCCCCCCCGCTAATTCTGGCTATGAGTTGACCATATCCAACATGGTTGCACATCAGTTAGCCAATTGCGCCCGCTTTATTTGAACTTCTCAGTAAGACACGCTAAGACTTTAGTGTATTCTTGAACTTTTATTCAACTGCCCCTGCCTCAGTCCTAGAAGAATCTGGCCCATTCCTTGTAATGGTAATTAGGGACCCACCTTAATATGTCTACTCAGCTGTGTGGGGAACTTTTCCTCTTCAACATCTTTGACAGCTGCTTTACCTCTGAACAGATCAATTGTCATACCAGGAGGAAGTAACCCTTGATGCTGCTGCCATTTCAGTGCCTGAGAAATCAAAAAGAATTACAGCCTTTTATCACTTTTTAAATCTAAATGATATTCTTTACAGTGGAAAGTTACATATGAAATTACACCTTTCCTCAGTGACAAAGACTTGGCTACTGTCATCTATACCAGATTGCAGGAGAGTCTGTAACCACAGTTAAGCATGCAATCCTATGTAGTAGTAGTAGTAGTATTGATTTCATTTCTATATCACCCAATAGCTGAAGCTCTCTAGGTGGTTCACAATAATTCACAAAAAATATAATCAATCAATAAACAAATAAACATAATACATTATGATAAATCATCTAAAAATTTTAATGTACAAAATTTAAAGCACTTTAAACAGCTAAAATCAATTTCAGTAAACAAGTTCAACAACAGACCTATTCAGGACAGCTGACATAAGTGCCCCATCATAAGTCCCATCATATGTTTAGACATTAATAAGTCCTAAAACTCCCAGCACTCCCCAGCCAGCTTGGGTTTCTAATGGTGTCTAAAAATGCATAGGATTGCACCCTAAGTTTTAATACTGACACTGATTAAACCCATCCCTTGAAAAAGCACTTTTGAAATATGAAGTGGTAGACTGAGGTCTTACTAAAACAAAGTGTATTTATTTAAATGAATACTACACTATAGTAGTTTAGGAATAAGGTTCTCTATTTTCAATTTTGCAAGTCTAAGGAAAAAATACCTGTCCCAACAATGCCATAAGACGAGATGGAGGCACAACACTGACTTCTCCAGCCAAAGCTTGGGCAATGGCAGCTCTTCGCTTCTCTTTGCTGCTCCCATCTGGGTATGCCTAGCAGAGAACAACATGGGGACTAGTAACATTCTTTCTACAATACTATAACATAAAAGTCAGCAAGATTTTTGCATCTATTATTTACTAAATATTGGTTAGCAGTTGCATGTTTGAGTATACAGTGGTGCAAACATACAGATACTAATGCATATAAGGTATGACATAGATTTCTTTGACCAAAGACCTCCATTTAAGTCTTTGGGAGTTGAATAAACTTGTTGGGAGCAACTTTGTGAAAAAACACAGACCTTACCCAGTTTGAGTCAAGTGAAAATACTAACCCAGCCAATGGCAACCAACCTCTTCTGCTTATTATGGCAAGACAGGTCTTTGTACTGCTTCTGTCTCCCACCAACTGTTTCCCACCATCTCCCAAGTGGGAGATGCCTGATGACATCATTTGGAGTACAGCAGACAAAGGGGAAGAGTCTTCACAGTTCACAACCTACCTATCCCCAAACAGTGATTCACTGTTCCAAGAAAGCTAGTGGGCCAGCAATAAACCAGAAACCCCAACAATCCACATGCCATTTATCTGAGAAAGCAAATTGCTGGCAACACACTTAGGAATGACCACCATTCTGACAGAATTCCTAATTTGTACAGGGATACATCTCTAAGAAAGAATTCCAGATAGACTGGATCCCTGAATAAAAGCCTTATGTGATAAATGCATTATTTCCATATTTTATATCTTTTCTTGAATAACATGCTTTCTACATATGAAAGTAGTATTTACTGATCCTTTAAAACAGGCAAAGCTACCTCATTCAGTCCCTTGCAGCAGATGGATTGAGCCAACACTGTTGGATCAGAGCAACATTTCTCTCATTGCTCACCAAGAGGAAATATAAAGGAGAATGAGTTCTGGAAATCGGGGGAACAAATTTTAGGACTGGAAAGTGGTGTTAAGTTTGCAACAGTTTGTCTTGAGAAAAAGCTTGAGCAGAACATAGCAAAAAACATGAATGGCATTCTCAGGGTCGTATCCAACCCTAACCATCTGCCAGTGGAAAAGAAGACGCTGGTGGAATGGATTCCCCCTCCCCAAAATTTGTTCCAAAGAGTGTGGAACCCTCTGGAGCAGATCTGGAAGGTCTGCAGAGGCTGCAGGGAGGAGGAGAGCAAGGGGAAATCCTGTCTCTCAAGGGGGTCATTGGATTTAAGGCTTAAACACAACACTTGAGCAAAATTCTTGAAGTGTGTTAATTCTAAGGCCTGGTCTGAACGTAGCACTAGGACAAGGTTCTAAGGGTCAGGTCCAGGATCATGTTCTCTCCTCCTCTCTCTTTTGCATACAAAAGCACCACCACCCCATCCCACACTGATTCCAGGTTGTGTTACATAGGCATGTTCCTGTGCTCTGAGAACACCTTTTACAGAAAAATATAAAGGATGAGCCATTTGTTATTTCCGTCCTTTCATACAGATATTTGTAAATGTAGTGTCAGGTCCAGTATTATGCAGAAGAACTGAAAAGGCAAGACAAAATGTCTTATTACAAATGATGAAAGAGAAAAAGAGTTTGTCAAATGAAACATTAAGCTAAGCAAAACCCTATAATATAGGTAAAAATATGTTCTTGGTTAGTATATGTATACCTCACGTGGATCAAAATAGGACCTAGCCAAAAGGTTCTCAAGGTGAATATACCGCTCTGGCTGGGTTTGCTTTAACATGATCATTGGGTCAGTTTGCCTCAGGAGAGATCTGGCAGCACCCAGTTCACGAAGCTCTATCAATTCCAAAACAACCTGAAACATCAGAGGAAAAACAGTGTTACTCACACAAACATCTTAATAAAACTTCAATCTTTCTGGTAGTTTAAGACATTTTTACTGGTTCTTTCTTCCAAAACTAGCATCCAAGATGACTTGCAAATTCAGTTAAAAGGGAGGTACACAAATAGAAGATTTAAGGTTTAGGCAGCTTAAGCAAGGGGTTGGACTCGATGGCCTTGTAGGCCCCTTCCAACCCTACTATTCTATGATTCTATGAAGCAGAACCTGAGTCAGGTTTCAGAACTGAGATAGTACTGGGTTTTCAGACCAGAGGTCTGAAAATTCTAGATTTTATCGGAGAGAAAGAAATACAAGTAACAGTAGTGAAATCTAGGAAAAATGCTGCAACATCTCATAAAACGTATCATGTGGTGCTACTATATTGCCAGATGCAATGTGCAATGCAAAACGCTAATATACTGCAATAAACTTAAAATTGATCAACACATTATGAGCATGAGTTGGTAGAATTCTGGCCGTATCACTTCAGATTGCAGGTGGAGGAGGGTTCATATTTTTTAACGCCCCTGACATAAAAAGCATCCTGTGTGTAATAAACTATCACATCAGGGAGAGTGCTACACTAAACCTTTCTCCGTGTTTTTACATGAGGAGGCATTCAAGAATATGTTCTCCACTAATACAATCTGAAGTTGCAGAATCAGAGTTCTGTCACCTCATTCTGTATAATTGGCTGCTAGGTTGCAATCCTAAGCATACTTACTACGTCCTAGTACATAGTATGGACTTATGAACACAGATGGACTTATTCCTGTGAATAAAATCCTTCTGGAGAAACACACTGGGTTGGACCTAAGTCCCACTGAAATCAATTGGATGAGTTAGTCATGACTTAAGTTACCACTGAAATCAATGGAAGTTAAGTTAGCCTGGATCCACCACATTCTCTCCAAATATTGAATGCATAATAAACAAACATCAAGATACTTTTGATGTCGACTTTGCTGGATCACGTAAATTCAAGGGAAATGTATTTCATCCTGGAACTTCTTTGAATCCCTGAACAGGAGTTTTGGAATCAAAGAATCCAAATCCAGAACCCAACAAGGGGAGTTTATATCAGTTCTAATGATACAGGCAGTATATTCAAATAAGATCAGGGAACCAAAGTGTTCAGGTGGCAATTACTGAAACAATTATTAGTCAACTGATGTTAGATTCACACCTCAAGAGTTTATTTACATCAATGACCAAATTAGCAGGCTTCAATTACCCAGCATCCCAGTCTCACTTTGTGGGCCTCCATGCACAGTAAACGTGAGGAGATTCAGATAAGAATGCAAACGGAAATCTTCCCTAGGTCTTCCCCTCACCACAGATAGTAACCACTTCAAAGAGAAACAAGAGTAGTTGAAAACAGTAATATTCTCAACACATTACAGAAACTGGTCTAGACAGGCCCTCCAACTACAGTTAGGTTGATATGAGGTAATAGAACCAGAGCTATTTCTACTGTGATCAAGGAATGCTTGCCCCTGAGTCACCTGGCTAGATCTCTTCTTGCCTCTAGAAGACAGGTGAAGACCTATTTATTTTGCCAGGCTTTTAAAATGTGATTGCTAACCATCACTTTAATGCTGTTCCTACTATTCTGTAATTTTTTTTAGTACAGTTTATTCAATGTTTTATGAATTTGTCATGAATTTTATGGGTAGTAACTTCTTTGATAGTCCATCATGTGCCAAAAAGCGAAATGAAAATGTAAAACACGAAAATAAATTAGTAAACATCAGAAGGAATTTGGTTGAACTACTGTCAGACCTAATATTATTCTATTCTCTGCAGAGACCAATTACACTGTAATAGTGATAAAAATATAAATATGCTGCAAAGCTACAAAAAGAGAAGGAATTAATTTATTTTCTTGCAGATAAGAAAGATGCGATCAGATATGAATTAAGACATTCCTGCATGAAGTGTGCTGACCTGCTCATACAAATCAATGAGTGTTTTGTCTGGCAGCTTCAGTGACTGTATTGCCTGCAGTACTGTATCCCAATGGCCACTGTTAATGTCTGCCACGAAGCTCTCAATGCTGTCCACTGTGTTCAGAGACACTGTGGTTTCCTCCTGCAGAGTGGCTAAGGCACGATGAAGGCTGTTCTCCTTCAGGTACTGCATGATTAGTCGGATAACACTGAGCAAAATAAATGGTAGGTACAATTAATGTGTGTATTCAGTCAGTCTTTCTTTCACATACATGCACACACATAGTAATGAGGAGAAAATACGTATTATCAGTATAAGCCACCGTATAAGGCATTTTCCCAAACTATCAGATCCTGCTCCAAAGGAAAGAAGTGCAATAGGGCTTAGTAACTCCACAACGTTTAGGGTTATCACAAACTCACCAACTAGCTGCACTATTTACTTATAAGTGCTACCACAAAGAACCATGCATCTAGCTGGGAGCAAACATTCTTTGTTGCTTAACTTAAGCATAAATTAGTACCTCCATTAACCAACAATCACATTAGACACATACCAAGAACAAAACTGCCCCAAATATCCCCATATTATATAACTGGTGTATCCAACAGATTCCCCTAAAGTCCCCATCACACCACTTTATAAGGTAACTAATAAGAGTCTTGATGCAAGATACCTGACCAGTTTTAACAAATACAACTATCATTTCTGACCCTAACCTATATGAAAGAACAAAAAGTAAATAACTGAACTGGCACACCAGGTGTGTGCCCTAGGCAGTTCCTGGTTCATATCACATCTTAGCTATGAACTCACCAAGTGGCCTTAGGCAAGCTACTTTCACTGAACCTCAGCCCTCCATCTGCATTACGGGGATAATAATCGTAGCAATAATGTGATATAACAATTGCTGAGATAAGTATAAAATTAACTGTTATCAGAGGAAGCCAGCAGAGTGGAAGCAGACCATCAATGACTTCAATATTATGGCGCTCCTGGAACATTTGGAAGTTGCCCCTTCTGGTGCCCGTCTGTCCCATACTGAATCACTCTGTTGGGGTGGGGCTTTTCTTTTTACTAATAGCAATATTGTCAAACGGTGTGTTTATTTGTTCCACGCCCTCCTTTCTGCCTCTCATTTCTCCCCAGGGTCTAATTATGTGATCTGTTGGCAGCCCTTTATATGAGGTACACCAAACTCGCATTTCATGTGAAGCGCCCTGGGCCCCCAGGATGGGGGCGATATAAATAACAAGTAAAGGGGCAGGTGTACGTGAAGGCTTCCCGAGCGTGCAAACTGCGCTATACGATGCCAAACACCACGAATTAGTCATCGCACACCCGGGCACGCAACGCACGTTGCTTTCGCCCCTTCTCGGCATGGGCTTAGAACAACGCGCAAAAAGTCCCCCGGTCCTCGCGAGTGGGGAATGCTTTGAGTCGGTGCAAGTGATCCCGGGCCAGAACTGGACAAAGGCGCCGCAGCGGAGGGCGGCAGGGCACGGCGCCGAACCCCAACGCCCGCCCGCCCCTTCTGCCTGACGAGCCCGCTCAGCGCACTCACTCCGAGGACTCGATTTCTATCGACATGTTGGGATAACTGCTCCGCCGCCGCCTCGCAGGGGCCCAGAAACAAGGCGCCCTTCCGCCCCCGCGCACAACCGCTTCCGGGTCAACTCCTCATTATTCATACCACAGAGTTACCAAAAAGGCTCTCACGGGCAGCTAACTTCCGGGCTCCTTGAACGCGTTCTGTTTCCCCCCCCTCCTCCCCGGCGGAAGTAAGAGAGGCCCAAAGCAAACAATGGAGGAAGGCTAAGATATTCGCGTAGGTGTGGCTAGACAGCACCGTGTCCATTCTGGAAAAATAAAGGCGCAGCAGCGAGGATAGGAGTTCTTCCTCTTTCTAAATCAGGCCCTATTTTGTGTGGAGAAGACACCGCTCATCTGGAGGTTGTTTTTTTTTTTTAAATTGAAACTTAAATGCGCAAATCTCTGCATGGAAGTCAGTGGAATACAAGGCACGCAACTGGCAAGACTGGGGTGTGGGAGCAACTTAAATACACCGAATCTTGCTGCAATCTCATGGTTGCTGTTCAGTCGTTAAGTCGAGTCCGACTCTTCGTGACCCCGTGGACCACAGCACGCCAGGCCTTCCTGTCCTGCGCTCTCTCCCGGAGTGTGCTCAGCTTCATATTCATTGCATCGGTGATGCTATCCAGCCATCCCATCCTCTGCCGTCCCCTCCTCCTTTTGCCTTCAGTCTTTCCCAGCATCGGGGTCTTTTCCAGGGAGTTTTCTCTTCGCATTAGGTGGCCAAAATATTGGAGCTTCAGCTTCAGTATCTAATCTCACGGTGTGCATGTTTTAAAATCCAAAACCGCTTCAGCCATACAGCTATTCTGCAATAGTACAGTGTACTACAGTTGCAGGGCTGTCGTAAGCTGATCTTAGCTACAGCGACGTCCCTCCCGCGAAACACGGGGTTAATGGACAGCATTGGCATAGTAAGCTTTTAGAGGTTTCAAAAAATAAATACGGCCATTTTCTCAAACAAAGTAAGACCACGGTTAGAATCGGTATGAACTCTTTGCTGCTAGGTTTTAGGGGGTGGGGCGGGCGACACGCCGCTGCCCACTCACAGCTATGCTAAAATTCTCAATTTCTCCGTTGTATTTTATGGACAGCTTTCACTTCCACCCCAATGTGTTGGAGGCTGGAAGTGCTTACGGTTGAAATCTTACTTAGGGTGAAGCCCCATTCAGTTCAATGGGACTGCTTTCCAAGTTTGTAGACATAGGAATTAGAAGTTCTGTCCCCTGACGATATCCAGTGTGACTCTTCCATTTCTCTATTTCTATGTTACACCTGAGAAATAACGCGAACAAGAGCGACAGACCTCCCTTTATCACGTGATAAGTCGACGCCTTTAATGTTCGGGGCGGTGCGTCACGTGCCGAAAGCGGCGGCTTCCTCGAGTTCTGTACACAACGGGGTGTTGGACTGTAGCCGATGAGTACGCTTTCTTAGTGACTTTACGGAGCAGCTTCTGCTCCTAGTTTGTCGGCCCACCAAATCTAATCCATGTAAACTAGAAAATAAATCCCATCGAGTCCTGTGTGATTGCTCCAATCTAAGTGGACATACGATTGCAGCCTTAAAAATTAAATCGCAGTTATTCCATAAATTGCTTTAAACGCATTTAAGGTTTCACTTACAGGGTTGCGAGGCAAAATTAGCAGGACTCCTGGAGTGCAATCATATACGTGTCTACTCAGAAGTAAGTCCTATTGAGTTCAGTGGGGCTTACTCCTAGGTAAGTGTGCGTAGAATTGTAGCCCAAAGGGTTTATTGTAGCCACATTGTTATCTGTTGGGATAGGCTTTTGGTCTGATCCAGCAGGGCTCTTACATTCTTGTGACAGCACAAGCATGGTACCAAGAAATTTCCAGCCTTGCAGAAGATGGTCAGAGGAACCTAAACCCCTCAGTTTTCCCCAAGGAGTTGAGGAAGAAAGGGCAGTTGGAAATTAAGGCAAGCTGGAAATCAATTGCCCGCTGCAACAGAAAGAGCAGAGAGCAGCAATTAATACATACAGCTGTTGTGATCTTCGTGAAAACGCAGGGGAAATGAATTAAACAGTCCCATACAGTCAGTCATCTTTGCAGGATTCCCTTGTCCAGATATATAACGTGCTACATTTTGCATCCATATATGGATACAGGTCTGCTGCCAACATTTTTTCTAAGTCATAAGGACATTACAATAATCAACTCCCATCTTGTGCTCTAATACTGAAACATGATCAGGTATGCATAAAATCAAGGGTTTGCTAGACCTATGTCAGTCCAAATGGCCCACCTGGTAAGGACACCTAGCTTATATGGACCCAAGGCCAAACTGTTGTTTTGAATAGGTTGAAATTCAATATATTTTGTCTAACACATGGGGGAGCTAAAAGCTACTTGTTTCAGATAAAGTATGCTATTTGGTATTAATGCATTCATAATCAAAACAGCTTGACAACCAGACATAAAAGCTAGTTGCCTATCTTTAACAATTAACTGTGAAGTCCTTTGCATGTTTAGACAAAAAAAAGTTCTACAACTCCTTGCATTCCGCAGCCTGCATGGCTGACTGGAAAGATGCTGGGCGTTGTAGGACTTTTTTCTGTCTAAATAGGCATAGGATTGTGCCTTAAATAGTTATAGATGAAATAATCATTCAGTTACTTGAGAAGAAGAAAGTATACTACTGCAAATTATGACTGAGTCATAATTCTGAAGGCTGAGTTGAGGCAAATGTTATAGTGATGAAAGAGGAAATGTAAGAGATACTTAATGCTCATCACAAATCTTCACTTTTTCAGCTTTCAGTGCAATGCTGAAAACATTGTTTGAACGTTTTGACTGAGGGGTATCTGTAATGGCCATTCACATGTGCATGTTGATGTGGTCATCCAGTTATCTGGGCCCTTCTTACCTTAAAATGGATACACCACTAACCTGAAAGGTGCACGCCAGGCAAGGAAGGGGATGAAGGGATGGTCTATTAGGGACCTGCCAGTTGTGGGCCATTTCTGGTGCACACAACCTGGCACTTCTTATGGACCTTTCTTGCCTCTGATCATATCCTTCAGTGAAACAAACCTGTGATTTGAAATAAAAGACGGTGTGTGACTTTTCTACTGAGAAACCCTGCTACATCAGTCACAGGTGCAATGCACACTGGATTCTGGGGAATATTCTTGGATGCACGCTCAGTTCACATGAGGCACTGGCCATACTTGTTGGCCCTCAGTGTTTCCCTGCGTGAACCCTACAGTGCATCCAAGAACTCCTAATAAGGTTCGAAAGGACTACAGAGTTCCCTAGTGTAAGGTTTGAAACAATGCCAGATCTATGACAGTTTGAGCATAGAATTTACAGGACAAAACTAGATGTGATGCAGCATATCCATGCTTCAAACGTGAGTTGCTGCCTAACAGCCATAAAGCATGGAGTGGGCAATTTCAAGTGTAGAAGTAACAGCTGGGGGGGGGGGGTGTCAAACTTCTGCCTGATGCTTTCTCAGCCCTAATACACCCAGGCAGGTTGTCTTCTGTTGTTGTTCTGTCGTTAAGTCGTGTCCGACTCTTCGTGACCCCATGGACCATAGTACGCCAGGCCTCCCTGTCCTCTGCTCTCTCCCGGAGTGTGCTCAAGTTCATATTCATTGCATCGGTTATGCTATCTAGCCATCTCATCCTCTGCCGTCCCCTTCTCCTTTGCCTTCAATCTTTCCTAGCATCAGGGTCTTTTCCAGGGAGTTTTCTCTTCGCATTAGGTGGCCAAAATATTGGAGCTTCAGCTTCAGTATCTGTCCTTCCAATGAGCACTCAGGGTTGATTTCCTTTAGGATGGACTGATTTGACCTCCTTGCAGTCCAGGGGACTCGTAAGAGTCTTCTCCAGCACCACAGTTCAAAAGCATCAATTCTTCGGCGCTCAGCCTTCCTTATAGTCCAGCTCTCACAGCCATACGTTACTACTGGGAAAACCATAGCTTTGATTATACGAACCTTTGTCAGCAAGGTGATGTCTCTGCTTCTTACTATGCTGTCTAGGTGTGCTATAGCTTTCCTCCCAAGGAGCAAGCGTCTTTTAATTTCATGGCTACAGTCACCATCTGCGGTGATCTTGGAGCCCAAGAAAATAAAATCTGTCACTGCTTCCATTTCTTCCCCTTCTATATGTCAGGAAGTGATGGGGCCAGATGCCATGATCTTAGTTTTTTTAATGTTGAGTTTCAAACCAGCTTTTGCACTCTCCACTTTCACCCTCAACAAGAGGCTCTTTAGGTCCTCTTCGCTTTCTGCCATTCGGGTGGTATCGTCTGCGTATCTGAGGCTGTTGATAATTCTCCCGGCAATCTTAATTCCGACCTGTGATCCATCCAACCCAGCGTTTCTCATGATGTACTCTGCATATAAGTTAAATAAGCAGGGCGACAATATGCAGCCTTGTCATACTCCTTTCCCAATTTTGAACTAATCGGTTGTTCCATGTCTGGTTCTCACTGTTGCTTCTTGACCCTCGTACAGGTTTCTCAGGAGTCGGGTAAGGTGGTCTGGTACTCCCATCTCTTTAAGAATTTGCCACAGTTTGTTGTGATCCACACAATCAAAGGCTTTAGCGTAGTCAGTGAAGCAGAAATAGAGGTTTTCTTCTAGGTGGGTTTATTTCTGATCTCGAAAACCAGGTAGGAGAAAGCTGCGGAGAGGAGGGGGTTGCAGGGTTAGGAAGTGATCCATACAGAAAGGGTTCACAGTCCTTTCCTGCCCACCACTTCCCTGCTTCAAATGGTTCCTCTACTTTATTCAGCACAACTCACACTTAAAAATACAAATCTGTCATTCTCACATCTACTTCTGCCTACAAACTTGCCAAACTGAAACAGATACATGAGGTGCTGTACAACCTCCTACAATAAAGTCTCTGCATACTGGATATCCAGAAACCACAAATGATTAGCAAGAACTGATAAAAGCTCTCTTCAGGTGTTCTAAATCCGAGGATAATCAACATGTGAGGAGGGGGAATGTGCTAGCCCCACCCCCATCTGCCATTGCTTTACATGTGGAGGGTGACTTTGTAAAAAGGAGAACCTCCTCTATCCGTGGGGGCTCCCCACACAATGTGGAACAGTTATTTTCTAGCGTTCCAGATCATGTGGAGAGTCGCCACAGATAGAGGAGGCCCTCCTCTTCACAAAGTTGGCCTCCATTCGTAGGGGGTGACAAATGTGACATTGGAGGGGGTAGGGATAGCACACTCCCTCTGCTCACGTGTTTATTATACCCAGTATCAGAACACCTCAATAGGGCTAATGTCAGGAAGATTTCCACATTTTGAGGCTATTTGAGGACAATTTGTTTGCTTGAGTGTTTATAATGATTTTCAACTTGCTGAATCCAAATTCATATAAACCTAAGCGGTACACTTTAGCTTTGAGCCAAAACAAAGAGGGGCAGCAAAGATAGCTGACACCAACTCCTTACTGGCATAAACTTGCTCTTGTATCTCCATTATTTAATGAAGTTTGATGGCATTTTGAGGGCAAAGTAACACATAGCCCAAAGCTTTTTAGAAAACTAAGTAGCAAAATTACAAAATGGCACCCAATTTAAATGTATTTCAGGCAACATCTGTACAAATTGGTTACAAAACCAATTTATAAACCAGTCTTTTGTGGCACTGTGATGCTGAGAAAATGAAAATGTAAAGATCCAAAATGACTGCCAAAATCACTACATCTCGATTAAAATTTGAACAATACGCATAATTTTGTAATCGGAACAATGAAAGATTTAAAATTACAGAACTAGCATCTCAGAACCACTATTTAAAAAATATTCATAATTATTTAACTTTTACAGTTTTTTCAAAGAAAACTACTGATGCTCATATAAAAATATGAAGCAAAAACAAAACAAACATATATGCAATACAAATTACAAAATTACATTTAAAAGCATTCAAATAATACTTTTAAGCTCCTATTCCAAATCACTCATATAGATTGAAGTAGGCTGACCAAATGTTGGAATATCGAGGCCAAGCTGTCACCGGCAGTATAGTCTCTCAAAAAAGGCCAATGTTGTGAGGTCTTCAGACAACCGCATGATTGAGGGAGATACTTTGTTCTTCCAACCAGTAGTATGAATCTCTTGGCCACCATGGGAGCTTGTATAGTCTGCTGATGATGGCTAAAGGATAGCTTCTAGAGGCTAGAGCATGGGAATAGCATTAAGCAAAACATGAACATCATTGAACAGTAATTAAGTATGCAAAACAAAGTTGATGCCCAGAAGGGACACCACCATACCCGGCTACATCATACGCACTAAGGATGTATCCGTAGCCCCACAGCACCAACAGTTATTGGAGGGTGAAAAGTTTTTCCGAAACAAGCACTGTGGTGTCAAGTACACTTGGAAGAGCAACTTTGGCTGTATAAGGCGCAATTTCAGATCAAGGGATATAGATCATGTAGAAGATATAGCAAAACAACCACACCAACAAATGATAATATAAGGAAAAATAAAAATAACATTGCAAATAACAAAATAAATGGCAGGTTTTCCTGCCATTTCTATCCCCACTAACCTGCTGCATTTCTAGTAGTTCAGCAAAGTTAAACAAGGGAAATAAAATAAAAAGTCCTCCCCAGAATACCATAGCAGGGACACTAGCTTCCCCTAGTCAGTAAATACCTTTGTGGGCCTCCATCAATGGAATTGCCTGGCAGGATCATTTGTGGGGCCTGGAGCTTACTAACTTGCTGTTGTCAGAGGCTCATCTATGCCAGGCTTTTACTCCAATTTTGCTCCACCCCAAGTCAATCATGTCTGATGACACATTCCTTTCCCCATAGCTAATATAGTGTTTCTTGCCCTAAATCCATTTTTTAAACTCTATTTGTGGTGGGTTTTCCAGTCACAGCAGTTTTAGTGTAGTTTGGGAGTCCATGGGCTCCTTCTCACGGAACTTTTATCCTGCTATTGAGATTGCTCACTCATGGAAGTTTTAAGGTCCTTTTCATGACATCATCAACCTCCAGACCACATCCAGAGGTATTTCCTGGTTATTCCATCACAAAAAGATCCAGAATGAATTAACTATGTTTTTAAGTCAGAATGTTGTGCAATTAAAACAGCCACTAGATGGTACTGTTTCACTGAGTTCTATGGAAACTTGAAAATTAAGGGCTTCCCCTCTCAGCCATCACTTGGCTGCTATCTGGGAGCGGCTTTAGATGCAGAACGGCTCCACAATGGGAGGACCATGGGTTTTTTCTTTAATGTAAAGGCGGCCCATGCACCATCAGCTGGCTTCAACATGGGCTGGTGGAAACGGCACTGATTTGCAGAAGGGAAGAGTTGCATGGGGCAGGGGGTTATGTCTACCAAGAAGTAACTCATTGCCTTGGGGATGAGAGTCAGCCCTGCTGCTTTGAAAGGATGCTGTTTTGACCCTGCACTCAGTCACTGACTGTCCCTTTAAATATTCAATGATCACAGGAGTGGGGGGAGGGGGAGCATAATGAGGTTGTTATGTGTGGAAGTGCAAAGGTATGCAGAGCCGTACTGATTTTAAGAGCTTGGGGGGGGGGGGGACACAGAGCAAGCCTCCTCATTTCCCCACACCCACCCATCTGATGACGTTCAGTTCTACTCTTTTGCCCCATGCGAAAGGTGTTTTTTTTTTTTTAATGTATATACCATTACTGGCTACTGTTTGCCCCAGGAGGAACTAACCCAATTTCATGAAAATCCGTACTCAAATGGAACCACCTCAAAACCTGTTTCCGTGTAGATTGGCTCCTAGTTAGCCATCTTGACAGGAAGTCTAGAACCACTGTTTATGACTTCCAGTAGTTTTTATTTCTGCTTTTATTTTATTGTAGTGGAAACTCAGAAACAAAACTGAATAACAGGATGTGAAGTGTTATTGTCAATGATCATGTAGTTAAAATCTAAGAGAGAAGAATGTTTGGCTTGTAAGGGCAACAGAACAGGATTTCTGATTGTGCTGTCTCTGCACCTTCATGAAGGATGATTCACTACCATTCTAGCTGATGCTGATGTGGAATTCTGAATTCTCTACCACAATTGTTTAAGCAGATGATGCCTGAACATTTGACATAATAACATAAAGACCGTTTGTCCCAACTTCGTATGTTTTTGCACAGAGAGTCTGTGTGATGAGATCTATAAGACAGCCAAATTGTATAAAGTTTGGTTAAGAAATGTCAGAGATAGAGCAACTTAAAGAATTTCTATTCTTTTTTTCCTCACTACTTTCTGCCTAGTCACACAATCCCAGCTTTTCCCTCTGTCTGTTCAGATTGTATCAAAACTTAAGGCACATAAACAGCTGTTTAAATAATGTAAAATGGTAATGGAATCCTATTCTTTTGGCTCAGTAGAAAGAGGGTGCTAACAATGAAAAATAATTGGGCTTCTTTACATGGAATTTTTCTTCTGCCATTGAGATTAGTTACTCACGGAAGTTTATGGGCCATTTAGATGATGTTGTCACCCTCCAGGGCATCTCCCGCACTAAATGACCTTTATCCCGTGTTTTAAAAGATTGGAAATAACGAGCTATCAAATTACAGAGCTTGAGTTTCGCATGAGTTCCCTCGTAAAAAGGGGAAAACCTGCCATAAGAACAGGTAGACCACAGTGCCATCTTTTGTTGTTGTTCAGTCGTTCAGTCGTGTCTGACTCTTCGTGACCCCATGGACCATAGCACGCCAGGCCTTCCTGTCCTGCGCTCTCTCCCGGAGTGTGCTCAAGTTCATATTCATTGCATCGGTTATGCTATCTAGCCATCTCAACCTCTGCCGCCCCTTCTTTTGCCTTCAGTCTTTCCCAGCATCAGGGTCTTTTCCAGAGAGTTTTCTCTTCACATTAGGTGGCCAAAATAGTTGAGCTTCAGCTTCAGTATCTGTCCTTCCAATGAGCACTCAGGGTTGATTTCCTTTAGGATGGACTGATTTGACCTCCTTGCAGTCCAGGGGACTCGTAAGAGTCTTCTCCAGCACCACAGTTTGAAGGCACCAATCCTTCAGTGCTCAGCCTTCCTTATAGTCCAGCTCTCACAGCCATACATTACTACTGGGAAAACCATAGCTTTGATTAGACGGACCTTTGTCGGCAAGGTGATGTCTCTGCTTCTTACTATGCTGCCTAGGTTTGCCATAGCTTTCCTCCCAAGGAGCAAGCGTCTTTTAATTTCATGGCTACAGTCACTGTCTGCAATGATCTTGGAGCCCAAGAAAGTAAAATCTGTCACTGCTTCCCTTTCTTCCCCTTCTATATGCCAGGAAGTGATGGGGCCAGATGCCATGATCTTAGTTTTTTTAATGTTGAGTTTCAAACCAGCTTTTGCACTCTCCTCTTTCACCCTCAACAAGAGGCTCTTGAGATCCTCTTCGTTTTCTGCCATTAGGGTGGTATCGTCTGCATATCGGAGGTTGTTGATAATTCTCCCGGCAATCTTAATTCCGACCTGTGATTCATCCAACCCGGCGTTTCTCATGATGTACTCTGCATATAAGTTAAATAAACAGGGTGACAATATGCAGCCTTGTCGTACTCCTTTCCCAATTTTGAACCACTCGGTTGTTCCATGTCTGGTTCTTACTGTTGCTTCTTGACCCTCGTACAGGTTTCTCAGGAGACAGGTAAGGTGGTCTGGTACTCCCATCACTTTAAGAATTTGCCACAGTTTGTTGTGATCCACACAATCAAAGGCTTTAGCATAGTCAACGAAGCAGAAATAGACGTTTTTCTGGAATTCTCTTGCTTTCTCCATGATCCAGCGAACGTTGGCGATTTGATCTCTAGTTCCTCTGCCTCTTCGAAACCCCGCTTGTACTTCTGGTAGTTTTCGGTTCGCATATTGCTGAAGCCTAGCTTGTAGGATTTTGAGCATCACCTTGCTGGCATGTGAAATGAGCGCAATTGTGCGGTAGTTTGAACACTCTTTGGCGTTGCCCTTCTTTGGAATTGGAATGTAAACTGACCTTTTCCAGTCTTGCGGCCATTGTTGAGTGTTCCAAATTTGTTGGCATATTGAATGCAGCACTTTAACAGCATCATCTTTTAGGATTTTAAATAGCTCAGCTGGAATACTGTCATCTCCGCTAGCTTTGTTGTTACTAATGCTTCCTAAGGCCCACTTGACTTCACTCTCGAGGATGTCCGGCTCAAGTTCAATGACCGCACTATCATGTCTATCAGGGACATTAAGATCTTTCCTGTATAGTTCTTCTGTGTATTCTTGCCACCTCTTCTTAATCTCATCTGCTTCTGTTAGGTCCCTGCCTTCTTTGTCCTTTATCATGCCCGTCTTTGCACAAAACGTTCCCTTGAGATCTCCGATTTTCTTGAAGAGATCTCTAGTCTTTCCCATTCTGTTGTTTTCCTCGATTTCCTTGCATTGTTCATTTAAGAAGGCCTTCTTGTCTCTCCTTGCTATTCTCTGGAAATCTGGAGTTTGATATTTCTTCCCCTTTCTCCCTTGCTTTTCGCTTCCCTTCTTTCCTCAGCTACTTGTAAAGCCTCATCAGACAGCCACTTGGCTTTCTTGCATTTCTTTTTCTTTGGGATGGATTTCATTGCTGCCTCCTGAACAATGTTACAGACCTCCGTCCCTAGTTCCTCAGGCACTCTGTCTATCAGGTCTAATCCCTTAAATCTATTCCTCACCTCCACTGTATATTCATCAGGGATATGATTTAGGTCATACCTGAATGGTTTAGTGGTACAGTGCCATCTAGCAACTATATAATGAAACATATGAAAGACTCAGATAAGCTTGGGAAAGGAGGGGGGAAAGGAGGTAGAGGAGGAAGCGTGTGTAAAGGGAGTCTGTTGTGATCCTGCATTTAAAATGGAAGCAGAAAGCCCAATTTTAAAAGCGGGATTTTAGGCTTAGTGGTTAAGACGCTGAACTGCAGACCGGAAGGTCGGCAGGACAGCAGTTCGAGACCCGAGTGCCGCGTGACGGAGTGAGCTTCTGTCTTCAGTCCCAGCTCCTGCCAACCTAGCAGTTTGAAAGCAAGAAATTGCAAGTAGATAAATAGGTACTGCTTCGGCGGGAAAGGTAACAGCGTTCCGTGCACCTCGGTGTTCAGTCACGCTGGCCACATGACCATGGAAGCGTCTTCGGACAGCGCTGGCTCTTCGGCTTAGAAATGGAGATGAGCACCACACCCTAGAGTTGGACACGACTGGTTGGGGACACCTTTACCTTTTTTTTTAGAGATGCTCATTTTCTGGACCCCCTGTAAAATTCCATAAATGAGGCAGTGTAGTTTCACAATAAAAGTTGAGTTTAGAGCCATCTCTATTTAACATGCAGATATAAAAGCAAATACAAAAGGCAGATTTAAAAACACTGGAAGTCATACATATTTGTGAGGTAATATCAGATGCTATTTCTATACTTCTAAAGCTTTCATTGTTTGAATTACAAAATTATACACATAGTTTGGTTTAATTGAAAGCTTTAGCTACGGGGCAGTATAGAAATGTAATAAATAAATAGAGATTGTAGAGGGCACCAGGTTGGGGAAAACTGGAGTAGAGGCTTGTGGAGAAGTGCAGAAAAGTACAAGAAAGTGTATAGTGATCGAAAGCAGGAACTAAGGTCTCTCTCAAGATCAGAGTGTGATAAAAAATGTTGTAAAGCATGGGGAACTAATGAAGGCCAAGTGAGAGTTGCATATAGAAGGAGTTGCTTTGTGTGTAGAACTGATAACCACAAATTGTTTGGGGGTCAAGATGTACCATAAACTGGAATATTCCAGTTTAGTGAGTTGTTTAAGAAAATGTGCTTTTGTTTTACTGATAAGCTTGTCTACAAGAAATGGCTACTGAATGGCTTCCTTTGCTTATGCTGTTGCTGTGTAGTTTTAATCTCTGAGCATGCAGAGATGTATTTATGCTATGTAAAGAAAAGTATATAACCTCATGGAATATGGCAATGAGGTGTCTTCTTTTGTCCAGGTTTGAGACCACTACACAGCTGTGTTGTTTTGGGAATAAGCCAGACCAGGACCCTGTCTCCACAACCACAGAAGCGGAAGGGAATGGTGGCTTATGCAGATTTTTCTTGAAACCAGCTTTGGACCGGGCAGGGCTCCACGAACGGCTTTACAGGAGCAGTATAAATCACTTCACAGAACATACTACCGGGGGAGGGGGAATTTGAGTTAATGGCATCTGACTAGCAGGGGCTGCTCAACCAATAAGAGAGGTTCCCCCCCCCCCCAGGCTCCCCGCCCTTTCACCTTCAATAAAATCCGGGGAGGTTTCCTCCTGTGTCACTACATAAATCACTCTCCTTCTCTCTCTCATTCTCTCTGACATCCCCCCCCCCACCACATCAGCATAATTTACTCTGTTAAAGAACAATCACTAAAAGAACACTGTGTTCTCCTTCCCCTGAAACTGACTATGCTGGGAACAATCTCCTTCTTCCCCCCTCGCATTATTTATTCCCTTATTGATCAGTCACTAAGGGAACATAATGTTCTCTCTGTCCTGATTGGCCGATGCTGCGATCTGTCAAGGCTTCAAAGCTTTGACATTAAGGCTCCTAAATGCGTTATTTTGATTAATGGGAATCTAGTAACTTTGGAAGTGCGCATTTCAGGGGCAAGCCTCATTGACCATAATGGGAGTTACTTTTGAGTAGACACACACATGTTTGTGCTGGGAAAGGCAGAAGGGAAATGAAGGGATGGGAAACCAGCCCCCTTTCTAACCCGATGCTGTGCAGGATCCGGTGATCGAAGGTGGAAGTAGTTACTTTCAAATGGCAATAAACAGAATCACAGCATCTGGAAAGTCCTTTACAGCCTTTAGGGAATTAGTGCTTTAAAATCTGCTATTTCACTTGAGGGTTTCTGTAAATGCTGGTGTGCACATTCAGGGAACAAGCCTCATTGACCACAATGGGAGTTACTTTTGAGATGACACTAATTGGTTTGTGCTGGGAAACACAGGGACAGGAAGCACCCCTTGACCGGGGTCATGGTGAAAGGCACACCCTTGGGCAGGGCTAGCATACCTGAGGTAAATGCGGGGCTTGGGGCACACAACAACTATGGGGGTGTCTCCATGAGCAATTTACTTTGACTTGGCTGTGTTTAGAGATCGTTAGGGATATATGAGGTCATGGCCATCCAGAAGCCACCCTGGAGCTTATCACAGAAAAACTGGATTTCCTGAGACTGCTTAAAGTCCGATTCTTTTCCTTAAGTCGGGTTCTCCCCAGCATAGTTGTTGTGTGCCGCACCCCCCGCATTTACCACGGGTATGCTAGCCCTGCCTAGGGGTGTGCCTTTCACTGTGACCCCGGTCAAGGGGTGTTTCCTGTCTCCTGCCCCTGTGTTTCTCAGCACAAACCAATGAGTGTCTCCTCAGAAGTAACTCCCATTGTGATCAATGAGGCTTGTCCCCTGAATGTGCACACCAGAGACCCCCTCAATTGAAATAAAACATTTCAAAGCACTAATTCCCTAAAGGATGTAAAGTGCTTTCACCAAGCTATGATTCTCCATTGTTTGGTTTATTGCCTTTGGAAGTAACTAATTCACACCTTCGTTCCTGCACAACATCAGGTTAGAAAGGGGGCTGGTTTCCCATCCCTTTGTTTCCCCTCCTTTCCCAGCACAAACATATGTGTGTCTACTCAGTAATTCCCATTGTGGTCAATGAGGCTTGTTCCTGAAATGTGCACTCCTGAAGTTACTGAGAACCCCATGAATTGACATAATGCATTTAGAGAGCCTTAATATCAAAGCTTCGAAGCTTCGATTGATCACAGCAGGGCAGCAAGAACAGTGTGTCCCTATAATGATTGTCGCTGTAAGGAAGTACGGAAGAGAGAGAGAAAGAGAGTGATTTCTGTGGATACAGGGGAGGAAACTTCCCAGGATTTTATCAAAGGAGAAAGGGGAGGAGAGCCTGGATGGGGGGCCCTCTCTTATTGGTTGAGCAGCCCCTGCCCATCAGATGATGTTCACTCCAACTCCCCCGCCACCCAGAAGTATGTTCTGTGAAGCAACTTTTGTTGTTGTTCAATCGTTAAGTCGTGTCCAACTCTTCATGACCCCATGGACCATAGCACACCAGGCCTTCCTGTCCTCCGCTCTCATCCCAGAGTGTGCTCAAGTTCATGAAGCAACTTTTACTGGTGCAATATTCTTGCTCGTGGAGCCCTGCATGGACCAGAGCTGGCTCCTTGAAAAATCCAGGGAATCCACAATTGGCTTCTCCTTCTATCCCCTTCCGTTGTCATGGAGAACCCCCTTATATCGCGGAGAACCCAACTTAAGGAAAAGAATCGGACTGTAAGCAGTCTAAGGAAATCCAGTTTTTCTGTGATAAGCTCCGGGGTGGCTTCTGGACGTCCACAACATCATGTATCCCTTGTGACTTCCAAATGCAGCCAGCCAGCTCAGAGTAAATCGCTGGTGGAGACACCCCCCTTGTGAGTATTGGAGATTCATGTCTTAAAATTCCTCCACAAGATGTAGTGATCTTGGCAGCTGTTTTTTATTTTTAAATTTCCATTTTCTCAGCATTGTACTGTCACAGAAGGTTGGTTTATACATCAAACCATGTATTATTTAATGCTCAGTCGCTAACATCACTGTTTTTGTAATCTGTTTTGTAGAGATTTTATGTTGTTGCCTGAAATAAATTTTAAATTGACTGCGATTTTGTAATTTTTCACCATAGGTTTCTAAAAAGCTTTGGGATATGGGTTAGGCCTTTCTTCAATATTTGCAGGCTGTGCCTGAAAGAACTAGTTTATGCTGGTAAGGAGTTGACATCAGCCATCTTCACTGCCATCCTTGATTTTGAGCAGGTTGAAAAACAACAAAAGACTCAAGCAAACAAATTCCCCTCAAATAGCCTAAGAAGTTGGGAAATCTCCCCAACTAATTTCCTATAAAGTTGTTTAAAGTTTGTTTTTTGTTTTTTGGCTACCTCAGGGTTGTTGCTTTTAATTAAAAAAAATCCTTTCTATTTTTTATTTTGTATGAATATGTCATCATTCTATATTCTTGGTTAGGGTGGCCAGGTGTCCTACTTTACAAAAGACAGCCTTCTATTTGAAGGGCTGTCAGAGATGATCCACTATTTGAAATGGTCCTCTTTTTTGAAGGACTGTCCACTCCAAGTCTGGTTTAAAGATAAAGGACCATAAAAAGAAAAGGAGGGGGCTTGCAGTTGCTTATCAACAACACCTGAACAGCAGACCAAGAGAACAATCCTATGGGCCCTGGGAGAGCATCCCAGGGACCATAGGATTGCTCAGAAAAACCCTTCTGAGGTCAGAAGCAGTGCTCTGACTTCGGAAGGGGGAGTCAGAGATCTGACCCGCTCCCCAGCCCCCTCACAGCCAGCACGGAAAGAACCATGCCGGCTGCCCTCTGAAGTCAGAAAAGCAACCTTAGAGAGGGAGGGAAAGGGGAGGTCTGGTGGACAGGGAGGGGAGGCGACCGGAGAGGCCAGGATAGGAGATATCCTGAGCCTCCTCCAGCCTCCTTACCTCTCCCTCCAAAGCGCCCTCACTGGATGGGCTGAAAAGCCCATCTAGCAACAATTGCCGAAGACGGAGGACAGGGAGGTGAAGATCGCCTCTGCTGCTGCTCCTGACCTGCTGGCTTCAGCCTGGTAGGGCATAGGAATCTCTGAAGCCTCCAAGTTCGGAAGCTTCTGAGCAGCGAGGGCATCCTAAGACACGCAGCTCACTACAGTGAGTTGTATTGTATTTCTGTTTCTATTATCATTATTTCTAAATTGGCATATATATCCATTAATTAGCATATGCAAATGTTATGCAAATTGGTATCTTCTTTGGGGTGACTCGTTTCCTCTTTTTTGGCTATGCATAAATGACCACCATAAGCTCACTTCTCCTTTTGTCTGAAGCTTGAGCCACATAGATGTGCTTTTGTTAGGAAGGAAAGAGAAGTTTATTCCACCATAGAAAAATGAAGAATAGCGACATACAGAAAAGCTCATCCCAAGAGTACAGGTTTTAATAAAATTATTCTGTGTCATCGCTTTCAGGAAAGGATTATGCAACACTTTAAAAATCCAGGACCTCCAAGAAAGACATTTTGATGATTTTTATGGGAAATGTCTTTCAGCTTTAAACTGAATACAGATTACCATATTTGTGTTTGGAAAAATAAAATACTAAAACAATAACAAAAAAAGGACTCAAATTAGCAAATCTCCCTGCTGTGAAGAGTTTTTTCCCCCCTTGGCTCTTTAATCATGAGAGAGGTTTTGCCAGTATATTCATCCTAAGAGGTTACAGATGTTCTTGGCAAGCTTATGTGTTGGCCAACAGCCTACGCCTGGCCCTTATTAGAGTGTGCACACAGCATCTGTGGTGTTTCATCTTCAAGACAAAGTGCAGTGCTATGCAGTAAAGCCTGCAGGGATAGCAAAGCATGATGGCATTTTGCAGAAGGCAGTTTGGCACTGCGATCCTACGCATGTTTACTCAGAAGTAAACCCCGTTGAATAAAAACTATGAATATAAAAAGAAGTAAGCCCCATTTAATTTTATGTCCAAGTCCAGTTTAAAGATAAAGAACCATAACAAGGAAGAGCCTTACGTTACCCAACAACAGTTTGCACCAGGACAGCAGGTTGGGCAAGCAGGCACACAGATCATCTGGTCAGTCTTCCTCATTATGGCAAGATGTACTGTATTTCTATTTAAATGAATAGTAATTAGTTCTACATTTGCATATGTACCTATAAATTAGCACATGAAGGTTTTATGTAGATCTGTGTCCTCTTTGTTCTCTTTTTGGGCAACGCATGACTGACCACCTTAGCAGGTAATCATGGCCAAGGCAAAGAGCATGGTATTTGTAATTTTTTCCTGCCTTTCAATTCAGTTCAGGAAATGACATATCCTGTGAATGCCAGTGGGAAATGAGCCCTGCTGAGATCTCAGTGTGGTTTCACACACAGACACACCCCAGTTGCAAAAAAAATTGTTTTGCTGTTTTGTTGCTTGGTGAGGAGGCAGGAACTGGCAAGGGAGGATAGATTGTGCTTCACCACCCCTGGAGATTTTTTGAGCATTCGACAGGAGCAGTCAGAAAGCCTAGATAATTTTTGAGGTGAGCTGTGGGGGATCACACATCTCTAGAAGATTGCTTTTTGATACTTCACAAAAACCACACTGACTGTAACGTGAGAGTGGGGTTAAAACACCCTTTCATTCACTCTAAATGGCATTCATGAGGCTAACCAACTCTGCCGTTTCTTCTTTTAATGTCACTTGCAATCCAGTCCTAAATGCATCTACTCAGCTAGATTTACTTCCACGTAAGTGTGCTTGCATTTTCAGCCCTTGTGGGAAATATTCTGTCACCCAAATTGCTTGCTAAACAGTTTTTATGGTTTATTAGATTATGCAACTTTGACCTCTGTTCCTCACTATTGACACATTTGTTATTGCAGCACCTTTGGTGCAGCGACTTGTGTAAATGCTCACCAGCAAGAAAGCTGCACAAGCTAGTCTTATCATGTGTTTATTCACCGATGTCAAATGCTTCATTTATTGGCTCAATGGCGCTGCGGTGAATAGGCAGGCAGCATTCCACGTTGTGCACAGTATTGCTGCCAGAGCTCCATCAAATATGATTTTGCTCAAGATCTGTGTGACCTTCATGAGAGCCTTGCACATCCTCCAACTGTATGGCCTTGCCAAATTCATGTCCTAGCACAGAAAATTGATAGGGATTTGTGCCTCTCCCTACAGGACTCATTCCATCAGACAAGAAATGGATGGTGCTTTTTCCAAGAACTCCCAGAGTTTAATCTGCATACATGACTAAAATGTGCCTTGGCACTGGTGTCTGTTACATCTACAGTGCTGAGGAAGAAGCATGGCTTTGGGGAAAGGCATCACTACTCCCATATGAGAGATGGGCAACTGGCAGCCCAGGAGTCCCAGGCTGAATCTACATGTAGCAGTTATACCGTTACCATACCGTTATTATAACTATTGGTGCCCATTGGTGTCATGTGTACCAATAGTTATGATAACGGTATGATAACAGTATAATTGCTATGTGTAGATTCAGCCCCAGTCCAGCCTCCATCTGGGGACTCAGCATGGCCTGTCCTCCCAACAGTCAACAGAGATGCAAACTCTGGTCTAGACTTAAAGACTGACACTAAAGGAGCATAGCAGAAGGGGAATGAATTGAAATTAAAGAAGAAAGATGCTTGGAAGCAACAGAGAGCAAATACTGAAACAATTTTAACACGAATATAATAAGAGCAGAGGAGCCAGTGCAAGGAGAAAAAGAGGAGAAACATGGCAATATTTGTGGGCAAAAAAGAGAAGACATAGCGCAGAAGAATAGGTACCAATAATTTTGGATGGCCTGAAGGAAGACCAACAAAAAGAGCATTTCCTTTATGCCATCTAAAATTATTTCTCTTCATACTGCCTCCTCTGCCCTTATTAAATTCATTTTAAAACCAATATTTTAGTATAGACCAGAGTTTCCATCTTTGTTGACTCATGCCTCTATCTCATTCTTTGGCAGCAACTTATCTTTGGCATTTGGAAACACCTCTATTTTCACATCCTCCCCCACCCCCGCCCATGACTGAGGTATTTCTCAGTCAGTGTTTCTCTTACAATCTCATCTGTTTGTTTAGATTGTAAGCCTACAGGTAGGCTTCTATTGTTTTTACTCTGTGTTCTTCTTACTGCACAAATCGTATACATGCATACTCAGAACTCAGTCTCATTGAGTGCAGTGGGCCTCATTTCCAGGTAAGTGGGTATAGGAGTGCAGCCTTAATTCTGTGTTTTATACAGCAGAATGCCTTGCTCTTTTTAGGATCTTAGTAAATTATTATTATTATTATTGCTCAGTTTTGAATTAAAAGCAGATATTACCTTTATGCTTGCTCCCATAAGGGAACAATTGCATTAAATTAAATAGAAGCAAGTGGAGACCGGCTTCTGAAGCTTTTGACATGCCTAAAACTGCATCAGATAGCACAGCTGCTCTTACTTATAAACAGCAGCCACTTAAAGATTAAAACGGCAGATCTTGAAAATCAGGTGCACTGTCAGAATCTGTGTTTTCACCGTTTTGGTAAGAACAATTCAGCTTTGGCAGATGCACCATCCTCTTTGACCCCCAAAGAGTACCTTTTCTGCATATCCCCAAATGCCCCACGTTACAGACTGAACAACTGCCAGCAAAAGATGGAGCCAGAAAGTGAAAGGAGTTTCAATCCACTCAGGACCATGTCCTCCCCACAGTTCAGAGACAACCCAACTGCTCTGATCCAATCTCCTGCGCCCCAACGTAGAGGGATTCCCCCTGCAACAAGGTGAACTATCAAGCTTGCAAACACAACCTCTTCTTTCATTCAGATCCAGCAATCCCTGACCCCCCCTCCGGATGTTGTTCCCCACCTTCTACTCTCCACCAATCCCTGCCCCCACCATTCATTCCTAGGTCCCTAGAGATGGAGGTGGGGGAAGAGAGAGAATTCCTTAGTACCCCTTATCTCTCATCTAAAAAAGGACTGCAGTCTTCTAATGCTTAAAAGGCCTGATGTGTGAATGCAATTTTTTTTGGGGGGGGGTCTGCAAAGGGACAGCAGATTGATCAAGAAAAGCAGAAGAGACAAGTGAGAATCTAGTAGCAATAGCTGGAGGAACACAATTCCCATCTTCCATCGGTGTGGGGGACTGGAACTTTTCTACCTGAAAGGCTAGGCAATGTTTGGAACCTGGCTGCTGGGTCACAACAGAGCTATCAGGAAAGCAAAGGAGAGAATGAAACTCTAGCTCAGTACCTGTAGACCAAGGGTGGGTTATGTGTGGCCCTCCAGGTGTTGGTGGACTGCAACTCCCATTAGCCCCAGCCAGGGATGCTGAGCATTGCAATCCATAAGATGCTTCATACAGTATTCAGAACTATACCTTTTAAAGCTATAATTAATGGTGTGTGTGTGTGTGTGTGTGATTTTAATTGAGACCGCAGTGTGGAGGGAGGGGAGGTTTAACCCTTCCCTCCCCAGCCACAATCTCAATGAAAATCTCCCCCCCCACACACACACACAGTGTAGCTATGCGACTTAAAATAAAATTCAATTGGTGCTAATTGAAGTTTTTTTCTAAGCCTAAGAGCCACACACTGGGGGTGGGGAGGTGTTATTTTCATTGGGACTGTGACTGGGGAGGGAAGGTTCAAAGCTCACCTCACATATATGCTGTGGTCCGAAAGAAAATTGCGGTCTGCACGCCTGTCATTTATTTAAGAAGAAGAAAAAGCAGACAATAGGGGTCGAGGCTTTTATCACACCATTGCCCTGCATCTTTCACAGAATTTTATGTAGGGGATCCTCCAGACAGTGTCTTCCACTCATAACCCTCAGGAGTTTTCCCACCACTTTCCCCATCCTTTTTCTTACCACAGAAAATCTGTTAAGGAGAAAAAGAAAGAACAGTAGCACAATGACTTATAATTAGTAGCTCAAGGAGCCCTCTGTCTGGAAGCATCTGTAATTCCTAATGATACATTAAGTGTCACGTTTACTTTGACCCTGACAAGCAGTAGCTGGAGGAACAGACCAGGGCACTGAGGGTGATGAGAGGGGAAAGCAGGGCCATTCCACCACCCCTGCTGAAAGGCATAATTTCCCCGCCCTTCTTCCCTCCCCAGTCCTCTTCCCTTGTATGTCGTGTCTTTTTAGATTGTAAGGCTGTGGGCAGGGACCGCCTTGTTTTACTGATTATATGTAAACCACTCTAGGAAACTTTTTGATTGAGGAGTGGGAAAAATAGTTTAAATAGATAAACAAAATAATAAGCTAGCTTGCAGTCCTCAGGTATGGTGGAGGATGCTTACTTTACCGGGTGTTAAAATAAGATTCAACTATCAGGGCACTTTCTGTATGTGATGTGTGAGGCACCATTTTGTTCTTTGCCTCAGGCACCAAACTATCGTAGGCCGGCCCTGATTTTCTGTCATAGAAATACTTGCTATTATGGTTCTTGCCACTAAGTGGCATTAATGTTCTAATAGTGCTTTCAAAGGATGTTTATAATTAGGGATATAAGAGAATTTCATTGACACTTGAAAAATTGACAAAAATGCCCCGCAATCACAAACACGATTACCAATTTGGGGGAGAGCTTGCACATTCTCAAGCTTGCAATTGCATTAGCAAAATGCATCCTTTCTGAAAAATGTGCACTTTAAAATGCACATTTTTTGAACAGGGCCATGTTTCCACAAAAATGGAAGGGCAAAGCAAATGAAGGAATACCAGAGTTTTCATAAAATTGGCATGGATCCACGCATGGCTCCACAAAAGACTGCATCACACCATTATAGATCCCTGACAGAAACAAACTCCTGGGTGGGGTGGGGGGATTGGAAGTGAATGTCACCAGACTGGCAGGGGCTGCCGAACCAATCGGACAGGCTCTACTTCCCTTAATGGCAATCTCAGGAACAAACCTCAGTGGCCACAACAGGATTTACTTCTGAGTAGGCTTCCCAGACTAATGCCCCATTCCATCCATTTTTTCCCTTTCCCTCTAAATACCAGGCTACTGCATTAGCAGGCACCCCTGAATAAATGTGCTATTGCACGATAGTGCAATTGCATGTTAGTGCCATTTCATGATAGAGTGATAGCGAGATACTGACATGGAGGGTATGCACCTTAGCATGTAATATATGAAAGCTGAACTATGAAGCTTGTGAAAGGGGACTGAAGGACACAAAGGAATATTAGCCGTGGATCCTCCCCACGTGTAGTTCTGAAGAAGCGACCTGAGATAAAACTTATTTTCAGGCTGTAGTGGGAGCACTTGCTTGCCCGTGATAGCACGCGTATATGCACTAGTGATCTTGCACTTATTTTCAATGAATTTTTAAAAAGTTGGTCCCTTGGCATCCTGCTCCAAAACAGCATTGAAACTTCTGAAAAACAGGGAGGGAAAGGGTTGGGTCAGTGAGGTCACAGGCAGGTGAGTGACACCTCTCCCATGGCTACACGCCCCCATGGGCAGGACTATGATACTGACTCAAGTGCGGGTGATGGAACACACCCCAACAGGACCATAACTGAGCTGAAGTATAGAGGAAAAGTCAGACTATAACCAGTCTCAGAAGAACCGTTTTTTCCACAATAAACTCCAGGACGCCTGCTGGATGGCCATGATGTCATGTAAACCATGTAACCTCAACATGTAGCCAGGCTGGAGTAAATCGTTGGTGGAAAGACACCCCAGGATACATTTTCATGCTTTTCTCAATGGAGGGGGGCAATCCACATTTGGGTGTGCGCTTGGAAAATTGTGCATTTTTCCTGTTCAAAGATGTACACATTTCCTGTTTGGGGGGGGGAACCTTGCGAGTGAGAACAAAACAAGCATGGTGGGAAAAGGAAAGCTCTGACAAGCTCAAAAATAGCTCATTTGTCCATCCTTACTCTTTATTAATGTTCTTGCTTTTTACTTCATTGCCTGAATCTGTAACTTTTAATACCCACAAAATCAGCACCACAGTATCAATCCCTGTACTTAGAAGATCTACTGATATTTCAGCAGACTTCTCCAGCGATTATACACTGAGCAATGGCTATTGCACTTCCATATATAACATATAATATTAATGATCTGAATGATTTCATACATACAAAGAAGGCTTCTTGTATTTTAAATCAGGAAAGGCATGGTATTATATTTCTGCAAGAAACTGGTCAAACCTGTTCGGTCCTTGAGGTCATCTGGTGAGGTCTCCTAGTGGTGTCACATATTTCTGAGGTTCGCTCTGCTTTTGTTCTAAGCAGGGTATTTAGTGTAGTGGCATCTGCCCACTATGTGGAATAATCTTCCCCCTGACATTACACATGTACCAACACTTTTTATTTTAGGCAGGAGTTGAAGACCCATCTATTTATGCAAGCCTTCCTTGTGTAGCGTAGCCTACCATCTTATGTAGATATAATATATTCTGTGTATTAGTTTTTATTTTTATGTTTCTATTATTTGTGGGCCACACTTTGAAATCATTAGATGTAAGCAGTTTAAAAATACTTGTAAATAATAAATACATCAATAAATAATGGGATGACCCCCTAGGTTTTAATACAGTGAGAGGAGAAGAAAAACATTGGCCTGGTTTGCATGTAACGATGCCCTAGAATATGATGTGGTTCACACATAGCGACAACCCAGAATATGAGCTAGTTTCATGTAATGACAACCCAACCCTGATTATGGATTGAGTATGGGTTGTCATTGAATTGTGGGTCGTTGTTATAAGCGAACCCTGCGCTATGGTTTAACGATGGATTGTTAACCACAAACAACTCAGAGTTCACAACTCAACAATAAACCATGGATTCTCTTCCTCAGTTGTTCATGGTTAACAACCCATTGTTAAACCATAGTGCAGGGTTCGTATGTAATGACAGCCCACAGTTCAACAACCCATACTCAACCTGTATTCTGGGTTGCCATGTGCAAACCAGGTCTATGGGTTGAGTACGGGTTGTTATTGAATCATGGTTTTTGATAATGTCAGTGGGCAGGACCCTGTCCCTTATGTCCCTGGCACACACCCCCCCCCAGTGTTATCCAGCCTATTGGAGAGCTCAGGAGGTAATCTGAGCCCCAAAGGGAATGTAGTTCCCCACCCTTGATCTAGTCTGATAATTCTTGGGTCAAGTATATAATCAGCTGTTTGATTCAAACCCTATATATTTAATGCATACTTTTACTTCAAAATTCTTCTGAAACAAATAACTTGAAGGAAAAAAATAAAAGCTATATTGAGCTTGATATATCTTTGCAGACTGTCAAGGATGCATTCAAGGCATTGTGTGTGGAAGAGTGTTTTATCATTAAAAAAAATAAGGTGCTTCCAGACAATGGGGTCCAAGCACTAGCAATCAAAAGGCATTGTGCAGTTATTCTGTCTTTTCTTCCTTAATGGATTTTCCACAGTAAGAAAAAAAGATGGAAGTAGGAGTGGGAAAACACAGGAGGGCTACAAATGGACTGCCTGTAAAATTCCATGAATGGGGCATGGTGATGGCCAATAAAAGTCTAATCCGGAAGCACTCGAAGAAAGCAGATTTGGAAATACATATCTCACCCCTTGAAAAAGATATCTAGGTGCAACCTATATCAGTATAGAAAGATGTTTTAGACACCTGTACAGTGAAATATACTTCGATTTATGTGAACTAAAGATGTTATGAATGAGGAAACAAAGCTGATGGTCCCTTAGCCTGTCCACTTTAATCAGAAAAAAGACCCTAGGACCATTATTATTGTGATTCAGGATGAAGTTGCTTTAGGCCTTTCACGGGCACTCGTGCTCTCTCTCTCTCTCTCTCTCTCTCCGATTAGTTCTGATCTGTAACACTTCTGAAAAAATAATGGTTGCAATTTATAGACAGTGTGTTCTGCTACTTTCAAGGTTTTGGGCACAAAGCATGATATGAGATGTAAGTCAAAGATGACAGTATATTTAAATCAGTGTTAGATTTGGGGAATAGAAAATCTTTCCGCACAAGCTCAACTAAGACTGGAGCAACAAATTTCCTTGGCAAACACACACCAAACCCATATTTATCACAGTAATGCAAATAGAGTGGTCAGGTATATTTATTTATTATGACATTTATATCCCATCTTTTTTTCTTCTTGCGAGGAATCCAAGGTGTTTTACACGGTCCTCCTCTCCATTTTATCCACACAATGCTGTGAGGTAGGTTAGGCTGAAAGACAGTGACTGGTTAGGGTATTTTAGAAAATGTTTTTATTGTAGAATTTTATTGTTTTAAACTGTTTTATTATATGCTTGTACATCGCCCAGAGTGGCTGGGTGACCAGCCAGATGGGCGATTAATAAATTTAATAAATAAATAAATAAATGAAGTTTGCTTCATGGCCTGAGTGAGGAATAGAATGGGACTAGGATCTCCTGAGTCCCAGTCCAACACTCTAACCACTACACCACACTGTGGGGGGATCACAAGCACTTGTAGGGAAGAATGGGTGGGTGGGAGTAGAAAGTGCTTCTCCATTGCTGTGCCCATCAGTTGTCCCCCACAAATCCCCACTATGGTCATTCCCTCCTGACTCACCCAGTCTCAGTAGTGTGGGAAAATATAAACTAAAAATAGGTGGGGAGGGGACAAATTGCAGGAGAGTGTTAAGCATACCCCTCCTGCCAGCTGATTCTACCCTAAAAATCTATTTCCTGCCTCTGCCACAACATTAATGGAAGAGGGTGGTGGAGGGGAGGGGGTGGAAACCAGTCCTAGTGTCCAGTATCTAACCTGCTGGATTAAGCAATGGGAGGAAAGGCTGAATGGGTACATTTTGAATGTTACAGGAAACCTGAATGATGAGCTCTGATAACTGGAACAGCCTACATTCCTGGTGTATTAGCATACCCTCTAGCACAGTATGTGCTCAAAGATGCAGCACTACATTTTTCCTCCAAATGGTTTTGCTTTGATGTCAAATACTAAACACGAACAATGTTCCTTACCCACACAGTATCTAAAGTTCTTGTTAGACAAATCAGAGATAAGGTTGCCACCTGTCTGCTGCACCCTTGTTCTGGCAGGACTCCTAATCCTTTAACAGCTGCACAACAGGCAGAATGTAAGGCATTCTCCAACACTCCACCATATTGGGGAAACCTTTGCCTATTAGATTTGTGCCTGGCATACAGCTGTGGGAAAGCACAGGAGCAGGTGGTAACTTCAGTCTAACATAAGTTCAACATGAAAGCAAAGAGGCAATTTGACATTATTCCTAATAACATAAGAAAAGCTCAGCCGGATTGCACCAAAGGTCCAACTGCTTTGGATGGATGTGTGCCTCTGGCAAACTCAGAAACAGGGCATGAGGGTAAAAGCCCTTCTTCGCTGTCCCCAGCATTTGGTATTCAGTGGCATACTGCCTCCAGACATGGAGGTTCCATGAAGTTAGCCTGGCTAATAGCCCTTGTCAACCCTTATCCTCCATTAATTTGTCTAACCCCTTTTAGAAACCTTCTAAGCTAGTGGCCCCTTTCACATCTTGTGGGAGTAAATTTCACATATTCATAACTATGTGAAGGACTGCTTCCTTCAGTCTGTCCCAAATAATTTCCAGAATACTGAACAATGCTGAACAGCCATAGCTACTTTGGGCCCTTCCAGACAAAGGGCTCGGAGTCAGGAGGAGGCACTGTACAGCTCTTCCACTTTTTTTTCCTTAACAGAGTTTCTTTGGTAAGAGAAAAAAACAAAAGAAGCAGTGGGGGGAAATGGGAGGGCTACGAGTTGAAGATGATGACATCTGGAGCACACACCCCATAAGATTCTGTGAATGAGGCAAGTCAATGGTACAATAAAAGCCTTGGCTGGAAGCACCCTTTATCTCAAGTGCTCAGCCATAGGTCTTGCTCACATTTTTAAAGGCTGATGAACAGAAGAACAGCAGCTGCAGGGGCCAGTTGAAAACCTTATTTGTGGACCATAATATTGATCCATCTTAAGGTTGTTGTAAGGATTACCAAGACAACTGGGCTGTCTGCACAACACAACAGCCCACCATGATTTTTTTTAACCCACAGTGAGGCTGGGGGGGGTAGCCACCATTTAGAATATGCAATGTGAGGGTTGATTAACCCTCATATAAACCACACCCATAGGCTTTGCATCACACGACAACTTCCAAGTGGGGGTTGTATCTTTAATCTGGCATCCGCTCATCCTGGATTAAATAACCCATAATGAGCTGTGGCATGTTGTCTGAACCTGGTCAAGTATGTGAACTCTTTTGCATTCTCTAGTGTTAGCTAAATGTTAAGTGTTGTGATTATTATGCTGGGTGATGGAGAAGGAAAGAGGGAGCATTTAGAAGAAGATCCAAGAGCTGTTCAGTTACGTGCAGTTAGTTTTGCATAATTCCAGGGCTGGCATCAGGGGTTGGTATTGCTGGGCACTTGCGTAGGCCCACGTCCCAACAGGGGACCAGCAGAGTACCTTGGCCCTGCTCCTCCTCCTCCTCCTCCTTGCTGTTCCCGCCTGTTCATCTCAACTCTCCAACTGTGCAAGCAGTGACTCAAGCAAAGAGAAGGAGCAGTAGCCTCCATTTGCCTTGCCTTCTGCTGGGCAGTGGGGTGGACCAGGACTAGAGGGAGAGGGCAGACATATGGGCAGTAGTGACATGGGTAAGGAGAGGGGGCCCACTCAAGCAGGTCCCTCCTGAAGGCATAGTGCCCAAGGGCCCCACAAAATCTGGAACAAGTCCTGCATAATACTCTCTTTTGTTTTCATTGCTGTTCAAGTACATCCCATCTATGATTTATTAAGTCAGTCATAGGTTGCTTCCATACTAGAGCTGTGCTATGGAGGCACTGCTCTTTGTAATCAGCTGGAAACAGAATAAAAACCGTGGTTCCTCATGACACTATATTCCCCATACAAATCCTGCAAATCCCAGTTCCATAGCAAAGGCAAAAGTGGGCAGGCACACTGACCTGGGATTTCAGTTGTCAAGCAAGTCCATAAGTACTTTTATTCAGAAAGAAGTCTCACTTGCATCAATAGGATTTACTTCAAAGTAAGAGAAATGGGGGGGGGTTTATTGGGCATTTGATGGGGGAATCCTATGTGAGGGTGCTTGCTGTATGAAGAAGTGTGATTTTGGACCCCCAAACAGTCTTTGAATGTCCGTTTCTGTAGTAGATTCAAAAGGGGGGGACGGCTGAGCAGTGTTTGGCTAAGAGTTAATCTGTACAAAAGACCTCAGCAAATCATTATGCTATTCCTATTGAAAGACTGAGCAGCTTTGACCTTTCAAAGGGCATCTAATCTTTCCAGGTTTTGTCATCCCTGTATGCCTAACTTTGCCTAATGCCTGCCTGCCTGATGACTCCTTTGCTCCAGGGCCAGCTGCCACTTCTCTACCTCCTTCTTTTATTTGGCTACATTCAACTTGAACAGATACCCCAGAATCTGATCCTGCCTGGAATGCTCTTGCATTCCAGTTTTTATTCCTTGGTGGTGGCGGCGCCTTCACTTACTCTCTTCAACCCCAGCCTTCCCCAACCTGGTGCCTCCAGATGTGTTGATTTACAGCTCCAATCAACCCCAGCCAGCCTGGTCCATTGGAACTAATTGCTTGCTTCCTCCCATCTTTCAGGGTTAAGTATTTTTGTTTAATTTGCAAAACAGTGTACCAATGGAAATTAAAAATAAAATAATCTCATTGCTCACTTGCAATTGAGCCAACAAATGGACCTTTTAGGGCATTTCTACATGAGGCTTTTATCCCACATCTTTACCAAAGCTTCTGCTTCCAGATTCTTTAAGACTGGCTCCTTTATGCGTGCTTTTTCCAGGGGTTTTCTTTCTCTGCCTTTCTATATATTTCATTATACAGCCACTAGATGGCACTGCCATATAGTGGAATTACACATATACATGAGACTCTCATTCCGCCATTTCTAATACCAGACTTTCCTCTTAGGAACCCCCCCCCCGCCCCCGTTATAATGGTTGCAAAGCATGTCTCCCTGGAGGATGACTACATTGTGCAAGGGACTTGCAAATTACCGTGACTGAGCAATCACAAGTGCACAATAAAAGCCTCATGTAGAAAGGCTCTTAAACTCCAGCTGTTTAAAAGTAACAGGGGAAGGGCTCACCATATTGTGATCAGGAAATTACAAGGACACAATGCAGAATAAGGCATCACCAGCTGCATCCCCAGCCACCTCCTCCTGGCAGTTTCTTCTGTAGAGAAACCACAACCAGACCACAACGGCTGGCATCGCTATTGCTTTGAAAGTTGTTGTTGTTTTAACAGGAACACGTTTTTGGTCCCGCCCCCAAATAGTAATTTTTGGAGGATGGTAAAGGGTTAAATTATGAAAATTGTAGGTGTTAAATTGTCTTTGGACCCATTAATATTTTTATTTGGATATGCTAAAGATATCGTTCCAATTGATGATGTGGAAAGGACTATTCACTTACCGATGGCTGCCCGTATGGCAATAAGCCACAGGACAGGAGGAAGAGAGCTAATCTTCCCAACAATTGGGGGTTGGTATATGAGGGTTTGGGATATAGCCTCTATGATCAAATTAACTAATATGATTAGAGTCAGAGAGGGGCAATCAGCAAATAATTTTTTTAATAGAAAAATGGAGTCTATTTTATATTTTATATTGGAACAATAAAGTACAGGATTCAGTACAACCTTTTTTTACTGTTAGAGGCAATGTAACTGGTAAGAGTTTGATTATGTTTATAACTCTTCTTTGTTATCACTTGTATTTATGAATCAGTGTAAGATTAAATGTTTTCCTCTGTTTATTTACTGGAAGTTTGTAATAGCAAAATAATAAATTAAATCAAATTTTAAAAGACAGGAGGATGACACTGGAAGCCCTAGGAGGCAATTGGTTTGCAAATATGTCATTTGGATTCTCATCAACTATGAATCATGTCTGTTCCAGAGAAAAAGACCAGTGTAGAAGCAACAATAGTTGTTTGGAAAGCAGGCTTGAATTGACAGTTGTCATCATGAGTCAGGAAAAAAAAAAAATCAAGAAGTCTACAACAGGCAAGAGCAGGCTGCAAACCTAGCAATAAGAACTTGATAGATTTCCTGTTTGTGATGGATGTGCCATTAATACATAGATTCAGGAGGTAGTTTGTGGATCTTTCAAATGTGCTTATCACAAATATGGATGAAGCCATCTTGACATCAGTGGGCAGTTTGACTTGGAATGGCCACTAAAATTCCTGCCCTATACTTGATTTTGTTCCCTCCCTTTTGTCCCACATAACTCCCTTCCCCCTCCATTCTGAGGTTAGTTAGTTATGATATTTATATCCTAATTTACAGAAAAAATGGTCTTCCAAAACAGTTCAATACACAATTATTTTGTTTAGTACTAAATTAAAATTTAGTACTAAATTTACAAGCCCAGGGCCAAACTAGCATCAAGGGTAGGCATAAAGGGTAGGCATGATGGGGCACCTGCCAAGGCCCACACCCCAGCAGGGGCCCACTGACAAGACCCCCTTGGACTTGCTGCTCCTCTTCACCATTACAACCCGCTTGTTCACCCGTCTCTCGCTCTGGGCCAGTGATGGTGAGAAGGAGGAGCAGTAGATGCCAGGGTGGCAGGGCTGACCAACCCATTAGCAAAGTGACCATTTAATCAGGCATCAGAGGCTGGAGGGCAGTGGGTCTAGTCTCTTGGGCCATTCTGATCGGGGGCCCTGTCTATTCCATGCATTGTTCTGCTCCTATGATGCACATGGTGCTGCTGCTGCTGCATTCCAGCATTTGTTTGAGTGGGGCAGCAAGTAGATGCTAGCTAAAGCAATGTATTTTTTTTTTAAATGGCTAGATGATGTATTACATATTGTGGAGAACCTCTCCTTAGGGTGGGAGCCCTTGCAGACCTTCTTCAGTTCCTGCCTCACATACTCTCAGCTTGGCCTCCTGGTCTTGTAGCTGCCCTTCTTCCTGACTGATGTCTTCTTCAGGTTCCCCAGCCTCTCGTGAAGACACCTCCTGATGACGCTTCCTCAGGCAACTCCTGACAACTGTTCTTCCAGCATCTCTCCTGACTGTCACCCCCCCCCCCCAGATGCCTCTCCATAGCTCCTTATATTCACTTCAGTGAGACCTCCCCCCACCCAGCCAATCAGCTTTGGCGTGACCAACATTTCCTCATACCATCTCCATTTAAATGTCAGACTAATGGGCATCTTGAGAATGTTCAGTTATTCTCTAGTCAGATGTACCAATTTTGATCCCACCTTCCCATATATTAAGACAGAAACCTGGCTTCATTTTCAGCTCTTAGTGGTAACAGTAACTACCAGTTTGCTAGCACACCATATTTACAATGTAACTCTCCTTAGGCTCAAGCCTCAAGTAAAAAGCATACATTTTTCTTCTACTGTTAACCCAATTCAGTCCTCAGTTACTGAAACAAAACATAACAGTGAAACTTTTACTTCAGTTTTATCTCAGCTTCTTCACACATATGATTAGTAAAAGCATAATAAAACACCATTCTTTCAGTATGGCCACCTTCAGAGGCACGTTTGGTGATGATGGAGGAGATGGCCTTCTCAGTGGCTGCTCCCATGCTGTGGAACTCCCTGTCAAGAGAGACTAGGTTGGGTTGCTCTATGCTGTCCTTCCACTGGCAGCCAAATAAGTTTTTATTCAACCAGGCCTTTGGCTTCTGAACTGGTCTGTTGGGAGCTTTTTAAAATGTTATTGTCACATTTTTAATTGTGTTTTCATGTATTTGTTTTATGATTGTTTTAATCAATTTTTATTTATCTATGATTGTAAGTCATCTTGAGTGCCATTTTCTTGGTACAAAGGCAGGGTACAAATCAGATAGATAAATATAGTTTTATGCTATCATTTTTAGGGTTATGGCTTGATCCCAGCAACTTGAAACATAACAATAACTTGAACAACAGAATACAGCACTAAAAACACTATTAAATACCACTCATGAAAAATTACCACTTTTGTTCAGGTTTAGTCCTTTTCTCTGGAGGATTGTGCAGACAAATGTACAACACGGAAATTACAGAAATACGTGCAAAGATATGCTTGTGAGTGAGCAATGCTGAATAAGATCTCTGGTGGTTGAGAGACTTCCATGCATAGCTCCTTGTGTCCACTTGTGACTAGTATACCATGACTGAATTATGTTAAAATGTAAATAAAATGCATTCTCTTCCTCTTAAAGGAGCCCTAAGAATAATTTTAAATAAAGTAATACATTATACAAAATAAGAAACATAATGCAAATTGATGTGACTTGCATTATGTACATTGGTGCCACATTCAGCAGAGTGTCAGTGTGGTGTAGTGTTTAGAATGTTGGACTGGGGAGCCCTGGTTTCAAGTCCCCATTTGGCCATGAAGCTCACTGGGTGACTTTGAGGCAGTCACTGAGGGCTTTCTACATGAGGCATTTATCGTGTCCTCCTCATTCCCTATTCATAGTTGTTTGAGTACTTTCGATGACATTGTGATCCTCCAGTTTCTCTTCTGTGTCTAACCAGCAATTTTGATGAGTCCTTTTGGAGCAGGGAATATGCAGCATGTAATTGTGAAAGAGAAAGAAAGTGCTATTTCCTCTTATGTAGTTGCACTATTCCACTATACCACAGTGCCACGTAGAGATTATCCACTGGAAAAGCAGGAAAGGAAACACCTTATGTAGTGCTTGGATCTCGATTCTGCAATGAAAGTGAAAGTACATACATAGGATTAACAGCCAATTATCAGTCTCGTGTAGAAAAGCTCTGACTCTCAGGCTAACCTATCTCCCAGCATTGTTGTGAAAATAAAATGGAAAGCAGGAGGATTATGTACACTGCCTTTATCACATTTTTATCCCCCATTGTAGAGCAGAGCACACACAACCTTATTTCTATCTCTCTTCTCTCAGCATTTATTAATCGGTTGAATTTCCTCAGCTATGACCTATAGGATATTACCATCCACTCTGCACAGCACACAAGCTTTTTTTTTATTACCCAGTTGGCTGTTGTCCTTTGGGAATTAAGATTCTTTTCCAGTCTGATGTTGTCTTATTTGCTTTGGAAACGTGTATTTCCTTGTTAGTCATGATCCTAATAATGGAGGAGTTTGTCTTTTAACTTTGGCTTTGCACTCCCACATACTGTATGCCAAGAAGCACCTCTTTTCTTGCCAATTTATATGCTGTACCTTTTATTAAATGGCATGGAATAATGATAGGATTACTATATTTCACATTAAACCTTTTCTCCATCTCCCAGTTCCATATTCAAAGCAGATAAGAACAGAAGAAGATCATACCAGTCTGGCCAGCAGGATCATACCAGTCTAGCCCAGAATCTTGTTTCGCACAGTGGCCTCTGGGAAGTCCTTAAGCAGGACATGAGGGCAATAGCCCTCTCCAATTGTTGCTCCACAGAATTATATATTCTCCAGGTATAGCTCATTAACCTAAAGGAATGGTGTAGAAATTCTGGCCTGCCTGGGGTCCCAATCTAGCCCTGCAGGGTTCCATCCTTCTCCCCCAACCACCGGTGGTTTCTTGGCTTTTGTTAAATTCTTCTCCCCCTCCCCTCTTCCTCCCTGCTGGCTATTCTAAAAGGTTGAAATGATTCTCCCAAGGCTTGGGCCGATCTACATTGCGCCCGCTATTGCAATGAATTCGGTGTCCTGTCGGGTTAAACGCTCTCGCATTAAAACATGATTATTCACACTCACCCATTTTCCCTGTTGCAGTGCTTCATCAAATGCGCAAGCTTGGTTCACACTTGAGCACTGTGCTGTTTTCCTGCGCGTGCTTGTCTGATCTTGGATGCTAAGCAGGGTCAGCTCCGGTCAGGAGTTGGATGGGCGACCGCCTGGGAATCAGGCTTCCTGCATTGAGCAGGAGGTTGTTGTATCCCTTCAAATAAGACTAAGTTTTACCCCTTCCTATCCCCCGCTCAGGATTTTTTTTTTAAATTAAGGTGTTATCCTTGCAGAATTGGGGCTTCTCCACGATGTTTTTTTTTCCTAATTGAGGCATGATCTTCAAAGCTTCGAAGTTGTGAAGCTTCACAACTTCGAAGCTTCAAAGATCATGCCTCAATTAGAAAAAAAAACATTGAAGAAAAGCCCCGATTCTGCGAGGATAACGCCTCAATTAAAAAAAACAACATCCAGAGCGGGGGATAGGAAGGGGTAAAACTTAGTCTCATTTGAAGGGATAGAACAACCCCCTGCTCAATGCAGGAAGCCTGATTCCCAGGCAGTCTCCCATCCAAGCACTGACCGGGACCCACCCTGCTTTGCTTCCGAGATCAGACAAGTGCACACACATCCAGCCCTTTGCTTGTTGCTGAGGAAATGGGGGCTGCTGAGGAAGCTATGCGATCAGTAGCCGGAAGAAGTCATGGGGCCGTTGAGAGCTGTGATTGGACAGGAGGGAAATATAAACACCACCGTATATGGACAGGTGGGGGGAGGGGACTACGACCAGATATGGTAGCGAAGGCAGAAAATCAGAGCACATTAAGGGGAAATACTGGGATATTAGGGTATTGAAAGCGGGAGCATGGAAGTGGGAAATTCCGGTTCCAATTCGAGGCAGCTACTGCGTAGTGTGAAAGGTGGGCGGTGAAACCTCATTGGAAGAGAAAAAAGGCGGTAAGTGTAGATCCAGCCTTAGGCACAAGCCGTAAGAACTTTAAGCTAAAATATGCAGGGTGGGGTGTATCCCACCCCTTTTGTCTTTGAACTCGGTCTCTTTGCCTTTGACCCTGTCCATCCCTGAGAGTTTCTCAGAAATGGAATTGGGCTGAAAGAGGTTCTGCAACCCTGGCCTAAGGGGCCTCTCTGTTTGTGAAGTGATGACTAAGTAAATGACCTTCAGGCTGTTGGATCACCAATATTTGGACTGTCTCTGTTCCTGGGCAGCCTGACACACTGAAATTTGGCAATAAGTGACCAGAAAAAGTTTCACCTGCTTAATTTCTGCACATCATGTTGCTGTTCAAGGTTCAGGAGCACGGCCAATAAAATAGGGAGGCAACCTTACCAGGCAGGGCTGACTCCAATGGGTAGTGAGTGCTGCCCTGAAATATTTCCCACTATTTCATTCATTCTCCCAGGTTTCAGTCACAGTATACTGAAGTCCTATATAGTGTGGATTCAATCTTTGTTCCCTTAATAATGGTCTTTGCCACCCTGTAATTTCCCAAGCCATTCTTTTCTGGAATTGCTCCTGCTACCAGGGGGCATAGTGTGTGTGTGTGAGGACAGTGGGAATGGAAATGTCTACTCAGAAGTAAGTCACACTGAATTTAATGGGGCTTACTCCCAAGTTTAGGATTGCGGCCTTAGAGTCTGACAAATTACAGAACCAGGCAGGTTTGGTGAAGAGGAGGTGACATCCAGCTATTTCAATATTTTACTTTTGATAAGGTATTGAAATACTTACTTTAGAGCAGTGTTTCCCAGACATCTGACAGCTGAGGACAAATTTCCCCCAAAATTAAAATTGGAGGTATATTTTATATTTTACTTTTACACCCCCAAAGGTTTCCTTTTAGAGTGTGCAAGAGTAAGAATTATCTGTTCTCAGAAGAGGCCATTTTGTGTACTTGCTCAAGTCACTTGGCTAAACGTGCCTCCCAGCTGGAAGGAGGCATGCTCAGAGCAGTGACTCATACAAAGACATGACAGATGGTCTTTTTGGAGGACATGGGATTCTGCAGCATCTCTGCATTGGGAGTGTTTGAATGATCCACTCACACCCAGTGCACACTTGCGGCAGAATTGGCCCTGCTGCTAATAGAGGCTGATTCGATGGAGGCAAGGCCCAAACAGTAAATCATGCAGAGGTGCCCTGCACGGCCTCCTTTGCTGGTAGGTGCTTTAGAACTGTTAATTGGTTCTTGTGGGACATTTGCAGTTCTCTTTTTGTTTGACATTTGCAGTTCTCTCACAGCTTACTAATGTGCCCTGCCTCACAGTAGGAGTGGGTCAGTGGGCAGAGTCAATTTTACTAGCGAATCAGCCTTTGCCCAATTCAAAATATGCCCCGTTAAACAATTAATTGCTAACCAGAGGGTTAAATACGAGAACTGAACAACTCCCCTGTGTGAATCCCTTATTACAGCTCTTAATGAAACTAGAAAAGCGGATGAATTTTGAGAACTCACAGTAATCTGAGCAGTGATCTCAGGGCAGCCTTCTTCAACCTGATGCTCTCCATAAACCCCAGACAGCATTTTCTCAGGGAATGTTGGGAGCTGTAGTTCAACACATCTGGAAACCAGGTTGGGGAAGTCTGTCTCAGGGGACAGGGAATGCTGCTTCTGATCCAAACTGCTGCTGTCCCATACAGGGAGCTCAGTGACTTTGCATAGTGTCTGCTCTAAGCCAAGCACAATAGTGGTGCTTTGGTTGGGTGCTGAATTCCTGTGTTCACTGAATTGCAATAACATATTTTTTCATATCAGCGGGCATTTTTTTCTTTATTGATCCCAGCCTTTGATCTGCCTAGTCCAGACCAACCCAAGCTTACTAGACCCTGTACCCTGCCTACTCAAATATCCACTAGGCTGTACCCCCTGACAGACAACAACTCACTAAGGCCCAGCCTGTAACAGCTAGTCAAAACCTATTCCTGTCTCCAGCCACTGACCCAACTCTGGCTCCTTCAGCCTGGAATGTTTGGAATCATGTGCTGGCAACCATATGGTTTGGCTAAGCAAGGACAGTGACTGCATAATATCAACCACATTCAAATTTTGCTCCAAGAAAACACAAACTCTGTGGCTTGCCAGTTTAGTTATGCCAATTCAGCATATTTGAATAAATTTACTTTACCTGCCTTATTCTACTTCCAAAATTTGAATGCTCAAAAATTGAAGGAATGATTTGACAACCAGGGCTAGCTCCAGAGGACAGCCCCTAAGACTGGCACACTGGGAATGATGGGGCAGTAGTGGGTCCTTCTCTGAAAGCTAAAAGTTTGGAAACAGAATTAAGGGTGCAATCCTATCCATGTTTAGAAATTAAAAAGTCTGTTGGCTGGGGAATGCTGGGAGTGGTAGGACTTTTCTCTCTCTAAATATGCATAGGATTGTGCCTTGACTATGCCAAGTGAACCCATGAAAATATGCTCAATTAATACAACTTAACTAGCAAGCCACAGAGTTTGAATTACTTTGCAGCAAAACTTGAATTTGGCTGGTATTACACAGTCCACTTTTAAGCTTATTTTAATTACACTCCTGTCAAATATAAGATTTTTTTTTTCTCACTGAGGTAAATCATTTGGGAGATTTGCCATTGACTTCATTATCAGCAGCCAGGACTGGGCATGTCTCTTCAGTGTTAATTTTAATACCGCTGAACCAAGTATGCTCAATTATTCTTGTAGAAGTTACATAAATGTTCCTCTGCTTCAAAATGTTGTCTCCTACTAAAGTTCAGTTTGTTCCCCAGTTCCTGGTATTTGATAAGCTCTTTACTACAGTTGCAGAAAATTGCTGAGAGTCTTTGTTTGGACAGAGCCTGGTTGCCAGAGTTCATTTGTTCACTGTGTTGAGGAAGGAGTCATATTTGTCTCTCCCAGGGTGCTTCCAGATGAGGCTTTTAGTATGCAATCGCCTTGCCACATTCATGGAATTTTAGAAGAGGTTCAGATGAAATCTTCCACTTTTAACTTTCTCATGTGTATTCCCACCACTTCTTCTGCCTTTTTTCTTTTTACAAAAATCAATTAAGAGAGCAATCCTATGGCCCGCTAGACACTGTCTAGAGGGCCATAGGATATGCTTTTTTCCAGGAACTGACCTTGGAGCCCGCACTCCATGGTCAGTTCCTGGAAAACCGACCGCCCATCTCGTCCGCGCTGCCTTGGAGGCAGTGTGGAGAAGCCCCATCCTCTGCGCTTGCAAGAGGAGCATGGAGAGACTGAAAAGGGGCAGGGCTGGGGGTCGTTCCAGGGCAGGGACAGCGGAGCTGCATGTATGACACATCCAATGTGTCATATGGCAGCTTCCTCTCCCAGTCAGGCCCCCCTGCTGCTAGACAGCCGAAAACGGCTGTCTAGCGAAAAACGAGGCAGGAGAGGTGCGGAGGGAACAATCCCCCCATGCCTCTCCTGCCTTGCTTTGGATAAGTGGTTTCCTCCAAGTTCGGAGGTGGCCACCTATTTAGTTAGGACTGCGCCCTAAATGTCAGAATAGCTGCACAATGTTTTTATCAACCAATAATCCCTACTTTTCTAGGGACTATTTTCTGGTACCTGTCTGTGCTTAAGTCGGGGATGGGGAACCTGCAGCCCTCCAGATGTTGTTGGACTACAACTCTCATCATCCATGACCACTGGCCATGCTAGTTAGGACTGATGGGAACCGGAGTCGAACAACATCTGGAAGGCCACAGGTTCCCTAACCGGGGCTGAAGGCCATAACTCAGTGGTAGAGCACAAGCTTTGCATGTCCAGGTTCAACTGCTGGCATCTGCAACTGAAAGGATCTCAGGAAGCTGGATATTTTCCTCAGACCTTGGGGAGCCACTGCTAGTCAGAATAGAGTTTAGGCAATGCTGAGCTGTACTAGAATGGCTAAAGGCAATGGAGGCTGGTGGGTCCGATGGCAGTGGGGCTGTGAATCGGCTCTGGGTTTCAGTCAGAACCAGTTGGAACTCTAAAGGAGCTATTCAGGGTGCTGAACCCAATCCCCAAAATAGGTTCAGCACCTTGGTTAGCTCCTTTAGAGTTCTGACTCATTCATCCTTTGAATCACATCAGTTAAATCTGGCTGTTGATACTGAAAGACATATTTAATTTTGCAATGCTTTCTAAGAGTGCTATACAAAAGGTTTGGTGAATACAGACTACCTTGGACAGAATAAGACACATACTTCTGAAATTCTGGACAAGGATCTCTGTCTGAGTATGCCACAATTGACCAGAAATGTGTTTTAATTTGCCTGTAACATGCCCAGGTTTGCTTCTTGGATCTTGGCCCATGTGTCTCTGCCAAGCACCTAATACATCTGAGGTCTTGACAAGTGAGATATATAAGTGACTGGCAAGAATCTGAATGATTTTCTGCTTAGTTGCACAGTAGGAAACGTTATTATTTATTGTCCAGACTTTACTCCATATGTTCTCATTTGTAAGTCCAGTCCAGAGGCGACAGCTCCCAACATTTGCAGACGTTATGTGCAACTAGACAAACATAGTTCTTGTTTGGACAGACTATTCTAGGGCTCTTGCCTCATTCATCATGTTTCATCCCCTGTCATGTCATGAATGTCATGTCTCCTGTCAACAGCCATGTGCTTATTCCTAGAGTTGCAAGCTATAATTTGTCTAGTTGATAGTGAAACGTGGGCTGATGCTTGAGTCTAGTGATGGCAAATTTAAATAAGTTAGGATGATACACTTTTTGATTTAATGAGAGCATTTTGTTTCTAGTGTGCTATTGTAACAGGGAAAGAGATGGGAAGTATTAAAGATGGCCTTTCCTTCTAACAAATATTAGCTTTTTTATTATTACATTTTCTTTATTAATCTTCCTACTTTTAAAATGAATACCACTATAGGAATATGTTTCAATAAAATAACATACAATGTCTTTAATATTTCTCACATTCTTTCTAAAAAGATACATAACTGAAGTTTTACTATTTTTTATTTACTTTTGTTATGCAAATTATGCAGATTTATTCAAATGCAATCAGTCTCTTAAAAGGTAGGTAATTAATCAAGAAAAAACTCTTTAAGTGCCTAACAGCACTACGTATTCCATAAGCAATTTGGCATATCTTGTCTAGTGGATACAGCAACATTGAAGACTGTTTCACTACTTCACCCAAACTAGGGAACCTGCAAGTGACTACAGCTTTTCAGTGAATGTACGTCCCATACACAAGCAGTAAAAGGTATGACTGGTTACTGCATGTGGAGCTGCCCTCCAAGACTGTTCTGAAGCTGTGTTTGGTGCAGAATGCTGCCACTCACCTCTTGAGAGGTGTAGAGAGGAAGGATCCTGTTCATCCAGTGAGTAGTGTGGCAGTTGCACTGCTTGGCAGCTAGCTTATCGCCCAAGTCATTTTGACATGTATTTATTTGTTTGTTTGTTTGTTTTCAACATGTTTACCTCGCTCTTTAACTAAAAAAGGCTTCCAGAGTGGCTTACAAAGATCACTAAGTCTGTCCCTGCCCTCAGACTTACAATCTAAAACACACAAACAAAAGGAAATGGGATTGGAAAGGAGGAGGAAAAAAGCAAACTCAGGTATTCATTCTTGGTTACAAAGCTTCTATAAATTATTTTTCTGGCAGGCAGGAGGGAAGCAAACTCCTTGCAGGTCCAGGTGAATTGGTTAAAACCAGACTTGAGACTTTTACAGCCTCAGCACTGTGATTAGCCAAGTAAATGAAGCCTCCCTGTTCCGTGTCTGTATTCAGAGAAAAACGGGAGTGCTCTTGGCTCCATGTTGTCTTTGTGAGACAACATCTGGCTAGCCACAGGTAGAAACAGAATGCTGGGTTAGACCGACCATTGGTCTACTATCCAGCAAGCCTGTTCTTATGTGCAGGAGGGCTAAACTCCAAGATACCATTCAATGTGATGGAAAACTTAGAAGAGGAAAAACTCGTTCACGTATTTTCCAGCTTTGCTTGCTAATGCTGGTAATATATATGCACAGTAACGAATACCCAGCTCCAGGCTATGTAGAAGTCCTTTCCCACATACTTTCATCCTCGGAATCTTAACTACTTGCTACATTTGAAGTCAGGGTGGAAAAGAATTTTCCCCTCAGGACAGACCAGCTGGAGACTGTGGGAGGCTTTTGCTCTCCCCTTTAGCAATGTAGCCCAGTGGACATGCCTATGGCCCTTTTTTGAAATGTATTCCTTACTCTACCAGCACTTCTGGAACAGGATATCCTGATTTCCCCTACTCTGGGTATGTGGTTTTCCATAATCTGAAAAATATGGGCTAACAATGCTTGGGAACAGAAGATTCTGTGTCCTCAGTGCTGGGAGCTGAACTTAAATTTTTGAGGTCCATTTTTTGCTCTATAATTCTGTTATCAACTAAGGTATGCATGTATGAAAAATACACCCCTATCATTCATCCTCTTTCTCCACCAGCACTCTCCCATGTTGCCTTGTGACTTATGGGCACAGCTACAATTCTGCACAAGGGCACAAAAAGTTGCCAAATGTGGTATTGATTGAAGAATTCTACTTTCAAAGAATCTTAGCCTTAACAAAAAGTTTCTAGCCCTAGGTGTTGCAAAGAAAGTGTGTGGGCGATGTGTAGTGAAATTCTTAGAAGCTGGAGGCTGAATAACAGTTCCAAGAGTCAGGGATAAGTATTCTGATACCCTACAAGACTACCTGCTACTCCCCATGACTAAATTATGCAGAAAAATTATACAAAAGACAAAGATTGCAGAATGAATGCTAAAGAAGAGTTGTGTGAAGTTGTATAACTTATACTGATAACCAAATTTAGCTTTTCATGCGACGGAAGTTTGATTCACCACCTTGCAAGATTTCCTTCATAAATGTAGCCTTTGGGTTTATTCACACAATTGCCTTTGCCTACCACAAACATAAGAACAAGATGCCGGTGGTAACTATTTCTATGGTGGTCTATTCTTGACAACTGATTGAAAACACTAAGAATCTTAGCAGAGTCAATGACTGCTAACACCCCTCCCCCAAGTCCTGGGTATTCTGTATCTTTACAATATACAATACACTGAAATAACCAACACCACAACTACATAATCTTTGGGGCTTGCTGATTGTTCTTAATTATATTAGAAATGCAGACATGTCAAGAGGTCTAGTTAATTAATGTTAGGAAGCTGGAGCTGACCCATCACAGCTGGGTGATCAAAAGTTATAACCACATTGGAAATGCAGGTGAAGCATTCTAACACTCACTAAAGCAGTAGCCTTCAACCTTTTCAGACCCTAGCCTGCAACATGGCACACACTTAATTGTTTCCCTATATGTCTCGTCTCTTTTTCTCTTGCTCTCCTCCTCTCTCTTCTTTCTCCTCCTCCTTTTTTATTTACCCCAAAAGAACATGATGGAGATGCTACTGGTATGATCCTCCTGTGGGCCCCAGCCCAGCAGATGAAGATAAGGGTACTAAAGATTCTCATAGACTTTAAGGGAAGCTGATCCCCTGCCCCCTTGCCCCCGTATACAGACTTGAAAATATCAGCATTCTAATGTCTCTTGCCCTGCCCATGGAAGGCTTGCATGAAACAACTTTTAGAAAAAGTATGAATAGTACAGGAGTAAGGGGTAGAAGGGACTTGGTTGAGGAAGTGCAATTTAGAGATGAAAGACTGCAGCTACGAAGCCAATAGTCAACAACAGATATAGGCTAGAATTTAAAAGACTTTATTGCAGGAGGCTTGTAAATAGTCACCTCCTGGCAATCGGGCAGAGAAGCTCTTGAGCTGGGTCTTTTTCGCTTTTATTTGCCACAAGTGATGTGTGTGTGTAGCTGTTAAAAGTCTTGTTGTTGTTGTTGTTCAGTCGTTCAGTCGTGTCCGACTCTTCGTGACCCCATGGACCATAGCACGCCAGGCCTTCCTGTCCTGCGCTCTCTCCCGGAGTGTGCTCAAGTTCATATTCATTGCATCCGTGATGCTATCTAGCCATCTCATCCTCTGCCGTCCCCTTCTCCTTTTGCCTTCAGTCTTTCCCAGCATCAGGGTCTTTTCCAGGGAGTTTTCTCTTCGCATTAGGTGGCCAAAATATTGGAGCTTCAGCTTCATTATCTGTCCTTCCAATGAGCACTCAGGGTTGATTTCCTTTAGGATGGACTGATTTGACCTCCTTGCAGTCCAGGGGACTCGTAAGAGTCTTCTCCAGCACCACAGTTCGAAAGCATCAATTCTTCGGCGCTCAGCCTTCCTTATAGTCCAGCTCTCACAGCCATACATTACTACTGGGAAAACCATAGCTTTGATTAGACGGACCTTTGTCGGCAAGGTGATGTCTCTGCTTCTTACTATGCTGTCTAGGTTGGCCATAGCTTTCCTCCCAAGGAGCAAGCGTCTTTTAATTTCATGGCTACAGTCACCGTCTGCGGTGATCTTGGAGCCCAAGAAAGTAAAATCTGTCACTGCTTCCATTTCTTCCCCTTCTATATGCCAGGAAGTGATGGGGCCAGATGCCATGATCTTAGTTTTTTTAATGTTGAGTTTCAAACCAGCTTTTGCACTCTCCTCTTTCACCCTCCACAAGAGGCTCTTGAGATCCTCTTCGCTTTCTGCCATTAGGGTGGTATCGTCTGCATATCGGAGGTTGTTGATAATTCTCCCGGCAATCTTAATTCCGACCTCTGATTCATCCAACCCAGCATTTCTCATGATGTACTCTGCATATAAGTTAAATAAGCAGGGTGACAATATGCAGCCTTGTCGTACTCCTTTCCCAATTTTGAACCAATCGGTTGTTCCATGTCTGGTTCTTACTGTTGCTTCTTGACCCTCGTACAGGTTTCTCAGGAGACAGGTAAGGTGGTCTGGTACTCCCATCACTTTCAGAATTTGCCAGAGTTTGTTGTGATCCACACAATCAAAGGCTTTAGCGTAGTCAATGAAGCAGAAATAGACATTTTTCTGGAATTCTCTTGCTTTCTCCATGATGCAGCGAATGTTGGCGATTTGATCTCTAGTTCCTCTGCCTCTTCGAAACCCAGCTTGTACTTCCGGTAGTTCTCGGTTCGCATACTGCTGAAGCCTAGCTTGTAGGATTTTGAGCATCACCTTGCTGGCATGTGAAATGAGCGCAATGGTGCGGTAGTTTGAACACTCTTTGGCGTTGCCCTTCTTTGGAATTGGAATGTAAACTGACCTTTTCCAGTCTTGTGGCCATTGTTGAGTGTTCCAGATTTGTTGGCATATTGAATGCAGCACTTTAACAGCATCATCTTTTAGGATTTTAAATAGCTCGGCTGGAATACTGTCATCTCCGCTAGCTTTGTTGTTAGTAATGCTTCCTAAGGCCCACTTGACTTCACTCTCGAGGATGTCCGGCTCAAGTTCAGTGACCGCACTATCATGGCTATCAGGGACATTCAGATCTTTCCTGTATAGTTCTTCTGTGTATTCTTGCCACCTCTTCTTAATCTCATCTGCTTCTGTTAGGTCCCTGCCTTCTTTGTCCTTTATCATGCCCGTCTTTGCACAAAACGTTCCCTTGAGATCTCCAATTTTCTTGAAGAGATCTCTAGTCTTTCCCATTCTGTTGTTTTCCTCGATTTCTTTGCATTGTTCATTTAAGAAGGCCTTCTTGTCTCTCCTTGCTATTCTCTGGAACTCTGCATTCAGTTGGGTATATCTTCCCCTTTCTCCCTTGCTTTTCGCTTCCCTTCTTTCCTCAGCTACTTGTAAAGCCTCATCAGACAGCCACTTTGCTTTCTTGCATTTCTTTTTCTTTGGGATGGATTTCGTTGCTGCCTCCTGAACAATGTTACGGACCTCCGTCCATAGTTCCTCAGGCACTCTGTCTATCAGGTCTAATCCCTGAAATCTATTCCTCACCTCCACTGTATATTCATCAGGGATATGATTTAGATCATACCTGAAAGGTTTAGTGGTTTTCCCGACGTTCTTCAATTTAAGCCGAAATTTTGCAAGAAGCAGCTCATGATCTGAGCCACAGTCAGCTCCAGGTCTTGTTTTTACTGACTGTATGGAGCTTCTCCATCTTTGGCTGCAAAGGACATAATCAATCTGATTTCGATATTGACCATCTGGTGATGTCCATGTGTAGAGTCGCCTCTTGTGCTGTTGGAAAAGAGTGTTTGCTATGATCAGCATGTTCTCTTGGCAAAACTCTATTAGCTTTTGTCCTGCTTCATTTTGTACACCAAGGCCATGCCTGCCTGTTATCCCGGTGATTTCTTGACTTCCTACTTTAGCATTCCAATCCCCTATGATGAAGAGGACATCTTTTTTTGGTGTTAGTTCTAGAAGGTGTTGTAGGTCTTCATAGAACCCAACAACCTCAGCTTCTTCGGCCTCAGTGGTTGGGGCATAGACTTGAATTACTGTGATGTTGAATGGTTTGCCTTGGATTCGTACTGAGATCATTCTATCATTTTTAAGATTGTACCCCAGTACTGCTTTTCCCACCCTTTTGTTGACTATGAGTGCTACTCCATTTCTTCTAAGGGATTCTTGCCCACAATAGTAGATATGATGGTCACCTGAATTAAATTCACCCATGCCTGTCCATTTTAGTTCGCTGATTCCCAAGATGTCGATGTTCAATCTTGCCATCTCATGTTTGACCACCTCCAGCTTACCTTGATTCATTGATCTGACATTCCAGGTTCCTAAACAATATTGTTCTTTACAGCATCGGATTTTCTTTTCACCGCCAGACACATCCACAGCTGAGTGTCCTTTCGGGTTTGGCCCAGCCGCTTCACTCTTTCTGGCGCTACTTGGAAATACCCTCTGCTCTTCCCCAGTAGCATATTGGACACCTTCCGACCTGAGGGGCTCATCTTCCGGCGTCATCTCTTTTAGCCTTGTGATACGTTCCATGGGGTTTTCTTGGCAAGAATACTGGAGTGGGTTGCCATTTCCTTCTCCAGTGGACCACATTTTGTCAGAACTCTCTGCCATGACCTGTCCGTCTTGGGTGGCCCTGCACGGCATAGCTTATGGCTTCACTGAATTACGCAAGCCCCTTCGCCACAACAAGGCAGTGATCCATGAAGGGGTTAAAAGTCTTAGGGGGCTAGTAACCTTCAGGGGCTTATTAGTGAGGTTGTATTCAAGCTGTATGCAGCACCGTGAATACACTGATTCACATGAATGGTGCCTTCTTATGAGCACTATCTGATTGTGAACACTGTGGCTGTGAGCAAGGCACACATGTGGAAATCGCTATCAATTAGTGGAAGGCCCAGATTCATTCTTCCAGATAGGGCAGACGTCCTATGTAAACCTAGATTAGGGCTGGATCTACACATGAAACAGAGTGAGGTAGGAAAATGGACTGTCCCATCTCAGGTGAGGGAGCACCAAAAAAAGTATCCAAGTGCAAAACGTGGCCTCTTAGTAAAAGGCTAGTGGAGCAGGCTGAGTCCCTGCTATACTAGGGTGTTTTTTGTTTTATTTTACAAAGGAAAATGGCATCCCTCGACTGCAGTCTGAAGAGGTACAGCCCACTGCTACCTCACAATCCTGCTGCATGCACAGAACACGTCTACAACGGGGGTGGCAGCAATGCATGTGTCAGTTTAAATATTTCTCAGTTCAATATCCTATCAGAGCCAAGTTACGTAAACTGAAGAATCACATGATGCAACTCTCGCTGGATTATACCAGTTCACTGTAGGTAGGAGATCTGCATGTTTGAATGCTCCCCTATATTAAAATAAAAAATAAAATTCTTGGCCAGAATGCTTCTGCCTGATGTGCCATTTTCAGTGTTCATGGAATATTTTATATCAGGGGGAATCAAAAACAGAAACTACCACCTCCAGTCTGAAATAATCCAGCAAGAGCTGCAGCATGCTCTTGCTGTTCCGGTAGCTCGGATCTTAGAATAAAAAAATACAATTTTAAAATGAAGATAATAAATCACAAAAGCACAGTATGACAAATAGGAACAAAAACAATTTATTCCAAGTAGACCACAAGATGTATTGATTAAAAAAAATTTTTTTTTGCTATCAGTGTGTGTGTGTGTGTGTGTGTGTGTGTGTGTGTGTATATATATATATATATATATATATATATATATATATATATGTGAATGGAACCACTGTTACAACATGTGTAGATACAGGCAATAATATTTTAAAAATTGTCCATGGAATGCAAGGGGGAATATGCTAATTAATGATTAAAGGATATTTGATAAAGAGCAAAGCATTGCTGCTTTCCACCTGGACTAATTAACATGAGTCCTGAAGGTAAAAGGCACCTGTGGGGGTTTTACAGCTTGCCACACCTTTCTGGAACTGAAACCTCTGCACATAATTAGAGCCTCTTCCAATAGTACCTTGAGCAGCATGGAAGCATGAGCAACGCGGCTTCTCCCAGCACTGCTCAATAACGTCAGAAATCAGAGGTCACGTGGAAGAAGTCCATGCAGTGGCTCCTTCCCATGCCAGCATTTCTAGCCCACAGGAAAAGAGATGCTGGTGTGGGAAGAATGGGTAACATCAAGTGGGGATGTGTGAATTGCCTTTCAGACTGTAGGTGTTTATTTATCATGTTGACCTATTTCCAGGTTGTGTGTATGCCATGGTATTTATGCATTTTTGCTCAGTTTGGTTAATTTATACAGGTCGCAGAATTCAAATATTCTTGGTGCAGAACTTGGATTGCCTGGGCACAGAACATTTTATGGATATATATAGTGCAGAGTACGCACACTTCTGCCTGTTCTCTGCTGTCAGTTCACTTCTTCTGTATGTAGGGTGGCCACTGATAAAACAATTAAATGGGTTGTAATAATACACAGTTTTATACTAAGTCAGCGTTCCCCAACCTGGTGCATCCTAGGTGTTTTGGACTACAGTTCCTGTCATCCTTGGCCATTGGCCATGCTGGCTGAGGCCTGTTGTGGGTCAAAACATCTGGAGGCCACAAGATTGGGGAAGGCTATACTAACGTCTTACATCTTTCCCTCCCCATTCTGTGCCCAGAGAGCACTTGTGGAATGGCTGCACATGGCACATGAAATAAAAGAGTGAACTAACCCTACCTATGCATATGGAGGGCACCACACACTTAGCTCAGGGCAGGGGGGAGGGTGCACCATCTGCTACAAATAACCTTACTATAGGGCATAAACATATAGTTACAAGCAATGCTTACACCAGCTTTCCCAAACCGGTGCAATTGTGTTGGACTGCAGCTCCCTTAATTCTCAGCCAGCATGGCCATTGCTGGGAATGATGGGAGGTGCAGTCCAACACACTTCAGGGGCATCAGGTTGGGGAAGTCTGGCTTACACTATACATTTTTAAATTTGCAATTTTAATCTCAAGAAACAAAAGAGTGGGCCATTGAGGTTTGTCTCCCCACTCTAAAATAAATCCAAAATGAGAAGTCAAGGAGCTGCAAGCATGGGCTTCCTCCCTCATGAACTTGGGCTTCTGAGGTTACCAAGTGGTGCTAGAAAGAGCCATGCCACAGTGGCTCTCACACCACTAAAAGGTAATTTCAGAAGGAGCCCTAATTTCATCTGGAACTGCCAATGCAGGAATAGGAAACATCTGTTTCCCAACTGATATTAACTTCTGAGTAACAATGGCTGCATAAACATGCCCCCACCCCACTCCTGATCCCCACAGAAGAGAACAGGGTTTCACGTTCAGAGTTCCACAGTTTAAACTGAATTCTCAGTCAATTCTTTGTGACAAAACCATGGAGGGAAAGCACCAGGGAAATAAAATACAGGAGCAGAAACATTTTGTTTTCTTAAATAATCAACCTTTATTATTTAAGTCTTTAATGCTGTAACTCGTAAAGACAAAAATCTGCCCACAGCAATGATAAAGTAACTTATCAAATGCTGTTCTGCGGAGGAGACACCCTGGTCTCCTACTCACCACCACCCATGAATATACTTTAAGGCACTTTTGTCAAAAACCTTTGAAGCTGAGAGCTAAAACGTATTCTCAAATAATCAAATACGGTTTCTATGGCAATTTTCCCCTGATCTTCACATGCACGCACGCACACATACATATACATACAGGAAAGCTATTTATGATGTACAACTTAAAAGTTGCTTGCATAGAATGTCTGTAGAATGTAGAGAATATTGTACTGTTCAGAACTCAGCTTACACTAGGCTCAGAATGAACAAGGTCCCATTATTTGAGAGATGGTACTAGGCCTGATTTGGCCAGGATTTTAAATGCCTCCCAAAGTCCAGTGAGCCTAGAGACAGATGGTAGATTTTTTCAAGGAGTTAAAAAGGCAGCTTGGAAGAGAGATCATTGCTCATGGTATGTATGCTCATCCCACAGTTGCCTCTGGCAAATGGATGGAGTTATATTGCATCCCAAACTCAACAAAACCTATTTGACTCTGATAGCGGGACCAAAGAAATGTGCACGTACCCCATGGGATGTGAAGCCTCTTCCAAACAACTTTAAACTTATTGTCTGTCTCAGCGTCTTTAAATGTCACACGACTTAAGCTGTATTTTGCTCTGTAACCTACATACTTGCCTTTCGAGTAACAATAACTAACTTAGATTTCTAGGAGGACTAATTTGATATCCGGAGGTGGGCACTCCAGAAGCCCTGTCAGAACTATAAGGACTGATAATTTGAACAACAGATTAACAGTGGGGGGTTTCTAGTTTCTATTGGTACTGGATGCATTAAAATATTACGGCAAATAGGAAGCCACTGGGCTGCAGAGGAACAAGCAGCCCGCCATTCTGCAGCACACAGCAGTTTCAAGTCCTGTTCACATGTTGCTTATGCAGTTGAGATTTTGTCCTGGTCACAGACTCTTGTGTGTACTGCACTACTACACCATTGCAGGGCAGAATGACCCGGACTGTAGCACAGGGTGAGCAACATGCGGCCTCCCAAGGCCTTGCATACGGCCCCCACTACCCCTGCTGCTGCAACTGCACTGCTGAAATTCAACAGTGCAGCAGCAAAAACACTGGCAGTTCGCTGTCAAAATTCAGTGTCAAACCACTACAAGGACTCAAAAGGGCCAAATTTAGCTTATTTTCAAGCTAAATGTGGCCCTTTTGAGTCTCTCTAGTGGTTTGCCACTGGATTTCAGCAACAAATTTATTTATTTTTTGCTGCTGCAGGCAATGCAGCAGCAGCAGGAGTGCGGCCCCCCAGGGGCCAGAAATTGGCCCCTGAACCACCCAAAGTTGCCCACATCCACTGTAATGTATGTATTTGACATGGTATCTCCCGCTTCCATAACTGAGCAACCCCAGAAAAAGTGGGGTGGGATTGAGGTTCAGGAAAATACTGCATTCAAATAAGAACACAGCCTGGACTTTCTCCAAACATTGAGGGGAACGGAGTACAGGAGAGATCAAAATAATTGTTGGTCAAGATTTGTCCACAGTAAGTAATATTTGAACAGGCCCCTATTTCTCAAACATTTAATTCAGCCTTCCCCAAACTAGTAGCCTCCAGATGTATTGGATTATAACTCCCACCATCCCCAGATAGCATGGCCAATTATGAGAGTTGTAGTCCAACACATCTGGAGGGTGCTGGCTTAGGGAAAGTTGATTTTAATTAGCCTTAACAAAAAATCTGCCCACTGACCTCTCACGGAAGGCACATTCCAGAGTTATTTCAGTTGTCTCCAAACAGATGTGATTGAATTTTAAGATGAGAGGAACAAATGCACCTCCAGTTACAGATAGAGGCTTCCATACCCAGTAGTGAAAGGCTAAGCATTTGGCTCAGTACATTTAAATAAATAAAAGTAGTAAATCCAGTATGCATGGAAAAACACTTAATAATCACATACACACACACACACACACCAAAGAACTACTACCAGCTAAATAAAATGTGACAGAATGTTTTGTATGCCTTTCCCTCTTCATCCTGTCAAATTAGAATAAGTCACACAAGCCAGAACATCTTCAATTTGGGAAACCCAGGGCCTGTTTGAACAGTTTTACCCCCAGAAAAGATTGCACCCTCCCTCAACTCCTGTTACTGTGAGGAGAGAGTAGTGACTACTCAAGAGATCCCACCAAAGAAGTCCAATCTTTAAAGAGCTTTTCTTCTCAATGCATCAGGGGGATACCAAAGGAAGATGTGATTGCCCAGTTTGGACATTCACTTCTCTACCTTGTGGTAAAGGGAATGAGAGAGCAATGGAGACAAGGAAGGAGGGTGTGAGCCCAGAATCTGCTCCACCCTCTCAGATATGCAAAAATCCTCATGCAGTATATGAGAAGTGCCTCTGTACGAGGCCTTTTGTACTGCTGAACGCAACTGCTAGCTTTTTGGGAAGGCATCCTGATAGCAATTTAAAGCATGACTAACAAGGAAGAGGGGGAGTGGAAAAGTGTGTAGGATTGGGGAGGACAGGTTCTTCTTGGTCTACTTGTGTTATTGCCCCAATTAAGAGCAAACTGGCTTGCCAAACAGAATTTGACATGCATGTTTTCTCCCTTTCTTACAGCAACAGACTTTCCTCTCAGTTTGCCTAGCTGAATTGTGGGTGGCTTTCCTTTGGCAGTGGTGATGGGCATGTGGAAGAGTCTAAAAGATTGTGGAGGGGGCTCCAGAAGAGCAGAAAAAGGCAATAAATCCAGACCCTTTATAAACTAGGGTTGGTGGTGGGTACTCCTGGGTCATTGCTGCCTGAAGTGAGAAGGGAAGATAGTTCAGGAACGTGGAAGCTGTGCTTCTCCAAGGAAAGTGCCATCATGAGAGAAATAGGGTGTGCAGGAGAAGGCTAAAGTTGAAGTCTCCACACCTTTGCATGAGTTCTGAGCAGGGCACAGTGAATGGTTTGAGAGTGCCTGATGCTACAAACACTGCTGAAACTAAATTGGTGTGGACCAGTCCCTTGAATGGGAGACCACTTGGAACCCCATGTGAAAGAAGGATATATAATAAATACGTTAAAAAAGAGTTCGGGGGGGGGGAATCAAGGATTTTGAGGATGAGGATTCCAACTGGATAATCTAGCAATGTTGCACTCCCTCCCCATGGACAATCCAGGGTGGGATGGGAGGAAAGACAACATCCAAACAGGCCCGTTGTTTCAGAGGCACTTATGTTTACAAAGATGCATCAAGGCAACATTTCCACATCTAACTCCACAGACGATATAATATAAAAACCAACAATACATGTCTTTGCCACCATTTAAGTGTCAGCCTATCAAAAGAACAGGCAACCTCACAAGGATGGTTTATACACAATGAAGTCTGGTTTTAACATGACTTTGCCTGCAGCTTATATTAACAGTGTTAATATAAGTGCTGCTTTATGGTGCAATTAGATTTTATATACTTTCCCGCACAGTAACATGTTGCAACAATAAAACGAAAGAGCAAATTTCAAGTTTTATACACAACACTGCAAGAAAAACAATTTTGTGACATTTATACAATATTTCGGCCTTTACAACAGTAAATGTATCTGACAAGACATTTTAAAAACAAAGAGGCCACTTTATGAGCCCTGAATTGCAAGGTATTTGCCATTCCATAGTAAGAAAGAGAGTGCATTGTAACAGTAAAAAGCAAAATGAAACTCTACCATGTTCAATATCCCATTTGGCTTTTAGGGTCTACATTCACACATAAGGCAATCCAGAAACAGTACTTATGCTAGTAATGATTTTTTTTTTTGCAATGCTAAGAACTAAGGGGCTTCATTGAACAATTACACTTTATAGTTCTATTGACTTCAACAGGGGATACAGTACTGGTTGCTGGCTCACCTTCTCTGCTACAATCTGCAGAGGCAGCATTATGGGCTCAGGCTGCCTGCTGAAGCAGAAGATGATGAAAAAGAAGACGGGGGAAGTGGTGAACTCCTACTCTCTTCTTAATAAGGTGCTTCCATACAGGGTCTCTGGCTGTTTATTCAGTGCACCCAAAATCTGTTGTGCCTGCCCACTTGTGGGCTTTGCATGGGTGCCATTGGGGCTGTTCATATGACAACAGCCCCCCTCACCATGGGTTAGGGTGAGGCTGTAGTATACGCAGCTGCCTTTTTGAAAATGCACCCCCAATTTGGGGGTTGCTGTGTTGTTCGAACCCAGCGAGTGTGGGTTATGTGAGGGTCAAACCCTCATGTAACCCACACTCGCCAGGTTTGCATAACACAACAATCTGAGTGGGGGTTGCATATGCAACCTAGCGACTGTGGGCGAAGTGGCCTGTCATGGGTTAAATAACTCACGACAAGCTCTGGCATGCTGTCTGAACCCAGTCATTGTCTACCAGTAGAAATGGGCACTTTAGGCTCATGAAATCCTTGGCTACATCTCACATGCTTTTCTCAGGGGCTGCGTCCATGTGCTTCTAGTTGCATGCTAAAACTGCAAACTAGAAGCATAGGGAATGTCTTAGGTAGAGGTCACTTTACATTCCAATATGCCAGACCGCCCTACTTAGCCTCAATGGAGCGCCCCTTCAGGCAATAAATGGTTCCACTATACCTTGGGTCTGTTCACTCACTGTGTTTCTGGGAGAATTTTCAACCTTGTAGGACAGCAAGCTAAATATTATCTTACTCTCATGGCAAATTGCTCTGCTGTTTGTGTAGAACACTCCCTCCACAAGCTGTTTCGTACAGACAGCGTGACTGGAAAGGTTTGAAGCACGGCTTCCCCATCCAGGAAGGCAGGAGCCACATCAAACTTCCTCTCAGCAGAGCAGCTTCTTGGTAGATAGAAGGTGATGTTTTCTGGCTGGGTTTCTCATTCTTGCCATTGTTATCTCTAACAGCTAATTCCCCCTGCTTCTGTTCCTCAAAACAGCCAGGGAAAATTTGCTGCTGAAGGCAACAGCTCTGCATGTACTGACAGTTTGGGAAGGGAGCACTTCAGTGTTCCATAGAAGCAGAGCAGAACTACTTGCCATCTGAGTAAAATGTAACATACAGCTCTGTTCCAAAACAGATGTGCTGCAGGCCACCTGCATAGAGTATTCCACACATGCCTTGCCATATTTAAATATGCTTAGCATGTGGGTTGGGCCATTCATGTGTAGCATTAGCATGCCAGCGATTGGTAGTCTGGGCTTATCTGCTGCTGCCATGCTAACTCTACACACAAATGAGCTGACCCATGTAGTAAGTCCACTTAAAACAGGGATGGGAAATGTGTTGTGGTTGGACTGCAACACCCATCATCCCTCACCACTGGGTAAGCTAGCTAGGGTGATGGGAGTTGCAGCCCAACAACATCTAGAGGGCTACACATTCCCCACCCCTGATTTAAAATATGATGGAACACGTGTGGAAAGTTCATCTGGTGCCCATGGGCCGCATCACGAATGTTTTGGTGCAAATCTCAGGCTTGTGTGCAGCCCTTCCCCTCACCACAGAGAGAAAGCACTGCATAATCTGGATTATACTGTGTATATTACTTGAACCTGGTTGTTTATTCAGTGTCCTAAACCCAAATGGGAGGCTGGAGAGATTTAACTGCATTCCAAATAAATATGGTACAGCTGTTCACTCCACACTTTCTCCCCAGGATGCACTTAAGCCCAAGATGATTAATGTGTTGGGAGTACTCCTAGACTGTACCAAGTGAACAGCACCTTGCATTTAAGCTCAGAGCTGAAATATTTTTGCGATGCAAAGCTATTTTTTAACAAAGAGGCCTGAATTATTAAAATCCCCTCCGCCAGCAGAACAGAATTTAAGGCCATTTTTCATTGTGATATTTAAATTTCTTTTCTTTCTTTTTTCAGGAGAAGTTATTTCAATTGCTATTAGACAAGAATGAACAATTCTATCTACATGAAGGGGAGATATATATAAAAACATGTAAACTTGTACAACTTTTAGCAGCATTTTCCAGTCCTTCATACTGTAACTACAGCGGTGAATTTTCATAAATCTTGCCTAATTTTAAAATTAAATTGGGGGGGGGGTAGGAGGGAGGGGATCGTCCTATAATTGCAGAATACATCACAACTGGTGAAAACAATGTTTCCCAAATTGGGTGCAACTATTATTTAAAGTGGAGAGCACTGCAGTAAACATGTAGGGCACTATTCACCAGGAACCTCTCTTATCCAAGCCCTGTTGAGACAAATGAGAGCCCCATGAAAGCATGGTAGCGCTTTTATATAGTTTCCATTCTTTTCTACAGGGCTTGGACAGGAAAACATCCTGGTGGATTGAGCATATGTGTCTCCACCATTCCCTGAAAATGGACATATTTACTAACTTCTATGCATATTTTCTAAACCTAAAAAAAATTGTACAGCAAAGTTTGGGATTAAAATTCTCATTAGTCCAGCCAATTGAAAGGCCTTGGAATGGCAAAAGAAGGTATTCTTTTCTCCATGGTGACTGTAATAAAAACAGCAGGTATAAAATGTTGATAGAATAAGTAGTCCCTGGCTAGGTCCTCCAAGTCTTCTATTGCGCCTCTGCCACACTAGCTGTTTGGTGATCCAATGTCCACTGTGATTTTTGTATACAATCGGAATTTATCAGTTTTTACTACAGTGTAGGTCAGAGTGTTTAACCCATCAGACTTCATGGTCTCCTTTGTGTGAGCAATTTTGTTAAATCTGTAAAAACAAGAGAGATTCACTGTTGGGAAATACTAACTTATAACCAGAATCTTCCTTTGCATCTTGCCAAGTGAATTTCGGTTAACTGCTTTTCACAAGAGTAAAATTAAAATTATTTATAGTCAAATGTTCAAATTTAACTCAAAGGGTTAGGAGAGTGTGCTGGAACCACAGGAAAACAGACACAGAAAGCTGGTTTGCATTATCACAGCAGCCTACCATGCCTTAAATATGTCATGGCTTAAATAAGTCATAACTTAAGTCATTTCGCATGGCTTAAATAAGCCATGGTGGGTTGCAGCATGTGCTGGTGGCCATTTTGAATATTCAGCTTCAGGTGGGAGGTTCCCATAATTTGTCATGTCCTCTGACCCAGGCAGTAGGTGTTGTTTGAGGGTTAAACAACCTTCAAATAACTTTACAACAGACCATGGGTTGAGAGTTTAACCTTCCTGCCCAAGTTTGGATGGCATGACAAACCATAGCAACCCCCCTCCCAGGGGTTGAATAATGAAACTGGCTGCTGACACACGCAGCAATCCACTGTGGCTTAAACAAGCCAAGGTGGGCTGCGGTGATTGTGAGAACTCGGTCAGACTCTATGAGAACAGATATTTTATTGAAACTGCCAGTAGTACACCTGAGCTGAGGGCAATGAAGCAAGAGGGGAGACGGCTAGAATGCAGGTGGAGGAAAACTCGTGCTGAGTCTGACCGAACACAGGTAAGAGCCCACTATCGAGCCTACTCTGTGGCGGTGAGGGTGGCAAAGAGACAGTTCTTTTCCACCAGCATTGCATCTTCTCAGTGTTGTCCAGCGGAGATTTTCCGAGTGGTTCGCGGCCTGTTACATTCTGGGCCAGGGAGAGAGACGGTGGAACCCTCGGTAGCACGCTGTGACAAGTTTGCATGGCACTTTGAGGATAAAGTTGCTCATATTCATCATGAATTGGACACCACCATTAATGCAGTTCCATTGGTAGAGGCGTTCAGAGCACCATCTGGTCCAGTTTTATTGGATGAGTTTCAGTTACTGAGGCCTGAGGATGCGGACAAGGTGCTTGGCCAAGTCCGATCGACCACTTGTGTGCTTGACCCTTGCCCTTCATGGCTTATTAAATCAAACAAGGAGGGGTTGTCCGGCTGGGTCCAGGAGGTTGTAAATTCCTCCTTGAGAGAGGGAGTGGTGCCTGCCGCTTTAAAAGAGGCAGTAATTAGACCACTCCTGAAAAAGCCTAACCTGGACCCAGAGGATGTTAACAATTATAGGCCAGTGGCCAACATCCCCTTCCTGGGCAAGGTGCTTGAGCGGGTGGTTGTAGGACAGCTCCAGGCACTCTTGAATGAAACGGATTATCTAGATCCATTTCAATCGGGCTTCAGGCCTGGTTTTGGAACGGAAACTGCCTTGGTCGCCCTGTGGGATGACCTCTGCCAGGAGAGGGACAGGGGGAGTGTGACTCTGTTGATTCTCCTGGACCTCTCAGCGGCTTTCGATACCATTGACCATGGTATCCTTCTGGATAGGTTGTCTGGGTTAGGAGTTGGAGGCACTGCACTACAGTGGTTCCGCTCCTACTTGGATGGCCGATTCCAGAAGGTGGTGCTGGGGGATTATTGCTCTGTGCCATGGCAATTGTGCCATGGGGTTCCACAGGGCTCTATTTTATCCCCCATGCTGTTTAACATCTACATGAAATCGCTGGGGGAAGTTATCCGGAGGTGTGGGCTGAGGTGCCATCAATATGCAGATGACACCCAGCTCTACCTCTCTTTCTCATCAAAACCAGGTGAGGCAGTGGCTGTTCTGAATCAGTGCCTGGGCACGGTAATGGACTGGATGAGGGCTAATAAACTGAAACTCAATCCAGACAAGACGGAGGTACTGTTAGTGGGTGGTTTGTCTGCCCAGCTAGGTGATATTCAACCTGTTCTGGAGAGGGTTGCACTCCTCCTAAAGGATCAGGTTCGTAGTTTGGGGGTGCTCTTGGATCCAGAACTGTCACTTGAGGCGCAGGTGAACTCAGTGGCACGGAGCACTTTTTATCAGCTTAGGCTGGTATATCAACTACGCCCTTATCTGGACAGAGATAGCCTAGCTACAGTTATCCATGCTCTGATAACTTCTTGTCTGGATTACTGCAATGCGTTATACGTGGGGCTGCCTTTGAAAACGGTCCGGAAACTTCAGCTGGTCCAAAATAGGGCAGCAAGATTGTTAACAGGGACTGGCCTGCGAGCTCATATTACGCCAGTACTTTTCCAGCTGCGCTGGCTGCCAGTCCATTTCCGGGCCCAATTCAAAGTGCTGGTGTTAACATTCAAAGCCCTTAACGGCTTGGGGCCAGGTTACCTGAAGGATCGCCTCCTCCCATATGTGCCTGCCCAGACCTTAAGATCATCATCAGCGGCCCTTCTCTGTGAGCCCCTGCCAAAGGAAGTGAGGCAGGTGGCTACTAGGAGGAGGGCTTTTTCTGCTGTGGCACCCCGGCTCTGGAATGAGCTCCCTAGTGAGGTTCGCCTGGCGCCTACATTGTATTCCTTTCGGCGCCAGGTGAAGACCTTTTTATTTTCACAGGCATTTTAGCATTTTAGCTTTCTAAATTTTTATCTTTGCTGTTTTAAATCTGTATTTTAAACTCCTGTACTGCTGCTAGGTTTTATTGTGGTTGTATTGTTATATTGTGGTTTTAATGTTCTATATATTTTAAATTGTTTTATTGTGTGTTGTTTGGTTTTAATTTTTGTGAACCGCCCAGAGAGCTTCGGCTATTGGGCGGTATAGAAATGAAATAAATAAATAAATAAATAGTTTAAAGATAGGGGCAAGTTTTCAAGTTTCATAAAGTTCTTCATTAGTAAAAATTAGTACCCAGACTTGAAGAGGGCTTAAATAAGCTCTTACATGTCCATACAGGTTTGTGTCTAAGAGCCAGGCTAGACATGACGGGGGGCAGCCATGCTCACTGTCCATGTATCTGCCCTATTCACACCTAAAAATGGAGGTTGCGGGGAGTGAATTTTGCTTTATTACACAAAAAGTGCATGGAGATGCAGAGAGCAAAACCCAAACATCTTATCTCCTTATGCTCTACCACTTCAAACACTTTTCCCTCCAGCCCAAATCTGATGCTGAAATGAGCTAGGCTGCCTATCAAATAGCTGCCATTTTCACAGCTGCCTAATAGCTGCCTATTCCTATTCTATTGTGTTTGCTGCATGCTTGTGAACATTTTACTACCAAAATGGTCATATTCTTATGGCTTTCTTGAGAGTCACCTTGGACTTCTTTTTAGGAAGGATACACTTTAAAATGTATAAATTAAATTAAATAAAATGTTAGAGACGAATTCTAGACTTCTATTTGATTTTTTAAAAACAAACATTCGCTGTCAGATATTTAATTTAAGGGAAAGGAGGACAAAAAGAAAGAGAATATGACTGTTTCGAACTATGTACACAGAATGCAATGTGAAGGACTTACCTCTGTGGGTTAGGCTCATTTTTATTGTCTCTTGAATGGCGAATCATCCGACATTTTCCAATTGCAGCATCTGGGCGGGAGATCCCCATGCCTTTAAAAACTAGCCTGCAAAGGTAAACAAATGGAGTGGTTGTTATAAATTCTGTTTGTCTCTCTCTTGAACACACACACACACACACACACACACACAAGATATCCATGGGCCTAATAAACCCATCCAGTTGCAAACAGCCTAGCAAACTGATACTTGGGAGAATGTCATACTACTATATTGAATTTTTATATAGCACATTTTAAGTGTTCAAAGTGCTTCACACAGTCATTATTTCAGTAATTTATGCAACATCCCTGTAAAGTAGGCCAATCATCTATTAAGGCCTTCCTTCATCTTCCAACTCCATATGGGAAAACAACTGTTGTGCCTAAGAGCAAGGCCTTTACATCCGTAGCTCCAGTGCTTTGGAAATCAGCAAAAAAAGGCTAATGTGATTTTAGGCTGCATTAATAGAGCCATCACTCCCAAGTCACAAGAAGTAACAGTTCCACTTTATTCTGCATTCATCAGATCTCATCTGGGGTACTTTGTCCTGAGCATCACCAGCCTCTGTCAGCTCTGGACACGTGCCCCTTCTTTAAAGAAAAGTGAAGATATGTGATAAGAGTATATTTGAGCATGCTCAGAGTTTCCTTATTACTGAATACCAACAGCTTGTCCTCAACATGCTTAGAATCAAGAAGTAAGGATTACCAGGGCACAGGACAGGGCTCCCATACAGGCCACAGCCCTGGTACCTCTCCTTAGAAATTAAACAAATGCATTAACTTCCCCTGACAATATTCTAAGAACATCATCTAAATATCTTTTTCAAACATTTAAGACTTATGGTGGTATTCCTCTACCACTGCTAAATCCTATGCCTTGTACCCCAAACCCCTCACTTTCCCCAAACTGTCTCAAAGATCCGAACACCTTGGCATTATTATGTAAAAACTGCCTGGCCTTCCAAACATAAGGTGCAAGCATCCCTAGTAGTAAGTGCCAAGGAAGAAGGGCTTGCAAGGAGGCTGAATGGAAGTGTTCTGCTGCCAAAGGCTTGACCCTGTCGGTGGGAAGCTAGACTCTTGTTTGGTCTCCAACTTGGAGAGCAGTGCTGAGAGAAAAGGAGAGCAGTGACCCCTGCACAGTGCAGAGCATCAGACTCCATCCCTGGATCTTCTGCCAGCTTGGTTTGACTGCAAGCCAGCAAAAAAAGAGAAACAATACATGAGCAACATTCTTTGGCCCTCTTTGGATGCAGGCCACTGCAGCTAAATCTGCAGTTGAGCTTGTAGCTGAAATACAAGCTGGAAGCTCTTTGCAAATGACACCCTGGGCAATCAAAAAAGAAAGAAAAAGACAGGTGTGCACAAGTTAGGTAGCCAGAAGGCGTATAAAATGATGCATTATGTATAGCACGGGGACAAGGAGAGGGTTTTTTCCCCTTTCTAATAATACCAGAACCCAGGGTCATCTTCTGAAGCTGAGTGGTGGGAGATTCAGGACAGACAAAAGAAAGTACTTCTTCACACAGCACAGAGTCAGGCTATGTAATTTGCAACCACGAGCTGTAGTGATGGCCACCAACTTGGATGGCTTTAAAGGAGGATTAGACAAATTTGTGATGGTGCTTTGGTCGTTTACTTCCTCCTCGATGAACGACCAGCAGAGTAGACCTGAATGCGGGAGTGAGAGAGAGGTGTGGACACTTAGTTTCTTATTTTCCTCACTTTTTGACAGCTACTGATGATCAGTGCACAGTGTGTGTAAAAGAGACAGCCAGACATGGCAGCCACCAGTCAGCGCAGCAAGTCTCAAAGACAGAAGGGCAGCAGCTACTGAGCAGGGTCACTGTTTTGTGTCTTTTTATTTGGGGGGAGGGGTTGGGGGCTCTTGCTATTTGTAATTTTATTTCGATATCAAATAAGCACTCCCCCGCCAAATTCTCATAGGAACGTAGGAAGCCACCTTACAGCGACTCAGACCATTGGTCCATCAAGCCCAGTATTGTGGACACTGACTGGCAGCGGCTCTCCAGGGTTTCGGGCAGGCGTTTTCCCAGCCCTACCTGGAGATGCCGGGGATCGAACCTGGGACGTTATGCACGTAAAGCAGATGTCTACCACTGAGCACAGTCCCTCCCCTTAGTTTGCCTCTTCTGTGCAATTGGTTGCTACTGTAGCAGACAAATGGGGATTCAAAAAGCTTTGAATCCTACTGCTTTGCACTCTGATGTGCACTCCTGATGCTTAAGTTATCTTTCATGCTTCAGTTTCCACTTTCTGTTCAACAGGTTGCTGGTAGAGCACAGAAATGTGGGCTCAAAGGGTTGCTTTGGTGTAGTTCTACTGGTCAGAGACACCCATCCTCAACCCTCTCCTTTGAAACTCGTGCTCTATTTGGCGCTGTCTATTGCAGCCCCTTGGCTTTGCCTTCCATTAGCTGCTGTGCCCCCCACTCAACCAGCTGCCACTGTTTGCAAGGCTGTCCTACCACAACTGAAGCCAGAATCTTATGTTATTGCCCCAGTAACTAATATTATGATTCGGTCACTATTTGCAACTACAGGACAAGAGCCAAGATGAGAAACAGGCCTTATATAGTAGTAGTATATAAAGCAGCATTTGGCTTTAACAGTAGAAATAAAGCTGTTCCAAACTGAACCCTTCTTTTTTTTCTAAAGATGCAGAGCACAGAGCTTCTCCAGAAATAATGAACTGAGCAGAGTTATCCTAAAATATGCAAGGTTTTTTGTGTTTTGACCCTGCACAGAATAGGTTTGCACACACCCCATTTCATTTTCATTGTAGAGCAACCCAGTATCCAGCTCACACATGTGCAGCTGAATGGAATAGCACATTAAAGGTTTCAATATGACTTAGTAGCACAAACACTACATATGCAGAATGTCCATTAAAATGAGTAAGTGACAGCAACATGCTGTACTTTCACAGTGCTTAAGGTTCCTTCTCGCCCCCGCTCTCAATCAACAGTTCTAATTTACTGCCCCATAACAGGGCATTACACCTATATGTTGTAGTTTGGTAAGGCAGCAACTCTGGAAGACTCAGTCATGTAATCTGGCTGCTTACTGGGCTGGAGAGCCTATAATAATACAAATTCACACACACACACATACACACATACACACACACATGGGAATGGCACTGGATGTGCCAATCATAAAGCAGTATAGGTGGCCATTCAGTAGATTTCTCTTTCCATATTCTGTGTGGCTGGAACACTAACTAGCAATGCTTGGCTGCATGGGACACAAACCAAGACGATGATCAGGATGGCGTTTTCAGTTTACCATCACCTTAATGGTCATTATTCTTCCTCCCCCCTAATTTCTAAATCAAAGTAAAGATTGGTGTAGAACTTCTACAAACTGAAAATTAAAATGCTCCTTTAAAACAAAATATTTTGTGATGGTGCTGATGTCTACTGTTGTATTCTGAGGTGTACTCTGTTCTAAGAGACTTGGGCTCATGCCCCACCTCTGCCATGAACTCAGCTTGGACCAAGAAACTTTTCCCCATCTGCCTTTCCCATCTGCCAGATAGCTAAGCTCAAGTGCCACAGTAGCAGGAAAGAGAGACGGTCTTGGAAGGGTTGCATTTAAGGAGGTAGAGTTGGCGGGGGGTTTTGAGCACTGCTACTCTGAGACAGAAACTAGCCACTACTGACATAGAAAGGCCCTTTTTACAGAAAAACAACTGTGCGTTGAGAAATACACATTTGACCAGATACCATATTCTTTGCAGATGTGCAAAGCAAGAATGAAACTGGAACCGAAAAGACGAATGTCTTTTCTAGATGGCACACCTAGAAATGATAGTAGCAGGGAAATCAGCCCTCCAAACCAGTCAAGAAATACTTTCTATTGCAGAGACTTTATTTACTATTGCTGCTGTTTAGGCATGCCAACAGCTCCCATCACTCCTGATTCTGTGGCCTGAACATGTGGATTAATGGGTACTGCCCCCCTCTGCACACTTGAACATGTGCTTTGTTGATGATCAGTGCTTTGATTCAGCAAGTGCCCATCACCTACAGACTGAAAGGCCTGGATGTTCCCTAGACTACACTATGCTTGACAACAGAACTGCTGTAAGTGCAAATGGATCTCACGACCAATTCTTTATTTACACAGTCGCAGCAGCAAGACCATAGAAGCTCACCACATCAGGCAACATGGAAGAAAACTCTGAGTTATCCACTGGCACACAGAGCAAGGGATGCTAGAGGAGCACTACATCCCAAATACCTTTCAGCCATTCCCTCCAAAAATAAGTTCCCTAAACAGTAAAAGAAGTCTGTATCAAACAAGGCTCAGGGGCCTTACCTGTTATAGATGTCATCATCTTCGCCACCCCAACCCCAATAATTATTGGGAAACCCATTGATTTTTTGGAATTGTTCCTTGCTTAAAGCAGACACGCCTCCAAAATACTGATTGTAAGGTAAGCTGGAAGAGAGAAAGGCAAGTCATTAATATGTTTTCATTATCATGGAGAAGTCTAGATTGCACCTCTACTCACAACTCTTTAAAAATATTAACAATTGCATCAGAAAGACTACATGAAATGTAACACCAGGACTTCCATATAAATATCTGCTTCAATATACACTACCAGTTCTCATTTTCCCTATCAGAAATACAGAAGAACATAAGAACTGGAAAGTTACTGGCTTTTGTTTTCCTTTTATTAGCAATTCTCACATCTTAAAATTTCATTTTTCAGATAATAATCTCCACATCAAATAGTAACCGCCAATTTGCTTTACCCAAACTTGTTCTTAGTGAAGTTGCATTAACTTACATTCACTCCCAGGCCTGGTTCAGTTGTAACCAGAAACCATGCTTTCCAGCTACCCATTGCAGCACACCTTGGACTGATGCTCTCACCCTTCCCATCTCCTCTTTGAGTGCCAGAGGAGGAGAGAGGAGAAGTGAGTCCACGAACCCAATGCTCATCATGTTTCTTTCATATAGGAGAAAACAGTGCCTTCCCCTAACATTTGAAATGAGCCTCAGCCTCTTGGTCATGCTTTTAGTACTGGGCAGACCAACTGGGGTAGATTAACACATCTTGGATAAGAACTCCTAGGGACCTAATAGAAATTTTTTATCCCAGATTGCTTGCCCACATGTTCCCTCATGAGACGTTAGCTTACAGAAGTTGAGAGACATCATATCTCCCTTTGGATTTTGTATATAATTTCCCAGCCATGACCAAATACACATGGTCCTTACTTAAGAAGGCCTTATAGCCAAGGAGCATCAACTTTTAACTATGTGCGTGTGTGTGTGTAGGAATGAGGGGAGTGAAATGTCTGATGTTTTATTTTATTTGAAATATTTTATGTAACATGCCTCAAGAGCTGCAAATAAATTATCTAAGAAACAAAAGTATATTTATGTTTATTTATTCAAGTATTTTAAAGCCACTTTTTAGGGCCATGCCTTCCCAAAGCAACACGCAAAAAGAAGTGAAAGACAAGGTACAATTCAAAGGTGATCACATCAAAACTGATGTCTAGAATAACTTCGTAAAGCTGCTCTGTAGACATAAGCTACAGAAATCAATCAAGGGCAGTCTTCAAGAGGCTACTTCAGGCACCCAGACTACTGAATGGAGAAGAGAGTGACCTCTGAGAACAGGGACGCTAGCTATCCTTGGAACAGGTTAGCCTGAGTATAGTGTGGGTCATGTCCTTATTGGGCAAGCCCTCCCGCGTACAGGGCTCCTATTATTAATCCACCCATTACATTAACAGACACAGTAGCTCTCCCTACTCCCACCCCAGTCATGATTCTCATTGCTCCCAACACATGGAGGGAGGCTGTGTGCAGGGGAGAACCCTCATCGTCAGGGCCCTAAAGCAAATGGAACCTCCATGCAGAGAGGAGCCTCTCCCCTGTCCCCCTTCACGTGTAGCAGTTAACAAAAATGATGACCGGGGGAGGGGGAGGAGCTAGCATACTTGTCCCCACTCTTCTTCTTGTGTGAAGAGCTTACATGCAATAGGAACGCCTTACATGATTTTGTGCTAGCTTCAGATAAATGGTAGCAACTGAGCTCTTACCGAAATCCAAACTTATCCATAGACACCGAGAGGTGCCTGGGCTGTCTGTAACACTTGTAGATATTTCTGTCATCCATAGGGATTAGGTCAACATCACTAAATACAAAGCAGTCATAATTGTATTCTTTCAAAGCTTCTGTGAAGCCTATGTTCAAAAGTTTTGCACGATTAAATGTTTCTTCTCCATCCTAATGTAAGAAAAAGGAGAGCTGTTACACACTTTAAATAAAAGCAGTTAACATTTTTGTTTATTACAGGCCTGGCCCTTCACAAGCAGCAACACACACACACACACACACACACACACACACGGGAAAACTCACACAAACCTACCACTCACCAGTTTTCCCCCCTATTCAGTTTAGCTTAAAATTAAGATTAACCTGAAGGGAAGCATAGGTTTGTGGTCAGCACACATGCTTATTTTGCCTTCCCCGCAGACCTCCCTTGAAACTTTGAGGAGGCTGAAAACATGCGCATCAAGTCTCTGTTGCTGTCCTTCCATGTACAGGCAAAGACATTTTTATTCAAGCAGCCTTTGGCGTGTAAGTGGGCCTATTGGGTTGGATGCTGTTTTTCTTCCATTATTGCTGTGTTTCTATTGTGTTTTAATGGATGTTTTATTATTGTTTTATTATTATGAATATTTTATTATTGTTTTAATCAAGTTTTATTTATGATTGAAAGCCGCTTTGAGTGCCATTTTTCTAGGTGAAAAGGGTAGGGTACGAATCAAATAAATAAATTAGGGCACAATCCTATGCATGTTTAGAAAGAACTCCTACAACTTCCAGCATTCCCCAGCAGGCATGGCTTTCTGCCTAAACATGTATAGGATTGCACCCTAAATAATAAAAATCTCACTTTGCTCTTCCTTGGCTTAAGACTATGGTTACTTCCTCGATGACCTTGTGTAAAGTCCTACCTCTTCATGCTACTCCTGAATGTGCAGAGCATATAGGACTTTGTCAGATGCGGAACAACTTGTATGCCTACAAACCACTTAATTTCAGCAGACCCTGATTGTGCTGAAATAAAATAATAAGTCATTCAAATTATTTTGGTGAAATCCTAGTCTCATTTATGGGGTATTGGGCGGCGGCAGCGGGGGGGGGGAGCAGCTTCAGAATGAACCAAGGATTTATTAAATGTTTTTAAATATGTCCTTAAGAAGCTACTGTCTTTATTAAAGGCTTTGACTGCATTGTGATCTTCCCATAAGAGATAAAGATCAGATTCTGTTATGGTGGGTAGCGCAAAATCATACAAGTGGTCTAATCGTGACATTAAATAGGAAAAAATGCAGTTATCCCTTATTACCCTTGCCTCTCTCATTCTTGCTCCCTTTCCGTGTTTTGTTACCCAGTGACCATGCCTCACCTGGAAGATTATATAGCAACCTGGGAGTATCACCTGACCTGCTTTAGCCATAGTTTCCTCCTTTGGCCAAAATTAGGTGATGACGAGGCACAGCAGAGCTAGCCCTGTACTTGCCAAGAAGACAGCCTGTCAGGAGGCTGGCTGAGTTACAATGATATGTAATACAGAAAGTGGATGTGACCTACTCCCTCTTAGGAAGTGGCAGCTGATAGGTGGTGCCTAATCCCTATGAAAGGGTTTAGTTCTGTAGCTGGGGGTGGGAAGGAGTTATTGAAGGCAAGTGGGAGCTCTCTGGATAGCAATATTGAACCTATTAGGCAGTTGTGGCTATTATTGCTATATTTGTATAGGTAAAATAGTTTCTTCAACTGAGGAGCACAATAAATGAAATTATTTGGACTGCTGCCTCAGAGTTGATGGATTATCTACTTCTCTTAGTTTAAATTCTAACAAAGAGGGACTATCACACAGTGGTAAATCCTTACCTGATGTCCCTCAGGTCCTAGGATTCAAGACCAGCTGCGTGCTTGAGTTCCAACAGATCCCATGTTCAAACAAACCTGGAATCTTCTGGTTTACTTGTGGGAGAGGAAGGATGTGAGCTCCCAATCTCACCATGGGATACTATCATTAGAGAAGTAATAAGCAAGGAGGCCAACAGAGTTCTGATAATAGGAAATACAAGGAAAGGCTTGCTTTTTTAGACTAGGACAGAAGATGGTGCAGAATGTTGGGGGCTGCATGATCTTCATGAAATCCACGGCAGCTTCCAAAACGAAAAAAACTAAAAGATATCTGAAGGGAACCTCAGCAGTGCTTTGAAGCTGCCTTATTCTTGTAGTTATTTTAATAAGTAAATGGTTACTAGATAAGTAAATGGTTACTAGAGATAATAAATTGCCAACTGTTTTCAGAGTTTCTAAACTGTAATCTTAGCTCTGTTTTTGCCAAGGCTGAAATATAATGAAACTGTTCATAACTTTGGCAAGAATTACAATCCTAAAATCAACACAACAATTAAAAAGTGTCCTTGCCAATTTAAGTAGGACAGAGAACATGGATGAAACCACAAGTTTCTCTTGTTCTGATTAACCATTCATGCAAACCCTTCTCAGTGAATATGGAGCAAAACATAAACAAATGATGAGAATAGAGGAGAATTAAAATGTGATGCCCATTGAGAGAATGTTGTCTTGAGCTGGTACTTCAAAACAGCAGAGGTTTGTTAGGGGGTTTAACACAATTTAACATACAGTTGAGACAACAGTTCAGAATACTCTTCCCTTAGAGATCCAGCAAAGTCCAAGCCAGAATAGCTTTTGGAAGTTATGCAAGACTGGCATTCAACTACCAGGGTTAAGCAGACAAGGATTATTTATTTACCAAATTTTTATTTCGCCCTTCCTACCAGGAGCTTAGCGGAGCTACATGGGGATACCTCATTTTAGTTCCACAACCACCCCTGTGGGGTAGGTTAGGCAAAGAAACAACAAATTGCCCAAGGCCACTCAGTGAACTGTATGGTTCAGTGGGGATTTTGAATTCGAAGCTTCTCAGCCCAACATTCTATCCACTTCAGCACAGTATCTCTCTCACACATTTCTATATGACTATTTTAATTGAAAATTCTATATTCCCCTCTGAAATTGTTGTTATAGCCCAAGCCCTTGGAAAGGCAAAGAATAGATAGTGAATTAACTAACCTGAACAAGTGAAAATTTGCTGGAAATTGTTTAACTGTGTTTGTGGTAAAGCAATCACAGAACCAGTTTGCCATGAGCATGGCTTGAGTCCAGATATATACAAGGTATTCTCAGTTTAGTTATATGATGTGGCACTGACCCTGCTTGCCCTGACAAAAAGTTTCATATTACTGAGCCTACAAACTGAGTCCTATGATATCTCCCTCAATTCCATCACCCCATCCAAGACCCCAGTGATAGAACAAATGCAGCCATCGCATTTACTTCTAGTGCATTCTCACCACTTCAAAACCATGTGCTCAGTGCATCATGGGATCCAAGCCACTTGCAGAAAAAACAATGTGCATTTTTCATATCAAGCAGATAGGTGGCTAATCTGTTTCAAGAAAAAAATAAATATGCAAAAAACATCTTAAAACCACAAGTCATGCTAGCACTCACGTTTAACTAATAATTTGGTATGGAAAATGCCACGCTGGAAGAGAGAAGGGTTCTCACTGATCTTTTTAAAGCCTGAAGGGACTAACTGCCTCTTTCTCATTTTAGCCTTTGTGTGACAATCCTACAAGACTGTTTTCAGTTACAAATGCCTCAATTCCTTTTGCATATTAGGGAGGGAGAGTAGTCTTACTGCCATTCTATCTTTAAAAACCTAGCTAAATGTGCAGTCCAGCACAGGAGAATTTTTAAAAATTCAGGTCAGAAATGGTGGAGGCATTTTGGGAAAGGGCTAACTTAACTTTCTGCCTGTTTAGCACTTTTTATATACTGTCGGAGGAGTGTTACTACATTAAGATTTAAGGTAACCTGCTAAACCAAAAGGGTTAGCAAGATGACTTAGATTATGGTGGAACTAGTCAATCCAAGGGATACAGGGTTGCTGCCAAGAGGAGTAACTCTGTCTCTTCCCCCTTTCCCAGTAACATGTACTGTAGTACAAGAAAACATGTGATATGATATCACCGCACTCAGAGCTTCCCCGTCCCTACGAGCAGCAGCCTATGGAATAGAGTGAGTTTGGCAAAACTGAGCACTATGAAATATTCTATCTGGGACAGCAGGGTGGGGGTGGGGATTTTCCTAGGTACAAAATACTGCAATCTGCACAAAAGGAAGATGTGATATTCCTGCAATGGAGGCATTGGTTGCTATAACTGTAGAGTCAGTGATGCTGGTAATGTCTAGGAGAAGTAGGAAAAGCATGCACAGTATGGCCAACATACATTGCAAAATTACTGGTCATGCTTAAAAGCCCAAATGCGGTCAATCCTGGCCTGGAACAGGCGATATAATGGCCCTCTAGCTTCCTCATAGCTGGGCAGCAAAGTGACTAGGAGGGTGAGCTGGGAAGTCCCCAGCTCAAGTCTCACCTCAAGCATGAACTCAGTAGGGTGGACTTAATGAAGCCGTAGCTGCTCATCTGCACCCAAGATAATGTATAGAAAGTGCTCTGTATATTTGAAATGTGGTATTATAAATGCTTATTATTACTGACTGTGCCTCAGTAATACCTTTTAGGAAGATTTAAGCATGACAAGCCAAGATTGTCTAGTGGGTTCCCTGACATCTTTTTCTAGTTGTTAAACCCCTCTTTAAATGAAATATATTCGTTTCAACTTCCTCCCGGTGGAATAAATGCACAGGAAAAATCGCAGGAAGGAACTGCAAGCCAACTGCCTCAGGCCAAGGATTACAGTATAAAAGCTTTGCATGTACATCCTCCCTCTTTCCACATGCAGGTTTATAAAGAAAACATCTAACCAGAGATAGTAAGCTTTCACTTTCAGCCTCTTCCATGCCTAGATTTTGAAGCCTTAAAACTCTGAAGTTTTCTCATCCAGTTAAGCAACTGACAAAGCAACAATGTTATATTCTCTCCAAAGAAAAGGCTTGGGTAAGTCCAAGGGCCTGTGTACATTTAGAGAATTAAGCATGAATGGGATGCCTATGAAATAGCTGAAATGTATATTGAAAAGGTGGCCTTTCCTAGGAGGTGTTTCCACCAGCAATTTACTTCGAGCTGGCTGCATGTTGAGGTCATTAGGGATACATGATGTCATGGTCATCCAGCAGCTACCCCAGAACTTATCAGGGAAAAAACGGATTTCCTGAGACTGCTTAAAGTCTGATTCTTTACCTTAAGTAGGGTTCTCCTCGGTATAGTTACGATGTGCCCCAACCCCTGCATTTACCTTGGGTATGCTAGCCCTGCCCAGGGGTGTGCCTTTCACCGTGACCCTGGTCAAGGGGTGTTTCCCGTCCCTGCACAAACCAGTTAGTGTCTCCTCAGAAGAAACTCCCATTGTGCTGAATGCGGCTTGCCCTCTGAATGCCCACATCAGAACTTACAGAGATCCCCCCTGCAATTGACATGGCACAGTTTAAAGCCCAATTCCCTAAGTGCTTCAAAGCGCGATCTCGAGGCTCCGATTCACCTTTGTTTGGTTTATTGCCTTAGGAAGTAACTACTTTGGCCCTTCCTTATAGAGATCCTGAGGGTTAAAATGGGGGCTGGTTTCCCGTCGTTGTGTTCTCCCCCCACCCTTTCCCAGCTTAAGCATATGTGTGTCCACTCAGAATTAATTCCCATTGTAGTCAATGAGGCTTGCTCCTGAAATGCAGGTGCATCTGGACTTTCAGGGGAAAGGAGAAAGGGCGGGGGGAGAGGGGCAGAAGCCTCTCTTATAGGTTGAGAAGCCCCTGCCAGTCAGATGACGTCCCCCATCCCCACCAGGAAGTATGCTCTGTGAAGTGATTCTTACTGGCGCAGAGAGCCTGCTCATGGAGGCCTGCATGGACCAAAGTGCAGCAAAGCTGATTCCTTAAAAAAAAATCCAGTACTACTCCATTCGCTTCTCCTTCTGTTGTCGTGGAAACACGGCCCTAGATGGCTTCATTAGAGCTTATTTAGCCTCTGCCCCTTACTTCAGGATCCTGATCCCTCTCCTCTCCCTTTTAGTTCCCAGTGAGCTGTTCCTGGTGACCCAGTGTTTCTTCCTCCACCTTTAGCAGTGTCCCAAATCAGCCATTTATAGTGCATTATGAGGTATATTATTATTATTATTATTATTATTATTATTATTATTATTATATCCCACCTTTTCCCCAGTACTGGGACTCAAGGCGGCCCTTGAGTATATTACACAGAATAACAGCCTTAATTTGTCCCATAGAACTCAATGTGAGCCACTGAGAACTGCATCAGCTCCAGAATAAATTTCTGAATTATGCTAGACTGAGATAGAACCCAGGATCTTGCATTTCTGTATAGACATATTGGTGAAGTTTTTTCTGGAAATGGTGTGGATAACACCTGCTAGAATCTCAGAAATCTCAGGTATAGACATTTATGGTGGCCAGGGGAGAGGATACTGCCCAGCATAATTCTTTGATCCTCCCTCATGATTAGCTAAACTAGAATAAACTATGCAAAGCAGCTCTGTTCAAGCACCCCCACCCCCCACCATTAAAGCTGCATGAGGGGAAGAGTGGGACTCTACACCAGCCTAAAATCCCACATTTAAAATGGGGCTTTCTGCTTCCGTTTTAAATGCAGCATCACAACAACTCCCATTTTCTACCTGCTTCCTTTCCCCCTCCTTCTCCCTGTATCTAAGTCTTCCTTTATCTTTCATTGATCTCGCTCCTCTTCTTGCCGCTTTTCCTCTTTTCACAGAGGGAACTCAAGCGGAACGGGTAATTTGACACCTCATTATCTCCAATCTATTTAAAAATAGAATAAAGGTCATTTAGCATGGGAGATGCCCTGGAAGTTGACGACGTCATCTAAAGGACACGGAAACTTCCATGAGTGAACAATCTCAGTAGCCGGATAAAAGCTCTGTGTGAAGAAGCCCTTATTGGCTGTTGCTCAGGTCCACCATCCCTCACACACCAGAGGGATTCTAAATCACACAGGGAGCCCACACAAGTAGAGTGGGCTCCCCGCTGCAGACATTACTCCTCCAACGCGTGGAGGACAATGCTGAGAGATGGAAATGCAACCAAGAGGGCTGGACCAAACAATCTAATCGGGGGGGGGGGGAATGGCATGAACACCTCAACAGGGCTAATGTTGCAGAATTAAGATCTAGTTCTCTCAAGTCTCTCTGAATGGTACAAACTCAATCCAATTTAAAGTCTTGCTTTATTACCCTGCATCTTGATTTTTTGTATAACAGTCAGTTTATTTGATAAATACAATGGGTAATGTTTCATTATGGAAATAATTTGGTCTACATATCAGAGACACATTTTTGAATAATGGAGGACACAAAACTGTCATACAATGAAGCAATAACTATAGTGCTGGGTAAAAGACCAGCAGTTTTTCAGACAGACATATTCTCAGTGCTCCTTAGTAAATCTAGCTAAGAGAAAAGATCCTTTCTCAGTTATTAGTGGGTACAATGCCAGGGGCATTGCTAGGGTCTTAAAATATCTGGGGCACAGGCCCATAACACAAATTTGCATACACACACAAGTCTAAGCGCACATCTAATATATATATATATATATGTGTGTGTGTGTGTGTGTGTGTATGTATGTGGTGTGTGCATGCTGTATGCTTACGTGTGTGTATAGTTTACATACATACATACATACATAAGAAGTGTGCACTGACCCCCCACCCCACTTCAACTCAGACCCTGATTCAGCATTTTGGAAAACATCCAACTTCTGCTTGGGCCAATTTGTAGTCGGACCACTTCAGCTCAGCACCAAACCTGAGTCAAGGTTTGGAAAAATGAGACTTTATGCTTCCTGTTGACTACCATGGGAAATAAGAAAAAACAAAACTATAACTTTTTTCTCTTAGTCAGGACTGGATAATTTCAGGCATAGTAGCCCCCTAGAAGAGGATTACATCTGCCCAATGTCAGAAAAATAGGTGCAAGGTTTATATCTTGATTTTCTTTTAAAGGGAACTGCCAATAATGTTTTAATTCCTTGGAAGAATGGGATAAAACATTCAGGATTCATTGCCCCATCAGAAGAGATCATGTCTGCCAAATTTCAGAATGCTAGCCACAAGGGTTTTTGTGCAAGGGTGGCCTTGACATTTTGAGGTCTCCAAAAGAGGACATACTTATCTCCCTATGTTTCTTGTGGACCTGTCAGGGTGGAAACTGAGCCAATAGAGCCCCAGAGCAGTTCTGATTCTGAGGAGGAACAGCAATCCATGGGAGAGGAGCTCCCTCGTCTCTCACAAGCATAGCAGCTGGCAGAGAGTCCTCCTGTCAGCATTCTTGGGATAGATAGTGATCCTGGCAGTGAGAGAGCACTGGAGGGGGGCTTGTTAGACGCTCGGCGCAGATGCAGGGAGAGACGACAGATGGAGGGTGCGGAAAGGAGGCGTAGTGCTCATTTGGCGTGCAAACAACAGTCACGTCCCGAGGACCCAAGGGAAAGAGGGAGGATCTCTCCCTAGCCCATAAGTTCAGGGTCTTCCCGTGATTCTCCTTCAAAAGGGGACCAACTGCCTTACCTGGAGCTTAGGCTACTCTTCTTTCTTTCCCCAGTGCTGTTCCTTGCTTTGTCGCTAGTGATTAGTATTCTGAAAGAGTCATAAAGTAATAAAGGAATAGAGTCTTGGAAAGAATTCCTCCTCGTCTGTATCCTGAGTTGGCTATTGGTGGGGACGGCAAGAGGCAGCTAGAGCGTTCCTGACAGGACCATTGTTCTGAAAATTACAGACAGCCTACAGTTGTCCCTAAGTAAGAAACCAGCAAAGTTTCAGAAGGATAGGTGCAACAGTTCATGTGGAAGGGGAGTTCTCCACTTTGGGGGAAGGAGTGATTTGCTTTCCCTTCCTTTCACCCCTTCCCCAATAGTTTTTGGGTAAATTTGTATGAAAATGCACAGGTCATTAGAGGTGTGTCAAGGGCTTCTTGGAGGCCTCTCTCAGTCTAATCCAGTAGCCAAGTCCAGACACAGACAAAGGGATTCTTTTCAAAGCTTTATTCCTCTTTTACAACTTAACGACTCTACTGTTAGCAACTAGAAATGTGCAGCAGAGTACCTATGCCCTAAGTTGGAACAGTTGGTCCCCGTTTGAAAGGGAATCATTGGCAGACCCTGAACTTAAGGGCTAGGGAGAGTCCCTCCCCCTTTCCCTTGGATCCTCTGGGTGCAACCGTTGTTTGCGCGCCAACCGGGCACTACGCCTCCTTTCCGCGCCCTCCATTTGGCGCCACTCTCTGCGTCAGTGTCGCGCATCCAGCAAGTCTGCTTCCCATGCTCTGTCACTCCCAGGACTGCTATCTAAGCTAGGAATGTCAGTGGGAGGAATCTCTGTCAGCTGTTGGCCCTGGGAAAGATGAGCATGCTCCTCTCTGGGATTCCTAATCTGGGATTCTATGGGCTCAGTATCCACCCTGACAAGGTGTCCCCCAGGCAAGAAACCTGCAAAGTTTCTGAAGGATATACATACATGCATTCTAATTTAGACTAGAGTTTATTTACATTTCATCAATGTCAGTAGCAGGGGAACATGGGTGGGAAGGTGCTATTGCACTCATGTCCTGCTTGTGGGTTTCAATGGGCATCTCGTTGGCCACTGTGTGAACAGAATGCGGGACTAGATGGACCTTGGTCTGATGCAGCATGTCTCTTCTTATGTTCTTAAATAGAGGGTGCCTCTGAGCATATGCAGAATATTTTTCTTTCACTACTGAATGCTTACATTCTCCCCCTATCAATTCTGTTCCCCTCCATGCAACCATCCCTGCACATCCTACCATCCTCCAGCAACTCTTCATCAAAACAGATGTCTTTTTTTGTGCAACTCCTCTCTACCTCCTCCTTCTTATGCACAAGGTCTCATTGTATCTTCCTCTCCATAACTTCATTTGCGCCAAGACTTCACCAGGATTCAGCCAATGAGTCTGTTTTCAAAACTAGGGCTCAGTTATGGAGAAACTCTGAGCATGCATTAAGTGCCTTTCCCTCACCACTGAAGCTAGAGTTCATGCAAAAAAAAACATGCAATGACAAAACATGCATAGGACTGAGCTGAAAGGGTAGTCAATTCATTAGACAGAATATGCTCAGAGGCACTGTATTAAGCCTGCAGTACCATGCTCACAACTCAGGACTTATTTCTGAGTAAACATGCAGAACATCAAGGTGCAAACCTCCCTGCAAAAGTAACTTGTGCCGGAATCCTATGCACGCTTTCCTGAGGGTAAGCCTCATTAAACATAATGGGGCTTCTGAGTAGGCATACATAGGCTTGTATAAATGAGCAGCATTTATCTCCCCTCCACTTAAAAAACAAACCAAAAACTCCTATTTTTTATTAAAGTTTTCTGTTCATAGGAACCTGCCTTATGCTGAGTCAGACCCTGGGTCCATCTAGCCCAGTACTGTTGACACTGACTGGCAGCAGCGGCTCTCCAGGGTTTCAGGCAGGATTCTTTCCTAGCCCTACCTGGAGATGCTGGGGATCGACCCTGGGCCCTTCTGCATGCCAAGCAGGTGCTCTGCCACGGAGCTACAGCCCTTCCTATTGCTGGATAATGGCAACTGACAGACAAAACAGCCCCAGTTTTGTTTCTCTGCAACCATGTGAACCCACTCTTCTCAAAGACTGGAGTGAAGAGAAGGAGAAAAAACAACTCTCTTGTCTGTTTGTATAAAGTCAAATACAGTTCAGAACTTCTCTTGCCCGCCGAAGAGAATTCTGTTTAAGAATTCCCCAAGATATGCTCTGGGTGGAATAAATAAGAGACAGAAAGAACAGGATAGGGGAGGGAAGAAGAAAAGAAGAATGGTGATTGGAAATGTGCACGGGGGTGGGGGGTAGAGAGACTTCCCTAAGACAAGTGGCTCCTTTCTGAGAGGTAGTACTTCAGAGTAATTTAGGAGATTGTGGAGGGTTTATAAGGATTGCACATACTTAATGAACTTTATGAGGTGAGGTGGCTGAGGGCTTTTTCTAGATTTTAAAAATGGTAGAACCTATTTAAAAGTCCCAGCAGTTTCTCAATCATGACGCCACATAGTCCTAACCCTCCCTTTGGGATTATTTCAGTCCTACAGCTATTTAGGAGAAATTAAAGTGGAGGGGGAGAAAGAAGTTTGTGGAGACTGATTGGATCCTTTGCTGTACTGAAGCTACTAAACTTCTGCAGAATCCAAAGGTTCCAGTTCGGGGCAGTAAAATCAGATGCTGTGTGAAATGCCAGTATTTCACATGGAGCTCTTTCTTCCCTTCCTTCTCCCTCTTCAAAATTTCATTGCAGGCAAACTCACAACAGTGAGCATGTAAGAGCAGAAAAGAAGTTTTTTGAACCTCAAAACCCCCCCCATACCAGAGATTAGGGATAGTGACCTCCTAATGGTCACCTTAAACACCTTCTGATTAGTATCTCTAATCCCCTGGGTGACCTGACAGTTTTTACTTTTTGTTTTAGACTCTGAGAAAAGGGAAATATACGCATGGCTAACGCAAAAGTCACTAGACCTAACTGTCTGAACATTGGCAGGCTCAGGCATCTCTATGGGGGCTGGCAGGCCCCCAAATTCCATGCATGTATCTGGAAGCACAAAAAAAAATGTAGCTCTTCGCTATGATGGATTTTCTTGAAAATAACAAATTTTACCAGTGACTAACACAAAAGCCACTGGACCTAACTGTCTGAAATTTGGCAGATTCAGTCAGTTCCATGGGGGCTACCAAGCCTCCAAATTTCATGTATTTATCACACAAACTAAAAACATTATGACCGTTTTTGTTTTCCAGCGCAAGTCAATGGGAAAATGTTTTAAAAATGGCAATTAGGACAGTTCAAAAGATCCAGGGCCCAGCTTGAAAGATCCGGGGCTCGTGCCTAGGTGGACTCTCCTCTAACAACACCCCTGGGTACAACAAAACACCTGATAAGGCAGTTGTATATATTGTTGTTAAAAACAAGTAATTTTGCCGTTTTCAGAAGAAATAGCAGAGGCAATTGAGACACTAAGACTCAGTAATGGAGACCCACTAAAGCTTCTGGAGTAATTTATCCTCTAGATTAAATTTCTGCTAACTTAAAAACCTGCTAATATTCAATTTTAATGGTATTTGACTCTCCAGAAATGGTTTATTTATAATCTGATGCAAGACATTTGTTGCAGCTGTATAGAACATATGTAGATTTTAAACACACAATCTCAACGTGTTCTTTTATACAAAGCTTTTGGAGAACTCTACTCCATCAGATTAATGAAATTATGCATAGATTATTCAATATATCAAGCTTCCGAAGTGGTGCTATTATATTATCTTGTAGGAATTCTCAAGATACTGATTTAGAGTTAGTAGTGCATTTTCAACTGGAAGAAAGCAGTGGCACGTCCAGTATCAGAGTGCTTTATAAGGATCTGAAACACTGCTTGGGAGTAAGCCCCACTGAACTCAACTGGATTTGGTTTTAAGTAAACATGCATAGGATTGCACTGTAAATGAGGAACCATACTGAACTGCAAACATTCACCGAAATACAATTGTAATATTTTGAAATACATTTCAAGATCCTGTTTCAAGATCTTGTTTTTTCCCCATTATATACTGTGCTTTGTGCTTTCCCCCTTCATATATATGCTTGCAATTTTCTTCTTTTCTAAATAAAAATTAAACAGATTAAGTAGACTTAAATTATGCAAACTGGGCAGACTTGAATATTGTATAGAGATTGCAGAGTTTACCTTGTCTTGGTACAGAATTTAAATTCCCTGAACTCAGTTTTTTTTAATTAAAGTGCAGAGTACACACAACTTTGACTTAAACTGTTGGAGGTGTTGGAGCACTTCCTTGCTTCCTGGTTTGTGCCATGCACCCCATCCAGCAATAAAACACAGAAAACAAAATAGGAAGTAGAACGGTTACTTAATTTAAAAGCAGTCCGAAATAAAGATACAGGGACTGACACAGCACTGTAACCAGAAGCTTGATTAAAAGAGAACAAGGAGAGAGATTTAAACAAAGAAAAGCGAACGTTTCCCTCAACGATTTTTAAGAGAAGACAACTTTATGGCTCTTATTTCTCACACTGGCCTTCTTTTTAGGAGGCAAAATATTAGCGAAATTTAACTTTGCATCAACCTTGCCTACTCCATGGAGAGGCCACAGAGGCTCTGACGGTTTGTGTAACAGTCACAACTCCTGCTTTATGGGATCTAATGCATCTGCGTCATGTCCTAACTGCAACGCATATCTAGATCTGGGAATCAATCCGAGATGGCTCAGATAGGTTTTGCATCAGCAGATCCATCTACCCTGTAAACAACATGCACAAAGTGAACTCTTGGAATAAGTTCAGCAAGATGTAAAAATGTAAAGTAACAGGACAGAGCTGAAAACAATTGAGCAAAAGGGTATTTACATATGTAAATCTTTGTTTCAGTTTCATGACCAGCTACCCTTTCGTAGCACATTGCAATCACTGCAACTGTGCCAGCTTTTTAAAGCAGATTCTACTACACCAGTGGTTTTCAGATATATTGTCTTCAACGAACTCTTTCATTACCGATGCATTTGCCAAGGAAGCCCCTGCATGTCACTGTGGAACTCCTCTGCACTGCAGAAGATTCCGGGGTACAATCTCAGCTCCTGCAGAGCAACATCCATGCCTTGCTGGGGGCTTTACCACACCAGGCTTTTTATTCCACAATTTATCGGGGCTTCTGCTTCTGGTTTCTGTGGGGGATTAAAGATCAGCTCCTTACAAGGGCTGACACACGCAACAAGATCTCTGCAGCTTTGGGGTGGAGAGCAAGAGAGCGAGCTGTGAATCAGTGGGTCTCCTGATCCAAGTCTCTCTCTCGCTCTGCAAAATGGCATGGGGCATCATTGCTGTCAGTTGTTTAGGGGGGGAGGGGGGGTTGCTGTCTTCTTCTTCCTCCGCCGCCAGCTTCACGCTCGCTTTGAGCCTCTCCTAGCCCAGCCAAGAAGACTCTCCTCCCAGCGCAGGTAAAGAGGCAGATATGCTGGAGGAGGGATAGGGGGGGAAAGGGGGCAGTTGTGATTTTCCTGCTCAGGCCCAATGGCTTCTCCTTTCCAGGCTGTGGTTATAGTGGAACCACACAATTACACATGGCCATTAAAACAGATTCACATTTAAAAAGGGCATTATCTCTGATCTTTTAAAAAGTGGGATAACGTTCAAAAACTGCTGGATGTGCCCTGGAGGTTGGCAATGTTGTGAAAAGGGCCTGCAAACTTCCATGAGTCACCCACCGCAAGTGCACGATAAAAGCCTCGTGTGAAGGAGCCCTGGGTCTCACCACTGCCCTGTGTATACTGCAGAACATACCCAGCTACTCCCTGGAGCGATGCATAGTATGAGAAGATCAAGAGGTGGTGAACAAGCTCTCAGGAAAAATTGAATTGCTATTGCTGACTTTCTCGTTGAGGAACCCCTGATAAGCTCCCAAGGAACTCCAAGTTCATCATGGCCTGGAGGGTTTCCTGAAACACTGTTTGAAAGCCACTGTACTAGTTTACACAGCTGGGCAAAAGCACTTCCTCACTTCAGGACTGTAACCTAGACAGTGCATCTGTTTATCCAACTCACCCATCCCTGCAAGTGACAATAGCTTGGTTCACACATAACGATAACCCATGGGTTATTTAAACCATGGTTGTCGGGGCCTCACGGCAGCAAGTAAGTGTGCTGCTTCCTGCCCACTCTTCACTTCCGCTTTGCATCCACTTTCATAAACAACCCAGGAGTGCCCCACTTCTGGGTTGCTTGTTGTGATGTCTGAACCTGGAACTCTGGGTTGTTGAAGGTCAAACAACCCAGAGTTTAAAGCCAACAACAAACCATGGGTTCAAAGCAGAAGCAGTGAGCGTGCGAGAGGTAGCGTGTTTGCTCACTCCAACGAGCCCCATGAATTAGCGTTGCGTACGACCCAGGTCCCCTTCATGGATCACTGCCTTGTTGTGGCGAAGGGGATTGCGTAACTCAGTGAAGCCATAAGCTATGCCGTGCAGGGCCACCCAAGACGGACAGGTCATGGCAGAGAGTTCTGACAAAATGTGGTCCACTGGAGAAGGAAATGGCAACCCACTCCAGTATTCTTGCCAAGAAAACCCCATGGAATGTATCACAAGGCTAAAAGATATGACGCCGGAAGATGAGCCCCTCAGGTCGGAAGGTGTCCAATATGCTACTGGGGAAGAGCAGAGGGTATTTCCAAGTAGCGCCAGAAAGAGTGAAGCGGCTGGGCCAAACCCGAAAGGACACTCAGCTGTGGATGTGTCTGGCGGTGAAAAGAACATCCGATGCTGTAAAGAACAATATTGTTTAGGAACCTGGAATGTCAGATCAATGAATCAAGGTAAGCTGGAGGTGGTCAAACAGGAGATGGCAAGATTGAACATCGACATCTTGGGAATCAGCGAACTCAAATGGACAGGCATGGGCGAATTTAATTCAGGTGACCATCATATCTACTATTGTGGGCAAGAATCCCTTAGAAGAAATGGAGTAGCACTCATAGTCAACAAAAGGGTGGGAAAAGCAGTACTGGGGTACAATCTTAAAAATGATAGAATGATCTCAGTACGAATCCAAGGCAAACCATTCAACATCACAGTAATTCAAGTCTATGCCCCAACCACTGAGGCCGAAGAAGCTGAGGTTGATCGGTTCTATGAAGACCTACAACACCTTCTAGAACTAACACCAAAAAAAGATGTCCTCTTCATCATAGGGGATTGGAATGCTAAAGTAGGAAGTCAAGAAATCACTGGGATAACAGGCAAGCATGGCCTTGGTGTACAAAATGAAGCAGGACAAAAGCTAATAGAGTTTTGCCAAGAGAACATGCTGATCATAGCAAACACTCTTTTCCAACAGCACAAGAGGCGACTCTACACATGGACGTCACCAGATGGTCAATATCGAAATCAGATTGATTATGTCCTTTGCAGCCAAAGATGGAGAAGCTCCATACAGTCAGTAAAAACAAGACCTGGAGCTGACTGTGGCTCAGATCATGAGCTGCTTCTTGCAAAATTTCGGCTTAAATTGAAGAACGTAGGGAAAACCACTAAACCTTTCAGGTATGACCTAAATCATATCCCTGATGAATATACAGTGGAGGTGAGGAATAGATTTCAGGGATTAGACCTGATAGACAGAGTGCCTGAGGAACTATGGACGGAGGTCCGTAACATTGTTCAGGAGGCAGCAACGAAATCCGTCCCAAAGAAAAAGAAATGCAAGAAAGCCAAGTGGCTGTCTGAGGAGGCTTTACAAGTAGCTCACGAAAGAAGGGAAGCGAAAAGCAAGGGAGAAAGGGGAAGATATACCGAACTGAATGCAGAGTTCCAGAGAATAGCAAGGAGAGACAAGAAGGCCTTCTTAAATGAACAATGCAAAGAAATCGAGAAAAACAACAGAATGGGAAAGACTAGAGATCTCTTCAAGAAAATCGGAGATCTCAAGGGAACGTTTTGTGCAAAGACGGGCATGATAAAGGACAAAGAAGGCAGGGACCTAACAGAAGCAGATGAGATTAAGAAGAGGTGGCAAGAATACACAGAAGAACTATACAGGAAAGATCTGAATGTCCCAGATAGCCATGATAGTGCGGTCACTGAACTTGAGCCGGACATCCTCGAGAGTGAAGTCAAGTGGGCCTTAGGAAGCATTAGTAACAACAAAGCTAGCGGAGATGACAGTATTCCAGCCGAGCTATTTAAAATGCTAAAAGGTGATGCTGTTAAAGTGCTGCATTCAATATGCCAACAAATCTGGAACACTCAACAATGGCCGCAAGACTGGAAAAGGTCAGTTTACATTCCAATTCCAAAGAAGGGCAACGCCAAAGAGTGTTCAAACTACCGCACAATTGCGCTCATTTCACATGCCAGCAAGGTGATGCTCAAAATCCTACAAGCTAGGCTTCAGCAGTATGCGAACCGAGAACTACCGGAAGTACAAGCTGGGTTTCGAAGAGGCAGAGGAACTAGAGATCAAATCGCCAACATTCGCTGCATCATGGAGAAAGCAAGAGAATTCCAGAAAAACGTCTATTTCTGCTTCATTGACTACGCTAAAGCCTTTGATTGTGTGGATCACAACAAACTGTGGCAAATTCTTAAAGTGATGGGAGTACCAGACCACCTTACCTGTCTCCTGAGAAACCTGTACGAGGGTCAAGAAGCAACAGGAAGAACCAGAGATGGAACAACCGATTGGTTCAAAATTGGGAAAGGAGTACGACAAGGCTGCATATTGTCACCCTGCTTATTTAACTTATATGCAGAGTACATCATGAGAAATGCCGGGTTGGATGAATCAGAGGTCGGAATTAAGATTGCCGGGAGAATTATCAACAACCTCCGATATGCAGACGATACCACCCTAATGGCAGAAAGTGAAGAGGATCTCAAGAGCCTCTTGTTGAGGGTGAAAGAGGAGAGTGCAAAAGCTGGTTTGAAACTCAACATTAAAAAAACTAAGATCATGTCATCTGGCCCTATCACTTCCTAGCATATAGAAGGGGAAGAAATGGAAGCAGTGACAGATTTTACTTTCTTGGGCTCCAAGATCACCGCAGACGGTGACTGTAGCCATGAAATTAAAAGACGCTTGCTCCTTGGGAGGAAAGCTATGGCAAACCTAGACAGCATAGTAAGAAGCAGAGACATCACCTTGCCGACAAAGGTCCGTCTAATCAAAGCTATGGTTTTCCCAGTAGTAATGTATGGCTGTGAGAGCTGGACTATAAGGAAGGCTGAGCGCCGAAGAATTGATGCTTTCGAACTGTGGTGCTGGAGAAGACTCTTACGAGTCCCCTGGACTGCAAGGAGGTCAAATCAGTCCATCCTAAAGGAAATCAACCCTGACTGCTCATTGGAAGGACAGATAATGAAGCTGAAGCTCCAATATTTTGGCCACCTAATGCGAAGAGAAAACTCCCTGGAAAAGACCCTGATGCTGGGCAAGATTGAAGGCAAAAGGAGAAGGGGACGGCAGAGGATGAGATGGCTAGATAGCATCACCGATGCAATGAATATGAACTTGAGCACGCTCCGGGAGAGAGCGCAGGACAGGAAGGCCTGGCGTGCTATGGTCCATGGGGTCACGAAGAGTCGGACACGACTGAACGACTGAACAACAACAACAACAACGACCCAGGTCACTGTAAACCATAGCTTCTCCCACTCTGTTTCAATCCTGTTGCCCACCCTCACCAGCTGGAGCTAACAGGTTTCACATATTGCTCCATAACAGCAGAGAAGAGGCTGAATAACTGCAGGAGCAGCTGCTGTTGCATTGTCTTTTGTACCTAAGAAGCTGTTCAACAGACAATGTCAGAGTTGCAATGAGTCACTACTTTAAGGACCAAAGTAGGGCCTGTGAACCTAGGTCTCTGCTGAACATCTACACAGTGTTGAGGAGTACGATTTGGAGGGAAGCAGCAAGCTGCTAGGGAAGGATGCTTAACCCTTCCTTTACCAGCACTTCTCCCCTGCACTTCCCTCCCCTGGCTACTCCTCTCCCAGCCACAGCAAGCACATGCCTGGGTACCCCAGATGGAAGAAGAGCAGCTGGAGGAGTGAAGAGGGAGAAGTGGTAGGTGGAAGGAGAACTAAGCATCATTCCCCCACCTACCACTCGTTCCCTCTGAATTGCACTCCCTGCTGCTCTTTAGATGTTTGGCCAAGATCCAGTTCCCAGATCCTGGTCTGCCACGGAATGACAATTTTGGCTTTCAGTCAAAGAATATGGTGACACATGCCTCCGTGGAGAAGAACAGATTATTTGGAACCAATGTGTAGATGCCCTAATCTAGCAAGAACTGGCAGACTAACTAGCAGTTCTGGAAAACTCGATAGTCCAGTGGTGTCTACTATGTAGCTAGTGTGCTGTTCATGCAGCCTATTGTCCCCATGGTAATAATCACTTGCCTAGAGTTCTGACTTCCCTGCCCTGGAATGCCCTGTTTTTGCCACTCTGCGCTCCTCTTCCAGGCGCAGAGCACAGGGCCGTTCTGTGCTGCCTACAAGGCAGCGGGGGGGGGGGGGGGTCGGTTCGCCGAAACTGACATATCCTATGGCCGTCTAGCCGCTGACTAGCGGCCATAGGATTGTGCCCTAAGAGAAGTATGTATATATTGTTATGCAGCCTTTACTCCCCCTAAATAATTTCTAAAATCTATGTAATAAGAACACTTTTATAGAAAGACTAGAGATGTAAAATGTCTGGAAATAATGACGCCATGGGGGAAAATATTTTCTTAATCCTCTCTGCAAGATTCCCAGCATAGTTTGTTCTTGAATTCTTTATTAAAATTATTGATCTAAAATATATTTTACTGTCATAGACATTTATGCTCAGTTTCCCAACGTGTGAGTAGAGTCACTATTGTGCATTCTTGACAGTAAATATGCATTCTTGACAACTTGGGTTTTGTTCTATAGAGTTCTATGTTTCTGATGCTGTAGCAGTCATTTAATGTAGTTCTAATCTATTCAGACATTAATTACAAATTTACTGAGTTTACTTTTAAAAGTTTTAAAATATAATGATAATTTTATGAGCAAACTAAGTCATACATAAAATAACTTTAGGAACAGAAAGGCTGCTTTATGTTCCTAAAGCAGCCCTCCCCAACTAGGTGCCCTCCGGATGTTTTGGAGTACAGTGCCCAGCATTCCTTACCATTGGCTATGCTATCTGAGGTTGATGGGAGCCAAAGTCCAAAATATCTGGAGGGCATCAGGTTGTGGAAGGCTGTCTTAAAGCAACAAAGTGACTTTACATCTGTAAAGAGCACTAAAAGAATAGTATTGTTTATTTTTCAATTTTTCCAAAATTTCCCATTTTTTCCCATGGCCTCAAAATTTCCAGAAATTTTACATCTCTAGATATAGTTTTTAGAAATAATTAAAATAATAAACAAACTTACAAAAATATATGCTTAATTATTTTGCAATTTGGAGCTCCATCTCAAATGCTGAGTATATTTGCAATCTTGTTTGAATAAAAACTAAAGATATTCTTTTGCTTCATAAGCATACCAAATAGTATTTTAGATATTAGCTGCTAGGTTATGCATAACAGGATGGATCCAAGGTTTCCTTCCTTGGAAGGGAGGTCATTTTTGGATCCAACCCCTGTGCATAATTTAAAATTTAGGTTTGATAAGTCAGTATTATTATTATTACTATTATTTATTTATTCAATTTATAACCCACCTATATACGAATAGTCTAGGCAGTGTACAAAGTTAAAAACAATTTAACAAAACAATCCAATAATAAAAACAACACAGTTTAAAAACAGTATACAAGAGTCAGCAAAAGTAACAAGAGTTCTAAAGAGGGAAGGCCTGCTGGAATAATAGAGTCTTTAATTCCTGCTTAAAAACCTTCAAAGAGATCAGCCGCTTTTCAACCAGCAGGTCATTCCACAACTGAGGGGCAGCAAAAGAAAAGGTCCTCTTGCATGTGTGAGGCTGGTAATCTCACATTAGGCAGCTGCAGCAGAGGAGTTTAGGTGGGGGACTGGGATGTAGAGGAGAAGGCGCTCCATAAAGTACCTTGGACCTAGATGATGGAAGGCCTTAAAGGTAAGAACCAGCACTTTATATTTTGCTTGGAAACAAACTAGCAGCCAGCATTGCACTATTTCCCCCCAACGTCTTTTTCCTCCCTAGAAAACAGGAACCAGATACCAGTCTCCATTTCTTTCCTCCTACCCCTCTGGCTTCAAATATTTCAAAATATTCACATTTCTACAGTGTCTCTGAAGAAAGGGGTTCCACGGCTAGTTCTTCACAACTGTATGAAACACCGAGGTTTACAAGAATTACTGTACTGACACAATTTGGGGACATTCAGTGCACCTTCCCTATGGCGTTCCTCAACAAGGCGGCTTCAAATGAATTACTATTTGGTTCAGAGAGCCAGCTGGACTTCTCCCTTAAGCAGCAGCTGTAGGTTTCTGTCATGTCTGGGTGGGGAAAAAACCCCTGTTGACTCTACTAAGTCAGCCAATCCCATACAGAGCTCCCTTCTCCAGAGTTGCAACATGTCAGACAGCTGGAGCTCATTAATTATCTGGCACAAATATGACCTAAGGAGAATTAAGAGCATAAGACCGGCATTGCAAGCTTAGCGGGTTCAAATCAGACTTGGAAGTAGCTACTTCCTTGAGCTTGATAGAGCACACACATCAAGAGGCTTCCCACCCTGCCCTGTTTTGCAGAAGAGAGTTCATGTCCTTTTTAATTATGTCTTTCAAATATTATCAGATTAGGGAGCTGCGACAGCAGATGTACATTTAATGAGACCACTGAAAGTAGCTGCTCTCATTATATAAATGCAGCTTGGTGGTTTTCACTCTGTGTTCCAGGGAACTTTGGAGGTGTCGGAAACTTATTGAAGGCTGTCCAATAAGAAGAGCAACAGTTATGGAGGAGCTCCCCAGAAAGACAGGTCGTGCACCACTACTGATTGTCTCAAGCAATGCGTAGTTGCAAAGGCATGCTGGGTTTGCTCAAGAACACACTCAATGCAGGCGGATTTGTGATGTGCCCTGGGTGCCACGTGAAAGCCAACATAGAAACTTCAAAAACCATTGATATAGCTAGATGGAACCCAAAAGGAAATCTTGCCAAACCCTGTGGCACAGCTCGCCTATAATACATCAGTTGTCCACTGAGCAATCATCACAGCCTAAAATACAGCGTCAAAAAAGCACAGAACAGATGTACGATGGACAGATGATTACAGCGCAAGTAACTACAGATCAGGGGTAGGCAACCTTTTTGGGCCCATGGGCACATTTGGCAATTTGATAAACTGCTGTGGCACCACCACAAAATTGCTGCCATGGGAGGCATGGCTAGTCACAAAGGACAAGTAACTTGCCTAAAAGACTGAGTACAAGTCACAGGTGGGCTCTGAGACCCAACACAGTAAAGAACTCCTCTGAACCCACATTTTCAGTGCCACAGAAACTGATTGCACAGAAGGCAAACCTTTTTTCTCCTCCCCCACCCCCTGCCAGTGAACGTATTCCCGTCTCTTTTCTCTCTCTCACTCTGGATCACCACCCACAGATGCTCCCTCCCTCCCTCCCTGCTGTCTCTCACACACATGCTCCCATGCTCCATCCTTTCTCCTCCATCCATTCACACACAAGCACCTCATGTATCCATCATCCATGCATACATACCAACGTATCTGCAGACACACATGTCCCTCCCTTTTCCTCCTCACTGCAAGCACACGAAAAACCATACTTACTCTTTTTCAGGATCCTTCCAACCCCCCTGAAAAATCCTCTGTCTTTCTCACACACATGCAGCCCCCATCCATGGAGACATACAAGCAGGCTACCCTCCCCCACCCGCCCTGCTCCCCGGGTGCTCCCAGCTGGCTCTCCCAGCCCCACTGGCTTCCTGCTGGTCTCCCTGCCCCCCCGTCCCGCTGGCTTACTGCTGCCCATCCTAGCCCCTCCCAGCGCTCTCTTGAGCTTCCCTGCCTGCAGCTTGACAGAAGTGACAGGGGTCCCTTTTTCTTCCCCCCCTTCTTTTTCTTGGTGGCTGGGGGCACCGCAGAGGAAAGCGGCTCCAGCCATGTTTATTACCTAAGAATGTTTCTGAGCCTCCATGTGGCTCAGAGGCGTTCATGGGAAATGAAGAAGGTAGTAGCTGCAGGCTCTCACTTTGCGTTGACATGATCCCAGCTGGCAGTAAAGAAGTATGTCAATTAAAAAAATAAGTGGGAGGTGCAGGGCAACTCAGGGGGCATGAAGCAAGGTGTCTTGGGGCACACTGGTGTCCACGGGCAGCACGTTGCCTACCCCTGCTGTCGATGGTTTAAAATGAGCCAGCCAGCTTGTATACCACAAGGAAAGTGCAATTTGCATCCAGTTTATTTTACATTCCAACCAACCCCAAGGCAGCCCAATCTCTACATATTCTCACTTCACCCCCTCATCCCCGTTTCAGTACAGTGTTCAATCTGACGCATTTCAAAGGCTCTAAATGTCAATGGTGAAAACGCAGTGGACTCATGCGTGAATCTGCATTGCACTGAAAGTTAAGAGATGGGACATTACCATTGAAGCAGTAGGATGGTGAGTATTCCTTCCTGTCTTTTTTTTTCCTATGAGATGCAGAGAATAGAAGGATGCAGACGGAGCAAGAATCACCCACATAGAAACTCTCCTTGCTTCAGTGATTGCTTTGCTATAGGACAGGTTTAACAAGAAAAAGGTAAGATTTCCCCCCTAGAAGGAAGAAGAAGAGAGGAAAAAAAACAGAAGGAAGAATGGATTGAAAGGAAGGATAGACAAGGGGGGGGGGCAGAGAGAAAACCAATTGTCAAGAAAGCAAAGAAATAAGAACGTTTTCTTAGCAGGCTTTAACAACTCCTCACATACAATCCTTCCAAGAAAAATACCATGTGAATAATTTAGGGTCATTGCTGCAATGTTGCATACTTAACTGGTAAAAGCAGTACAGCCCATGGATGTAAAAACACACACACAAGGCATCCTACTATAATGAAGTTAACCAAGCTGAATGCTTTGTTGACAAATTAGGTCATGACATTGGATAACTTTGATATGACCTTTGTAACATAATGGGAGAAGCAACTGCACAATTACGTCCTGTATTCACTTCACTTGTATATGCTTACTATTATCCATCCTCCTCCTTTTTCTTCCAAGCTATACAAATGTATTTTTCAAAGAATCCCATGAGGGCTCCGAACCCAAAACATTAAAACAAGCTCTGTTGAAGTCAATAGAACTTATTTCAAAATAAAGCACTTTTGGATCAGGATACCATTATTTCTACAAAAATGTAGATTGTATATGAACAACTCCATAGGAAAAGAACCAGACACCTATTTTTCAGCCACAGAAGAACACAATTAAGTGCTCATACATGCCATCCTATGCTGCTGAAGGAAACTGCAAGATTTAAAAAGGACAAGATAGAACTTTGATTCCACAGACCCCACTAAGCATTTGCGATCTTGTTAAGTCATGGTTAGTAGGAACCATTAGCAAAGCCTACTCAGAGATGCCTTCGGTGGCTTTTCAAGCAGCATCAGATGGCAAGGATCAACACAACATACAAGGAGCAGATATATGTAACCCAGTGTTTCCCAAACTGTATGGACTGAAGCGTGCCTTGAAAAATTAAGTCACCATATTCAATACTGGACGCATACTACTCAATGCCCCTGTACAGAGAAGCCCATGCAGCACTGAGCCTCACTCTGCCAAAAGATGGAGCAGTGACATCATTCCAACGAAAGGAGCAAAGGCAGCTAGCGTTCTCTAACACAGGCAGTGCTGTACCAGACAGACTCCTGGCAAACCTAGAAGCATCACCATTGCCAAGAAGGCTTTTCTCATCCCTGAGCCCAGACTAATTAGGCAAAAAGAAATGTGGGATGCCAGGAAGCAATATTAATTGGGCTATTCTGCATTGGCTAGGAGGATTCCTGCCCATTGTTCTGGGAGCTGACTAAGAAAATATACATGATCTTTTTGAATATAAGGGTGAAGTGTGCCTCTTAATTTTAATCTCGGAAAAAAGAAACTGTGCGGCAGTTCAGCAGAATAATTTCATAAATTCTTGACTGAAATCACATTCAAAACAAGGCTGTCTAATCAGCTAAGACAGCCCATTTATGTACAGAATTTAGAACAAATAGTTCCTCCATGGGAAGCAGATATTACTAAGCTTGAGAGTGTTGCATTATGCAGGTGTACACGGCCTACGAAACTGGCACATGAGATCTTCATCTTCATGGCTCATGATTTTTAAAGGAAGCTTACAATAGAGATTTATTCTGCTTCCTACTATTCCTGTCTATGCAAACATCATTTGTCTTCACAAGGCTTATGAAGACATGAACAGATAACTACGCACAGGCAACCAATCTCTGCAAGTTCACAGTAGCTCTTGGTGCAGCGGGCTCTGTATAAACTAGAGGACACAACTGAACTTTCCAATATGTTGCGTAATCACCCTCTACCAAAAGGATGGACCAATTTTAAGCCTAACATATTTATTACAAATTATAACAATATGCTATGTTACAGCTCTCCAGTCAGTGCTACAGAACTAACTGCAGTCTACTCTATTATAATACAAGCCAAGTATCAGGTGCCACAGGACTTGAACGAGGAGCCCTGGTGATCTGGCACTAGTTATCTACATAACCAGGGATGCTGATCAGAGAAGGGGATTGCAGGCAGTTCTAGCTTGCACAAAAGCCCCACATCCTAACACTCCTAGATCTGCAGTTATCCTTCAGTCAACTGGTTGTTTAGGGAGGCCATGAACTGCTCCCTCTGCACCACCAGACCATTGGCCTTTAGTCTGCCTCCCTGTCCACCCACCCAAGCTACCTGCCTACCCTTCAGCCTAAACAACTGACGTGTAGACATTTTCCTGTGCAGCTATGAACGGTGCCCTAAAAGAAAGAAGACAAAGGGGAAAAGTATCCTCATTAGGGAGCTATTGCCACAATTTTAGTATTAGAATGGTAAAATGATCTATCAACCTGATGAACCTAAACACCTCAGGAGATGTAGCAATCAGAAAAATAAAAATAAGAGTTCAAAGATATATATTTTGGGAATGGATTCCATAATAAAAAATAAATATTATAAATGTATTTATTACATCAAGGAAACCTCATTAGCCAATAACATTATTTGCTAATATTTGACCACATTATAATCTTGCTACAGGAATTAAGCTGTCCCTATACTTTTTTTCAGACAGCAGTACTGTATACCAGTAGTACAATACAGGACATACAATAGTACAGTACAGTATAGCTCTCCTCTTTAAGGTAGGGTTAAATATGGTTACAGCCCAACTCCATGAGAAACAAAGCTGTCCTTTTAATTTTCTCTTCAGAATTTGTTTATATAACTGTTCTGTTCATGTAGGACACATTGCCCTCCGTCTTCTGAACTTGACAGGAGAGACATCAATTCCAGTTCTTATGTAAGTTAGAATTTTTATTTAATCACCTATTGAGTGACTGACCTATAAAGATGAAGCATTTTTATAAAACTAAGAATGGAAAGTGATTAAAGGAAGGAATGCCTCCACCAATATCCTGCTTTGAGTGTCCCATTATTGGAGTTCCAAATGGTGACAACCAGATCTAGCACTTTCTGCCCCAAAACATCCTGCTTAGTCAGCTGACTTCTGGCTTTTAGAAGTTGGTAACAACTTTAGAATGGCAGTTGGGTTGTTGAACAGAGATGGGGGGTGGATCTTTATCTGATTTGGTTATTTTATGGATCTTGGCTGACTGATATTGTATTTTTTTATATTGTATTATACATATTTTAGAAATAAAAAATAATAAAGCAAATATTATAAGTTTTATTAAATAGCATGCAAAACAAGGGTCTTTTGCATAAATTTACAGAAACCTCTTATTTCACTATTATTCAGTACTATATTGCTTACCTATTTACTCAACAAAACATCAAATACATGTCTGAAAGAAACTAACAGCACGCACATACCCATTTCACACATGCAGTAGGCAATTCAGAATCTGATGATCTCTTACCTGGTTAATTACATATACACCATAATCAAGCTGTTGTCTTTGAAGGATTGGATGGAGATAATACAGCCAGTATTTTAAGTGTTCATCTCGATTCCTGAATGGGATGATAACTGCTACTTTCTGAAGTGCTTTGCAGTCCTTTGGGGTATAGCGGCCTCCATTCCTGACTTCTGGATTGTTGTCCTCCACATTCTTCAAATTTATGGACTGTGAAAACTCCACAAGCAATGGACCAACTGGGAGGAAGAACAACACAAGTAGTATTGAAAACAACTGTGTCAGACTGGTGGTGCTGGAACACTCCCCTAAGAACAGTGGTGGGAGCCAAGAATTTCGTTACAGATACATTTATGAAGGGCATTGTATGTGGAGCTTTAATTTGATGATTCAGAAATAGTACATTGTGGTCACAAAGGTCTCCCGTCTGAGCAATGAGTGGATACGGCCAAAAATTTTACTACAGGTGTTAACACACAGTTGCACCTGACTTTTTTTTTTCAAGAACAAAGCATTTTATTTACATTTCATTCTCCCTTTCTTCATTTTTCTTCCAATTACAGCCCTGGTAAATCTGTAACACTGGCAAGAAATGTTTTACAATCTCTGTTGGATCATACACTGCGTGTAGTTGAGCATCATTACCTGGTTGCCTGTCTGGAAAGGGGCCCAAGATTAAAATGCTTGTCTCTAAAAATCTCCCATCTGTGGGCCAATGATCTAGATGCTCCATTACAGAGTAATTTTCCTGTCAGATCTCATGTGTCTTCCAGGTACACAGGCTGGAATTTCTTATGGATCCTGTCTATCATAAGTAAAGATATTTTGCTTATTTCACATCTGTTTCATCTGTCTTCTTTGGCTGGAAAAGCATTAATAGCCCATCCCTCCAGGTTCTCTTTGGCTATGTGCTGGTGTATGCTCTGGCTGTGGGCTGCTAAGTTTTGGAGGTGCCAAGATAGTGATAAGCCAGATCCAGGTTTGCTTACAAGGAGACTTTATTGAGTACTTACAGCGCACAGGCGTACCCAATGGTTGGATAAGACAGCTTCTCTGAACACAGAGCCATGGGGTAAAGTGGATTTTATACCATACATGTTAGCAGTGAGGCAGCATGACAGCAGCAAGCGTTAATTAGCATTCATCTGCAACTTTCCCAGTATGGGCTAACAGTGCTTGTTCAAAAGGAAAACAATCAGAACTTTCCCAGCACAGACACCTGTAGCTTAGCATAAACATAGCCTCACTTCTCAGGCACATCTTAGGCCCTGATGAGATACTTGCCTTCATTAGCATGGAATGTGCCGAGGCCACACTATCGACCTTTGACTCATCTCACATGCTCAGAGGCCCACTAGCAAGGAAATTGCACTTATAATGAACCTAAAGAGAACACCATGGATCTCTAGGCCCCTCTAAAACTATAGGTGGCTTGGTCACACTCCTGGGGCCAGTACAGCTGTGCACATCCACTCAGAATAATAGAATCATAGGGTTGGAAGGGGCCTACAAGACCACTGAGTCCAACCCCCTGCTCAAAGCAGGAAGCCTGATTCCCAGGCGGTCTCCCATTCAAGTACTAACCAGGGCTGATCCTGCTTAGCTTCTGAGATCAGACGAGATCAAATGTCTGTGTATAGGGCTTCAGTGCTTGGCAGGATTCTTCTTACCACCACCACCACCACCACCACCACCCCTTTCCCCTGATTCTACAGGGATAACAATGGGCCTTTTTTCCTTATGAAATTTGTCATCCTTCTGTCAACTCAGAAGGTCTTGGGTGATCTTTATTATGTGCAAGTAAATTTGGGGGATACATCTTTAAGGTTGGCTAATGAAGGCTATAATGTAGCAAACTGTTTAAATTCTTTTCAGTGTTACTTATCCAACTTCACCCTCATTCCTTATCCATCTTAATAAAGCATCTTAATTTGGAACCTGGAATTTGACTGTATACTTTTGAGCACCCAAGGATTTTCCCCCTGCATGCCAGATTGCTCTTTCATGCTTTGTAGCATAAACAAACTGAACTCACCCAGCGGTGACTGGGGTATTAGCTGGTAGTTTCCCCCTACAAGGTAAAAACCTGCAGATCTTGGAGTTCCCCTCATTTACTTACTGCTGCCACACACACAGAACTAAAGACATATTGCAGGGTGATCTACCCTGCTGCAGTTGGGCACTTCTTCACAGCTCAGTTTACAAAATATATATTTGAGCTTTTTCCGGGGTTTCAAACCTCTCCAACTCCGGTGATCAGTATTAAGATGGTCAACACTTTCTTGGGTTAGTGTTAGAATCAGCCACCGAAGGGCATAGGCTATCATTGTAGCAATATGAATTGCATATTGTAGATATAGCTTCCCACAAACATGCAGTTTCCTTCTAATGTCCATCTGTGTCCATGTTGCACACTTATGAAAGGCTTGAGACCCAGCCTGCATCAGACAACTGCAGCTAACATGTTGTAGAATTCTTCTTACCACTTGACAGGATAATATGGATGATCAAAATATCCTGGATTAAGTGAGCTTTCCGCACGGTGGTCTGGTCATCCATATAGGTTCAGACAAGCAGCTTACCAAGTAGTGACACATACACCATGGTGAGCTACCACTTGGAATATGGCAATCTGTTTTCAGCCAATTTTGTTCCTTCTACTGATGCATGAGGTTTGGCCATTCTTGGGCACCAACTATTGGGTAGGTTGGATTTATACTGCAAGGCTTTAAAAAAGATATCTTGGGAAGACTTAGATAAGGGGCTTTGGGTCAAAGGGGAAAATCACATCAACTGGGACAGATTGAAAGATGAAACCAGCACAGTGGCTTAATTTTTCAGGGAATACTTTAGTCCCTTGTGGAACACTTAACTAGTATGCCTCAGCACACAATTTGGGAAGCACTACCACAAGTGGTAAGCTTATCAGGTTCCAGGAATTATTTACAGGTCAGACAATAGCACTAGGTCAATATTATCCCCATATTACAGATTACGGTATTGAGGCAAAGAGAATAACGATTTGCTTAAAGCCATCTCGTATGTCTGTGGCAATGGATAAAGTCTAAATTCAAGACTCGCAGCTCACACTTAGCCATGATGCTACCAACTCATTTGTTTTTTCTAAATTTATCCCATCTCCCACAGACATCTCTCTTCTTTGTCCCTAATCTCCATTTGTGATATTCCATGAATTATTTAGATAACAAAATCTAATCTGCAAAGGGGCTTCTGGATATAGCAAATCCTACATCAAGCAAAGGGGACTAGCCCACAGAAGACAATCATATTTTTCAACTTCTCCTGCCTTTCAAAACACCAAAGTTTTAGCCTAAACAAATGCAGTTGATGCTTTAGGGCAGAAGTGGAAGGCAGAGGAAAAGCAAATTCCAAAGAGGCTATAGCAGGGGTGGGCAATTTGCAGCCCTCCAGATGTTTTGGCCTACAACTCCTATGAGCCCTAGCCAGCATAGCCAGTGGTGAGGAATGATGGAAGTCGTAGACCAAAACATCTAGAGGGCCACAAGTTGCCCACCCCTGCCAAAGAATCACTGAAATCAATAAGAAATGTCTCACTTACTACAACGAGCACAAGGTAAGCCTGCAAATTATCTTGAGCAGGTCTGGGCATCATACCCAGCTATCATTAATCTCTATCAAGGCATCAGGCCACCAAGGTTTCATATGTTGCATTAGAAGCACATCTGAATAGGTGTTACTCACAGTTAACACGGTTAGAGATCACTGCACATTTAGAGATCAGACCCACATTTAAGGGTTGCAAAGGGAAGGATCAGAATGCAACAGGGTAAGGGCAGAAGCAGCTGACCCTGTGACACAATTCCTTAGCCATGGTTATAAGTACCACACCTGCACCAGCCCTTCATATTCCACAAGCCTCAGTCAGTCTTGTAAATAGCCACTCACGGAGAGTCTGTCTCTTCCCAAAGATCAGTCAGAGAAGCTTTTCGAAATCAGAATTTGGGTCATTCTCCTCCTCCCCCCACCACTCCCTTTAGAGGCTGATGTGCCACAAATGACTAATGCAGATAAGTATGGGCAGATGGGCTAGCAACTGTATTTAGGATCACATTTACAATGGTGATTCTAATAGTCAAAGCAAATCAGTAGTTTTCAGTCCAGTGCATACTGCGAAGAACATGAGGCAGCCTTCTTGCTGAAGCTAAGGAGGTTTGGTCAGTGCCTGTCTGGAAGGTCTGTATGTTGCCTTGCGTTCCTTCATGGAACAAAGGTGGGGGATGTTAATGTAATAAATATATGAATAAAAGTAATCTTGGTATGATAACTTGTCCTGTCTACCACAAACCTCAATCAAGCAACCAGCCCACAGCTGTTTTTAACATAAGGTGGGAATTTATTACAATCGTTCTTAAACCATCCTGATAACTGCCAGTTCTAGATTTTGATTTTGCTTGTTTTGTTTTTTAAAAAAATCTGTAGGTACTAACCACATGCAAAACAAAACCTCTTTTCGGTTTAGATCACCCACTGAAACTGTGAACCTCATAAAACTCCTGCATCAGAATTCTGAAGCGAAATGAATCACCTGCACTACAGCTGCCAACACATTTGCCAAGTTTCAAACTCTCTAACACACATATACAAAATCCAATAGGCTTTAAAATAGCATTAGCACCCCAGGATACTTGGAACAGACTCATGTAGGCACCAGAAAGTCTGAGAATGAGCAACAGTTATCCTTCTTATGGAAAATTAGACATGGTGGGGGTAGATTTTTGTTTAAACACGGATTTGCCCCAACAATCATGTAGAAATGGCAGTGGGAGAGAGACGTGCTTTGCAGACTTCTAGTCTGAACTACTGCATTGCATTCTATGACCTGGTTTGCACCATCACTGCAGCTTAAACAAACCATGGTGGCTTGTTTAAGCTGCGGCTCCTGACAGGCACCATTTGCCTAATTAACCACCCAGGCACGGCTTGTCGTGTCATCCGTATGCAGGCAGCATGGCTTGTTGGAAGGGAAAACGACCCTTAAATAATCCCTGGGCTGTTGTTTAAGCCATGGTGATTGTGCGAACCAGGTCTATGTGTGGTAGATACATGTTTAAATATATTGATGTGAGCCTCCATCACATCTAATGAGGACTTTAAGGGACAGCATGTAACCATGCAGTCGGCTAAAGCAGGAATCCCCAAACTATGCTGCAAGAAATAAAAATAATAATCAAAAGGTTCCCATGGGCTCAAAGCACCCTTACACAGACAAGACTGCCACCATCTCTGCATGTTCTATTGCCCTGGTGTTGCCTCCTTCCAACTGGACTCCACTAGGGGTGGGAGGCAATTCTGTCACATCACTGCTTTGGGTACAATTTGATTGTTCAAGTACTCTATTTAGACACACAGCCAAACTGGGCCCCCTAAGAGGACAGTACACAGAAACATAGTTAAGATCAAGGTTCAGTAAGTTTTGATACTTACTTTGCAGCAGGCATAAAGAACTTGAATATGAACTTGGCATGGTCAATACTACGCCCTGGCCTCTGGCCTTTTTCTTGCTGTGACTTTCTTCCACATCTGCCCTCCCATGCCTGTATTTTACTAGATCATTTCCAAAGCTATTATTAAATGTACACAGGATAGGATTAAAATTGCCATTTTAACATTATGTTTATTAGATAAAGGCCCCTGTAAGGGGGGCGTGGGGCAGGGCAGGAAAAGACAGAGAAAACCTATCATGTTACGGGGGGTGTCAGGATGTGACACTGGCATTTACAGCAAAAGGTATACATATACTTATCATTATTAATAATATTTGCATTAGACTTTTATGAGAGTTATCTTTGCCTCCTTATTGTCTCTTTAGAATTGGGTGTCGTGTTTGAGAATACAGTCTGGCTATGTATTAATTACACATAATCAATAATTTCATTCTCCAGATGAAGCACAGAAACAGCATTACATTCCGGAGCTGTCGTCAGATAACTTACTATTCTTCACTATTATAATTTGTTCAAAGGTGATATTGATGGACTGAATCCATTGTTGTATAAGTGTATTTACTGTTGTTAACCACTATCATCAGGAGACATTTTTAAATTGTAATTATACTTGCAGAGTAGACATAAATTACTTATGTTTACTATCATTATTATTGTTAGTTAAAAAGACACATTTTTTAATTGTACTCATTTCTGTATGGTAGACGTAACACCATTCTGCATTCCTGAAGATAGCTAATTGCATATTATCATTTGAGACTCTGACTAGATTCGGACGATCGTGAGGGTAAAAGAAGCCATCGTGGCTTCTCCCTCCACCCCTGCGCATGACTGGCATTTGCATAATTACCTGTGATGCAGTGGGGGTTGACCTGGTGTTTGCTGCAAGGCAAGGTGGCTTCATACGTATCCTACAACTCACACCATGCAGTGGGGGTTGTGGGGTGGGTACGAAGCCACCCCTGCTGAGTGCTGGGTTCAGATGACATGGCAACCCCACTGCATTGTGGGTAATTATGTAAATGCCAGCAGGCACGGGGAGAAGCCAGGACAGCTTCTTCTACCCCCGCATTTTTAATTGTATTGGATGCTACCACACTGGGTTGTACTTTCAAAACATGAATGGTCCTATGTCAGCTTGAGACCTTGTGCTTTCACTTCCCAAGCAAGTTTAGTTTGGTGTACATGTACCTACATTTTTAGTATATAAAACATATTCTTTTCCTGAGTTTCATCTGCTTTTTGCTACAATTGTGGGTCCACTGATTCATTTGGTGGTACTCATATGTATGTCCCACTGAGTTCATTGGGATTGCCCCCAGGTAAGTGGAATGTAGCCTAATTGGCTTTTCAGTTCCCAATCCTGATTACCTGGCAGAGCAAGGTTTTAGTGGTTCGACCAGTAAAATATTGGCTTGTTGGTAAACTTAGATGGGTCTTATGACAGACTTTCAGCAATTGCATGATCTATGTTCTGTATAAATCAATAAGGACGTTCTGCCAAGAACAAAATATAAATTCACTTTACCCAAATATAGTACAGAACTCTCACTGACTACATTATGAATCATAGTAATTAATGGCTGAGGTTCATAGAACATGCACTAAAAGACTGTTCAATTTGCAACATCAAGCGCTCAGGCATTAACAAAATATCAGGAAGCAGCTTCCAGATAGGAATATTCTTCTCTTATTCACATGGCTTTTTGTCCACATTCAGTGCTGGAAGAGAACAACTAGGAATGAAAATATCTATATAATAATTAATTAGAATCATTAGCCCAGCCTATTCAAGAGCCTGTGGCAGGTTACACTTCTTTAGCATGCATACAACATACATAACAGCTTGGCTGGGGGTGATGGGATAGTCCAACATATTTGGAGGGTATTGGGTTGGGGAAGGCTGATATACAAGAATAGAAAACTCCCCCAACCCCCAAATCTAAGGTAAAAATGCCCACATCACCTTCTTATGCCTGTTACTAATAACCAACAGAAAGAAACAGCTCTCACAAATCCTTCCAGATGTTATTTGGGCTCTGTGAATTTGGCAAGGTGTTGGATGTCTCTCTCTTATCTCTGAAGGTGGGGTTCCTTGATAGCTCTTCTGATGGATTTTACTGGTACTTATCTCCACAGTTTTATTTTTGTTTGTTACATCACAGTTTCATTCCAACTGTTTTATTATTGGCCTCCAGTGGTTGTTTTATTATTTTGTTATATGTCAGTTTGAATAATCCTTTTAGGAAAGTGCTTCTAAGTATATATAAATATATAAGCAAGCAGGTCAACTGTTGTAGGCAGTTGTGGTGGTAGCCACAAAGAACTGCCTTACACCTGGGGCAGATGTAACATCCCTAACCTCCTAACAATGGTTAGGAAATTGGTCTCACAATCTCCCACCTTCTCCTCTTTTCCCATGAAAGTTTTCCACTCCCTTCACTGTTTGCTTTAACCATGCCAGAGAATTATGTCTGAACTGGCACTAATCATGTTTATGATTAGCTATCCAACAGGGAGTCCATTGCTTCTCTCATGTCCTCGCCAAATGTTAATTTCTGAAGCTGTAATAAGAGAGTGTCTCAAGTTTGCACATCTCATCCTGCTATCCCTAGGTAGAAAGTAATATCTGCAACTGAGATCTGCCTGAACCTGTTACCTGTAGCATTTGCTGAAGTGGACAGTGTCCACAAAAGCTTATGCCATAGTAAATGTGATAGTCTTCAAGGTGCCTCAAGACTTTGTTGTTTTATCTGTAGTACAGATAGTGGTTCAGGTCCAGTCATTGTCATACTTAAAGTAGACCCATTGAAATTACTGGGACAAGTTAGTCCAACTGATTTCAATGGATCTATTCTCTAAGTATGGCTAACACTGGAGCCAAACACACTTGGCACAGACAGAAATAGATTCAGAGAGATCTAAAGGAGGCTCTCCATTCTTATATTAGGTTTACAAATGAAAATCTGACTGGGGGGTTATCCCCATGGGGGATTTGCTGTGAGTTTGCTGCGTTTGGAGGTCGTTCAGGGCACATGATTTTATGGCCATCCTGCAGCTACCTCAGAGATTTGCGCCAGAAAAAACGTTTTTTCTGAGACTACTTTTAGTCTGATTGTTTCCTTAATTTGACTTGTCTGTGCTTCTGTTGTGGTGTGCATCAGCCCTCTGCATTTACTCCAGCATAACAGCTCTACCCAGGGGTGTGTCTTTCACTTGTGACCTCACTGACCCCAATGTTTCCCCGCCTATGTTTCCCCGATGTTTCTGCTATTTTGCAGCTAGCCGTTCAGGAGTTCTGAGCTATCTCATGGTATTTACTTCACCTTGCCTACCACTAAAGTCTGGTGGCCATCCCCACAAAGTATAGGTGTGCTCCACCAGGCAGCCTCTAACATTTTAAAAAAGTAAGGAGTAAAAGCAAAACATCAAAATACCACATTAGAGGTACATCATGAAGCTGAAGTAAGCACTCCAGTTTCACCAACCACAGCCACCTGTGGATTATAAAGTGTATCGGATCTTGGACATTTAAAATTGTTACTACGGGAGCACGCTAAAGCATATTTATTGGGCAAGCTAGTACAGAGAGTTTCAGTTTATGCTAATAAAAGTGCCTTGAGGGAGTGAAGACTCACAGTGCCCCCAAGGGCTGCTCTAGGGAAGAGAACTATGGCCAGATCACAGTTCCCAAAGTAGTTCCTGCAGGACTCTGCAACTGGGCATTTAAAAAGCTATTTGAAATAGCACATTTGTAGAGGAATACATATACTTGCTATAGCGCTACAGCAAAATTACACACCACCAGGGGGATACTGAATAGTGCTGATCACAGTTGTGGCTAAGCAAAAGCATGCTTTAGGTGCACCTTCTAAAGTACTTTGAAAGGCACAAACACAACTACAGAGGCAGGGCAAAGCCCCCCAGAAAGGAACTACTCCACCCGATGGTTCCACCACCCCAAGTTAAATTAAAACAAGGTATTGTGCATTTAGTCCTGTTGTTATTGTGCTATTGCGGTTTTAGAGGGAAAATAATAAGTGGGGGGAGTTGGGCATAGGTTGGGGAGGTAGGGGGCGCTAACACACACACTGGCCAGAGAAAGCAGAAAGGGCAGAACAAGGTGAGAGTGGGAGGGGGGGAACAGGCTCTCTAAACGATGACGTGGATGAGACGCCACCCGGTAGCCACACAAAGAATTTGTGGTAAACTGCCATGTGACCTGCCCAGAGCCCTAGGCTATCTTTGGTATAATCCAGATTTTCAAGCCCATGCGTCTCCAGACAGAGCAGATATGACTTCAGTAAAAAGCACAGCAAAGTGGAGAGCAAACTAAACCCATTGCCATGAAGATTCCCCCTGGGTTTTTCCATTTTCCAAGAAGACATGGAACATGTCAATTTTAGGGCTTCCCCCTCCCCCACAATTTCATACCTAATTGATAAAACAGAGTCTCTCATTTTACATAGCCATAATTTAGCTGTTTACATAGAGCAGTACTTATATCAGAGAAAGGCTGGCCTTATTCTGGAACATTATCTGACCTCCTTGGACTCCATTCTACACTGAAGCTGTTTCAGGCCTGCATTAAAGAGTGTCACCTTTACTACAGAATCATCATGTCATTAAACAAGTCACACTGCACAGTGGGACGACTGATTTCCAATTAAAAGGTCATGGTAATCAAATATACGTATCTCAAGGGGACTTGTTCTTTTAAAAGCAAACCTAGTTGACCCAGTGGGGGGGCAGGGGAGCCTTTTGCCTACATGGCCTGTTCACATAGCTATTCTCTGGAGAAAAGAAAGGAAAGGAAAATTCACCCTGAATAATTCAAGACCCTTATTTAATTCTTCTGGCAACGTTAGCCACTGTTTTAATTGAAACTCTCCTCTCAATTTCTTGCAAAATAAATTCAATTAAACGCCACACATTGCAAAATATTTGTCATCAACTCCACCTTCCTGCTCCTCTAAGGGTAAAAATAAAGGTCCCAGCCCCACATTTGTCAAGATAATGGGAAAAGGGGGGTGCAGGCACGTACAGGAGAAGGTCAGCTGGAGAAGGGGCACTTCAGCTCTTCTGGACCTGCCGTTTCTCTCCGTCATATTCATCTCCCCATGCCACTTAGGCTGTTTCCCCCAAGCTAGGTTCACCTCCTGTTTTGGAGTCCCAGGCAGGGCATTTGCAGGACAGAATGGCGGGCAAAGGAAGGATTAAGTTTCCCTCCTCCTGCTGATTCTCCCTTTCAAATGGCAAGAAGCCCCACTACTGTTACAAGGAGAAATGTGGGGTCAGGGACTTTCCCTCTAGTCAGATGCTAAGACAAGTACATAAATATAAGCAAAAAGAACAAAGAGTCTTGTGGCACCTCAAAGGCTAACAAATTTATGGTGGCGGAAGCTTTCATGACCCACTTCATCAGATGCATGAGGTGTTATAGAAAGTTTTAGACTTTTATACATATGGTGGGGAGAGGAGGAGAAATTGTACACAGTGAGGTCAAAAGGAAATTCAGTGCAGAAAGTACTGATGGTGGCAGACACATTATTAACAGAGGTCTGCTACTGATCTGATCTGATTGTTATCTGTTGCCGACAACAAACATGCCGGCACTAGGTAAGCCAATTAACACGTGTAGCATGATAAAAATCCATTATCCCAATTCAAGCCTCTAGTGATAGAATCCATCAACAGGTTTAATCCTAACTCAGCCGTCTCTCTCTCTCTCTCTAATCTCCAATCTCACAATGGGCACTTTAAGGTCTGTGATAGGTGTCCTGGGAGGCCAATGTGCTCGCCAGCAAAGCAGTTCAGGAGGAGAACAAAGATAAACTCACAGAAGTGAGGAACATTACAGAAGCAATGCCTAAAGGCCACATTCACACAAACGTCATTCACACACTGCACAGGAAAACACTTGCCTGTATAAGAAAGCAGGACTGAGGAGTAACCACTCACTGGCATAATTCTGGGGATGTGCATTTAGGCCTCATTAAATTAAAATCAATGGGAGGCCCTACCAATTTTATACATGTTGGTCATAATCCAGCAAACTAGCACCACGTGAGCAAGCGGGGCACTCGGTAAGCTGATTAAACATATCCATCAGAGCCAGAGCATCATTTGCCATAACCAGGACCTGAAATTCCCATGCACATTCAGCATGACAGATCTCAGTTACTACGAGGAAGCGAGTCCTAGTGAAATCAACAGTTCTTCCATGTGTTGTGCTAATGATAATGTAAACATCTTTAGAATCAAAAGATTAAGCATTTATTGTTTTCTGGAGTAACTTGGACTTGCTCCACACCATCCACGTTTGTTCACAAGAGGTATATAACTGCAATGTAGCTGACTCAGATCAATATAACTTTGTAGCTGACTGAGATCAGAGTAAAACGTCTTGGAAAAACTGGTTTGACCACACCACCTACACAAGTATCACTGTTGCACACATGCACCAATCTTACTCCCACATTAACTTTGGCAGTGAAGTGCTTCTCTTCCATATTTTTCAAACACCATCCACTTTAAATGGGATTCAGCTACTGCTATTCCTTGATTTCCCCCATGCGGTGATTATTACCTCATATTCCTTGGTGCTATGTAAGGGATTGTGGAGGTTGTAAAATTCGAAAGGGGCTCTTCCAAACTATTTCTGATCAGGGGTGTGTTTCCACCAGCGATTTACTCCAGGCTGGCTGTGTTTTGAGGTCACACAGTTTACATGACATCGTGGCCATGCAGCAGGTGTCCCAGAGTTTATCGTGGAAAAAACGGTTCTTCTGAGACTGATTATAGTCTGACTTTTCCTCTATACTTCAGCTCGGTTACAGTCCTGTCGGGGTGTGTTCCATCACCCACACTTGCATCGGTATCATAGTCCTGTCCATGGGGGCATGTTGCCCTGCCTATGGGGTGTCGCTCACCTGCCTGTGACCTCAGTGACCCAACCCTTTCCCTCCCTGTTTTCCAGAAGTTTCAATGCTGTTTTGGAGCAAGATGCCGAGGGACCAACTTTAAAAAAACATTGAAAATAAGCGCAAGATCACTAGTGCGTATACGCGTGCTATCGTGGGCAAGCAAGTGCTCCCACTACAGCCTGAAAATAAGTTTTATCTCAGGTCGCTTCCCCAGAACAACATGTGGGGAGGATCCATGGCTAATATTCCTTTGTGTCCTTCGGTCCCCTTTCACAAGCTTCATAGTTCAGCTTTCATATTACACGCTAAGGCGCTATCTCATTATAACACCATTGTGCAGATCTTCCATCACTACACATACCCTCCATGTCAGTATCTCGCTATCACTCTATCACGAAATAGCGCTAACACGCATTGGTGCTATCATGCAATAACACATTAGTTCAGGGGCGCCTGCTGACTCCTGTTGTAGTCAATGGGGCTTGTTCCAGAAAATGCACGAACATGCATTTGCGCTATTGCACTACAGCACATTTATTCAGGGGTGCCTGCTAATGTGGTAGCCTGGTATTTAGAGGGAAAGGGGGAAAAAATGGACAGAATGGGGCATTGGTCTGGAAAGCCTACTCAGAAGTAACTCCTGTTGTGGTCAATGAGGCTTGTTCCCAAGATTGCCATTAAGGAGAGTAGAGCCTGGAGGGGGGAGCCTCTCCTATTTGTTGAGCAGCTCCTGCCAGTCTGATGACGTTCACTTCCAATCCCCCCACCCCACCTGGAAGTATGTTTCTGTCAGCGACTTATAATGGTGTGGTGCAGTCCTTCGTGGACCCCTGCATGGAGCCATGCCAATTCCATGAAAACTCTGGTATTCCTTCGCTTGCTTCACTCATTTTCATGGAAACACAGACCAGGAGAATCAGAATCACCCACAACTTTGTGCTGTTTTCCCCAGGGGGAACTACTGCTAAATTTTCCAGTGACTGCTTAGCTCCAAATTAAGCACCAATAGCGAAGAGAGACTCCAGCGTCATTTATGAAATTTCCCGTGGTAATTCCAGCGGTGAATTTTTAGTTTGTAGTAATCTGTAGTTTTACGGTGCTCTTTACAAAGGGAAAGCTATAAATTGACCATAATATTTAAAAGAGGAAGGGGAAAGAGACAGGGACACACACACATGGACCCACACATGGACACATGGACACACACACAGAAGCTGGTTGATTTTATCTAAAAGCTGATCCACAATTCAAAGCATGAAAGTGTTATGGGTTTTACAGACTAACAAAGCCAAACTAAAATGACACAGGAAAAAGCTTTGCTGGAATTTCCTCCATTTCCAGAACAACTCAGGTCATTGAATGGGGCCGCCTACAAAGTGTGTCGCACATCAAAGTGAGAGTAAAGTTGTGACAAAGGAGGGATGAGTAGTTGTTAATATAGGACAAGTGTAACAAAAGAGCAGTGAGGGCTAAAACAGATTTTTAAGAATTGGAGCATGTTTTATGGGTGGTCTTGGTCCCAATAGATAATGATGGGTATACTACAGGATTTAAAATTGAAACTAGAGTTCACCATGATCAAGCTCTGGTGCTCATTTTCAGCACAAGGGTAAACAAGTGAAGGAATAAAAGAGGATAGTGCTTCTGAGCATGTGCAGAGTGCTCTCTCCATATCATGGAGCAATCATTAGCACTTCCTCTCCATCTGGAAATAGGAAAACAGATGCAGTGTGGTGTAGTGGCGAGAGTGTTGGACTAGGAGCTGGGAGATCTGGGTTCTAGTCCCCACTCGGCCATGGAAGCTCACTGGGTGACTTTGGGCCAGTCACAGACTCTCAGCCCAACCCACCTCACAGAGTTGTTGTTGTGAGGATAAAATGGAGAGGAGGAGGATAATGTAAGCCGCCTTGGGTTCCTTGCAAGGGAAAAAAGGCGGGGTATAAATGCAATAAATAAATAAAATAAATAAATTCAGCCATTAAATGCTGATGAAGAAAATCAGAGACACAACACAGCATCCTTAAAGGTTCACAGCTATTCTCAATTTACGTAAGTTCTTTTTAGGGGAGGGACACAATGCCTTTGATCAGACAATCATATCTCAGCTTAATAAACAGAGATATGAATGAGCCTTTTGACACCATCCCCAACCTAGTGCCCTAAAGATGTGTCAGGATGGCTAATTTTCCTTTCTTCCTTCCAGCATGGCCAATGGTCAGAGATAGTGAGAGTTGCAGTCCAAAACATCTGGAAGGCACCAAGTTGGGAAAGGCTTTTGTCTGCATCAAGAAACTATGGTTGTCAGCTCTGGAACGGGCCAAGATATTAAGGACTTTCTGCCTTCAAACTTCAGAAACGATGCTATTTGTTCCAAAGCTATTAATCATAGTTTTGCGCTTCTGATAACAACAGGAAGTTTTAGTTAAATAGAAGACTTTCTTGTTTGTTTGCTTCTACCATGAAGGGAGGAATGAAGGGGCTGTGTGTGGGGCCAAATGGCTCACTGATGGTCATCCAAACTCTCCCACAGAAATGACTAGTTACAGCACAGGTGAACAGCTTATAAGCAGGTGTAAGTCCCAGCACCTCATTTCATAAATTAAGTGTTATGAATATATTGGGATAATCTTGAACTATTTAAAGATCTGAAGCCTTTTAATTCCATCCAGTTTCTTCATTCACAAATTTTCTAACAAAAAATTAAATGAAGAACTGTTCACATAAACTAAACCTTGGCAGCTTTATAGTCAGTTGCTCTTAACACAAACAATAACTCTGGCTGTGTTCACAGACTAGCATTTGTTTGCTTGTTCAAAGAGAGATAGCATTCAGTTTTCAAGTTTTTTAGGAAAAATCTAGTAAAGATCACTTTTGAAAAAGATATTGCATTTGCCATCACAGTTTGGCTGTACCATTAGTTTTTACATTATATATATATATCTTTGCAATTTTTCCTTAAGAAACAAGATATACAGTCAGGGCCAGAAACATTGGAGCAAGGATAACTGTTTTGGCAGTTGGCCTTTGTACACCACCACATTGAAGTTGAAAGGAAACACACCCAGATGGGAGCGAAGTCAGGACTTTCAGCTGTAATTCAAGGGGTTTGACAAAAGTGGGGCACTAACCATTCAGGAAGGATGGCCAGTGGCATACCCCCCCCCATCGTTGGGGGCTCATAAGTAATGGAACGAATGGCTGACAAGCAGCTGCATGGCCAGGTGTGGCCTGTTTCCTGGGTACCCCATGACCAAGCAGGCAGATAAAAGGCCTGGAAGTGGTTCTGACTGGGTTACATTTGCATTTGGTAGCTGTTCACTGCAACTCCCAACATGAGGTCCAAAGAGGTGTCCATGTGAGTGAAGGAGGCCATCATTAGGCTGAGGAAACAACATAAACGCATCAGAGAGATAGCAAAAACAGTGGGAGTGGCCAACACAACAGTTTGGAACATCCTGAAAAAGAAGGAATTAACTGGCAAGCTCAGCAACAGCAAAAGGCCTGGAAGACCACGGAAGACAACTAAAGTGGATGACTGCAGAATTCTGCTCATGGTGAAGAGGAACCCTTTCACAACCCCTAGCCAGGTCAAGAACGCTCTTGAGGAGGTAGGCATGTCATTGTTGACATCTACAGTCAAGAGATGGCTTTATTAATGTAAATACAGAGGCTTCACAACAAGGTGCAAACTACTGGTAACGCTCAAGATTAGGCTTTGCCAGCAAACACCTAAAAAAGCCTGCCCAGTTCTGGAATAAGATTCTTTGGACTGATGAAACCAAGATTAACTCGTACCAGAATGATGGGAAGCGAAAAGTATGGAGAAGGAAAGGAACAGCTCATGATCCGAAGCATACCACATCATCTGTCAAACATGGTGGAGGCTGTGTTATGGCATGGGCATGTATGGCTGCCAATGGAGCCAGGTCACTGGTGTTTATTGATGACCTGACTGCTGACAAAAGCAACAGAATGAATTCTGAAGTGTATAGATAGGGCTATACTTTCTGCTCAGATTCCACCGAATGCTGCCAAACTGATAGGACGCCGCTTCATATTGCAGATGGATACTGACCCAAAACATACAGCAAAAGCTACCCTAGAGTTTCTGAAGGCAAAGAAGTGGGATGTTCTTCAATGGCCAAGTCAGTCACCTGATCTCAACCCACTAGAGCATGCTTTTCACTTCCTGAAGACAAGACTGAAGGCAGAAAGACCCACAAACATGCAGCAGCTGAAGGCAGCTGCAGTAAAGGCCTGACAAAGCATCTCGAGGGAGGAAACTCAGCATTTGGTCATGTCCATGGGTTCCAGACTTCAGGCAGTCATTGACTGGGAAATAGAGGATATGAATTTCATTATTTCCTCCTCAGGCAATTACCTCTTTATAATTACTTCCTTATAATGGAAGTGGATGTAGTATCCCTACTCTTTTATAACAGACTTCCCCAACAGGGTGCCCTCCAGATGTGTTGGCCTACAACTCCCAGCAACCCCCAACCACCCTTGCGGACTGGGGGTGCTGGAAGTTGTAGTCCAATACATCTGGAGGGCACCAGGTTGGGGAAGGCTGTTTTATATTATGCTTCCTTTCTTACATCACTAATACTTTAGTATGTGGACGACACCAAACTGTATTTCTCCTTTTCATCCAATAGAGGTGAAACTGATCCCATCTATTATGCACATTGCTACTACCAGTGTCTACTGGACATGGGAATCCACTTTTTCCACGAAGCCTTTGGTTTAACTCCCTAGTTCCAACTGAAACAAAATCTAAATATCTGTAATTGAATGTGCTTATATCCGTCTGTAGTTAACTTTTTAACTCCTTTTCTTGCTTGCTCTTCATCTCCCCCTCTGTCCACATTTAGATTTAATCTAATTAACTGAAAACATTTTAAACTTCATCCTTGCAGAAACCAGGATTAGAATAATAAACAATACAATACAAACACTAAATATTCAGCTCCTTGGAACAGTGATCTACAAATTTTTCCTAGTTAATTTAGGTCACTTTGTAAGCCACAATGTACACTGATGGTGCTATATAAATCAAGAACAACCAGCAATGAAGTAGTTACCAGAGTTGCGCAATACACTTCTTCCCACAGCAATTATGCAACTGTTTTTATATTCTTGATTTTTTTCCATCACCAAAGAAAAAGAGGAATACAAATGCACATAACACATACACAGTTCTTTTAAAAACAAAAGTGCAAGGGTACTCACTTCTCTCCCCAACAATACCCCTCCATTTAAAGATCAGTTTCTCTTATTTTCTTATTTTTTTTCACCCTGGACATCATCTTCTGGCATTTAGGGCACAGTCCTATGCATGTTTAGACAGAAAAAAGTCCTACAACTCCCAGTATACTCCAACCAGTCATGCTGGGAGTTGGAGGACCTTCTCCTGTCTAAACATTGCTTCTTTAAGCTCTTTTTTTCTCTCTTTAAGAACAGGCAGGCTCTCTCCCGTCTCCTCCCCTTCTGCATCCAGTCTACCACCAGCCCACTTCCCAAAGCAAGACTCTCATTCTCCTTTATTATGTCTAGTATTCAGCTTTCAAAGCTGGATTTTGGGAGCAGAGCCACCTTAGCAGTTGCAGAAAACATTGCATTATTTCGTACACACTCCAAGTTTTTCACAGGACTGAATACAGAACAGCAGACAGCTCTGCCCAAAGGCAAACGACACCCCCTCTCAGCAGGGATAATACCTTAGCGCCTTCCTTCCTAACGGGCTAGAGCTGTATCTTCAGTAGGAGCGTACGAAAGTCACTTACCTGGTCTCGCAGCTTGCTTCGCGGTGGGGGGGGAGGCGCTTCGCTGCTCCCCCCGAAGTTCAGGCCGGGGGGGGAGGCTTCCCGCCTCGCCCGGCCAAAATTCAGGCCAGGGGGGAGGCTTCCTGCCTCGCCCGGCCGAAATTCAGGCCGGGGAGAAGCGCCCCGTCTCCCCGGCCGCGAACTTCAAAAGAAAAAAAAACCACGCCCCTGTGATAGGCTATGTAACGATTAACGTAGCCTATCACGGCTAGATCTGCAAAGTCAGCCGTGATAGGCTATGTTAATCGTCACGTAGCCTATCACGGGTGACTTTGAAAAAAAAAAAAGCGCGTATGCAAATGGCGGCCCCCATAGGGAGCCGCCATTCGCGTTCCTTATTTGGTCCCTGTAGTCTACGTAAAGATTTACGTAGACTACAGGGACCAAATAAGGAATGCGAATGGCGGCTCCCTATGGGGGCCGCCATTAGCCGTACGCGCTTTTTTTTTTTTTTAAGTCACCCGTGATAGGCTACGTGACAATTAATGTAGCCTATCACAGCTGACTTTGCAAATCTAGCCGTGATAGGCTACGTTAATCGTTACGTAGCCTATCACAGGGGTGTTTTGTTTTGTTTTACTTTTCTTGTAATGGCGGCGGCGGCAGCCGGTCAAAAGACCGGCTGCCGCCCCAGCCCCTGACGAAGACCTGCCGAACCGCCGCCGGGACCCGCCGCCGGGAGGGACATTCGTGAAAGATAAGTCCCATCCCGGGGGGGGCGGGGCGGAGAATATCTCCCCGAACAACCTTCGGAGGACCGAATGCGTTGGCACTTGGCCCCCCGAAGTTTCGGGGAGAAATTCTCCCCCATCCCTAATCTTCAGCCTATCACGTGGCGGTGAAGGCAGCAAAAAAGGAATATTATGCTGCCTCTATCGGGTCTGCAGAGTGCTGTCCCAGGAGGCTGTTCCAAGTGGTCCGGAGCCTGGTCGGTCCTGTGGCTCCTGAACCATGGGAGCATTCTAAGGCCTCCTATGAGGCCTTGGCAAGGCACTATGCAGATAAAATTGATCAAATTAGGTGTGTTACTCTGCACGCTGTGGATACAGTTAGTGAGCAAGAGGCGGCCTGTGGCAAACCGGTTTTGTGGGATCGGTTCCACCTTCTTCCTTCTGATAAAATGAACAAGGTGCTTTCATCTGTAAGGACGACCACCTGCTTACTTGATCATTGCCCATCTTGCCTCATTATGGGCTGCAGGAGAGACTGGGTGAGGGGATCAGGGCGGTGAACGCCTCCCTTGAGGAGGGAGTGATGCCATCAGCCCTCAAGGAAGCAGTGATAAGACCGCTCTTAAAGAAGCCCTCCTTGGATCCTCAAGTTCTGAACAACTTTTGCCCAGTCTCAAATCTGCCATTTTGGGGCAAGGTGATTGAGCGGGTGGTGGCGATGCAGTTGAAGGCACACTTGGAAGAAACTGATTATCTAGACCCATTTCAGTCGGGCTTCAGGCTTGGGCATGGGACAGAAACAGCCTTGGTCGCCTTGGTAGATGATATGAGGAGGGCTCTGGATAGGGGCGAATGCTCCTTCCTTGTTCTTCTCGACCTCTAAGAGGTTTTTGATACCGTTGACCACGGTATCCTCCTGGACTGACTAGAGGGGTTGGGCATTGGAGACACCGTATTGCGGTGGTTCTGGTCCTTCCTCTCCGGCAGGTACCAGAGGGTAGCACTGGGAGAGGAGGTTTCGGACCCGTGGCCACTCACTTGTGGGGTGCCACAGGGTTCCATCCTCTCCCCAATGCTATTTAACATCTATGTGAAGCCACTGGGGGCTATCATCAGGAGGTTTGGGGTGCGGTGTCATCAATATGCGGATGACACACAGCTCTACCTCTTGTTCAAATCTTCACCAAGGTTGGCCGTAGAATCCCTGTCCAAATATCTGGAGACGGTGAGTGGCTGGATGGGGAGGAATAAGCTGAAGTTGAACCCTGGCAAGACCGAGGTACTTTTGGTGGGAGACAAGAGGAGGCTGGGGGATGTTGACCTGGTGTTGAATGGGGTACGGCTATCCTTGAAAGACCAGGTCCGCAGCCTGAGGGTCATTTTGGACTCCCAGCTGTCCATGGAGGCTCAGGTGTCAGCTGTGAGCCGGACAGCGCTGTATCAGCTCCATCTGATACGGCGGCTGCGCCCCTTCCTTCCCGACCATCTGCTCCCATTGGTAGTACATGCCCTGGTCTCCTCTCGTTTAGACTACTGTAATGCGCTCTACGTGGGGTTACCCTTGAAGATGGTTCGGAAGCTGCAGCTGGTACAGAACGTGGCGGCTTGCCTGATTAAAGGCAGCCACCGGCGAGATCATATCACTCCAGTGCTGAAGGAGTTGCACTGGTTACCAGCTGTTTTCCGGGCCAAATTCAAGGTGTTGGTTTGGCCTTTAAAACCCTATATGGTTCTGGCCCAGCCTATCTTAAGGAGCGCCTCCAGCAACACCAGACAAGCCGCTTAACAAGATCAGCCTCAGATGGCCTTCTCTCTGTCCCATCAGCCAGGACAGCTAGACTGGTGGGGACGAGGGAGAGGGCCTTTTCTGTGGTGGCCCCCACTCAGTGGAACTCCGTCCCTAGGGAACTCCGCCATGCCCCCTCTTTAATGAGCTTCCGTCATGCATTAAAAACGTGGTTGTTCAGGCAGGCATTTGGGGTGGGTTAGGGTATTTTAGAAAATGTTTTTACTGTAGAATTTTATTCGTTTAAACTGTTTTATTGTACGCTGTACATCGCCCAGAGTGGCTGGTGACCAGCCAGATGGGCGATTAATAAATTTATTATTAATAATAATAATAATAATAATAATAAAAATAAAAATCCAGCTGGGCAACTCTGGCACAGCTCCCCATAGAAAACAAAGAGACACTCCTGCATAGCTACTCTTATGCAATATAATTAATAATCTACAAATCACACTCAGCTTAGAATGTGCCAAGATACATAAGGCTGAGAAGTGTAGGGACAGGAAAACAAAAGGCACAGGTTTACTACATCAAGGAGATTTCCTGACTTCTGCAAAGAGGCATATGATCAACAGCCTCTGCTGTTCCACAGCAGGAATTACTCACCTCACAAATATGGTTCCATTTGTAACCAAATGCCCAAGGCCATGATTCTGGAAAAAGTGGTAAGTTTTTCCCAAGCACACATGGGAAACTTTGTAGGTGCACATCCTACTAGTCACAGATTCTCCAACTAGAGCATAGCTCTGAGCACTCCCCTGCTCCGGTCTCTCTCCTGGCAATGTTCATCCATCAGGGTGAGCAATGGTGTTTAGGTACCAAACCAAACCCAGACTGAAATGGATCCAGATATTCCATGTCAGCCAAAAGTGCTTGTATTTGAGCTGTTACTGCCTTCTCTGAGACCTTGCCCCCAAAAGGGGATATTAGCAATGGCAAGGATCCAGGTAGTTTAGCACACCTCTCCAAGCACTTCATCCTCAGGCCACAACTGAATGTGAGGATCAACTGAAATTGATCCCATAAAGCACCAAATGGTGCTCTGGACATATCCACAGGAGCTATACCAATTTTATGAACAACTTTATTATCGAAGTGTCTTGAAAGTTTGTTACAGCAGGTCTCCAAGGTCTCCATTACTACCACAGCAGGGGCAGATTTTCATAGCCCATTCACCAACCTGAAAAGCTTTACTGGATAGCTTCTCGAGGATGCAAGAGACATAGAGAAATATGAATGCATCGCTGCTGCCACTCTTACAAAATAGGCACAACACTGTGCCCTCACTTGTGCTTGGTCATATTCATCGCAAGTTTTATACCATCTGTATTCTAGTTGTCCAGCCTATTTTATAGCCTGTAGTACCCCAGTAAACCAGGGAGCTGGCTGGACTTGACAGTACTGGAGATGACACTGGGGAATGATCATGTCAATAGCTCATTTCATCTCATCGTTCCATAGTGGGACCTGAGCTTTGACAGGAGCACCAGCCATGTCAACCAGAAACTCCCCAACAGCATGTAGGTTATCATGGCGGCCATGAAGTCCTGAGCCAGTCCCTATAAAGGAGCCTTGGCACGAATGTTAAAGTCCCCCAGAACTACTGTACTGGGGTTCACCAACATCACAGCAGAAACCACCTTAACCAACTTGGACCAGGGAGATTGCTGGACAGTGGGTGGTCAGTACACCAGCAAAATCCCTGCTCTAACTCTCCAACATCAGGTACAAACACTCAAACCCAGCACTTGAGCTGATTGGTTTCCTGGTGAGGGAGATGGATTCCTTATGGAAAAAAGCAGCCCCTACCACACACGCAACCTTCCAGCCAATGCTGGTGGTGGACTATGCACCCAGATGAACAGAGCTGGAGTAGACCACCATCATCTAGGTCATCCACCCAGGTCTCAGTGACACACTACAGGTCAGCTTTTTTATCCACAATCAAATCATAGATGAGGGGATCCGAAGAGCGGGTAACTCTTGGATATTTCACCACTCTTCTTCTCAGCTGGCTAGTCCAACTCCCAATGCCATACCTTCATCTCCCACACCCCTCCCCCATCATTGCACAAGCACATTATACAGAAGGGATAACCCTATAAAATCACTACAAGAATGCAGCTAACTAAAGGGCATAGAGATGGAGCAAAAAGAAGTACAGTGCAGTCAGAGTTTATCAGAGTGCAGAAATAAGTTACCAATAAATATGTGAAGGATGCAACCCTATGAATGTTTAGTCAGAAAAATGTCCTACAGCTCCCAGCATTCCCCAGCCAGCATTCTTCTTCCAACAACACTGCATAATTAATTCATGGAATTTGCTATCACAAAATGTGGCGATGGCACACAATAGTTTTAACAGAGGATTAGACAAGTTTGTGGTGGACTGGTCTACCAATGGCTATTGTCCATGATAGCCACTCACCGTCTCCAGATATTTGGACAGGGATTCTACGGCCAACCTTGGTGAAGATTTGAACGAGAGGTAGAGCTGCGTGTCATCCACATATTGATGACACCGCACCCCAAACCTCCTGATGATAGCCCCCAGTGGCTTCACATAGATGTTAAATAGCATTGGGGAGAGGATGGAACCCTGTGGCACCCCACAAGTGAGTGGCCACAGGTCCAAGTCCTCCTCTCCCAGTGCTACACTCTGGTACCTGCCGGAGAGGAAGGACCGGAACCACCGCAATACGGTGTCTCCAATGCCCAACCCCTCTAGGCGGTCCAGGAGGACACCGTGGTCAACGGTATCAAAAGCCACTGAGAGGTCGAGGAGAACAAGGAAGGAGCATTCGCCCCTATCCAGAGCCCTTCTCATATCATCCACTAAGGCGACCAAGGCCGTTTCTGTCCCATGCCCAAGCCTGAAGCCCGACTGAAATGGGTCTAGATAATCAGTTTCTTCCAAGTGTGCCTTCAACTGCATCGCCACCACCCGCTCAATCACCTTGCCCCAAAATGGCAGATTTGAGACTGGGCGAAAGTTGTTCAAAACTTGAGGATCCAAGGAGGGCTTCTTTAAGAGCGGTCTTATCACTGCTTCCTTGAGGGCTGATGGTATCACTCCCTCCTCAAGGGAGGTGTTCACCACCATCCTGATCCCCTCACCCAGTCTCTCCTGCAGCCCATAATGAGGCAAGATGGGCAATGATCAAGTAAGCAGGTGGTCGTCCTTACAGATGAAAGCACCTTGTCCACTTCATCAGGAGGAAGAAGCTGGAACCGATCCCACAAAACCGGTTTGCCACAGGTCACCTCTTGCTCACTAACTGTATCCACAGCACACGGAGTAACACTCCTAATCTGTTCAATTTTATCTGCAAAGTGCCTTGCCAAGGCCTCACAGGAGGCCTTAGAATGCTCCAGTGGTTCAGGAGCCACAGGACCAACCAGGCTCCAGACCACTTGGAACAGCCTCCTGGGACAGCACTCTGCAGATGCGACAGAGGCAGCATAATACAGTTGCTACAAAGGGACAACAGCAAGGGCAGGGCAAGCCCCAATTCATGACTAAAGGGCTGTGCTTGCCTTGGTGTGACACACTGTGCAGGCTAAGGCACTCTCTGCCTAAATTTCCATACTGTGTGTGTGTTTATCAGTCAGTGGCCAGATTTAGTCCCTTCAACAACACAAGGTCAAAACAACAAGTTCCAGAGCTGTATTTCAGTTATAATGGTATCAGACTCAACCAGAAGCAACTCACCAACAAGGCACAAGCAATTTACACATAGCTAAGAGACACAGAAACTTACACTGCCTTGAAAAAGGAATAATTTCAACAGTTGTGTTGTAAGCTCCTTTGAAACAAACAGGCCTGATACAATAAAACATGGCAAGTCCCCATCCTGCAACATTGAACCAAGTAGCTTTATGACGTCTGCTGAATGTTGGCATACTGGTCAATTGATCAGTCTAATATGGTCAACGGACTGCAGTCCAATATTCCAAGGCAGCATGATGCTGATGCTTGAAGAATTGGTTGGCTGCCTTCTTAGCAGAAGTGAATTTAAAAATGGACTGTTCTGATTCTGTTCTGACTTTGCTTTATTTCTGTTATAATTTCCTTAAAAAAAAACACCCTGTCATGATAGGCAGACCCTGAATAAAAACAAGCTGGTTAACTATCAGATATATTGATGTTTAGCAGCACAAACCTATGCATGCCTACTTAGGCTACTCCCAGGTAAGCATGCATAGGATTGCAGTCTAAGGATGCAACCCAATACCCACTTACTTTGGTGTAAGCATACTTGAAATCGATGGGACTTACTTCTGAGTACACGTGCATAAAATTTCACGGTAAAGCTGCAATCTTATGCAGGAGTAAGTCTCATTGAACTCAGTGAGGCTTAGTTTTTAGTAGACTTGAATAAGATTGCACTCCAAAGTACATTTTTTCCATTCTAAATAAATATTTAATGCTTTACATATTTTAACGGTCAATTGATCAAATATTTTTGACCCCTCAAATGCCCAACCTTACCACTGGATTTTTCTTCACAACCTCCACAACACAAATGTTTGTTTCTGAAGAGTAGAGGTGTATAAACTTTGAAACCAGAACTTTAAGTTTTATTAGACAGCTGCTTCAGCCAAATCCTTAACAAGACATGGCAGAAGCCTTTAGCTTAAAAAGAAGGTTTGGACAGATGTGTGGAAGATGGGTCTAACATTGGCTATTAGCTGTGCTAGTTAAATAGAACCTCCATATCCAGAGGCAGTATACCTCTGAAGACCAGCCAGTAGAGACTAACAACAGGGAACAGCCATCATCCTCATGCTCTACCAGAGTCATCCGGCTTGCTGTTCTGGGAAACAGAATGCTGGAGAAGGTAGTTCTTGGTCTAATCCAGCCTTCCACAACCTGGTGCCCTCCAGATGTTTTTGACTAGAACTCCTGACCATATTGGCTTAGGCCAAAGGGAGTTGAAGTCCAAAGCTCTGTGACTGAAGGGTTGCCTGCACTCATAAAGCCCACTGACAGGTATCCCTTTCTTCTCATCCATGTGGGAACAAATGATACCACCAAGAGGAGCTATGAAGAAATCACGTCAGACTTTGAAGCTTTGGGAAGGAAACTCAAGAACTTTGGGGCCCAGGTAGTTTTCTCATCCATCCTTCCAGTAGTTAGAAAAGGGACAGAAAGGGAAAGAAAAATACTCCGGGTGAATGGCTGGCTACAAAGGTAGTGCCGACGTGAGAGATTTGGATTCTGGGACCACGGGCTATACTCCCTGCAAGATGGACTGTTGGCAAGGGACGGGTTGCACCTCACAAAGGCTGGGAAGAATGTGTTTGGCCACAGCATGAAGAACTTTATCAGGAGGGCTTTAAACTGAATCCTACGGGGAAGGGGGACGTAAAGTTGGGGGCAACAATGGACTGCAACGGAGAGAACAGCTCTAACAGCGCCCAATAATAGTCTTCACAAACATGTAGGAAGAAAGCCAGACCATGAAGCACATGGTCTTTGATGTCTATATACTAATGCCCAGAGTATGGGAAATAAACAGAATGAACTTGAACTCTTAATACAGGAGGGAAATTATGTCTTGATAGATATAACTGAGACTTGGTGGGATGACTCTCATGACTGAAATACAGCAATTGAAGGATATAACTTGTTCAAAAAGAACAGGAGGAACAGAAAGGGAGGTGGGGTTGCACTATATGTTAAAAATACATATCTCTGCACAGAAATACAGGAGGATGAGCTTGGTAGCCCCATCGAGAGCATCTGGATCAAAATAAATGCAGCAAAGAATAAAAGGAATCTGGTGGTTGGAGTCTATTACTGGCCACCCAATCAAGGAGAAGATGAGGATGAAACTTTTGAAAAGCAAACTGCCCATGTTTCAAGGAAGCATGATGTAGTAGTAATGGAGGACTTCAAATTCCCCAATATTTGTTGGGAGACAAATTCTGCAAAACATGGCCCCTCCAGGAAATTCCTGACTTGTGTTACTGATAATTTCCTCCTACAGAAAGTAGAGGAAGGAACTAGGCTATCCTTGACTTGATCCTAACCAATAGAGATGACTTCGTGGGTAAAGGAGCAGTTACAGGAACTCTGGGGGAAAGTGACCATGTTATACTTGAGTTCTTGGTTCTAAAGGAAGGAGAAGCCAAGTGTAGCCAAACCTGTACCCTGGATTTTAGGAAAGCTGATTTTAATAAACTCAGAATAATGATAAGTAAGGCCCCATGGCAAGCAGCTATAACGAGAAAAGGAGTCCAAGATGGATGGGAGTTTTTTAAAAAGGAAATTCTCAAGGCACAATTACAAACCATTCCAACAAGAAAAAAAGGTGGAAGACAACAGAAGAAGCCAATGTGGCTTCACAAAAAGCTTCGAGAGGACCTGAAAACAAAAAAAAAGGACACATATAGGAAGTGGAAGGAAGGCCAAGCAACAAAGGAAGAGTACAGGCAGGTAGCACAGAACTGCAGGGTTGGCGTGAGGAAGGCTAAAGCTGAGAATGAGCTCAGGTTAGCGAGGGATGCTAAAAACAACAAAAAGGCTTTCTTCAGCTATGTGCATAGTAAAAGACAGAGGAAAGAAATGGTGGTTCAGCTATTAAATAAGGATGGCAAAATGATAACAGATGACAAAGAAAAGGCAGAAGTGCTCAATTCCTACTTTGTCTCAGTCTTCTCCCAAAAGAGGGTCTATGACCCCCATGGCAAAGGTGAAGTACAGCTGAAGGGGCAGGATTGCAGCTTCAGATCGATAGGCATATGGTCAAGGAAACCTAATTACTTTGAATGAGTTCAAATCTCCAGGGCCAGATGAACTGCATCATAGAGTAATAAAGGAACTGGCAGAAGAACTCTCAGAACCACTGTCTATTCTCTTTGAGAAATCATGGAGGACAGGTGAAGTGCCAGATGACTGGAGGAGGGTAACGTTGTTCCTATCTTCAAAAGGGTAAAAAGGAGGAACCTGGGAACTACAGACCAGTCAGTCTGACATCAATCGCTGGGAAAATTCTGGAGCAGATTATAAAGCAATCTATCTGTAAGGACCTTGAAAACAATGCAGTGATTACTCGAAGCCAACATGGATTTGTCAAGAACAAATCCTGCCAGATGAATCTGATCTCATGTTTTGATCAGGGAACCTCCCTTGTGGACTATGGGAATGCTGTGGACATCATATACCTTGACTTCAGCAAAGCTTTCAACAAAGTGCCCCATGATATCCTGATGAGCAAACTAGCTCAAAGTGGGCTAGAGGAAACAATGATCAGGTGGATCCACAGTTGGCTACAGAATCGGACTCAAAGAGTGCTTATCAATGGGATCTTTTCACACTGGGGACAGGTAACAAGCAGGGTACTGCAGGGCTCAGTCTTGGGCCCAGTGCTCTTCAACATTTTTATTAATGATTTGGAGGAGGAGGTGCAGGGAATGCTGATCAAATTTGCAGATGACACAAAATTGGGCGGGATAGCTAATACTTTGGAGGACAGAAACAAAATTCAAAGTGATCTTGATAGACTGGAGCGCTGGGCAGAAAACAACAGAGTGACATTTAATACGGATAAATGCCAAGTTCTGCACCTAGGAAAAAGAAACCAAATGCACAGTTACAAGATGGGGGATACGTGGCTCAACAACACTACAAGCGAGCAGGATCTTGGAACTGTTGTCGATCACAAGCGGAATATGAGCCAACAATATGATGTGGATGCAAAAAAGGCAAATGCTAGTTTGGGCTGCATCAATAGAAGCATAGCTTCCAAATCCCAGGAAGTACTAGTTCCCCTCTACTCAGCACTGGTTAGTCCTCATCTCAGGTACTGTGTCCAGTTTTGGGCACTATACTTTAAGAAGGATACAGACAAGCTGGAGAGGGTTCAGAGGAGGGCAACAAAAATGATCAGGGGACTGGAAACAAAGCCCTATGAAGAGAGACGGAAAGCACTGGGCATGTTTAGCCTGGAGAAGAGAAAATTGAGGGGAGATATGGTAGTGCTCTTCAAGTACTTGAAAGGTTGTCACAGAGAGGAAGGCCAGGATCTCTTCTCGATCATCCCAGAATGCAAGACACGGAATAATGGGCTCAAGTTACAGGAAGCCAGATTCCAGCTGAACATCAGGAAAAATTTGCTGACTGTTAGAGCAATACGAAAATGGAACCAATTACCTAGGGAGGTGGTGGGCTCTCCCACACCTGGAGGCATTCAAGAGGAGGCTGGACAGCCATCTGTCAGGGATGCTCTGACTTGGATTCCTGCATTGAGCAGGGGGTTGGACTTGATGGTCTTGTTGGCCCTTCCAACCCTACTATCCTGTGATTCTTTTGGTCATGTAATCAAATGATCAGAAGGACAAAACAGAAAAACAAACTTACTGGAAGTTATAGGAGAAAAACTGAACATGGCTGTGACATATTTAAAGGAGAGATCAGAAAAGTATAATGGAAAGGGGTGACCTCTTTGTTCTTTCCCTTGGCTTCAAGTTTTCCTCCTATTTTCATTTAATTCTTCTCCTGTCTTGGGATTTCAGACATACATTCTGGTATTTGTTTCATATTTCTAAACTAGAGAGAAGGGAGACTGGAAAGTGTGTGTGTGTGGGGGGGTGGATGGGTGGAGTTGCCAATGATTATGTTGATTATTATAACTGTATAAATCATTTATTGACATAGTACTGGGTTGCTGGGGAACAGGACACCAGCATCAAGCTCAAAGCTATGCACAGCAGGAAGAGAATCTACCTAAAATCAGAAAAGAACTTCTCACAGCCTCTCAAAAAGTCAAACAGCGAAGTCACTAGTTTCCACATGGAATAAAAGAGACACAGTTAAGGTAATTGTGGGTACACATTTAGTTCCATACGTGGTGACTACACATAAGTCCATCCTTCAGCAAGCTGCATGTTTGCAAGGTTAGAATGCCCATATCAAGGAAGAATTCACTGGATCACATTGCATGAAATTTAATGCAGACTATAACCTGTGCACGACATGCATCTATAATTCATATTATATGTAGATAGACAGACAGATAACGAACTCAGATGCTGCGTTCTGACCTCTACATACCCAAACTGAGTTACTGAGAAACAGAAGGGAAACACGGGGAAAACGTAACCAACTCAGATGCTGCGTTCTGACCTCTACATACCCAAACTGAGTTACTGAGAAACAGAAGGGAAATGCATGGGGAAAACCCAAGCTTTGCAGAAATAGGAAAAAAGCAGGGAGATCTAAAGGAGCAAAAAAAGTGCCCAAACACAGTCCAGTGAGGACTGAGCATGTTCAGTGGCCATAGGCTACGTACTGTGAATGGGTGTCTTGAGGGCGGGGGGGGGGGGAAGAGATGGAAAATGGGAGGTGGGTTGGAATGGAATGTCCTGGAAGAGGGCACGGCTGGCTTGAACACTGGTCAGGAGCACACTGCAACATTTTGTTGCATGTCCCAATTGTATATACTAGTAATGAACTCAGGTGGTCAAGTACCTATCAGTTTGGAAGTAAAACAGTGCCACCTACAAAAAATATAGTTGTTTCTGCATGGTCTAGGGAATTTCCAGGTATGCAGGAGTCAAGCAACAAGGGAAAACATGAACAAACAAAAGAGCCCAATGAAGACTGAGCGTGCTCAGTATTCTCCAGGAGCCAAAGATTGTTGAGTGTCAATTGGAAAAGAGAAATAAAAACAGGAGGAGAGTGAATTGGCTTGCTTAAACCCCCTACAGCCTATAGCATACTGGAAAAGGACATGGCTGGCTGGCACTTTCAAGAGGAGTACTTGTTACAGGGTGAGGATGCACTGCAATATTTTGTTGCAGTTTCCACTTGTTTATAGCTATTTCCCAACAATCTCTCACACTAGGATATGACCAAAAACTAGGTCAAGGATATGCAGAGGAATGAATGCGGCATAAAGTGGAGCAAAAGTTTATTGTAATTAGCAGCCAGCCATTGTACAAATTCACACAGATGTCTTACATCCATCCCCTTGGACTTTGCATGCAAGTGCAAGGCCAGTACAGGAAATTTAGCAATTCTAAAAGGTACATATTTGTTAAAATAATTTAATAAAAAACATAGGCGGATAGGCAGTCGCCTCTGAGTTTGGAGGTGGCCACCTATCTAGTTAGGATTGTGTCCTACATCAGTGAAATAATTCAGAGGTTTAAGAAAAGAAGGAATTAAATTCACATACTGTATATCTTGGTTGACAAACAGCTTGAAATTTCAGCTAGTTGGGACTGCATCTCAATATCTTTACTGTGTTGCAGTAGTACTGACTTTGTTCTATCATAACCCAGATAATGAAGAAAATCTTTTGTCTCCAAGAAATGGGGCCCATTTCCTCAACTGCAGTCAATACAAAGTCAGACATCTGCTTAAATAACACCTTTAGCCAAAAAAACAAGGCTAATTTAAGGGCTTCAACTTTTATTGGCATCAATCCCAGTTCAGCACGAATTGTTACCAATTTGGTAGAAACTGGGACAGAAAGGAGTCTGCATAGAAATTTATTTTGGGCTTTTTCAATTGGATATAATTTAGCCACTGTCCACAATGGGGCCCCATATAGTATTTGTGGCAGGAGACTAACCCTATAATGTTCAAGTGCCGAATGCACAAGTGTACCTCCTTTAGTATGGTGGAAGCGTAACAGCCCATTAAAGAATCTTATCAGCCAGCACAGCATTGGCTTGTATCTGAAGGGACTAAGACCCTGATTGCTGGAATATGACCTCAAGACACTTAAAAGAAGGGACTTGTTCTAAACTGTTCCCATCCATTTTCCAATTGTAAACGTGCCTTGATTTACCAAACACCATTATCTTAGTTTTATTGTAATTAATAGAAAGCTGTTCATTTCTACAATAATGACTAAACTGCCTTAGCAGTCTATGCAATCCTACCTGAGCATGAGATATAGGGATGGCATCGTCTGCATAAAGGATAGAGATCTTGTTGTGACCAACATTAACTGGAAAATAACAATCCCTCTTTAAAAACTCTACAACATCATTTAAGAAAAGGTTAAAAAGAAGTGGCGCCAGTAAGCATCCTTGTCTAACTCCTTTTGTAACAGGCACCATATTAGATAGCTGACCCTCTTGGCCTACTCTAATTTTAAGAGAAGTCTCCGAATATAGACCCACGAATACAATTTAGTAGTTGTGCATCAATTCCTAAGGATTGTAACTTAATCCACAGATGTTTCCATTAAATGGAATCAAAAGCAGCTTTTAAAGTCAACAAAAGCAATGAAAGTCTGTTTGGTGAAAGCCAACAAATATTTATTATAATATGTTTAACTAGGAGGCAATGATCAAGTGTTGATTGCCCTGCACGGAAACCAGGCTGCTCTGGAGTGAGCAAAGCCTTTTCCTTAACCAAATCCTCCAGTTTCTCTAGAAGATGTCTGGCATAAATTTTCCCTGCCACATCAAGAAGACTGATGGGTCTATAATTTGCTGGGTTGTCCTTAGGACTTATAGATGGGCATCACCACAGCTGAAAGCCAGCTGGGTGGGGGGATACCAGATCGATCTATAAGGGAGAATAGAGTTGAAAGTATAGGTGCCCACCAATCTGGAAAAGAGATAAATAATTCTGGGGGGAGGCCATTTTCACCAGGAGCCTTCCCTTTCTGCAGACCTAAAATCAATGCTTTGGCTTCATCTATTCTAACACAATCCCAATGAGCGACCCAGTTAGAGTCAAAGGCAACTAACTTTTGAACCCATTACTTGAGTGGTCAGATCATTAAACACTTCCCTAAAATGACTTTCCCATTTGGGCATGGAAATATAGCCATCAAAAACTGGGACTGACCTCCCTTTCATCTTAGACACTAAAGCCCGAAACTCTCGATTTTTTTTGAAAATGGGCCAAACCCATTTCTCTCCATTGTTCATTATGATAATGAATGCAGCATAAACTACCAATAAATGAAGCGATCCTCCATACACTGCTCCTGGTATTTTGTGCAGCAAAGTATTTGGTACAGAGCATCTCTCGCGCAAGAGATAAGCTGTTCCAATTTCAAAGAAACCAAATGAAAATTGTCCAGGGCTCAATCTACATGGCCAATGTAGTGCAGAGCAGGAGCACATTAGGGTTGTTCATGACAGATGACGCTGTTGCTAATCTGCAGCAACCTGCATCTTACCTCTGAAAGGAGCTACTGCACTATTCAGAATAGTGCAGTAGCTGCTTTACCCATTCACAGCATGCAGCCCGTTTTTCCCATTCATAATAGCACAGTAGCCCTGTTTCAATCATTCAGAAAAGCGCAGTAGCTGCTTCACCCATTCAGATTATGTAGCTTGTTTTTCCCATTCATAATAACGCAGTATCTCTAATCTTTTACAATATCCCAATGGTGGATGAGAGGGGAGAGGTGTGGGGTAAACTACAGGGGCTTAATTCAGAGGTGTGGAGTAAACTACAGGGGCTTAATTCTAAACTTCCTTGAGCAGACAGTGCGGACAGGGGCACGGAACAAGTCTCTCTTATTTATTGAGCAGCACCTATGGGGTTGATGACACTCAGTTCAATCTGCCCACCCAGCCCCGAAGTGCAGGGGTTTCAAGTGCTGCATGACCTGTGAAAGTGGGGTTTTAGATAGTGTATACTCTACTTTTCTTGCTTCATGTGCCCCTGATGGACCAAAGCGATTTCAGGAAAATCCAGATATAGCCAGAAAGCACTTCTCCTTCTGTTTCCATGTAGATTGGGCCCTGTCATAGCAGCACAAACACTGGAGGCAGAACAATGGATCTTAAAGGTGTTTTTTTGTTGTTGACTCAGGGATTTAAAAGAAGACAACTACGGGATTAAGTGTACACCATGTATTAAACAAAAGAAATGGAAACGTTTACTGATGTAATGCTATTTTTGCTATAGTCAGTTTGGATGTTGAGAAAAAAGGGAGGCTTCCTAAAGTACAGTCTGGAAACACCCAATGCTGAAGCACTGTTGAAATGGGTATGGACCCAATAAGTCCTGGAGAGCAATCAGTGCCTGGAAACCACTAGGAGCCCCACCACTTTGACAGGGCAAGCCTATACATGCCTACTCAGACGTAATGAGTTAAGTGAGTTTTAGTACCACATTAAGTGGTTATAGAATTGCAGTAGGAGTTCTGTTTTATTTATTTATTACAAGCATAAAAGACAATATAAAATTTAAAAGTTTAAAACTACAGTATAAAAATAAAACCAAAATAAAATCTAGCAGCAATGCAGAAATACAATACATAGCAGATTTAAAACAACAGAACCTGAAAACTAAAATGCCTGGGAAAATAAGGTCTTCACCTGGTGCCGAAAAGAGCACAACGTAAGTCTTTTAAAAAGAAGACCAGAAAGCATCAGTGTAATAAGTACATTCCTTTATGCTAGATTGTGTGTGTGTAGTAGTAGTAGTAGTAGTAGTAAGGACGAAAACACAAACAACAGAATAGGACATAAAGAAACAAGGAGGATACATATAAACAACTATCCAAAATCTCTAGCAGTTGAATAAGTGCCGTACCATTGCTACTCCCAGGGTGGCTGACAAAATACACACACACAAACACAATTAAAATAACAATATCAGGTTTCAACAAATAAAAGACTGGAAGCATAAAATCCCACAGCAACAGGGGTGTGTGTGTGTGTGTGTCAGATTCAACCAAAGTTTTAAAAGCCACAGTTGCAGCATTTGGTTTATTCTTCTTGACCCTTGGACAGTGAAAAATCTGCAGAAGGATGGAACAAAACTCTGACAACTACTTCTAGCGAAAAGTCACCAGAAAGAGAGCTGAAGCCCTATTATTTTCCCCTGAAGACCGCCCCCCCCAGCTTCCTTTAACTTTAGGGTGGGGAGAGAAGTGGCTCAGGAGGAAGGGTCAGGGCAAGAAAACAACGAGCAGGGAAGTACTAAGCATGCCGTACTGCTGCTTCAAACTGCCCCCCCCCAGTTGGTTTTCCTACAAAAAGCAGCCATCGAGGTTTTGTTACATTCATTTGTATGCAACATGTAGTTCCAGCCTGATAAGACATGCAAAGGCAGATTGTGATATGACATGGCTTTGTAAAAAAAGTATATAATTCCTTCTAAAGTTTTTTTTTTTACAGACCATCTGTCCCAATGACCTGTCACTATGCTGCATCTATTAATGGAATATTAAGAAAATATTAAGAGTTAAAATAGTATATCTAAGGGAGCAATTGTCTTCCCTGAGAGTAAGCCTCATTAAATTCAATGTGTCTTACTTCTGAGTAGACATGTATAGGATTGCGTTTTAAGAAAGAAAACAAGATAGGTAAATGCTCTCAGGGAAAACAAATCCAAATTCAAGGAAAATTCTGAAAAATGTATTTCAACATGGATGATATCTGAGAACTTTATAAAACTACTGGCTAAAGGAAAAGACTGTGGACACATACACGATAACAAGAGAAAGATTAAACAGAAGACAATAAAACAGAATGTAGATCCTAAAGATATTGGAATGGGACAAGTTTTGAGAGTACCTGCTTGACATATATCCAAGAACCTCAAAACTAATTCCAGCAAACCAGAGAACTTTCAGTCTTGTTTTTCCTCTAGTGCCTCCCCACATACCAACTTTTTGAGGCTGGGTGAAGTTCCAAAAGCTGTTTGTGATATAGCATTCAAACAAAAAGTCTCCTGAGATAGTGCAAGTCATCTGCCCCTAAGGAGTTCTTTGGCTCCCAAAGCTGGATAAGTTTTTTTTTAAATGTCCACAGTGGTGCAATGAAACAAACTGTGCACAGAAAATACAATCATAAATAACAAAGAATAGATCACAGTTGTCACATGCAGTGCGGGTTTGTATCATACCCACAGACCTGGCTATGCTTGGCCTGCACTCCTACATGCTCCCTGGTTCAAGAGACTGGAAGCAAGGTCACCCCAGTTCATGGGTGCAGGGAATATTACTGTAGTGCACTACAGTACCGCAGACTGGTGGCAATATCACATACCCCAGACCAGTTGTGGCACATTTGCCAGAAAAATTATCTCACCCTGCTGGGCTAGATTCAGGATATGAAAATGCAGAAACTCGATACCTCTTGTTCACAGTGTTCTTTGGCTGCTGAAGGAAGTTGTCCTCATATAAAACTCAAAAGGACAACCAGGGACTCATCACCCCTGTGGGTTAGAAAGAGCACAAGTGTAGGCACGTGGGGGAAAAGTTGTCTCAAGGGCCTCTTCAGCGACCTGGCACATCCTCCCCTTACAGACTACACTACATTGTCAAAAGTTGACCTTTTGCAGCTCTTCAGTTAGTCAGACCTACAGTTATTTAAAAAAACAAACAACAAAAAAACAACACTCCGGAAAAGGGGGGGGGGGCTTTTGACAGAGAAAGAGCGTGGCTGTAATGGAAAAGAAAGAACACTTTTACTTAAAACAATGCATTCCTCTACATGTCTGCTCAGATGTACGTCCCATTTTCGTTAACGAGCCTTACTCCCAAGTAAGTTTGCATATAGGACTGCAGACAGAGTCTAACTGGACTCAGTGGGGCTTTCTCTCAAGAAAATGCGCAGAGCATAGCAACTATGCAGACCGATCCTATGAACGTTTGCTCAGAAGATATCCCACTTTGTTCAGTGGATCTCTCTTCCAAGTAAATGTGCCCACGTTCCCTCTCCTTATCGTAAGAAACAGAAAAGGCATTTTATCTGACCCCTGCCTGGCAATACACCCCAAACCCGTCGAAGAAACGTGTCTCCAGATGCGCAGCGCCCGTGTTTATTATCGGAAAGACTTCCGCTACGTTTAATACAAAGGAAGGGCTTGGAAGTCACAGAAAGTGAAGGCGACAGGACACACGCTTGAGGAGGGGCGGGGATGTCCTGCTTGGGTTAGCGGCTTTTGAGAGAAAGACGGGCCGCGGGGAGACAGAGACAGGAACAGGAAAGGGTGGAGGAAGAAAGTGGGCTCTGTGGTGAGGCGCCAGAGGAAGGCGCCAGGAGCCCGGGGGTTCAGGAAGAGGGCGGCAAGGCGATCGGGGGAAATTCGAGGCAACTGCGTGGGTCCACGGAAACCGGAGATGGGGAAGAAGCAGGAAAGCGCGAGAAGCAGGGCGCACGCTAGAGCGCACGGACCGCTTGGAGACGGCGCGGGGCGAGAGAGGCCGGCGGAGCCAGGCGCTTACCCAGCAAAGGGGAGGGGTCGGGGCAGTCCGCGTCGGGCTTGGAGACCGTGGCCGGTCGCGTCGCAGGCTCCCGACGGGCGGGCGTCAGGCCCCGGGGCGGCGGCTCCGGGCTCCACTGGAGGCTGAGCGTGCTGCCCGCCAGGTAGTAGAAGAAGACAGCCAAGAGGTGGACGACGCAGAAGCACACGACGAGGCGGCAAGCCTTCTGCAGCGAGGTGCCGGGCAGCTCCTTCATCCTGCGCCGAGGTTCACTGCGCCGAGCGGGGCACCGGAGGGCGCAGCATCGCTGCGCTCTGGGGCGGCAGGCCGGGAAGCTGTGGCACCGCTAGCAACGCGCAGAGGCGCTCAGCAGCTGCCGCTGGGGAAGGGGAGGGAGGGGAATTGTGATGTCAGGCTGGGGCTCCTCCTTCCCCCTTCCCCCGCTGTTGCTGCTGTTCAGCTCCTCCTGCCGGAGGTAACGTGGGCTGTGGGCAACCTCGAGGTGGAGCCCCCTTGGCTCTCACAAAGCGGCGCTAGCCCCGCTCTCGCGCTTTTAGGCACAAGGTAGCTCGCATGACTGTAAGCCGGGCGGCCGGCGATTTGGCTCACGCGCCCTCGGGCCGGCTGATGGCCCACACTCATTCCCTGTGGTGGCTTGTGTGCGTGAATGAGAGCCGATGTACAAACTGGGCAGAATGAGGTGGGTAAACTCGGCCTGCAATTCTGTATCCACTTTCCTGAGACGAAGCCCCATTGAACTCAACGGGACTAACTTTTGGGTAGACCTGTACAGGATTGCGCTGTGAAATGTTCACTTTTCCCACGGAAGGGACACGCCATATTTTTGAATGCCGTCCTAAGTAAAAAGCTGTCTGCGTGTAATAAACTACCACATCAGGGAGAGGATTGTTCTCAGTCTTTCCGCCTGGTGTGCTGTTTTCTACAGGCAATGGGCTTTTAAAAATGGGGGCCTTCAAAAATATGCCACCCCCACCTGAATTCAGAAGTGGCACCAGCTCGGTCCACCCTTTTATTCTGCATCTTAATTATTACAATTTAAATACTACAGATTGGATGTTCATAGATATATCGCCCTATGTTGTAGGGCCTACAACAAACAAAATGCTTTTCAATGGAAATAGAAGTCTTCCATAGTTTAAGTTACTGGAAGTTGCCCATTTTCTTCTGTACCATTATGGAACGTAATTTTTTCTTTCCTTTTCTAACTTTATATTTGGTGGTATTTTTGCATTTCATTTCATTTATTACATTTCTATACCACCCCATAGCTGAAGCTCTCTGGGCAGTTCACAAAAATTAAAAACCATTAAAATACATTATATAAAATATAAAACCATTCACATAATGACATAAATAACACACACAACAACATACATCTAAAACAATTTAAAACAATCAGCCACAGACAATTAAGAGACTCATTATATGCTGCCAAATGCCTGAGAGAAGAGGGCAGTTTTAACCTGGCACATTCTCTGATACCTTATTGATTTTGTTTGCTAATTTATTGTAATAAAAATTCAAACTTGTTTCTTTGCAATTCCATTTCAAGGCCTCTACTGCCTTTGGGCTTTGTCACATGGGGCTTTTATCCTGCAATCAAGATTGGTTACTCATAGAAGTTTGTGGCTCCTTTGCATGACATCGTCGCCCCCCAGGGCCTCTCCTGTGCTTTGTAACCATTTCCGCAGCTTTATTTGCAATGGGGATAATGAGCTATTTTAAAAATGGCGGTTTCAATGGATTTGAATCTAAGCATTTAATGATGAAGTTGCACTATAACAGCAACACCATCTAGTGGTGTATAATGAAACATGCAGATAAAGGCAAACCCCCAGGGGAAAAAGAAGAAGTACGGATGAAGGAGCTGATCTTAATCCCAGAAAGAATCTGGAAGCAGAAGCCCTGGTAAAGTTGCAGGATAAAAAGCTTGGTGTGAAGAAGCCCTTTGGATCAGATGAAAGGTCCATTTAATCTAGCATTCTAAGCTCCATCCTTTGTCCCATGAATTCAGAGGTACAAGTGGGACCTACAACAAAATATTGCTATGTATCCCTGGCCCCTCCTGCATAATCCCTACATGGCACAGGGCAGGGAGTTTTTTCCCCCTCAACCCAAATTCCCCTCTCCAGGAAGCTTACTTTAAGCTATTATGGGCTTCAGCTGGCCAGTTCCCTCTTCCTTCCCCCACCAGTTTCCTTCCCCCTCTCCCAATTGACACCTCAGTATTCTGCAAGCCTTGGAAGCTCACAGGTTTTTGTCGGTACGTTTCCTAGGTTTTTACATGTTTCACAGATGGTTTATACCTCTGTATACCTAGAGAGGCCCTGGAATATGTAGAAACCACTATTTCATTTTTGTGTGGCCCTGTTTTGCTTCCAAACTGATAGGCACTCAACCACCCAAATTCACCATTAGAGGGAATTGTGATGTATGACTGGGTCAGAATTAATGGTGCAAGCGTATCCTGCAGTTACGGGCTGAGTAGGATGGAATCAGAACCACATCCTCTTGCATCATTGGAATATGGTGCCTCCAGTGCAGCAAGGCCATTGTACTGGAGGAAGTTTGGACCAGTTAAGGGCTCAATCCTATGGCCACTAGTCAGCGACTAGACAGCCACAGGATGGGTCAGTTCCTGGGAACCACCCTCTACCCCCTCCTGCGCTGCCTCGCACTCCGCGCTTCGACGAGGAACGTGGAGTGGCAAAAACAGGGCATTCCCTGGAGCATGTTGTGGCGGGGAAGCTGGAAATGCCGGAATAACACATCCCACATGTTGTCCGGCTGCTGCTCCCCATGCTCCAAGGTCCCACAGCTAGACAGCCAAAATCAGCTGACTAGCTGTAAATGCAGGGCGGCTGAAGAGCAGAGGGGACAACCCCCTCCTCACCTCTCCCGCCCCGCATTAGATAGGCAGTCGCCTCCGAGTTCAGAGGCGGCCACCTATCTCGATAGGATTGTGCCTTAAAGCTCTTACTCAGCCAGTTTTAAATGTTAAACACATTTTTTAAAAAAACCCAACCCTCAAGTTCTGGGAGAAGGAAGAAGTGCAAGTTGAGCAATCTGGTTCCTCTGTTTGTGTCTGTTAGTGGCCTGTTGCTGATGAGTACCTCTTTTTGATTAGGGGGCTGACTATAAGCAAGGACAGGCTTACTACCCTGCCAATTCTGTCCCTGATCCACTCAGGCAACTCTATTACTGGACATAATAACATTACCCATACCATCAGGGCTTCATTCACCTGCTCATCCCACAAGGTGCTGCATGCTATAATCTGCCAACAATGCCCTTCTGCATCTGCACAAGGGAATAAATAGACACAATCTAACATTAAAAACTGCAACATTTAGAAACCAGTGGTAGAACATTTTAGTCTCCCAGGTCACTGATGCTAACCTGAAAGTTGCCATTCCCCAACAGAGGAATTGCGAAGGAAGACTGCAGTGTGAAACAGCTGAGTTATAACTTACCAAAAAGATTTATTTATACATTTAAGCCTGGATTGAAACAATGGTTTCTTCTCCAGCTACAGGTGGAGCTGCATAGCAAAGCTAGGGCCAATTACTGCTGTTTTGAATGATCAGTTTGCTTATCTTAAGCTTTACATAGAGTTGTCACATACTGTACTTTTTGCATTTCATTGCAATTTTACCCCAATGTTTACATTTTTCTCTCTATACCTATGTATGTATATACTTGCCAACTGAAGATAACGCTTCATGCATCTAATGTGGAATCTAGTCCACAAAAGCTTATGCTATAATAAAACTGTTAATCTTTAAAGTGTCGAACAGTTCAGTGCTGTTTCTGTACAAACTGTTCCTTTCAGCAATGAACTTGCAGGTAGGTATGACTTTGGGTATTTTCCACAATAGGCTTTTAGGTATTAGTATGATTGTTCATTAATATTGAGCCTCAGCTCGTTGATTCACTCTCAACTAGCAGGCTAGACGTGTTGATTGATAACACTTGGAGCCAGTTCACATTACAGCAGCTTCTGTGAGAGTGCAGCAAGAATGCACAAACTCAACATTAAAAAAACGAAGATCATGGCATCTGGCCCCATCACTTCCTGGCATATAGAAGGGGAAGAAATGGAAGCAGTGACAGATTTTACTTTCTTGGGCTCCAAGATCACCACAGACGGTGACTGTAGCCATGAAATTAAAAGACGCTTGCTCCTTGGGAGGAAAGCTATGGCCAACCTAGACAGCATAGTAAGAAGCAGAGATATCACCTTGCCGACAAAGGTCCGTCTAATCAAAGCTATGGTTTTCCCAGTAGTAATGTATGGCTGTGAGAGCTGGACTATAAGGAAGGCTGAGCGCCGAAGAATTGATGCTTTCGAACTGTGGTGCTGGAGAAGACTCTTACGAGTTCCCTGGACTGCAAGGAGGTCAAATCAGTCAATCCTAAAGGAAATCAACCCTGAGTGCTCATTGGAAGGACAGATACTGAAGCTGAAGCTCAAATATTTTGGCCACCTAATGCGAAGAGAAAACTCTCTGGAAAAGACCCTGATGCTGGGAAAGACTGAAGGCAAAAGGAGAAGGGGATGGCAGAGGATGAGATGGCTAGATAGCATCACCGATGCAATGAATATGAACTTGAGCACACTCCGGGAGAGAGTGCAGGACAGGAAGGCCTGGCGTGCTATGGTCCATGGGGTCACGAAGAGTCGGACACGACTGAACGACTGAATAACAACAACAACAACAACTGCATGATTATCATGGCAGACCCCTCTGGGGTCAAACTGCTATTGTGCTATTAAGAACATAAGAAGAGCCCTGCTGGATCAGACCAAGGGTCCATCCAGTCCAGCATTCTGTTCACACAGTGGCCAATCAGCTGTCAACCAAGAACCCACAAGCAGGACACGAGCGCAACAGCACCCTCCCACCCATGGTCCCCAGCAACAGGGCTCACTGCCCCTGGTACTGGAGGTAAGCACATAGCCATCAGGACTAGTAGCCATTGATAGCCTTTTCTGCCAGGAATTTGTCTAACCTCATCTCAGTGCATGGATGAGACCATGGTGCAGGAAGGAGGGGTTCAGATTTGTTAGGCACTGGGGAACATTTTGGGACAAGCTGGGCCTGTGCAAGAAGAACGGATGCCACTTGAACCAAAATGGAACCAGACTGCTGGTACTAAACATAAAAAGGGTGGCAGAGCAGCTTTTAAACTAAATTCTGGGGGAAAACTGATAGGAGCTGGGATGCATCTGGTTCAGGTTAAATCATCCCAAGGGGATGAAAATGAAAATGTTTCTGATTTCCCAAACGAAAGGGAGAAAATAGACCAGGAGTACATGGTAGAACATAATAGCCAAAGTCCCATAGTAAAAGATGCACACACCAGAAACATCGGGGGGTAGGGCATGTATAGGTGTTTTTATGCAAATGTTAGAAGCTTCCCAGTCCAAATGGGAGAGATGAAGTATTTGGTTTTAAAGGAGAACCTGGATATAGTGGGCATTACAGAAACCTGGTGGAATGGGGAGAACCCGTGGAATACCATCATCTCTGGGTATAAACTCTACTGGAAGGACAGGGAAGGGCGTATTGGAGGAGATGTTGCCCTGTACATCAAAGAGGGCATAGTATCAAGCAGACTGGAACACCTAAAAGGGACAGGCTCTTCCACAGAAGCACTGTGGGTGACAATACCAGGCTCCAAAACTAATTTAGTGCCAGAAACATGCGATCATCCCCCATACCAGAATGCTCAGGATGACCTTTAGATGGAAAATGAAATCAGGGAGGCCTCCAAACAAGGAAGTGTTGTAATAATCGGCAACCTCAATTACCCCCAAATATACTGGATAAATGCATGTCCCAGTCACAACAAAGAGGTTACATTTTTTCATGCCCTAAACGATTGTGCCCTAGAACAGTTGGTCATGGAACTGAGCAGAGGTGAGGCGACCTTGGATTTAATCCTAAATGGTGTCACCCAGGACCTAGTATGAGATGTAAATGTTGTTGATCCACTTGGAAACAGTGACCACAGTGCTATCAGAGTTAATATATATTGAAGTGGAAAATTGCCCAGGAAGTCCAGCACAGGGGGTGTCTCCATGAATGATTTACTCTGAGCCAGCTGCATGTGGAGGTTGTTATGAATACATGACGTCGTGGCCACCCCGGAGCTTATCATGGAAAAACTGGATTTCCTGAGACTGCTTAAACTCTGATTCTTTTCCTTAGGTCAGTTTCTCCTTGGTATAGTTGCTGTGTGCCCCAACCCCTGCACGGGTATGCTAGCCCTGCCCAGGGGTGTGCCTTTCACTGTGACCCCAGTCAAGGGGTGTTTCCTGTGTGCTTCCCATCCCTGCACAAACTAGTTAGTGTCTCCGCAGAAGTAACTCCCATTGTGCTCAATGAGGCTTGTCCCCTGAATGCCCACATCAGAATTTACAGAGATCACCCTCAATTGGCACAGTTTAAAGCACAAATTCCCTAAATGCTGTAAATCTCGATGCTCCAATTCTCTGTTGTTTGGTATATTGCCTTAGGAAGTAACTACTTCACACCTTCGTTATAGAGATCCTGTGCAGCATCGGGTTAGAAAGGGGGCTGGTTTCCCATCTCTGTGTCCCCCTCATTTTTCCCAGCATAAGGATATGTGTGTCTACTCAGAAGTAACTCCTACTGTGCTCAGTGAGGCTTGCTCCTGAAATGCAGGTGCATCTGGAGCTTCAGGGGAAAGGAGAAAGTGGGGGGAGCAGTGGGGGAAATCTCTCTTATTGGTTGAGCAGCCCCTGCCAGTCAGATGACATTCATTCCACACACACCCCAGAAGTATGCTCTGTGAAGTGATTTTTACTGGTATGGAGCACTCACTCGTGGAGCCCTGCATGGGCCAAAGCGCAGCAAAGCCGATTCCTTTTTAAAAAAATCTGGTACACCTCCATTTGCTTCTCCTTCTGTTGTTGTGGAAACACCCCACAGTCACAATTGACTTCAAAAGAGGAAACTTCTCTAAAATGAGACAACTGGTGAAAAGGAAGTTAAAGGGGGGAGTCAAGAGGATTAAAACCCTTCAAAATGCTTGGAGATTACTCAAAACTGCAATAATAGAAGCCCAGCTAAAATGTATACCACAGGTTAGGAAAGGTAGCATCAAGTCCCAGGAGGTCGCTGGCATGGTTAACGAACAGTGTTAAGGGAGCTATTAGAGAAAAGAGAGCTTCCTTCAGAAAATGGAAGTCTTGCCCAAGTGAGGAAAACAAAAGCGAGCACAAGCTTGCACAAAGGCAATGCAAGCAGACAATAAGAGATGCAAATATATATATATATATATATATAGAGAGAGAGAGAGAGAGAGCATATTGCTAACAATATCAAGGTCAACAATAAAGAATTCTTTAAATGTATCAGAAGCAGAAAACCAGCTAGGGAGGCAGTTGGACTGTTGGTTGACAATGGAGTTAAAGGAGTACTGAAGGAGGAAAAAGAGATTGCAGAGAAGCTGAATGAATTATTTTCATCTGTCTTCACTGCAGAAGATATAGGACAGATACCTGTGCCTGAACTGACATTTTCAGGAAGGGAGTCTGAGGAACTGAGGCAAACAGTGGTGACAAAAGATGAAGTTCTCAACCTTATTGATTAATTGAAAGCAAATAAATCACCAGGCCCAGATGGTATCCATCCTAGAGTTCTCAAAGAATTCAGATATGAAATTGCTGATCTTCTAACCAAAATATGCAACATGTCCCTAAGATCAGGGACCAGAGGACAGGAAGATGGCCAATGTAACACCAATTTTCAAAAACGGATCTGCGGGGACTCGGGGAAATTACAGGCCAGTTAGCTTAACGTCTCTTCCTGGTAAATTGGTTGAAGGCATTAAAAAAGATAAAATTAGTAAGCATATAGAAGGATAAGCCCTGTTGAAAAAAAATCAACACTGCTTCCGCAAAGGTAAATCCTGTCTCATTAACCTTTTAGAGTTCTTTGAGAGTGTCAATAAGCTTGTAGACAGGGGTGATCCAGTAGACATTGTTTATTTGGAGTTCCAAAGACTCCTGAGCAAACTTAGCAATCATGGAATAAGAGGACAGGTCCTCTTATGGATCTTAAAGAACAGAAAGCAGAGGGTAGGATTAAATGGTAAATTCTCCCAATGGAGGGAAGTAAATAGTGGGGTCCCACAAGGATCTGTATTAGGACCAATGCTTTTCAACCTGTTCATAAATGATCTGGAATTAGGAGTGAGCAGTGAAGTGGCCAAGTTTGCCGATGACACCAAATTATTTAAAATGATTAAAACAAAAAGGGATTGTGAAGTGCTCCAAAAGGATCTCTCCAAAAGGGGAGAATGGGCATCTAAATGGCAAATGTGGGGCAAAAAATCCCATCTTCAAGTATAACTTGATGGGATCTGAGCTAGCAGTGACTGACCAAGAAAGAGATCTTGGGGCTGTGGTGGACAGCTCAAAGAAAATGTCAACCCAGCATGCAGCCACTGTACAAAGCAAACTCCATGTTACGCATAATTAGAAAAGGAATTGAGAATAAAACTGCCAACATCATACTGCCCCTATACAAATCTATGGCGCGACCACACTTGGAATACTGTGTATAGTTCGGGTCACCACACCTAAAAAAAGATAAGGTAGAGCTGGAAGAAGTGCAGAAAAGGGCAACTAAAATGATCAAGGGGCTGGAGCATCTCCCCTATGCGAGAAAGTTACAACAGCTGGGATTGTTTAGCTTGAAAAAAAGGAGAGTCGGGGGAGACACGATAGAGGTGTACAAAATTATGCATGGTGTGGAAAATAGCAATGAAGTGTAATTCCAGCAGTATATGCAAATGGGCACAAGCCTCCCACACACACACACACTACAATGTCTGGCTCACTAGCACAGCGTACTCTGCCCTCGCCAACCAGTAGTCCCTGCGTAATTTCTACCTCTATAGTCTGCCTCTAATTACACATTTTTACAAGCAAGTTTCCCTATCATAATGCATTTTTGAAAGTTCTTTTCACTAATACACAGATTTGTGAGCATACGTTCCACCTAATATATGAATTTTTGTACACATCTTTGGTGAACACCATTGCAAAATTTGTAGAAGTGCAAATTTCGAAGGACAACTGAATGTTGGTGTGTGGCTAGATGTGACAGTGTTACATTAGGTGAGTTTTCATTAAAATGAATACCAGATAAATTTCTCCCCCATCCTGAGATAACGGCAACATATTCCATTTAGTATAAGGAACTGATACTAATGTTTAGTTCCCTTTTTCTCTGCCCTGTGCTTCAAATCTGAGGAGTATGTACTTACGAGAAGAATAGTCATTCCTGCTATTTCCGGTGTTCACACTGTGTGCCATTGCTTACACAGCCAAAATAACACCACCAGTGCATAAGCAATAGTGTTTTGAAGGGGAAGGGAAGGAGTCTGGAAGAGGCTCAGGATAACTTATATCCTGGCCTCTCCAGTCTCCTCACCCACCGGAATGCCCCCTTTTCCCCCTCTCTAAGCTGAGGTGAATTTTCGGCTCAGAGCCCAGCCGGCGTGATTCATTGCATGCCAACTGCTAGAGTGGGGGAGGGTGGATCGGCTCCCCGACTCCCTGTTCCAAGGTGTGGAGCACTTTCTCCAGCCTCAGAGGGGGGATCCCCACTATCCTATGGCCCCCCAGACAATGACTGGGCCTGTAGGACTGAGCCCTAATGGTGTGTATAGCTCAACAGTTCCCCCTAGAGCATCTGGTAAGTTGGCAGCATGCAGGATGCCTGAATAGGCTTATCTGACTGTTTTAGGGTGCAATCCTATCAAGATAGGGGGCTGCCTCCAAACTCAGAGGCGACCGCCTATCCAAAGCAAGGCAGGAGAGGCATGGGCAGGATCGTTCCTTCTGTGCCTCTCCTGTCTTGCTATTTATCGCTAGACAGCCGTTTTCAGCTGTCTAGCGGCGGGGGGGGGGGGGGGGTGACGACCAGGAGAGGAAGCTGCTGTACAATACATTAGATGTGTCATATGCGCAGCTCCACTCTCCCCACCCCAGAACGCCCCCCGGAACACCCCTTTTCAATTGCTCTGCACTCCTTTTCCGAGCGCGGAGGATGGGGCTTCTCCGTGCTGCCTCGGAGGCAGCCCAGACTAGGGGGGAAGTCAGTTTTCTGGGAACCAACCTCGGAGCATGGGCTCCGAGGTCGGTTCCCAGAAATGAGCATATCCTATGGCCCTCTAGACAGTGTCTAATGGCCATAGGATTGCTCCCTTATTCTCCAATACAAACCAAAAAATTAAGCTCTATTTTAGAATAGGCTGTGTGTTTTGAGATGTATGTTTAGAGTTGTTATGAGGGTGGGTGCAACCATTACATAATTTTCTGATTTCTTGGCTGGACCACTGACATCAGAAAAGGAGACTATTGCATTACTGGACAAAACAACAGTAAGTCTCTGCTCGGAGCTGGCATTTACTGAACTCAGGTTCCCATAAAAGTAAGAGTTTGCTCACTCCTGAGGAGCCATCCATATATTTTATTTATTACATTTATATCCCGCCTTTTTTCCTCCTTAAGAAACTTAAGGCGGCATACATAATCCTCCTCCTCTCCATTTTACCCTCACACCAACAACCCTGTGAGGTAGATTGGGCTGAGAGTCTGTGACTGGCCCAAAGTCACCCAATGAGCTTCATGGCACTGGAACCCAAGACTCTGCTCAGGTAGGAAACATGTAATTAGCAGTTAGAATTACTTTTTGATGGTATTTGGAATTCTCTGTGTGTGTTGCCTTCCCTTACCCCCCCCCCCAACTCTTTTTAATATCTGGATATTTGGCTGTGTTGTTTTAAAAGAGAATTCTCACTGAACTCCCTATATGCAAAGGACTGCACAGTTACCAAACTATCATTTGTGTTTTTTAGGATTTTCACAAGATATTTGAGTCCTGTGTTTCTGGCTTTGGACAAGAAAATCCAGAGCCCCTTTTTATTTCTTCCCTGGGCTGGACAGAAGGGAGGGGTCTTTGGCAATAGGTCTCAGAAACTCCCCAAGCACCTGGACAGACTAGGGTGTATCAGAAGGTTCATTCTAACTGGTGGCAGCCTATCAGTGATCCTTGGGCGGGGGGAGGACTTGTAAATAAGAGATCCACCAGTAGGGAAAGTCAGTCTCCCTTCCCAGTCCATAACCAGGGAATCCCAAAAACAGCACAATAAGGACTGAATGTGCTTAGTGACCACAGATTACTAATTGATTGTTGCAGGGAAAACAGAAAACTGGAGCAGGCAGGGAACTGAATGGAGTGTCTGGAATTCTGAACAGTAGCACTGCAACATTCTGTTGCAGATTCCACTTGTTCCTTCTAACAGCAAATCTGCACAGTTGACTGCCTTTCAGTTTGGAAGCAGAACTGCTGTTCAGTCGTTCAGTCGTGTCCGACTCTTCGTGACCCCATGGACCATAGCACGCCAGGCCTTCCTGTCCTGTGCTCTCTCCCGGAGCGTGCTCAAGTTCATATTCATTGCATCCGTGATGCTATCTAGCCATCTCATCCTCTGCCGTCCCCTTCTCCTTTTGCCTTCAGTCTTTCCCAGCATCAGGGTCTTTTCCAGGGAGTTTTCTCTTCGCATTAGGTGGCCAAAATATTGGAGCTTCAGCTTCAGTATCTGTCCTTCCAATGAGCACTCAGGGTTGATTTCCTTTAGGATGGACTGATTTGATCTCCTTGCAGTCCAGGGGACTCGTAAGAGTCTTCTCCAGCACCACAGTTCGAAAGCATCAATTCTTCGGCGCTCAGCCTTCCTTATAGTCCAGCTCTCACAGCCATACATTACTACTGGGAAAACCATAGCTTTGATTAGACGGACCTTTGTCGGCAAGGTGATGTCTCTGCTTCTTACTATGCTGTCTAGGTTGGCCATAGCTTTCCTCCCCAGGAGCAAGCGTCTTTTAATTTCATGGCTACAGTCACTGTCTGCGGTGATCTTGGAGCCCAAGAAAGTAAAATCTGTCACTGCTTCCATTTCTTCCCCTTCTATATGCCAGGAAGTGATGGGGCCAGATGCCACGATCTTCGTTTTTTTAATGTTGAGTTTCAAACCAGCTTTTGCACTCTCCTCTTTCACCCTCAACAAGAGGCTCTTGAGATCCTCTTCGCTTTCTGCCATTAGGGTGGTATCGTCTGCATATCGGAGGTTGTTGATAATTCTCCCAGCAATCTTAATTCCGACCTCTGATTCATCCAACCCGGCATTTCTCATGATGTACTCTGCATATAAGTTAAATAAGCAGGGTGACAATATGCAGCCTTGTCGTACTCCTTTCCCAATTTTGAACCAATCGGTTGTTCCATGTTCGGTTCTTACTGTTGCTTCTTGACCCTCGTACAGGTTTCTCAGGAGACAGGTAAGGTGGTCTGGTACTCCCATCACTTTAAGAATTTGCCACAGTTTGTTGTGATCCACACAATCAAAGGCTTTAGCGTAGTCAATGAAGCAGAAATAGACGTTTTTCTGGAATTCTCTTGCTTTCTCCATGATGCAGCGAATGTTGGCGATTTGATCTCTAGTTCCTCTGCCTCTTCGAAACCCAGCTTGTACTTCCGGTAGTTCTCGGTTCGCATACTGCTGAAGCCTAGCTTGTAGGATTTTGAGCATCACCTTGCTGGCATGTGAAATGAGCACAATTGTGCGGTAGTTTGAACACTCTTTGGCGTTGCCCTTCTTTGGAATTGGAATGTAAACTGACCTTTTCCAGTCTTGTGGCCACTGTTGAGTGTTCCAGATTTGTTGACATATTGAATGCAGCACTTTAACAGCATCATCTTTTAGGATTTTAAATAGTTCGGCTGGAATACTGTCATCTCCGCTAGCTTTGTTGTTACTAATGCTTCCTAAGGCCCACTTGACTTCACTCTCTAGGATGTCCGGCTCAAGTTCAGTGACTGCACTATCATGGCTATCAGGGACATTCAGATCTTTCCTGTATAGTTCTTCTGTGTATTCTTGCCACCTCTTCTTAATCTCATCTGCTTCTGTTAGGTCCCTGCCTTCTTTGTCCTTTATCATGCCCGTCTTTGCACAAAACATTCCCTTGAGATCTCCAATTTTCTTGAAGAGATCTCTAGTCTTTCCCATTCTGTTGTTTTCCTCGATTTCTTTGCATTGTTCATTTAGGAAGGCCTTCTTGTCTCTCCTTGCTATTCTCTGGAACTCTGCGTTCAGTTGGGTATATCTTCCCCTTTCTCCCTTGCTTTTCGCTTCCCTTCTTTCGTGAGCTACTTGTAAAGCCTCATCAGACAGCCACTTGGCTTTCTTGCATTTCTTTTTCTTTGGGATGGATTGAGTTGCTGCCTCCTGAACAATGTTACGGACCTCCGTCCATAGTTCCTCAGGCACTCTGTCTATCAGGTCTAATCCCTGAAATCTATTCCTCACCTCCACTGTATATTCATCAGGGATATGATTTAGGTCATACCTGAACGGTTTAGTGGTTTTCCCAATGTTCTTCAATTTAAGACGAAATTTTGCAAGAAGCAGCTCATGATCTGAGCCACAGTCAGCTCCAGGTCTTGTTTTTACTGACTGTATAGAGCTTCTCCATCTTTGGCTGCAAAGGACATAATCAATCTGATTTCGATATTGACCATCTGGTGATGTCCATGTGTAGAGTCGCCTCTTGTGCTGTTGGAAAAGAGTGTTTGCTATGATCAGCATGTTCTCTTGGCAAAACTCTATTAGCTTTTGTCCTGCTTCATTTTGTACACCAAGGCCATGCCTGCCTGTTATCCCAGTGATTTCTTGATTTCCTACTTTAGCATTCCAATCCCCTATGATGAAGAGGACATCTTTTTTTGGTGTTAGTTCTAGAAGGTGTTGTAGGTCTTCATAGAACCGATCAACCTCAGCTTCTTCGGCCTCAGTGGTTGGGGCATAGACTTGAATTACTGTGATGTTGAATGGTTTGCCTTGGATTCGTACTGAGATCATTCTATCATTTTTAAGATTGTACCCCAGTACTGCTTTTCCCACCCTTTTGTTGACTATGAGTGCTACTCCATTTCTTCTAAGGGATTCTTGCCCACAATAGTAGATATGATGGTCACCTGAATTAAATTCGCCCATGCCTGTCCATTTTAGTTCGCTGATTCCCAAGATGTCGATGTTCAATCTTGCCATCTCATGTTTGACCACCTCCAGCTTACCTTGATTCATTGATCTGACATTCCAGGTTCCTAAACAATATTGTTCTTTACAGCATCGGATTTTCTTTTCACCACCAGACACATCCACAGCTGAGTGTCCTTTCGGGTTTGGCCCAGCCGCTTCACTCTTTCTGGCGCTACTTGGAAATACCCTCTGCTCTTCCCCAGTAGCATATTGGACACCTTCCGACCTGAGGGGCTCATCTTCCGGCATCATATCTTTTAGCATTGTGATACGTTCCATGGGGTTTTCTTGGCAAGAATACTGGAGTGGGTTGCCATTTCCTTCTCCAGTGGACCACATTTTGTCAGAACTCTCTGCCATGACCTGTCCGTCTTGGGTGGCCCTGCACGGCATAGCTTATGGCTTCACTGAGTTACGCAAGCCCCTTCGCCACAACAAGGCAGTGATCCATGAAGGGGGGAAGCAGAACAGAGAGATACTCAAAAATAAGAGAGTGGCTTTTACATTCTTGGGGGAATCCCTAAGTACACAAAACCGTATGTGTTTGACAATTAAAAAAGAAAAACACCAATGCAATTCCAGGACTTACAGGACATTGATGGCACTTGAGACTATATAAGGAGAAAAAAGGGTTTAGACTACAATCCTATACCCATGTACTTGGGAGTACTCCCCATTGAATTCAATGGAGCTTACTTGTTAGCATGTATAGGATTGCACTATAAAGGAACCAGAACTCAAGCAAGCTGCAAATCTACCAGCAAGTTTATGGTTGGGAACAATTCAGATAGGGAATATTAGGGTGTCAGCTGAAAGGGGAGGGGAGAGTGGAACAGAGGAGGAAGAGAGAAAATTGGCTTATTCAAGCCTGTAACAGCTTACTTAGTGTCTGTCCTCAGGGACAGGGAGGGGTAAGGATTGGGGGGACGTGTACTGCAGAGTTTAAAAACTCTCCTCCCTGAATTATACAAGAGATATTTATGAAGCAGGAAAGGGGAAAGGACAACCTTTCCTACTCTCCAGAGCACTTCTCTTCCCACTCTCCCGCCACCAGCAGTATAACTATAAAATGCTCAGATTCTGGGCCACAAACCCTCTAGCACTATATTGTGCAACAAAATGGCCAGGGTGAGGGTGGGAAAGAAAAAATGTATCCCTTTCCCATTCCCTCCCCAAACTCCTTCTTCTGCGAGGCGTGAACGGGACTACAGGGTCCCTGTTCCAGGCTGTTTGAAGCCTGAGTAGGAGAACTTCTCTGAGGGGTTAGAGGTACAGGGGTGGCTGGATGGTAACAATGCCATTTTGATTAGGAAAGATTGAAACAAACTGACATTTGTAGAATAAAGATGCCTTTAGAAGGATAAAGCCACACAAAACCTCCCTCGTTTACTCTCAGCCATAGACTCTAAGTAAGGTATTGGGCCAACTTTTAACATGGCTGGCACAATGCAGCAGAGCAGTTAATGGTGCCTTCAAAGGCCAAGCTTCATAATCCCCCTAAACCAGAGCTTTCCAAACTGTGTGCCGCGACACATTAGTGTGTCGGCGGCAGTGAGTAGGTGTGTCGCGTGAAATGCAGAAAATTGTGCTAAAGGGCACCGTGGAGCTCCCTTACTCGCGTTTACTTCCCTTGGCCCCTCCCCCGGAACTTCCTAAAGCAGCTGATGTTAAAGCAGCTAAGGCTTAACTGCTTTAACATTAACTGCTTTAGGATCATGTGGTGTCTTGATGTACGGCTCAAGTGATTGGCGGTGTTGGAGCAGTACGGCGAGGCAGAGGCGCGGGGCGAAGAGAGGGGAGGGGAGGCGCCGCCCTGGGAGCAGAGCTTGGCCGACACCGGCGCGGAGAAGTGGCAGTGGCCACCAGCCCTGCGAGATTTCAAGCACGCCCTTCACGGACTTCTGCACTGCACTCCTGCACGGCCAGGCCAGAGTAGCACTTGGGTGGAAATGCTGCCTGGGACTGGGACTGCACCGAGCGGGCCGTCCGCCATCTTGGCCAGTCGGAACGGAGCTCAGTGGAGGCCAGAAGCCTCAGAATCAGCGTGCTCCCAAGCACCCGGGCCAGCGCAGCTGCAGGCTGCCACCCAGTCAACCCACCTGCTGCTGGCTGAAGGGAGGCCACCCTCCCAAACCCAACGTGGCAAACAGCAAGCCACCCACCACGTGGCACTTACAATTTGATTTCTGCAATTTATTTTTATTTTCACTCTGCTGTAATTGTGGATTAACCACCCACCGGCAGTGTACCACCGGAGAGTGCTGGAACTGGACTCTGGACATAGGCATTGCAAATATTTACAGCAATATAGGCTTGTAGTGAGACATATATATTTGCACCATTTTTGTTGGACTTTTGCTTCTCTACTTCATGTGTTTTTGCAGCTGAGCTCCTACCTGAACCCATGTGTATTGTAAATACTTTAGTTAATTTTGTTTGTTTTTCACATTTTCTCCTGGTCCTGATTCCTGTCTTTATCTCACTTTGTCACTGTGGGAGTGGAGTGCAGGTGCTGTTATTTTCATAAGAAAAAACAGAGAAAGATAAGCGCTAAAAACAGTCCTGTTATTTTCAAATTTAGTTAATGCTAAAACCTAGAAATAAATTCGCATAGATTTATTCATTAAATTGCAGTTGAATTACCCATAAAATGGATACTGTCAGGAGTGCCCTAGCTGCCTCTTGCCGTCCCCACCAATAGGCAACTCAGGACACAGACAACGAGGATTCTTTCCAAGGCTTTATTCCTTTATTACTTTATGACTCTTTCAGATACTCATCGCTAGCGACTAAGCAAGGAACAGCACTGGGGAAAGATAGCTGAGTAGCCTAAGCTCCAGGTAAGGCAGTTGGTCCCCATTTGAAGGGGAACCACAGGAAGACTCTGAACTTATGGGCTATGGAGAGATCCTCCCTCTTTCCCTTGGGTCCTCGGGACGCGACCGTTGTTTGCACGCCAAGCAAGCGGAATGCCTCCTTTTGGCGCCCTCCATCTGTCGCCACTCCCTGTGTCTGCGCTGAGCATCCAGCAAGCCCCCCTCCAGCGCTCTCTCACTGCCAGGGTCACTATCTCTCCCAGGAATGCTGGCAGGAGGAATCTCTGCCAGCTGCTGTGCTTGTGACTGATGAGGGAGCTCCTCTCCCACGGATTGCTGTTCCTCCTCAGAATCAGAACTGCTCTGGGGCTCTATGGACTCAGTTTCCACCCTGACAGATACGTTTCTAATTAAGAAAAGGAAAGCTGGTGAAGATGACTTTTGCAATGAACAAAATGTAGCCGCTATAGAGGAAACTACTCAAGAATCAACTGTTGAACGGTCTGTATTAGTACGTAAGAAGTATAAAGGAAAAAAATCCAAGCCTCGTTTATACAGTAAAGATTATATGAAACTGGGGTTCACATTTTCTGGTAATGAAAACAATCCTTGTCCCCAATGTTTAGTTTGTGGGGATATACTTGCAAATGAAAGTATGGTACCAAATAAATTAAAGTGTCATTTTACCTCAAAACACTGTCATTTGTCAGAAAAACCAGTAGAATACTTTACTGAGCTTTCGAAATCTATAAAGAAGCAGTCTGCCTCATTCACAAAGAGAATGAAGACATCAGAGAAAGCTCAAAAGGCAAGTTACGTGGTTGCTCAAATAATTGCCAAAAACAAGGACCCACATGCTATTGCTGAAACCACCATAAAGGAATCTTGCTGTGCTATTCAAACAATGTTTGGGCCCAAATTTGAGATAGAAGTTAATAAAATCCCTTTGGCAGATAACATGATCGGAAGACTTATTCAAGACATGTCTGATGACATTAAGCAGCAAATGAAGGATATTTTTCAAGACGATAATATGATCTTTACATTGCAATTAGATGGAGCAACAGATGTCAGTGGGTTAGCACAGTTATTGGTTTTTATACATTTCATTCATACTGACAGAATTATTGAGCAATTCCTGTGTTGTCTAGAACTTCCAATGAGAACTAGAGGTGAAGATATATTTAAAACTTTTGATTGCTTTATGAAGGAAAATAATTTGCAATGGTTAAATTGTGTAGGAATATGCACAGATGGCGCACCCTCAATGGTTGGTTCAACAAAAGGTTTTATAGCTTTAGCAAAGAAAGAGAATGAAAATATTATAATTACTCATTGCTTTTTACATCGCGAAGCACTAGTTGTGCAAACCATTGAAAATGAATGTAGAAAAGTTTTGGACAAAGTGGTTCAAATGGTCAATTACATTAAAACTAGACCACTTCAATCAAGATTATTTGCTCATATTTGTGAAGACATGGGGGCAAGGTTTAAAAAGCTTCTACTACACACAGAAGTTCGTTGGCTCTCAAGAGGTCAAGTGCTTTGTCATGTATATGAATTGAGGGAAATGATGCTTAAACTTTTTGAGGAAAATCAGCAAAATGAATTCTGCCATCTAATTCAAAGCAAACTTTGGTGCACAAAATTGGCATATCTTGCTGACATATTTGAACATTTGAATAAAATCAACACCAGTATGCAAGGAAAAGGAGAAAATATCTTAACAGCGGTAGATAAAATTTGTGCTATGAGAGCACAATTAGCAATAGCAATTTGGAAAAGGAAAGTAAAAGAAGGAAATTTTGAAATATTTTCCAAAACTGCTGAGTGCCAGCTAAAATGTGATATGAGCTTGCTACTTGTTGACCATTTAACATTGCTCAAAGAGGAAGTTCATCATTACTTCCCAAATGTTGAAATCCAGGACTATGATAGGATCAGAAATCCATTTCTTTCAACTGCAGCGAGGAACTTTTCACTTATTGAAGAAGAATTAGCTGACATAAAAAATGATTGAAATCTGTTAATGATGCATGAACAGGGTGACTTAGACAGCTTTTGGATTCGCATTTCAAAAATGCATCCAAACATAGCTTTAAAAGCGTTAATTCTTCTGCAGTTTTCTACTACATACATTTGTGAAGTATCCTTTTCAATGATGGCAAACTTAAAGACACTGAAACGTGGAAGCTTAAAAATGCTTGATGACGAAATGCGAGTGTCTTTATCTAATATTCCACCAAATATTGAAAAGCTGTGTTCATCCCATCAACCTCATACATCCTATTAAAATGGTAAGTAGTTATTGGTGTTATTCAACTTTTTAAAATTCTTGCACATATTTACATACTGTTACTCATAAATGACAACAATGTATGTTATCTTACAAATCATATATTTTTAAAAATATAAATGAAAGGTTTTCATGAGATATGTTCTATCCCCATATATTTCGTTATTACAATTTATGTATGTGTCCATATCTCTTATAACAGGTTAGTTTAACCTCCGGTTTGCTAGTAAAACTGAATTACCATGTCACGAAATGATGCATGTCTAAAAAGTGTGTCACCAACATGAAAAGTTTGGAAACCTGTGCCCTAAATATTCACAGAACAAGCTTCAGATGAACATTTTACTTTAGCTAAGTAGATAGCACTGATTAATCCATACAACTATGCTGCCTGCTTCTTCACATTGGGCTGAATACATCAGCACACACACGCCTCAAAGAACTGAGGGAGGGCAAGAGAGAAATGTTTGCTGTAATCTACAGAATATCCCATGGGTTCATTCATGCTTTGCTGCATTTACCCATGAGGAATCATTTGTGCATCCTGATCCTATCTATGTCAGCAGGGCTTAGAAGGGATGCGGGGGGGGGGGGACTGGAGTTAAATTGGGGTGGCCATGTGTCCTGCTTTACAGAGAACCACCCTCTATTTGAAGGGCTGTTCAGTTTAAAGATATAAAGAACCATAAACAGGGGGAGCAGAGTCTTTGAAGTTGACCATCAACAGTTAGCACCCAGACAGCAGACTGAGCAGGCACCCAGGTCACCTGAACACAGTGTTCTCTACTAGGGTAAGAGAGAGAGATAATATATTGGCATGTGCAAATTTTATGCAGTTCTGTGCTTTCTTCTGCCCTCTTTTTGGAGATGTATTTCCTCTTCTTTGGCAATGCATAAATGGCCACCCTGTGTTAAATAGACAGACAAATTGTATCCAGGTGTAGTTCTCCCTTCCCTCCCTCCATTACTTCAGGACTGCCATTTGAAGAGCAGTACTTGATTCACTTAAAGGTACAGGTGCCCTTTCAGTGTGTTCACCTAGCCACTTTACTGCAGCTCTTTTGCAGAACTTAATGGGCTACAGTGCAATACAGGAATTCATGTGGACTCCTTTGAGTACCTGGAGTCTGAGACAAGCAAACAATCACAAAAAAATTCCCCTCGAGGGCTTCCACTTTCTTTTATTGCAAGGCCAGACAAACAAGGAGCTTGTTGGCCACTTCTTCCTTTGCAGTGTTTAGTTGCTCCTAGCTGGAAAAATATACCCAAAGTCTCTAGAGTTTACTAACCATAAATAGCCTCCATAGCTGAAACAGACTTCTGCAAATATATCTTAATTGGCTATAAGAGTAATTAGGTCCACCTGCTCCTAGTGGAATCGAAACTCAGGGATGACTATTGTTTTCTTGTCATTTCAGATAAAGACAACAGAGTTTCCACCTTATTTCTGTTCACTCTGCTGTGTTTTTAACAGCTGCATGAGATGCAGTAATTCCAAGGCAAAACATTCACCATCTATTTCATGCAGGTAAAAGCTCCACCAGCTTAACTTCTGCCTGCCAGATAGTTATTAATTTGTTTTATTTTAATTACTCTATATCATCTTTTGAGGCAAAGCCCCCCTCAAAGTAAACCTTGTAAAAAAATTAAAATTAAATATAAAATACAGCTAACTAAAACAGCATAAAACATTTAAAACAGCAGCAACAGTAGAAATATTATTAAAGGCACACGAGGCCTTCCAGAAAAAAGTTGGCAACCCTAGATAAAGTACTAAATGCTTTATGATCCAGTCCAGAGAGTTTGCCATAGGCTTGCAAACTTTTAAATTTGGGCTTAGTGTAAATTACAGAGCAACTTCTGACATTCTAAGAGGTTCATCACATGGAGCTTTTATCCTGCTATTGAGATGGCTCTCTCTCGGAAGTTTGCGGGCTCTTTAGATGACTCTGTGGCCCTCCAGGGTGTCTCCTGCCATTTCCTCCAGCCTATCTCGTGTTTTCCCCAAATGCAAAAGAAGTGGTATTTTTTCCAGCCCATACAACAGGAGCACCATAACCTCCCTGTGAAATTCTCTAACGGTGGGAGAAACCACTATGTCTGCCTGCTGTGGGCATTTGTTTTGAGTTGTTGGGGGTGCTGTCAGGATGAGATTTGACAGGAGCAAGGGTGAGAATCGCCTGCCGATTGCATCTCCTGCCACTGCATTTCTCAATAGGAGGGAGAAGAGAGTAGAATGCCTCCCCGTAATGAAGGGAGACACATCTGATCCCCCATCCCACCAAGCTCGGAAGCAACATCCTCTGTTGAGTCAGAGCACCCCATTAAGTTCAATGGGGCTTACTCCCAAGTAAGTATGACGAGGGTTGCAGACTTACAGGGTGGTCTTATGTCTACTCAGAAGTAAGTCCCACTGAGTTCAATGTGGCTTACTCCCACATAAGTGTGCCAAGGGTTGAAGATTTACAGCACAATCTTACATTTTATGTCTACTCAGTAAGTCAGGGGTTTCCTGGGGGCTGCAAGAAAACAGTACAGCAGAAGTTGAACTACGAAAACAAGACCCCCCCCCAACTCCTTTGCACACATGCCAGGGAGAGAGGCACTCCTTCAGTTCAAACCATGTGGCTGCCATATAAAGAAGCCCTTCCTAATCTGGCAAAGAAACCAAACGTAGGAAGGACCAGAAAGGATGTGGGGTTTTGCTTAATGTAGAAACACCCTAAGGGTGGAGAGAAGCATAGATGGTTTAGATTCAGATGCACCAGGACAAGATGCATGCTTGGTATGCCAAACAATGGTCTGAATTACTAAGGTGGTGTTGCAAAGAATGTCAGGGGTGGGGCAGTATGAACTTCTGTCACTTGAGCATTAGCCACAACTATTTATTACATACTTCATTTAAGTGTCTCTCTCTGTGCTGCTGCCTAGCCTAGTATCAAAAGAGGTAATTCAAGGATGGGTCCTGCAGCTAGGGATGTACAAAAGTGACTTATCTTTCGCGGATTATGTTGATGGTGGGGGGGGAGGTGTTCCGTCCCTCCCCCCGGAATCCTCAACGGGGGGGAAGGCGATCCGTTCCTCCCCCCTGGAATCCTCAATGGCCGGCTGTGCTCCGCAGCAGCTCCATGGAGCAGCTGGCCAGGCCCAGCCCAGCCCCGTCCGCAGCTGGATTTCCGGCCGCGGAGGGCTGGGGGGGGGGAACCGTGTACGTAAATGGCGGCGGCTACGGCTGCTGCCATTTGCGTTCCTTATTTTTCGCCGTCTGAATCTACGTAAATATTTACATAGACTATGATGGCGAAAATAAAGGGGAACGCAAATAGCGTAGCGGGCGCTATTTGCGTCCCTTTTTGATTCACCGTTTTAGCCTACGTAAATCTTTACATAGGCTAAAACGGCAAATCAAAAAGGGACGCAAATAGCGTCCGCTACACTATTTGCGTTCCCCTTTATTTTCGCCGTCATAATCTACGTAAATATTTACGTAGACTAAGACGGTGAAAAATAAGGAATGCAAATGGCGGCGGCCGTAACCGCCGCCATTTGCGTACGCGGTTGTTGTTTTTTTTAACCCACCCAGCCATGATAGGCTACGTAAAGATTTATGTAGCCTATCATGTCGTGTTTTTTTTTTTTAAACCTAGCCATGATAGGCTATGTAAATCTTTACGTAGCCTATCACGTCTTTTTTTTTTTACAAGACTGGAAATGGTGGTGGTGGCAGCCGGTTGGAAGACCAGCTGCCGCTGCCGCTGCCTGGAAGATCTGCCCCAGCTAAGTCTCGTCCCAGGGCGGATCTACGGGGGGGCGGGGGGGGGCAGGCCTTTCTGCCACGGAGTTCGGGGCGCCGAATGCACTGGCATTCGGCCTCACCGAGGTCCATGGTGGAATTCTCTGCCATCCCTACCTGCAGCAAGCTGTTTGGAAAGGGCAATAGCACCCTCTTTTGGATTGTGCTTGTCCTTGTCTATAATGTTGGTTCAAGTTTAATTCACTTTTTGTGTGTATGGGAACGAGTATATGCTAGTCCAGGGGTGGGCAACTTGTGGCCTTCCAGAAGTTTTGGCCTACAATTCCCATAATCCCTCATCATTGGCAATGCTGGCTAGGGCTGATGGGAGTTGTAGGCCAAAGCATCTGGAGGGCCACAAACTGCCCACCCTGCTCTAGTCTATTCCCTTCATTTGGGAAATGTACCTGTAGTACTTGGGGCCATTAGGGTTTGGGGGGAATTTTTCATCAGGAAAATGGCACAAGGGGAAAGTGGTAATCTGTCTCCCCATAGTACAGTCTCAATTCAAATCAGGATTCCTCACAGCTGGTATTGGGGAGGAAATGTAAAGAGTTCCTCCAGAGTATGGGTCCATTTCTTTTAAAGCCTGACATCCAAGCTTCGCATCCATCTGTCTTAGCTGTTGATGCAAGGGTGCTATAGCTTTCTGCCACTGTCTGCATATGGCTAGCTTTGACCTCCTCAAGCAAAAGCCTCAGATCCCCCTTTGTTGCCACCTCTGCCTCGAGAACTTGTGTGGAAGCCATTTTGTCTGTTTCTTCCTGCTTTTGTCCCAGTTTTCCCAGGCCCTTAGAAGCTGGGACAAGGTATTTTTTCAGATTTGTAAACGTTATGTATGTTTGTATGTATGTATGTATGTATTTAATTCAGGAATGTATACCCCTCCCTGAGTCATGTATATGCATTACTCAGGGTGGCTTATAACAGTTAAAACAATAATACCACAATATAAAAACAAAAAATATAAGCTAGAAACATGCAGCAGATAAAAACATTCATTATATTAAAAATTTACCTGCCCAGCAAGGCAAAGGCATTCCAAAATAGACAAGTCTTCACCAGTGGAGGCTGGTGGCTCCGATGTCAGTGGGAGTGTGTGTGAATCCGCTCCAAGTTCCAGTCAGTACTCTAAAGGAGCTATCCAAGATCGCACCGTAGATAGCTCCTTTAGAGTCCTGACTGAAACATGGAGCAGATTCACTGCCCCACTGACATCAGAACCACCAGCCTCCACTCGTCTTCATCAACTGATGGAAAATGGCAAGGGAGGGAGCTTGCCAAGCTTCATGGGGTAAGGTAATCCATAATTTGGGTGCAGGCACTGAAAAGTGCTTTCTCTTGTCCATATGAATTGTGCTTCCACCATAGGCAGTATAACAGAGATGAGCCATTCCAGCACGTATCTTAGGAAGTGGGCAAGCTGATATGGGAAGAAATCTAAGGTATCCAGGCCTCAACCCAAGAGGCCTTGGGGCAGGGATGGGGAATCTCCAACTCATGGGCCATTTCCAGCCTGTAAAGCCTCCCCATCTGACCCTCTGAGGGCCTGCCCCCTGCCTGAAGCCTTGTTCCACCAGGAAAAGGTGAGAAGCAAGGGAAGCCAGCTTTGTTGGGAGCCACCGCCCCAAGGCACCTGGAAGAAGTGGTTCTCAAGGGAGTACTGCTAGCCGCTTCCTACTATGACTGGCCAAAAAAGAGGATGTACATTGCCATAAAAAGAGGATGCCAATCTGCATAAAATTTGCATGTACTAATTTATATGTATGTAAGCAAATGTAGAAATAATTATTATAATTTAAATAGAAAGACTGCACATCTCACTATAGTGGAGAAGACTGTGACCAGGTGATCTGTCTGCCTGCCTGTTCAGGCACTGTTGATGGGCAACAGTTCTTATGGTTCTTTATTTTTAAACTGGAATTGGAGAGGCCAGCCCTATAAATAGAGGACTGTCATCTGTAAAAGAGGACACGTGGCCATCTAGTACCACACAGTGTTAACTGTGCTGAGAAAAGGATGCCTGAATTTAGTAAATTTAGAATTATGCCTAGTGTTAGTTTGTTTTCCTGTTGCACAGGCCTTGTTTGGATACATTTAGATCCCAGCAAGAGCATAGTATTTAACCAACGCAAGAATTTAATATGCAACAGGAAATCCAATGCATGTTGACCTTTTAAAAATGTAATCAGGGGAAAGCAGAATTCCAAACATCATTATCTTATTCAGAAATACAACCATAATAATTTTTTTTCATAAGATCCTGACTTTTAGAATGACGCTTTCCCCTGACAGATAACGCTTTGCAAACCTTAAAGCAGGAGTGTTGAACCTCTTTCAGCCTGAGAGTCAATTTCAGTTTTGGAGAAGCTCTTGGGAGCTGTATTTCAGTGGGGGGGAAAGGGGTTGGGGCCAAAGCACCAGCCTGTTTTAGTGTAATATTCTTACTGCCAGTAACGGCGCCTTAGGAGAAGCATTTCAGCCTTTTAGAATTTGGGTGGGGACATAAAAGACCAGAAAACCCAGGGAGTGGGAGTGGCAGTGGGAATGGGAACAGGAACCACCTATTCACAAGTGGAAGGAGGCATGGCCATCTCAGGAACCCTGGCAGGCTGGATTGTGTCCCCAGTGCAGGCTGGATATAGCCCCCAAGCCTGAAGTTCAACACCCCTGCCTTGAAGTATGAAAGCAGAGTGGTTTGTGTTGCTTTCCACATTCCATTATGCACTACTTCTTTGACCTTACCTTGTAGCATGCTTCGTACTAATTGTTAATCCACCATCATTCAAACATATATACTCTATTTTCTTCCTGACCAATGAGATTTACGGATTAAGCAGTGGTAACACCACTTCCTCTGCTGGGTGTAAGAAGCAAGTGCTTTGCTCTCTACTTGTTGTAGTAAAGTAGCCACAATGTTCTTTGAGTGGAGAGTGTCTATTTTTTGCTCTCTGCTTGTATGTGATGTGGCCAGGACTTCAACTGGTAAGTTCAGGAAGCAACTTTAATATTCTCCTACAGTATCTGCATCTCTGTGTTTAGTAATATCAGGTGTCAGCAATACTTTTATTTTTCTGAAGTCCAGGAAGTTGTTTGGCAGCGGGTGGATGTTGTGTTTTAACTTCAAGAATTGAGGTACTGTAAATCCTTTATCAAAGAGAGGCGGTTGCAAGGTTTCCTGGTAAAAGTTAGGCCAACTTGGGATTTGCAAATGTTTTCTTCGACAGCAGTGTTAGAGATGCCACCTCTTCTTACTTCTCTGCTCCTTTGCCTTTATTAGCGCACTGAGTCATACAAGTTTAACAGGTGGAACTTCTTCCCACCATATCTCCATGCAAGGAAAAGCTTCACCTGTTAAATGGCTGTGTTAGGCTGCTGTTAAAAGTGCAGGAGCAACGCAGAAAATGTTTTCAGATTTTGTCTTTATTCAGATGAGAATGAATACAAAAAGCAAAGTGTGTGAGGCTTGAAAATTGCCTGCTGGTAAATGAATTGATATCTCACTCTTTCCGTTGTGGTTTCTGTTTAGAGCAGTGAAGGAGCTGAGGGGAATTAAAAGTAAGACGTAACATTGGCTTTGATATTGCTTTAGTCAGTAAAAGGGAATATTTAAAATATGCAGCTATTTCAATGTCTCTGCGGGGAGGGGCACCAAAGTATATGCTGATTTTATGATAATACTTGTAGTGAGATGCCCACAAATTAGGGGTGATGTTTGACGATTGAAGCATGCCCTAGCACACCATTTAGAGCCTGGAATTTTAAGACTTGCAAAGAAGGAAAAGAACACAGGAGGCCATTGACCTACCCGCTGTTGATAGCACAACGGCCATTATGGTGAAGACATATATACATGCATTCTAAAGTGTGATAGAGGAAGTGGTTTGAACATGCACTCACAGCATGCCAAGGCATTTTGTTCTGAGGGCAGAGAAATATTCAAACTGCTTCCATCACATCCAGTTTACTCTCCTAACAGCCCAGGTGAGGCTAAACAACCCTGGGGTTGTTTGTCATGATGACCTCTGAACCCAGAACTCTGCCTTGCCTCTCCCCTGGCTTGTCCTCACAATAAACAACCCAAGGACCTAGTACCCCTGGGGTGTTTAGCTTCTCCAGCTAGCAGGAGGAGCCAAGTGGAAGCAATCGAGATGTGGGGACTAGCATGCTGGCTTGTTCACCACATTCCAGAAATGTTAACTTTTTAATTTATCTTTTCACCCCATAATCAGGTAGATAAAAAGAAATAGTCCAATTCTCCCTATTCTGTTTTAAGCTTATGTCCTTCCCTGCTTAGTATTTGTCTTAGCCTGAGGCAGTGAAAACATGAGAAATCAAATATGAAAAAAAAGAGTTATGTAAGAGTATTAGTACTGGGCTTTCTTGGGGCTGGTTGACACATGCACATGCATCACTTGATTTCTCTAGCTTTGACCAATCTGTACCTTTAGCCATCAGCTGATGAATATAAATGTATGAACCAGCCCATAGTGTTTAAGAAACAGCAATTGCATACTTGTACCATGAATTTAGCTGGATAGTTGCTTTTTAACTACACAAGTAACCAGGGGGGTTTCTTCATGAGCGATTTAGTGTGAAGTTAGAACAGCTAGAGTGCCTTTGTGACAGAGGACGTTGTCACCAATCCACTGCCAACCAGTCACTTCCCTCTTGAAAAGCTGCATTTTCTGAAACTCCCTTTACTCCGATCTTTTTTTTTTTACTGAAAGTGGCTCCCTGGCAGTTTTACCACAGTTGCTGTGTGTGTGTCCCCCACACACATTTAATCCTGGGCATGCCTCTGTGACCTGGCAGTGATGTGGTCAAGGGGGTGGGATGCTCCATTCCCTCTTGTTTCCCCATGGAAGTAGGTTTTCCCATTGAGAAAATCCCCAGGAATGCAGCAGCGACCCCTCACATTACTACAGTAGCGGGGGCACTCATTCACCTGTTTTTAAGTTTTAACAAAGCCCCTCTTTCTGTGCATGTTTACTCAGAAGTAAGAAATAAATCTCACTCCCCTGCAGTGAAAGGGTTAAAGGCTAACTTTAGTAACTTGCCCTAAAGCCTTTTCACTTCTCCAGTGCTCTATTGCAATGCTATGCTTCTTTGATGTTCTGTAGTTTCTCTGATGTAAAGTGGTTTCTGCTGAAGGGTTTTTAATTGTGCAAGAAAGGAAGAAGCTGCTGGTTCTTCCTCATATGACATCAACCTTCAATGCTGTCCATTTGTTCTTTCTAAATTCACCAAACAGCAAGTGACTGATCTGTTTTGTGAATTTAGTAGTATAGATAGGCAGTAAGTGACATTTGTACTGGGACTATTTCAAACCAGTGGCAAGCAAGCTAGCACCCTATGGACCAAATTTGTCTCACAAAGCAATTTTGTCTGGCTCTCAGTGGCTAGCCAGTTGGCTGCGGATTATGGAAGTTGTAGTCCAACACATATAGAGGGTACCGGGTTGGGGAAGGTTGGGCAAGGCTAAATGTTAACAACATTGTGATGAAATTTGCCCTACAATTTCATTAAGAGAAATAAAATGGTTTTTAAAAGTAGGAGAGAAACGAAGATTCCCTACTTGAATGGTGCAGTGCTTCTTTGGGATTGTATGTAATATGCTCCATGTCAAAGCATGTGCTCCATAAATATTAAACACTTACTGGTAAGTGGCACCAACTTTATGATATATCTTGATCACCCATGAGGGCTCACACTGTACGACAAAATATATTTCTGGCCCCTGAACCAGTGTCTAGAGAAGAGTGTGGTCTCAGGGATGAATGACTGAAGCCAGCCATCTCTTTTAATTGGGGGAATATGGGGAGATGCACTTTTGGAAGAGAGAATCTGGGGTCAGAAATTAATTTTAACAGGATCTGGAAGGTAAATGTATTTGGAGAATTAACTGGCAGGGGAATTGTTGGGTTGGTTGATCTTTTGGAGCTTAGACCCATTTCCCCCTTGTACTCAGTGTTTTGCCTTAGGCAAGTCACTTGTCTCCCAGCTGCGCTTGTTTGCCTTCTGTGAAATGTATGTTGCAGCTGAAAAATATTCAGTCAGATAAGTGCTTTGAAGTTAGGATGTCAGATTTCACCTCTGACTTATACTGTTTTTGCCATTGGGCAAGTTGCTTGTTGTCTCCATCTAGCCCAGCATTCAAGGCCAAACTGTGGGTTTGATCCAGGACCTGGCTTCTGCAACACAAAGGCTCTGTCTGCAAGAGGAAGGGCTCCACTTGTGGAAGATCCCTCCTCCCAATTTGGGGGGGTTCCCCCTCCCCCTCCCCCTCCCCCTCCCCCTCCCCCTCCACAGTACAGCTCTCCCCATTCATCAGGGTCTCCTGACTCAATATAGCCTTTTCAGGGGTCTGAAGAGGCTGCCTTTGGAAGGAGTGGGCGGGATATTTCAGTTCTGCCAGCACAGTTGATTCAGCATAAATCTGGATTCAGCCCTGTGTCTTTATATTTAATATGCATGTTAAAAAAAATTGGAAACACCTCCAGCTGGTGGGACTGATAATTGTCATGACTGCAGCAAATATGGAGGGGAAATGTAATCCTTTCCTCTCCTGCCATTGCTCCTGAGGAAAATCCCTCCTCTGAAGCAGCTATTTACATTGGGAGGAAATCCCTGATTGGTGCAGAAAAACAAAACCTGCATGTTAAAGGCAAAGATGCATTTAATGTCACATCTAGTTTGGCTTTCTGTTCCAAGCCCAGGCCAGCCATCTGTCTCCAGGAAGCTTACAAGGAGGGCATTCTCCTGTAATTTATAGTGTCTTATATTTGTGGGGGTATACTGCCTCTGAACTTCCTTTTTGGATATTGTGGCTGATGGTAGAGGCTTCTATGGAGCTTGGGTGACCAAGTATGAGGAGCTTTGGATGGGCGTAGCTGAGGGAAGGTGCAGTGAACTTGCCTGGGTGGGTGGGACTTGCAGCCCCCCAGTCTCTAATCATATTGCCACATTGTGGGGCTTCTGTCTATAGAAATAACAGGAGCCATGCAAGACCACTATAAAGAAGTGACTTCTCTGCCACTCCATGGATTGGGCTTAAGAATTTACTGATACGCAAGGAAATAAACCTTGTGTGATGTAGCATATTTCTTCACAAGCCAAAGTTTCTAAAGAACTGTCCATTTGTGAATTCTTGTCCTTGTACAGATGCAAATGGGCAGTTGTCTGATTCAACTATTAAACCTGGATTTCCTATCCCGGTCAAGACCAATGATCCAGGGGTTCAGAGAGCTGCCAGATTTGGTGTTTACAGATACAACAACAGTTCAAATGACATATTTCTTTTCAAAGAATCTTGCATAAACAAAGCCACAGTCCAGGTAAGAACCGTCTAGATATTATGGCAACAAATGTGCAGTAAATATTCTTTACTGACAGAATAAGCAAAACATCATCTGCTCTTTTCTTATGCCAGTGCAAGATGGTACATTCCCATAAGGCAGCTTATGCTGCATCTTCAGGTTGTATTATCATTCTAGTTCTTCTGATGTCCACAGTGGCAAAGTAAGCTATTGTTTACAACTTGGTTCAGCTGTTGTTGCAGTTCTTTTGATGGCTAAATAGTCCATGTGGAAGCCATACATTTCTACTGTGATCACTTCAGACAAATGTGAAACCAGAAGCTTGGTTTCCAAGCTCCATAATATCTGGCTGGAGACAGACAATAGTTTTTGAGAAAGTTAGGGCGAAGCTTATGCATGTTTAGAGAGAGAAAAGTCCTACAACTCCCAGCATGCCCCAGCTAGCATGGCTGGCTGGGGAATGCTGGGAGTTGTCAGACTTTTTTTCTGTCTAAACATGCATAGAATTGCGCCCTTAAAGATGGTATGATAGCGATGCGGCTAGGTAATTTTAGAACCTGGACTTAATGGTCTTATTGCAGTGTGTGTGCATGTTTAAATAATCATGTATATTATTTCAGTTGTAAAGAAGCACACAAGTGACACTTCTCCCACTCACACTGCCATTGCATGCTTCTTTACAACTGTTTTTACATTCCTGACTTCTTAGAGAAAACAAACACCTATTTGCCAATCACGATGAAAAGAAATACTCTATTTGCAGTTTCACATTTTAAACTTACTTAAATCATAGCACCATTACAACTACAGGTATAAAATGGAGTTTGCTTTTGCTGCCCTGTTGTTAAGTACTTGGCAATAAGCACTGTTTTGTTATAGAAAAGGATAATATATTTTAAAAATAAGAATAAAATTAGGGTCTGTAACCATGTATGTGTCCGCCTTACTGCCCTGACTATAAATTTAAAACAAGAAGGAGGAAAGAGAGATGCTGCTGCTTGCCCTGTCAGGCCTGTTTGCTGCTCCCCCCATCACCTACCTCTCTCTGGGTGGTCATCTGGGGGCCTCCTAGCTGCATCACTGGATAGAGCCATCATTGTCCATGGTGAACATGCTAATTTCTTTTATCCCAGTGTAGTCTGTGGTCAAACAAGTTTTACAGGATTCCCCCACCCCCGCCCAGTTTTTACAGAATTTGTGAACAGAGATAACAGAGGGTTTGAGTATCCGCATTACAGGCACCAATATATCTATCATATTACCCTTTGAAAAAACTATTATCTGTCCCTGGCCTCAGGCTCCTGCTGTTCTTTCCACTTTGTCCTTGCTGTGTACTGTTTAGTGATATGGCAACTGCTTTTTCTAGGTAGTTAGGGGGCTGAAATACAGACTTGATGTTGATATCCGCCGGACTGTGTGCAGCAAAAGGATGCATCCCAACTTGGACAGATGCGATTTCCAGAGGAACAAGACCTTGAGACAAGTAAAATATGTTTGAATTTCTCCCTGATTTTCTTTTAATTTTGCATGCAATAGGATCTGTTGCACTGCCCTTATAATTGACTTTTGTGTGCATGGCTTATCAATGTCAATGAGTACAATTTTACTTTTATTTTTAATTCTCATAACTCAACAAAAATGACAAAGAGCTCTGTAGCACCTTAAACACTAACCAGTTTATTATGACATAAGTTTTCATGGACTAGAGTCCACTTCATCAGGTGAATGAAAGTGTTATCTTCAGTTGGCATACTCAGAGGCGTAGAGAGAGAAAAATGGTAAAGCTTGGTTTAGGTGACAATGAAATACAACAGTCTGCAACAATAGAGCTTAAATGTATGCAATATAAGCACAGTGACCAATACAAAACATATTTGCATACATTTCAGCTCTAATTGTATTGTCCAACTGTACTTCTTGCATTTTGTTGCCATCTGGCCCCACCGTTTTACAGTTCCACACACACACACATACACACACCCGTGTAGCCTGCCAACTGAGGATAACTAAGGGCATCTCTACACCAGCATAAAATCCTGCATTTAAAACAGGGCTTTCTGCTTCCATTTTAAATGCAGGACCACAACTCCCTTTTTCATGTGCTTCCTTCTCCCCCACCCCCTTCCCCCTCCTTCTCCCCGTATCTGAGGCTTCCATTATCTTTAATTGATCTCACTGCTGTTCTTGCCGCTTTTACTCTTTTCACGGAGGAAACTGAAGCAAAACACAACGGGGTAATTTGATATCTTATTATCTGTGATCTATTTAAAAACAGAACAAAGGGCATTTCGTACAGGAGATGCCTTGAATGATCATGGCGTCATGTAAAGAGCCTGCAAACTTCCATGAAGGAGCAATCTCAATCACAGGATAAAAGCTCAGTGTGAAGGAGCTCTTAATGCATCCTATGAAGTGGATTGTAGTCCAAAGACCATATGCCATAATAATTTTTTTTAGCCATTAAAGGCGCAATCCTATTCAGATAGGCGACCGCCTCCAAACTCGGAGGTGACCACCTATCCAATGCAGGGCAGGAGAAGCACGGAGGGGATCGTTCCCTCCACACTTCTCCTGCCCTGCATTTTCAGCTAGACAGCCACTTGCTGCTGTCTAGCCGCGGGAGGACAGAATGGGGGAGGAGGCTGCTGTATGACACATTGGATGTGGCGTACGGGCATTTCCACCCCCCCTCCCCAGAACACCCGGAGACACGCCCCTTTTCCACTGCACCCTGCTCCTCTTATGAGCACGGTGGACGGGGCTGTTCCGTGCTGCCTCCAAGGCAGCGTGGAAGTGGGGGGAGGTCAGTTCTCTGGGAACCAGCCTTGGAGTGTGGGCTCCGAGGTTGGTTCCCAGAAAACCAGATATCCTCTGGCGGTCTAGCCACTGTTTAGCGGCCATAGCTACTGTTTAGCGGCCATAGCTCCCTAAGTTGCTACAAGACTTGTCACTGTTTTTGCTGCAACAGACTAACATGTTTACCCCTCTGGAAGTTATAACTCAGGACTTCTCTACATTAAAGAAAAAATTGGGAGCCCCGCAGAGCATTTTACCTCCCTTTCCGCGGTGTGTTGAAAATTGCCTCCTTAGACAGCGAACATCAGCAGCCCCTATATCCCTGAATGAAAAACAGTGCCATCTAGTGGATGAAAGATAGCAGTACAGCGCATGGTTTATTCAAACCCGATTTAAAAGGGTTTAAATTGTGATGCCTTATGCTGGGGATAGTGCAGGAGGGACCCTGGATGCTGACGATGTCATGTAATGGGCCCGCAAACTTCCGTGAGTGGCCAGTCATGAGCACACAATAAATGCCTTGTGTAGGAACAGCCTCAATTAACAAGTTATTTAGAAAATCCAGAACATGTATGTGTGTAATGTAGAGACACCGTTGTAAGAACAGTTTTCAAATGGTACTTCTTCAGGAAATACTTTCCATATTGACTGGTTTGATACAGAACTCATGCACGTTGCAAAGGATGCTTGGTTCTGCTAGAGTGTATACTCAGTTTGTGCAGGGTGTTGGCCAGGCTGGTTGGGTCTTATTTTTCCCTGTATAAAATCAAAAGCACACACTAGAACACCATACGCTCTCCTGTGGCTGGATCTTGCAGGTGGGCAGGCTGTCTCTCAGCACGGCTTGCCTCTCATTACTGTTCTTCACACTGAGGAACCTCTGGTAAGCTTCCAAGGACACATAGTTTGAAAACCACACAGTCCTAAAGAACTGTGCCTTGGATGAGGATTGCTCATGTCTGTTACATAACTTTGGGAAAAGCCTTTCTCTGCTCCATCTCTCAGTTTTCCATATATAGAAATCATAGTACAGGCTACTAATATGGATTGGGGGGGGGGGACCCAACCAACATATGCTTCCTTTCCTGTCACTGGGAGGTAGCCTTACTAAGGGAATCAGACTGTGCTGGTTTAGAGGGCTTCTACAGCATGAAGTAATAGACTCCTGGACTTCAAAATGCAGGTCAGCTGTGGTGGTTGTAATGTTTGAATTCTTCCAGATATAGTATTTGAATTCTTGCATATAGTAAACGTGCAAACATCACATCAGGAAAATGGCTACAATGGCTCTTTCTCCCAGAGTCCCTTATGTGCTAATTTATTACATGGAGGGAGCTTTTTTAATGTTTGGGAACATTAAAAAAAACCAAAAACCTACCTCTTCCTGCACTCTAAAGTAATACAGTCTGGAGTTCTACCTCCTCCCACTTAATTCTGAGTAATGTGCAGAATGGCTTTGAAGCTCCCTTCTCAAATTACTAGAGTAGCCTAAGGTAATGTGAGAAGCCCTGGATAATACTATATTAGGTGTTCCAGGACACTGTGAAAAACTTAAAATGGCAGCTTGGAGGAGCTGCTGCTAGGGAAGTCTGTGGTCCTGGCAGACTGCTGATGTAGGAAGGGGCCTACTACAGAGGGCACTTTGCTAAGAGCTGCTTCAGACCTGGAGCTTGCCCCGGTTGCTCCCATGTGGCTAGGACATGATGTTACCCAAGTGCCATGGCACTGGAACTATGTTCCAGTGGCTCCTGTGCTCACAAATACAGTATAGGAAGTGTGAGATGAATCTTCTTTTCAGATTCTGTATAGGTGGCTTTTCTGTATAGATGATGTTTATCACTTTCTATGTTTGATAATGTATGGTCGAATTGGATAGAGAAAGTATTGGAGAAAGAAAGGCAGGACATTGCAACAAACCAGTTTTACCACATTGGGCGTGAGGCTCATGTCAGAGTTGCACATGTTGCAGGAATTGTGACCACATCTCCTTACCGTAGAGTTACCCAAGAGGAGGCTGGAACAGTTATGTTCTTTTTTGAAGTCTGTTCAGAAATAATGAAAACGTTGCTGATAAGGCTACAGAGCAGCTTTCTGTGTTCCAGCTTTGGTCTGATTTAGTCTCTCTCTCTTCTCCCCATCCAGACATTCAGATGCTATTTTGAAGTCTGGCTTATACCCTGGCTGCAGAGAATCCAAGTTCCAGTCTCCCTCTGTCAATAACCTCTCCTCAAGAAAGGATATAGGTTCAACATGTTTGTTCTCAATCCGTTGTTCAATGACAAATTGTCAATAAAGACACTGGACTGTAAACAATTGTGGGCTCTTTGGTTTTATTTGGTTATTGCTAACACTCTGGCCTCATTTGGTAGCATATGTAATCCCACTTGCCCCACCAACCTTGCTATGCAGAAAATATGGGTAGATGAGATGATGTAGTTGAGGACAATAATTTTATTTAATTTACTCTATTTCTATACCACCCCATAGCCAAAGCTCTCTGGATGGTTCACAAAAATTAAAAACCATTAAAATACATTATATAAAGTATAAAAACCATTCACATAGGAAATAAAACAGATAGCATAGCATAAATGGGGGGTCACCATTGAGAAGGCCCTCCTCCTTGTTGCTGCTGTCCGAGCTTCCCCCGGAGGAGGCACCCAGAGTGTAGTGTATCCAAGAGCCTAGAAAGGCGTTCCGTCAGGTACTGTGGTCCCGAGCCATGTAAGGCATTATAGGTCAAAACCATCACCTTGGGCTTGGAAACATATAGGCAGCCAGTGTAAGCAGGCCAGAATCAGTGTTATATGGTTGGACCATCTTGTCCCTGTTATCAGTCTGGCTGCCGCATTTTGCACAAGCTGAAGCTTCTGAACTGTCTTCAAAGGCAGCCCCATGTAGAGTGCATTGCAGTAATCTAACTTGGAAGTTACCAGAGCATAGACAACTGAAGCCAGGCTATCCCTTTCCAGATAGGGGTGTTGGTGGGCCACCAACTGAAGTTGGTAGAAAGCACTCCATGCCGCTGAGGCTACTTGAACCTCAAGTGACAAAAATGTCTCCAGGAAGATCCCCCAGGTACGAACCTGCTCTTTCAGGGGGAGTGCAACCCCATCCAGAACAGGTTGAGCACCCTCTGTCTGGCCAGGAGAACCACCCACCAACAGCATCTCAGTCTTCTCTGGATTGAGTTTCAGTTTTTAGCTCTCATCCAGTCCATTGTCACAGCCGGGCACCGACTTAGCACATCCACAGCCTCAACTGAAGGAGATGAGAAGGAGAAATAGAGCTATGTGTCATCAACGTACTGATGACAGCAAACTCCAAAATTCCGAATAGCCACATTCAATAGTTTCATATAGATGTTGGATAACATGGGGGACAAAACCAACTCCTGTGGAACCCCATACTAGAGAATCCACAGGGCTGAGGAATATCCCCCAAGAACCACCTTCTGGAGCTGGCCATCCAAGTGGGAGCAAAACCACTGCAATGCAGTACCTCCCACTCCCAACTCAGACAGTTGTCCCAGACGGATACTATGGTCAATGGTACTGAAAGCTGCTGAGTATCATGCCGTGACTGGAGGAGTCCTCCTCAGAGGAGGAGCTAGAGGCCCCAGAAGCCCAGGGTACACCAGACCAGGGACTGCCACCACACCCACAGGAGCCTCAACCCTTGGGACAAGTGGCTGCAGGGCCATCCCTGCCAGGAGAAAGGGACTCTGCCTCTGAGGCAGAGGCTGAGCCACCCCCTGATCCCCAGGAGCGTCGTCACCTCAAGCAACAGGCTAGTGGGGCTCCTGTGTGAAGGAGTGTTCACTGCCAGAAAAGGTCTCAGGAGTGAGGGACTCCTCAGGAGTAGGCTCTGGAAAGAGAGCTGATTGCTGCAGCTGAGCTCTGGGTGGGGTCTGGCTGGCTTTGGGCTTAAAAGCCTTCACTGGAAACTCAGCCAGGAACAACTTGGTCCATCCAGCCTCTGCCGTGCACCTTGCCTCCTGAATTGTGCCCTGTGACTGATGCTCTGTTTCCTGACCTTTTGGACTGCTCAGCGACCCTGCTTCCGGACTTCATAACGTACCTGACTGATTAATTGCATTTCACTTCTTGCTTGTTATTTTGACCGCTCCTGCCTTAGCTTAAACCTCTTTGGACTGAAACCTGTGTGCTTGACCATTCGCTTGCCAACTTGACTACTCTATTGCATCGCTCCCTGTACTCGCTTGCAAACAGCCAAGACTCGATCTAGAGCAAGACACCAAGAGACCAAGGAGAATCCACAAAGCCACACTCCCCCTGTCTCTCTCCCAACATAGGTCATCATGCAGGATGACCAAGGCTGTTTCTGTGCCAAACCCTGGCCCAAACCCCAACTGAAATGGATCTAGATAATCAGTCTCATCCACGAGTGTCTGGAGCTGGTTGGCAACCATCTGCTCAAGAACCTTTCTCAGGAAAGGAACATTTGCCACTGGCCTAAAATTATTAAGATTTTCCAGGTCCAGGGAGGGTTTCTTTAGGAGTGGTCTCACCACTGCCTCTTTGAGGTGGCCCAGGATCACTCCGTCTCACAAGGAGGCATTAATCACCTTCCTGGCCCAGCAAGCTGTTCCTTCCCTGCCAGTTTTTATCAGCCAAGAAGGGCAAGGATCCAGTACAGAAGTGGTTGCATGAACCTCTCCAAGCACCTTGTCAATGTCCTCGAGCTGTGCCAAGTGAAACTCATCCAAGAAAACTGGATAAGGCTGTGCTCTAGACACCTCACCAAATTCACCTGCTGGAGTCTAAGTCCTGGCAGATGCAAGAAATTTTATCCTGGAAGTGCCTAGCAAATGAATTACAGTGGGCCTCAGGTGGGACTACGTGTCCTTAGGGCCAGCATGTAATAGGCCATGGATGACCCTGAAAAGCTCTACTGGGCGGTATATGGAAGATTGAATAGAGGCAGTGAAATGTTATTTCTTTGCCAACCTCACTGCACCTGAGTATATCTTACCATAGGCACACACCAGTGTTCAATTGCACCAACCAGGAGTTCTTCTCCATCTGTACTCAAGCCATCTCCTATTTTGTTTCATTGCTCTCAGCTCTGGAGTATACCGTGGAGCAATACAAGCTCTACACAGGAGATAGCACTCAGGAGCAATCATGTCAACCACACAGGTCATTTCTGTATTCCATAGATCAGTCAGGGTTTCAACATGAGAGCCATCCATACCAGCTGGAAACCTCCCCAGAACCCTCTGGATCCTTTAGTTCTGGGGGCAGACTATTTTAATAGGTCCCCCACCCTTTCAGAGGAGAAAAAGTTGTAAGTCTAAACCTCAGCAGGCAATGATCTGACCATGACAGAGGAACTTAAGCAAAGTCCCCCACCTTCAGATCACCATCTTCATGTCCAGTTGAGAAAACCAAATCTAGAGTATGGCCTGCTACATGTGTTGGGCTGAGTCCCATGGTTGTCATGGAGACCATGAAATCCTGAGGCACCCCAGACAAGGTGCCCTCAGCATGGATGTTGACATCCCCCAGAACCAACAGTCTGGAGGATCTCAGCAACACATATAAGCCCACCTCCGTCACCTGAGATAGGGAGTTTATTGAGCAGCAGGGTGGGCGGTACACCAACAGAATCCCCAGTCTGCCCTGCTAGCCCAGCACAAGATGCAAAGACTCCAGACCAGTAGTCAGATGGACAGAGAGCCTGCAGAGGGAGATGGAACTCCTATAGACTACAGCAACCCCCTAACCCTGATACTGAACCAAGTACCCCAGTAGGCAGAGCTAAGAGAGACTAACTCCTCCCTGTTCACCCACCCAAGTCTTGGTTATGTATGCCAGTTTGGCCGCCTCATCCACTATGAAATAATGGCTACGGGAGGTCTTATTCTGAACAGATCTGACATTTAACAGCAGCATCCAGAGGCCTGAGGGCAGGCTGATAAAGCAACTACCATGCCATCCGGTCGGGGGAAGGCCGGAATGCAGCATAGCTGTTAACTGCCTGGGCCGTGTTCCCCTAAGCTGGCGAGCCCTCCTCCCAATGCCATTTCTCCCTTGGCCCGTAACCATGCTAACTGGGGGCCCCTCCATGGACTTGGGCCCATACCCTCTCTCCCAGCACATAACAAATTTTTTCTGGAGAAACATCTAACACCACATGTAAAAACTGCAAAGTCTATCAGCTGAATGTTAGGGGGTGGCCCTTGCCCTTGTATCCTCCTCAAAGCAGCTCCCCACAAAGGGGTGACCTGGTCCCAGGCACCTTGAGCCCAGCTGCCCCAAATCTGCAGCAATCAGCCCAGGGGGAGTGTTTTTTTCTCTCCAGCTCCAGCCTTGGAGGCCACGTCTCTCTCAGGTAGTGACACGGTGCCAGACAGAGCCAGAAAGATGGTAAGTTGGCCCACCTGTTGCTGTAGGAGGTCCCGGCTGCCTGCCTCTCCTTGGCCCATGGCCAGATGCCCTAGATTTAGTGAGAACAGCAATGCTGGATTAGACCAAAGGCCTATCTAATATAGCATTCTATTCCCAACGTGGCCAGTCAGATGCCTCTGGGAAGCCTGCAAGCAGGACATGAGTGCAATAGCACCCTCCTGCTCATATCCCCTGGGAAAGAGTATTCAAAGGCATGCTGTTTCTGATACTGGAGGTAATATATAACTATCATGACTAGTATCCATGGATAGCCTTATCCTTCATGAATTTGTCTAATTCTTTTAAAGCCTTCCAAGGTGGTGGTCATCATATCTTGTGGAAGCAAATTCTATAATTTTAATAATTAGCTGTCTTTATTTGTCTTGAATCTCTCACCAGTCAGCTTCATTGGATGATGCCATTGGATTCCAGGGAGAAAGATTTCTCCCTATCTACTTTCGCCACACCTGGGGTCCCCAACATGGGGGGTTTCCCATGAGCACCAGTGTGCCTCAGACGCTTCTCATGGCTCCCTGCCCCTCCTCTTTTTTTTAGTCTTACCAGTTGCCTTCTGGGAAATGAGTGTTTTGTGACTAGCCATGCCGACCATGGCAGCCATTTTTTGAAAAGCTATTTTGTGGAAGTGCCCATGACAAATTCCAAATGTGTCCACCAACCAAAAGAGTTTGGGGAGTCCTGTTCAAAATCATGCATAATTTTATATACCTATATCATGGCCCCCTTTACTTGACTTTTTTCTAAGCTAAAGGGCCCCAAACATTGTAACCTTTTGTCATAGGGGAGTTGCTCCAGCCCCTTGATCATTTTGGTTAGTCTTTTCTGCACCTTTTTCAGCTTTACAATATCTCTTTTCAGGTGTGGTGACCAGAATTGTACACAGTATTCCAGCTTGGTTGCACCACAGATTTCTATAAAGGCATTATATTTTATTGTCAATTCCTTACCTGACAATCTCCAACATGGAATTTGCCTTTTTCACAGCTGTTACAGAATGGCTTAATATTTTAATTAAGCTGCCCGCCACAGCTCAAGATCCCTTTTCTGTACAGTTATCACCAGCTCAGACCCCATCAGTGTATATGTGAAATTGGTTTTTTTGCCCCAGTGTACATCGCTTTATTCTTGCTTATATTAAACCACATTTGTCATTTTGATGCCCATTCTCTCAGTTTGGAGAGATCCTTTTGGAGCTCTTTGCTGTCCCTTTTATCTTAACAGCCCTAAATCATTTGGTGTAATTAGCATACTTGGCCACCCCGTTGCTCACCCCAGCTCCAGATCATTTATGATCAAGTTGAAAAGCACTGGTCCCAACAGAGATTGTTGGGAAACCTCACTATTTACATCCCTCCAGTGCAAAAGCTGATCATTTATTCCTACTTTCTGCTTTTGGTTCTTTAAGCAGTTACTGATCCATAAGAGTACCTCTCCTCTTATCCCATGGCTGCCAAGTTTGTTCAGGAGGCTTTGGTGAGGGACTTTCTCAAAAGGCTTTTGATGAAGTCCAAGTAAATAATGTCTACCAGATCACCCCTATCCACATGCTTGTTGACATTCTCAAAGAACTCGGAGGGAGCAATCCTATGGCTGCTAGTCAGAGGCTAGACGGCCATAGGATAGGTCAGTTCCCGGGAACCGACCTCGGAGCCCGCACTCTGAGGTTGGTTCCCTGAGAACCAACCTCCACCCCCTCCCGCACTCAGAAAGGAGTGTGGAGTGGCAAGAATGGGGCATTCCTTGGGGCATGTCGGGGCAGGGAAGTCATAAATGCCAGTACGACGCATCCTACGTGTTGTCTGGCTGCTGCTTCCCACGCTCTGAGGTTCCACAGCTAGACAGCCGAAATCGGCTGTCTAGCCGTAAATGCAGGGCAGCTGAAGCACAGAGGGGATGATCCCCTCCGCGCTTCTCCTGCCCTGCATTGGATAGGCATTCACCTCTGAGTTCGGAGGTGGCTGCCTATCCTGATAGGATTGCGCCCTAAAAGGCTATTGAGACAGGCCTTAAGTTTGCAGAAGCCATGTTTTTCAGCAAGACTTGTCCTTCTATATGCTTGATAACTCTATCTTTAATAACAGTTGCCACTAATTTATCTGGAACAGATCTTAAATTAAGCGGCTTGAAATTTCTTGGATTACCTTGGATCCCTTTTTAAAAAAATTGATGTTACATTGGCCACTTTCCAGTCCTCTGATATAAAAACCAGTCTTAGGAACATTACATTTTTTTTTTTTTAGAAAATCAGCAATTTCATATCTGAATTCTTTATGATATAGATGCCATCTGGACCTGGTGATTAGTTTAATAATTGTCAATAAGGTCTAAAACTGTATGTCTTATCACTAATTTGCATCAGTTCCTCAGACTCCTTTCCTAAAAATATCAGTATAGGCATGGGTATCTGCTCCACGTCTTCTTTTGGGAAGACAAAACAAAGAATTAATTTAGCTTCTCTGCAGTCTTCTTATCACCCTTTAGTACTCTCTTGTCATCCAACTGCCTCCATAGTTGGCCTCCTGCTTCTGATATATTTAGGACGCAATCCTATTGAGATAGAAGTCAGCTGGATGCTGACACCTATCCAATGCAGGTTGTGCAAAGCACAGAAGGGATCCTCCTGTGGGAGCACTCCACCCACCCTGAATTCTTGGCTAGCTGCACGATTTTGCGCATCTAGCTGGGGCTTCAGACGGGGGTGGGAATGGGCCTGGAGACCCCATAGGAAGCAACGTAAAGGGGCTTCTGTGGTATCCTCCCCCCCCCCGGAATGCCTCCTTTTCTCCACGTTCTGTTTTAGGAGCATGGAGAGGCAGCTGCCATGGTTCTCCCCATGCAAGCTACGAGGGGGTGGCAAGCGGTTTCCTGGCTCTGAGCTCGGAGTGCTGTCTACAAGCTCAGAGCCACTAAACTGAAAAATCTTATGGCCCTCTTGACAGTGTCTAGTGGCTATAGGATTGCTTCCCCCAATATATTTTAATTGTCTTAATGTAATTAGCAATATGCTACTTAAAATCCTTTTTTTGCATTCCTTATTGTCTCCTTGCATTTCGTTTGTACAAGGTTGTGTTCCTTTCTGTTCTCCTCATTTGGGCAAGACTTCCATTTTCTTTCTTTTTTTTCTAATACTTTTTATTCTACTTTTATCTTTATAAATGAACCAAAGAACACCAACAACATAATCATCTTTTACAGTTTCTAACATTACAGTATTCTTAAGAAGACCCATTAATAATGAAATAGATAAAAAAAGAGAGGAAGAAAGGAGATAATATAAAAAGGAGAGAGAAGGGCAAAGGGGAAGGAAAGAGAAAAAAATAAGAAAAACCTCAAAAACAGAGAACAACGCAAAATATAAACAGAAGTTTACATAACAAACTTAAATTTAAACTACATTACACATAAATTTCAAATATCACTCTACTTAAAGATTGGTATAATCGTATAGGTCAATACAGCATAAGTAATCAATTTCAATATTGTATCTTCAGGTTTATAACAAAGAAGCAAGCTTAGAATTCATTTCCATTGGCCATATCATGCCTTTTAGCTACTATATAATGATAAAGCTTAAGAACAACCAGCCAAAAATATTTACTAATCCTAGTATCATAATATTGATAATATTGATAATAATTAAAAAGAAAAGAGATTATAAAGGATAAAAAATAACAAAAAATAGGACAATCACTAATATATTTTATCCTATCTATATTTTAGATAGTATCATTTCTAAATATATAAATGAGTGTGCACATTTCTGTACGCACTCACACAGAAGATTTAAATACAGTCTATCATATCCATTTTAAAAGAAGAAGCAAAAAAAAAGAGAGGATAAGGTGAAAGAAAAAGAACGGATATACACAATCAGCTGTCTCTGGCCTAGCTTGCATCTTACAGACTAAACATAGCCAAATGACAAAACATGTTTGCAAATTCCAGTTCATGGAGCTAGAGCAGAAGTCTCGTGTGTTTTTCCAATTAGCCACGCCTCTGCCATTTCGTGATTTAGAAACTTCTTCATCTGACCTTCAGAGAAAATGCAAAACGTAGCAGGATATTTTAAATTATATTGTAGATTAATTTGTTTTGCCAGATTTCTCGCCATGGTAAATAACCTTCTTTTATCAACAACCTCTTTGGTGTCATCTGGAAATAACATAACTCTATCTTGTTTTGATCCCCAAAAAAGATTTTCCCCGTCTTGCCAAGTGCAGAATATGGTTTTTTGTGGAGATTCTGGCAAATTGAACTATAATCATATAATCAGTCCCTTTAGCATTTGGCACACGGAATGTATGCTCAATGTCAAGTACATAATCAGATGACAAAGGAAGTATCTCATGCAGGAGCTTATCTACAAAAGTAAACAAATTTATGTATATCAGATAGATCTTTGATACCAATAATATGCACGTTTGCTCTACGAGTGAAAGCCTCCAATTGTGAGATTCTTGCAGAAACATTATTATGAAAAGCTTTCGAGATGGTCTCCTGCACTGCCACTCAATCTTGCAGCTCATTAACCTTTGCCTCCATTTTTTGCCAAGAGTTGTTAATTCAATCCACAGCCCCCTTGCAGGGTGGTGATGGAATTTTGGATTGTATCCAGTCTCTTAGCCTGTTCAGCAAATTGCAAAGACAACGTTTTTATCAAAGCAAGTAACTCCTCTGTATTTTCACTGCTTCTCGAAGCCTTTGCCAAGGGAGGTTTGGGAGGGGTCGACGGCACTTTTCTCCTCCTTGGTGTTGCCACCCTTCTTTTTAAACAAAACTTGTAGGTCCTCGAATATTTCTGGTATTCCTTAGTCCATAAACACTAAAAACTACGTTTGAGCACGTCAGCCCTGATTCCTCCTAATTAAACAGGAGTTTTCAAAACAACTTTGAGCGGTGATTAAGCTCCGCCAGATTTGCCTCGGAGGCCAGCCCCTCTGCTGCATTGCAGAGAGAGCTACCCTTCCAAGGCTTCATCCAGATGCTGCTCGTGCTTCCCCCTTTCATTCCAGGGAAAGATGAAAAGATTTTTCAACCTTTTAAAAGCTGTTTGAGATAGCGTCCCGCGGAGACCCTGCAGAATGCCACCAGGGCGACATTGGCTCCAACTGGAAGTCCCCAGTTCTGACTGGTTCTCAAGACTTCCATTTTCTGAAGGAAGCCTTCTTTTCTCGGATAGCTTCCTTTACACTGCTCGTTAACCCTGCTGGTTGGTGGTGACATCTTGGACTTGACATTTCCTTTCTTGACCTGCAGTATACATTCTAGCTGAATTTCTATTATTGCAATTTTGAGTAACCTCGAAGCATTCTGGAGAGATTTGACCCTCTTGACTTTCCCTTTTATCAAATCCCTCATTTTGTATGAGTTTTGTCTTTTGAAGTCAAATGTGACTGCGCTGGACTTCCTTGGCAGTTTTCCACTTATACATAAAGTAAATTTGATAGCACTGTGGTCACTGTTTCGAGTTGGTTCAAGAACTCATACAGTCAGGGCCAGGAATATTGGAACAAGGATAACTGTTTTGGCAGTTGGCCTCTGTATACCACCACATTGAAGTTGAAAGGAAACACAACCAGATGGGAGTGAAGTCAGCACTTTCAGCTGTAATTCAAGGGGTTTGACAAAAGTGGGGCACTAACCATTCAGGAAGGACAGCCAGTGGCATACACACACACCCATTGTTGGTGGCTCATAAGTAATGGAACAAACCAACATCATTTCAAACTGAAGGATCGCCTTTAATACCTGGATGAAAATCCTTTGCAGTCAATGACTGCCTGAAGTCTGGAACCCATGGACATGACCAAATGCTGAGTTTCCTCCCTCGAGATGCTTTGCCAGGCCTTTACTGCAGCTGCCTTCAGCTGCTGCTTGTTTGTGGGTCTTTCTGCCTTCAGTCTTGTCTTCAGTAAGTGAAAAGCATGCTCTAGTGGGTTGAGATCAGGTGACTGACTTGGCCATTGAAGAACATCCCACTTCTTTGCCTTCAGAAACTCTAGGGTAGCTTTTGCTGTATGTTTTGGGTCAGTATCCATCTGCAATATGAAGCGGCGTCCTATCAGTTTGGCAGCATTCGGTGGAATCTGAGCAGAAAGTATAGCCCTATACACTTCAGAATTCATCCTGCTGCTTTTATCAGCAGTCAAGTCATCATAAACACCAGTGACCCAGTTCCATTGGCAGCCATACATGCCCATGCCATAACGCTGCCTCCACCATGTTTGACAGATGATGTGGTATGCTTTGGATCATGAGCTGTTCCTTTCCTTCTCCATACTTTTCTCTTCCCATCATTCTGGTACAAGTTAATCTTGGTTTCATCAGTCCAAAGAATCTTATTCCAGAACTGGGCAGGCCTTTTTAGGTGTTTGCTGGCAAAGGCTAATCTGGCCTGTCTGTTCTTGAGCGTTACCAGTGGTTTGCACCTTGTTGTGAAGCCTCTGTATTTACATTCATAAAGCCGTCTCTTGACTGTAGATGTCGACAATGACATGCCTACCTCCTCAAGAGCGTTCTTGACCTGGCTAGGTGTTGTGAAAGGGTTCCTCTTCGCCATGAGCAGAATTCTGCGGTCATCCACTTTAGTTGTCTTCCATGGTCTTCCAGGCCTTTTGCTGTTGCTGAGCTTGCCAGTTATTTCCTTCTTTTTCAGGATGTTCCAAACTGTTGTGTTGGCCACTTCCAATGTTTTTACTCTCTCTCTGATGGGTTTATTTTGTTTCCTCAGCCTAATGATGGCCTCCTTCACTCGCATGGACACCTCTTTGGACCTCATGTGGGGAGTTCCAGTGAACAGCTACCAAATGCAAATGTAACACTCAGAACCACCTCCAGGCCTTTTATCTGCTTGCTTGGTCATGGGGTACCCAGGAAACAGGCCACACCTGGCCATGCAGCTGTTTGTCAGCCATTCGTTCCATTACTTATGAGCCCCCAACGATGGGTGTGTGTGTATACCACTGGCTGTCCTTCCTGAATGGTTAGTGCCAAACTTTTGTCAAACCCGTTGCATTACAGCTGAAAGTCCTGACTTTGCTCCCATCTGGGTGTGTTTCCTTTCAACTTCAATGTGGTGGTGTACAGAGGCCAACTGCAAAACAGTTATCCTTGTTCCAATATTTCTGGTCCTGACTGTATCTCATACTAAGTCCTGGTTGGTTCCATAACAAACTGTTTTAGAGAACAGTCATTTGGGTTTTCAGGAATTTTTACCTCCTTCTCATGACCGTAGCATGAATTTATCCAATCTATGTGGGGGTAATTGAAGTCACCCATTACAATGCCTCCTTTGGATGCCTCCCTGATTTCATTCTCCATCTCAGGATGGCTTCTAAACAGGGAGAAGAAGGAACTACTAGGCCAAAAGTTCCAGAATAGCTAAATCTGTCTACTGCCATACTCAGAGGCTTTGCTTTCCATCTGAGCTCATCACATAATTCATATAGAGCTAATGCACACAGGTAGGTGATAAGAGAGATCTAGATATTAAATGTGCTTCCAGACACGACTTTTATGGTGTCTTGGTCCTGCCTCATTCACAGAAGTTTACAGGGAGTCCAGATGTTATTGTATTCTACTTGTGACCCTCCCATGTTCTCTTACCACTTCTTCCATCTCTTTCCTTAATGCTGAAAATCCGTTAAGGATAAAAAGACCGAACAACTACATGGTGCCTTCTAACTGGTAGTGCTAGGAGCCTTCTGTCTGGAAGCACCCTAGGTCAGGCAAGTTGTCAGGGGCAAGCTGCAGCATGGGTGGTTTAACAGGATGTGGAAGTAGGAACACACCAAGTGGGATTTGGGGGCAAATGCAGATTCAGAGGAGGGAGTCAGGTGAAGGAAACAGGACCAAACAAGCAGCACCACAAGAAGCTATTAGCAAGAGCTGTTAATCATCCTGCCAGCAGCCTTTTCTTTTTTCAAGGACTGCTGGGGGACCAGAATCAATGTGACCAGGGAAGCTTATCTCAGGCTGGAACTGTATGGTGGCAGCGGCCCCATGTCTTTAATGTGAGTCTGCCCAGTCATGCAGGTGTGTGATTTAAAGCACCAAAGGATGCACAGGAGAGTGTGTGCTGTGCCCCTGTGCACTCTGTCCCACAAGGGCTTTTCCTCGCAGCCAGGGTCCAATGTTGGGAGTGAGATCAGTTGTGAGAAGAAATGCTTGGGCTCCTCCATCACCATGCTAAGTCTCATTGCCACATCCATGGCTCTTTTGCCTCTAGGGCTGGCAGATGACACCATCAGTTGCTGACCCCTACCCTAAGCATTAATCCTCTCTACTATGCTTGTGGAAAAAAAATAAGGGGGCAATCTCGGTCTAAAAATCCCAATGCAGGTTTAGACAGAGAAAAGGCCTACAACTCCCAGCATTCCCCAGCCAGTTTAGGATTGCGCCCTAAGTGTTATTTAACTTTATTTGACAAGACAAAAAGGCCTCCCTATAGTAGTAACTGCTCTGAAACAGAGGCTACTTGCCCTTGAAACAGAGGCTACTTGCCCTTGCTACCAGATTCTATACCATTCAAACATTTCACACATGAAAATAGCAACATGCTTATAATAGAAACGTATAATAGAAAAGAGTGGAAAATCGAGGCTGTCCAGAACGGAGAGATTCAACACCTGTAAGCCACTGATGTACAGTGCTTTCCAAACGGAGTGCTGGAAAAGAATTGTTAGTGCCTTGCAGGAAATAAGGTTCGTACGAACCCAAAGAATTCACCCACCGAGGAGGCTGCCCTCTGCAGGGTTCCCTGGTTTGGACTTGCCTTCTCTACAGCAGGGGTCCCCAACCCCCAGGCCGCGGACCAGTACAGGTCCATGGCCTGTTAGGAACTGGTCTGCGGGGGTCTGCAGGGGGGGATCCGTCCCTCCCCCCCAGAATTCTCGCTGTCCCTGGCTGGCTCCGCTCCGCAGCGAGTCTGCAGAGCTGCCGGCTGGCTCTGGCCGCTGGCGGACTTCCGGCCGCTGGGACGCAAATGGCATCCACGTAGCGGACGCCATTTGAGTCCCTGTTCTTCAAGTAATAGGCTACGTAAATCTTTACGTAGCCTATTACTGCAAAGAACAGGGATGCAAATGGCGTCGGCTATGCCGTATGCCATTTGCGTCCGCAGTCCAGGTGCATCTACCCACCCACCCCGCCACCCCCTGAAATCCCTGCTGGGACGGACCCAGACCAGCCGCCGCCAGGTAGGTTCTGTCTTGGGGGGATTTCGTGGGGTGGCGGGGGGGGGGGGAGGCAGTCCACAAAACCGGTCCCTGGTGCCAAAAAGGTTGGGGACCGCTGGTCTATAGGGACAGCTAATTTTGCTGCGTCTCTGCAATACAGGCGTGGTCACAGGAAAAAGAAAAGGATTGTCCCAAACAACTACTTCTGGGAAAGGGGTGGCTCCTTTAAACATATTGGAGTTTTGTGGTACCGCTAAGAATAGACTAATAAATAATCGACTTGACGCAGCCCTTTAAAAAAAGGCTATAAGCCAGCCTTTTTTTTTGGCGTAAAGAGTGATCCCAGTTCGGGGTGGGAGCATGCCTCAACGGCTAGACCCCTTGCCCGTCGGCCACAAGGCACTGAAAGCAGATTCGCGAGCGCCGAAAATGAAAGCCACCGAATGGGCGGGGCCAGCAGGGAGGAAAAAGATTTTCCGCGAAGGGCCGGAGCGTTATTCGCGTCTCCGCCCCTGGGCAGATCTTATTAGCCTTGTGCGGCTCCTTTCCACGTCTGTCTAGAGAGTGACTGGCGGCGTGGCCAACCAGAGATGTCAGAAGTGTCGCCGCCTGGCAAGGCGAGGTCCGCGGTGTGACCCGCCCGCGGCTGTGCATGTCCGAGGGAGGGGGCCGGCCAGGCGCTCCCCGCGCCCGGTGTGAGGGGCGGGATGTGGTTGCCGCGCCCGCGGGGCTGTTTCGCCACCGCTGCGCTCTTTCCCGCCAGTCGTGCCGCCGCCGCCATGGCCCAGCTCCGCGCCTCTCCCTCGTCCGCCGCGGCCTTCGACTATCTCGTGCTGGGGGGTGGCTCGGGCGGGCTGGCCAGTGCTCGGCGCGCCGCGGAGCTGGGAGCGCGGGCCGCCGTCGTCGAAAGAGGGCGGCTCGGGGGCACCTGCGTGAGTCGGGGCGGGGGGGCGGTGCGCGTGGACTTGCCTCTGTGTGGCTGCAGCCCTCTGCGCGCCTACCTGGGAGCAAGTCCTGCTGCTTGCTTGGCTTCATTCAGAGCGGTATGGCCCCGTGCCAGCCTGTTGCAGCAGAAACAACGTAGTTTTGACGTGGACTTGACGCCTCTCTTTGATGCTAGTCTCGCCACCAGGTGCAAAAGGAGGGCCGAATAATAATTGGAAGAACAATAATTTGGCTTTTATTGACTTCTTTCTGACACGAGGCACTAACATGATCAGTATGATCAACGGTTTCCTTCTGACATCCCCTTTCTTGCCTGCCCCTTCCGGGCGCTGCAACTCGGAAGAAGGGGAAATGGCATATGTACCTAAGAGGGGTGTGGGAGCGCATTGTGCGTCTCTGTAGATGCAGCCCTTTATGTAGAAATTATGGCTTAAATTTCAGGAAATGCTGTGCTCTCCTCTCTAATGCAGCAGCGCTAGTAGCGTTCATTTCAAATAACTCAAGGAAGAGAAATAAAATATCTTTAAGGGGGCAATCCCATGCATGAGTAGACAGAAAAAAAGTCTTCCAACTCCCAGCATTCCTCGGGCAGCATGGGGAAAAATAGAATGTGGCTGGCTGGGGAATGGTGGGAGTTGTAGGACTTTTTCTGCCTAAACATGCATGGGATTGTACCCTAAATCTTGCATCTGCTGAAAGCTTCTCTCTTGGGCTTGCACTGATACCTTGTAAAGATTCTCTTCAAAGTGAAAGAAAGGGGCAGGAGACATCAACCAAAAAACAACCCCATTATTTCAAAATACCATTACAAGGTCCTTAATGCACATTTTAACCACATCTAAATTTCTATTTAGTACATTTTATTTCCTGCTCTTTAAAAAACTCAGGAGAGGTAGGACTCTGAGCAGTCTGCCATCTAGGTGCTAACCAGCCTGACATCTGATTAGCTCAATAATGTTTTTGTTGTTGTTCAGTCGTGTCCGACTCTTCGTGACCCCATGGACCATAGCACGCCAGGCCTTCCTGTCCTGCACTCTCTCCCGGAGCGTGCTCAAGTTCATATTCATTGCATCAGTGATGCTATCTAGCCATCTCATCCTCTGTCGTCCCCTTCTCCTTTTGCCTTCAGTCTTTCCCAGCATCAGGGTCTTTTCCAGAGAGTTTTCGAATTAGGTGGCCAAAATATTTGAGCTTCAGCTTCATTATCTGTCCTTCCAATGAGCACTCAGGGTTGATTTCCTTTAGGATGGACTGATTTGACCTCCTTGCAGTCCAGGGGACTCGTAAGAGTCTTCTCCAGCACCACAGTTCGAAAGCATCAATTCTTCGGCGCTCAGCCTTCCTTATAGTCCAGCTCTCACAGCCATACATTACTACTGGGAAAACCATAGCTTTGATTAGACGGACCTTTGTCGGCAAGGTGATGTCTCTGCTTCTTACTATGCTGTCTAGGTTTGCCATAGCTTTCCTCCCAAGGAGCAAGCGTCTTTTAATTTCATGGCTACAGTCACCGTCTGCGGTGATCTTGGAGCCCAAGAAAGTAAAATCTGCCACTGCTGCCATTTCTTCCCCTTCTATATGCCAGGAAGTGATGGGGCCAGATGCCATGATCTTCGTTTTTTTAATGTTGGAGTTTCAAACCAGCTTTTGCACTCTCCGCTTTCACCCTCAACAAGAGGCTCTTCAGATCCTCTTCGCTTTCTGCCATTCGGGTGGTATCGTCTGCATATCGGAGGTTGTTGATAATTCTCCCAGCAATCTTAATTCCGACCTGTGATTCATCCAACCCGGCGTTTCTCATGATGTACTCTGCATATAAGTTAAATAAGCAGGGTGACAATATGTAGCCTTGTCGTACTCCTTTCCCAATTTTGAACCACTCGGTTGTTCCATGTCTGGTTCTTACTGTTGCTTCTTGACCCTCGTACAGGTTTCTCAGGAGACAGGTAAGGTGGTCTGGTACTCCCATCACTTTAAGAATTTGCCACAGTTTGTTGTGATCCACACAATCAAAGGCTTTAGCGTAGTCAATGAAGCAGAAATAGACGTTTTTCTGGAATTCTCTTGCTTTCTCCATGATCCAGTGAAAGTTGGCGATTTGATCTCTAGTTCCTCTGCCTCTTCGAAACTCAGCTTGTACTTCCGGTAGTTCTCGGTTCGCATACTGCTGAAGCCTAGCTTGTAGGATTTTGAGCATCACCTTGCTGGCCTGTGAAATGAGCGCAATGGTGCGGTAGTTTGAACACTCTTTGGCGTTGCCCTTCTTTGGAATTGGAATGTAAACTGACCTTTTCCAGTCTTGCGGCCATTGTTGAGTGTTCCAAATTTGTTGGCATATTGAATGCAGCACTTTAACAGCATCATCTTTTAGGATTTTAAAGAGCTCAGCTGGAATACTGTCATCTCCACTAGCTTTGTTGTTAGTAATGCTTCCTAAGGCCCACTTGACTTCACTCTCGAGGATGTCCGGCTCAAGTTCAGTGACCGCACTATCATGGCTATCAGGGACATTCAGATCTTTCCTGTATAGTTCTTCTGTGTATTCTTTCCACCTCTTCTTAATCTCATCTGCTTCTGTTAGGTCCCTGCCTTCTTTGTCCTTTATCATGCCTGTCTTTGCACAAAACGTTCCCTTGAGATCTCCAGTTTTCTTGAAGAGATCTCTAGTCTTTCTCATTCTGTTGTTTTCCTCAATTTCTTTGCATTGTTCATTTAAGAAGGCCTTCTTGTCTCTCCTTGCTATTCTCTGGAAATCTGGAGTTTGATATTTCTTCCCCTTTCTCCCTTGCTTTTCGCTTCCCTTCTTTCCTCAGCTACTTGTAAAGCCTCATCAGACAGCCACTTGGCTTTCTTGCATTTCTTTTTCTTTGGGATGGATTTCGTTGCTGCCTCCTGAACAGTGTTACGGACCTCCGTCCATAGTTCCTCAGGCACTCTGTCTATCAGGTCTAATCCCTGAAATCTATTCCTCACCTCCATTGTATATTCATAAGGGATATGATTTAGGTCATACCTGAATGGTTTAGTGGTTTTCCCTACGTTCTTCAATTTAAGCTGAAATTTTGCAACAAGAAGCTCATGATCTGAGCCACAGTCAGCTCCAGGTCTTGTTTTGACTGACTGTATAGAGCTTCTCCATCTTTGACTGCAAAGGACATAATCAATCTGATTTCGATATTGACCATCTGGTGATGTCCATGTGTAGAGTCGCCTCTTGTGCTGTTGGAAAAGAGTGTTTGCTACGATCAGCGTGTTCTCCTGGCAAAACTCTATTAGCTTTTGTCCTCCTTCATTTTGTGCACCAAGGCCATGCCTGCCTGTTATCCCAGTGATTTCTTGACTTCCTACTTTAGCATTCCAATCCCCTATGATGAAGAGAACATCTTTTTTTGGTGTTAGTTCTAGAAGGTGTTGTAGGTCTTCATAGAACCGATCAACCTCAGCTTCTTCGGCCTCAGTGGTTGGGGCATAGACTTGAATTACTGTGATGTTGAATGGTTTGCCTTGGATTCGTACTGAGATCATTCTATCGTTTTTAAGATTGTACCCCAGTACTGCTTTTCCCACCCTTTTGTTGACTATGAGTGCTACTTCATTTCTTCTTAGGGATTCTTGCCCACAATAGTAGATATGATGGTCGCCTGAATTAAATTCGCCCATGCCTGTCCATTTTAGTTCGCTGATTCCCAAGATGTCGATGTTCAATCTTGCCATCTCATGTTTGACCACCTCCTGCTTACCTTGATTCATTGATCTGACATTCCAGGTTCCTAAACAATATTGTTCTTTACAGCATCGGATGTTCTTTTCACCACCAGACACATCCACAGCTGAGTGTCCTTTTGGCTTTGGCCCAGCTGCTTCACTCTTTCTGGCGCTGCTTGGAAATACCCTCTGCTCTTCCCCAGTAGTATATTGGACACCTTCCGACCTGAGGGGCTCATCTTCCGGCGTCATCTCTTTTAGCCTTGTGATACGTTCCATGGGGTTTTCTTGGCAGGAATACTGGAACGGGTTGTCATTTCCTTCTCCAGTGGACCACATTTTGTCAGAACTCTCCACCATGACCTGTCCGTCTTGGGTGGCCCTGCACGGCATAGCTTCTGGCTTCGCTGAGTTACGCAAGCCCCTTCGCCACAGCAAGGCAGCGATCCATGCAGTAATCCACCTTTATGGAAGCCAGCTTCCAATATCCCATCATGACAAAAAACAGTACCTGGAATGAGGCTATGCAGATCAGGGCTGGCTTGGTTCTTGAAGATGCCAGTCACCAAAACCAGGAAAGAGGTTTGGACACAATCCCAATGGTGTCCTCAGGTTCACCTCTTTATATCAGTGGAAAGCTGCCATTTATTTCTGTGGGGAAAATTAAAATGATGCATTTCAGCACTAGTGCGGTGACAACATTTGCCTTCTGTCCTTGTTACTGGTCATCCAGGTGTTTGCAGAGATATTGCAGTGAGTCTTGGTGAGTAGTGCACAGAGATACAGTGTCCAATCAAATAAGCTTTTAATCTGTGTATGTTTTGTAAGTACTTGATTATCTTAGAAGTGCTGGCATTTGACACAGTTTATTCTTTTTATAGGTGAATGTTGGATGTGTACCTAAAAAGGTAAAAAACAACAACAACAACATCCCCAAGCTTTTTAACATGCTACATGTGATGCTATGAATCTGTCTTTTAAAAAATGTGTTGTTATCACTCCAGGAAGTGAAAACTGAGTGTGTAGTAATAGCTAGAAATCTACTAAAATCTACTCTTCAGTTTGTGTGTCTGTCCCTGAATTGGTATATAAAACAAACACTTAAAAAAGAGTATTACCGTTTAATGTTGCCTTTGCAGATAAGTACAAGAAAATCACCAGACCCCCTCCCCCCCCAAGTGCCTGCATGTTTGCTTACCTAGAACTTTGTGTCACGGCCAGGGCACTTCAACAGTGTGGCCTGGCATGCTTCTTGCCCAGAAGGGATTGTTACTGTTGCTCCTTCTGGGTGGCTAATTTCAAGACTGTTCTAACTTGAACTTTTCTGTGGGGCTGAGAAGTCACACTGCAGTGTGTGGAACAAGTGTTCTTTATTGTTAGAAAGAAAACATTGAGTTGTAGCCAGTGGTGTCATTCTGCTAGGGCAAAGTTTCTACTGCTTGCAGAAACCTTGTTTTTATCCTTGTGCATGTGTCAAATCCAATATTTTGGTTTTGCTTGTGCAATGTGTTACACAACCTATTCTGCAAATAACTGCAGAAGGCATTGCACAACTCATTATGACTTCATTAGACTAGGTGTTGCTTGTACTAGTTCTGCTAGTTCTGATAGCAGTTGTGTGCCCACTTGTTGAACAGTACCAACTTTTGCCGTTTTCCCACTAGCGTAACGCTGGATATAACCCAGAACTAGCACCACTAGCACAAGCAGCACTTGGACTAATGAAGTTGTAATGAATTGTGCAACGCCTTGTACAACAGCTTTCACAGATAGAACGAAAGTATTGGATTTGATACTTGTGTAGGGATAAAAGCAGGGTTTCCGCAAGCAGTAGAAGGTTTGCACTAATGGAATGACACCATTGGATACAATAACACATTATTTCTTAAATTTATCCCTCACCTTTTCCATTAACAAGCCTGAAGTGTCTAATGCACTCAAAATAGTATAACACAATTATACCGGATTGATTTAAAATGCTAAGAATAAAGATAAAAATCTTAGGATGACAGATCATAATAATTTAATAGAAAATTAAGGGCTGTTGCTGACAATTGATGATCCTCCTGAATGGCTACAGCAGGGATAGCAAACAGAATCTGGCCAGGGCCCATCCCTCTCTGGGAGTTGTTATCCTATGTGCCAGGTGGGATGGTCAAGGAAAGACTGTCCTGAGCCCCTCTTTTTGCTGTTGGTTGAAGATAAACTGTGCTTGTTAGCAGAGGATCTGACTTGCACAAAGACTGGGGGGAGGAGGAAAAAAGTTGGTGTAGTCAAGGTGAATGAGAACAGTCACCGTAGCAGAACCTGATGTGACTTGCTGTTTCCTTTAAAGGGGAGTTGAGGTCCTCCCAGCACCACTCATACCAGAAGTGGCTTGAAACAGTACAAGAGAAAAATGCAGTGGATGCCATGTTCAAAAGGCCTCCAGGTGCTTCCTATTGCTTAGCTCTTGCCTTTAAGGCACAAAACAGCATCTTAGTACCGGTTGAGTTTAATATACATGGAAGCACACATGGTGTGGCCTATCAGGGGTGATTTTTACTATCTTCTGGGGAATATAAAAACGAGGAGCTTGTGAAGCATTAGGCAGGCCATGGTATATGGTTGATGGGTTGCACTTAGCTTGGGTGAGTCACAGGTTGCATGGGTCTGATCTGCCCAAACCACTGTCCCCAAGTAGGATCCTCGTGCATTGCACCCCTTTCCCCATACGGCAAGTTTGCCCTCTTTGTACTGCAGGACAGAGTGCTTAATTTTTCAGTTATTTTTACATTAAATCCTGGATATCTCCCACACAAACAGGTGATGTGGAATACTGCTGTCCATTTTGAATTCATCCATGATCATGTGGATTATGGCTTTGAAGTAGCTGATGTGAAGTTTAAATGGCGGTAAGTGAGGTTAAAATCTGGAACACCTCCAGTGTAAATAAGCAAGCATCATCTATCTGTTAATAACAGTCTAAGCACTCGTGATGGAAGTTACAATGCCAGTGAGAGAACACTTCGTTTAAACCCTAATTGCCCTTTTTTTGGTTGTATATATGACGCCTTGAGGACTACACAGTTTGGTGTATTGAGACTATTGTTAATATTTGAATAGAACTTCACTTTGACATTGAGAGTCTTTCCAAAGCTCAGTCTGTGTTTACAGCTTCATTCTTCTTACAGGGAACCATCTTTGGTTACAGAGTCATCTGATTATTGTGGGGCTGACAATGACCTGGCTCGCACATCATGGTGGGAATTCCGGGGTTGTTTAACCCAGAAATGGCCAGGGATAAGCAGAGCACATAAGTCATTCCCACTTTTAATTAACAACCCAGGAACATCCTGTTCCTGGGCTGTTCTGTGATGCGTGAACCTGGAAACTCTTGGTTATTTATGGATTAAACAAAACAAAGTAAATTAAAAGTGGAAGTGGCATATATGCGACTTGCACACTCCGCTCATCCCCACAATTCCTGGGTTAAACTGTCCAGGAATTGCCTCTGTGATGTGCAAACTAGTTCATTAAGAAAAATATATTAGTTTAAAAGCTGGTTAAGTGGTGATGATGGCTAAATGTATACAGTCAGGCCGAGAAATATTGGAACAAGGATAACTGTTTTGGCAGTTGGCCTCTGTACACCACCACATTGAAGTTGAAAGGAAACACCCAGATGGGAGCAAAGTCAGGACTTTCAGCTGTAATTCAAGGGGTTTGACAAAAGTGCGGCACTAACCATTCAGGAAGTACATCCAGTGGCATACCCCCCCCCCCCATCGTTGGTGGCTCATAAGTAATGGAACGAATGGCTGACAAGTAGCTGCATGGCCAGGTGTGGCGTGTTTCCTGGGTACCCCATGACTGAGCAAGCAGATAAAAGGCCTGGAGGTGGTTCTGAGTGTTACATTTGCATTTGGTAGCTGTTCACTGGAACTCCCCACATGAGGTCCAAAGAGGTGTCCATGCGAGTGAAGGAGGCCATCATTAGGCTGAGGAAACAAAATAAACCCATCAGAGAGATAGCAAAAACAGTGGGAGTGGCCAACACAACAGTTTGGAACATCCTGAAAAAGAAGGAAATAACTGGCAAGCTCAGCAACAGCAAAAGGCCTGGAAGACCACGGAAGACAACTAAAGTGGATGACCGCAGAATTCTGCTCATGGTGAAGAGAAACCCTTTCACAACCCCTAGCCAGGTCAAGAACACTCTTGAGGAGGTAGGTATGTCATTGTCAACATCTACAGTCAAGAGACGGCTTTATGAATGTAAATACAGAGGCTTCACAACAAGGTGCAAACCACTGGTAACGCTCAAGAACAGACAGGCCAGATTAGCCTTTGCCAGCAAACACCTAAAAAAGCCTGCCCAGTTCTGGAATAAGATTCTTTGGACTGATGAAACCAAGATTAACTTGTACCAGAATGATGGGAAGAGAAAAGTATGGAGAAGGAAAGGAACAGCTCATGATCCGAAGCATACCACATCATCTGTCAAACATGGTGGAGGCTGTGTTATGGCATGGGCATGTATGGCTGCCAATGGAGCCAGGTCACTGGTGCTTATTGATGACCTGACTGGTGATAAAAGCAGCAGGATGAATTCTGAAGTGTATAGGGCTATATTTTCTGCTCAGATTCCACCGAATGGTGCCAAACTGATAGGATGCCGCTTCATATTGCAGATGGATACTGACCCAAAACATACAGCAAAAGCTACCCTAGAGTTTCTGAAGGCAAAGAAGTGGGATGTTCTTCAATGGCCAAGTCAGTCACCTGATCTCAACCCACTAGAGCATGCTTTTCACTTACTGAAGACAAGACTGAAGGCAGAAAGACCCACAAACAAGCAGCAGCTGAAGGCAGCTGCAGTAAAAGCCTGGCAAAGCATCTCGAGGGAGGAAACTCAGCATTTGGTCATGTCCATGGGTTCCAGAGTTCAAACAGTCATTGACTGCAAAGGATTTTCATCCAGGTATTAAAGGCGATCCTTCAGTTTGAAATGATCTTGGTTTGTTCCATTACTTATGAGCCACCACCAATGGGTGCGTGTGTATGCCCCTGACTGTCCTTCCTGAATGTTTAGTGCCCCACTTTTGTCAAACCCCTTGAATTACAGCTGAAAGTGCTGACTTCGCTCCCATCTGGTTGTGTTTCCTTTCAACTTCAATGTGGTGGTGTACAGAGGCCAACTGCCAAAACAGTTATCCTTGCTCCAATATTTCTGGCCCTGACTATATGTGACAACAGTGTTTGCTTTGATACAGGTATTTCCGGCAGTGTGCACTCAAAAGTGTGGCATTCATAGATACACAGTGTACAGGCTCCAGGGACTCATAGTCCAGTTGGGGTACCACAGTGTATAGAGATATGCATCTGCCACTTGTGCTGTAGTTTTTGCCGTAGGACCACATCATGTGAAAAAGCCCCAACTACTACATTTTGGATGGCACACATATCTTTAAATGGCCAGATTTCTGTGCCATCAATACAGAAGTAGGACCTTGATCCTTTCCTCTCACTCCTTCTATGTTTACTGCTCAGAAACCCAGCCATTTAAATACAAGATTAGGGGCCTGCTTAGCTGGAGATTTTAGGCACCATTAAGAGTGGCCAAATGCAGGAAAGACAAATCTGATGAATGGGGTATAATCCAGTGGGAAGTTCTTAGAGACTTGTCCCACTGAAATTAACAGGAGATATGCAAGACTTACCTTGTGCTATCACAGCAGCAGAGCCAGTGGTAAAAAGAGGCCTCTACAGCTAAAGAGCTAGTTTTTAGTCAGTAGATAAAAACACATGAATTTACTGCTTGTACCCAGCTTTGAGATTATTTTATAATGAAGAGCAGGAAAGAAATTTCTTAAACAGAATAAGTAAATACATGGAGAGAGCAATCCTCTGGCCGATAGACAGTGTTTAGCGGGCCATGGGATATGTTCATTTCCAGGAGCCAACCTCAGAGCCCACGCTGTGAGGTCGGTTCCCGGAAAACTAACCTCCCCTCTCTGCGCTGCCTCTGAGGCAGCGCGGAGAAGCTCTGTGCTCAGAAGAGGAGCGCGGAACGACTGAAAAGGGGCAGGGCTGGGGGTCGTTCCGGGGCGGGGAGAGCGGAGCTGCATGTATGACACATCCAGTGTGTCGTACGGCAGCTTCCGGTCGGCCCCCCTGCTGCTAGACAGCCGAAAACGGCTGCCTAGTGAAAAAAAAGCAAGGCAGGAGAGGCGCAGAGGGAATGATCCCCCCGTGTCCCTCCTGCCCTGCTTTGGATAGGCGGTTGCCTCCAAGGTTGGAGGCGACCGCCTATCTAGTTAGGATTGCGCCCTTAAACACTGAGTTTTCTGATTTGTTCCTGACTTTTATAAACTGTTCAGTGAACATAATGTACCTACACCTTGTTTGTTATTGTACATCTGATATGATATTCTAAACTATTCTGGAAATCTATTTGAAGGGCAGGATATAAATTCCCATAATAAATAATAAAGTAAATAATGGATTAGTCCCAGGATCTGCCTTCCATGAGAGGAAGGGTTCTACTTGCAGAAGGTTCCCCAGCCGATTTTTGAGGATCCCCCCCCCCACAGCACTACAACTTACTCCATTCAGCAGGGTCTCCTGACTCCCTGTGTAGCATTTTCAGGGGGCTGAAGGGGCTGCCGTGGGAAGGACAGTCCCCTTCTGCCAGTGCAGTTGATCCAGCATAAATCTGGATCCAACTCAATGAGTAGGGATATAACGGGAGGCACTAGTTTTGCACTGTGGTCTTACTAATACAAGAGAAAGCGAAAGAGATAACTTTATGACATAAAACTCATTTTATTACAGAGTAATTAAAGAAAAGCGTGATGCATATGTGAAGCGACTGAATGAGATATATCAAAATAATTTGAACAAGGTTTGTAAACTATCCTGTTCTGCACCTCACTGAATTTTAAACTCTTTCCTTCTGCTGTAAATTTGGTAAATTTCACAATTGGCTCAAAATTTCACCCATGGATTGTCAGACATGAGCAGGAGTGAGCGAGCACGCAGCCTCCAGCGCACTCATCACTTCTGCTTTCAGTGAACAGCCTAAGAGTGCCCCGTTCGTAGGTTGTTATCATGACATTCAAACCCAGGCACTTTGGGTCATCGGTCCCCAGTGCAGTGTGCACAGACTCCAAGACACCCACAGGGACTTCCAGCGGTGCCCACAAAGCTCTCCAGTCCCTGTCCTCGTCCTGTTCCTGAACATGCCACTGATAAGCTGTTCAGTGGGCAGGAAGAGAAAGAAAGACTTGCTTCCTGGACACGCCCAATCTTCTGCTCACACAGACCTTTCCCCTTTGATCTCTCCCCACCCCAAGGTTCTAGCCTTTCTATTTCTCTCCTTCCCCCGGCCCTGCTTCCCCCCCCACCTCTTTACCCTGCTGTTTCTCCCACTCCTAGCTTCTGGCCTTGTTCTTTCTCTCGCTACTTAACCCTCCCTCCTAGTCCCTAGCCTTGCTCTTTCTCTCCCTCTCATCCCTCTCGCTGTTTCTTCCTCCTCCCAGCCTTATTCTTTTTCTCTCTTTCCTAATCCCTTCTATCATTCCGCATGTGCTTGCACACGCACAGAGCATCTTCCCATATGGGGGCTCTGATGGCAGAAGAGGAGGTAGAAGTGCCAGGTAGGGAATGGAGTGGCTAAGTCTGAGATTGAGGTAGGGAAAAGCTTTTCTTTCCTTTTGGGATGGAGGCGTTTTCCTTCGTTTGGGGCTGGGGAAAGGTGTGTGTGTGTATAGGATGAGCAGAGCAATCCTATGTTGGCCAACTTCCAGGTAAGCATGCTTAGGCTTGCAACCTTAAATGGGTATTTTGTTGTGGGGCCAAATATTTGGATTGGCTTTGGAGTTCAGGCCCTTTTGGCTTGTATTCAGTCTCTTGAGTGAATTACTTCCTTTTGACTAGCCAGGCCCCCATAGCAGCTGTTATGTGACTAGCCACATCCTCCATGGGAGCCATTTTGTAGTGGTGCCCACAGCAGTTTCTCAAATTCCCAAATGTGCACATGGATCCAAAAAAGCTGAGAACATCTGCTCTGGGTTGTTTAGGGGTTAAACAACCCAAAGTTAATCCATTGTTTGTTATTGGGTTAACTCTGGGTTATTTAACCCCTAAACAAGCCAGAGTTTCCGGGTTCAGATGTCATGATAACAACCTGAAAATGGGGTGATTGTAAGTTGTTAATTGAAAGCAGAAGTGCCAAGCATGCCAGAGGCACCTCGCTCGCTCCTGCTAGATTTTGGCAATTCGTGGCTTTAATAACCCACACATTACCATTATGTCCAAACCAGGTCAGTGTGAAGAAGCAGGTTTTCTGTTGGTTCATTTCTTACATGCTTTGAGTCAACCAGCCTTGGCACATCAAAATATTTTATGTAGTTTTCAGAGCAAATCACTTTTGTAAACTTCTATTTTAATAGTCCCTAACTGCTTGGAATTTAAAGTGTTGCATGGAAATGATCAGAAAAAGATGATGTGGTGATGCACAGTCCCTTCTCTTAGGTTGTCTTAACCTGATATACATTGCAAAGTTGTATTGATTTCATACTGCTTTAGCTGTCATGGCTTCACTAAATAATTCTGAGAATTTTGTCAGGGTTGCTAAGAAGCCTTTGTTAGAAGTTATGACCTCCCTCCAAGAATTTTGGGGAGAGGAAATATTGAGTTCAAGTCTGTACTGTAAATATGTCCTTAGTTCTATACATTCATTTTAGAAACTTATCTAGGGGATTGATAAAATATATAGTAGCTTTGCTGCTTCAAGTGGCTCAATTATTTAAATATATCAGACAAAAAATAGATGAGAGAAGCCATATAATACCCTGATGACAAAAGAGATAGCTAAAATGCCCTGTTATATCTTTTCTCTTTCTGGTATATGAGTTAACGTATAGATTGGAAGTTCATTCTAAATTTGATTTCACTAGGCTCATGTAGAAACCATTACTGGCCATGCAACATTCACACCTGATCGCGAACCCACGATTGAGGTTGGTGGTAAAAAATACACTGCACCCCACATCCTGATTGCTACTGGTGGGCAGCCTTTGATCCCCAGTGAAAGTGAGATACCAGGTAAGACATTTAATAGAGCTGTGTTTGTCCTTTGGCTAGGAAAGGTCTGAGCTGAAAGCTGAGTTGTCACTTTAGCTGTTTACCTTAGAATCGTCAAAAGATTCAGTACTATATTCCTTGCCATGTAACATTAGTCCTTGGCAAATGCAGTTGCCTTTATTCTCCAGGCTTCCTGTCTGAGTGCCAGTCTTGAGCGTTTGTATCTTGTGTTGGGCATTTGGGACAGATTAGGGATTCTGACAGTGTAGTTCCCATCCCAGTGCCCATCAGTCTCCCTGGCTGAGCTGATGGAGATGGTCTCAGATTTGGTGTTGAGGAGTCCCAAGGCAATAGTTTTGGGGCACCTTAACATACATGCTGAGGCCATTGGATCCAGGGCAGCTCAGGATTTCATGGCCGCCATGGCAACCATGGGGCTGCCTCAGCATGTTATCAGCCAACATATGTCTCAGGAAACACTCTCTTTATGTGTGTGTGTGTGTGTGTGTTTTTCAATTGGGTAGCAGGATGGTGTTCTGAAGATTTAACATCTGTTCCCTTGTCATGGCCAAATCATTTCCTGCTGAGGTTTAGACTTTTAGTAGCTTTTCCCCCTCTGGAAGGAAAAGGTTCCCCCTCTGGAAGGGTGGGGGAATATATTAAAATGGTCCACCCTCAGAGGCTGATAGATTCCAGAGGGCTCTGGAGGATTTTCCTGAAGGTATGGCTTGCGTTCCTATCAATACCCCAGTCACTCAGTGGAATAAGGAGATTTCTCGGGCATTTCACATGATTTTGCCTAAGTACCCTCTCCCTTGCAGAGCTCAGGCAGTTCCTTGGTATATATCTGAGCTGAGGGCAATGAAGCAAGTGGGATTACAGCTAGAATGCAGGTGGAAGAAGCTCACACTGAATGTGATCAAATACAGCTTAAAGCCCATTACTGAGCCTATTTTGTGGTGGTGAGGGTAGGAAAGAATCATTTCTTTTCCACCTCCATTGCAGTTCTACAGTATTGCAAAGCTGAGCTTTACCAAGAGGTGAGGGACCTGCTATAATCAGGTACAAAAAGAGAGTTGGTTCCACTCTCAGTAGTACTTGGTAATACATTTGCATGATACTTTGAAGATAAAGTCATTCTGTTAGTGCAGTTCCAATAGTGGAGGTGTCCAGAACACCATCTAGTCCAGTTGCATTGGGTGAATTTCTCTTATTGAAGCCTGAGGATATGGACAGGGTGCTTGGTCATGTTCGGCTTAGTAGATCTTGGCTTATTACATAGAATCATAAAATAGGGTTAGAAGGGGCCTACAAGACCATCGAGTCCAACCCCCTGCTTAATGCAGGAATCCAAGTCAAAGCATCCCTGACAAGTGGCTGTCCAGCTTCATCTTGAACGCCTCCAGTGTGGGAGAGCCCACTACCTCCCTAGGTCATTGGTTCCATTGTCATGTTGCTCTGACAGTCAGGAAATTTCTCCTGTTCAGCCGGAATCTGGCTTCCTGTAACTTAGGCCATTATTCCGCATCCTGCACTCTGGGATGATTGAGAAGATATCCTGGCCTTCCTCTCTGTGACAGCCTTTCAAGGCCTTGAAGAGCGCTATCATATCTCCCCTCAGTCTTCTCTTCTCCAGGCTAAACATGCCCAGTTCTTTCAGTCTCTCTTCATAGGGTTTTATTTCCAGTCCCCTGATCATCTTCATTGCCCTCCTCTGAATCCTCTCCAGCTTGTCTGCATCCTTCTTAAAGTATGGTGCCCAGAACTGGACACAGGACTCCAGATGAGGCCTAACCAGTGCTGAGTAGAAGGGAACTAGTACTTCACATGATTTGGAAGCTATACTTCTATGAATGCAGCCCAAAAGAGCATTTGCCTTTTTTGCAGCCACCTCACATTGTTCGCTCATATTCAGCTTGTGATTGACAACAATTCCAAGATCCTTCTCGCTTGTAGTGTTGTTGAGCCACGTATCCCCCATCTTGTAACTGTGCATTTGGTTTCTTCTTCCGAGGTGCAGAACTTGGCATTTATCCGTATTAAATGTCATTCTGTTGTTTTCTGCCCAGCGCTCCAGTCTATCAAGATCACTTTGAATTTTGTTTCTGTCTTCCAGGGTATTAGCTATCCCGCCCAATTTTGTATCATCTGCAAATTTGATCAGCATTCCCTGCACCTCCTCCTCCAAGTCATTAGTAAAAATCTTGAAGAGCACTGGGCCCAGGACTGACCCCTGTGGTACCCCGCTCGTTACCTCTCCCCAGTGTGAAAAGATCCCATTGACAAGCACCCTTTGAGTCCGATTCTGTAGCCTACTGTGGATCCACCTGATCGTTGTTTCATCTAGCCCACTTTGAGCTAGTTTGCTCATCAGGATATCATGGGGCATTGTCAAAAGCTTAGCTGAAGTCGAGGTATATTATGTCCACAGCATTCCCACAGTCCACAAGGGAGGTTCCCTGATCAAAAAATAAGATCAGATTTATCTGGCAGGATTTGTTCTTGACAAATCCATGTTGGCTTCGAGTAATCACTGCATTGTTTTCTAAGTGCTTACAGATGGATTGTTTATAAACTGCTCCAGAATTTTCCCAGGGATTGATGTCAGATTGACTGGTCTGTAGTTCCCAGGTGCCTCCTTTTTACCCTTTTTGAAGGTAGGGACCACATTAGCCCTCCTCCAGTCATCTGGCACTTCACCCGTCCTCCATGATTTCTCAAAGAGAATAGACAGTGGTTCTGAGAGTTCTTCTGCCAGTTCCTTTATTACTCTAGGATGCAGTTCATCTGGCCCTGGAAATTTGAACTCATTCAAAGTAATTAGGTGTTCCTTGACTATATGCCTATCGATCTCAAGCTGCAATCCTGCTCCTTCAGCCCATACTTCGGAGAAGACTGAGCCAAAGTAGGAATTGAGCACTTCTGCCTTTTCTTTGTCATCTGTTATCATTTTGCCATCCTTATTTAATAGTTGAACTACCATTTCTTTCCTCTGTCTTTTACTATGCATGTATCTGAAGAAAGCTTTTTTGTTGCTTTTAGCATCCCTCACTAACCTGAGCTCATTCTCAGCTTTAGCCTTCCTGATGCCATCCCTGCAATTCTGTGCTACCTGCCTGTATTCTTCCTTTGTTGCTTGTCCTTCCTTCCAATTCCTATATGTGTGCTCTTTTGTTTTCAGGTCATCTCTAAGCCTTTTGTGAAGACACATTGGCTTCTTCTGTTGTCTTCCACCTTTTTTTCTTGTTGGAATTGTTTGTATTTGTGCCTTGAGAATTTCCTTTTTAAAAAACTCCCACCCATCTTGGACTCCTTTCCTCATTACAGTCGCTTGCCATGAGACCTTACTTATCATTATTCTGAGTTTATTAAAATCGGCTTTCCTAAAATCCAGGGTATGCATTTGACTACACTTGGCTTTTGCTTCCTTTAGAACCAAGAGCTCAAGTATAACATGGTCGCTTTCCCCCAGAGTTCCTGTAACTGCTACTTCATCCACTAAGTCATCTCTGTTGGTTAGGATCAAATCAAGGATAGCCAATCCTCTAGTTCCTTCCTCTACTTTCTGTAGGAGGAAGTTATCAGTAACACAAGTCAGGAATTTCCTGGAGGGACCATGTTTTGCAGAATTTGTCTCCCAGCGAATATCGGGGAAATTGAAGCCCCCCAGTACTACTACATCATGCTTCCTTGAAACATTGGCAGTTTGCTTTTCAAAAGTTTCATCCTCGTCTTCTCCTTGATTGGGTGGCCAGTAGTAGATGCCAACCACCAGGTTCCCTTTATTCTTTCCTTCATTTATTTTAACCGAGATGCTCTCAATGGGGCTACCAAGCCAATCCTCCTGTATTTCTGTGCAGAGATATGTATTTTTAACATATAGTGCAACTCCACCTCCCTTTCTGTTCCTCCTGTTCTCTTTGAAGAAGTTATATCCTTCAATTGCTGTATTCCAGTCATGGGAGTCATCCCACCAAGTCTCAGTTACACCTATCAAGTCATCATAATTTCCCTCCTGTATTAAGAGTTCAAGTTTGTTCTGTTTGTTTCCCATACTCTGGGCATTAGTATATACACATCGAAGACCATGTGCTTTATAGCCTGGCTTTCTTCCTGCGTGTTTCTGAAGACTATTATTGGGCGCTGTTAGAGCTGTTCTCTCTGTTGTGGTGCATGAGCCTTCATCCATTGTTACCCCCAACTTTACGTCCCCCTTCCCCGTAGGATTCAGTTTAAAGCCCTCCTGATGAAGTTCTTCATGCTGTGGCCAAACACATTCTTCCCAGCCTTTGTGAGGTGCATCCCATCCCTTGCCAACAGTCCATCTTGCAGGAAGTATAGCCCGTGGTCCCAGAATCCAAATCTCTCATGTCGGCACCACCTTCATAGCCAGTCATTCACCCGGGGTATTTTTCTTTCCCTTTCTATCCCTCTTCTAACTACTGGACGGATGGATTAGAAAACTACCTGGGCCCCAAAGTTCTTGAGTTTTCTTCCCAAAGCTTCAAAGTCTGATGTGATTTCTTCGTAGCTCCTCTTGGTGGTATCATTTGTTCCCTCATGGATGAAAACAAAGGGATACCTGTCAGTAGGCTTTATGAGCGTAGGCAACCCTTCAGTCACATCTCTAATTCATCCTCCTGGGAGACAGGATACCTGGCGAGTCCATGGGTCTTCATGACATACTTGGGTTCGATTCCATGCAGCAAGGAGTCTCCCACTACTACCACTCTTCTTTTCTTATTATTGTAGGCCTTGGTTTCCTTGCTTGACTGACCTTCAGCCTCTTGATCACTCTCATGCAGGGTCCCCTGTAATTCTTACTCTGCAGGCTGCCCTCCAGTCTCATCCTCAAGTACCTGGAAACAGTTCCATAGTTCCACTGGTGTAGAGTGGTTTCTGGTTCTTCTGCTCCTAACTGTCACCCTTTTCCAAGGAGTATTCTCTACTTCAGTTTTCCTCACCTCTGCAGTTTCTTCTTCTGCCTCAGCTTGCTGTTGCTCTTTTAGCTTCTGTTCTTCACTTTGCTGCTGTAGTTCCACCGTTCTATCCAAGAACTCTTCATGTTCTCTTATTCCCTGGAGGGTTGACACTTGCCGCTCCAGTCCTCTTACTTTTCCTAGTAGGGAGGGGATGACCAGCTGGGTCCAGGAGGTTATAAATTCCTCTCAGAGAGGAGGTGGTGCCAGCCACTTTAAAAGAGGCAGCAATCAGGTCACTACTTAAAAAAATTAACCCAGAAGATGAAAACAACTGTGGCCTGGTTGCTGACATCCCCTTTCTAGGTAAGGTCCTTGAGTGGGTGTTGCTCATCAACTCCAGGCTCTCTAGAAACTGATTTTCTAGATCTGTTTTGATCTGGTTTCAGGCCTGGAACTGCTTTGGCTATCCGGTAGGGTGACCTGTGCCAGGAGAGGGACAGAGGGAGTGCAACCCTGTTGGTTCTCTTGGACCTCTCAGTAGCTTTTGATCAGCTGTCTTAGTAGGGATGAGGGGGCTCTGTATTGCAATGGTTTCACTCCTACTTGGATGGCCAGTTCCAGAAGGTGGTGCTGGGGGCTTATCTCTTTGCTCCATGGCAATTGTGCTGTGCGGTTGCTCTTTTATCGCCCATGTTTTTCAACTTCTACATGAAACCCCTGGGAGAGGTTATTGGGGAATGTGGGCTGAGGTGTCATCAATATGCAGATGACCCCCAGCTCTATCTCTTCTTTTCATCTAATACAGGTGAGGCAATTGATGTTGTGAGCCAGTGCTTGGGCAAGGTAACGGACTGAATGAAGGCCAATAAATTGAGACAAGATGGAGATGCTTGTTGTGAGTGGTCTGTTTGGTTAAGTGGCATTCAACGTGTTCTGGAGGGGGTTGCGCTCTCCCTAAAGGGGCAGGTTTGTAGTTTGGGAGTGCTCTTAGATACATCGCTGTCACTAGAGGCGCACGTCGGCTTCATGGCTAGGAGTGCCTTTTACCAGCTTAGACTGATATACCAACTACGACCCTACCTGGACAGAGATAGCCTTACAACAGTTATTCATGCTCATATAACCTCCCATTTGAATTATTGCAATGTGCTATTCTTGAGGCTGCCTTTGCAAAAGGTTTGGAGACGTTTAGTTAGTCCAAAATAGGATGGCGAGACAGCTAACTGGGACTGGCTGATGTGATCATGTTATGGCACTACTTCTCCATCTGCACCGGCTGCCAGTCTGTTTCCAGGCCCAATTCAAAGTGCTGGTTTTAACCTTTAAAATCCTAAACGGTTTGGGGCCAGGTTATCTGAAGGAACATTTCATCCCACATTTACCTACCCAGACATTAAGATCATCATCTGTGGCCCTCCTTCAGGTGCCCCCACCAAATGAGGGAAGGTGGGTGGCTACAAGAAGGAGGGCCTTTTCAGCAGTGGCACCTTGTTTGTGGAACACTCTCCCCAGAGAAGTTCACCTGGTGCCTGTGTTATGGTCATTTGAGTGCCAGGTAAAGACCTTTTTATTCTCCCAGGCAGTTTAAGAACTGTTTTTAGTGTTTTTAGTATTTTATTGTGCTGCTTGTTGTTATTGTTGTTTGGTTTTATGTGCTGAGATGGTGTATTAATCTGGAGGCTTGATTTACTTAGGGCCCGGTCAGAATAGATTCTTTGGGCTACGAAGATGAAATGAGAACATTTGTGGAAGGAATGATAGTTTATTGATAGAAAATGGATGCAGAATAAAAGTACAAAGAAAGCGCTCATATTTCTTCAGCCAATGAAGCTAGCACCTTCATCACAGCTGCATGTATGCCGAGGGCCCCAATCAACAACATACGAGACAGTCCCAGGACCAAAAATTCTCCAAGCTGGTAGCATGCATACTCCCTCTTGGAACAAGACCAAATTGGTTTGGCCTTAACCCAATCTTTTATACCCAATTTTTAATCCAATTTTTTATTTTCCGATATTTTAGACCATGCAGAAAATATCAGAGGAAGGTAATGAGTTACCTTTCATATGACTAGGAAGTTCCACTATTCCATCATGGGATGGGGTGTGGGGAAACCCTCCATCTCCCCAGTGAGATAGAAAAGTAAAGCAAACAAAGGAAATTAGGGAGCTGCATAACTGTTGACTTGAGGATTACACCCTTATCAGTGCCAGACAGCTAGCAGTTGTTAACCTGTGGATTGGTGCCTGCTTGATACCAATCTCCCTGTATGAGAAACCTACTAAAAGCTGTCCAATATATGGTGGGCCTTCTCTAAGAAACAATAAAACTTCCCTTTATTCAGTGCTTTGACAAGCCCTTATACATTTAATAAATAGCATATAGTACACTGTGTCAGTTCAACACCATTTGTCAAAGTCACTACAGAAGTTTTTATTCTTTGCTGCTGGTTTTATCTTGGTTTTATTCTGGGCTGTTTTTATTTTTTATTTTTGTTTTGAAGTTTGTATTTTATGTTTTAATGTAGTGTATACAGCCCAGAGAACTTCAATTATTGGATGCTTTAAAAGTACATTAAATAAAATATTTTTCCCATATTTTAAGCTCCATAAATATACATGGTGCTTTATACGGTAATTAAGAAAAGAAACATGGTCCCTACTCCAGTGAGCTTACAACCTCAGGATTTATACAGATGTGCATGTTTTTCAGTGATAAGCTTAACATGACAGTGAACTTACCACATTTTAGACAGTACATGTTATCTTATTCTCCAGACTGAGCTTGAGGGAAACCTGTTTTTCCCTATTTGCATCAGAAACTGTATGTACAGTACTGATTGGCCCAGCCAATCATGAAGCCACTTCCCCCTCTTCTTTGAGTAGGGCTGGAAATTACTAATTGGCTTGCCCTTGTATCAGTCATGAAGTCATTTGCCCTTCTCGGAGCAGATAGATACAGGTGCTTGAAAAAAAATAAAAATAGACAGCTTGCCTGAAGCATAGGGGCAGGGTTATAATTCACATTCATTTTGTAGCCAGGAATGGGTTCCTCTGAGGAGCAAAGGTGTGGGTAAGCAGAGCTTTTCCCCCATAGCAAAAAAATTCCACACCCATTCCTGTTTCCATGTATGTAACCTAAATTTTGACAGAAAGAAGATACAAAAAAAGGACTGGAAGAAAAGGAGAGGGAATGGTAATAACAGATAAATGCAGGCAAATGCTATTACATGTGCATTTCATGTGGGGGTTGGGGCTCTGAGGGGTACTCTGGCCTGTGGGCCAAATACAATCTGCAGGGCGTCCCCATCCAGCCCTCCAGCTTGTTCCCCAGGCCCTTCCCCCTCTCCCCAGCAGGGAAAAGCTTTTATCTTTAATTAGCAGCTGATCAGAGAGAAGAGCTTTCCCCCCGCTGAGCTCTGAAAAAGGCCCCCTTTCTCAGTGCTCAGCCGTGGAAAGCTCTTATCTTCAAACAGCTGCTGACTAGAGATAAGAGTTTTTCCCTGCCAGGGAAAGGGGACAAGGCCTGTGGAGGAAGCTGCTGAATTATTCAGGCCTGCTTACTTCCAAGGCTTGTCCTGCATAGGCTTATCCTGCTTACTTGTGAGCAGATGGGCAGAGGCTTGCCCTGTTTCTGAGTTAACATGATGCTCATGCTTGTTTCTTAGTAGATGTGCAGAGGCTTGGTATTTGGTGTGCTATTTGAAACTGAAGGTTCAGGTCCAATTACTTCTGAGTGGACATGCAGAGACGTGTCCTGTTTGCTTCTGAATAGGCTTAAAATAATTATCACATTTTGGCCCTGCCCACTCTGCCTTTGGCTCCACCCACTTTGCTTTTGGCCCCACCTACAGATGGACTGTGGCCCCTGAGACTTCCCCATATTGGAATTTGGCCCTTGGATTGAAAAAGGGTCCCCACCATTGGGTTAGGCTAAAGGCATCATGAAAAAGGTGGGTTTTGAGGAGAGAAGTTGGACCATGTAGGTGTGCCAGATAGCTGAAGTTGACCCTTTTTCTTACAGTTCTTATTTTGGCTGTTGCTTATTTCTTTTTGTGACTTGGACAGGGATCCACCAATATTGACTTGGCTTCCTAGCCCACTTCTTCTTGTGCTTGCCGCGGACCTTTTCCCCTCCCCCAAATCTTCTGGTGTGAGCAGAGGGTTTTGGGGAGAATCACAGATTTCTCTCATTTGATCTGAGGCATAGAAAATGTAGGAGAAGTTTGATAAAATCCTGCCCTACCCTGTCCCCCCCCCCCCCACGGAATGGTACGTGTTTCTCTGGTGGAATACATAAAGCAGGAGACTTCTGCTCCTTCTTAGCTTCTCTAGACCACTACATATGAGAGACAGAGACAGAGAGTGTGCTCAAAGAGATGTGAGCTTTTGGGCATCCTTCTCATCAGAGGCCCTTGCCCCTAGTGAGCAGGCAAGAGTTTGTGGATGCCTGGTGTCATGGTGGTCTGGGCAGGGTTAGTAATGTGCCTCTAGTACTATATTGCTATTTTGGCAATTCATAGAGAATTCATAGTGATCCTTGATACATTCATTTCTGCAAGATTCTTAAATTATTTGATCAGATATGCAGCCCTTGACATACAGTACAGTGCACATATCCATGCCATCCTTCCCAAAGGTAACTTTGTCCTAATAGTACTTGTTACTAGGCTTGGTTTCTGATATGGTCAGTATATCTACTAGTAAGGGCCATTCCACCTGTTACATAGCAGCAAACCTAATTTTGCAACCAAGTCTACACTTGATGGGAAGCTGATACTGATCCCAACTCTCTGATGAAGGTACCCAGATGATACACGTTAGTTTCTTTTGTAATGAGTTGTCAGAAAAGTTGAATATTTGCATGAGTTTGATCTGTTTATTTATACATCTAATGAACATTCAGGGCAATGTCTCATTGCTTTGCAGGGGCGAGCTTGGGAATTACTAGCGATGGGTTCTTTGAACTTGAAGAGTTGCCCAGGTAAGTTGCAGTCAATTCTGGCCATTCTAGTGTGAGCCTGTTTATTATTTGCCACATTGTAATGGCACTGATTTTGTGAATAGAACATGTTGGTTATGAGTTATATGTACCCCCCTCCCCTCCTCAAATGTGAAGTTTGAATAGGCAGAGAAATCAGGCTAATTACTGCAGTTATTGTTGACATCTTGTCAACCCTGATGTGCTTCTTCAGGATTAGCCAATATTGGAGCTACATGAGAATGTTGTTTGCTCCTTTCATTGTTTGATAAACCATGGTCATGATCCAGCCACAGTTAAGCACATTTAGGTCTAGTTAGTTTTAATGGAAGATAGCTTAAGTAAGTGGTTATGGCTGCAGTCTTATGCACACTCACTCCCAGTTCCTATTGAACCTAATCGGCACTATTTTTGAGAAGGCAGAAGGTTGTACCATAAAAAGAGGTATCAAGTAGTTCAGGCTTCTTTACCTAACCGTTGTTCTTTTAAACTGCACCACTGTGGGATCCTTCTAGTCCCTGAGCTGCAGTTTGGACAAGGAGCAATCAGCATGAGACTTGATATGGTCCTCATGTTTGACTTGAAGGAAGGCATTGGGCAAACTCATTTGGCATACCTGACACCTGTGAAATTCTTCATTTATAAGCAGCAATAGCACATCAGAACTAAACTTTTTTTCCCTCTTTCCTCCCCCCTCCTCCAATTTCTAGAGGTTTGCTCACAAGAAAGTCTTTGTAATTTACGCTGTAGTGTATTTGCATTGTTTCTGTGTTTTGATAAGTATTTGGCAGACCTGCTGTTAGAGACTTTGTGGGGGTGAGAGGGTGGCTCATAAATTAACGCAGCAAAAATTTACGTGTAAGTAGTCAGACATTTTAATTAAATAATTAATTAAAAACATTAACGATGTTTTTAGTCAACTTTTCAAATGTCCAAGTGTGTCAGTTATCTCAGTGCCTCTACACTCACTGGCCAAGACTCTGGAAACGGAGTAGGTTTTCTTGCATATGAACATATGAAATGCCCAGCTTCCTCTGGGAAGTCCACAAGGAGGGCAGGCAGGCAATGGCTCTCTCCTGCTATGAAGAACATAAAAAGAGCCCTGCTGGATCAGACCAAGGGTCCATCCAGTCCAGCATTCTGTTCACACAGTGGCCAGCCGGCTGTTGACAGGAGACCCACAAGCAGGACATGAGTGCAACTGCACCCTTCTGCCCATGTTTCCTAGCAACTGGTGTGCATAGGCATACTGTCTTCGATGCTCCCCGTGTGATGCTCCCCAGCAACTGTCTTTGCTACCAGAGGTAGCATATAGCCATTGTGACTAGTAGCCATTGCTAGCGTTACCCTTCATGAATTTGTCTAATCCCCATTTAAAGCTGTCCAAGTTGGTGGCCATCACAACATTGATTGGTAGCAAATTTTATAGTTTAACAATGTACTGTGTGAAGTACTTCCTTTTGTCTACCCTGAATCTCCCACCTTCATTCAATTGGTTCCAGGTTCTACTTAACTATGTTTATCATCTACACCAGACACAATTTGATACACCTCTGTGATGCCCCACCTTACTAGACTTTTTTTTTTCCTAAACAGTAACCCCATATGTTGAAACTATTCCCTGTGGGAGAGTTACTCCACCCCTTCACACCCTGATCATTTTGGTTGCTCTTTTCCAGCTCTACCATGTCCTTCTGAGATGTGGCAACCAGACCTTTACACAGTATTCCAAGTATGGTCGCACCAAAGAATTATATAAATTAGCACTGTGCCGAGTATTTAGACCTATTTATTTTTGACCATTTGTTGGTGGGGAGGGGCAAAAAGAAATTGCCTCCAAAAATTGTGGGAAGGGGTGAGAACTCCCAAGAAATTTCTCTGGGTGCAGGGCTTCAGTGCTTACCTTACTTAATGGAGACAGCATAGGGGTGTGTGTCCTCTTTCTTTTAGCATTTTCTACCCCACCCCATTCTGTCCTTGCAGCCTCTCTGGCTGCTTGAGCATTCCGAGAAGCCCCTTAGAGGGCTTAGCCAGGACTTCTTGGGGCTTTCTGGTACTGCTGCCTATTAAGTGCCTGAAAACTGAGAGGAGTTGTTATTTTTGTTGTTAAAAGGACTTTTAACAACAACAAAGCAAAACCAAAATGCCCCTCTCGGTCTTCAGGCACTCAGCAGGTAGCAGCACAGGGAAACCCCAAGGGAGGAAGTCTTGGCTAAGTCCTCTAGGGGGCTTCTCAGAATGCTCAAGCAGCCAGAGAGGCTGCAAGGACAGAATGGTGGGAGTGGGGGCAGCAATGGAAAGAGCACCCCCGTCACATTCTTCCAGTACGGTATCCACTGAACCCCGCACCCTGAGAAATTTCTCCGAAATTCTCAACATTCCAATGAAAGAGGCAGCAAAACTACTGTTTTTTTTTCAGGGAAATGAAGAGGTTGTGAAAAGACAGGTAGGGTTTCAGCACAGCACTAGTATAAATGCATTATGCTATCGGCAGTTTTATTTTTGATTCCTTTCCTAATGATCCCCAACATGGAATTTATCTTTTTCAAAGCTGCAGTATACTGGGTTGATGTTTTCATTGAGCTATCTGCCATAATCCCAAGATCTCTTTCCTGGTCAGTCACTGTCAGCTCAGACCCTGTCAGTGTAGGATACAGGATTTGTTGCCCAACGTGTATCACTTTACACTTGCTTACACTTATTGTCAGACATTGGTCCATCTCATGTGGCAGTGGCCCTCCAGTGCAAAGGCGTTTCCTGTACCTGCCACCTGCTGCAATCCTTTTTACTCGCGTCGCCAGGGACTGAACCTGGGGTCTTCTGCCTGTGAAGCGCATGCTTTGACACTGATCTGTGGCCTTAGCTTAAAGAGCACTTGGGGAGTTAATATGTTCCCTCTATATTTGTTTTAGTGAAGGGCCTAAACTATTCCTGAGGGCCCCCACCACGCACAAACGGCTTTGATTGTTTGTTTGTTTTTAAAACCTATTTTGCCTTCATATGGGGCACTCAAAGCAGCTTGAGGCAAAATCGAGTTAACATCTCAGGGTGTAAATCAGATGGGGAATGGTGGCCCTCCAGATGTGTTGGACTGCAACTCCCATCACCCCTGGCCATTGGCCAGGTTGGAGCCAATGGGAGTTGGAGTCCAACAACATCTGTAGGCCTCAGGTTCTCCACCCTGAAACATTAACTTTAGATATAGAGCTGTGTGTGAGAGAGAGACACCTCAAAATCCATTATTTTTTCTCTTAGACGTAGTGTTGTTGTTGGTGCTGGATACATAGCTGTAGAGATAGCAGGCATCCTGGCAACCTTGGGCTCAAAGACATCCTTACTGATACGTTATGATAAGGTAAGGCACAGTCATTTGCTTTTTCATTGTCCTGACCTACATGCAGTGTTTTTATTTATTTAAAATAGTTCTTGGCTGCCTTTCAGGGCAGAAGCCCTCCCAAGGCGGCTTACAACAATAAAATACATAACAACAGTTAAAATATTAAAAGTGATAAAAACAACAATAAAAGCCAACAATAAAAGCAGTAAAGATGTTAACAGCAGCAACAGCAGCAGTCATATCAATAGAAGGCCAAGGTAAAATAATATGTTTTCAAGGCCTTCTTAAAAGTCTGCAATGACAGAGCATGGTGGACCTCCGATGGCAGCTTGTTCCAAAGATGTGGGGCCACTGCAGAGAAGGCCCTCTCACGTGTGTTCACCCACCTTAATGCTTTCACGGATGGGCAAATAAGAAGGGCCTCTCTTTCTGATCTTAAGGTGCGGGCAGGCTGATATGGGTGTAGGCAGTCCTTTAAGTAACTTGGTCCCAAACCATTTAAGGCTTTAAAGGTCAAAACCAGCATTTTGAATTGGGCTCGGAAACGCACCGGTAACCAGTGCAGCTGGCACAGTATAGGCATTATATGATCGAATCACCTCGCCCCCACCAATACTGGGGCGGCTCCATTCTGCACAAGCTGGAGTTTCTGAATTGTCTTCAAAGGCAGCCCCATTTATAACGCATTACAGTAGTCCATCCTGGACATGACTAGTGTGTGGATAACTGAGGCAGGGTCTGCCCTCTCCAGATAGGGCCGCAGTTGGCACACCAGCCTAAGCTGATAAAAAGCACTCCTGGACACTGCAGCCACCTGGGCTTCCCCACTTAGCTCAGAGTCCAGGAGGACTCCCAAACTGCGCACTTGGCCTTTCAGGGGGAGTGCAACCCTATCTAAGACCAGTTGTAAACCTCCATCCGAAGTAGTGGGTTCCCTACCCACAGTACTTCTGTGTGTTGAGCTGTGAGTGATGATAAAAGCAGTGCTAGCATTTGTTGGCAAAAACTTATTCCCTGGTATTAATTTGTCAGGTAAGGTAGCAAATTGCTGACCCCATTTCCTGCTCCTAGTGTGTCATGTTTATGGCTAACACTATGACCTGGTTTGCAGGTAACAGCGGAAATTTACCCATGATTTGCCAGGAATGCGTGCCACTGCCATTTTAAATACGCAACCTCCGATTGGCCCAATCAGAAGTTATTTCGTGATGTGCGAACACAGACACTACAGGTTAATCATGGGTTAAACGACCCACAGTTAACCTACAATTAATTCTTAGGTTAACTGTGGGTTGTTTAACCCACAATTAACCCATCGTGTCTTGGTTTGCACATGGTGAATTAACCTCCTATCGGGACATTGGCTGATTGGCACATGACCCAATGGGCCCTATTGTTGCAACTGGCAGAGCAAACGCTGTGACTTTTATCAGGACTGCACTACCGTTGTGTGTGTGGAGTATTAGCTCACAGAAAGGAGTAGGCAGTATGTCTCAGTTCACATCAATGTTTACAGAGAGGCAGCATTATGCATACCTTTCTTGCTTTTTAAAACCTAGAATTTCTTAAGAGTTTGATTTTATGTTTAAAACGTGTCTAGCATCTAGCAGAAATCTTTAAAATACAGCACAGTTATGGTTTAATTATTTTTGCCATAGGCTAGACCCTCTCCTCTCTCTCTTTTTTTTTAAACCAAGCTCAAAGTGTCTCCAGATTCTAAAAAGCATCTGCTGGTCATGTTCATGCCCCTCTATGCGTATCTATGAATGCATTGCTTGTTCTGGTATGTATTTTTCTTTCTCCCCTCCTGCTTATCTTTATATTCCCTCTGCTTCAAACTGTACTCTGCAGCAATCTTGTGGTTGTAAGAGCCAGTGGAGTGAAGTAGCTGGAGTGTTGAGTATAGGCATAGTGAAAACAAGTTCGAAACCCTATTTAGCTATAAAGGCAACTGTGTGGCCTTAGCAGCTCAATTTCTCAGCCTACCCATGTGAGATAACTGGATATTTGTGATCATGATGTTTTTCATATGAGCTACCAGGAACACCTGCGCATTTCAGAAGAGGTCAGCAAGAGACTGTTAAGCCTCTGTAGTAACCAGTCTTTGATATAGGCTTGTTCTGAAAATGTACAGTCATTGCATACACCTAGCAAAGTGAACGGATAGGTAATAACTAGGGCTCTCACTTGATTAAAGAAATCTTTGTTGGTTGATTAAACATGAATACAAATTCTAGCTGTGTAGTGAAAGTTGATATTTAAAAAACTCTAGGCATATTTTCCAGAAAAATATCCATAATATTCCAGAAAAGATAAAGAAGGAAATTAGTGGTCTGGCTCACAGGAGCAGATTTTCAGGGCATGCAAAGGGCTATAGAGGGAAAGGGGTAGCCATAAATTCTATTTTGTATATGGAAGGAAAATGTATTCGATATTTAGAGCATGAGAACATTTTACAATAACAAAAATAAGAGAGTACGTGGTTACAACATTTAGCTATCATTCTGCAGCCAGAATTTCACATGAAAAATTATAAAGGATGCAATACTTGGATGAGTGTGTCTTGTGTCCTTCCTTCCTTGAGAGCAACAGGGGTCTCCTTGTGGAGACATAAATCTGGAGTTATATAGTACCTCTGTACGTGTAGTTTCCATCAGATTCCCTCCCATTGTTACAATAAGCTGCTGTTGAGTACCCAGGTGCAAGAAGAGACACACTGACCTACCCGCTGGGTGGAGCCTCTCTAGCTTCCCCGCTCAAGGAACTCACTTGGTTCTCCAAAGCTGCAAGCAGGACTTTCACCTCAAATTCGTGCGAGCAGGTTGCACATCTCATCTTCCTCCTCTGTTCTTCACAAGATATCCAGAGCCCATCTGCTGCAAAACATGGCATTTCCTAGTGCTGGCTGGTTCAGGGGGCTGAGTTCTCCAGGCAACAGGTGCTGCCTCAGTGGTGCATTCCCTGGCTAGTGCAGCCTTCCTCAGTCTGGTGCCCTCCAGATATTTTGGACTACAAATGCCATTATCCCTGACTATTCTGCTTGCTGGGACAAATGGGAGTTACAGCCCAAATAGTGGGGGCCTTCCCCATTGCAGTCAGCTGCTGCAATCCTTTAGTGTCAGTCAGCTGTGCTGAGGACTGCTGCGCTGGCTTAACTTTCGCTCTTGGCTAGGTGGATAATGCTGGGGCAATCACTGATAAATCACTCAATATTTCAATTGGGAATAAAAGTTTTAATTGATGTCAGGTTGGTTAATCGATTAATGTTGCGGCCTTATTCATTTTTTGCGGAATTGACCTTCACTGTGATTTAAAATCCAAACCTTTGGCCAGGTTCCTTCTTTATTATAGACAAAAGCAGAGAAATGTATGATGTAATTATTATTTTTAACCAAAAAGATATTTCATTGCTCTAGAACCAGGACTGTGTGAAAATACAGTCTTTAGCTTGCCTTAGGAATGCAATCGGGACAAGAACAAATATGTGGCGCTTGTTATTTAAATTGCTGTACATAAGGAGGTCAGTATTAAAATCCACTTTTTGCAGATGTGGAGGGTGGGGGATGAGAGAAAATTATGGCTTTGTAGGTTTAGGTCATGCTGCTGCCATGAACCAGGGACTTCCAGGTTTATGGCTCAGTGTTGAGTCACTGTGCTACACTAGCTTTAATGAGTGACAGCGTGAGACATCATAACTTTCATGTGGATGAGCAGTGTGACTGCAGTCTAATCGAAGGGTTTTCCATACAGGTGCTGAGAAATTTTGATTCAATGATCAGTTCAAACTGCACTCAGGAGCTGGAGCATGGTGGTGTAGAAGTCTGGAAACATGCACAGGTATTATCTACCTACTACTTCCTCCTCCCTAACTTCGTGGCTTTGAATATAATTTTGTAGAGATATGCCTGATTGTTTGCCAGTGGTTTTCTACTGTTATGCCAGTTAATCTCTAGATAGGCCCGCTAGAGTTAGATTTTGGATAAGCATTATTGCTGCTGTGTTAACCTGCTCCCCTTTAGAAGTGAGCTTTGGGGAGGCAGGACCCCCCCCACACACACACACAACTCCCTCTAGGTGGGAGGGTGTAGTGTGGTGTTGCCCTTCCATGTCCATTTCCTGTAAATGCTGCAAGCATCCCGGGTCATGCTACTTGCCTCCATCGCTTCCTCAGAAGACAGCACATCTTTCCCACATCCCAAATCCACACGACAGGAAAACCTTTTGAAATGGCCCGTCTGTCAGAGTGGGCAAAGAATCCCTCTTTTAATTAACACCTTGCTAGCTTCCCCTCTCAGGCCAGCAAGGGGAGAGCAAGCATCTTCCTATGTATGTGACTAGCACCTAATTGGTGAGCCAGTCTTGCCCTCTGCCCAAACCTGATAAAATGAAATAGAGTTATGACTTTGTCACTGGGGTCCTCTGTTGTCGCTCTGAATCACCTCTGAGCCAAGGATGAGGTGCACACTGTGCTCTCTGGTGTCCTCTAAGTGTGAGTAACTTACTTCCAGGAGCTCAGAAGAGGCTAGCTACATTCATTTTATGGTTTTATTTTCTTTCAAGTATCCTTTGCTTCTTGCCTCTTTTGATATTTTCTTTGATATTTTCTATATTCTCTCTTAACTTGCACTGGAGGCATGTAGATTTCAGACCAAGATCCAAGAGAGAGTTTTTTTGCCTCCACACTTTGCCTGACTAAATACCAACATTACCAGAGTACTTTGATATGTGCCTACAGGGGAGGAGGAACAGAGCGGACTGTTGGTATGCGCAGATGAGCGCAGCCAGGCGCTTCCCCACATCCCAGGCAGATTACTGGCTTGTAGACTTAAGGTCCCCTTTCTCTAGGGTTAGAGGACAAGAAAAGGGGTGGTGGCAAAACTACTGTTCAGTGCAAACTATGAGCAATTGGCCTGGGAGGGGAGTTGCTGCAAGAGGCATAAGCCATGTGCACTGTTAGAGGTGCCATCAATAAATCACCAGCAGAGAAGAGGCTTTTGGGTACAGGAGCTAAGAAAGCATTGTTTTAAGTCAGCCATGAAGATGTTGGGGCCATATGAGTATTCATGGCAGTGCCATTGCTCTAAAGATCTATCTTCTTTCCAAAGCTGAAGAAATTGTGAGTGGCAAGAGTTTGGTGGCTAAATATGCTGTAGTATCATCAGCAGTGATAGTCCTGATGGCTTGTTGTCTGTCTTTGTAGGGGATGTTGGTATAAAGGGCCGCAAAATCCATGGTAGCTAGGATGGTGTTTTCTGGGAGATTGTCATTTCCTGACGAAGTCAGTGGTACCCCATATGTAATATGTAAAGTAATACTGGTGGCATATAGTCTGGGAATGGATTACATATAAGCAAACACCCCAACTGTGGCAGTACCAGTGCCTGAAACAATGGGGCACTCAGGGTTGCCTGGTTTGTGTATTTTTGATAGCAGATAAAATATGCCTGATCGAGGCTCTTGAGGTTTGTCTGTCCATGTAGATTTGGTCCTGCACATCTGTGGGGAATTCCTTCATCAGATTGTGTAGTTTCTTCTGGTATTCCTTAGTGGGATCTGAGGACAGGGGCCTATAAAATGTGGTGTTGGAGAGGCCCCTCTCAGCCTCTTGTACATAGTACGACTTGTTCATGATGACAACAGTGGCTTCTTTGTTGACCTCTTTAATTACAAGGTCAGCATTGTTTTTGAGGCTCTGGATAGCATCATATTCTGCATGGTTGAGATTGTGTGGTAAACAACACTTTTTGCTGATTACCTCAGCTTAGGTGCTGCACCCGACACACTCTGTGTAAAAATCCAGTCCAGGATTATAGCTATCTGGAGGCGTTCATGCAGAATTCTTCCTGTAGCATTGAGGGGTTGTTTGTTGTGTGTCAGTGCACTGTCCAGAGTTGTGCTGGAAGATGGTAGTTGTGTGTTGGCGGGGAAAGCCTCTAGGTTACTACAGAATTGTATGTGTGGATTTGGTGGGGTAGAAGGATAGATTCTGTGAAAGGACAGGCTCCACTTCCTGGCTCGATATGTGGCTGGACAGATTCACAGTATTGTTAGGTGAATTTAGGGTGTTCTTGTTGTGACCAATGAAAGTATGTAGTACTTTAGATAGTTTGGTTATCACTGTGTATACTTTCTGCTTTTCCGTTCCCTCTGAACTGTTTACTGTTCCCCCACCCCCACCATATGCGAGTGTACATGTACCAGGAGTAGGGAATATTTTTGTGTCTAGGGCTTGGATTGCCCCTGTTCCTCCAGTGGATCAGATGACATCAGGAGGTGTGATCCCATCCGTGACATCAAGGGTGGGCCTCTGCCCCCTAATATCACTGGGTCCCTGACACCTTATACATGGAGTTGGCTTTGCCCAGCTAGGGAAAGGCCAGGTGGAGGGAGGTTCACAGAGGTGCCAGCTTCACTCCTCATTTGCATTCTCCATGGGGAGAACAAGCAAAGTGGGCTCAGCTGGCTTTCTTCCTCCATCATCTCTTCTGCATGGGGAAGGGAAGGCTGTTAGAGGAGCAAAATGATCGAGCTGCTTTCCCTTTTGAAGGGGCAGGGCTGGGGGCGCAGGGGACGGAGATTGGCCATCCCTTATATATTCACTTGGAATGCAGGATAACATTTCATGCGACTGAAGAAGTGAGCTGTAGTTCACAAAAGCTTACGCTATAATAAATTTGTTAGTGCCACAAGTCTCTTTGGTGTTTTTACTGCAACAGACTAACATGGCTACTCCTCTGGAAATTACTACTTTGGTGGATTCTATGGTCATCCTACAAAAGAATAACAAGAAGCAGAGAGTTCCAATTACATTCTGGTTGTTACATTTGGGGGAATGCAGCCAGCTGTCCTTATAATCAAGGCTCTCCACTCACAAAATAACAATTCCGTGTCGAGGTCATAATTTTTGTACCAAGAAAAGCCAGATTCTGCAACTTGAATTAATGATAATAATTATCATTTGTGAAGTGTCTAAAAAAGCAACAATTAGGCACTGCAGAGAACACCCAAAGACAGACCCTGTCTAATGCGCTTACATTTTAATTTAGGCAGGTACAAAAACCTGGAGAATGCCAAAAAAAAATTAGACACAAGCTAGCAGAAACAACGTCTTGCTTTTTTAAAAAAGAGAGAAACTAGCTGACATAAGTCAGGTGTGAGCAACTTGTGGCTATCCAGATGATTTGGCTTAGAACTCCCCTCACCATTGGTTATGCTGGCTAGGGCTAAAGGGAGTCACCAGCCAAAGCATCTGGAGGACCACAAGTTGCCCACCTCTGTCATGTTATGCCTGCTGAACAAGGTTTGTGTTGTTTACATAATCTGTTCTGCATAATTTATTTCATAATTGTTATTATTTTGTGTAATTTTGCTTGTTAGAAGTAATGCAGGGCACTCAAACCCCACTGAACATCAGAAAATGTATTTGGCCGCCCCTCTGGCTTCTTGAGAATTCAGCAGGCATTGCTCACAGATTTTCGTCAAAGGAAAATGGAGTTTCTAAGGAAGCTGAGTTTTATATCCTATACAACCTAAGTCTGCTTTTATTCCCTATGGCCATGCCTTTAACTTGACAAAATGTAGAAGCTATCAAATAACAGGGTTTTTTAATGTTATAACAAATTGCGAATAAACTATATATAAAAAAAAGGTTGGAAGGAGAAAATCTGGGCTTGAGCCCTAAAATCCACCTTATTTTCAACGACACTTGGTGGTCAGTGAGTTGTACTGTCTTGCTGTCTCATTCTTCAGTTGTCTCCTGTTTTTCAACAGGTCAGATCGGTCACAAAGTCAACTTCAGGAGGGCTGGCAATAACTGTAGCATCCTCTCCTCCCAGTCAGAAACCCACAGTTAGCACTATTGAGGATGTTGATTGTCTCTTATGGGCCATTGGTAGAAAGCCAAACACAGAGGGGCTAAATCTTGACCAATTGGTGAGTAGGAATTATTTTATTTCTTTGACACCATATGGGATATTGATGCACTACATCTGTAATCATGATTATATTGTAGTTGGCACAATGTAATGGTTAAGAGTAGGGGTGCAGTGTTTAATCAGTTAAAAACACCTTTTGTTCAACTGAAAACCTGCCATAAGTAATCAGGCAGCTAACTTTTTTTTAAAATTGTGGATTGTATCCAACAATATCCTTTCACTGGCAGAACAGACATCACAGGCAGACCAAATTTCCACCAGAATTCTGGAGCAGATATGGGAGGGGTGTGTTATGGGGGGGCAAACTCCCGTTGGGTGAGTGGAAATCTGCTGGTGTAATACTGAATTTAGCTCAGCAGTAATAAAACCTGTAGATGGCAAGCACCATCTTAAGTATTCCCCCCCTTTTTTTATACAAAGGAGGGGATGCTAGAAGACATGCCTGCAGTATACTACGCTTGTTGTTTCAGAACTATTCTTTTTAATTCATCCAAATTAATAAACTGATTCGGCTGAAGCCAATATGATGAATCAAATAAAATTCTTTAGTTATTTAGTTAGACCTTTGGCTATGGGGTGGTATAGAAATGTAATAAATAATATTTAGTTGTGAGCTCACATAACTAGTAAGTCCCCACTTCAAATCTAGTCTGAGCCACGAATTCATTAGGTCTTAGACAAGCTATGAGCTCTCGGTGCTCCCCTTCCCGCAATAGTATCCTAACCTACGTTATTTAAAAGATAACTGAGATAATATGTACAAAGTTTTGAACACTTGAAAAATAGTGTTTAAAAGTAAAAAACAAGAAAATGATTTGCAGCTGACTGCCTGGCTAGTCTTTGAAACAGTTCCCTTTTTGTCCCATGTGTTTTGATCGCTGAAGCTATGCGGGGAGAAAAAGACCTGCCTTCCTTTGTTTTCATTTCAATTTTTTTTCTGAAAAGTTAAATAGCCTAGATATAAAAGTTTCTTCATTGTGATTTGTCTTAGGTATTCTTTCCTTAGACCACAACTTTGACTTTAACTTTCCCTTCCAATATTAGGATATTATGGTAGACGGCATAGGTCACATTATTGTTGATGAGTTCCAAAACACTAGCAGGAAGGGGATCTATGCTGTCGGAGATGTATGTGGGAAAGCACTTCTTACGCCAGGTAACAGTATTTTTTTAAAAAAACTATTGTTTTGTGGGAATCTGTATTCTGCACCAAAAATAAAAACTGTCTTTTGGCAAATATTTTTTGCCAAAGGCTCCTAAACTGCATAAATTTAGCAGTTCTGGGATAAGAGAATGGGCCCTCTTAAAGACTGGTAACTGGTTAAAGAATGGAACCACAGAATAGGGACAAATGGACAGTTCTTATGAGGGGGGGGTAGAGGACATAAGAAATGGAGTCCTCTGAGGCTCTGTACTGGGACTTTTTACCTTGTTCATAGCCCCAAAAGAACCTCTCTAAGCTGTGTGAATGGACAATACAAGGCCAAATGTGTTTTAGTGTAAGGATTTTTTTTTTGCCCTGATGTGCATCACTTTACACTTCACATATACACTGCTGGGGTCTAAAGTGGCAGTGACTAAACAGAAAAGATACCTTAGGGCAGAGTTTTCCAAACTGTGTGCCATGACACATTAGTGTGTCGGCGGCAGTGTGTAGGTGTGTCGCGCGAAATGCAGAAAATTGTGAAGAAGGGCACCGCGGAGCTCCCTTACTCACGTTTGCTTCCCTTGGCCCCTCCCCCGGAACTTCCTAAAGCAGCTAATGTTAAAGCAGCTAACGCTTAGCTGCTTTAACATTAGCTGCTTTAGGATCATGTGGCGTCTTGACGTAGGACGCACGTGATTGGCGGTGTTGGAGCAGTACAGCGAGGTAGAGGCGCTGGGCGAAGAGAGGGGAGGGGAGATGCCACCCTGGGAGCAGAGCTTGGCCGACGCGGAGAAGTGGCAGTGGCCACCAGCCCTGCGAGATTTCGAGCGCACCCTTTGCAGACTTCTGCACCGCACTCCTGCACGGCCAGGCCAGAGTAGCACGCGGGTGGAAACGCCGCCTGGGACTGCACCAAGCGGGCTGTCCACCATCTTGGCCAGTCGGAACGGAGCTCAATAGCCTCAGAATCAGCGTGCTCCCGATTCACCCGGGCGAGCGCAGCTGCAGGCTGTCACCCAGTCAGCGCACCTGCTGCTGGCTGAAGGGAGGCCACCCTCCCAAACCCAACGTGGCAAACAGCAAGCCACCCACCACGTGGCGCTTATAATTTGATTTCTGCCATTTATTTTTATTTTTACTCTGCTGTAATTGTGGATTAACCACCCACCGGCAGCGTACCCACCGGAGAGTGCTGGAACTAGACTCTGGACATAGGCATTGCAAATATTTACAGCAATATAGCCTTGTAGTGAGACATATATATTTACACCAGTTTTGTTGGACTTTTGCTTCTCTACTTCATGCGTTTTTGCAGCTGAGCTCCTACCTGGGCCTATGTGTCCTAATATGTATTGTAAATACTTTAGTTAATTTTGTTTATTTTTCACATTTTCTTGCACATATTTACATACTGTTACTCATAAATAACAATGTATGTTATTATCTTACAAATCATATATTTTTAAAAATATAAATGAAAGGTTTTCATGAGATATGTTCTATCCCCATACATTTCGTTATTACAATTTATGTATGTGTCCGTATCTCTTATAATGGGTTAGTTTAACCTGCGGTTTGCTAGTAAAACTGAATTACTGTGTCACGAATTGATGCATGTCTAAAAAGTGTGTCACCAACATGAGAAGTTTGGAAAGCTCTGCCTTGCCCTAGGGGGTGGTGGATAGTTCTGTGGAAATGTTAATCCAATATGTAGTTGTAAATGGCTAACTAGACACGATGGATACCACAACAGGCAGGGGCAGGATGTCTCTAAATACCAGTTGTTGGGGGAATAACACAAGAAAGCGCTGTTGCTCTCATGTCTTGCTTTGAGCCTTTCCATAGGCATCAGGGTAGTTATTGTGGAAAGCAGGATGCTGGTCCAGATGGGCCTTTTTTCTGACATAGCGGAGTTGCTTTTATGGTATCACAGAATGTATTTGATACTATTGGTGCAGGTTCCTGGCTTTTCTTATTGCCTTGTTATACTTTCCCAGTTCAAATGTATCCCTTTTGAGATTTTTCTCCAGCTGAAGGACTAAAAGCAGGCTATGAAAATATCCATGGCTTGGCTCATACGTGCTAAAATCCTCCATGTAGAGTTGTCCCCTGCTTGCTTTGGGCAAGTTACAATCTCCCTAGCATAACCCACCCCTCACGGCGTGGTGGTAACAGTGAAATTAAATACAGACTCAGTTCGTATATGCTCAGGCCTCCCACATGAAGTGATCCTGTGGCTGCATTCACATGGAAGAAGTAATGCATGAATTGATGAGATCTTGCAGCTTCCCATTAGGAATTCATGGGGGTGCAGTAGTACACCATAGTACAGCCTTCATCAATACATTACATGCATGAGAGTGGATAATGGACACCACTATATTAAGTGAACCCTGTAATATCATTTGTACAGTTGCAATAGCGGCTGGAAGGAAACTGGCACACAGGCTTTTTGAAGGTAAAGAGGATTCTAAACTTGACTACACCAACATTCCTACAGTGGTCTTCAGTCATCCACCTATTGGAACAGTGGGACTAACAGAAGGTAGGATCTTGGATCTCATCAGTTTGCTCATAAAGCTCAGTGACTAAAATATAAACCCCACTGTAACAAAATCCGAAGCGCTAGACATGAAGTATCGCTTTTATAAAATTCTCTAAGAGAGTGGTGGGGAGCCTGTGGCCCTCCAGATGATGTTGGATTCCAACTCCTATCAGTCCCACCCAACATGCCAAGTGGTCAGGGATCATGAGAGTTGTAGTCCAACATCTGAAAGGCCACAGGTTCTCAACTCCTGCTGAAGGACAATTTTATCAGAGTAGCTTGGCAAAGATTTACTTGTATGCTGGTGAAACTGTGTTAAGATCTAGCTAATGGACTTGGCTTCGCATGGGTTGGAATAGCCCCTAGTTTGACACAGGGAAGCTTTCAATCAAACGTACACAGCTGTCACCATTGGAAACTGTACTTGCCCCATCTGAGAGAAGCCATGTCCACTGGCACCCCTAAGCATGACACCTTCTTGAGAGAGGGGGTTGTCCACTCCATTCTTTGGGCAGGGGGAGGCTGCCCCACAGCAGGGGGGAGGCATATAACTCTGTTCCTCAGCCTGCTAAGCTCCCCAGGCTTCACACTGTATGGACTGCAAAGTTATGTGCTTGTTAGGGAAGTCTGCCCCTAGTTGCTGAAGGTGTTTGCAGGCTTTAACTACATGAACACATTTAAAATAATTTAAATTAATTAATGCATTTTAAAAAGAAAATCATCATGTTGCACACCTTTAGAGTCCCCTTAGTATGCATGCCAAATTCCAGGTGTCTAGGTTTCATGGTCTTGATGCTAGGGTGCTGAAGGATAGAGACGCACACTACATACATAAGCAGAGGCTGGATGGCTGTTTGGTAGGGATGTTGTAATTGCATCTTGCATGTTGTAGTTGCATCTTGCATTGAGCAGGGAGTTAAGGTAGTTTACTTCTAAAGTCCCTCCCAACTCTGATTATATAATATTTCCCAACAGCCTGTATAATTGTTTTCGATATTAGCTTCAAAAGAAGGTAAAGTTGTTTAAGCATGAAATGCTTTGGTTCCAAAGTTATATTGGTGTTGTAATGTTTGTCTGTTCCAGCGGAAGCCATAACTATATATGGGGCAGAGAATGTGAAAACCTATACAACTTCCTTTGTCCCAATGTACCATGCCGTAACTAAAAGGAAAACAAAATGTGTGATGAAACTTGTCTGTGTCACTAAACAGGAGAAGGTGAGCAAAGCCTATGGAGGAGTAAAGATTCTATGAGCAATTATCCTGCAAGTTAAATCAGCTCCCCCATAAACTCATTCTGTTGAAGATAAGGAAACAAAGATGGGATTAAATATATCTAACAATACATGTTGACACTAAGTGTTAAACACTTTCTAGATATCATTTTATGTCTAGAATTTGAGCGGTATATACAAATGGTGAAGCCAGAGTGCACAACATGGATAGAAAGCCTATTATACATACACCCCATTTTTCCCTAGTATGGCTTATACCTTTGTATAAGCATGGGGAATATGAAACATGGTAATTGATGCCCTGTGTTTAATATGTTTATGGTTCTTGTGTTTTAAGGTGGTAGGACTTCATATGCAAGGGTTGGGATGTGATGAAATGCTCCAAGGCTTTGCAGTAGCTGTCAAAATGGGAGCAACAAAGGCTGACTTTGATCAGACTGTGGCCATTCACCCAACTTCTTCAGAAGAGCTGGTTACACTTCGCTAAAAAGGTGATGCTTACAAAAATGTTTTGTGAGATGGTAAGGACTAATCTTTACAGAATCATGTTTTTTTTCTTCCTTGTGACTCAAGCCAAGATTTCAGCCATACCTCTTTTTTTTACTGCTACTGAACAGTGATGGAAATACTTCCCTGCAGACAAGTACTAGAAAACCAGTGCTGTAACCGAGACCCCTGTACTTGGTCATAATTGATATTTGAAATAATAAAGTGATTTTAAATCAGTGGTTCTTGCTATGTTGAGAGCAACTGAATGACCATTCAGTCCTCAGAAAAGCTTGCTTTTGAGCAACTATTGTTCAGTAAACTGTACATCCATCCTTTGCATTTAACCAAGTGGGAGGCCATGGAAAAGTAAAAACTGCAGATATAAGAAGTGGTGAACTTAGTGCACAATGGGACAAAGTATGATGAAAAAAATAGAGCTCTGTACACAACTGCAGCAGTGTTAACCCACATTCTGCAAGAAGCAAATCTGCAACATATTTCTAGTTTTGCTTAATTTGTTCTGATCATCGTAAGGGACTAGGATGTTAACGATACAGGGCACCAAAGCTCTCCACTCTGTGCCCCATGAAGTTGTATCGAGCCACTCTTCTAGATCTAGAATTCAGCAGACATTACCAATACACATATCTTTGCAACCATAGGAAGCTAGATTTTCATTGCAGGAAACTAGTGCTACATTCTGTAAAAGTGAAGTGAGTGAGTGCCCATTCAGTCATAAACCTTACTAGGATGTGAGAAAGGAAAGGGGGTGAGAAATGTTTACTTTAGTATGGCATTTCTGCTTCAGCCACCCCATTTATTCATTTCTGTACACAACTTGCATATCATCAAAACGTGCATTCTTAAAACACTTGCAGATACTTTTTGATGAGGTAATGAGATTAACTAGAGGAAATTGTGCTAAGAAATGTAGCCATTGCCATTATTCCAGTATGAAACTGATGGAGATCAGCATCTCTTGCTACATTTTTGTAGCTATTTAAAAAAGCAGAGTGGTGTTTACAAATGCTTTATCAGATATTTATTACAAACAAACCATGAGCCGCTATTCTGACAACTGATCATCTCCTGCAATGAATAGTGTTTGTGTGTGACAAATTATTCTATTTTAGCATACCCATCTGTTTGGAATAATGATCTGCAAGTTTATTTGTTCAAATACATCAAATAAGATGCAAGCACTTTCATGACAAATATACAGAAAAAAAGATCAACACAGAACAGTAATCTAGTTTAAATGGAGGGAAAGCTTATGACAACATACTCCCAAGAGGATTTTTTTTCTCCAGTTAAGTTACTTATGTCAATAAAATAAGAGGGCAACAGGCTTAAGAGGGAAGTTAGTTTGTGCATTTTCCTTAAATTTCAAAATGTTAATACATGCCAGTTAAACACTATAACTAAAATTTACAAGTAAGCATGAAAGGGAGATGAGAATTAGTTACCTTTCCTCTTTGAACAGTCCAGAAGAAAACAATTACTACAGTTACAGCAGGCAAACTGGCTGTTGGACTGGTTGATAAAAGGATTGATTAGTATATTGAAGTCAGTCTTAAGTTGTGCTCAAAGCTGCTCATCCTCATTATGGCACAGTTTGGTCCATGAAGAGGCTTTATGCTCAGACAGACCGCAACTTATCACATAAATTGTTGCTTTTCAAAAAAATGCCAGGTGTACTACTACTGCTCAAGGCCAGACCGAGGAAGAGATTTTTATAGGAAGTAGTCTGGGGTACGCCGAGTAACATGAGGCTCTCCACGACGAGGTGCTGGATCGAACTGAAGACTGTTGGAGGGGAAAAAGCAATTAGGTGCTTTGCCTTCAGCTGATACATTTTTTAGTAACAAAACTCCTAAGCCTACACCCACACCCCCGCTTGAATGTGTGCCATTCCTGCTGCAGGACATCAAGCCAATGAAGATATTTCAGTCTTACCAAACCTATATGGGCATGACAGAGCCAAAGCTGAAGTTTTCAAAGGGACTTAAAAACCTATGTGCTTGTTTGAATAGACAATGTGCTATTTTTTCACTAAACTTTGTGAGAAGCACCACAGTGAGAATTTCTGACTGGCAACAATGAATCATAAAGGGGAAACAGTATTGTGAACGAACTGCAACAAAAGATACTTTAATATTTTTGGTCAGTATTATTTCCCGCACTTCTCACTCTGCCTGATTTTCAGGGATCCCACCCTGAAAATTCAAGAGGGTCTCCTGATTCTGTAGCATTTTGGAGGGGCTTCTGAGGGTTGCTGGGGAAGTCAACTTCTACAAATGCCAGTCTGCCATTGGATATCACCATTATTTGTTTAGACCCAACTTCATTATTTGTGATAGACAAACACTGACAAGGGGGGAAAAGTTCTGTTCTTAGATAAATTGTTGTCTTGCCTTATCAAAGTTATATTTAAAAAAGAAGCATTTTCCAACATCCAGGTTTCAAAAATACTCATGTTTTCTTTATCTTTCCTTAGCATCCATCAATCAGGCATTCCATAGTGTTAATATTTCAAAGTGGTATACTTTCTGCCCATAAAAGACAGTAATACTTATCACAAGGGCAGAAAAATTACTCCCTTTGACCACCCCCTTCTCCCATGGTAAAACAAACTAATATTTCTTACAAGGAATATTTTAAAGTGTCATCTAGTTCCATGATAGCAGCCTGGTTCCCACAGCGATAACAGTAATTCGGCGCGCTGAAGATGGTGACCACGTTCCGATCATGACACCAATTGTAGCCCTGCAGTTGGGGGAAAAATAGTTTCAATAAAAAGAATCGGGCAATTGCTTAACTGTTCATCTACTCCTACAAAAAACCTTTAAAACATTCTCTTTATGCTCTGTTGCTAATGTCATCAGCCTTCACCGTGTGCTTATACTAGCAAATGCTTACCACTGACAATCTCTTTTAATGGGAATAGGAAAGATGCTGTTGCTCCACCTGATGTTTTCCCTTAAGGCTATACATTAAAATTAGTATAAACTAGAGTCAGCCCTATGTAGATCTGGACTTTTGGACAGATGAGCAAAGACAGATAATGAAACCACCTATCTGTGGCAAATAGAAACTTTTTAATTTACTTTGAATAGCAGCTTAATTATTGCTGCAAAATACTACACTAATTTAAATTTGCTCATATGTAGAATATTTTTTGTGGCTTACTAGCACAGAATCAAAATGCTGAGACTATACCAACTCTCTCCAACCTGGTGCCCTTCAATGTTTTGGACTTCAACTCCCATCAGCCTCAGCTAAAGCAGAAAGACATTTTCAAGGATAATCCTCAGATGGTACATACAACATAATAATTATACCTCCATTACAAGTTGATGAGCACGAGACACCAATGTAAGCCCATTGGCATGGTTAAATGTTTCAGAAATATCCTGACCAAATGTGTAACCAGCACCACGTGGAGAAATCCCCCAGCCACCACGATCGTCTGGATCTGACCATAAAAGATCACACATTGGGCCCTGTTCAAAGAAATGTATGTATATCCATTACATAAGAACAGCTAATTACTACTTTAAAAGGTAATCTAAAAATGTTTAGTCTATTGCATTTTGTATATAATATAAAAACCTTATACAGTATTAGATAAACTGGAAAACTTGAAACAAACCCAAGTATCCTTTATCCCAGAGATAAAAGCAGAGGATTGTATACAACTGTGTCCGTCAGCCAGTGGAACAGATAGAGCTGGCAGGATGGATTCCCCCTCCCCGTGCAGCGTTTTGCCCCAAATCTACTCAAGAAGGTTGGGGGAGCAAATCTGAGGGAGTACAGGGGATTGACTATAGGTGGAAGTCCACTTATGCAACACTGGATGTTGCCCAGAATGTAAACTAAGAAGTGGGCAGTTTCAACACAAAGAATGAATATTGGAAGTGCTGAGAATCTTAGAAAATTATTTTACCAATAGAATATACACACGAGGGGGAAAAAAGAGTAATTGAACCTTACATTTCAAGCAGCAGAGGAAGAAAGAGCAATACCAGCAACAGCCAGATACAAAAGGGACAGATAAACTAAGAGTTTTAGTGTGAGTAGACAGGAAAAAATATGGAAAAAGAGGAACAAAAGATCAGAAAGAAGTGTAAGTGAAAGTCAATGTGTAGACTGTGGGTGGGGAACCTCTTTCAGCTTGAGGGCTGAATTAAATTTTGGATAACTTTTTTTGGGCTGCATCCTAGTGATGGGTGGGGCTGAAGGCAAAGTGGGCAAGGCCAAAGGCAAAAGGGGTGGGGCCAACCTTTTTCAAAACTTTTTTAGCTTGAAACTCTTACTGCCAGTAACTAAGCCTTAAGGGAGCATTTCAACCTTTTCAAATGGAGGAAAAAACTGCAAAAACCAGGGATCACCTAACAATTGGTGATTGGGGGAAAGGGGGCAGGGCGGGGAAAGGGGCATGTCCATCTGGGGAACTTTGAAGGGCTAGATTTGGGCCCCCAGGCCTGAGTCCCTGCCCCCAGACCAACCTTTCCCAAGCCAGTGGGCGCCCTCTAGCTCTTTTGGACTACAAGTTTGATCAGCTCTAGCCAGCATGGCCAATTTTCAGAGATGATGCAAGCTGAAGTCTAAAACCTGCTGACACTAGGTTGGGGAAGGCTGATACAGATGATACTCAATACCAAAAATACTAAGAGGGTGATTTGTTACTTATATATTAGCTGGCAAAACATCAACCTGAACAGGAAAAAAAAAACATTGCTGTTTAGAGAGAAAATTGGTAAAGTAGTAGTAGTTTCACTTGAAATGCAGAATGAAAAATAGATTGAAAGGATGAACAAGGCAGCCAGCAGAAAAACAGTCAAGAGCTTGAGAACTAACAATGCATTCAAAAAGAACCACTGAAATTGGATAGTTAAAGAAGCAGAATTCAAGAGAACAACTGATGCCAGATCAGCTCTTGCATACAAAGCAACTGGGCACAATTTTAGATGCATGCACACAAATGCAATGTTTTATTTAAAGGCTTATACCCTTCCATTATGAAGGGAATGCACAATCTGAGAACTGACTGACTCATCTAGTAAGCTTGAGATGACATCATCCATTTATGATTCACATTCTTCCAACTCCAGGATGACTGGAAACTACCTCCAGCTGTAGGGATTCGTGCGTGTGTTACTCAAACTACCCTACTGTGTCACAGATAGAAGAATTTACCTATAATTACTTTCCAAGCTGCCATCTACTTCCCCTTGCATCCCCTTCGCCACAGCTCACACCATTCAGAAGAGTCCTTTAACCCTTGAAGGAGGTTGTGGGGAGGGTGGCTTCCAGGAGAAAGAGGGCATGTAGAATTCAGCATCTGCCATACACACAGAATGTGTGTATCTGGATCCAACCCAGTCAAAAATGTGCTGCAAACTTCATTAATAATACTTGTACACTGCTTAATATAAATGCAGGTTGCTTACCTGTAAGTGTGGTTCTTCGAGTGGTCATCTGTGCATTCACACATAGGGGCTCTGTGCCTGCGCTGAGCCTCTGTCAAGAAACTTCTAAACCCCAGGAATGGCCCACTGTGCATGTCCCAGCGGGTTCCCGACTGTTCCCTCAATTCCTTGAGACTGCCCAGTGTGGCCTTCAATCCGAGGGAAAAATCACACCTCGGTACCAACATCGAAATCGACATTGACACCGAAGTGGGGACGGTGGGTAGGTTGTGTGAATGCACAGATGACCACTCAAAGAACCAGTTACAGGTGAGCAACCTGCATTTCTTCTTCGTGGTCTCTGTGCATTGCACATATGGGCGACTAACAAACTCACTTACTGGAGCTGGGTAGGTTTCTCATGAAAAGACCCATGACAGCATGGCTTGCCTTAAAAGTACAGTCGGAACATGCTTTGACATCCAGTCTGAAATGCTTTACAAGTGTCGAGGGTTTCAATCACATTTCCACTTTAATAAACTTAATAAATAAAAATAAATAATCGCCCATCTGGACACCTGGATGTGTGACGAATGCTCCAAGGCTGGCAAGTCATAGGCTAAACCAATAGTTTGCACAATCCAGGAGGCCAGCCTTTCAGATGAAGCAGGAAGACCCTTTTTGGGACCACCACAGCAAACAAAAAGCCATTGCGTGTTACGGAACGTGCTGCCCGTGCCTTATAAAAAGCCAATGCTCTCCTTACATCCAGAGCATGCAACTTCCGTTCCAGATCAGAAGATGGGTCTGGAAAAATGGTTGGCAGTGATATGGATTGGTTGACATTGAAATCAGAGACCACCTTCAGTAAGACGTCAATGTCCAGTCTCAGGTCAACCTTGTCCTTATAAAAGATAACGTAGGGATGATCCACCCATAAGGCACAAAGTTCACTAACACGTCTGGGATGACATGATGGCAACTAAAAAGGCCAGTTTCCATGACAACAACCGAAGGTCTGTAGTGGCCAGAGGTTCAAAGGGTTTTGAAAGAAGGGCATGTAACACAACAGAGACTCCACGGAGATACTAGAGTTCTTATTGGAGGCAACAAATAGTTCAAGCCCCGCAGAAACTGATGAGTAGTAGGGTGAGTGAATAGAGAAAAACCTTGAATTTGCCCTCTATAAAAAGAAAGAGCTGCCAAATAAACCTTTATGGATTACGGTTTTAAACCTTTCTAAAACAAACGATGCGGAAACAAAAGGACATTTTCAATCAGTCCCTTAAGTGGGTCAAAATCATGGAGATCTGCAAATTTCAAAAATGATGACCACTTTGCCTCATACGATCGATGTGTAGCTGGTTTCCAAGCCTTGTCTAAAACTGCCTGAATCTCGTACAAGAGTTGGGACCCAGTACTCGCTGCCAAATCCTTCAGGCCATTAATTTCAGGGTGTTGAGATCCAGGTGCCAAATCCTGCCCCGGTCCTGCGAGATCAGATCTGAGGATTGCGGAAGACGCAGGAACTGCCTTTTTGACAGATGCAGCAGGGCCGCAAACCATGGCTGCCGCAGCCACCAAAGAGCATTTAAAAGGCAGTCCGTCCTGTCGTGTGCTAGCTTTTGGAGCACCCTTGGGATAAGAGGAAACGGGAAGAGGTAAAACAGTTCCCTGTGCCAGTTATTTGAACGCGTCAGCCAAGGATGATTGACCGATCTCCGCTCTCATGCAGAATCTCTGGCATATCACATTCAATGGGGTTGTGAACAAGTCTATCGTTGGCCAACCCCATTTCAGGAAGACAACGCAGGATGGAGGTAGACATCTGCAACTTGTGGGACGATTTGTATGACCTGCTCAGATTGCCAAAACACTGTCTTCTCTGGCAGTGTGAAGAGTGCTCAACAGAATGTCCAAATGGGTTGCCCACTGGAACACATCCATCGTGAGCTTCATGAGCTTGGACGAATGCGTGCCCCCTTGGTTTCTGAAGTACCACAACACCGCCATATTGTCTGTCAGGATCTGCACATGCCTTCTTTGAAGGTAAGTCTCGAATGCATGCATCATCTTCCAAATTGCAAGAAATTCCAGGAAATTTATGCGACGTTTCTTTTCCACTGCAGACCAGGTTCCTTGAATCCAAAGTGGACCACAATGGGCTTCCATCCCAAAAGAGAAGGGTCTGTCATCAATATCCATATAGGGGATACTTGGATGAAGGGAATGCCCCAACATAAGTTGTGTGGCTGAATCCACCACAGGAGGGAGTCTATTTTGTCCAGAATCCTCAAATGACAGCGCCGGGCATCGGTGGTAGAACTGAAGTTTCAGAGCAGCCAGTTTTGTAATGGTCGCATCCGAAGTCTCACCCACTGAGTAACAGTGACGGCTGCTGCCATATGTCCCAATAATGTTTGAAGGTTGTGAGTGGTAACCCGCCACCAAAAATAAGTGATTTCTGCAAGTTCACTCAACTGAAGTTGTCGATTCAGAGGCAGATAAGCACGTGCAACCCTCGAGTCCAGCAGCGCCCCTATGAATTGAAGCCGTTGTGTTGGCTTCAAAGTTGACTTCTCCCTGTTGACGTACAGGCCCAACAGTCCCAGAAGGTTCAGAACAATCTCAATGGCACAACAGAGGCAAACTTCAGAATCTGAAACGAGGAGCCAATTGTCCAGGTAAGGGTAGACTTTGATGCCCTGAAGCTGAAGATACAAATGCAAAACTGTCATGCACTTCCTAAAACTCGTGGGGTGGTTGCTAGACCAAAGGGCAGGACCCAAAACTGAGACATATTGGTACCAAAGATGAAACGCAGGTACCTCTGGTGAGCCTCTGCGATTGCGATATGGAAATATGCATCCTTCAGGTCTATAGTGGCAAACGAAGCATCTTTCTGAAGGAGAGGGAGGATCGAAGCCAACGTGATCATTCTGAACTTTCTGGGAGTGATAAACTTGTTTGAATTCCTCAAATCCAAGATGGGACAGAGGCCTCCATCCCGTTTTGGTATGGTGAAATACTGGGAGAAGAAACTGTCCACTAGCTAGTATGGAAGAACTCATTGAATTGCTCCAGTTCTGGATCAAGGTGGTCATTTCTATAAGGATAACCAGCAACAGAGGGGTAACACGAACAACACTCAATTGAGGAAAGGTATGAAATTCTATCCTGTAGCCCCAACTGATTATACTTAACACCCAGCTGTCCGTAGTTATTCTTTTCCAGATGGACAGGTACCGAGCCAAGATGGACCCGAAGAAAGGCTGGCTGGGAAGATGGAACGGCAAGCACCGGTGAGTCAAAGGCACCACTTAAAAGAGTCAGGCCTACCACAACCCTGAAAATATTTTGAAGAAGCAGCACACTGCTTCTGCTGAGGATGGTAGCAAGAATAATGATCACACTGCTGCTTGGTCATATATAGTTGATGGCGGAACCACCTGGGCAACTTGTATTGCTGCTATTGAGGACCCAAGACCATTTTGGGGGCGGTTGTCTTCGCCTTTTGAACGAAGTCCATTTGCTCATCAGTTTTGGCATTAAAGAGCTCTTCACCATCAAAAGGCAAATCCTCAATTTGTGATTGAGCCTCAGGGTTAAACCCGCAGACTGCAACCAAGCATGCCTCTGGAGTGCAACAGCACCCACCACTGACTTGGTGCTACAATCAGCTTCTTGCCAGGAACTGTTAATCTGCTGCCTGGACAACTTGACAGCTTCTGCATGAAAGACTCTGGCAAGATCCCTTTGGTCCTCTGGGAGATAAGCGCAAAGGGAGTCCATTTTCCCCCATAGAAACAGCTGGTATCTGGCCATCATGGCCTGATAGTTCACCACACAGAGACCAAGGGCAGCAGAAGAGTACAACCATCTCCCCAACAGATCCAATCTTCTACCCTCCTTGTCGACAGGAGAAGCATGAATTTTCTGTGACCTCCCTTGCACCTATTCCACAATAACAGAATCTGGCCGTGGAAAAAATGCTGCATCTTTTTCTTGTATGTGGTGCAGGGACTCAAGTCCCTTAGATGTTGGCACCATCGAAGATGGAGCCTTCCATGATTGCTGCACCACCTGAAGAGGGGTAGAAGAAAGGGGACTGCTACCAGTTTCAATGATGCAGTATGAACTGCATCCAAAACCAGGTCCTGAACATGCTGCTCTGGTTGCTGCACATCAATATTGAGCGACTGTGCCATCCTGCTAACTTCTCAGCAAAATTAAACATATCCTCTGAAGGAGAGGCTCCCTCTGGCACTCATGCAGCATCATCCAGAGAAGGAACCGGCGGCGGGATGGAAGAATACAAAGAAGTGTCAGACTCGTAATCATCTGCAGAATTATGAGATGAGGACAATTGAGGAGCCAGAACAGGCTGAGGATCAGGCTGCCCCCACAGGCGCAGGTGACATCTGACTTGGTTTGTCCAAAGCAGCCTGGCTTCGAAGTAAAGATGATGAGCAAGGCAGCACAGGTGGCAGTGGAACCAAGTCATCTACTGTAGGAGGAAAAAGAGTCGCCAATGCTCAAGGATGGTACCAAGGCTCTGAGTATCTTGATGGATCAGAATAATAGTCTCGATCCCAAGAATAACGCCAATACTTGAAAATATACTGCCACGACGGCAACGACCAAAAACAAGACAAGCTAATGAGGAAGGGGGGGGGGAGAGAGAGAGAAAGAAAGAACCTCAGCACCATTGTGGAAAAAAAACTCAAAATTCTCCATGACAGAGGAAGCTCCCGAAGAGGCTACTGCTAGGCGGTCGAAAGAGAACAGAGGGAACGGGCGGGAACCCGCTGGGATATGCGCAGTGGATGGTGGGGGAGGGTTCCTGCCAAAACGTTCCTTGGCTTTGGAAGTTCCCCGACAAGAAGCTTAGCACAGGCGAAGAGCCCATATGTGTGATGCACAGAGACCACGAAGAAGTAAAATCTCTAAGAGGTTTACATAAAAAAATATTTAAAATCACTGTTTAAAATATGCTATTAATAAACAATGACAGCTACAATAACAACGCTAATAAAAGAAATACCAAAAACAGAAAAATGGAGCATCATCATGATGGTTAGTTTATAAGCCAGAGGAAGCCTGCATAAACAACTACAGGAGGTGCTTAAAAGACACATTTTCTGCCTCTTGAACCACAGGGGGGAGGGTGTCCCAGAGGGTGGGCCCACTTTCAAGATCTTATGTGGTGATATTCTATTGGTCGTGGATCAATAAGGTCTCCTCTGAATCCTTGTCCCAAGTTATTTAGAGTTTTGTTCATCAATAACTTGAACATGGCTCAGTAGCTAATGGGCAGCCAGTGCAGTTCTTTTAACCAGTGGAGGCTGTTAGTTCTGATGTCAGTGTGGTGGTGAATCCGCTCCAGGTTTCAGTCAGAACTCTAAAGGAGTAATGCTCCTTTAGAGTTCTGACTGAAACCTGGAGTGGGTTCACTGCCCCACTGACATCAGAGCTACCAGCCTCCACTGCTTTTAACACAGGTGCAATGTGTACATGACCAGGTGTCCTACAGAGCACCCTAGTTGCTGCATTCTGCACCGGCTGCAGCTTCCACACACAGCTCAAGGGCAAGCTCACCTAGAGTGCACTGCAGTAATCTATTTGTGAAGTTACTAGTACATGGACCACAGTAGCTAAGCTAGCCCCATCCAGGAACAGGTGTAGTTACTGCACCAACCAAAGTTGGTAATGGGTACTCCAAGCTACCGAGGTCATGCAGTCCTCCACTGACAAAGCTGGATCCAGGAGGACCCTCAAGCTGCTCCCTCAGAGGGAGTGCAGCCCCATCCAGAGGAGGTGAACAACCCAATTCCTGGACCTAGGAACCACCCATCCATAGTCTCTGTCTTATAAGGATTCAGTTTCAGTTTATTGGCCTTCATCCAGCCCATGACTGCATCCAGGCACCAGTTCAGAATCGCCTAACTCAGACATTACAGAGAAATAGAGCTGGATGTTATCAGCATATTAGGTCAGTCACAGGCCGGTCTCTCATACAGAAACCTCACACGTGTTCTAATCCCCAGATGACAGGGCAATGCCCTTGCGACTCCCCAAAGTGGCAATGCACTTTATGCACCAATTATTATAAAAATATTAAACCAATGTTCAAGCCTTTGCACTGATGTGCACTAAAATTTCAAAGCCAGGCTACAGAACAATCCCAACATTCTAAAGGAGGGGTGGGCAACATGTAGGCCCCCCCCATGACCTTGAGTGCAGCCCCTGCCGCCACTCCCAGATTGCTGAAATTTGGCAGTGCAGCGTAACGAAAATCTGCAATTTGCTGCCAAAATTTGGTGGCAAACCAATGTGGAGATTCAGAAGTGCCAAATTTAGCTTATGTTCAAGTTAAGTGTGGTCCTTTTGACTCTCTCTAGCAGTTTTCCGCTGAATTTGTTTGCTGCTGCAGGCAATGCAGAAGTGGGAATGCAGCAGGAATGGCGGGCATTTCAGGGGCTGTAAATTGGCCCCTGGTCTACCTAAAGTTGCCCACCTGTTTTAAAGCAATAAAAGCAGCTATTTTCTAGTAACACGTGGACATCCTGGTTATAATTCATAAATGGGCAGAATAATTTAATTTGTACACGACAATGCTGCTGCTAAATGCTGATGCAAATTATTCTGAAGAAGGTTCCATGAACTTCCAGGGAAGATTTGTGAAGCCTCTACCTTCTCAGAAAGCTTTCTAAATCCTGGCCTTTGGAAAAAAAAAAAAAATCGGCTGTAGCGATGCACCAAGTACACAATAAAGTTAAGGACATTAACAGAGCAATCCTACCGCTACCACAAAGGAAATCCAAGGGCCATGATCTGCCTTGTCCAAGGTTCAGCTGGGCTCATGCCAAAAGGGAGAGAGAAGTTTTTGCTTTCCCCCACCCTTTTCCAGACATTTTTTGTTTTGTTTTAGGAATTCCCTCCCATTGGTTTCAATTGCCTGCTTAAATTCTAACAAATATATGATAAAGTATATCACACACACATACATATAAATCAAATATATGATATAGTATACAAGCACAACAATCTCTATAAAATCATAACGCATTTTCATTTATGTTACCTCGTGTGGAACTTCCTGCAGACGATCAAGAGCTCTGATATGATCCAGTGTATCTATAGATGGAGAAAGACCTCCATGGAGACAGAATATCTGAGTAAGGAAGAAAAGCAGGATAAAATTATGTGCATTGCCAATAGGCGGTATACCTCCTTCTCTGAAGACTAAAATCAGCTCTTGAGTTACTTCTTGATACCCAGAGCCAATTGTTACGCTACTTACCCCAACCTGCATTTTGACAATGACCCAGACCTGACTTGCATGTCATGGTCAATTCCTGGGCAGTTTAACTCAGGAACTGGTGGGGTCACACGGGAGCATGCTGCCTCCCGCCCATTCCCACTTTCAACAGCTTAGGAACACCCCGTTCCTGGTTTGTTTTGTGACATCCAAATCCAGAAACTCTGGGCTGCTTACCTCTCAGAGTTAACCCAACAACAAACCATTGACACTTGTCAGGTTAACTCTGGGTGGTTTAACCCCTAAAAAACCCAGAATCCCAGGTTCAGATGTCACGAAACAGCCCAGGAACAATGTGTTCCTGGGTTAACTGAAAGCGGAGGCCAGCAAGCAGGCAGGAATCAGCACACCCGCTCACAGGCACTCATAAACAACTCCATGTTTTGTTAACCATGGGTTGTTTGAGCGTCCGAACCAGGTCTGGGTGTGCTGATCTCTCCTTGAGCAAAAACTGGGAGAGAAAGTAACAAACATTTCTAATGACAATCAGAACCACCTGAATCTAAGATCTCCTGAAACAGTTTTTTCAATGGACTAGTTTGGATGTCATGCTAAACCAATTTAGCATTACCAAAAAAAGCAGCAGCAAACTTCAGTTGCATGCCCCTTGACCCCAGCCACAGCCATGAGGAATCTGGAAGCTTTCACTTCCATTTTAGATTAACTGCAGCATGCTATGTTGTTAAAACCTGAAAAATTGGTGCTTAGTATTAACTATGGTTTGTTGAAACAAGCCAACTTCAAACCATAATTTATGAAGTTGGCTTTTCCCCGCACTAACTATAGTCAAATTTTACTACAATATGTCCAGGTTCAAACAACATGGCAACCTGAGTTTCATCTAAAATGGAAGTAGTATCTTCCAATTGCCTCTTTGCAGTTGTGTCAGAGGAGAGGGGAGTGCACAAGCCCAAGGCTTGCTGAGGCTCATTCTGATACTATTAATACCATAATATTAATGACAAAACATAACCAAGTTTCAAAAAGGACATCCAATCTAGGAGCATAATGAGGAAAACGTGAAAAAGTGCAGAAATATCTGAACCAGAAGAATGATGCAAAAAATGAAGAAAACAATTTCCCTGTTCTTTTTTACTCTTTCGTGGGATTTTGACAAACTCCTTCTATTTGCATGTTCTGGTGTCCTTCAGATATTTCGGATTACAAAATCATGGAAGGTGTAGTCCACAGTATCTGGAGGGCACCAGATTAGAACGGGGTAGGCAGAGAAAGGAAGTCAAAACCCTAGGACTGTGTTAATTGTTAATTAAAAAAAAAATTCAGAGCCCCAAATCTTACATGCTACTTAATGGCTATTTTTGGTCCTGGATCAAAAAAACCAAAACACCAGAATCTGAAAGGAAGACTTTTTTTTTTTACTCCTAACAATTCAAACTTGGGACATGAAATTTAAGTCATAATACAGGGCAGTACTATTACCACCAAGCAAGCAAACCCACACATGTGATGGAATAGTGGGCTGTCAGAATTTAATTGCCCCTTCACACATCTGCACCCTTCTTGGGGAGAACATAAGAAGAGCCATGCTGGATCAGACCAAGGGTCCATCTAGTCCAGCATTCTGTTCACACAGTGGCCAACCAGCTGTTGACCAGGAACACACAAGCAGGACATGAGTGCAAAAGCACCCTCCACCCATGTTCCCCAGCAACTGGTGTACATAGGCTCACTGCCTCTGGTACTGGAGGTAACACATAGCCATCAAGGCTAGTAGCCATTGAGATCCTTTTCCTCCAGGAATCTGTCTAACTCCCTTGTAATGCCATTCAAATTGGTGGTACTTTCTTTTATCTGTCCTGAATCTCCTATCAATCAGCTTCATAGGATGACCCCGGGTTCTAGTATTTTGAGAGAGGGAGAAAAATGTCTCCCTATCCATATTCTCCACATCATGGGTAATTTTGTACACCTCTATCATGTCTCCCCTTACCCTCCTTTTTTCCAAGCTAAATAATCCCAGCTGTTGTAACCTTCCCTCATAGGGGAGATGCTCCATCCCCTTGATCATTTTAGTTGCCCTTTTCTGCACCTTTTCCAGCTCTAGAATATCTTTTTTTAGGTGTGGTGACCAGAACTGGACACAGTATTCCAAATGTGGTCGCACCACAGATTTGTATAGGGGCAGTATGATATTGGCAGTTTTATTCTCAATTCCTTTTCTAATTATGCCTAACATGGAGGGTTTCCAGCAGCAGTGAGGAAAATGTTATCAAGGTTTACAGGATGTAACCTTCATTTACTACTGTCTGGTGATATCCCACAAGTGAAATAACAATTATCTTACCTGCCCATCTACTAGAGCTGTAAGAGGAAGATAATCAAACAGATCTGTGAAATACTTCCAAACATTGGCATTTCCATATTTCCGTAGACATTCATCATAGAAGCCATATACTTGTGTGATTTGTCTGCTTTCATGGTTGCCTCTTAGAATTGTAATGCGTTCTGGGTAGCGCACCTAGCCACAGGGAATGAACACACACTGTATGTAACAATCCATCAACTGGTTATACCATTATGCTCCAAGTGATATGCAGTGTGTGCATTTGCAAATAATGTATTTTTAGATTACAAAGTTTAGTATACATCAGAGTTTAGCTTCCTTGTTTCATACCCACAAAACATACCTTTAATGCCACAAGAAGAGTCACAGTTTCCACTGAGTAGTAGCCTCTGTCAACATAGTCTCCCATGAAGAGATAGTTTGTGTCTGGTGATTTCCCACCAATTCTAAAGAGCTCCATAAGATCATGGAATTGACCATGGACATCCCCACAAACTGTAACAGGACAACGTACTTCCTGAACATTTGATTCTTTTGTAAGTATTTCTTTAGCCTAATATGAGAAAAAATAGCTGATTAGATATGAAACTAAACTGCATGAATTATATTCACAAGTAAGTTTTACAAACTTCAAGAAAAACTCCTGTAACAGAAACATTAGGGTGGTCCAGTTGATTGCACATTATACCATGTTATACTACAGGAGATATAACATTCAAATCCCTACTCAGCCAGCTAAAGACTTATTAGGTTGCCCTTCGACAACTCAATGCTCCCCCCAACCTCATTTCTTGTCTATAAATGGAAATTATGACAATCTATGACATAAGGTTATGACAATGAAAAACGTGTCATTTTAAATGCATTTTGGGAAATTTCAGAGGTGGTAAGTGTATGTTCAAAGCTGCCCTTCATTAGGAGCAAAAGGTTGAAAAATCTAAGGCACTTCTGAGATATTTTTCCAACACATACTTCTGGTAGCACTAAAATGCTTTAAACACCATCAAACCCTTGATGCAGCACTCCTACACCATGCATGTCTTTTATCCCAACCATAGCATTGTCTTAGCACATAGGGCTGGGCGCAGCTCCCAATATCAGTGCAAGCAGAGGAAGTGTACTTTCGTTCCAAGCTGGGAGCCTAGCGTCTGGCTCTACGTCAAACCATTCCAGAGGACACCACAGTGGGCCAATATTACAAATGGGCTTTGCTGCTGCTAAGCATCATCACCTACTAGGATCAAAGTAGTGTACTTTTAACTGAGGTTCAACTAGTACATTTCAGGCATATTTAGTATCTATCAGTAATAGCTCCACCACTACCTATGCTCTAGGAAACGTTAAGAGTATGAAAAGCAGGTGGCTGAATTAATAAATATAGCAGAATTAAAGGCATATACTAAACATCCACAGTTCATACATGTCAAAAACTGAAGAAAGCTTTCTAGAGTAGGGAGTGTATATTAAAGCCCAATCTCATGAGCTGCTATGCTGGCAAATAAGCAGTACCACACTGACATCCTAACCCTACCAAGGAAATCAACATGCATTAGCTACCACCAATAGATGTAATATAATCACACTGGGCAAAACCACCGCTCAGCAGAAAACTGCAAGAAGGTGGTGGAGGCTCAGCAACAGTCAGTGGGAACAACTTCTCTGAACAACATGCTAAGAACCCTTTGGTTACCATCGGCACAAATCTACAGTCCAAAGGTATGGCACTATTTTAACTGGCTGCAGGACTGATCCACCTGCACTTGCCTCACACAAGATTTGGCTGTAACTACAGCAACTTTGTAGCTGTATACTGAATGCGGTATTTGCATTGTTTTGTTCATAACAGAGATAAGCATTTTGAGAAACACCAGAGGTTCATCTACTTCAAAAAAACAAGCAAAAATAAAGAATAAAGTAAGGGATCTTCAAATAGTGGTCCAACCTGATGATATCAAAATATTCAAGCTTTCAACTTAGAAACAAGTCTACATAATTTCAAAATCTATATACTTCTACACCAAGGGACACTAGTTTAGAGAATGTTTTATTCCTTCCCTTAAAGCAAGGCACACTCTTAAAACAAATGTTACTTGATTCTTTTCACAACTACCAAGATCCAAATATCTCTAGACTTAAGTGATGGGAGAGCCACCATCAAGGTAGCTCCAATTAACCTGTTTTGTTACACTAAGGCCTGCGGCACTGACATCACAGATATGCACATACGCGCGCGCATGCACACGCACACACTCAAGCACGCTTCATTTGTCAGTTCAAGGGTTTAATCCTGGACACAGAAAGTACTGCAAGAACAGGTAGCCATGTAGAATCAGAGAGGGAGCAATCCTATGCAGATCAACGAGGAGGCGACTGCCTATCCAGGGCAGGGTGGGATCTCCTCCCCGTTCCCGCCACCCTGCTTTCATGGCTAGACAGCCAATTTCAGCTGTCTAGCCAAAGGACCTCGAAGGGCCCAGATGACACATAGGATGTATCACTTCCGACCTCCCCGCCCTGGCCCACCTCCAGGAACGCGGAGTGCAGGGCCGATCTGTGCTGCCTACGAGGTGGCACAGGAGAGGGTGGTTCTCTGGGAACTGATCTTGGAGCGCAGGCTCTAGTGGCCATAAGTTTGCGCCCTAAAGCAGTATCTTTTATTGGAACCAATCAATATTCACAACACCGCATGCAAGCTTCTGAGTTACAAGAACTATTGCTGAAGTCACATCCTTCAGTGAGGGAAAACTTTTAAACCCTGCATCATCTATGTAGACTGTAGCAGACTGAAGATGGAAATTGAGGTAATTCTTATACTTACAGCAGCATCCTGAGCATGTTTATTCAGAAGCCTACTGGCTGAGCTCCACCATGCTTACTCTCTAGTAAGGATGTTTAGGTTGGCAGCCTTAATTAGATTTAAATTATTTGTGGGGGTTTCAGATCCAGTCAGTCAGCAGGACTACAGAATACTACCAAGTGCACAACCACCTCCAGCTGTGCTTACAGGGGTGGGGAGAACAAAGGTGCCATCTATTCAGAAATGTTTCTAGTTGTTCATGCTTTTAATACTCTGCCTATAAGTAAAAAAACCCAAGATATTATGGATGGAGTTTGTTATCCATACTTTTGTGAAACAAGAAGTTTGTGTAGGAACAAACTTCAATCAATCTAGCCTTCATTTTCCACTATATATACTTGAAAGAAAGGGGAAAGGGGGGGGGGGAGATCTAGTGACAAAAAAGAGCAACAGCAAACATGCTTTCCAAAAAACTAATTAAGGGGTTTTCATAACTGTTTTTCCACATTTTTTAACCACATTTAAGTTATGTGACTTGGATTTTGATTTTAAATTATGTGACTGGACACTCATGATTATCTTGTGGCTGCAATAAGTAACATCAAAATATCTTATTTTACCCCACTGATCCAACAGATGCCAAGGCTGTTCATAAATCAGCAGTTAAGGGCTCAATCCTATGCACGTTTAGACAAAAAAGACTGACAACTCCCAGCATTCCTCAGCCAGCATGGCTGCCTGGGGAAAGCTGGGAGTTGTAGGACTTTTTTCTGTCTAACCATGCATAGGATTGCATGCTAAAAGGTGGGAACTTGGTAGGAGGAGGTGGCACACGCAGATGGAGTGGCTGCCACCCTCCACCCATCTGTCCACCACTGTAACTTCATCCTGCATGACCTCAGTCTCTCCGTGCATGCACATCAAGTGAATGACAAAACAGAGAGATAAAATTATTTAGTTAAGGATTTCCATGTCTGCCTTTATCGGTATACAGATATTCAGATAGATTTCAAACAGGCCCTAGTAACCTGGGCATACCTGTTCTAAGAACATTGAGGATGAAGAGAATGCTCTGGAAGATGTCAGCCACAGAGTAACTAAAGTGGTTTTTTAACCAATTAAAATCGTAGGTTAGAATATTATCGTAAATACCCCACAGCTTTAGCTTAAAAAAAAAACCTTCGACTGTTACCTCTGCTTTTATTTATATGTTACATGCAAAACCTTTCTTGTGCTTTTATACAGCAACGTTCCTGAAAATTCTCTCCTTCCTCAGCGTTCTTAGAACTGTTACCGTGGCTCCCGAGCCCTGTTTTAAAATCCAGATGCGTTCCTGGCAAAGGAAGAAGTCAGAACATTTAACTAAGTAGTTTTCTGCCCCTCCATCCCCTATCACTCCCTTATTTCCATATACCTATTGCGGGCTACACCGAGCAAGGATCCAGCGCGTTCTTGAACGCGGGACTGTTTACAGCCGTTTACCAAACTGCACGTTACACACCTTCTCGCAAAGGCTCCGCACTTGGCTTTCGCTCAGTTGCTTGCACTCGTTGAGCTGCTCGATCCACTGGTCCAGCTCCTTGGTGAAGCTCTTGTCCTCCATGCCGGCACGCCGCCCGCTCGGCTTTGAGGAAAGGGGGTGCTGGGCGGCGTGGCCAGGGCCGACGAGGGCGGCGCGAGAACAACTGCCGCGCGGGAGACAGGGAGGGGGAGGGGGTGACCGGACCAACAGTCAAAAGCCCAACGGCCCGCGTAGTCAGCGCGCGAGAGGCCCGGCCCGGCCCGGCCCCGCTCCCGCCCTCTCCCCTCCGTCTCCGGCACCGCGGAATGGCGGCGGTCGCAGGACTGCGCACTTCCGCTCACACCTCATGCCGTCGTTTCCGGCCAAAAAGGCTGCAGCGTCGCCTTCTGCTCGGAGGATAGAATTTCTGCCTAATCGCCCTCACGCCTCTGACGACAGCCCTTCACGTTCTTCGGTTCGTCGGGAGGGAAGCATCCCGAACACGGTTTCTAAAGAATTACCGCCGGGTAATAACCTTTCTTGACACGATTTCCTGTGAGGGCGAGCCGGGCACATGCCTCTGACGCCGCCAATCCATCCCTATTAGTATGCCCGCGATTACAATTGTTGATCCCACCTACGTGGAGGCAAGTCTCGTTGAAATCAACGGGGTTTACTTCCGCGTAAACATGGATAAGATCACGATGTGAAGCAGAGACGTTGCTAGGTTCTTAGGAGATCCGGGGCACAGGCCCATTTTACTTACACACACACGAATTTATTTGTATTTCGCTGTTAGCAAAAGTAACAAGGCGTGTAGAATGCTTTTCTTTCACCACAGCGCAAAGCAATTGCAGTCTCCTCCACACACATTTATTTATATCTCTGCGCCACCCTTCCTTGCACAACCCATATAAAAACAATACAACACATGAACGTTGCTAAAACTAAAATTACAAATACACAATAAAATATAATAAAACCATCACTCTACAACAACAGGAAACAGATAAAACACCCACAAAGCTTGTACAAATAAATTCATCTTTTAACTGCTGCCTGTAGTATGGAGGACAGCTGGATCTCTCCCAGAAAGGAATTCCACCACTGAGAAGGTCCTACCATGCGTGGTGGCCATATTCCTCAAGGACACCACAATCAAAGACTCCCTGGCTGATCTTAAACCCTGGGTTGCTTGGTATTGGGGAAGGCAGCCCTTCAAGTACTTGGGTCCTGAGCCATTTAGGACTTTGTACACTTGTACTAATGTCTTGAATTGGGCCCAGTAGCTTTGTTGTTGTTCAGTCATGTCCGACTCTTCGTGACCCCATGGACCATAGCACGCCAGGCCTTCCTGTCCTGCGCTCTCTCCCGGAGTGTGCTCAAGTCCATATTCATTGCATCGGTGATGCTATCTAGCCATCTCATCCTCTGTCGTCTCCATTCCCTTTTGCCTTTAATCTTTCCCAGCACCAGGGTCTTTTCCAGAGAGTTTTCTCTTCGCATTAGGTGGCCAAAATATTTGAGCTTCAATATCTGTCCTTCCAATGAGCAGTCAGGGTTGATTTCCTTTAGGATGGACTGATTTGACCTCCTTGCAGTCCAGGGGACTCCTAAGAGTCTTCTCCAGCACCACAGTTTGAAAGCATCGATTCTTCGGCGCTCAGCCTTCCTTACAGTCCAGCTCTCACAGCCATACGTTGCCGCCCAGTAGCTTAGTGGAAACTTAATAGCAATGGAACATTTCACACAGATTAAAGTGTCACCATTCCCTTTTTAGAGGGACCACACCTGTTGAAAGAAAACTACAACCATATCACATGCACTTTGTTCCCCCCATGCACAACAATTATGGGGGGAACAAATTTTTCCATCCTCCAGCAACTCTTCATAAAAGCAGGTGTCTTGCTTTTGTTTTTTGCAACTTTCCTCTGCCGCCTTGTTACATGCTCCTTGTCATAACTTAATTTGTGCAAAAACTTCACCAGGATTCAGCCCAGGAGTCTTTTTCAGTACTAGGACTACGTTATGGAGAAAGCATCCCTGAGCATGTACAAAATGCCTTTCCCTTACCACTGAAGCTAAAGTTCATGCAAAAAGGAAAAACAAATGAAAAACCATGCATAGGATTGGGCTGAAAGGGTAGCCACTCGCTGGAGTGGAATGGTGTGGGCAGCTTATTAAGCACGCGGGACCATGTTCACAACTCAGGACTTATTTCTGAGTAAACATAGGATCAGGCTGCAAACCTGTAAAAGTAATTTGGGCTGCAATCCTATGTATACTTTCCTGTAAGTAAGCCCCATTGAACATAATGGGACTTACTTCTGAGTAGACATGCATAGGATTAAGTGAGCAGTATTTATCTTCCGCCCTACAACCCCCAAATTAACTCCTGTTGTATGAAAGCTTGTCATTCCATTGCTGGATAATAGCAACTGACAAATAAAATAGCCCTGGATTCCTTGCTCTGTAACCATGTGAACACACTTTCCCCAGAGTTGCATGAGGAGAAAGCCAAATCCTCTTGTCCATTTGTATAAAGTCAAACACGGTTCAGAACATCACTCTTCCCTCTTGAGAATTCCCCAAGACTTGTTCTGGATGGAATAAAGGACAGAAAGACCAGCATAGGGGAGGGAAGAAGAGGAAAAGAAGAATGGTGATTGGAAATGGAAGGGAAGAGAGAATTCCCCAGGCCAAATAACTTATTTCAAAGGAGTAGCACTTCAGAGGAATTTCATGGGGTGGGATGGCTCATGGGGGTGTGAGAGAAGAGGATTATGTCCCTCCCTAAGCAGGATCCCCAGGATTCCACAGGGTGGGCGACTTGAAGACAAGGGTGGGCGACTTGTGGCCCTCCAGTTGTTCTGGTGTACAAATCCTGTAATCCCTGACCATTGGCTAAACTGGCTAGGGCTGATGGACATTGTAAGCCAAAACACCTGGAAGGCCAGAGGTTGCCCACTCCTGCTTGAAGGCAATCATTGTAACAGATTTATTTTATTATTAAGCTTATTAATCGCTCATCTGGCTGATCACCCAGCCACTTTGGGTGATGTACAATGTACAATAAAACAATTTAAAACAATAAAATTCTACAATAAAAACATTTTCTAAAATACCCTAACCCACCCCAAATGCCTGCCTGAACAACCACATTTTTAATGCATGACAGAAGCTCATTAAAGAGGGGGCATGGCGGAGTTCCCTAGGGACGGAGTTCCACTGAGTGGGGGCCACCACAGAAAAGGCCCTCTCCCTCGTCCCCACCAGTCTAGCTGTCCTGGCTGATGGGACAGAGAGAAGGCCATCCGAGGCTCATTTTGTTAAGTGGCCTGTCTGGTGCTGCTGGAGACGCTCCTTAAGATAGGCTGGGCTGGAACCATATAGGGTTTTAAAGGTCAAAACCAACACCTTGAATTTGGCCCGGAAAACAACTGGTAACCAGTGCAACTCCTTCAGCACTGGAGTGATGTGATCTCGCCAGCGGCTGCCTTTAATCAGGCGAGCCGCCGCGTTCTGTACCAGCTGCAGCTTCTGAACCGTCTTCAAGGGTAACCCCACGTAGAGCGCATCACATTAGTCTAAACGAGAGGAGACCAGGGCATGTACTATGAATGGGAGCAGATGGTCAGGAAGGAAGGGGCGCAGCTGCCATATCAGATGGAGTTGATACAGCGCTGTCCGGCTCACAGCTGACACCTGAGCCTCCATGGACAGCTGGGAGTCTAAAATGACCCCCAGGCTGCGGACCTGGTCTTTCAAGGGTAGCCGTACCCATTTCAACACCAGGTCAACATCCCCCAGCCTCCTCTTGTCTCCCACCAAAAGTACCTCGGTCTTGTCAGGGTTCAGCTTCAGCCTATTCCTCCCCATCCAGCCACTCACCGTCTCCGGACATTTGGACAGGGATTCTACGGCCAACCTTGGTGAAGATTTGAACGAGAGGTAGAGCTGTGTGTCATCCGCATACTGATGACACTGCATCCCAAACCTCCTGATGATAGCCCCCAGTGGCTTCATATAGATATTAAATAGCATCGGGGAGAGGATAGAACCCTGTGGCACCCCACAAGTGAGTGGAATAGGCTGAAGCTGAACCCTGACAAGACCAAGGTACTTTTGGTGGGAGACAAGAGGAGGCTGGGGGATGTTGACCTGGTGTTGAATGGGGTACGGCTACCCTTGAAAGACCAGGTCCGCAGCCTGGGGGTCATTTTGGACTCCCAGCTGTCCATGGAGGCTCAGGTGTCAGCTGTGAGCCGGACAGCGCTGTATCAACTCCATCTGATACGGCGGCTGCGCCCCTTCCTTCCCGACCATCTGCTCCCATCGGTAGTACATGCCCTGGTCTCCTCTCGTTTAGACTACTGTAATGCGCTCTACGTGGGGTTACCCTTGAAGACGGTTCAGAAACTGCAGCTGGTACAGAACGCGGCGGCTCGCCTGATTAAAGGCAGCCGCCGGCGAGATCACATCACTCCAGTGCTGAAGGAGTTGCACTGGTTACCAGTTGTTTTCCGGGCCAAATTCAAGGTGTTGGTTTTGACCTTTAAAACCCTATATGGTTCCGGCCCAGCCTATCTTAAGGAGCGCCTCCAGCAGCACCAGACAGGCCACTTAACAAAATGAGCCTCGGATGGCCTTCTCTCTGTTCCATCAGCCAGGACAGCTAGACTGGTGGGGACGAGGGAGAGGGCCTTTTCTGTGGTGGCCCCCACTCTGTGGAACTCCCTCCCTAGGGAACTCCGTCATGCCCCCTCTTTAATGAGCTTCCGTCGTGCATTAAAAACATTGTTGTTCAGGCAGGCATTTGGGGTGGGTTACGGTATTTTAGAAAATGTTTTTATTGTAGAATTTTATTGTTTTAAACTGTTTTTATTGTATGTTGTACATTGCCCAGAGTGGCTGGGTGACCAGCCAGATGGGCGATTAATAAATTTAATAATAAATAAATAAATAAATAAATAAATAAAACCACCACCACCCGCTCAATCACCTTGCCCAAAAATGACAGATTCGAGACTGGGCAAAAGTTGTTCAGAACTTGGGGATCCAAGGAGGGCTTCTTTAAGAGCGGTCTTATCACTGCCTCCTTGAGGGCTGATGGCATCACTCCCTCCTCAAGGGAGGCGTTCACCACTGCCCTGATCCCCTCACCCAGTCTCTCTCTGCAGCCCATAATGAGCCAAGATGGGCAAGGATCAAGTAAGCAGGTGGTTGTCCTTACAGATGAAAGCACCTTGTCCACTTCATCAGGAGGAAGAAGCTGGAACCGATCCCACAAAACCGGTTTGCCACAGGCCGCCTCTTGCTCACTAACTGTATCCACAGTGTGCAGAGTAACACACCTAATCTGATCAATTTTATCTGCAAAGTGCCTTGCCAAGGCCTCACAGGAGGCCTTAGAATGCTCCAGTGATTCAGGAGCCACAGGACCGACCAGGCTCCGGACCACTTGGAACAGCCTCCTGGGACAGCACTCTGCAGACCCGATAGAGGCAGCATAATATTCCTTTTTTGCTGCCTTCACCGCCACGTGATAGGCTGAAGATACAGCTCTAGCCCGTGTCTGATCGTCTTTGGAGTGAGACTTCTGCCACCGGCACTCTAGCCTCCTGTTTCAGAGCTCGTAACCGCGGACTGAACCATGGTGCAGTCCGAGCCCTGTTCAGGGGGAGAGGGCGTTTCGGAGCCACCTGATCTAATGCCCCAGTGATTGCGGCATTCCAGCCACCCACCAGGGTCTCGACCGAGTGGCTGTTGGCGTGCCCCAGAGAATCTCCACGCGCGTTCAGGAATCCATTTGGATCCATAAGACGCCTGGGGCGGACCATTTTAATGGGTCCTCCACCCCTGCGGATGGGTTGTGGAACCGAGAAGTCCAACGTCACCAGATAGTGATCTGACCATGACAAGGGGGTGGTGGATATACCCCCGACTTCCAGATCACTCCCTGCTTCTCCAGAAACAAACACAAGGTCTAGTGCATGACCGGCTACATGGGTGGGCCCAGTTAGAATATGGTGCAGCTCCCAGGAGGCCATGGTCTCCATGAAGTCCCGAGGTGCTCCTATGAGGATGGCCTCCGAATGTACGCAGAAGTCCCCCAACACCAATAAGTTAGGGGACTGCACACGCACATCAGAGACCACCTCAAGCACCTCGGCCAGGGAGTCAGTCGTGCAGTGGGGTGGACGGTACACAAGCAGAATCCCCAGACTGCCCTTCGGGCCCAACCTCCAGTACATGCACTCAGCAACCTTGGTCTCCCAGAGAGGGGGTCTGGTGAAGACCAAGGACTCTCGGTAGATAGCAGCCACTCCCCCTCCCCGATCCCCAGCCCTCAGCTGCTGTGCATACGAAAATCCATATACGAAAAATACGAAAGGTGAGAATGCTTTAACATTCCAATTATAAAATCGAGCATATTTGTTCGTTTTATGAAACACTGCACAGAGGGTCACCATGGTGAGAATTATAAGATGGCCAGCTTTCAAAGTATCAGGTAAGAAATGTCTGAGATAAAAGAGTTTAAGTATTTCCCCATAAAGAAGGGTTTTCACCTACATACAACCACTTTTTACATGCCCTTCTTATTTTTCTCTTTGCTAGCTTAGATTTTATCAAAATATCAGGGAAATTGTACAGATGCACTTCCTGGTTTGATGAAAACCCATTGTGAATAGACACTTTTCATTTATGTACAAAGTACAACCAAAAAATCAATCCATTGCTCTGCAGTGGACTTCATGCCCCCAAACAGCATCCTAAATAGCACCTTACCATTAGACTGTGAAGCAACTGCCTCAGGCAGCAAATGCTGAAGAGCACAGAGTAGACAGAGCTGTGTGCACCACATGACCTGCCCTGCCCTGGAAGATGCTTTTGCATTGCCACTGCTGAAGTAAGGTTTAACTACCAGTCTGGTCAGTTTTTCTACATGGAATGAGAGGAGGCAGCATCTTGTCCTTTACCTTGGCCAGCAAAATGACTTTGCCTCTGCCCTCCACCCTCACCCCTCTTTAACTCTTGGCTTGACCAACAGCCCTATAAGGGGCATCCCACCTCCATACTTAGGCTCTCTTCACACCTGAGGTTTTTAGCAGGATCTTTCTTCTTTAATCACTGGTTTCCACAGGAGCTTTAGATGATGCAGCTGCTCTCCTGCTGCTATCTCACAACTTTCCTTCCCTCTTCCCGTGTTAGCTGAGAATAGGGAAAACCCGGCATTTTCTGTGCTTGCGATTGAAATTGTCATTTCCTGCTCTATATTTCCTGCTCTATATTTCCCCTTTAGTGCTTCGTGTGGGTGTGTGCTGGGTGGTGTTGAATCACATTGTCATGACAACAAATTGGTGGGAAGGGGGGGCAGGTCACTGACCGGGCTTCCAGTGACAGTTTGTGCCTCTGTCCCATTCCACTACAGGTTCCGAGATCCCCTTGAACACAGCAATGCTTACTTCTGAGTAAACTCATTTGCTTTAAGGCTTTCCTTTCCTGGGAGTAAGTGCCACTGAAGTCTGTGTGGCTTGCTTCTGAGTAGGCATGCATAGGAGTGCACTGTAAGTCTACTTAGAGTAGCAGTCTGAAGGTCTCCCATCCCCTTCAGTGCATTAACTTTGAACCTCCCCCTCCCATTGACTTCACTGACAGCTTCTTCTCCCTTTTGCTCACCAGACTGATGGGCTTTTTTCCTCCTAGGGTGGATGGGGGAGTCTCCCTTCAGGAGAAAGCCTTGACAGTTAGGATTTCAATGGGTATTAAAAGTGCCTTTTCTCCTCCCCTGAATAAATTCATCATGCAGAGCTTGGAATGGTCATTTTTAATAGTTTCCTTTAAAAAAATACTTTTTATTCTATTTTTTATCTTTATAAATGAAATAAACAGTACCAACAGCCTAGTCATTATCTACAGTTTCCAACAATACAGTATTCTTAGGAGGCCACGGCAGTGATGAAAAGGGGAAAAAAAACAGGAGGAGGAAAAGGAAGAAGAAAGCAAGAAAGAAAAAGAAAAAATATTAAAAAGTTACTTAAAAGGATTAAATTTAAATTCCATTACAGACAAACTTCAAATACCATTCATACACACCTATAACATTGCCAATATTACAATTCAGTACAGCATAGATAATCAACCTTACATTCAATATCACATCATCAGTCTTACAGCAAGGGAGCAAGCCTACAATTCATTTCCAATAACCATATATTGCCCTTCAGTTAACGTATAATAGTAAAGCTTAACAATTTAATCAGCAAAAAATATTACTAATCAAAGTCTCATAATAATTATAGTAATAATAATAAAAAGGAAGGAAATTAAAAAGGATAAGTAATAATAATAACAACAAATCACTAATAAATGTTATGCTATCTATATTTTAGATAGTGACATTTCTAAATCCATATATGAATGTATACATATCTATACAGACACAAACAGGAATTTTATTATACAGTATATCATGTCTAATGTAAAAAAAGAGGAAGTAAGAAAGAGAGAAAAAAGGGGGTATATGTAAACAGCCATCTGGACTGGCATACTGCCTGGACCTTATAACCCAAACCGAATTGAAAAGTTCCCAGCTTATGAGGCTGGGTAAAATGTCTCCTGTGCCTTACTCTGAACGCCAGCTAGCCAAGCCTCCGCCATTTCATGATTTAAAAACTTTTTCATCTGGCCTTCAAAAAGAATGCAAAATATAGCAGGAGATTTGATATGATATTGCAGATTCATTTGTCTTGCCTGTTTTCTCCCTTTGGTAAATTGCCTTCTTTTGTCAGCGATTTCTTTAGTGTAATCCGGAAATAACGTAACTTTGTCTCGTGTTGACCCCCCCCAAAAGTTCTCCCACTTCTCTTGCCAAATGCAAAATATGATTTTTTTGTAGAAACTCTTGCAAATTGAACTATAACAGTATAGGCAGTCCCTTTGATGCCACAAGCTGGACCTGGAACATGGTATGCATGCTCAATATCGAGTAAATAATCGGATGGCAGAGCGAGTAGCTCATGCAGAAATTTATCCAAGAATTTAGACAGACTTATATCAGCAAGTAAATCTTTGATACCAAGGATATGCAGATTCGCTCTTCGAGTATATGCCTCCAGATGGGAAATTCTCCCAGACAGGATATTATTGGAGGCATGCATAGCCGTCTCTTGTGCAGACACCTGGTCTTGGAGAGCATTAACCTTCAATTCCATCTTTTGCAAAGAGCTATTAATTAAATCCACAGCCCCTTGAAGGTTAGTAATAGAATCTTGGATTGTATCCAGCCTCTTAGCCTGTTCTGCTAATGGAGAAGACAAAGTTTTTATCAGAGCCAGCAACTCCTCTACATCTCCGGCATCTCTAGAAACCTTTGCCAAGGAAGGGGTTGGGGGAATTGGCGGTGGTCCCACGGCTTTTTTCCTTCCCCTTGATGCTGCCATCCTCCTCTTCCATAAAGAAAGCAAGTAAGTATAATTACAAACAAACAGTCACTTCAACAGATTTTGCAGGTCCTCGGATATTGTTGGTATTTTTAATTCATAAATACTTTTGGAGCTCGTCAGCCCTGAAGTCTCCTAATTGCATAGGAGTTTCCAAACAGCTTTGAGTAGATGACGCTCCGGAAAACTGACCTTAGAGTCCAGCTCTTCTGCTGCTCCGCAAAAGGAGCTGTTCTTCTAAGATCTTATCCAGATGGTACTCTAGCTTCCCGTTTTAATTCCAGGGGAAGATGAAAAGGTTTTTCAACCTTTTAAAAGCTGTTTGAGGAGGCATCCCACGGAGCCCCCGCAGGACACTTGCCAGAGCGACATGGCTCCTACCGGAAGTCCAATAGTTTCCTTTTGAGGTGTGGAGTTGTTTTAGACAAGGCAGTAATGCTGAGGTGGTTTTCCATAGTACTCCCTCCCACCTAGCCAGCCACAATCTCTTCTCCTAGCCCACCTTGCAGGGTCGTTGTGAAGCCAGAATATGGAGGAAGAGCAACAACAGTGAGGGGGGGGAAGCAAGCTGGGTCTAATGAAGGTGTCCCCCATGAATCAGTCGCCCGGGGGGGGCTGCTGCTAGGGATGGCTTGGTGCATTGACTGTATACAAATCTGTTTGTGGCTTTCTTATTTCTGTTGTTGGGAACCGGGAAATCGGTATACCCTTCAAACTCAGTAGCGCAAGCAATACACTGCATTTAATTCCATCACACACTGAGATATTTAGCAGAGAAGGACTAGCAGTGCCAGCAACCTCAGGGTAAGCCACTGAGAAGACTCACTCTCGCTCAGAGGAAGGAGGGGATCAGCTCCCATAGCCTGCTACCCAGATCACTAGAGGGGCTTCCGACTTACCTCCTGCTGTGGAGAAGTGGAGGGATGGGGCGGAGCCATCGATCATGTTACAGGAACCAATGATCAGGGGAGGGGAGGGGGCATGGGGCCAGCAGCCCCCTTCTGTCCTGATTGTTCCATGCAATTCGGCCCAGCCATGAAAAGATATAATGCAGAGGGACGAGGAACGGTTTGTAGTGGAATAAAATGCCAGGTGTGAAGGGAGCCTTAGGGCATCTCTACACCAGCCTAAAATCCTGCATTTAAAACTGGGATTTCTGCTTCCATTTTAAATGCAGGATCACACCGACTCCCTTTTTCATCCACTTCCTTCTCCCCCCCACCTCCTTCCCCCCTCCTTCTCCGTGTACCTGAGTCTTCCATTATCTTTCATTGATCTCACTCCTCTTCTTGCCACTTTTACTCTTTCCATGTAATTTGATAGCTCATTATCTGTGATCTGTTTAAAAATGGAACAGGGCATTTAGTGCAGGAGATGCCTTGAATTATCACGACGTCATGTACAGAGCCCGCAAACTTCAATGAAGGAGCATTCTCAATTGCAGGATAAAAGCTCAGTGTGAAGGAGCCCGTAATCTCTCTACCACTCCCTCCACCCACCCCCCCGCCCACACAATGGAGCATTTCTTGCAATTTGTATAGCCAATGCAAAGACGGGAAAGAAAGAAGTTTCAACTTGTCTATTACAATCTGTCCAGTTAATTGTGGTGTCCATGTGTCATTTCAATCTCCAGGAAGCTTTGCCAAATACTGTTGAACTTTTCCATGCATTCTCCTATTGTAAGCTAATAAATGCCAAATCCACTCGTCTGTTTTTGGATCAATCTGAGACTTCAGTTATTTACAGAACCAATCTTTTAAGCCATCAGTGCCACTTTTTGAAACCAAATAACTTGACTTTTGTTACGTACCCATACAGTAGAGGAAAATGAAACGAGATGGGACTTCTTTGATGGTGGCCCCTGACATTACCCAGTGAGACAAGCCTAGTACCAATTTTGCTATCTTGGCAGCGTGGGGTGAAAACTTAGTAACCCAGACTTTTTCAATGTTCCAATATCTTTTTAAGTAGTTTTAACATCTTCCATTGTTGCTAATGTGCTGCACCTCCTTCCTGGGTAAGGTACTTGGGAGAGTGGTGGCGTCTCAGCTGCAGGCACTCTTGAATGAAACTGATTATCTGGATCCAGCCCAGATTCAAGCCCAGTTTTGAGACAGAATCAGCCTTGGTTGCCCCGATTGATTATCTCTGTTGGGAGAGAGACAGGGGAGTGTAACCATTATTTGTTCTTGAACTCTCAGCAACGTTTGATACCATTAACCACAGTATACTCCTGGACCACTCCATGAGTTGGGAATTGAAGGCACTGTTCTACAGTGGTTTGGCTCATTTGCAGGCTGAGTTCCAGAGAATGTTGGGTGACTGTGCCTCAGCCCCATGGCAGTTGAACTGTGGGGTGCCACAGGGCACTATCTTGTCCCCCATATTATTTAAAAGCTATATAAAGCTGTTGGGAAAGGTAAATGGATTTGGGGTAAGGTGTCACCAGTGTGCTGATTATACCCACCTTTATTTCTCTGTGGCATCTGAATCGAGAGGCTGTGCACGTTCTGAATATAGTTATGGCTTAGATGAGGGCTAATAAATGGAAGCTCAATCCTGATAAGACAGACCTTGTGTGTGGGAAGTTCCCAGATCCAGGAATTAGGCAGTTTGCCTGCTCTGGATGGGGTTGCACTCCCTCAAAAAGAACAGGTACACAGTTTGGGGGTGCTCCTGGATCCATCTTTGTCGATGGAGACTCGGGTGACCCAGAGAATGCATTACCAACTTCGGTAGGTCCACCAACTATGCCCGTTTTGTATGTATATATGTGTGTGTGTGTGTGTATATATATATACACACACACACACACACTTCATACGTATGCACTGAAATGGATATATTCACATCTACATAGCCAATTTTTTCCTGTCAAAATTTTATAATAAAAAATCAATTTTAAAAAACTACACCTGTTCTTGGATAGGGACAACCTAGCCATGGTGATCTATTATGCACAGAGAACCTCATAATATACGAATGTAATGCACTCTATGTGAGGCTGCCCTTTTGCCTGGTTTGAAAGCTGCAGCTAGCACAGAATGCAGCAGCTAGGCTGCTCAGTGGGACACCCAGCTATGTTCACATAACCTTTGTTAAAAGAACTACACTGGCCTCCTATTAGCTACCAACCCATATTCAAGGTTATGTTGTTGACATACATACAAGCCCTAAACAAGTTGGGAACAGGATACCCAGAAGATTGCCTTGCCTTGCTGGTCATTCCAGAACCAACAGGATGTTGCCACGTAGTATCTCAAAGGTGGGCCTTCTTGGTAACAGCACCAACCCTCTGGAAAACCTTCCCCCATGCAGTTTGGGTGGCAGAAAATGTGGTACACTTCAAACGCCTCCTGAAAACCCACTTGTTAACCTAGGCTTTCTCTGGCTTGTAATTAATTGCAATTGATCATAAGCTGCTCTGTCTTACTGTTCCCTGTATTGGCATGTATTGCTATTGTAGATGATACTTTTAATACTGTGTTTTGTTACTGTAGTTGAAATTGTTTTTAGTAGTGTATTTAAATGTGATTTTTAATATTTACATGTGAACCGCTTATAATTTTATTATATTAAATGGTATTTAAATACTATTAATAAAAAGTTTTAATTTTTCAGGTTTCAAAAGTAATATAACAGAATGCTTGGACCTGCCTGTCTGACCACCTGTGTTCTTGATCCCTGCCCTTCTTGGCTGATTACAAACAATAGATCTGGCCTGAGGACCTGGGTCCAGGAAGCCATCAACACTTCCTTGAGACATGGCCAACTACCAATCTCTTTAAAAGAGACAGTGATTCAGCCTCTCTTGAAGAAGCTGGGGTTAGATCCAGAGAACCTTAACAATTTTAGACCAGTGGCCAATCTTCCATTTTGGGGCAAGGGGATTAAGTAGGTGGTTGCTGGCCAACTCCAGATACTTCTGGTGGTACTGATTATCTGGACCCATTTCAGCCAGCTTTTAGGTCTGGTTTTAGAGTGGAGACTGCCTTGGTTGTCCTGTGGGATGAACTTTGCCAGGAGAAAGGCAGAGGAGCGTGTCCCTATTTGTTCTCCTAGATCTCTCAGCAACTTTCAATACCATTGGTCATGGAAGCTCTCTGAATCGGGATTTGGAGGCACTATTTTACAGAGGTTCCACTCCTATTTGGATAGATGGTTCCAGAAGGTAGTCCTATGGGGTTATAGTTCTGCCCTTTGAAGACTATATTGTGGCTTCCCTCAGGGCTCTATTTTGTCCCCTATTTATTTTTAACATCTACATGAAATTGCTGGCGATAGTTGTCCAAAGGCAAGTGTCAACACGCAGATGACAGCCAACTCTACCTCTCCTTTTAATCAAATGCAGGTGAGGCAGTGACTGGCCTGAACTGGTGCTCAGACTCAGTAATAGCTGGGTAAGAGCCAATAAATTGAGATTCAACCCAGAGAAGACGAAGATTATGTTAGTAGGTGGATCATCTGTCCAGTTAAGTGGCATTCTAGCTGTTCTAAACGGGCTTGCACTCTCCCAGAAGGCGCAGCCTGGGGATGCTTATAGGTCCAACTCTGTCACTTAAGGCCCAAGTGGCTTCAGTGGCACAAAATGACTTTTACCAGTTTCAGCTGATATACCAGCTGGACAGAGATAGCCCGGCTAGTTATCCATGCACTGGCAGCCTTCTGGCTGGGTTATTGCAGTATTGTATATACATGGGGCTACTTGAAGATGGTCCTGAAAATTCAGTTAGTCCAGAATAGAGCAGTGAGGCTGCTTACTGGGACTGGGCGTTTCAAACATATTATTCCAGTGCTGCAACTACATGGGTTGTGAGTTGGTTTCCAGGCCCAATTCAAAGCATTGGTGCTGACCATTAAAGGCTAAATGCGTTAGGGCTAGTCCACCTGAAGGAGCGCCCTCTCCCTTATGTTCCTGTCCAAGATAGTTCTCGAAGGCTTTTCTCCAAGTGCCGCAACCAAGAAGCTGCCTCTGTAGTGGAATGTGTGTGGAATGCCCTTCCCAGGGAGATCCACCCGGCATCTTCACTGCATACATTTAGATGTCAGGTTAAGACCTCCGCTTTAAGAAGGCATTTAATCCTTAATCTGTTGCTTATTAATTTTACTGCTGAGTCCTTGAGTGTTTTTAGTATTTTTAAAAATGTGTTTAATATTGTATTATTTGTTACTTTGTTGTTGTTAGTTTTGATTGTAAACTGCTCCAAGGATTTTGGGCAGTTTACAAATCAAATCAATAAATAAATATTTGTAAAACCAACAATGTAGTATATAGGCCAGGCTCACTTGTGTCAGGTGTGGGATGTGCACCAAATGTAGGCCAATGCACATGCAAGTCAGCACACCTCACAGAAAAGGTGCAACTATAGCACAGCTCCAGAAGAGATGAAGCAACAGCCCCAAGCATTCCCTAGTGCCACCAACTGTCTAATGATGTCATACCCAAAGCATAACAATTGATGGGGGTCTAGTGGACCTGAAAGAGTACTTTCTGTTGAATTAATCCAAGTCTCAGCCCTGGAGAGGAGGATTTAAAAGTAAGGCTGTGCACGGACCCCCCCCCCCCACATTTCTGAGGCTGATGCAGCTCAGCCTGCTTTGGACCTCTGAATCGCATCCTGCTGAGCCATGCAAGCTGCCCACCAAGCAAGCCCCCTGCTCCTTCCCAGACTCATCGCAAGCGCCCACAGCTGTTGGCCTCTTAAAGGGAGTCACCATTTTCTTTTAAAATGGCAACTTGTCTAATTCCATATATTAAATGTTGAGTAAACGCCGTAAAGCAGTCAATTTGCACATTACAGGCATAAATGGGCCACTTACATCTGTAATGTTGCTTAAATGACTGCCTTGTGGCCACCATTTGCACAACATTTGATACACAGAAACAGACAAGTCACCATTTTAAAAGAAAATGGTGACAAAAGGCTGACGGTTGCTTGCACTTGCAATGGGTCCAGGTAAGGAGCAGGGAGCTTGTGCAGCTCATTGGGCACACATGGGAGCAGCTGCTCGACAGGCACCCAAGAAAGCTAGCAGCGAGGCCAGCTGTCTTGGCATCAAAATCATCCGGATCAGTCCAAAGCGATTTGGATCAATCCAATACCCTTTGGACGGATCCCAACCCACTTCAGATCCAGACTGATTCGGGCCAAATCACCCCACCACCTCAGAATTCGGATCTGAAGCAGTGCACAGCCCTATCTAAAAGCCGCTAGTGCTGCTTTCCATTATAGTGACTGTGGGGGCGGGGGAGCACACTTTAATATATTTTAATTCACTCAATAACCAACATTCTCTGGGCGGATTATGAACTAAAAGACTAAAATGCCATACAAACAGTTAAAATATCAAATATTAAAAATTTAAAGAATGCAATACAATACAAAACATTTAAACTCTCTATTCCCACCCAGTTGCACCTGCAAATTTTTCCTGAGAAATGAAAAATTTCTCACCTCAGCCAATTTATTCTCAACCCTTCTAAGGTTCCAGAAGAGTGGTCAGATCTTTGTACGATTTTGTAAACTGATCAGAATCCCAGTATTTTGCCTCAGGTATGTTTTTATAGCGATGATTTACAAATCTGAACAGCTGGGATTAAACTCTGTCATTCCTAGAGACTGAAACATCCAGATAAAGGACACACCATCATTCCAGTCCATTAAGATTTGTTTTTATTCTAAACCATTATTTACAATGGACAAAAAACAGAAGGTTAACTTTATGTAGATATATATAGATTAATTAAAGTAACCTTCCCCAACCTGATGCCCTCCAGATGTGCTGGACTACAACTCTTAGCATCCCCCAGCTGGGGGGCACCAGGTTGGGGGAGGCTGAACTACAGAGATTACTTGAAATGCTTGAGTGTTCATTTAACAATGTATAAAAAACTAATAAAACTGACTACAAAACATGTAATGTATTATAATTAGTTAACATGATATATGGCCCTCTACTTTTTTATTAATGCAAACATTACTATTTTTAAAGCAAAACATAATCTGGATTTTAAAATAGCAGAAGTAACAAGTATTCTGAATGACAAAACCAAACACAAAAAAGGCAATGTGTACACAGAAACAAGTTGTGCAATTTAGGATTAAAATAGACTGAATTTAGGTGGATTGAATAAGACCAAATTTGTTGACATCTAAGAAGTCCAGCATTACGGGTTTGTGAATCACTTAAAACACAGGAATCAAAACAAATCCAGGAGGTTGGCTAAAGAAGCAAGATGATAAAGCCACAAGTCAGGACATACACATTTATTAAATCCCACTGAAATCAAATGGGACTTGAAAGCATGAACCTGATTGACGAGTTTGCCAATCTGAAGCCCCTGTTATTTCTATTATGTTTAACTAAGCTCTGATTCCAACCTTACTTCAATTGTGATGTGGCCCAGTATTAATCACCAATAGTTCTAAAATATTTGGATTTGGCCTCCTTGTAAGTTTTAGTCACAGTTGAAAATAATAGGTAGCAGTTCCTAAGTCATCCAAACAGGTCTAAATAAATAGTTTAATGGAGTATTCACAGCAACATCACAGGTAAAAACAAATCCTGGACAAAAAGGCTTCCATGTAAAAGATTCATCCCAGGATAACATGATGACTGCTGCCAGGCAGCTGCAAATAATAAAAAAACAGACTTTAGACTTCTAAAAATTGCAACGTAACAGTATTTGCTCCCTCTGTAACATCACAATCCTTTACACTGTTGTGGTAAGGCAGCAGCACATGTGACCCACTGTAAGAGTTCCACGAGTATCTTAGGGCACAATCCTATGCATGTTTAGACAGAAAAAAGTCCTACAACTCCCAGCATTTGCCAGCCAGGCACACCCAGATTCTGTCCAGCAAATGTCTGCCTATAGAGCTCCACTGTGGAAAAGAGGGTTAAGGAGTATCTGCAGTGGAGAACTGGAGGACCGGAGAAGTGTTAAGAACCCTCTGACTCTCCCCTGCAAATACTTCCCCTCCCCATTAGCACAGGGAGGCAAATACATAGTAGAAAACCCTGTGTTCCTTGTAATATGTAGTCCCACACTCTATTTTTAAAATAAAAGAATGAAACCTACGAATAGTATAGAACAATACTGGTGGTAACTGGCTTCCAGTTTCTGGCACACCTCTGAGGGTTCATTCAGATACTTAAGATTCCTCCAGACAGGGTAGCCACATGAAAAAATCTTGCAGCTTGTCAATGGTACAGCTGCCACTTCTGAGTAGCAATAAATATACATTCAAGCAGTGAAAATGTGCTTCTCTGTGCATATGAATTGCTGCTGGGGACTGGCTCCTGTAGCCATGCATGCATTAGCTCAGTATTACCTGTTCCACAAGATTGTCTGTTGATCCATAAGAATGAATTTCAAGCATCTGAACCAGCCCCGAGTCACACCAACGTGCCATAACTGGATTTTGTTTTAGCCTGTTAGAGGCACACTAACAGCCAAGTAATTGTTAGCAAAAGAAAGAAAGACAAAGCTGAAACATTATCAACACTTACTGTAGAGCCACAGTCTCACAGGCCAATATTGGAAGGATATGGAAAAGCATCTTGTGCCAAAGGCTGACATTCCGTGTACCACGATGACTGCTGATGATAACTGAATGGAAAGGCCACTGCAGAACTGTAGTAACCATGCATTGGATAGGTCTGGGCAAAGTTAAAGCTTTGTGATTCCCCAACACCAAAAGTCTGTGAATAAAATATACTGGACTGTGTGTTATACACTATGCTTGCAGCTGTAGATATGCCAGGAGTCAGCCAATGCATTTGATAGGAATTGAACTCCTGGTATGTCTGAGTTATTGAGTGAGAATTGCTATCAGTTTGACAGAAGTACCAAGAGTAATCAGGATACACTGTCTTGCATATGTGCACAGAAGAACTCTGCATCTGAGATGTTTCCTCAAGATACTCGTTTTGACTGGAAACAGAACGTTCAGCAGTTTTTTTGGTATTTTCACTGAAAGATGGCTCAGAGTACAAACACTCCAGTTCCACGGACTCATTTACTTTTGTCAACACTGAGGAATCTGAATTATATATGGGTGCGTAGTTGGGAATCTCAGATTTCCCCCCATTTCTATCGGGTTCTGGAGATAACCTACTCGCTGTGCTACATTCAGGCATTAAATGTGAATCATTTCCCAGAACATATGATTTTAAGTCATGGTGCTCATTTACTGTGCGCAACAAAGAACTACCACCATCTAATTTTGCCACTGAGCTTAGAGAATCTTCAAGAGATCTTTGTGGTGACTGAAATTTCACTGAAGATACAGAAACACATTTGCCTCTACCATAGCAGGCAAAATAGTCCTGGTCATGTTCTTTTGCGCTCTGACAACTCCTGCTGCTCTTGTTGAAGTCTTTTAGATCTGCTAGATTTTGCTGACTTGCTAACATGTCTGAATTAATGAAACTTGAACTGGAGGCATTTGGTGAAGATGCAATACATTCAAAAGGATAAACAGCTTTCAAATCTTTTAACTGTGAAGGTGAGATTGGTGACCTTTCTGTTAAAACCTTAATGTTTTTATTCCAGGTATTATCTGTTAAAATGCTTAATTGTAGTTCTTTGCCTTTGGGGAAATTATATTTTCCACTCTTTCTGCAAAACAAAAATCAAATTATTTTTTTGCCATGTTTTACGTAAGTTTTGTAACATCAGAATATTTATTAGTATTTGGGACTTTACTTGAAGAGACAGCAGTATAAATTGTATTTATGTATTTGTTTTTAAACATTGGCTTGATCCATATTTATAACCTTGTGATATACTATAGATGAATAGTAACATATGTTTGCAACAGCATCTCTATTCTACAATTATCTTAAGTTGTAGAACTGCATATTTTGCATATTTTGTCAGAGAGGAATAAGCTGTTCTCAGTACAGAAATCCTGTTCTGAGCCCACCTAACATCTAGGCATTGGTCATCATGGTCAAATAAAAATCTACATGTATAGGCTTGATCTGTACCATCTTTATCTCTCAAGATGGGGTGAGTGTGTTTGTATTACATATAAAAAAATCACACTTACATGTATAGACACTGTTCAAAATGTTATGTCCAACACCCAGAAGGCAATCTTAATCCATCACAGTATGTAGAGAACATTTGCACAGAACTAATGTTTATCCCGCATGAAGAGGGATTTTTTGAAAATGGAACTTAGCAGATGGAATTTAAGCAGCTAACTCAAGAAAAACATAGAAGGGCAGATTGCTTACCTGTAACTGTAGTTCTTCAAGTGGTCATCTATGCATTCACACCTATGGGTTCTACGCCTGCGCCTCTGGGAACATTCTAAAAGCTGAGACACCTTTTCAATGGGAACCCAACCCCACTCTACTGTGCATGCTCAAGGGGCAAGGTTCTGTTTTCCTGCTCAGTTCTGAGACTACCAGTAATCTATGCAGAAAATGCAGAACTGGTAGCAGGGATGGAAGGTAAGAGGGAGGATAAAAACCAGCACTTTAAATTGGGCTCAGAAACAAATTCAAAGCTACTACTGCTGGTTCAAGACCAGTGATATATGATCTCTAAAGCACACACCAAACAATCTGGCTGTCACATTTTGCACTACCTGTAATTTCCAAACACTTTTCAAGGACAACAAAGCAACTAGCTTATAGCAGAGTTGGATCATAGTAACTACCCATTTCACAAGCTGTTGGGAGGAAATGGGATAACCCTTCTTTGGGATGTTGTAAGAAACGAGCAGGCCTAAGTGATGGGGAAGGAAGCAGCAGCAACGGAGACAGGAGCAGGCAAAGAAAACATCAGGGCCTGCTCCAGCTGGCCTATCCCCACCCCCAGGGCTAACTGACATCAACTGCCCTGTGGGAAGGATGAAGGAGTGAGGGAAACAGGAACAGGCAAAGGGAACATCAGGGCCCATGCCACTTGGATGCCCATCATCCCCAGGCTGACATCAACTGTCCTGTGGGAAGGAACATCAGTGGAACTGGTTGTGATGTTCAGTTTTGTTTTTTGAGCATACATTTCTTGCTGTATCTATTGTATTTTAGAAATCTTTTAAGCCATTTTGAGGACTCATCAAAAAGTGCGATATAAAACTAATAAACTCTTGTGATAGAGAACAGTCCAATTCTTGTAAAAAGTGAGAGCCTGACAAACTTTCAGAGAGTGAAGAGCAGCCTCCACCTATGAAGAGGAGTTAAGGAAAAAGATGAACCACACAACAAAGATAACCAATCTGAGCATACTGAAAGGAACAACCTCAAAATATACTCCTAGACGCAGGAAAAAGGGTTGATACCTTGCAAAGCCATGAACTGGAAAAAATGAGCCCAATTCACCACATAAGACCGCCTCACTGGGGGCTTCCTAGCAACCTCAAATACTTTGGAGATGTCCAGTGATAACTGCATCCTGGGAATATCCATGAAGCCATTAAACAGAATGTTTGTAGGTCTGGATGGTGAATATGGCCCTGGGATGGGCAGTCTGGAACTTTCAGAAGCTCAAAGTTGGACATGCACAGAAGGGTCATAATCAAAGGTTGGTTCAGCCACCAGGGGGTCACTATAATACAGTCTGCATCATCCTGTTGGATCGTCACAACTATTCTAGTGATCAGCAGGAATGGGTGGGGGAGCAGGTAAGGGAACAACCCTGTCCAGGAATACACTAACATAGTCCACAGAGAGTTGCCATCCATCCCTGCCCTGCTTCAGAAGTGCTTGTATTGACAATTCAGAGAGGCAATTCAAACAGGTCGAATTTGAGGTGTGTCCGACTTCCAAAGGAGTCAACGTGTAACCCTGGGGCCAGCCTCCAATGGTTCTGCCAAAAGGCCTTAGATGCTTATAAGAGAGCAAGAAGATGGGGATGGTGTGGAGGACTCTAGAGTGAACCAGCTGGAACATGGGGTTCCTTAATAGCTGGTGGCAGCTTTCAAATCTCCAAGCCATGGGATCAGATTCTCAAATCTTGCTCCAAATATGGTCTATTGGGTGGTGGGTTTTGGTCTCCAACTGCTGCATCTGGTGGTGATGTGGACACAATGACAGAGGAAGAAGAAACAAAGTGAGATTGGTAATCCTACAGATCAGAGGATGGCTATAACTTGGACTGCTCGACATGGCCATAGCGGGGCAGAGGTCTTCAGTACAGAGGCCTGCATCTGAACACATGAGGATATGGCAGGTGCGACAGAGATGGTCTGGACCAAAGCAACAGAAAGTTGAGGAGGTTTCAGAGAGTTGCTGGGAGGGTAACCAATGTTACTGGTACCAACACTGTCGGTGTTGCTGGGTATGATCGCTGCTGTGATCAACTATACTAATGTGGTATCGAAGTAATCGTCAGTACCAAATGAGTGACTGTACCAATGAAGTAGATGTCACTAGAATTGAAGTCATCATCAGAACTGAAAAATATACTACCATTATTGGTGTCACATAAGATGAAACAACAAGCCCCTATAAGAGGACCAAACAGATTATTAGTTATGGGCCTGGCCTAGGTGAAAACATGACATAAAAACCAGACAGGCATCTGAAAGCAGGGAGGGAGGAAGCTGACTGAATAGTCCAAAACAAGGAATCCCACAATGTGGGTGCCATCAGCAAGAAGGTCCCATCCTGTGTATCCACTAGCCATACCTCAACTGGTGATGGGATATCAATAAAGGTAGACAGCTTGCTTACCTGTAACTGCAGTTCTTTGCAGTGGTCATCTGTGCATTCACACGTATGGGTTCTGCACCAGTGTGGAGCCTCAGTTCGGGAACCTTCTATAGCTGAGGCGTCCGTCCACTGTGCATGTCCCTAGCGGCTTCCTGCCTACTCCCTCAGTTCCTTGAGACCAACATTGTGGCCTCAGAACTGAAAGGGAACAAACAACTTCAGTACCAAACATCGAACTCAACCATGACACCAAAGAGGGGATGGTAGGTGGGTGTCTGAATCCACTCAAAGAACCACAGTTACAATTAAGCAACCTGTCTTTATTCTTCATGGTCTCTGTGCATCACACAAATGGGCGAGTAACAAGCTGACATGCCAAAGGTGGGTCAGTGTCCTAAGTAAGTATCAATGAAAGGACTGTGTGCCTGAAAGAACCATCAGCTCTAGCCCTGACATCAAAGTGATAGTGCTGGATGAAGGTCAATGATGTAGACCATCTTGGCAAAGGTGTGAAAGCACTGTTCTTCTGCTGAAAGCAACAGACGTCACCATCACTCAAGTAAAATGTCATAGAATCATAGAATAGTAGGGTTGAAAGGGGCCTATAAGACAATCAAGCTCAGTGCAGGAATCCAAGTCAGAGCATCGCTGACAGATGGCTGTCCAGCCTTGTCTTGTACGCCTCCAGCATGGGAGAGCCCACTACCTCCCTAAGTAATTGGTTCCACTGTCGTATTGCTCTAACAGTCAGGTTTTTCCTGATGTTCAGCCAGAATCTGGCTTCCTGTAACTTAGGCCATTATTCCGTGTCCTGCATTCTGGGATGATGGAGATCCTAGCCTTCCTCTCTGTGACAGCCTTTCAAGTACTTGAAGAGCGCTATCATATCTCCCCTCAGTCTTCTCTTCTCAAGGCTAATCATGCCCAGTTCTTTCAGTCTCTCTTCATAGGCCTTTGTTTCCAGTCCCCTGATCATCCTCGTTGCCCTCCTCTGAACCTTCCCCAGCTTGTCTGCATCCTTCTTAAAGTGTGGTGCCCAGAATTGGACACAGTACTCCAGATGAGGCCTAACCAGTGCTGAGTAGAAGGGAACTAGTACTTCCTGGGATTTGGAAGCTATGCTTCTATTAATGCAGCCCAAAAGAGCATTTGCCTTTTTTGCAGCCACATCACATTGTTGGCTCATATTCAGCTTGTGAATGACAACAATTCCGAGATCCTTTTCGCTTGTAGTGTTGTTGAGCCATATATCCCCCATCTTGTAACTGTGCATTTGGTTTCTTTTTCCTAGGTGCAGAACTTGGCATTTATCCCTATTAAATGTCATTCTGTTGTTTTCTGCCCAGCGCTCCAGTCTATCAAGATCACTTTGAGTTTTGTTTCTCTCTTCCCAGGTATTAGCTATCCCGCCCAATTTGGTGTCATCTGAAAATCTGATCAGCATTCCCTGTACCTCCTCCTCCAAGTCATTAATAAAAATGTTGAAGAGCACTGGGCCCAGGACTGAGCCCTGCGGTACCCCGCTTGTTACCTCTCCCCAGTTCGAGAAGACCCCATTGATAAGCACTCTTTGAGTCCGATTCTGTAGCCAACAGATAGTTATTTCCTCTAACCCACTTTGAGCTAGTTTGCTCATCAGGATATCATGGGGCACTTTGTCGAAAGCTTTGCTGAAGTCGAGGTATATGATGTCCACAGCATTCTCACAGTCCACAAGGGAGGTTCCCTGATCAAAAAATGAGACCAGATTCGTCTGGCAGGATTTGTTCTTGACAAATCCATGTTGGCTCCATGTCCATGGATCGGACCTGATAACTCGAGTCCAACTAACTTGTAAGCCAACATATGGTTTTTACCACCCAGGATGTGAAATGCTACAAGGAGAGGACGTCCACCTTACAATGTCCACCATAACATACAAACAGATGAGGTGACTTGCAGAACGATTTAGTCCTGGCCTTGTAGAAAGCTAATGCCTTCCGGACATCCAAGGTACGCAGAGTCGATTCCAAGGGAGTGGAAGGAAACGGAAAAAACACTGACAGGACGACATCCTGGTTAACATGGAAGTCGGATACTACCTTCAGTAGAAAGTATCGGGACATAGGACTACCTTGTTTCTGTGGAAAACAAGGTGAGGGGAATCCACACTAATGGCACATAACTCACCACCTTGATGAGCAGAGGTGATTGCTATGAGGAAGTCTTAACTTCCATGAAAGAAGCTGTATATCTAGTGTGGCCGTAAGCTCAAACAGTTTTGATGATAAAGCTTTAAGGACAACAAAAACACTCCAGGGCAGTAGCATCACATGGATTGGAAGCAGTACGTTGCAAACACCTTTGAGAAACCTCTTAGTAATCAAATGCAAGAACACTGAAAAATCCTCAACAGGAAGGTGGACAGAAGAAATAGCTACTAGATAAACATGAAAAGATGAAAGCATGAGACCTTTTTTGAAGAGGCAGAGTAAAAACTCTTCTCTGGATTAAGCTTCAGTTTATTACCACCCTTCTTATCCTTCACTGCTCCCAACCAATAGTTCAGGTCTTCCATTACCTCCCTCGAATCTGATGAAATCTCCCTGTGATTTTGGTCCCATTTCCATGTAATGGTGGCAAATCGTCAGTTAATTAATCAAGCCACAATCTGCTGGGGTTGCATGCTGCCGCCATTTTTAATATGCAACCTCTGATCAGCCCAAGTAGAGGTTGTTTCATGACATCCGAACCAGGACACTCAGGGTTAACTGTGAATTAAATGACCCAAAGTTAACCTAACAACTAATTTTAGGTTAACTTTGGGTTGTTTAACCCATGATTAACCTATAGTTGTTCTGGTTCAGACATCACAGAGTAACCTCTGATTGAGCTCACTGGAGGTTGCATATTCAGAATGGCAATGGCAAGCAACCCTGGCAAATCATGGGTTAATTAATGAACCAATGATCTGCTGCCATTATGCATGAACCAAGTCATAGTGTACAGTTGGGGACAATCTGGGTCCATGCAGGACCTCAAAGACCGAAGATTTAAGTAGCAGTCCTGCAAGACCATCTTCTGGGACCTGTCTCCCAGAAAATAATCCCTGTAAAACAGAGCCTCTGGCCACATCTATATGGGGCTTTTACTCCGGTTCTACTCCACCCCCAAATCCATAGTGTCAGATGACACACACTGCTCTCCGTAGCTAGCCCAGCATTTCTTGCCCTAAATCCGTTTCCCCCCCCGCAAACTCATTTTATGTTGGATTTTCCTGTCACAGCGGCTTCAGTGCTGTTCAGGAGTCTGTGTGACCTCAGCTGGCTTCAGCATGGGCTGGTGGAAGTGGCGCTGATTGGCAGAAGGCAAAGTAGTGTGGGGTGGGGGCATGGGGAGAGCAGAGGGGTAAACATGTCTACTTGGAAGTAACTCATTGCCTTCAGTTCCACTTCACTGCCTCTCACTTTAAATAATCGAGCTTGGGGGTGGGGGAGCCAGCCCTGTTTTAAAACTGTGCAGCTATGAAGGAGCACAGCTGAGAAATGGTGGCTGAGTCACTGCCTCTCACTTTAAATAGTCATTCAGCTTGGGAGTGGAGATGGGAGCCAGCCCTGCTGTTTTGAAACCGTGCAGCTACGAAGGAGCACAGCTGAGAAACAGTGGATGCCTGTTGATTCGAACCTCCACAGCTAAGAAAGGGCGGATAATTTCCATGAACATGTATTCAGAAGCACTACATTGAGCCCATGTTTGTATATGTGTGTGTGTGTGTGTGTGTGTGTAAGTCTGTTGATTGGGCAGTTAATATAGATCAAAGACTATGTGCTAATTGCTCTCCTCCTTGCCAGCTCCACGCTCTCTGCTCTCAGCGCCTCTTGCACTCCTGCTTATTCTGCTCAGTCTCCGGGCAGCAGCGCTGCCTGCTTGCCCTCCTCATAAATGTGTGTATGTGGGTATGCAGGGTTTGTTATGAACATCTATTCGTAAGCAAGTCCTCCACTGCACTTCGTTGAACACGCGAGGGATGGGGAGCAAGCCTCCACTCATTGGCTGCCCTGCACCTATGCAACTGCTGACATTCATTTCTACTTGGGGCGGGACTCACCTACCCCACCCCAACTAATGCAGCTTCAGTTCCTGTATACTCTTCAAAAGCGGAGGAATACAGCACCACGGGTACCGTGGAAAGAGCTAATTCGATTCTGTGAAAATGCAGATTTTGCCCAAATTGCTTTACAAAGCGTTTCTATTTAGATTGGCCCTCTGAGTCCCAAATAGGCCAGGCACACCAGCAATACGGTTTATGGTACTGAAACTGGTTGGAAGTTCAGGAAAAAGAAACCCAACAGAGATGCATTCCCATTGTCAGCTAATGGCGAAGGTCATCAAACCAGGGTGACCAAGGTTCCAAAACCAGATCTGAAATCGGACTAAAAGGGATCCATATAATCAGCATAATCCAGAAATAATTGAAGCTGTGCCACTGGCCAAATGGTTGAGCATGTTGCCCTAAGAAAAGCTAATTTGAAACTGCAAAATAATTATTAAATTTGGATAATTATTAAGTTCGGAGAAAAAGAGGGCTTTCTTTCAGTGAGTCAGTTACTACTCTATTTAAGATCTCAATCCATCTGGCCAGTTCCCCTTCTATCTGATTCATGATAACTGATTTACACTGAAGAGTCACCACAATGCTGCAGATCAAGTGATGAGCATGGGCATTTCAACCAACACTTTGAACTTAGGACTTCTACCCATGATAAATCAAAACACCTTTTTGATGTGAAAGGACCACCACCCTCAGAGATTATTAGAGCAACCAAGGCTTGACCCACAAAATTTCTATGCTGGCATGACTCAAATGAAGTCAAAACAAAATAAAATTAGGTCTAACAGGCATTTATTCGTTTACTGTTTTACTGATTTATACCTCAAGTCTCTGTTAGCTTCTTTTTCATGTATCTTTGTGGTTGTCATCAATGAAGCAGCAACCTAAGAGGTTAAAAGCAGCAAAATAAACTGAAGTTTATTATGCTCAATGTTTTCTTTAACAATATTCTATACATGATTTGTTTGTGATGAAAACAAATTTACATTTCTGTTTTACTAGTCACCCTAATGCATCTTCACAAGGATTAATGACTGTTACACAAAAGCAGTAACAATTGGAAAACATTTTGTGTTTAAGGATAAGACTTTAGATTGGATCTTCCAAAAGGAAGCTTGCAGAAGTAGACTTTCCCACCCCCACTCCACCTTCTCCACTGAAGACCCATATAATCTGCCCCCCAAAGGCTTCAAAGGGCCAGAGGACCCCTCCTCTAAAAAGGATCAGATAGGGCACAGCGAATCCCTGAAGGAGGGGAAATTGTCCAAAATTAAGTGGACACATCTTCTGCTTATAGGTCTAGGATCCAACCTTTTGTGTTTACAGAAAGGATTTTCCTACTGAAGAGTTAAAGACTGGATTCACACGACACCTCGCCATAGGCAACCAGCCATGGATTGTTGTGTTGTCCAAATCCAGAGCGTTCTCCGCAAGGTATCTTAATTTTCAAGAACAAGCCACCCTTAAAACCCACGGCTTCTTGTACAGCTGTTCATTGTGGGTTGTCCTGTCATCCCAACCTGGAAGAGTGATTTTATTGTGGGTTGCCAGGATCAGTTATACAGCCACTTGGCATGAACTGCAAAACAGCCCATGTTGCTCTTCACAATCTCACTAGTGCCACCTCTGGCCCCTTTCACCAGGGACTGCCCTTCCACCAATGCCCAAACAGCACTTTGGAGGAACTGTCACTTCTTCTCCACCATTTTTCTGGTCAGGAGTATGCAAATGCATTCATAATTTTTTATTATTCCCCACCCCTTTGTAAGTGCACAGTAATGCATGTTCGCCAGTCCGATATCTGTAACCTAGCCTTGTCAATTTCCTTGTATATTTCAGATGTCAAAGGGAGCGCCAAAGTGAGAGAAGGTGCAACAAAGGGCCGGGGGGATGGGACAGTATCTCCCATTTGGCAATGTAATTCTCTCACTTTTAAGTGTTGGACACTTGTCAGCATCCTCCTCCTATTCAACACTACCCCTAGTCTCCAGCAAATCCAGAAAGGGGCGTTATTGACTCCCCACCCTGACAAGTGATAACAGATTTGACTAGCCAAATATTCCACAGCACCAGCAATGCCTTACCGTTTCCTTCGTTTGATAGCCCCATCTGAAAGCAAACATAAGAATGAGGGCTCTTTGTTACCAAGCCTTCTCAATATATGAAAACAGGGTCTTGGTGTGCATAGTCCAAAGAATTACAGCTTCAGAACAGATTTTGCAATTTCTGTAATTGTACATGCATTTTAGAACTCAGGGCCAATTAAAATCTTATGTTCCCCATATGAAGGGTGCCTAAATCTGCTTCTGCATGGCAGATTTGATGCCAAATATTTGCTGAATTTACCATGTATTGTTTGTTGTGCTATAAGGGATGGGGTGGGGGATTACAGTACCTGAATGCCAGAAAGGTAGAGGGGTCCTTACTGAAATTCAAAAGCCTCACCCTCAACTCTCCTCAATGTTAGCCAAGCTGCACAAACCTTTTAACCCAGGGGCAGGCAACCTTTCTGGGTCATGGGCCCTTCTGGCAACTTGAAAAACAACCCTGAGCACCACCACAAAATGGCTGCCATGGGAGGAGTAGAAAATAACAACACACCCAGAACACTTAGTAAAAGGTAGAGGAAAACAATACACTAAACAACTTCTCTGAACCCAGTGGGAGGGATAAGGCGCCTTGGCAGGCACCAAGAAAGGAATCTGGAGGCACATTGTTACATGCAGGTACCTCGTTGCTTACCCCTGCCTTTTAAAACAATAGCTAAAAGGGTCATCAAAAAAATGTAAGGAGGCTGGACCCCTTCTGTCTACCCCCTGGTAATTTGACTATCAACATTTCCTTGAGAGAGGATGACCAACTGTGTTGAAGGAAGACCTTTGTTAAGAAACCCTCTTTGGATCCCACCATTTTAGAGAACTATCAGCCCCGTCTTAAATTTACCATGACTGCACATGGCTTTTAACTAGGCAGTGGGAACCCAACTCCAGGCTTTCCTGGATGATGCTGATTATCTTGATCCATTCTAATCTAGATTCTGACTTGGGTTTTGGAAATGAAAGGTCAGGTTGCTTACCTGTAACTGTAATTCTTCGAGTGGTCATCTGTGCATCACACATATGGGCTCTGCGCCTGCACGGAGACTCATTCGGGAAACTTCCAAGCTGCATAGATTTTTGGTGGGAACCCATCCCCCGCCATCTCTGGCATATATCGCGTGGGTTCCCACTTTCCCCTCAGTTCCTTGAGACCACAAGTAGTCCCAGACCGAGAAGAAGAACACCTTGGTGCCATCAGACCAGTTGACACCAAAGTGGGGATAGTGTGTGTGTGTGTGTGTGTGTGTGTGTGTGTGAATGCACAGATGACCACTCGAAGTACTACAGTTACAGGTAAGCAACCTGACTTTCTTCTTCGTGGTCTCTGTGCATCACACACATGGGCGAGTAACAAGCTAACTTACCGGAGGTGGGTCGGTGTCTCAATGTAGTACCGACGAAAGCACAGCCCTGCCAAAGGTACAGTCTGCTTGAGCTTGAACGTCCAGTCTGTAGTGCCTAATAAAGGTAGAAGGCTTAGACCAGGTGGCCGCCTTACACAAGTCTACGATGGGAACCCCTCTCGCAAAGGCTACGATGGGAACCCCTTTTGCAAAGGCAGTGGAAGTCGACACTCCCCTTGTTGAGTGCACTCGGATTCGAGTTGGTAGGGGTTTCCCAGTGACCTCGTACACCAGTGAAACAGTGTGTACGATCCAGGATGCCAGCCTCTGAGAGGAGACTGGAGAGCCCTTATTGGGTGCCCCATAGCACAGGATGAGCTGTTGTGAGTTGCGGAAAGGCTCAGTCCATGACTTATAGAAAGCCAGTGCTCTCCGGACATCTAGAGTGTGTAGCCTTCATTCCAAATCAGAAGTTAGGGATGGAAAGAAGGTAGGGAGCACGACCGGTTGATTAAGATGGAAGTCCGTGACCACCTTTGGGAGGAATGCTAAATCGGGCTGCAGGACCACCTTTTCCTTGTGAAATACGGTATAAGGTGAGTCTATTCGCGAGGAGAGTTTGCTCGCTCTCCTCGATGTCGTAATGGCTATCAGAAAGGCAACCTTCCAAGACAGCAGCCTCAAGTCCACTGTAGCAAGTGGTTTGAATGGTAGCAATGTGAGGGTGTTAAGCACTGGGGTTAGGTCCCACTGAGGAACGAAGTCTCTCACTGGAGGAACCAAGTTTCTGAGTCCCCGCAGGAATTACTTGCATAAGGGGTGGCTGAATATGGAGCACCCGTCAATGTTGCCCCTCATAGCAGAAATCGCTGAGTACTTCAGGCCCTTGCTGAAAAGATGTTGGAGGAAAACCAATATGTCCACTAGACAACAGTAATTAGGGTTACAGTTGTTGTCCGACAGCAGTAATTAAGGTTACAGTTGTTATCGGTCACAAACCGAACAAATGAAGCCCATTTTGCTGAGTACAAGTGGCGCATGGATGGTTTCCTCACCACATCAAGTACAGCCTGCACTGTCAGTGGAATCAGTGGGAAAAAGTGGTGGGTGGTTGGATCCTCCATGCTGTGAGGTTCAGGGTGTGTAGATCAGGGTAAAGGATCCCGCCTCGGTCCAGGGAAATCAAGTTGTCTATCTGCGGTAGGAGGCATCCGTGCATTAGGTTCAACAGCATTGTGAACCAGAGTTGTCTGGGCCACCAAGGAGCAATCAGGATGCAGTTCATGGCGTCCTGTGTGATTTTGGAGATCACCCTCGTGAGGGGTGGGAAGGAAGGGAAGAGGTAGAATAGGCGATCCTTCTATTCTAGGAAAAAGGCATCGCCAAGTGATCCGTGGCAGACTCCGGCTCTGGAGCAGAATTGTCCGCAGGCCATGTTCGCTGGATTGGCTGACCAGGTCAATCTCTGGTCGGCCCCACTGGTTGAAAATTAGTTGCAGGACTGTCTTGTCCAGCTGCCATTCATGGGAGCACCGGAGGAAGCGGCTGAGAGAGTCTGCCAACAGGTTGTCTTGTCCTGCTATATGGAGAGCGGTCAATCAAATGCCCTTGGCAACAACCCAATTGTAACAGTGTAGAGTGAGAAAAAGGAGGCGGGCAGAGTGTGTTCCGCCTTGCTTGTTTAGGTACTAGAGAACTGTGTTGTCCGTGAGGATCTGGATGTGTCGATGTGGGAGGTGCTGTTTGAAGGTGCGGTGAGCTTGCCAAACTGCCAACAGCAACAGGAAATGTGTATGGTATAGTGTTTCTTTGGAGGACCATCGACCTTGTGCTTGAAGGGGACTGCAATGCGCTCCCTAACCTAGGAAAGAGGCGTCTGTGGTGAGAACCCTGGATGGAGGAGCAGGAAGGAATGGCATCCCTTGGGTCAGATGTCTAGAGTCCATCCACCAGTCCAAGCTGAGAGCAACGACCTCCGGTATCGAGAGTGTCACAAAAAGAGGGTTGTGGGTTAAGTCAAAGTTCCGGATGAACCAGTGTTGAAGTGGTCTCATTCATAGCCGAGCCCATTCCACGGCCGATACCATGGCTGCCATGTGGCCAAGGAGGCACTGGACATTGTGTGCCCTGGCACGGCAGGCAGAGAATATCGATGTGGCTTGTGCGACGAGGTTTGTGACACAAGTCGTCGGTAGGTATGCCTGGCCCGATTTGGAATCGAGGACGGCCACTATAAATTGAACTGTTCAAGCGGGGATCAAGTGAGACTTCTCCTCGTTGATTTGTAGACCCAATGCCTGAAGAAGGTCCAAGACGATCACGATATCGCACAATACAGCTTCTTGGGAGGAGGCCACCAGTAGCCAATCGTCTAGATACGGGTAGATTTCTACTCCCTGAAGACGGAGGTAAGCGCAGACAACAGCCATACACTTGGTAAATACGCATGGGGCTGTTGAGAGGCCAAACGGCAAGCCGTTGTACTGGAACAGTTCCACTCTGATCACAAAGTGGAGGAACTTTCTGTGTGAGCATTCTATGGCTACGTGGAAGTACATGTCTTCGAGAATGATTGTGGCAAACCAAGAGCCCTTCTGTTGGAGTGGGAGAATTGTGGCTAGAGTTGTCATCCTGAACTTCTTGGGGGTGACAAACTTGTTCAGGTCGTGAAGGTCAAGAATGCGCTGAAGGCCTCCGTCCCGTTTCGGTACCGTGAAGTACCTGGAGAAGAACCCCTCCACGCCGACGGTTGGATGAACGCACTGAATGGCGCCCTTTCATAAGAGAGATTGAGTTTCTTGGTGGAGGACCTCTGAAGGTGGGGTGACCCAGACTGGACCCAAAGGCGGGTGTGTGTTGAATTCTATTCTGTACCCGTGATGGACAACAGTGAGCACCCAGTAGTCCGACATCGTTCTTGCCTACGCCGGGTAATATTGGCTCAGGAGGTCTTCGAAAGGTGGACTGTAACTGTCAGTACGGAGAGGAACAGAACTGAAGGTGAAGACGACGTTTATAGAATCCCTCACCCTTCACCTTTTGTTGGAACCTGGGGAAGGAGTAGCTTTTTCTCTGCTGGTGCTGGTGCTGTGGGAATCTGGGTGTCCGGTCCCCAGATTGCCAAGGTGGATAGGTCTGGTTTCGGTACCAGCGATGCTGACGGTACGGAGGATGCTGCTGCTGTTGCTGCTGGGCTTGACCGATGCCCATCTTACAAGCAGTCGTTCTGGCGTTCTGCACAGAGTCCATCTGGTCATCCGTGCTGGCGTTGGATAAACCCTTGCTGTCGAAGGGTAGATTTTCTATCGGCGAGCGTGCTTCAGGAGTTAGGCCCGCAGAGCAAAGCCAGGCATGCTGCCTTAGGGCAACAGATCCCATCATGCTCTTAGCACTGTAGTCCGCTTGATGACGGGCAGTATTGATTTGTTGACAAGAGAGCTTGGATGCCTCAGCATGAAACATTCTAGCTAAGTTGCGTTGATCCTTGGGGAGGTATGCAATGAGGGGGTCCATTTTCTCCCAGAGGAAGAGCTGATACCTGACCATCATCGCCTGGTAGTTGGAAATTCTAAGCCCCAATGCCACTGAGGAGTAGAGACAATGTCCGATATCAAGTTTGCAACCCTCCTTATCCACAGGGGAGGCATGTGCTTTTTACGAGTGACCTTGGGCAAACTCCACAATTATGGAGTTTGGTTTCGGATGTGAGAAAAGATGTGTCTGTCTCTTGAACCCTGTACATCGATTCCAGCCTCTTGGACAATGGGGTCAAGGACGAAGGTGCTTTCCATGCCTGTTGGACTGCATTCAGCAGGGCTGGAAAAAAAGGAATGGCCACTGGTGCGGATAGGTCCGTTGCAACGGCATCCAATCCCGGGTCGTGAATCTGTTGGACCTCGACGCCCAATGACTGCGCCATCCTCAGCACTTGTTCGGAGAAGTGGGCCATGTCTTCAGAAGGCGAGGCTCTATCTCATGTCCCGATGACATCGTCCGGTGATGAGAGAGGTGGAGGAACCAAAGAATATGAGGAGGAGTCAGACTGGCAGTCCTCCCCAGATTCTTGCGACTGAGTAGGTCGTTGAACCACAGCAGAAGCATGAGGTGGAACAGGAGGTGGTGGGACTTGATGGTCCCAACTGGTTTGGTGTATCGCTAGGGACGTCGAGCACCTCAGTACCAGAGGAAGAGGGCAGAAAACGTCCTGGGTGTCGAAGCCGGAGCATTGTCCAGACTGAAAAGGAGCAGCAATGGTGAAGTAGCTCCTAGGTAGCGGGAGCGATTGAGGAAGAGATCGCGGTCCCTACGGAGTCTCCAATCCGCATCCAAACGCTGTCAGTGGGGGGGGGAGATGACGAGGCCGAAAAACGGTCCCAACCTCGGGATGGAGAACCTGAGTGATCATGGTCATATTGTCCCATCCAATGATCCCTATGGTATTGATCTGGAGATCAGTATCGAGAAGGCTGTGGAGGGGAATGCGTGGGTCGATACCGAGGTGACTGGATGTCATAACGACGCTGTGTTGAAGACCTGGATCTCCGTCCCATGGCTGTCTGAGTTGGACGGGGTAGTGGGGTTGGTGTATCCCTCAACTCACCCTCTGAGACTGTAGAGGCCGGTTCCAGAGCAGTTGTGTGTGTGGTGGGCACAACACGAATAAGGTGGTGGAAGATTCCACTCCTTTTCCTGTTATTTGGAGGATTTCTTTTTCCTCTTCTTTCCGGTGCATCCGCTGCTAGTTTAGGGCGTTTCACCCATTTTGAGAGCTTTTTTTGCCACCGAAATGGCCAAGCACCTTCCCAGAGTAGGTGGGTCTACTCGCACCGGCTCAGTGGTGGGCGGGGGGGGGGGCAGATTGGATCGCAATGACCGCTTCTGTACTTGTAGAAGGGGTCATGGAGGGCTGGTCCCTGAGTGTTTGTGCCTTAGGCATGTCGACCACCTGAAGGGCCCATTGCCACAGGATCACTTTTAGTCAATCGGACCTGTTCTTGTGAGCCTGTTTTGATAGTGATTGGCAGTGGTGGCAAGTTTATTTATTTATTTATTTATTTCTATACCGCCCAATAGCCGAAGCTCTCTGGGCGGTTCAAGTTTCAACTTTGTGGGATTCCCCCAAAGAAAGAAGACATAAGGAGTGCCAGCCCTAAGAGGTCACGTTACTACCACAGGCCGTGCACCTTCTAAACGGAGGCTTTGGGGTCATAGGCCGAGGAAGAAAAAAATGCATCGCTGCTCAGGCGAACAATACTCCCCAACACCACCAAAATCTCTGTTTCTCCTTCTTGTCTCTCTCTCAGGCTCTCTTATTGAAGATAAAGAAGAAAAAAGATGAAGGAAGAAATGAGGTTTAGATAAGAAATACAGCGTCACAGAACGTTGAAAGACGTTCCCCACAGAGTAACGTTAAGGCGGTCAAAAAGCAACTGAGGGGAGGGCAGGAACCCATGCTATATATGCCAGAGACGGTGGGGGAGGGGTTCCTGCCAAAAATCTATGCATCTTGGAAGTTTCCTGAATGCGTCTACGTGCAGGCACAGAGCCCATATGTGTGATGCACAGAGACCACGAAGAAGAAATGTCTTGATCACCCTGGTGAACAACTTATAGCAGGAACTAGAGAGGGGGAGTATGTCCCATCTGATTCTGCTGGAACTCTCAGTAGTTTTCAATAGCATAGACCAGTGTACCTTCTGGACCACCTGATGGGGCTAGGGAGCAGTTTTATAGTGGTTCTGGTCCTACATGGAGGGCAGTTCCCAGAAGGTGGTGTTGAGGGACTTAGAATCATAGAATAGTAGGGTTGGAAGGGGCCATCGAGTCCAACCCCCTGCTCAATGCAGGAATCCAAGTCAGAGCATCCCTGACAGATGGCTGTCCAGCCTCGTCTTGAATGCCTCCAGTGTGGGACAGCCCACTACCTCCCTAGGTAATTGGTTCCATTGTTGTACTGCTCTAACAGTGAGGAGGTTTTTCCTGATCTTCAGCCAGAATCTGGCTTCCTGTAACTTGAGTCCATTATTCCGTGTCCTGTACTCTGGGATGATCGAGAAGAGATCCTGGCCTTCCTCTCTGTGACAGCCTTTCAAGTACTTGCGCTATCATATCTCCCTTCAGTCTTCTCTTCTCAAGGATAAACATGCCCAGTTCTTTCAGTCTCTCTTCCTAGGGCTTTGTTTCTAGTCCCCCGATCACCTTTGTTGCCCTCCTCTGAACCCTCTCCAGTTTGTCTGCATTAGGGATGTACGAAAGTGACTTACCTTTCTGCGGATTATGCTGATGCTGGGGGGGAGGCATTCCGTCCCTCCCCCCCGGAATCCTGGCTGGCTGGCTCCACTCTGCAGGGATTCTGCGGAGCCGCCAGCCGGCTCCACCAGCGGCCGGACATCCGGCCACTGGCTAGCAGGGACGCAAATGGCGGTGGCCATAGCCACCGCTGTTTGCGTCCCTGCAGTCAGCCGTGATAGGCTACGTAAATGTTTACGTAGCCTATCACGGCTGATTTAAAAGAAGGAAAAAAAACGCGCATATGCAAATGGCGGCGCCCATGGGCGCTGCCATTTGCGTATGTGCATTTTTTTCTTTTCTTTTAAATCAGCCGTGATAGGCTATGTAAACATTTACGTAGCCTATCACGGTGTTTTTTAAAAATTTAGCTGTGATAGGCTACGTAAATCTTTACGTAGCCTTTCACTTTTTTTGTTTGTTTTTTGTTTTAACTGGAAATGGCGGCGGCAGCAGCCAGTCCGAAGACAGGTCACCACCGCCGCCGCAGCTGCCACTGCCAGGAAGATCCGCCCAAGGTAAATCCTGTCCCGGGGGGGGCGGGGGGGGCAGACCGTTCCGCCACCGATTTCGGGGGGCCGAATGTCCCCGAGATCCGTGGCGGAATTCTCTGACATCCCTAGTCTGCATCCTTCTTAAAGTGTGGTGCCCAGAACTGGACACAGTACTCCAGATGAGGCCTAACCAGTGCTGAGTAGAGGGGAACTAGTACTTCCTGGGATTTGGAAGCTATGCTTGTATTAATGCAGCCCAAAAGAGCATTTGCCTTTTTTGCAGCCACATCACATTGTTGGCTCATGTTCAGCTTGTGATCGACAATAATTCCAAGATTCTTCTCACTTGTAGTGTGGTTGAGCCATATATCCCCCATCTTGTAACTGTGCATTTGGTTTCTTTTTCCTAGGTGCAGAACTTGGCATTTATCCCTATTACATATCTGTTTTCTGCCCAGCGCTCCAGTCTATCCAGATCACTTTAAATTTTGTTTCTGTCTTCCAAAGTATTAGCTATCCCACCCAATTTTGTGTCATCTGCAAATCTGATCAGCATTCCATGCACCTCCTCCTCCAAGTCATTAATAAAAATGTTGAAGAGCATTGGGCCCAGGACTGAGCCCTGCAGTACCCCACTCGTTACCTCTCCCTAGTTTGAGAAGATCCCATTGATAAGCACTCTTTGAGTCCGATTCTGTAGCCAACTGTGGATCCACCTGATCATTGTTTCCTCTAGCCCACTTTGAGCTAGTTTGCTCATCAGGATATCATGGGACACTTTGTCGAAAGCTTTACTGAAGTCGAGGGATATTATGTCCACAACATTCCCAGAGTCCACAAGGCAGGTTCCCTGATCAATACATGAGATCAGATTCATCTGGCAGGATTTGTTCTTGACTAATCCATGTTGGCTTCGAGTAATCACTGAGTTGCTTTCAAGGTGCCTACAAACTGATTGCTTTATAATCTGCTCCAGAATTTTCCCAGGGATTGATATCAGACTGACTGGTCTGTAGTTCCCAGGTGCCTCCTTTTTACCCTTTTGAAGATAGGGACAACGTTACCCTCCTCCAGTCATCTGGCACTTCACCTGTCCTCCATGATTTCTCAAAGAGAATAGACAGCGGTTCTGAGAGTTCTTCTGCCAGTTCCTTTATGACTCTAGGATGCAGTTCATCTGGCCCTGGAGATTTGAACTCATTCAAAGTAAGTAGGTGTTCCTTGACCATATGCCTATTGATCTCAAGCTGCAATCCTGCCCCTTCGGCCTGTACTTCGCCTTTGCCAGGGGGGTCATAGACTCTCTTTTGGGAGAAGACTGAGACAAAGTAGGAATTGAGCACCTCTGCCTTTTCTTTGTCATCTGTTATCGTTTTTCCATCCTTATTTAATAGCTGAACCACCATTTCTTTCCTGTCTTTTACTATGCACGTAGCTGAAGAAAGCCTTTTTGTTGTTTTTAGCATCCCTCGCTAACCTGAGCTCGTTCTCAGCTTTAGCCTTCCTGACACCATCCTTGCAATTCTGTGCTACCTGCCTGTACTTTTCCTTTGTTACTTGGCCTTCTTTCCACTTCCTATATGTGTCCTTTTTTGTTTTCAGGTCATCTCTAAGTTTTTTGTGAAGCCATATTGGCTTCTTCCGTTGTCTTCCACCTTTTCTTCTTTTTGGAATGGTTTGTAATTGTGCCTTGAGAATTTCTTTTCAAAGCTCCCATCCATCTTGGACTCCTTTTCTCGTTAGCGTCACTTGCCATGGGACCTTACTGATCATTGTTCTGAGTTTATTAAAGTCAGCTTTCCTAAAATCCAGGGTACGCGTTTGACTACACTTGGCTTTTGCTTCCCTTAGAACCAAGAACTCAAGTATAACATGGTCGCTTTCCCCCAGAGTTCCTATAACTGCTACTTTATCCACTAAGTCATCTCTGTTGGGTAGGATCAAGTCAAGGATAGCCAATCCTCTAGTTCCTTCCTAGATGCTCTCGATGGAGCTACCAAGCTCCTCCTCCTGTATTTCTGTGCAGAGATATGTATTTTTCACATATAGCGCAACTCCACCTCCCTTTTTGAACAAGTTATATCCTTCAATTGCTGTATTCCAGTCATGAGAGTCATCCCACCAAGTCTCAGTTATACCTATCAAGTCATAATTTCCCTCTGGTATTAAGAGTTCAAGTTCGTTCTGTTTGTTTCCCTTACTCTGGGCATTAGTATATAGACATCGAAGACCATGTGCTTCATAGTCTGGCTTTCTTCCTACATGTGTCTGAAGACTATTATTGGGTGCTATTAGAGCTGTTTTCTCCGTTGCAGTGCATGAGGCTACGTCCATTGTTACCCCCAACTTTACATCTCCCTTCCCCGTAGGATTCAGTTTAAAGCCCTCCTGATGAAGTTCTTCATGCTGTGGCTAAACACATTCTTCCCATCCTTTGTGAGGTGCAACCCATCCCTTGCCAACAGCCCATCTTCCTGGAAGTATAGCCCATGGTCCCAGAATCTAAATCTCTCTCGTCGTCACCACCTTTGTAGCCAGTCATTCACCCCGGGTATTTTTCGTTCCCTTTCTATCCCTCTTCTAACTACTGGAAGTATGGATGAGAAAACTATCTAGGCCCCCAAGTTCTTGAGTTTCCTTCCCAAAGCTTCAAAGTCTGACGTGATTTCTTCGTAGCTCCACTTGGCGGTATCATTTGTTCCCACATGGATGAGAAGAAAGGGATACCTGTCAGTGGGCTTTATGAGTGCAGGCAACCTTTCAGTCACGTCTCTAATCCATCCTCCTGGGAGACAACATACCTGGCGGGTCCATGGGTCTTCACGACATACTTGGGTCTCGATCCCACGCAGCAAGGAGTCTCCCACTACTACCACTCTTCTTCTTGTTGTAGGCCTGGGTTTCATCGCCTCTGTTTGACTGACCATCAGCCTCTTGCTCACTCTCATGTAGGTTCCCCTGTGATTCTTCCTCTGCAGGCTGTCCTCCAGTCTCATCCACAAGTACCTGGAATCGGTTCCACAGCTCCACTGCTTCCACTGGTGCAGAGTGGCGTCTAGTTCTTCTTCTCTGAACTGTCACCCTTTTCCAAGGAGTATCCTGTACTCCATTTTTCTTCTCCTCAGCATTTCCCACTTCTGCCTCATCTTGCTGTTGCTCTTCAAGCTTCTGGTCTTCCCTTTGCTGCTGTAGTTCCCCCATTCTGTCCAAGAACTCTTCGTGTTCTCTTATTCCCCAGAGGGTCGACAGTCGCCACTCCAGTCCTCTTACTTTTTCTTCCAGCAGCATGATCAACTTGCACTTTTTGCAGGTGTAGGCCATGTTATTCTCAGGCAAGAAAACAAACACTGCACACACCTTGCAGGTCACCACCGCTGAAGAGTCTTGTCCTTCCATAGCTTCTTTTCCCTTTCTGTGTCTAGCTTTGTGATTGTTCTAGACTAGCCTGTGCCTGCTCCTCAGTAGAGGTTAAAAGCAGAGTCCCACTGGTGTGAAAGTGTGTGTTACAAGACAAATAAATGGAAAAAAAGTTAGTTAAAAAAAAGAAGAAAAAAAAAAGAAAAAAACCTCTTGTTTTACCTCCTGGCCATGGGGCCTATGGGGTCCCACAGGAACATAGGAAGCTGCCTTATGCTTAGACAAACCATTTGTCCGCCTAGCTCAGAACTGTCTACACTGATTAGCAGCTCTCCAGGGTTTCAATTTCCTGGCCCTTCCTGGAGATGCCAGGGACTGAACATGGGACCTTCTGCACACAAATCATGTGCTCTACTAATGAGCTATGACTACTTCTTGTCCTCCATATTATCTACATAGAACTGTTGGGAGAGGAGTGTGTCCAAGGATTTGGAGTGTGGTATCCCCAATATGTGGAGGAAACACAACTCTTTTCCCTTTACACCCATTAAGGAAGGCAGAGAAGATCATGATCCAATGCTTCAGTGCAGTAATAGATTAGATGTGGGCTATTCAGCTTAGACTTAATCCAGATAAAATAGAAGTGCTGCTGGTCATTAGACAATCCAACCTGGGGTCAGGTATAGCCTGTTCCTGATGGAGATGCACTCCTTTTGAATTATCGGGTCTGCAGCTTGGGAGTGCTTTTGGATCCATCTTTGCTCCTGGGTAATTCAGTAACAGCTGTATTCAAATGTGTTTTGTACAGCTTCACCCAGTATACCCACTGTGCTCTTTCTTGGGAAAAGCAGACCTGACTGCTGTCACACATAACATGGTCATATCTAAACTAGATTACTGGAAAGTCTTCTACATGGGACTGTCTCTGAAAAGTGTTTAGAAACTAGAACTGGTGCAAAATGTGGAAGCTACTTTTTTTTTCTGAAGCTTGCTATTCAGAGCATTAAAATCCAAGGTTGTTCGATCTACACTGGCTTCGGGTCCATTTCCAAGACAATTCAAAGTACTGTTATTATTTATAAAGCTCTAAATGGTTTGAGGCCAGGATATTAGAACTGCCTTTTCCAATATGGGCTAGGGATGCTGGAGAAATATGAGATGGACTAAAATGAGCTCAGATTTCTAGAATTCCGACATGCAGAATCCGCTGCGGAGTGACCCCCTCAGGCAGCATGGCATCCATGGACTTCTGGATTATTTTTTTTTTACTTTTCTGAAATTTACGCATATAAATTCGTAGGAAAATACATACATTTCTGCTGAGGAAATGTTGAATGGAATGAGGGACAATATGCTAAATATTACATACTAAGGTAAATAATGTAAATACTTACATAAACACTTACGTAATTATTTGCGTATTTTTCCGCACGACGAAAAAGAATATTCACATCCATCTGTGGGCCGTCAACGGAACAAAAAGCACCTGACAATCCACGAAACACACATGGAGCGGATTTTACAGTCCGTACATCCCCAATATGGGCTTGCCTGCCCACTGCAATCAAAGGCCAGGTTTGTGTACCTTTGTCAGAAGCTTCGCTCGCTAGGACACGGCACAGGCCCTTTTCATTTGCAGTGCCCGGATTATGGAACTCCCTACCCAGGGAGACTCAGCCGGCACCCTCTTTATTGGTGCTCTTGACATACCATTAAAGCCTTTTATTTAGTTTAACTTTTTTCCTCCTATTTTGTCATCTTATTATTAGACTGCTGTTTCTTAGTTCAGATTTATTTTATGTTTTAATTTATCATTTATTTATTGTAAAATGGCAACAAAACAAAAATGAGGTAAAGAAAAAATGTAGCTACATAGATTTGAATATATTAATTTCAATGCATAGATATGAGGTGCGTGTATGTGTGCGTGTATGAAAAACAGCTAAGAATTCTACATATACTTCAACAAAAGCAGACCAAATATCCATACAGGTATCCATTCACAAATGGCTTCTATATGCCACCTGTCCAAATGCTGAAAGCATTGTTAGGTCTTCAGTCCACCGCATTATAGGAGGTGTGATTATCCTTCCAGTCTTTTAGCTGTCAAAATCTGTTTATCATATATGGTTTTAATTATATTATGAGCTGCCTGGGGATCACATTATGGAGCCAAAAGGTCAATATTTTAATGTATTTTAAACAAGAGAGACCAAACTGGAGAAACGAATCATACTCTAACGTTACTTGCAGACCATTATTTCCTGAAGAGATTATTAAACTTGTTATTAACTGAAATAATAAAAATAAGCTGCCAGCACTACAATCCTATATAGATCTACTCAAAAGTAAGTCCCATTGATTTCAATGGGACTTACTCCCAGGTAAGTGGGTATAGGATTGCAGGTTGAACGTATTCTATTCAACCTGCTTTAGCTAAATCTGATGGCTTTAAAATGATTTTTGTTCAATGATGTGGTGACAGCAGCCTTGGAAAAAAATGGCATGAGTTTTTTATGTATGAGAAGCCAAAAGCAGCATTATTGAAATTACAGAAACCTTACAATATAGGGGGGACAGAGTTTACCAAATATTGTAACTAGGGATGTTGCAAGTATTTAAGCAGAAAAGCTTGCAAGAGCACAGTATTGAGGTCAGCAGGGCTGTTGCAGCCTCCCCCTTGCTTACATGCTACCCCTAGAGCCCAATAACTAATGGGACAAAGAAGGAGGCAGGCAGCAGTAGACATATCCCAAGCCCTGGCACAATGCCTTTTCCCACAAGGGTGGAACTGGGACTACTACAGTGGTAGAATTGCAGTCCCATTCCCACTGATAAAAGACATTCTGCTAAGGCCTAGGGAATAACTCCTTGCAAAACTACCCTGCCCCAAGGCAAGTTAAAGGGTGCTGGGGAAGGGGAAAGGATGAAGAGAATGCTTTGTAAGTGCCCTCCAAACTTTTTGTGAGAGTAAAAGCTGAAGCCTTTGTGAGCATTTAATTTCAACCTTTTTAAAGCAATTGCACAGTGAATGAATTTTGGTCTGAACCTACCACTGATAGTTAATGGAACTGTGTAAGATCACCATTAGGAGCACTGCTATGGTTTTGTAAAATTAAGTATGAAAAGTCATCTCATTATATCTAACCCATGTTATTACTGCTATTATGGATGTTTCGAATTTTAAAGAAGAGTCCTCCTACATTACTATGATATATAATGACATTTTTGTATCAGCGGAGATGCTACTAACTGAATCAAGCATGGTGCTATTAGGTTTGAAGTTGTTGTTCCAGAAGGGAGATGTATGCGCAATTTGAATTGGCAAGGAAACTGAAGAATAAACACATCCCAATGGTATTAATACTTCCAATGTTTTGCAGAAATTAAATAAGGAGAACTATGATACTCTATTTAACAAGATTCAGATCAATCATACATGATAGAAGAGGGATTTACAGTTTCAAATTTATCAGGTTTCTGTTTGCTCTTGAAAACGCTAAAGGATACATAATTTACAACCAATAAGAACCTGTATCGCTAAAAAGTTCTTTAAAAATAAAGCATTGAATGGACTTACCTTTTTCTTTTTACTATGTGAAGAATCACTCTTCTCTTCAGGAGGACAGGGGTTGTCTTCTACATTTACATTAACAGGCCTTTTGTGTTGAGTCTTGGAACCCCGAGGGCGTTGTTTGATGCTGTATCTTTTACTGGTATCCAGATGTGTTTTCATATCTTGTCTTTTCAACTGACAAGCTTTTCTCCAGTTTTTTAGCATTTGATATATAACCAAAGGAAGAGGTGATTTTCCCTGTTCAGAACATACGAACTTCATATGCTCAATGGTTTTCATTATTTTCATAATGTGAGCCATTTTTCCTAAATCCTTCCTTTCAGCCAACATCAATTTTTCAAGAAGTGAAGAAAATTGGTTGTAGTTACATTCTAGTTCAGACACGGTACTCCCATAATTTAAACATATGGTATATGGTACCAAGTCGACACACATGGAGATGGGGGACTTGGATTTTTGTAGCAGGTTTCTAGTTTCTGAAAGTTCTGCAAGCTCTCTTTTGAGAAGATGAAGCGCATATGAACAGTTTAAGTTTTCAGCATAGTCATAAATAACATTCAACTCATCTTGAAGTTCAGAGACTGAAGACTCTATCATTTTTAAAAGGCTATCTTTCCGGTATGACAAGGAAGCCATTTTTTCTTGGCATCGAAAAAGTTCAGGTAGAAGTGATAAATCAAACCATAATAAGCTTCGAAATCTTGGTTTATCTACTTTTCTTGCTACTGAGTTCTTAAGGAAAGAAACTGTTTCATATATCATTGCAATTTCAGTATAAACCTCAACAGCTTCTGGTTTCAAAATGACAGAACTTATGCCACCAGTTTTCATGAATCCCAGAACATTTTCTTTTGTGATAAAAACATTGACATCCTCTTCCTGTAAAATCTGAAAATATGTTTTCAGCATTTCCATGTGCTCTGTACATCTGCACATGAGCTGTTGTAACCTTTCGGTGTTTGCAGACTGTGCTTCATCCAGTATTTCACCAATACAACAAATATCCTGATGTAAAACTGGAGAATTAGTAACGAAATAGCTTGCCTTTTGTTTCCTGTCTGGATTTTCCCAATTACAAGATTCTTCTGCAGACTTCCTTGTGATATCTTCTTGAAGAGCACTGTTAAAGGTTCCACTTCCACACTTCTCTACCATATTCTCATAAATCTCATAGAGTTTAGACAGGGCAGCTTCATTGATTTCAAACATTTGTCGTTCCCCATCTTTTAAATCTCCATTTATACACCCCACCCCCCTCTCTCTCCAAGCAAGACTTTTAGCAGCATCAAAAAATATATGCTCAAGGCCAAACAGTGATGCTTTTATATTCACTTCTTCACAGGTCTTTATAAATTCTATCTTTGTAGCAATAATCTCCATTATAACCCAAAAATGTTCTTCTTTTTCAGCACTCAAATTAATTCCTGGAAGACTTTTAGATACAGTTATTAAATCCACTGTATTTTTTCTTGTATTTTCTAAGTCTTCCAGAGTATCTCCATAGTTAGCTCCACAAACATATGGTATAGAAAGAAAAAAATCTGAGAAAAGGGAATTACTTTTCATTGCTGCTTCACATTCCTCTATTTCTCGTCTTGATTTCAAGAAGGAATAGTAAGAATTATTTTCCCATCTTGTGTTCTCAAAAACTTCCACCAATTGTTTGTGGTAGCTTTGTAACTCATTATGTGTATTATATTTTAATCTCCTCTGAAAAGCAGGATAGAAATTCGACTGTTGTTGATAACCTGACTGCCCACCAAACAACTCACCACGCAGTGAATCATCATACCAAAGCAAACTTCGGAAAGTTGGCGCACCTTCTATAAGTCTTTTCTTATTTTCCATGAATTCAATTGTTTCCATTATAATTTGTAGTTCAACCAGCAATTCTATAGCACAAGGTTTTAATTTACAACTGGCTGGCATGTTTCTTTCAGCATTCCCAAGTATCTCCCTAGAAACCAAAACATGTTCAAGAGAGCAACCCTGCTTTTTCTCAAAAGCCGTAACAAACAAAGGAAGACTGCTTCTGCAAAATAGAATCTTTTCATGTAATATATTCAAAGATGAGGTTTCATCTGCTTTTTGCAAGATCTCTGATATTTTAACTTTAAAATCAAGAGATTTTGGTTCCATTTCTACTTTTGTACATTTGATTATACTGCTGAGGTCTTTGCAGTTGTTAGAAGGTTCACCTGAGAAACAGTTTTCATTGAGTCTAGTCCCAGCAGTTGTAAAGTGCTTATTTGTTTTTGTTGGCTTGACACTGTAACGGGCAGGAGGTAAAGGGGTGGTTACAGTATTAGCTTCAACCTGTTCTGAAACAGTTCTTAATAGTGAGTCAGAATGAAGCTTAGTAACTTGATTAATGTTGTTTAAGGAAGTCTGTCTGCAGAGGGACTCCTCATTAGGTGAGAAATGACTTGTTTTACCTTTCTGTTCAAAGCCTATCTTTGCCAATGGCTTCACAGGAATGTTGTTCATGACATTCAGATTTATATTTGAAAAATCTTTCTTGGTTTCCAATATCCCTGTTTCCTCTATTTTTTCCCCTTCGTGTTCCTGTAATGTATAATGATGAGATGACAGGAACAGGTTATTATCTACCAAAGGCATAGGAGATGGTTTATAACCACTGGATGATACTCCCTCAGTATTATTTTCTGGTTGTTTCACAGATACAGTCAATGGCTTATATTTCCTATTTGCAGCAGTATACAATTCCTGTTCAGCTGCTTCACTAAGTTTATTGGGGCAATATTGTTCCGGTTTTAAATTATTATTTTTATTATGAGAGTCTGCCTCTTGCTTCTGTTTGTTGAAAGACTTTGTAAGCTTTTCGGAGCAGTTTCTCTCTAAATTTTCATTTGATGAATTGTTTGATCTTGTTTTCAAAGGCAATGATCCAGCACCATGCACCTGGGGAGTTAAGTGAACTTGACACACTCTGACATCATGTTTATCTTCTGCTATAGGTAAGAATGCTGATGAGGCAGAACACCTTCCAACACCATTTCTAATGCTTATGTTTTCTTGGTGTGCAGGGGATTTTTCCAGAGTTTCTTTTTCACTGGAAAAAACATTTTCCAGAATTGTGAAGATGGGAGATAACATAGAAATATCATCTGGTTTTAAAACTTTTGCAGAAGACTCTAAAGCTGTAAACTTACAAGTAGATTCAACTTTTCTTTTGTCTGCTTGACAAACAACTAATTTCTTTTTCTCAATAGTTGAATTCAAATGTTTTGCAGTATTTTTACTGGTACATGTATTAGTTTCAGAGCTGAGGTTTTGCTTTGTATTTCCCATGATAGTAGTTACATTTTCTTGGATATTATTTCCAGAAGGGACTTTTAAATAAAGTTTCTGCTCATCACTCATAATGTGTTTGTCATTTGTTTGGTTCATGTTTTTTAGTTCCATGATATGTAAGTTGGTAGGTTTTTCAGAGACTGTTTCAAGTTCTTTTATTTGTATATTTCTCACATTATCACTTCCAGAAGATATATCTGAAATGTAACCAGATGCTACAGAAGAATCCAAAGGTAAGGGTCTACGGTGTAGGGCTTTGTATGATTTTGATGAGTCTCTTGGATTTTTCCTTCCAACCGTTGCTACAATTTTCAAGGCTTGAACTCTCCTTCGAGCTTTCCTTAAGTGAAACATTGCTCCATCTATTTTTTGAGACAGACATTTGTTTTTACACAGCAATGCTTCAGTGTTAAGTGTATTCAGAATATTCTTAATATGCTTTTCAGATTGCACAATTTTTTTAAATTGTCCCTTAGACAATGAACACATTTCAGATGAACAGTGTAGATTAAGTTCTTTCTTTTTGTGATAAAGTTTGAGTTTTTTCTGACCCTGTGTGTATTTCTCCATTTTTTTCTCTTGTATACATTTAATACCCATTTTTTGTCCAGAATATTTAGCTGAACATTTCCCCATTTTTGCCTTCAGTTTTGACTGAAATACATTGTTTATTGTAATTCTTAAGTCTGGACACACAAATGTATTAAATGATTCAGTTTCTTCATCTTCCACACCAGATTTCCCCCCATTTTCATTCATCTTCATAGAGGAATTTCCTGAAACCTGTGTCTTCAGACTAGATTTTCCAAACAAATTATCCCAATCCATACGCTTCTGCAGATAATGATATTCATCTTCACTAGACACATTTCCATGACTACATAATTTCTGCGGAACTATGAGACATTTCTTACACCCTTCCAATGCATTTTTGTACTCATTAGTAACTTCTAAATCCTGGATATTAGTGTCCACACATTTTACCTCTAAACCTTGTTCAAATATTTCTGGAACACTATCTCTACAAGAGAAGTTATTGTTCAACATTTCAAAATTTGCATTTGAAGAATTCGTGTCCTCAGATTGCGGCGTTTTAATTTCTGTATGCTCCATATCCCCCAAAGGTACAGGAGTAGAGGTAAGTAATATAGAGTCCATGTGATTTTTTTCCTGATGAGTTGTCAGATCCACACATTTAGTAAGCAATGCCTGTTCATGCAAGTTTTCAAATTTCCCTTTGCCATTTTCTATGCTCACTGACTGTGTTTCTGTTAATGAACATCTTTGAAAATTCAGGTTGAGAACACAAGCTGAGCTTTCTGAAACCAAAGTATCAAAATATTCTAACTTTTTCATGCAGTTTTTAATATCATCTATACTTTTCAAGTTCTGTTCATTTTCTGATGTTTTCTCTGCTGTATTTTCTGAAGCACAAAGTATCTGTATTTCAGGGGTATACCTTCTACCTTTTTCCCCCCAAGGAGACCCCTCCTCCAATTGGGTTGTGTGTATTTGATTTAAACACTGGGCACCTGCTATGTTTGTTTCATGACCCCTTTGTCCATCAACAAATATTCCCAATGAAAGACACTCTCTCCTATCCTTAAAAATGTTTTTGTCCGAAGATTCTGACTTGGGAAGACACATACTTTCTTCATTGAAGTCTCTCATTACTGTATCAGTTCCTGAGGTATCATGAGAGTGATACATATTCCCTATATTGCTAATTCTCTCTTTGACAGAACTCTCTTCTCCTTGATTTATTGTATATTCTTCCCTTACACAGATGGAGTTATTTGCACTTTCCATGCTGGAGCTTTCAGATTGCATCATTTCTTCAGACTTATTTTGTTCAAAATTATTTGCACCCGTTTCATCTGAGGACCATTCAAAGACATAGTTATCTTCAGTCCAAACTTCTCTCATGTTTTCAGAAGTATGTACCTTTTTACAAAATCCAGACTGTAATGTACGGTCCTGGACACTGTAAGTTTCATCATCATCATTACCTTCTCTCTCTGATGAAATACAATTATTTATAACACATATTCGATCAAAATCAGTTGAACACTCTATTTCAGACATATAACCATCATCCCCTTGTAATTGGCTACCCATATCTCCTCTATGATCCATCTTATCTTTACCAGATGTTACACTTTCAGGATTTTGTTTGCATTTACTTATGTCAGTATCATCATAGAAAGGTGGTTCAATAATGGTTTTTTCTTTCCTGTTATGCACTGTTATGCTAACTGGCTGGGAATCCAGGGATTTCCACTCTTTAGCCAATTTTATAGAAGGGTGCAGTTGTGATGAGGTCATTTCTGAATATTCAATTCCTTTTTCTCCTTTGAGGTCTTCTCTAAGGATACTACTTGAATTGTTGTTTTTAAAGGCCTTGGATTTTAAAGAACTATCGCTTACATGGGTTTTTAAAAAGCGCTCCATGTAAGTGTTATTAGAAGCCATAATTTCTTTGTTTGTATTACTTAGCAACTGTTCATTGTTCTCTTTGTAATCTTCATCTCTGTTTAATACAGATGGTGATACACACTCTTCTGAAGTACTTTCTTTCCATGCTGTTTTCTCCACATACTGCCTTTGGCTAAATTCATGTTTGGAGTCCAGAAGAAAAAATTCCTTAGGCACATTGTAAGGTATGCTTACATTAGCAGATACTTTCATTTCACTCTCATTCTGTGAACTCCAATGAAATATTGCCTCTCTACTTTGCCTCCACAGATTTTGTTCCCTTTTTGTTAACCTTGGATCCTTAATGAGTCTTGAAGTAGTTACAGTAGTTGAGCCACTATCACAGACAGGAGAAATGCCAGGAAATGTTTTCAAAGGATTTTTATTAGAGTTTCCTATGTGGTCCCTTCTAACATCCTGACCAGGTATTTGCTGAATATTCACTTCATTTGTTTCCATCAGTGCTGAATCCCATCTTCTAACTGATTTCTGTTTAATTTTTTTACACTGGGCTTCAGCTACAGAGCCATTCCAGTTTTGTATGCTTCCAGAAAAAGAAGAAATTTCTGCAGATGTATTATTGTCTGAGTTTACTGCACAGCTTTCAACAGGCTTTCTGAAATGCTCATAAATGAGCTTGCTTTTACCTATCCTTGTTACTCGTGTACAGTTTTCCAGTGGGAGACCTCTTCCTGTGAACGAAAGGAAAGAGATGAAACTACATCTTTTTGAAGGTTATAAGAGCTTATCTAGGAAAAAAATCTATTTTGACCCATCTATATTGTAATATTCTTAGACAAAATGTGGCTGTAGTGGTGATGTCTCCCTGGCTGTTGACCAAGGTCCTACAACATCAATGAATATTAACATTCTAACTGCTGAGCAAATGAAACATTAGAAGACAAATTTGTATTTGTATGACAAATATTTCATCAATTATTCTTTTAAAAAACAAACTATTGAACATTCACAATGTTGTGTGAGGGAAAGATCAGTTTGAATGGAAAATAACCTTACATAGACTTAAGGACAGGAAGAGATGCATGAGCAAAGTAGGGAGTCGGAAGAGAAAAAAAAATCTATGGTCGGGGGCTGTTTCCACACTGGACATTTAGTGTAGAATTTCTATGCCTTATTCACTGACTTTTTATGGGGCATCCAAATGGAGGTAAAATAGTAGTCATCCTGTGTATTCTCTGTGCTCCTTCCATTTTTTTTTCAGACTGAAGAAAATCCAACTTTTAAAAAAGGACAGAACAGTAGCACAATCTCCCCTGAGGTGTGTTATCACCTTAGTGCTACTTCTCTGTCTTTTCAAAGAGGCATAGTTTCACTGTAAGTGGTGACACAGGAAGCAGGTCTTCCTATCCCTACTTTCTACATTGTCCGCCTTGGTATCGATTGTTCATCAGGGTGTGGGAGAGGAGAACAAAGCAGGGAAGGAAATCTTATAGAAAGCTGGCATGGCGTTCCATTTGTGTATTCAGAAATGCCACATTGGAAATAAAGCAGCTTCCTCACCAGCAGGGGATTAAGATGATCCATGACCAGAGTAAGCTGAACAGGAGGATCAGTGACAGGAAGGTGCATTTTTGGCTCTTTCTTCTTAGGCTATGGAGTCCCCTAAAAGCTACTGCAGTACTTTCCACCAGCCCTTAAATTCTGAAGTAATCAGGTTGGGCATCTCTCTGCCTCTCTCCCCCCTCTCTCACACAAACACACAGTTCCTTAGATTGTATGACTGCATTTTCACAGCTTACCCAGCATTAATTACCTGCCATTACTAAGGACAACACAGCACAATAATCCCTGAATGCTTCCATTTCATGAGTGAAAAGCAAAGGGTTGGGGGGCCATCTCTGACACATACAACACAAAAACAGTCATTTGAGCCCACATTTGGTCTGCTCCACAACCACCTATTTGCACAGAAAAGATAAACTGAGGCATACAAGTTAACTCGCGGATCATAAGTTCAAAGAAGAGGATTGGGAAGGGGTGTCTCTGATTCATAAAACAACATAAAATGAATCCTTTGAGGCCACATTTGTCTGCTACAGCATCAACCCACTGCACAGAATGGACAAACTGAGGCACATAACTTCAGCATAATGGGCAGTATCCAACCCTGCCAGTCCGCTTACACTACTGATGAACTGTTAGCATAGGCGAGCTAGGTGTGTGCGTAGTGTTAACTGGCATGATGAGTTTTCCAGGAAAACCAGTCACATCACTTACACTATTAGCATGCTGCGAGAGGTTGCTTATGCTAGCGGTACATCAATAGCATGAGTAGACTGCAGTGCTGGATACTGCCTGAACAGTGCAAACTCAAATGTTGGGAGCAGGGAGAGATAGCAACACACAAAAGTACTGGTCCTGGAGCAACCCATATGCAGAAAAGGTAAACTGAAGCCAGTAAATGGAACAAAGTCCCTGTATGCCAGGGGGGGAGGGAGAATCCACTTAGCAACCCTGAAAAATGAGGAAAAATTGAAATAAGTCAGAAAGAATAAAACAAAAAATTTAAAGGGTTGGGGGCTCCTCCACGCAATCTCTCCTGGACTTCCAGAACAAGAGATTTTAAAAAACAGATGGAAAATGGGGGAAATAGGAAGAGGTTTGTTTTAAAAACAAATGGGAAAATAGGGGGGGAGGATTGGGTGACCCCCTATAATCACTCCCAGGCCCCCATGATGCCAGATTTTAAAAATAGGAGGGAAAAGAAGAAAATTAAAATACTGAAGAACTAGCAGGAAAATCAGGGAGGAAGTGAGGATTGGAGGTTCCTGGAATACTACCCACACACCCTATGATCACTCTCAAACCCCCAGGAGGCCAGATTTTTAAAAAAGAGAAAAATACAACAGCAATGGTTGGGAGTTCATGGGACCCTCTCAACACACTCCACAATTGCTCTCAGATTCAGGACATATAGATTGTGAGGAAGCTGCTGAAAAGAGAGTATACCCAGAACTTTAGCCAGCCCAGACACCCAAACTGGAAGTGAAACTTAAAGCTTTGCAAGCAGCTAATAGACTGAGAGCAGGTAACTTGACTAGATGTAGCAGCAGAGCACAGCACATCTAACTTGCAAGTTGCTGGGGCTGGGAGGAGGACTTCTCTCTTTGTGACCCGGGGCTTTGTAGGCATTGCCTTGCCTACACAAAGCAAGAGGCTGCCCTGCCTCATTTACAGAATTTTTATGGATGACTAGATAGTGACCTGATTTGCACAACTGCCAGAGCAGTTAACCATAGCTTGTTAACCACGCTGCAGTGCCACTCACACACCAGCCTGATTTGCTTAACTACCCTCACTGGTGCAGTCTACTGTGTCATCTGAACCTGGCGAGGGTGGGTTGCTGCTGTGGTTAATAAATCACCCAGAACCCATGGGTCTTCCATTTGTAACCCTCCAGTATCTCCCACCACTTCTGCCATGCTTTTTCTTAGCACCAAAAATCAGTTAGTGGGGAAAGATGGAATAGCTACACAATGTCTTGAAACTGGTTGCATGAGGAGTTGTCCAGCTGGAAGCAACCTTAGAGAAAAGCAGCAACGCCAAGAAGATCCCTGCCACATCCTGAGAGGTTGGGCTCAGGCAGGGTTAACCAGTGGAGGGGAAAAGGCAGGGCAGTGTCTCAAAACAGCAGCTTGGGGAGGGAATTTTCATGTTAAAATATCCTTGTCAGATCCTACCCTGAAGACCACCACCACCACCCCGCCAACTCAGCAGTCTACTCCATTTCTTCCCTCCCCCTTGCTGGCTAGCCCAGGTATAGAAGACTCCTTTGTTTCTCTACCTCAGGAGGAGAGAGAGGGTGCAGGCTCCAGGAAGCCAATTAATGAGCAATTTCAACGACAATGCTATAGCATAGTAGAAGCATTTAAATGTCAAAGGAGAAACCTTTGCTGACTGAGGGCTGCAACTGAGAACGGGACTTACTTCTGAAGAAGCATACCAGAAAACAGAAAATAAAACTATACTGCCAATCCCAGCTGAGTAATGCCAAAGCATTTTTGCACTAGCATGTGGACGCAGCACTCAGAAACTGCAATGAAGGTAAAAACACTACATTAAGTGTGGTGTGGACCCATAGTTACAATGCCACCTTAGGTTTATCTTGCAAAAGCAACATCTCAGCAACACTAAAGAGGTTTAGTCTGGAAGCACCCAGGGAATCAAGAGCAGAACAGCTATAGGAAGAAGCAAGAATAGGCAGCAGCTGAGAAACAGGAACATGAGGGGAAAAGTAAGCTGAGAAAAAGGATAAATCTATTTTCCATGGGACTTGCTCCCAAGTAAGCGTGCACAGGACTGTGGCCTAAAGGAAAGAAAAGAAAGGTGGGAGCTATGAAAGGGGAAGATTTTTTAAGCATCAAAAGATCAAAAGATTTTTTAAGCATCGAAAGATAGCAAAGGCTTTTGTAGGAAGAGAGGTGAGAATAGCGACCAGAGTACTGGGTAAGCAGAAGAGTGGCAGCGAAGCAGAGTGGGATTGCAGAAAGCAAGAACAAGTAGACAGTGGGATAAAAGCAGAGATTTGTGGAACTGTGGAGGCATGAAGTTGAACACAGCAGCCAAGAACAAAACGTAGTTTGAGACTACTGTCGTACAAAATGTAGACATGGGAGGAGACAAAAGGAGCTGTGAGTATATTAATGGAAGGGAACAGGATATACATTTTTTAAAATAGCTTACCCACATGCTTAGGCAACCTTTTAGGTTTACATGTCAAAGATGTTACAGGGGAGTCAGCAACCATCTTGTGATTAACACATTTTACTTTTATGACTGCATATGGAAGGCATTGCCTAGGCTTATCCACAGGTTTTGAAAGTTCATTGTATTCATAAAAATATACCTGCAAACATGAAAATATCACAAGAGTGTAACTAGCCTGCTGAATTTATTAACTTACACAAAGATGGCTAAAATAACTTCAGAATTTGATATTTCGTCAAAACTGACTCAACATTCACTATTTCAAAAAATCTCTCACCATTTATAAATTCATTGAAAACTATCTAACATCAAATACAACTGTTTTTATGGAAATATTCAAGTATCTAAAATCACAGGGCAGTACCCAGTGGGGTAGCAGTCCATAGGATACTGCCCACAGTTTGAGTCACTGGTTGTTGTATAGCAATTATAATATTTGATTGTAAGACTGCCTTACAAAAAAAAGTACTGGCAATAAAAAGGTATTTAACACCATCACAAAAGAAATGCAGAAGAGGCCGCCTTCAAATACTAAGGCCATGATCCAGTTGTTCACCCTCTCCTACATGCACTGCTCCACATAGCAGAATGTTGTGCCCCTTGCCCCTCCCCCATTGCCAATGTTGCCAACAAATAGAGAGCTGCACTCTCAGGACTGTATACAGCTTATGGAGGACAGAAGGGTCCAACTAGATCAGTCCTTAACAGTCTTTAGAAATTGTACTTTTTTTGTCTGTATGAACTTTACAACTATAAAGCAAATCATTACCAAAACCATGAGAAGCCATTCTAAAAGCAAGCTGATTAGAAAGTAGAAAATCATCAGTCCCCAAGCCATTACCACTGTCATATTAATACTGAAACGTACATCTCTTTTGTCCAGGGATGCAAAAAGTGAGGCCTACAGGCCCACCAGACCCCAGCTTTGCATCTGCTGTGGTGGTGGCACTGCCTGATGTTTCCCCAAGGATTTCATTGCTAGTGCTAGCAAGGAAACATTCACCCAATGCAGCCCTCAGGGCCAAAAAGGTTCTGCCCTATGCAGACATTCAGATCCCATGAGTGATGGCAGATAGAGATTGTGCTGGCTTGGCCCTGTCTCATCCTGCCCCATCTGATATTTGCATATTGGACTTCACATCTGCCAAGGAGCTTACACACAGATCCTACTCACAAAATCTATACCCCTTGACACTGGAGTCCCACTCTATGGATCTATGTCTTATTTTTCTTCTCTCAGCCATCAATCAGGATTCTCAACTAATTTTCCCACCTGCTCCCTCAACTTGCAACTCCCAAATTGGCTTCAACTGGCTACAATCTAATTTGGTACATGCTGGTTTCAATAAACCAAAGCCAAAGCAGGATTTGCCTTTAAAGGGGAATTCAGGGTGTTTTACAGACTGTGGTGACATGGTTTGATTCAATGCTGTATTTTGCATTTCAATACAATGTAGTTTCATTAAAGCATTAAGCAATCTGTGCACTAGAAACCTTAACATTGTATACTCACAATCTGTCAAGGTCACTCATGCAAAATTATGTTTGGCACTCTTATTGAAGATCAGCAGTATGCAGATGATGTATAATTTGAGGTAGGTTATCTATTTTACAGAAAATAACCATATCTCCAAAGGACAACAGAAAAGGTAAAAAAAAACTCTCTCTAAAAGTGGGGTAGCCATAATAAATAATGAATTGGCTGTTGCCCATCTTCTGTGAGACTCTTACCACTGGCTGAGTTACTGTGATATTAGATGTTTATGAAAATTCTGAGTTCTGAGGAACAAAGGTTATAATCTTACAAACAATACAGCTGTTTTGTTTACTTACTTACTTATACACCTACGTAAGATGTCAGCTGTTGGAAAGGAAAGTGAAGCAGAGATCACAGGCATGCATGCTGAGGTTTAGGGAGATATCTACTGAGGGATGGGGGACTAAATGTTAGAATCAGGAGTTCTACAGGACGGTGGACCCAAACAGGTGAAGAAAGAGGCTACAGAGTAGGAGCAGTTGATTGATCAGTGGAGAGAAAAGGTGGAAGACAACAGAAGAAGCCAATGTGGCTTCACAAAAGGCTTAGAGATTACCTGAAAACAAAAAAGTACACCTATAGGAAATGGAGAGAAAGCCAAGCAACAAAGGAAGAGTACAGGCAGGTAGCACAGAATTGCAGGGATGGTGTCAGGAAGGCTAAAGCTGAGAACGAGCAGAGGTTAGCGAGGGATGCTAAAAGCAACAAAAAGGCTTTCTTCAGCTACGTGCAGAGTAAAAGACAGAGCAAAGAAATGGTGGTTCAGCTATTAAATAAGGATGGCAAAATGATAACAGGTGACAAAGAAAAGGCAGAAGTGCTCAATTCCTACTTTGTCGCAGTCTTCTCCCAAAAGAGGGTCTATGGCCCCCCTGGCAAAGGCGAAGTACAGGCTGAAGGGGCAGGATTGCAGCTTGAGATCGACAGGCATATGGTCAAGGAACACCTAATTACTTTGAATGAGTTCAAATCTCCAGGGCCAGATGAACTGCATCCTAGAGTAATAAAGGAACTGGCAGAAGAACTCTCAGAACCACTGTCTATTCTCTTTGAGAAATCATGGAGGACGAGTGAAGTGCCAGATGACTGGAGGAGGGCTAATGTTGCCCCTACCTTCAAAAAGGGTAAAAAGGAGGAACCTGGGAACTACAGTCTGACATCAATCCCTGGGAAAATTCTGGAGCAGATGATAAAGCAATCCATCTGTAAGGGCCTTGAAAACAATGCAGTGATTACTCGAAGCCAACATGGATTTGTCAAGAACAAATCCTGCCAGATGAATCTGATCTCATGTTTTGATCAGGGAACCTCCCTTGTGGACTGTGGGAATGCTGTGGACATCATATACCTCGACTTCAGCAAAGCTTTCGACAAAGTGCCCCATGATATCCTGATGAGCAAATTAGTTCAAAGTGGGCTAGATGAATCAACGGTCCGGTGGATCCACAGTTGGCTACAGAATTGGACTCAAATAGTGATTATCAATCTTCTCAAACTGGGGAGAGGTAACGAGCGGGGTACTGCAGGGCTCAGTCCTGGGCCAAGCGCTCTTCAGTATTTTTATTAATGACTTGGGGGAGGTGGTGCAGGGAATGCTGATCAAATTTGCAGATGACACAAATTTGGGAGGGATAGGTAATACTTTGGGAGACAGAAACAAAATTCAAAGTGATCTTGATAGACTGAAGTGCTGGGCAGAAAACAACAGAATGACATTTAATAGGGATAAATGCCATGTTCTGCACCTAGGAAAAAGAAACCAAATGCACAGTTACAAGATGGGGGATAGGTGGCTCAACAACACTACAAGCGAGAAGGATCTTGGAACTGTTGTCAATCAGAAGCTGAATATGAGCCAACAATGTGATGTGGCTGCAAAAAAGGCAAATGCTCTTTTGGGCTGCATTAACAGAAGCATAGCTTCCAAATCCCGGGAAGTACTAGTTTCCCTCTACTCAGCACTGGTTAGGCCTCATCTGGAGTACTGTGTCAAGTTCTGGGCAACACATTTTAAGAAGGATGCAGACAAACTGGAAAGGGTTCAGAGGAGGGCAACAAAGATGATCAGGGGACTGGAAACAAAGCCCTATGAAGAGAGATGGAAAGAACTGGGCATGTTTATCCTTGAGAAGAGAAGACTGAGGGGAGATATGATAGTGCTCTTCAAGTACTTGAAAGGCTGTCACAGAGAGGAAGGCCGGCATCTCTTCGCAATCATCCCAGAGTACAGGACACGGAATAATGGGCTCAAGTTACAGGAAGCCAGATTCAGGCTGAACATCAGGAAAAACTTCCTGACTGTTAGAGCAGTACAACAATGGAACCAATTACCTAGGGAGGTAGTGGGCTGTCCCACACTGGAGGCATTCAAGACGAGGCTGGACAGCCATCTGTCAGGGATGCTCTGACTTGGATTCCTGCATTGAGCAGGGGAGTGGACTCAATGGCCTTGTGGGCCCCTTCCAATCCCACTATTCTATGATTCTATGAGAAGAGGTTATGATGGTAGGTGATTAAAGAAAGGTGCCCCAAAAGGTCAATCGTATGTAGGTGGATTGGAAGAGGGAATTCCCTAATAGGCAAGTCATGGCAGGACTATTTAGGTCTGTCTGGATTATATAAGAAGAGGCCAAGTTGCCCTACCTTACCACTATTACTATTAGTAGTAGTAGAAGCAGTAGTGATATAGCCGTCAGCAGATCTACCCACCAAAAGGCCATGGGGAAGAAAGTCTTTGATCGTGGTGAGCAAGAATGCTCAGAGCAGGAGGTTGCACAGACGCTAAATTAGGCTCCCGCAAAAACCTAAAGTTGATTTTTGAGAGGAGTCTATTCTCTAGTTCTGAAGGGCATTGGCATTCCCTTTCCTCAATGGAAATACTGCAGAACAAAAAAAGGCCAACTCCCCTTGTTTTGTCCTCTGGAAGTTGATTAAAAAAAATACTGGTTCTGAACAGGAGCTGCTGCGGAGAAGGAACTGGTGTGTTTTGGGAGATTGAGGAAGACCATGACTTCATTCACACATAATGACAACCCATCCCTTCTAAAATGGATGGGCTGCTGTGCATGAGCGGGTGCGCTCCCTGCAGTGCACCTGCCTCTTCTGCTTTGCCACATAACCCACAATCGGCCCCTTCGTAGGTTGTGCAGTGTGACATGCAAATGCTGGGTTGTCCCTAAACAACCCACCGGTTAAACCAACAATGAACCATGGGTTATCCACTGGGTTGTTTCACCCCTACACAACCCAGCGTTCGCACGTCACACTGCACAGCCTACGAAGGAGCCAAACATGGGTTGAGCTGTAAAGTGGAAGAGGCGGGTGCACTGCAGGCAGCGCACCCATTGTTTTGGGGCGAAACAACCAGCAGTCTGGATTTGCGCGTCACACTCCACAACCTACAAAGGAGTCGATCATGAGTTATCAGGTAAAGCAGAAGAGGCAGGTGCACTGCAGTAAGCACGCCTGCTCATGCACAACACTCCATTGGTTTTTAAACTGATGGGTTGTCATTATAGGGAACAGGGCCTATGTCCACTAGTGTTTTTAAACCTAATTTTGAAAATAGATGCTTGCTGGGCAGAACTGGGGTTTGGCGGGAAACTGGTGGCAATGTTGATTTTTCAGAGAGAGGCTTGTAGGGGATTCAGGTTTATGGGGAACAATGCCATCTGCTCTATTAGCCCTTGCCCTTAATGCTGTGGGATGGGGCAAGCTACCACATGCTGGGTGGAAAGGGAATAATAGAATCAGGTACTCTGCATGTGTTCAGATGCACTTTTACTATATTATTGTTGTCTAGTAGAAATGTTTTTCAATAGTAAGCCCATACATAATTTGTGGACCCCTGTACTAACAACATTGACTGTTTGATAGCAGTCTCTTTGTGGAATTGCCCTTATAGTTCTGTTACCATAAGCCAGGGCTGTGGAACAGCTTCAAGATGAGGGGCTGGACTGCTCTCCACCAGGCCCTCGGCAGGCTGGATGACATCAGTGGGCATGGCCACTCTCAACTGCACTGCCATTTCACCATTTCTCCGTAGCTTCACTGAGATTTCTCACACCACCATGAAGTGACTTGGCTACCACTCTTCCCCCAAGCAGTGGAGTCCCCTGCTGCCTGCATCCTCCAGTCTCAGATCAGAGATAACAATGGGAATTCTCTCCAGGGGACTCTGTGGGCTGGATAGGGAGCTCAGTGTGCCAGATCAGGCCCACGGGCTCTGCAGCCCTGCTATAAACTGACAAAATAAATTTGGTTTCAAAAACACAAACAAGGAAAGGGAAATGTATGGCACTTTATTAGATCATCTGTAACAAAGTTATAGTAACAAAATTGCCTACCAAAGAACCAATGGCCTGATCCTCCAATGAATCCTTAAGTGAAGGATGATTTCTGGACATATGGCAATCAAAGTTTGGAGTTGGATCCAAAGCAACTTTCTTTTTGCCCTTAGGAGGTTGGATTTTCTTCACTTTCCCTAAGAGAACCTGCTCAGATGAAGCAACAGAAAGATCTTCAAAATAACTTTACACTGAAAGGTTTCCATTTATTACATTTCTATACCACCCAATAGCCAAAGTTCTCTGGGCAGCTTACAAAGATTAAAACCTTAAAAATACAATATTGTAACGTAACATAAAAATTTACATTTACATACAACATATAAACACACTAAATAAATAAACAAACACACACACACACACCATTTTTAACTATCAGCTATAAGAAATCCCAGGACCTGTTAAAAACATATGCTGTCAAATGCCTGTGAGTAGAGGTATATCTTAACCTGGTGCCGAAATAATGACACTGTTGGCACTAAGCAGGCCTCACAGGGGAGACTGTTCCATAATGGGGGGGGGGAGAACAACGAGAAGGCCCTCTTCCTTTTTGCTGAGTGCCTCCCTCAGACGAGGCACTCAGAGGAGGGCCTCAGATGATCATCGTAGTATATGGGTAGGTTCATGCTGGGAGCGGGCACTCAGTCAGGTACTGCAGTCCTGAGCTGTGTGAGGCTTTATAGGTCAAAAGCAGCACCTTGAATCAGACTTGGAAATGTACAGGCAGCCAGTGCAAGCAGGCAAGAATTGGTGTCATATGTTTGGACCTTCTAGTCCCTGTTATCAATCTGTCCACCACATTTTGCAGTGGCAGCCCCACATAAGCCAGGTTATGCCTGTCCAGATAGGGGCACAGCTGGGCCACCAACTGAAGCTGATAGAAGACCCTCCATGCCACTGAGGCTACCTGAGCAAAGTGGCAAACAGGAGACCCCCCTCAGCTACAAACTTGCTCCTTCAGGGGGAGTGCAACCCCTGACTGAAATGGATCCCAATAATCAGTCTCATGCAAGAGCATCTGGAACTGGTTGGCAACCACCCGCTCAAGGATCTTGTCCAGGAAAGGAACATTTGCCACCCACCTAAAGTTATTGAGATTTCTGGGTCAAAGGATGATTTCTTCAGGAGTGGTCTCACCACAACTTCTTTCAGGCAGCCCGGGACCACTCCCTCTCACAAGGAGGCACTGATTACCTCCCTAGCCCAGCAAACTGTTCCCTCCCTGCCAGTTTTTATAAACCAAGGGGGGCAAGGATCCAATAAGGAAATGGTTGCACTAAAGTTCAGCAAAATGGTGGCAACATTATATTCAGTTCTCTACCTGGACACTTTTTTTCTTCTATGGCCTAATTCTAGGGAACAAAGTATTCTTACCAGTAAACAATAGCCTCTAATTATTCTCAATCATAGCACCTTATACCAAGAATGATTTCAAGAGAAGGATTAAGGTCCAACCCAGAGATAGCTGTACCTAATTAGTACCTTGTGGTTGCAACCCTATACATACTTACTCTGGAGTAGTTCCCACTGTATTCACTGGGATTTTCTTCTAAATTAGGGTTGGCACAAGACACTGCAGCGCATGACATGGACCTCTCCTCTTCCTCTCTGCCCGCTTGCCTGCCACCTTCTCTTAACCCAGTTTGCTTTTGCTGCTGATCCCCTCTGTCCCCCACCAAGCTGTGTTTTCTAATTCGTTTTTTTTGCCACCACATGATCCAAGGTGTTCTGTTTCCACCTTTCCCCTCAATGCACACTCTGAGGAAAGGATCTTTTATAGAATGAGGCGTTACGAGTGGGGTAGCTCTGGAGAGCACCTGTGCCACTGCTTTGCCTTGATGGCAACAAATTATGTCTAAAGCTTAAGCTGAAGTTAAACTTTAAATTTAACTCAAAACTTTAAACCATATTTTTCATGGCAAAGCAACAGCAGTGCAGGTGCACTCCAGGGCCGACTAACCCATAATGCCTCACTCTGACCCCTTCCTCAGAATGAGGTGTAGGGAGATCAGTAGAAGTGGCAGCACTCCATAAATGGTAATCAGGCAGCAGCAGAAGGGGGCCTGCAAGTAGTGGATATGGGGCACAATCCACTACCACCCATGATCCACCAGCATGGCTAATGGTAGGGCTGGTCCTTGTAGACAAAGACAGGATTGGTCTGTGCATTGAAAAATCTATTCACAGTAGCATTTAGAAGACCATGTAGTTGTGCATTCCCATCCAGTTAAAGAGACAGATGGTAAATTTCTTGCAGTAAACTTCTATCCTCTGTATTAAACAGTTTGGGACCAAGTTATTGGATGGACCACCTTCACCCACATCAGCCTGCCCACACTTTTAAGATCAGAGAGGCCCTTCTCACTTGATCACCTCTGAGAGCAGTCAGGTGGGTGACCACATATGAGCGGGCCTTCTCTGCAGTAGCCCCACACCTCTGGAACAAGTTGCCATTGGAGGTCCACCATGCTCTGTCATTGCAGGCATTTAAGAAGGCCTTAAAAACGTATTATTTTACAGTGGCCTTCTCTTGAAATGACTGCTATTGTGCTGTTATGGCCGTTATCGTTGTTGCTGGTTTTATTGTTTGCTTTTATTGTTTTTAATATTTTAACTGTTTTTATGTATTTTATTGCTGTAAGCCACCTTGGGAGGGCTTCTGCCCTGAAAAGTAGCCAAGAAGTATTATAAATAAATAAATGGGCATAGAGGATTGCAGCACTCTGGTCAGATATGCATGCAGATAACATCAGTGTGCACGTGCACATCAGTGAATCCACACTTGCATCTGACATCCAGTACAGACCTATGCAGCTATCTTTTTTGCCACCATGTAGCGACATCCAGTGTGGATTTGCACGGCAGAACAGCCATTCTGTGAGCCTAAGGACCAAACAACATGAGGAAACCTGTTGCTGGATCAGAGCATACAAGCAGAAGACTCCATGGCTATAAATAGTCCACTAATAACATTAATTTGCAAATCAGAAGAAAATTTATAATTATTAGGTGGCAAAACATTCTAGAATAACCCCCTGGAACAGTCAAGGGCTTTGCATTTCAACCCTGATAAAAAATTTATCTTCACACTTTCTTCAACTTTCACATGCCCATTTTATATCCAATTTTAAATCAATTTGGAAAAGATTTCTTCCATAGGATGAAAACAACTTTTGGATCCAAACAAGGACTCTGCAGACAACAGGGTAGTTTCCTGGCATTCACAATTTCCTTATATAACACTTACCCTGAAAATAATGATATTTTCTATTGGGATTGAGTGCGTGGATGCATAATCCAAAGCGATATCAACATATCTGAATAAATATACTCCAAGATGAGGATTTCCTAGCTCCTTCATGATATTTAGTTCTTTCTTGGAATGACCAATATGCAGACCACTCTGACAAATTTTTGAGACTTCATCTTTAGACGCAACTAAAAAGCTAGAGAGTTCTTTATCTTGTCTTCCTTCTTCACGCAACTTAGTCCTAACAATTCAAAAATAAAGAATACATGTTTGCAAATAACAATTTATATAAATTAATTGTAGCAGTTAATTACTTTGCTCAATGTCCTTAGGTCTCAAACTGTTTCATAATATTTAGTAATTTGTTTGCGTTATACCCAAGGGAACAAAATAACTATCTGGACCTGTCTGTTAGACACCTCAGGATGCATCCTGACTTGTAATGGTTCAAGACATCTTCCTAAAACAACACATAACCATTTACACTTAAGAGTTTGTCATTACTGTAGCCCTAGATAGCCACCTCCTCCTCCTCCCTCTCTCTCTTTCCCCCTCTCCCTCTCCCTCCCGCTCTCTCCCCCCTGGAATCCTTCCTAAAGGGCAGTTGGCTTTGTGGGGTGATGGTCCAGCTGAAACTGGATCATATCCAAACTGACAAACTATAGTTTACACTTCCTCTGACAACCAGAACTGTAAACCCCACAGTGCCCGATTCTGGTTTGAAAGGCAAATGCAAACCATAGTTTGCTGGTTCAGATGTAATAGCAAACCATGGCTTCTGCTAAACAGGAAGGAAGAAAGAACAGGATCATTTGAGGGGACAGCATTCAAGTCTGAGGCTTGTTCATGTTATACCAAACTAGGATTTGGCATTAAATGTGAACCAACTCTGCAGTTTTCAAGGTGAGTCACAGGGATTGCAGAGATCCCAAGCTGGTTCAAGATCTAGTCCAAGGGAGAACAGGCTTTCCAAAAAATATAAAGGATTTAATGCCTGAGTACCCCTGAGGCCAAGGAACCCTAAGCAAGATACCATAATCTACAGTTCTGGAACCTTATCAGCTACTCCTCAAATCCCTGAAAGTTTCTGGAAGAAAAGAAGATGGCATACTTGGAGGCCACCCAGTGATGCCAGAAGCCAGGTCTGCAAGCTATTTTAAATTTCTGCTAACTCTCAGCTATGGAGTGTGTCCTGGGCGTCACCTGACCTGCAACTGAGGCATTAAATTGAACACAAATTCTTCTTGCTGAAACAATATCAATTTTCCCCAAGACAGTTGGGGTTAGGATTTCATGGGGGGGGGGGGGGGGTTAAGAGTGGTCATTTTCTTGATTTCATTTTTTTTGGTTATTTTTAGTGTGATATTTACATGCTGTGTGCTGCCAAGAGGATATGGGTTAATATCCAAAGAAATCAGTTTTACTGAATGAAGTTCTATTACCCTAAAGAATTCCGTGAACTTTGAAAATGTCTACACCAGTAGGCTATCCTGACAAAAACTTATCATTGTAAGCCTTTGGTATACAGATATAATCGCACATATTGTGTTGGAAAATGGCTTGCTGCTCACGAAGGGAAGTGTTGCCTACCTCTGAAACTGTAAAATGATGCAATATATGTTTATCTATCCTCTATGATCTGCTAAACCTCCTAGTCTCAAGAATGTAAATGATCCAGGAGGGGTGCACATATGTTTGCTGCGGAGCCACTTAAATGGAAAGTAGAAGCTGCATGGAGTTGGGGTTATGTGGTTCAGGATTAAAGGAACTGTCTGGGATAATGGAGGAAGAGCAGGTGGCTTGGTGAGTTGGAGTTGACTGGAGCCAGGTGTGTAAGGTTCAGGACTGGGGAAAGAATTACTTAACTGGACCTGGGGAAGATTAGGACTAAACCCCAGGATCTGAGCTCAACTCTGACCACAAGTCACTTGTTCTGTGTGCATTTTATTTTTCTGGCAGGGTTCCTACACATTTAACATGCTTAATGGACAAGAGTGCTAAATTTGGACTAGAGAAGACTTGAGTTCAATTCCTCACTCAATTATAGAGCTTACTAGATGGGTCTGGACAAGTCACTCTCTCTCAGCTTAACCTACCTCACAGGATTGTTGTGAGGATACAATAAGAGAACTGCACATATGCCACTTTAAGGGGGAAGGGTGGGATACAAATGTGATAAATAAAACATAATGAATTGGATCTTTATCCAAACACAATTCACCTCTTTGCAACAAATTCTTCTTCTAGGAATTTATTGTGGAGAATTTCTATTTTCTCAATCTCCCAAAGACACTCCAGCTTATACTGTGTGTCAAGACAACTTTGACTCAGACGTTGTTTAATCTCACTGTAATCCCTCTGATTAATGGAACACTCTGTTAGAAGACCTAAAAGGAAAGAGAAAGAAACAGTCAAATAGAAGTGTAAAGAAATCTATTAAAATTCTGATCATGGCAAATAACCAACTCTTGCCAGCAGAGCAACTGGACAAACACAAAATGTTCGGACGCAGTAAATGGAACCTTCCAAAGAGAATAGGTAGAACAGTTAGGGAAAAAGATGACTGACCCCCTTTAAGACAGAAGATCTTGTATGAATTAGGAGTTCCTGGAAATAATTCATCACCAGTTAAAGCAATATTTCCTTTGTACCATGAAGTAATATTTATATTGTAAAATGAAACCTCCAACACTGATTGGCTGAGCAGGTGTGGTGGCATGAAATGTTCAGTTGCTAAAGAACAAAACAATTTCCACTTCAGTTGCTTTGAGGGAATGGAAAGTTGTCAGTTTTGCTAGGCAGGCCAATGACTGGGAAGGGATCCCAGTATGCAAAGAAACAAAGGGACTTCCTTTCCTTCCCTTCCCTTCCCCATATATGTACGTATACTTGTATGCCTACTTGTGGGAAGAGGAAGTTGGTGGGATGGGAGAGTAGAGGGCAGCAGGACTTTTTATATTGTTGTAATAGTGTAAATTTAGTATTTTGCAATATTGTAAATATATTTTTATATTGTTGTATTTTATATTGTTGTAATTTTAGTTAATAATAATAATTTAAATAAAAGGAAGGTAAAGGATTGGGAGCTCAGAGGCATTTAGAAGAAAGTAGGCAGAGTAGGGCATGAACCAAAAAAGAGGAACCAGAAGGAAGGGTAGCTTGTGTGTGGGAAAATGGAAAGTTGGCTCCTTACTGTGAAGTTCCATTCTGATACAGTATGCAGGAGACATCCATCATGGGTAAATTCCTCCCACTGCCCAGGACAGGCAAGGAATATGTGACCATGCTTTTTGCCTTGGTCCTGGTCTCTGTGGTTCCTCCAAGCCAGTTCTTTTCTAGCCGAGCATTTGGTCAGAGTCGCTATTGAGGAGCCATTAATGCAGTAATTCAAAAACCAGAAGGTAAAATGGAAAAAGAGACCCCCCCCCCCCGGGTATTGGCACACTCCGTGAGAAAAATTGTAATAAATGCTAGTATCAACAGGGTTGGTCAGTCTGCCACAGGGTACAGTATGGATGTCTCCTGCACACTGAATCAGAATGGAACTTGACGGTAAGTACCCAACTTTCCCCCCTTCATGGATCACTGCCTTGTTGTGGCGAAGGGGCTTGCGTAACTCAGTGAAGCCATAAGCTATGCCGTGCAGGGCCACCCAAGACGGACAGGTCATGGCAGAGAGTTCTGACAAAATGTGGTCCACTGGAGAAGGAAATGGCAACCCACTCCAGTATTCTTGCCAAGAAAACCCCATGGAACGTATCACAAGGCTAAAAGAGATGACGCCGGAAGATGAGCCCCTCAGGTTGGAAGGTGTCCAATATGCTACTGGGGAAGAGCAGAGGGTATTTCCAAGTAGCGCCAGAAAGAGTGAAGCGGCTGGGCCAAACCCGAAAGGACACTCAGCTGTGGATGTGTCTGGCGGTGAAAAGAAAATCCGATGCTGTAAAGAACAATATTGTTTAGGAACCTGGAATGTCAGATCAATGAATCAAGGTAAGCTGGAGGTGGTCAAACATGAGATGGCAAGATTGAACATCGACATCTTGGGAATCAGCGAACTCAAATGGACAGGCATGGGCGAATTTAATTCAGGTGACCATCATATCTACTATTGTGGGCAAGAATCCCTTAGAAGAAATGGAGTAGCACTCATAGTCAACAAAAGGGCGGGAAAAGCAGTACTGGGGTACAATCTTAAAAATGATAGAATGATCTCAGTACGAATCCAAGGCAAACCATTCAACATCACAGTAATTCAAGTCTATGCCCCAACCACTGAGGCCGAAGAAGCTGAGGTTGATCAGTTCTATGAAGACCTACAACACCTTCTAGAACTAACACCAAAAAAAGATGTCCTCTTCATCATAGGGGATTGGAATGCTAAAGTAGGAAGTCAAGAAATCACCGGGATAACAGGCAGGCATGGCCTTGGTGTACAAAATGAAGCAGGACAAAAGCTAATAGAGTTTTGCCAAGAGAACATGCTGATCATAGCAAACACTCTTTTCCAACAGCACAAGAGGCGACTCTACACATGGACGTCACCAGATGGTCAATATCGAAATCAGATTGATTATGTCCTTTGCAGCCAAAGATGGAGAAGCTCCATACAGTCAGTAAAAACAAGACCTGGAGCTGACTGTGGCTCAGATCATGAGCTGCTTCTTGCAAAATTTCGGCTTAAATTGAAGAACGTAGGGAAAACCACTAAACCGTTCAGGTATGACCTCAATCATATCCCTGATGAATATACAGTGGAGGTGAGGAATAGATTTCAGGGATTAGACCTGATAGACAGAGTGCCTGAGGAACTATGGACGGAGGTCCGTAACATTGTTCAGGAGGCAGCAACGAAATCCATCCCAAAGAAAAAGAAATGCAAGAAAGCCAAGTGGCTGTCTGATGAGGCTTTACAAGTAGCTCACGAAAGAAGGGAAGCGAAAAGCAAGGGAGAAAGGGGAAGATATACCCAACTGAATGCAGAGTTCCAGAGAATAGCAAGGAGAGACAAGAAGGCCTTCTTAAATGAACAATGCAAAGAAATCGAGGAAAACAACAGAATGGGAAAGACTAGAGATCTCTTCAAGAAAATTGGAGATCTCAAGGGAACGTTTTGTGCAAAGACGGGCATGATAAAGGACAAAGAAGGCAGGGACCTAACAGAAGCAGATGAGATTAAGAAGAGGTGGCAAGAATACACAGAAGAACTATACAGGAAAGATCTGAATGTCCCTGATAGCCATGATAGTGCGGTCACTGAACTTGAGCCGGACATCCTAGAGAGTGAAGTCAAGTGGGCCTTAGGAAGCATTAGTAACAACAAAGCTAGCGGAGATGACAGTATTCCAGCTGAGCTATTTAAAATCCTAAAAGATGATGCTGTTAAAGTGCTGCATTCAATATGCCAACAAATCTGGAACACTCAACAGTGGCCACAAGACTGGAAAAGGTCAGTTTACATTCCAATTCCAAAGAAGGGCAACGCCAAAGAGTGTTCAAACTACCGCACAATTGCGCTCATTTCACATGCCAGCAAGGTGATGCTCAAAATCCTACAAGCTAGGCTTCAGCAGTATGTGAACCGAGAACTACCGGAAGTACAAGCTGGGTTTCGAAGAGGCAGAGGAACTAGAGATCAAATCGCCAACATTCGCTGCATCATGGAGAAAGCAAGAGAATTCCAGAAAAACGTCTATTTCTGCTTCATTGACTATGCTAAAGCCTTTGATTGTGTGGATCACAACAAACTGTGGCAAATTCTTAAAGTGATGGGAGTACCAGACCACCTTACCTGTCTCCTGAGAAACCTGTACGAGGGTCAAGAAGCAACAGTAAGAACCAGACATGGAACAACCGATTGGTTCAAAATTGGGAAAGGAGTACGACAAGGCTGCATATTGTCACCCTGCTTATTTAACTTATATGCAGAGTACATCATGAGAAATGCCGGGTTGGATGAATCAGAGGTCGGAATTAAGATTGCTGGGAGAATTATCAACAACCTCCGATATGCAGACGATACCACCCTAATGGCAGAAAGCGAAGAGGATCTCAAGAGCCTCTTGTTGAGGGTGAAAGAGGAGAGTGCAAAAGCTGGTTTGAAACTCAACATTAAAAAAACAAAGATCATGGCATCTGGCCCTATCACTTCCTGGCATATAGAAGGGGAAGAAATGGAAGCAGTGACAGATTTTACTTTCTTGGGCTCCAAGATCACCACAGATGGTGACTGTAGCCATGAAATTAAAAGATGCTTGCTCCTTGGGAGGAAAGCTATGGCCAACCTAGACAGCATAGTAAGAAGCAGAGACATCACCTTGCCGACAAAGGTCCGTCTAATCAAAGCTATGGTTTTCCCAGTAGTAATGTATGGCTGTGAGAGCTGGACTATAAGGAAGGCTGAGCGCCGAAGAATTGATGCTTTCGAACTGTGGTGCTGGAGAAGACTCTTACGAGTCCCCTGGACTGCAAGGAGGTCAAATCAGTCCATCCTAAAGGAAATCAACCCTGACTGCTCATTGGAAGGACAGATACTGAAGCTGAAGCTCCAATATTTTGGCCACCTAATGCGAAGAGAAAACTCCCTGGAAAAGACCCTGATGCTGGGGAAGACTGAAGGCAAAAGGAGAAGGGGACGGCAGAGGATGAGATGGCTAGATAGCATCACGGATGCAACGAATATGAACTTGAGCACGCTCCGGGAGAGAGCGCAGGACAGGAAGGCCTGGCGTGCTATGGTCCATGGGGTCACGAAGAGTCGGACACGACTGAACGACTGAACAACAACAACAACAACAACAACCCAACTTTCCATTCCCATCTGGTCTGAAGGAGACATCCATCATGGGATGTACAAAAGCTACTATTCCCAGAGGGTGGGTCCCAAAGTAGGTTGACCCTATGCATGAGGTAATACCTGCTCTAACACTCTACATCCAAGACTGCTTTGGCATAAGCCTATATGTCCATCCTATAATTCCTTATGAACGTATGGTGTGAGGACCACGTGGCTGCCCTATGGATCTCTGCTAAGGGGGTGTTCACAAAAAAAGCCGCTGAGGCAGCCGTGGCCCTGGCGGAGTAACATGTGCGGGTTTAGAGAGTTTTTTTATCCTCATAGGCCGCAAAAATACATGTCTTCAGACATCTGGCAAAGGTAGCAAAGAAAGCTTACTGCCCTAAGGCTGTTGGGTGAAGGGAAACAAGGAATCGGAACGGTCCTCTTAAGGTAGATTTTTATGGCCCTTCTAACATCCAAGTTGTACCAGACTCGCTCAGAGGGGTGAGAAGGATTAGGGCAGAAGGAGGGAAGAACAATTTATTGAGTTCTGTGAAAGAGAGTATTAATGTTGGGAATGAAAGATGGATCCAACCAGAGTGTGACAGAGTCCTTGCAGAACGTGCAGAGGCGAGTCCCTCATGGAGAGAGCCGATAACTCTGAAATTCTTCTGGCAAAGGTTATAGCTACCAGAAATAAGACCTTAAGTGAGAGGAAACGTAGAGTTCTGAGAGGCTCAAAGAGTGGAGCAGTGAGAACAGAAAGGACTGAATGGAGGTCCCATGAAGGGAAACTATATATAACTGGAGGGGAAATAAGTGATGCTTCTCTGAGGAATCGTTTAATGTGTGGATGAGCACTAAGTGGCTTGTGGCAGGGCTTGGAAAGGACAAAAGAAAGAGCTGTGGCTTATCTTCAAAGCGTATTTGCTTTGAGTCCCATATCTAGCCCCACTTGCAGGAACAGGATGATTCCTGCCATCTTGTGATCTATGTGTTTCCCCTTGCACCAACGAATGAACGCCTTCCACATTGTTTTGTATATTCAATTGGTAGATGGTCTCCTGGAAGACAGCATGGTGTTTATTACTTCAGCTGCACAGCCTAGGGAGAGGAAGGTGAGGCGTTCAGTAGCCAGGCTGCAAGCTGCAGCCATTCAGGGTCTGGATGCCATGCAGGGCCTTGCGTGAGAAAGTCAGGTGTCAATGGAAAGAACCAGGTCTCTGACTCCACCAGCTGTAGGATTTGGGAGAACCACCGTCTCCTGGGCCAAAATGGTGCTATGAGTATTACAGTTGCCCGTTCCTCCTTGATCTTCCCGAGGACCCTGGCCAAAAGTGGAAACTGCGGGAATGCGTGAAGTTTGCCCTTGGGCCAGGGGGAGTGGAGAGCATCTGTGGCTTCTGCTGTTCAAGCTAGATGTCTGGAGAAGAAGCGAGGTAGTTGAATGTTGAGTGCAGAGGCAAATAGGTCTACCAGGGATGGGCTGAAGTGATGGCAAAGACTCTGAAAAACTGTTGGATTGAAAGTGGGTCAAGTTGTTGTCAACTGAGAAACTCAGCTTCTGTGTTGGGAGTCCCCTGGATGTTCTGTGCAGTGATGGTCAGGATGTTGTGTTCTGCCCAGTGAGGACGGAAGAGTTTTCCTTGTGAAGAGATTTGGATTTCATTCCTTCTTGATTATTTATGTGGGCTAAGGCTGTGGTGCTATCTGTTCTGACTAGGAAATGGACAGGACCCATGAGCTGGACAAAATGTTTGAAGGCAAGGTGGATTGCTCGTAACTCCAGCCAATTGATACTGTGGTGTTTCACCTCGGGAGGCCAGATCCCTTGAATGGGAAAGCCTGGCACTGAGCTCCCCAACCCTCCAAGCTGGCATCTGTGGCCACAATGATGTGACAAGGTTCTTGGATGGGTGTGCCCTTTGCTATGTTGTGTGGTGTTCTCCACCAGAGGAGAGAAGTTCTGATTGATTGTGGCAGAATGACTTTGATGTGGTGTCTGTGGATTATTTTGGACTGAAAGGGGAGAAGCAGCCACTGCAAGTGTCTGGAATGTAACCTGGCCCATGGGACAATCCCTAAGCAGGATATCATGAGACCCAGCACTTGAGCAAGGAACATGGCATCTCCTGAGTGAGTCAGAAGAAGGGACTTTGCTACCTGGTGAATCTTGGATAACCTGTCTGGGGCCAGGGAGATTATTCCTTTGGAGGTGTCTAAAGCTGCCCCAGGTGGATGAGTGATTGGGAGGGCTGAAGGCGGCGCTTTTGGAAATTTATCAAGAACCCGTGGACTTGAAGACAAGACAGAGTGATCTGTAGATCTGCACAGGCCTTTGACAGTGATGGAAACCTTAGAAGGTCGTCTAGATAGGGATGGAATGGCCTTGAGTCTGAGGTGGGCTACCTCTACTAGCATTAGCTTGGAAAAGACTCTTGGTGCTGATGCAAATGGCACTGCCCTGTACTGAAAATGGTGTCCCTTGTTGAAGAAGTGGAAAAAATCTCTGGTGTTGTGCAGCAATAGCAACACAGAGGTAAGTCTCAGTAAGTCTATTCATGAAAGGTAATCCCCCTGATGTAGAGCCTCCTTGATAGTCTGGCGGGTCTCCATCCTGAATTTGCAGTACGCCACAAACCTGTTGAGATGTTTCAGATCCAATATGGCATGCCAGGAGGAGCCTCCTTTCTTGGGAATTAGGAAGAGAAGGGAGTAAACCCCTTGGAACTGCTCCGGAGGTGGGACAGGTTCTGTTGCCCCTATTTCTTAGAGGCGAGCAATTTCTGCTGCTATCAGTTGTTGTTTGTGAACAGACCTGGACAGAGAAGAAACTCGTTCCTGGGAGTGGAGTGAAACTCCAGGAAATAGCCATGTTGAATAATGTTGAGAGTCCAGGTGTCCGGGGCTGTCCATTCCCACGTGTGAAGGAAGTGTTATAGCCTTCCTCTGACATGTGCAGGAAGGGAGTCAGAATTGTTGGCGAGGAGATTTGGAGGACTGGGGTAGGCCTGACCTTCTGAGGTTGGAAGTCTGGGATCTAGGCTGGAACCTGGTTCTGGACCATGTGGGCTTTTTGAACTTAAACTGCATGGCCAAAAGGATGAACTGAACGGAGATCTGAAGGAATGAAAGGAAGACAAAGAAGAAGAGGAGGAGGAGGAGGACGGAGCTCGGTTAGAGAACCTCCTCTCATCCTTCTTTGATGAAGAGGGCATAGCCCTCTTATCATCTTTGGTTTCTACTAGAATGTTTTTGAGGGCTTCCTCTCCAAAGAGGTGTGCTCCTGTGATAGGAACTGTGCTTAGGTTTCCTTTGGAATAAGCATCCAGTGTTTCAGCCACAGTTCCAGTGTTTCAGACACAGTGAATGTCTTGCCACTGTAGTTGAAGCAATGGAATGTGCCACAAAAATCATGGAATCCTGTGTGGCATCTGAAATGAGGGTGTATGTCTTCTATAACTGAGGAAGGCTCCTAAGCAAGGAAAAACTATCCAGCCCTCCTGACGCTAATATCTTCAACCCACAGAAGAGTGACTCAAGGAAAAAAGGAAGCTGTACAGGAAGCATGGAGAATGAAAGCTGTTGCTTCATGAGCTCTTTTCAGTGCTGCTTCAATACGTTCTTCACTAGGATCCTTGAGGGGGGAGTCCGCATCCTTAGGATTTATGGCTCCTGAAAGTAAGGCTGTCATTGGAGCATCAACTAAAGGAACTTTAAGTTCTTCAATAATCGGCTGTGGTAAGGAGTAAAAATTTTGAGCTATGTTCCTTTTGGCTTGGCAAGGGACCTTCCATTCAGCTTTAACCAATTTTTCAAAGGAGGAAGGAAAAGGTATCTCACGGTTAGCTGGCTTAGGGTCTGGGAATAATGCTTCACTCCTGGAAGGCTGCTTGGTTGTTTCCTGAGAAGAATTAATGTTCAGCGAAGCCATAGCTTTGGATAGAATCCAAAGGAAGAAAATCATCATTGTTAAATAATCTTACACTGGAAGGTTCATCCACTGACCCAGGTCTGACCATTCACTGGACCATTCATCTAGCAAAACAAGAAAATCTGAGTCAGAAGGGTGCTTGGGCAAGATTGTCTTTGACCTATGATGTTTTCCCTTGACCATGAGGCGAGGGCCAGGAGAATCAGGGGAAACAAAAAAATTAGTTTTATCAGGTCTTGGTGCTTGGCTTGAAGTGCCCTCTTTTGTTTTGTTTTTTCTTTGGCTATAGGAAAAGAGAAGAACTGGAGGAAGGCGTCCTTCCCTGCATTTTTTATATCCCCATCATTGATCAGGGAGCTGAGCCAATTCCCTTCTAATGGCCTGTTGAATTGTTTTCAATAAAGCCTTATCCTGGGGAGGGGAGGGCTGTTGTTCAGCTGAATGTCCTATGTGGGAGGAGGGGGCACCTAGGGGTTGCTGTGCCTTCATGGAAAAGACTGTGTTTGCAAAATGCAGGCCGCACAATCCTGGAAAACGGAAACTGGTTTTTGGCAGGAAAACAATGGGCGTGTCCCAGCTTCCTCCAGCTCCCAGGGCCCCAAAGCATGCTTACGTGCGCAAACTCCTCTGAATTTATGTCTGGGTTGGCCTCTTCTGAGGCAGGAACTATGGAGAGGGCGCATGATCCCACATCATCTAGTTCCACAAGGGCTCCTTCCGATCTGCCTGTATTTGCGGAGCTTGGATGCTACTGGCCCTCTTGTAAACTTCTCACTATCAGAGCCAGGAGTGATCCTCAGCTCCTCAAGTTCAAGCGGGGGTGGTGCCTTACGATCTGGATTCCAGATGACTTTGATATGCCCTACCAAAGGCGCCCTTCCCTTTTCTTACTAGGTCTGGCGCTCTTCTTGGTAGGTGATGCCATCTTGTGGTGAAAAGGCAGAAGAGCCAGAGAAAGGTCAGCAAAAACTTTTCTGTTTGTTTTCAAAAGAGAGAAAAGACTAAACTAGAAAAAGAGAAAAGTTGTTAAGAGACAGAGCTGAGGAGAGATAAGAACAAGCTCTGTCCCGGGCAAGGGCAAAGAATGAACTGGCTGGGAGGAGCCAAAGAGGCAAAGACCAATGCAATAAGCTTGGTCATATGTTCCTTGCCTGTCCTGGGCAGTGGGAGGAGTTAACCCATGATGGATGTCTCCTGCACACCACATGGGAAGGACAGAGATTGTTACTGTTGTTCAGTTGTTAAGTCATGTCTGACTGTTCGAGACCCCATGGACCATAGCACGCCAGGCCTTCCTGTCCTCCGCTCTCTCCCGGCGTGTGCTCAAGTTCATATTCATTGCATCGGTGATGCTATCTTGCCATCTCATCCTCCGCCAACCCCTTCTCCTTTTGCCTTCAATCTTTCCCAGCATCAGGGTCTTTTCCAGGGAGTTTTCTCTTCACATTAGGTGGCCAAAATATTTGAGCTTCAGCTTCAGTGTCTGTCCTTCCAATGAGCACTCAGGGTTGATTTCCTTTGGGATTGACTGATTTGACCTCCTTGCAGTCCAGGGGACTCATAAAGAGTCTTCTCCAGCACCACAGTTTGAAAGCATCGATTCTTCTGCGCTCAGTCTTTCTTATAGTCCAGCTCTCACAGCCATACATTACTACTGGGAAAACCATAGCTTTGATTAGACGAACCTTTGTCGGTAAGATGATGTCTCTGCTTACTATGCTGTCTAGGTGTGCCATAGCTTTCCTCCCAAGGAGCAAGCATCTTTTAATTTCATGGCTACAGTCACCGTCTGCCGTGATCTTGGAGCCCAAGAAAATAAAATCTGTCACTGCTGCCATTTCTTCCCCTTCTGTATGCCAGGAAGTGATGGGGCCAGATGCCATGATCTTCGTTTTTTTAATGTGGAATTTCAAACCAGCTTTTGCACTCTCCTCTTTCACCCTCAACAAGAGGCTCTTTAGATCCTCTTCGCTTTCTGACATTCGGGTGGTATCGTCTGCATATCTGAAGTTGTTGATAATTCTCCCAGCAATCTTAATTCCGACCTGTGTTCATCCAACCCGGCGTTTCTCATGATGTACTCTGCATATAAATTAAATAAGCAGGGCGACAATATGCAGCCTTGTCATACTCCTTTACCAATTTTGAACCAATCGGTTGTTCCATGTCTGGTTCTTACTGTTGCTTCTTGACCCTCGTACAGGTTTCTCAGGAGACAGGTAAGGTGGTCTGGTACTCCCATCTCTTTCAGAATTTGCCACAGTTTGTTGTGATCCACACAATCAAAGGCTTTAGCGTAGTCAATGAAGCAGAAATAGACGTTTTTCTGGAATTCTCTTGCCTTCTCCACGATCCAGCGAATGTTGGCGATTTTATCTCTAGTTCCTCGGCCTCTTCGAAACCCAGCTTGTACTTCCGGTAGTTCTCGGTTCACATACTGCTGAAGCCTAGCCTGTAGGATTTTGAGCATAACTTTGCTGGCATGTGAAATGAGCACAGTTGTACGGTAGTTTGAACACTCTTTGGCATGGCCCTTCTTTGGAACTGGAATGTAAACTGACCTTTTCCAGTCTTGTGGCCGCTGCTGAGTGTTCCAAATTTGTTGGCATATTGAGTGCAGCACTTTAACAGCATCATCTTTTAGGATTTTAAAGAGCTCAGCTGGAATACTGTCATCTCTGCTAGCTTTGTTGTTAGTAATGCTTCCTAAGGCCCGCTTGACTTTACTCTCTAGGATGTCCGGCTCAAGTTCAGTGACTGCACTATCATGGCTATCAGGGACACTAAGATCTTTCCTGTATAGTTCTTCTGTGCATTCTTTCCACCTCTTCTTAATCTCATCTGCTTCTGTTAGGTCCCTGCCTTCTTTGTCCTTTATCATGCCCGTCTTTGCACAAAACGTTCCCTTGAGATCTCCAATTTTCTTGAAGAGATCTCTAGTCTTTCCCATTCTGTTGTTTTCCTCGATTTCTTTGCATTGTTCATTTAAGAAGGCCTTCTTGTCTCTCCTTGCTATTCTCTGGAACTCTGCATTCAGTTGGATATATCTTCCCCTTTCTCCCTTGCTTTTCGCTTCCCTTCTTTCCTCAGCTACTTGTAAAGCCTCATCAGACAGCCACTTGGCTTTCTTGCATTTCTTTTTCTTTGGGATGGATTTAGTCGCTGCCTCCTGAACAATGTTACGGACCTCCGTCCATAGTTCCTCAAGCACTCTGTCTATCAGGTCTAATCCCTTAAATCTATTCCTCACCTCCACTGTATATTCATCAGGGATAGGATTTAGTCATACCTGAATGGTTTAGTGGTTTTCCCTACATTCTTCAATTTCAGCCGAAATTTTGCGGTAAGAAGCTCATGATCTGAGCCACAGTCAGCTCCAGGTCTTGTTTTTACTGACTGTATAGAGCTTCTCCATCTTTGGCTGCAAAGGACATAATCAATCTGATTTCGATATTGACCATCTGGTGATGTCCATGTGTAGAGTCGCCTCTTGTGCTGTTGGAAAAGAGTGTTTGCTATGATCAGCATGTTCTCTTGGCAAAGCTCTATTAGCCTTTGTCCTGCTTCATTTTGTACACCAAGGCCATGCTTGCCGGTTATCCCGGTGATTTCTTGACTTCCTACTTTAGCATTCCAATCCCCTATGATGAAAAGGACATCTTTTTTTGGTGTTAGTTCTAGAAGGTGTTGTTGGTCTTCATAGAACCGATCAACCTCAGCTTCTTCGGCATCAGTGGTTGGGGCATAGACTTGAATTACTGTGATGTTGAATGGTTTGCCTTGGATTCGTACTGAGATCATTCTATCGTTTTTGAGATTGTACCCGAGTACTGCTTTTCCTACCCTTTTGTTGACTATGAGTGCTACTCCATTTCTTCTAAGGGATTCTTGCCCACAGTAGTAGATATGATGGTCACCTGAATTAAATTTGCCCATGCCTGTCCATTTTAGTTCGCTGATTCCCAAGATGTCGATGTTCAATCTTGCCATCTCATGTTTGACCACCTCCAGCTTACCTTGATTCATTGATCTGACATTCCAGGTTCCTAAACAATATTGTTCTTTACAACATCGGATTTTCTTTTCACCACCAGACACATCCACAGCTGAGTGTCCATTCGGCTTTGGCCCAGCCGCTTCACTCTTTCTGGCGCTACTTGGAAATACTCTCTGCTCTTCCCCAGTAGTATATTGGACACCTTCCGACCTGAGGGGCTCATCTTCCGGCGTCATATCTTTTAGCCTTGTGATACGTTCCATGGGGTTTTCTTGGCAAGAATACTGGAGTGGGTTTCCATTTCCTTCTCCAGTGGACCACATTTTGTCACAACTTTCTGTCATGACCTGTCTGTCTTGGGTGGCCCTGCACAGCATAGCTTATGGCTTCACTGAGTTATGCAAGCCCCTTTGCCATAACAAGGCAATGATCCATGAAGGGGAGGACAGAGATAGGGAAATATAATAAGAAAGGGCTAATAAAGGGAACTTCAAATAAGCTTCACAGCGTTTTTGATCAGGACAAACTGTACGGTATGGAAGGGAGACAGAACTTTAAGAAGCCTTGTCAAGATGCTAAAGGAGTTGCTGAGTCTGTATCCCTGAATTCTCCCAGTTGTCACTGAAGCATTGTGACCTGGCAATTTAAGATGATGAGAACCAACAAGCAAGGATGGGAGATGAATTTCACATATTGATTTTAACGAGGTTTCTTCCACCTGGTCCCCTCCTCCATATGTGTTTGACTACGGCCCACATCGTCACCAGCCCTCATGGCCATGCTCGGAGGGGGCAACAGAGCTGCAGTTAAACACATCTGGAGGGGACCAGGCCAGGGAAGGCTGTTAAAGCTAATTTTGATTGCAGGCTTCTTGTCAATGTTAATTTGCAAAAGATAATTCCTTTCACCTACACTCCTTTTCTAAAGTATGGCCCTGTCTTTTTGGGACTCAAATGCTGTATCCTTTCATGTATAAAGAACAAGACTCTGAGATCCCAGTTTAAAAGAATTCCTTATATTGATGAAGATGCACAACTCTTAGTCTGTTGTCAAATGTCAATCTGTGGGTTCCTTAATGATAAAAGTATGAGGGAGGTACCAATCCTCTCGCTAGAGCATGGGGAATCAAGTTTTGAATGGTGAGATACTCAGAACCTCTTTATTTACAGGGAAAAAACAAAATGGCTGTCAGAAATTTTAAAAAATTCATTAATTGTTGCTGGAAAATAGTTATTGCAGCCTATTCTTGTTATTCTTTGCATTGTAAATTGTTTGATCTCCACAATTGAGATTTTTACCTACTCTGACATTGTTTATTCATATTTTCCCTCCTTTCCTTGATGAGAGCATTTCTCAGATTCTGATTATTTTTTCTTCCTTCCTTTGAGGCCGTTTTTAACCGCTCAGATGCTTGTCTTTCTGCTTTATTCTCTAATCAGAGATTTATGTGGTTACATTTATCAGGCTTTAACTTGTTATTCAAATGGTCCTCTAAGCCAGTGGTCTCCAAAGTGGGGTGTGTGCACCCCAGGGGGCACGCAAGACGATCCATTCGGGAGTGTGAGCCGCCTGATAATTGAGCAGCCTCCTGCTGCCCCAACGAGCTGCCATCGTCGCAGTGATGGTGGCAGCGGAGGCAGCAGGATGGGACAGGAGCCGAGAGGGAAGCTCCATGGCATTTCTTTCTCAGCTCCAGTTCTATCCTGCCTCTGCCGCAGCCATGGAGAACAACTGCGCCAGTCTCTGCCAGGCACAGCAGAGGAAAGCAAAGTTACTTGCTCGGCCGCAACCCCAGAGCACTTAATCTATCCCTTCAAGGTAAAGGTGATGTTTTAACAATGAGTGAGAAAGTAACTGCTTTTCAAAAGAAACTCATGCTATGGAGAGAGCTTTTTGAAAACGGATGTTTGGAAATGTTTCCACTGGTATGTGATTTTGTTGCCAAAAACTATGTAAGTATATCTATCACCTATAAACATTCTCATATCTGCACATTTTAAAAACTTGAGAAACAGAATTTTCTAACCTGTGTAAAAATCTTCCAAACAAAGAGTTTCAGTGGGTTTTGAACCCATTTGTTAAAAATATAAAAATGCAACACCTTCCGATTAGTTCACAAGAACTGATTGACATCAGGGAAGATGGAAATTTACTACCTGGATTTCAACAAAAACCTTTGCATAATTGGTGGATGGAATTGAAAAATGAGTATTATGATTTAGTAGGTGCAGCCAAAGATGCTCTTATTCCAATTGGATCTACATATCTTTGTGAGATGTCTTTTTCAGCTATGACAGCCATTAAAACCAAGTATCGAAATAAACTGAACTTAGAACCAGACCTTCAAATCGCTGTATCACAAAGTGTTAAACCAAAATTTTGAAAAATAATGAAGCATATTCAGTCACACTGCTCTCACTAAAATTGTTATTTTTGTACCATTTTTGTACCATTAATAAATAAAATAAATGATTTTTAAACATTTTATTTCATCTTTATCTCATCCTTTTTTAATTTCCATTTTTGTGTATGTTTTACAATGTACATATTACTACACTAGTACATGTGTATCATTTATAAATAAATATACACATATTGGGGGTACATGCTCAAAAATGTTTTACTGATAGGGGTGCACAATCAAAAAGGTTTGGAGACCACTGCTCTAAGCAATCACACATACAGTTTCTGCACTTGTGCAGACAAGCTACATAACTCTTGGGGAAACTTACTACCCTAAGGAAATGTTGTCCTACCACATCATTTCCATATAACCAATGTACAAGGCCAATCTTTCTGACAACCTCAGCTGAACTAATTTTCCATCAGCAGGGATAAATGACTGACTGCACTGCTCACCTGAAGAACAATTACAGCTAAGCACAACTCTCTTCCCTTCTTTGTAGTTGCTGTGCAGTCCAACAGATGGGATATAGGTCTATAAGTTATCTTAACTGGAAGCTTATACAGGAACATGTCATGTCTGACCATGCACCTTTTTAATTCCATATTAAGGCAGTGGCTGTTGACTATGTGGCTATTGCAACGTCCCTGCCCCTGAACTCTGAATACCTCAGAGTCAAGGTCACAATCAGGGACTCCAGGTTTTGAACCAGGAGCCTCCTAGCCTGAGCTTGAGAACTCGGGCTTTTCTACATTAAGCAAAAATCCCGCATCCTTACCAGGGCTTTCTTCTTCCAAAGTCTCTCCAGATTTACGATGGACTCCTTTAGATGGCGAACACCTGATTTGGAATTGAAAACTTCTCTTCTCGGCAATTCTCTGTACGTTCAATAACACAGCACCATCTAGTGCTGAATTATAGCTCTACGCCAGCTTTACACGATGCCGATATTTGTGCCATTTCCTTTTATTACAGCTTATCTCAGATCTTTTTGAAAGCAGGATAAGGGGGGGGGAATAAAGAGGGGACCGGGCAGGAGACATCCTGGAGGTTGACAATGTCATGTAAAGGCCCCACAAACTTCCGTGTGACCAATCACGAGTGTGCAATAAATAGCTCATGCAGAGAAGCTCCTAACCAAGGGAACTGAGACTGTGTGCTCAGGCTTCCGAGCCATCTTCAGACAGAAAATGAAAGTAAGGCTAGGCAACATCAGCCTCTGCAACTGGCAGGCAGCCTCTGGATTGATATGATAAATACTAAAAACCTGGACTTTTGCCCTTCCCTAGTCAACTAGGCAACACCTTCCATCTCTTCCACTTCAGGTTCCAACTTTGCCAGCTTCCAGAAACTGCATGTTTCCTCCAGAACTTTGGGCTGTAGAACATATAACCACCCATGCCCCAGCCCAATCTTCTTAGTCACAGACAGCTGTAGAGGAACAAATATCATTCCTAGCCAAGTGCTCCTCTTTCTCCCATTACTATAGTGTGTTTATGACATCCACAGAGACTAGTATTCAAGGTTATTTAAATCCTTGATTTAAATCATCAAGAGATACCCCTGATTTAAAACAAATATGCTACTGTTGGTTCTTCACATATTTCTTAATCAATGGTGTAAATATGATTAATAAAACATGTAAACTAACAATTCAATACAGCATTTTATGACATCAAGGAAGGTATAGTTAATGTTTTTCCCTGACGACTTGATTTTTATTAATTTAGGTAATAGTACATAATATTCATTATCTGTCTCAAGCTGCAGATTCAGTGGCAGCACATTAGGAATTGTACAACCAAATCACACACAAACACAACAGCCCTTTTTCTTTCTAGCCACTCCACTTCCTACTTTGCCTTCAGTGATGCTTTCTTATGTTCATAAAAAATGTCCAAAATCCATTATCACTATAATACCTTCATTAAGCTAACTCAATCATCACAAAATATTATGCAAGCTTTCAAGCTCTCCAGAACTTTTCATCAGACAACATGGTAAACAAAGTCCAAGGGGTACAAGTGCTTCATGTTCAAGCCATACAGTTTGCATTTGGTTACAGTGGGAGGAAGCTACAGACATTCAAATTAGGCTCTACCAAGTACAAAGATAGCTTCAGGTTGTACCTGGGACCCTCCCAAAGGCTGTGATGAAGAATCAGTGCTTGAAGCTCCATTTTTTAAAACAGTATCATTCAGCTGTTTCTCAAAAATTATTCTTCATCCTTACACAAAACACAGGTCCTTCTGTAGTGGAGACAGAAGTAGAGAAACTCAACAGTTGTTTTATGAACATCTTGCCAGGTGAAGAGCTCTGGAGAACTCAGAAGCTTACATTGGGGGGGGGGGTAACATCTGAGTTGGCCTAATAAATGTATTATGGTGATAAGGATTTTGGACATTCTCTTTTGGACAACGAAGTTACCTACGCTTTGTTTGCCTTTCCAATATGGTCTCCCTAAATTAACTAACTCCTCTACCTTGCTTGGCCCAGCTCCACCACCACATAACCACAGAACAACTATCCTACCCAGCCTGTGTCTTTAGTCAGAGAAACAGAAACTGAAAACCCAGAAGTTTCGAGAACCAAGATCCATTTTTGTGAAATGAAAAACTGAAATGAAAGTCCATGTTGATTGGTAGGCAACTTCATTTGGATATGACTATAAGCGTAAGTTTAGCATATTTGTGATGAGACTTTATAATTATGCTACTTTTAAACATTTAAAGAATTGAAAGATCTAATTTTAAAATTGTAATTTTTGATTTAAAAATCATTGTTTTTTATCCACCCTGCTAATACTATTCTTGAATAGGGGATTGAACTAGTTGATTATCTGTGTTTAGAATAGTCACAAGCAAAGTCTTCAAAATCAAGTGACCACTACTGTAGTTACCATTATGCCCAAGAAGCAGATCTGCTGTAGTTGTACCATTGTGACTATACGCCCGGTTCGTATCTAAGGCTGCCCAAGTGGGAGCAGCTCAGCAAACCATACATCATTTTTTTTCTTCAGTTCTTTCTCTGGCTTATTGGGGAAGAGACAAGCCAGTGTTCCAGGTTTGCAGGTCCAGTAAACAAACCGCAGAAGGTCCATGGTTTGTTGAGCCACTCCTGCAGCTTGTAAATGGCACGCCAGGATTTCTGCAGAACACTGGCTTACTGTAATGTCCAAAACTGTCCTATATATCATGGTGCAAACACCTGGTGGCTGCAAACAAAGACACAGTGAAACATCAGTGGATGCAACAAAGACTCTAAACCCATCCACATCTAGTGTAGCTTTTATGAAAGAAATTCATATGATGGGCTCTAGCTTAAACCTTGTCTATGACGAACAACCCAAACTCCGAAAACATTTTTTACATAAATACAATGTATTTATTTACCTTAGTAATTCCCTACTACCTTTCTAACATAGATCACCCAGGGTAGCTTGCAATTATAAACACTATTAATAACAAAACCTGACGTAACAGCCACACACACAAATTACAGAAACAAAATTTATTCCAAAATGGGAACAAATCCTCCGTAAGTAACAAATAACAGAATAAAAAGGATGAATATGACAATTAAAACATGGATAAAACTAGAGATGCACAATTTCCAGAACTATTGAAGGTGTGGGGGAAAACCCGTTTTGTTCCCATTTTCCCCCTGAGGGAAAACAGAAATTTTGGGGAATTGGGGGGGGGGTGCAATTTTTTAGCTCTCTTTAAAGATCTAAGGTCACTTTGTCAGCTTTAGGAACATGAAATATATTATGTATAAATTGGCTTGCTCATAAAAATTATCATTAAAATTTAAAACACATTTAAAAGTAAACTCAGTAAATTTTTAATGATTGTCTGAATAAACTATACTTTTAAATTTAAAATACCAAAACATGATAATGTTATGAGCAAGCCAAGTTATACATAATACAGTTTAGTTTCTTCTTTTATGTCTGACCAGAGAGAATTTCAGCAAGTAGTGCATCAAACATCTGAATCATCCCAGAAGCCAGAAGAAGGAGGAAGAGCTGGAGGCACAGGAAGAGCTGTTACAACATCTGCTACTGTTTGTGAGGAATTGGTTGAGATAGAGTTTAGGGAAATCTGGTCTACAGGACCAGAGCTTTTGAGAAGCTTGTTAGATGGAGAAGGCTCTCATACCTATTTGGAATGGTAACCAGGCATATTTCGTTTAAGATCCTTTAAACAATCTCAACCTATTATTTGAAGAATGACATTTCATTCCCTTTTGTAAATAAGTCCCATTAATAAACAGATTAATTTTTGTTCATTTTAAACGGTCTCTACTGGTAGTGTCAATCCCACAGGAACCAGGCTGCTGAGTTCCTTTTAGGCATAAGAGGATTTATTTTGGTGACAGTGGTTAAATATTTTACTACGGAGGCAGCATTCCCTAATTTTTATTAAAAACTGCTGCAATGAGTTCCACAAAGCCAAGTCTCAACTTTTTTTTTTAGAAGGAACATAGGTGGGATAACGCACACAGGCCCAGTTCACGCTAGCCTTTGATGAGTGACTAGCCATGAAGGGTGGGGTGTTTTGCAAACAACCCACCCTGCATGGGTAGTGCACCCACCAGACAATTGGGCAAACAAGCCACTGTGTGTGGCTTATTTGCCCCCTTGTCTCTCCTCCCTCCCCCTCGGTCCTCCACCCGGAATCTTAGGGGACCTGGTGGCAGACCTATCTTGTCTGCAGCCAAGTCCACCCTCCCAGCTCCAATGATGATCTTGCTTGACCGCAGTCGGAGCCCTTTTTAAAAAATTTCCTGATCCCATTTTTGTGCAAAAACATGTAGAAACATTTTCCGGGTCCATTCCCCATGCCCAGGGAATATGCACAAATGAGGGGTTTTTTTAAGCCTTCAGTTTTCTGCAGATGCTCACGTGCCCAACAGCGGGAAACCGAAGGATACTGGCCTGCCCGTCCTGTACCCCTGTATGTTGCATTTGCCAAACATACAGGGATGCAGGGGCAAACTTGTATCAAGTCCCCTTCCCCATAAAGATCCCTCCAGCCGCCTCAGTTTTGAGAGCTGTCAAAACAGAGGGGTCGAGAGTGATCTTTAGGGTACTTTTAAATTCCTATAGGTTTCTACAAGAATCTAAAGGCACCTCGTGCTAAAAATCGGGGTGGGAAAGATACAACCCCCGCCAGGACTGTGTTGCTCCAACAGCCCTTGGCAGGGGTTGGATTTCACCCCACCCCCTCTGATTCTCAGCAACCAGGCCCATGGTGGAGAATTGGATCCCCCCATCCAATTTTCAGGATGGGGCACTTTTTAATTTTCCCGGCCCTCTTTGTGCACAAAACAGGGCCAGGGAAATTTTTTAAAAGGGCTCTGACCACAATCAAGATTGCAATTAGAGCCAGGATGGGGACGTGACAGCCCCTCCAAGGTGTGATTTGGGAACCATTGGAGGAGCTGTCACTGGCAAGGGGAAAGGGGCATGGGTAGTGGCTGCGATCGTGGATGGCAGAGCTGCCCCACTTGGCAAGAGCAGCAGGGGTTTCTGCCGCTCTTGTCAAGCGGCTCACTGTCCTTTACATACGAGTTGGCATGTCTGGGTTCACAACAACCCATCGTGGATAAAACAACCCCTACTGCAGATTGTTAGTTATCAGGGTGGGTTGTTTGAGAAAAACAACCCGCCTATATGGGTTAGCATGTCATATGAACCCAGTCACATTGTTCAATTGCATGCAGTGGCAGCTATAACTTCTACCCAGAACAAGGTCAGAAACATGGGACTCTAGAACAAAACCCAATCAGGAATGTACATTTTTCTTCACATATTATATAATATGGTGACTCTAGTCACATGTTGGAGCGGTGACCATGACATGGAGCTTCTCTAAATGTCAATCAAATGTAAAAGATACATTAGATCAAAGGGCCGGATCCAACGGGGGCCTTCTGTGTGCAGCCAGCCCCCACTGGTCCCAGTGTGCACATGGCTCCTACTGCTGGCGGCCAAGATGTAGCACTTCCAAGGGCAAGCCCCAAACAAGCAGAAATGCTCATTTCTGGAAGGGGCTGGCCTCGTGCAGTAGACCTCTGTTGGATCCTATCCAATAATGTTAATAAGAAATGGAAGAAATAACTATGCCGAGAATCATACAGAAAGAATCACAGAATAGCAGGGCTGGAAGGGGCCTACAAGGCCATCGAGGATTAAAGAAACACATTTTTCCTTATGGCTTCAACATTTCCAGAAATATCTAGTCTTACATAAAATTCTTCCTATTCCATAGGTTTTAGAAATAATTTTGCGGGGAGTAAAGGCTGGGTAGCAATATATGAAACCTTGTCTTAAACATTTTATTCATCATTCTAAAAAAAATTTCATAATCCAAAGTTGTTCATTTTTTCAGAAAAAGCAAAACAGTTCCTTGGGGAAAAAACCATTTCCGCCCTAATTTTTCTGTTTTTCCCCCAGGGCTTCCCATTTGCAGATAAAACCAGAACAGACTAAAAGCCAGACCTGAAATTCAAAGGCCCGGCGGAATAGGAAGGTTTAACAAGACTCAATGCCAAGAAGGTCTTTCTAGGGAGGACAATCCAAAATTGTGGTGCATCATAGAGAAAATCCTGCCCCCCTATACAGCCACAGATTTTATTTCCTCCAAAGGCGGGAAGCCACTACAACAATTCACACTGGAAAACTCTGAAGTACAAATAAGAGTCCAAAGGCTGAAGTAGTGCTCTATCTCTACTATAAACCTTAGAAACAGTCTGGATACAATTGAAATGGGAAAGTAAAGACCAATGCCATGAACAGGAAAAGGTGTCTAAAAATGGCATGATTGCTGCTATGGAGATCATGTGAAACTTCTCAGTACTTGCTTGTTTATCACCTCAGATCCATAGTACATTGCAAAATAAACAGTTATGTTTTGTTGCATATCTACTGTACCTTTATCAGGAGTTCTTTTAGGAATGGTAAAATGTTTTAAACTATTTTGTTCTGGCAAAAATAATCCCTTTGTATTCGATACTATGTTTTTCCGTATTGCTTCCATCTTTGGTTCCATTTCTATTTTGTCTTCAACCTAAATCAGGAATGAAAGGCAGAATGTTATGTCTACCTCTGCTCAACCACTTTGTTGTTTTTGAATTTTGAAACACCTTTGCCAGTTCTGCTTGCCCGTTTTATCCTCCTCCTGCACTGGAGGAGGATACATTTTAAACTGACTCTAAAGCATATACATGAAAACATTTAATATATTATGCAAATTTCCCAAAACTACTTTTATTCTTGCATTTTTTTATCTGAACTATCAGATTTCAAAACTGTAGCTTTAAAATAAAATAACCATCAACTAAATCCTACTCTTAGACTTATTACAGTATTAGTGTTTCAGTAGCAACTCTATATTAAGTTTAACAGGTCTGAACTTCTGTAGGATCTTTAAAGCAGGAACTTCTTCAGCTAAAGAATTTGTAGCTGGCTGTTGTTTATGAACCAGTCACCAGGGGGAGATACAATACACATTGCCCAATCAGAAGACAAAATATCTTCTTGCAGTCTATCCCTTCAGAGGAGTGCTCCTGTTCAGTATTTCAGCCAGCCTCCAACAAGAGCTTTGTAGTCATGTTTAGGCCTCAAAGGGCAAAGGGAGTTTCAGAAGCAGAGAAGGGATAAAAGATACCTTTTCCCCCCAGACCACCTTCTGCTGTGCTATATAGTGCTACAGGGCTTCAAGACCCAAACCGTATAATGTATAGCTATATAGCTGGGGGGGACGGGACAATTCTGGACACCGATCATCCCTGCAGAGTGTGCAATTTCAGTTTTTTAAACCACACAGCAGGAATCCTCCCCAACCCTAATCATCCCCTCCAGGATACTTATCAAAAACTGTCAGGAGCCTGAACAGATTAATTCTCCCTCTTCCTAATGCCCTCTATGTTCCTTTCAAGAAAGGGTGTTTTAAGTGACATATAACTTCTGTGTCTCAACTGTTCACAACCATGCACTTAGAATCATAGAATAGTAGGGTTGGAAGGGAACTATAAGACCATCGAGTCCAACCCCCTGCTCAATGCAGGAATCCCAAGTCAGAGCATCCCTGACAGATGGCTGTCCAGCCTCATCTTGAATGCCTCCAGTGTGAGAGAGCCCACTACCTCCCTAGGTAATTGGTTCCATTGTTGTATTGCTCTAACAGTCAGGAAGTTTCTCCTGATGTTCAGCTGGAATCTGGCTTCCTGTAACCTGCCTTCTGGGATGATCGAGAAGAGATCCTGCCCTTCCTCCCTGTGATAACCTTTCAAGTACTTGAAGAGCGCTATCATATCTCCCCTCAGTCTTCTCAAGGCTAAACATGCCCAGTTCTTTCAGTCTCTCTTCATAGGGCTTTGTTTCCAGTCCCCTGATCACCCTCATTGCCCTCCTCTGAACCCTCTCCAGCTTGTCTGCATTAAAGTGCAGTGCCCAGAACTGGACACAGTACTCCGGATGAGGCCTAACCAGTGTTGAGTAGAGGGGAACTAGTACTTCCCGGGATTCGGAAGCTATGCTTCTATTAATGCAACCCAAACTAGCATTTGCCTTTTTTGCAGCCACATCACATTGTTGGCTCATATTCAGCTTACTTAATTGATAGACCCACGCAGTCTGCCTGATATCTGGGTTTTAGACCTTTTTCTCTAGGCTCAGTTGCCACCAGCATTCTTTAAGCTCACAGGTTCTTGCCAGGCAGTTTTTTTTTAAAAAAACTTTTTCTTTTAAAGTTTACTAACTTCTATACTTCTCCATACTTAAAATGGAGTGTTTGGATGATCATGAGGGTAAAAGAAGCCATCATGGTTTCTCCCTCCACCCCTGCCCATTGTTTGTATTGGTTACCTGCACTGCAGCACCGGTTGCCGTGTTGTCCGAACCTGGCGAAACCCATGGCGGGGATGGCTTTGTACCCTCCCTATAACCCCTACCGCAAGTCATGGGTTGTAGGGTAGATACGAAACCACACCCGGGGTTCGGACAACATGGCAACCTGCACTGCAGTGCAGGTAATTATATGAATGACACACACATGCGCAGCTCTCAAAAAGGTGTGGGGGGAAGCCATGATGGCTTCTTTGGCCCCCTTGACAAGAGACCCCAGAGTACGCAGTTCTTCACATATTTCTTAATCAATGGTGTAAATATGAAAATCTCTACTTTATTTTTTGGCAGCCCTGTTGCGCTTCCAAATTTGTTGTGCTTCCAGCCACCTGAATTTGCTATCAGAGAGAAAGATACCCTGCTAATATTATTAGCTAAAAGCTAGAACAGCTTTTGCAAATAGTAAAAACAATAAAGCATAGAAATCGATATATAATATATTACAGAACAGCAATGAAAAAAACAGAAGGATTAAAAGATCAAAACTGCCTAGGGCTGCCATCAAAGAGATATCAAACTCAGTAGCCACGTTCACATGTCATAATAATTTAAAGAATTCTGGTTTATTGTGAAAGAGCATGCATGCTGGTGTAGGCTGCTAAACCAATCACATAATTTCTGTCCACGGTTTATCATAACGTGTGAACTGGTTACTCTGGCTTATCTCTCCCCAGACAAGCCAGAGTCATAAGCCAAGAACCATGGTTTAGGTTTTTTTTAACTGGTCCTGCTCGCAGGAGGAGCCATTAAGCAGCATGCAGCAGCACACACTGGCTTGTCCACAATAAGCCAGAATTCTTTACAATTCTGACTTGAATTCTGGCTTATTGTGTCATGCAAATGCGGCCAGTGTTAGGCAAGTCTCTCTGGAAGACATTCCCAAGTCAGGATACCACAACTGAAAGGGTCCCATCTCCAATCATCACCTGCCTCACGTTAAAAGACAGGAGGACTTGGAGAAGTTTCAGACAGGAAGCATGTAATCCTTAAGGTACCCAGGTCCCAAGCAGTTTAAGGCTTTGAACATCAAGACTACAATCCTAAGAACTATAAGTGCTACTATACAAGTAGAATTTCTCAGTAAACATGCGTAGGATTGCACTGTGCTCAGATATGGACCAGAAACAGTTCTTTTGTGTATTCCATATGCTTGATCCATTCAGTGATCTAGCAGCTTTATTTTAAACCAACTAAAAGTTCCAGTTTTCAAGAGCAGCCCCACATATAAAACATTATAGTAAACCAAATGGAATGTTACCCATACATAACTCATATTCTAAGTTTCTTAATACTAATTAATTACTTTAATGAGCTTCCACCGTGCATTAAAAACATGGTTTTTCAGGCAGGCATTTGGGGTGGGTTAGGGTATTTTAGAAAACGTTTTTACTGTAGAATTTTATTGTCTTAAACTGTTTTATTATATGTTGTATTATATGTTGTACATCGCCCAGAGTGGCTGGGTGACCAGCCAGATGGGCGATTAATAAATTTAATAAATAAATAAATAATATCCCTGAAAAAGATTATTTCTAACCATGATCTTAAACAGGCTCTCTCTCCTTTCACAGATTTCTTCCAGTTATTTAATATAATTTTCACAGCTTCATCAATCATTACATTTTTCATCCCCAACACTGTTCTTCAGCTTTCTTAACATGCCATCTTTCCAAACTCTCACCTAAAACCACAATGTTTATTCAGTCCACTTAAAGCAGCAGTAGGGAACATTTTTCAGCCCCAGCCTAGGGCCAAGCTGCAAAATGGGAAAGGTCTCAGGTTCCACATTCCATCTGTGAGTGGAGCCAAAGGCAGAATGAGCAAGGCCAGATGTGATTATTACCATTTTTAGCCTACTCAGAAGTAAGCAGGACAAGGCTTCTGTATGTCTACTCAGTCAGAACTAAGGACTGAATCACTCAGTGGCACTTTCAAATAGCATCCCAAATAGCAAGCATCTGCATGTCTACTCACAAGTAAGCAAGTCTCCTCCCTGCAAAATGCATACCTCAGTTCTGTGCAACAGGTCTCCTGTTTGCAAAAGGCAAACTCAAAGTCTTTGCAACAGCTCCATACTTTGCAGCATATTTAAACATGAATTGCCTTTAAATACCCTCTTTTCTCAATTCAGCAATGGGAGTTAACATCAAAAGAAGCTTGTAGGCTGGATGGGGAACCCAGAGGTTCCCCAACCCTAATTAAAATTTTATTATTGGGAGGTATGGAAATTAATCTCACTTGTGGGCATGTTGATATTTGGTACGGAAAGGTCGGAATTAGTCATTCAGCTGAAAAACTCCCCCAACCCCAATCCTACATAAGATCACATTTTAGGCTATGAAATAACATTTAAATTGCAATACAGATCAATAACTGTAACTTTATTTTTGACAAACATATTTTAAGTTATACTCTTAATAACATTTCACCACATATTACCCCAAAATGTGAAGTTTTATACCATGCAACGCAAAATATGAAAGCAAGTCCAGAAACGTATCATGTGGGGAATGATAAAAGTAGTTACTGTTATTTAAAGTAAAATTAATTATTGTTTCATGTACATGTGTGTTGGTGTGTGTGCACATGCAGCAGAGATTCAGTTAGGATTCTATTTTCAGTTTTGCCAGATGGGTTTCCCCATCTTTCCCCACTAAGAAGTGACACTAACACAGTTCCCTAAGGAATTACATGATTAGAAAGCTAGACAATCTATAAGAATTTACAGATTTTAAAAGGCAATCGTTTATGTATCTTATTTGCTGGTAAGATGAGGCATCATGCTTTTGTAAAGAAACCACCTATACTTGAAAGTGCTATTGCAAAACTGTAGCATTTTGTGCCTTCTGTGTACTTTATAACATCTTCTAAAGCAGGGTTGGGCAGAAGATATGTCTCCAGATGTTTGGGACATCAACTCCCAAAAGCCCCTCCCAGCATCTCCAATGGTCAAGTATGCTAGGAGTTGAAGCCCAAAACATCTGGAAATCTACATTCTGCCCATCCCTTTTCTAAAAGTGCTTAATTAAGATCAATTTTTTAAATTATTCCTTTTGCTACACTGATTATTTTCCTCCCTACTTATTTTCAGTACTGGCTGAACTGTTCTTAAGGGTCACAATGAAAATATACTCGCCATAAAAGCCATAATCAAGCAGAAATTCCTCTTATTTCCCTTTCTTAGCAACAAAAATCATAGTTTAGTTGAAGTAAGCCCCAATGAGTTTAATGGACCCTACTCCCACATGTATACGGAGGATTGCACTTAAGAAAATATATTTTTGTCCATCATACAGTGTTTGCTATGCAAACTAAAATAGACCACAGCACAAAATCTAAAGTAGAGGTATCTCAAGAGATCTACAGCCTGGTTCTGAACTTACTTCAGAAGTAAATTCCACTAATTTCAATAGGATTTTCCTAATGTGATCAGTGCTTCAGCATTTATTTATCTTCCGCTTACTCTGTTCTAGCAATAAGAATCCACAGTATCAGCAATGGGGAGGTGGCGGGGGGGGGGGGTTATACTTTTTTTTTCTTGATTAGAATTCTGGAAAACTTAAATGAAGCATAAACTAATGAACAGCACCAATCAGCAAAAAAAAAAATTTGAAAACAAGCCACTATACTTTACATAGGTACACACAGTCATTATGTTGAATCATTGAGAATAAAGTATCAAAAGAGGATTGACAAGGTGATCACTTTGTCCATTTCAGTGACTACCTATGCTTTCAGATTAAGGGTGCAATCCTATGCCTATTTCAACAGAAAAAAAGTCCTACAACTCCCAGCATTCCCCAGTCAGCTATACTGGCTGGGGAATGGTGGGAGCCGTAGGGCTTTTTTCCTGTCTGAACAGGCATTGGATTGCACCCTAAAGGTTTTAAAAATACTTTACCCCGAGCAAGCCAGTTACAATCCTAAACCCACTTACCAGGGAGTAAGTAAATGGGCCCTACTTCTGAATAAATATGCACGTGATTGCCCTACACAAGCTTCCTAAAGGCAATGGAGCAGTTCAGTAATAAAGCAAGGAACAAAATACATGGTGTACAACATCACATCTCCGATTAGTTACCTTAAAATCAGTTAACCACCTTGTTATATCCACCAAAGTAAATGGGTAATTTCCCCTGTCATTCAATATATCTATGGGTGAAATTTAGGTTTTAATCTGTGCACTACTGGCTGTATGTTCAGGACCAAAGGCATGCCAATTATTCCAAATTACATAATTTGAGAATACCAAAAAGTGAGCTGGTTGAAATGACCAAAACCTAACAAGATAGACAGATAGATAGATAGAGTATAGACAGAATGAAAGTAAGGGAAAACTAATGGTTGAGAGAGAATTGAGAAGGTGGGAGAAGCTAAAGAATGAGGCAAAGCAATTAAAGTGAAATTCTCCAGTTTTTTAAATGAACAAACAAGAAGCTGGACAGCCATCTATCAGGGCTGCTTTGACTTAAGATTCCTGCATTGAGCAGGGGGTTGGACTAGATGGTCTTATAGGCCCCTTCCAACCCTACTATTCTATGATTCCATAAAATCTGGCCTAACCATACTCCTGAAAAAAAATTCTCTGTCATGCAATTTCTCTAATGTCTAGAGAAAAAGATGGCTGGGTTTTGAGCCTGTTCGGAAACCTCACCTCACAAACCGTTTTCCCCAATAATCCCCGATGCACTGGACTCTCCGCAATTACTCAGCTGCTCCTACTCAGGAGCACCGTCCTTTATTCATACCTCGTATTAGTACTGAGCCCTGCCATTGACAAGAGAACCCAGGTCGAAAACTCGGGGCACACACTAAGCATCCCCTCTGCTACTCAACAACCAAAAGGGAAAAAAAGAAGAAAAAGCGGGACTGTGGCGTGAGGACCTCACACGAGAGAATCACACAAAATAGCCGGGAGTGGACTAACAACAGCAACCACCCGCTTTGGTGACATCGAGAAAGTAGAGAGGGTAGGGCAAAAATAGGGCCCGGATCTATGGGAAAGGACATAAGCAAGAGAAGATCGATTGTCGGCTTGCTTCATTCCCTTCATCGGCATAAAGCGCATTCATCGAATTTGCTCCCGCAAGTGGCTAGCGGCCACGAGTTTAGCTGGCTTTAAAATGGGGATTACGCAAATTCACGGACGACGTGAATTCTTACAGAACCACCTGCACGACCATCGTTTAGACCAGAAGGCCGGACAAGGCAAATGCAGAAGGGATTACAGGTCTTGCGCTTCAAGAGAACGCCGCTCACGGGGCACCAGGGGGGCTCTTCAGAGTAAACCTGGGGCGGGGGAGAAAGGGAAGGAAAGGGAGGCACTACTTTCCCATACCGTCGCCAAGCTACACCGACCCCGTGAGGTGAGCGCGGAGGGACACCACCTCCCCCCGCCCCACAACACAGTCTGCTGGTCACTCACTATCGGCCCCTGACCGCTTCTGTCTTCCCGACTAAAAAAAGCGTCTTCGTCTTCAGAGCGCCGCATTCTTCTTCCTCCGCCGTTTCCATCACACCCCCTCAGGTGCGGCTCTTGCCTCCCCGTTAAACCCGCACCCCTTAAAGCCTCAGCCCCGGCAAGTCCGCCCATCTGCTTGGGCTGTAGCCGCCGCCGCCCGCTGAGCTCGGGCTGCTGGCGCGCTACTACGACCATCACGGCCGCTACCGAACCCAACAGCCGCGCACGCAGCCGCCTCCTCTAGGCGCCCCCCGTCAGTCGCTCGCCACGTGCGCCGCGCGGTGAGAGGGAAGGGACCGGAGGGGCGGGGCCAAAGCACGGAGATCCCGGCGCTCGAACGGAGGAGGCGGGCAGCGGCGCCTTTCCCCGCCCGCGCTCGTCCTCCTCCATCCCCGGGGGGAGGGGCGAGCGCAACGGCAGTTGGCTCGATCCCTGCAAAACGTTCACCTCCACATTTATTTATTATATTTTTAAACAACCGTTCTTTCGGTGGATTACGAACAGTTCAAAGAATAACGTAATACGCATAGTTCAAATAATAAAATACTTGCCATCAGATAAGTCTTATATTGATCCAGAAGACGTTTTGTTTTTGAGTTCAGTATTTCCCAATTTTCCGACCTGTTCATCACCCTATTTCTCTTCATAGGTCTTTCTCTAATTTTAATAGTTATTTTGTTGTATGAATGTTCTAAACTGCTTTGGAGGCTCAGGCCAAGAAGCAGGATGCACATTCAGGGGCAATCCTATGCCTGTTTAGACAGAAAATTAATTACAAATTAGACTGCAATCGTACACCCACTTACTTGGGAGTAAGTCCCAGTGAACTCAATGTGGCTTACTTCTCAGTAGACATGCATATGATTGTCCTGTTAGTAAATACATGACAGAATGAGAAAAAAAGAGTTTGAAAAGAGCCTTAATGCTGAAGTCTCAGGCAAGCATGCATTGAAATTAGCCCCACTGAACTGAGGAAACGTGCATGGGATGAGACTGTATATGCTCTGTATCAAAATGTATAGAATCAATATATCTGTTGACACCTTTCAGAAGTTAGTAACTCACTCCAGGCAACTTTCTAGTGGCTGCAGGCACTAAGGAGACCAGCCCAGGTCCAGAGATTTCAGTGGCTCTCCTCACTGTGCAGCACCCCCTTTTCAGCTAGCTAATTTTAACTGTTAGGATCCAGTGGAAAGGGGAGATTTCTGAAGACATTTAACCAGTGGCATATGAAGCTGACATCGGAATCACAGGAAGAAAAAAGAAGATACTATTTTATATATCAGAACAACAGCATGCACCAGACTTCTTCCATAAACTCAGCTATTTATTATGACAGCTAATTGGGAAAACCTTGGGCAGAAAAACTTGGTTTGAAAGAAGGAAAACAAAACAAATGCAACTTAACTGAGAATTGCCCCTGGTTACTGGTCCATCTAGGCTCAGGAATGTTCTGGCTCCTCAGGAGGCTATGCGGGCCCAACCACGCATTCAGGCTTCTGCTGCTGGTAACATCCCCTCAGCTTGTGCACTTCCCCCTACACATCACTCTTGCACATTCCCAATCCTCACCCCCTTTCCTTTTTCAGAGAATCAGAACTAGCTATGGTACAGCACTGTGACATCTGCACTGATGTTAAGGAAGCCAGAATCTGAAGCCATGGTTAGAGACAGGTTATTCTATAGGTGGCTTCATAGAGCCCAGGTACTGCTTCGTTGTCCAGACATATGTGTTCTTCTCTCCTCTAATTAACAGCTGACAGAACCAAAATTAGGCTAATTCTCCTACAATGCTGAATTTATCATCTTGCTGGGGAACAAAAGACAAGACATGCATTTCTCAGTCATCATCAGGAGGGCACATTCAAGTACACAGGGTGCTCCCAGTCATGCTTAGAGAACTGGGAAATTAAATCTGCACCAAGGCCTTAGTAGACAAAAATAAAAAAATATTTATGATGTAGAATTGTATTAATACAAATTTTAAACAAATATAAAAACACAACTCACCTTTTCCTTCCAAACGTACTATACAAGATGTGATAGCGGCCAATAAGAGACCCAGGTTAAAAAAAATGATTCGGTAGGCATATCTACTGCTGTTAATCAAAATGATAAAGTTTGCATAATCCTTCTGACAATATTTGACATATTAAAATGTGGAGGCTGACAGAAATAGCTGTGTATCAGGGTATTTTAGTGTCCTGCATTTTTACAGACATCCTTCGCCAACAGCCAGAATCACTGGGTGTTACCAACCAGGCTTAGATTCTTAAATCCATTCAGTATGGAATTTCTTGTGGTATTAAAGTTTAATTAAGAAAAACATGCGTTCACAGCTCCTAAGAGCATTCCAAGTGTAGCACATATACATGTTTTGCTCCTACCAAAGTGCTTTCTCTTTCCCCATGGAAATAGCAGCCATTCATTTATAAGAAAGTAAGTAAAGTCATGCAGTTGAGGTCACCATTTGGGTTTGGAGTTGTCAACTGATGGGGGAGGGGAGGAGATCCTGGGCTGCTTCAGTACCTATAACAACAGTTTGATCTGCAGAAATCAGCAGGTGAAGCTTTCCAGGTCATGGAGGATACCATTATCATCTGTAAATTGCTGAAGATCAAGTTACTTTTAAAATAAGAATTACAAAGCTGGTTCAAATGTAGTCAACCCTATTTAGAACAGGGCTAAACTTGACACAGGCCCCTGGCGAGTCCCTTGTATCCCTTCTTAACTGTGTCCCAGATTGCAGCTTCTTTGTTGTTGTTGTTGTTCAGTCGTTCAGTCGTGTCCAACTCTTCGTGACCCCATGGACCATAGCACGCCAGGCCTTCCTGTCCTCCGCTCTCTCCCGGCGTGTGCTCAAGTTCATATTCATTGCATCGCTGATGCTATCTAGCCATCTCATCCTCTGCCGTCCCCTTCTCCTTTTGCCTTCAGTCTTTCCCAGCATCAGGGTCTTTTCCAGAGAGTTTTCTCTTCACATTAGCTGGCCAAAATATTTGAACTTCAGCTTCAGTATCTGTCCTTCCAATGAGCACTCAGGGTTGATTTCCTTTAGGATGGACTGATTTGACCTCCTTGCAGTCCAGGGGACTCATAAGAGTCTTCTCCAGCACCACAGTTCGAAAGCATCAATTCTTCGGCGCTCAGCCTTTCTTATAGTCCAGCTCTCACCGCCATACATTACTACTGGGAAAACCATAGCTTTGATTAGACGGACCTTTGTCGGCAAGGTGATGTCTCTGCTTCTTACTATGCTGTCTAGGTTTGCCACAGCTTTCCTTCCAAGGAGCAAGCATCTTTTAATTTCATGGCTACAGTCACCGTCTGCCGTGATCTTGGAGCCCAAGAAAATAAAATCTGTCACTGCTTCCATTTCTTCCCCTTCTATATGCCAGGAAGTGATGGGGTCAGATGCCATGATCTTCGTTTTTTTAATGTTGAGTTTCAAACCAGCTTTTGCACTCTCCTCTTTCACCCTCAACCAGAGGCTCTTTAGATCCTCTTCGCTTTCTGCCATTAGGGTGGTATCGTCTGCATATCGGAGGTTATTGATAATTCTCCCGGCAATCTTAATTCTGACCTGTGATTCATCCAACCCGGCGTTTCTCATGACGTACTCTGCATATAAGTTAAATAAGCAGGGCGACAATATGCAGCCTTGTCGTACTCCTTTCCCAATTTTGAACCAATCGGTTGTTCCATGTCTGGTTCTTACTGTTGCTTCTTGACCCTCGTACAGGTTTCTCAGGAGGCAGGTAAGGTGGTCTGGTACTCCCATCACTTTAAGAATTTGCCACAGTTTGTTGTGATCCACACAATCAAAGGCTTTAGCATAGTCAATGAAGCAGAAATAGAAGTTTTTCTGGAATTCTCTTGCTTTCTCCATGATCCAGCGAATGTTGGCGATTTGATCTCTAGTTCCTCTGCCTCTTCGAAACCCAGCTTGTACTTCCGGTAGTTCTCGGTTCGCATACTGCTGAAGCCTAGCTTGTAGGATTTGGAGCATCACCTTGCTGGCATGTGAAATGAGTGCAATTGTGCGGTAGTTTGAACACTCTTTGGCGTTGCCCTTCTTTGGAATTGGAATGTAAACTGACCTTTTCCAGTCTTGTGGCTGCTGCTGAGTGTTCCAAATTTGTTGGCATATTGAGTGCAGCACTTTAATAGCATCATCTTTTAGGATTTTAAATAGCTCAGCTGGAATACTGTCATCTCCACTAGCTTTGTTGTTAGTAATGCTTCCTAAGGCCCACTTGACTTCACTCTCTAGGATGTCCGGCTCAAGTTCAGTGAGCGCACTATCATGGCTATCAGGGACATTAAGATCTTTCCTGTATAGTTCCTCTGTGTATTCTTTCCACATCTTCTTAATCTCATCTGCTTCTGTTAGGTCCTTGCCTTCTTTGTCCTTTATCATGCCCATCTTTGCACAAAACGTTCCCTTGAGATCTCCGATTTTCTTGAAGAGATCTCTAGTCTTTCCCAGTCTGTTGTTTTCCTCGATTTCTTTGCATTGTTCATTTAAGAAGGCCTTCTTGTCTCTCCTTGCTATTCTCTGGAACTCTGCATTCAGTTGGATATGTCTTCCCCTTTCTCCCTTGCTTTTCGCTTCCCTTCTTTCCTCAGCTACTTGTAAAGCCTCATCAGACAGCCACTTGGCTTTCTTGCATTTCTTTTTCTTTGGGCTTGACTGAGTTGCTGCCTCCTGAACAATGTTACGGACCTCCATCCATAGTTCCTCAGGCACTCTGTCTATCAGGTCTAATCCCTTAAATCTATTCCTCACCTCCACTGTATATTCATTAGGGATATGATTTAGGTCATACTTGAATGGTTTAGTGGTTTTCCCTACGTTCTTCAATTTAAGCCGAAATTTTGCAAGAAGCAGCTCATGATCTGAGCCACAGTCAGCTCCACGTCTTGTTTTTACTGACTGTATAGAGCTTCTCCATCTTTGGCTGCAAAGGACATAATCAATCTGATTTCGATATTGACCATCTGGTGATGTCCATGTGTAGAGTTGCCTCTTGTGCTGTTGGATCAAAGAAGTTAGTGAAAGCTAGCCAGTATTTTAGCAGGTGCAACCATGCCTAGGGGACATCACCCATGTGGACACTGTAGGTATTGCAAGTGTATGTCTGAAATTACCATATTTGAAAATCCCTCCAATCAAAAAACATACACTTTACAGCAGCTTACCACTTATAACAGCAACTTTGTGGTCTATGCTATCCAATGCAAGTGCCCAAAAATGTATGTGGGGAAAACTACCAGACCCCTAAAAATAAAATAAAATAGGGGAACACCTGAGCAACATTAAAAACAAATGGCCAGGTGCTCCATTAGTATGTCATTTTGGGGAAAACAAACACGTTCCAAAGGACTTTAAATTTTGGGCACTGGAAAAACTTAACAAAAAGGAAGAAAAGCAGCTGCTGAAAAAAAGAAATCAAGTGGATTTTGAAATTAAACACCCTGCCTCCATGGGGTCTAAATTAAGAGCTAGAATTTTTACCACTCCTGTAACTACTATGTCGTTTTGAGACACTCCCTGGTGTTTGTAGCTCAGTTCAGTCCAGATATGACAGACCTTGAGTCAATTGTCTTCTCACTGTAGCACCTTTAAGAACTTCTACGAAAAAAAAAGTTGTCTAGTAGTATAAAAACACAGCCTTCAATATACTCTTTCCAGTTGCCAGTGATTTACAGCACAAGACATTCTGTTATAAGAATCTCTGCAGATATTTTTATAAGTCAGTATGGTTGTACGGGAATTTTTTATGGTATGGAATGTTTTAGTTGTGTTATATTGATTTACAATATGCTTTAATGTATGCATAAGTCTTGTTGCAATGTGCCTTATTAATTTTTTTTAACTCTTATGTATTCTATTTATGTGTTGTCCCAGCCTTATTCTATATTATTGTTGTTACAGCCACTTGAAGAAGGACTAACAACAACAACAACAAAAAAGAGTCCAAAACGCATCAGGCTTTTAACAGATAAAGCATTGTACAGCATCTTGAGACAAAAATTAGTTAAGGGCATCACCCCCTGCTTCTGGCCTGAGGAGAGAGAAGTCACAGCCTGAGAGGGCTCTTTAGAAAAATCTTTTGTTTAAATAAAACTTCAAAAGGTGTTTATAAAGCAGAGTTCCTGATTCTGTAAGGTGCAATCCATCTTGAAACATGGTAGCTGCAGTGAATGAATCCTAGACAAAAGAAGAACAAAGTGCAAGTTGGCAAAAAAACCCAAAGCCCTTTATTTAATGCACCAAAGAATCCAGAACACATGACGATGCATCTGCAGAAGTATGATATACAAATCAACTACTGCCCTGGTGGAGACCTAATGTTAGCAGGTACCCTGAGCTGGGCATACTTACCAGAAACTGGCATTGAAGCTGGCAGTAGAAGCTGAAGTAGAAACCATCAATGCAGTACATTACTTACCCATATCTGAGGAAAGACCGAGGTTGGGTTCAGACAACACTCTAACCCATCATGGGTTGCATTTGGGAACAACTCATGATAGGTTATCATGTCATGTAGGGAGTGTTTTGTCCACCCACAATTGGTAAGTTACCCACCCTTGTTACCCACCCTCTGCAGAATGGATATGAGGCTCCGGGGTGGCTTACTGTGTTGTCTGTCAGGTGTTCCATGGGTAAATTTGGCCGCTCCATTGGTGAAGCTGTAGGCCACATGGCTGAACTCTATAGCTGCGTAGTGACAGCTGGACCAGCTGGCACAATCCCATTCTTACTGTGGTGGCCACTGGGATATGTGGCCACAGTGACAGGAAGACAACAAGGGACCACGCTGCAGGGATGGGTAAGGGAACCACACTGCCCTGCATGGTTCCATGGTCATGTGTGGAGTGCATGCATCATGATTCCTTTACCTCTCCTGCAGCATGGTTCCACTACCCACCCTCCCCCCATGATCGTGTCAATGCGACCTGAGAGACATTCAGCAATGAACAGAGGAAGACAACATCCTCCAGAGATTAAAACTCATGATATTACAAGGTTGGCCAGAAACAAAACATCATGTACCATGAGAGATAACACCATTTTTCCATATATGGGATGTACTTTGTGTACAGAAAGGCATAATCTTCTGGGAAGAAAGAGTCATTATACCAGAAGCCCTTCGGACAGAAGTCATGCACAAAGTGCATTAATCACATTTGGGAACTGAAGGATGCCTATGACGGGCCAGGGAAGCAGTCTACTGGCCAGGAATGAATGAGCAACTGAAGACATTTGTGGGGAAATGTGAAGTGTGCAGATCCTGGGAAGACCGCCAACCCAAACAAACACTATTACAACATGACACTCCAGAGAGACCTTAGGGAAAAGTAGGCATGGATTTGTTTAGCTGGGACAAAAAAATACATGATCATTGTAGATTATTTTTCAAATTTTGGGGAGATAGACTACTTGACAGTGATCTCTTCCAGAACAGTCATATGCAAGATAAAAGCATACTTTGCACAATATGGGATACCAGACACTGTATGTTCAGATGGGCCCCAGTTTGTTGCAGCAGAATTTTAGAAATTCATCAAGGACTGGGATTTTGAGCATACCATTTCATCATCTGAATATTCTGAAAGTAATGGCAAAATAGAATCAACAGTAAAAATGTCTAAGAAACTCTTAAGAAAAGCAAAAGGGGCAGGGGCAGATTCATAACTAGCACTCCTAGATCATCAGAACACTCTATCCCAAGTCCTACATTCAAGTCCAGCACAAAAAATGAGCTATAAAACAAGGACACTTTTATCAACAAGTGGGAGGATATTAGCGCCAGGGGTTACAGGAGCATCCATTGGTGAACTGAGGAGACAGCAGCAACAGAGACAGGCCCTGTATTACAGCCGATCAGCCAGAGATCTTCTAGGCTTATTGCCAGGGAACACAGTGAGAGTCCAACCCCTAACAAAACAAGACAGAGTCTGGAACAAGGCAACCACAATTCAACATAACCCATGATCATATAAGGTTTAGATGGACAGCTGTTGAATACCAAGATGTAACAGAATACATCTAAGGAAAACAACAGAAGAATCAGGTGATGCCATGAATTCAAATGAGGGGCAAGTATGTAACCAACAGAGGATCCTGCAGGATGAGACAAGCAGGGAATCCTTGCCATATGCTGACCAGGGCAGAGACGCATCAGAGGATAGTCCAGGGGGAGATGAATACAGAAGAAGAGACTGCAACAAAAACACCCCCTGAGTCTACAGGGGAGCAGAATAAAAGATGGCAGCTGAAGGATGTCATCACTGAACCCAGACATACTCAAAGTGGGTGAGTTATTAAGAGACCTGCACACCTGAAAGACTATGTGTACAGTTCCATTTCATTTTTTCTTTTATTTTATTTCTCAAGACAGAAGGGATGTAACAATATGAAGGAACTACTGGGTCCAGCCTGAATGGGTTGTACTTCCAGTGAGGAACCAGGAAGTAGTTAAGGACAACACCCACTGCTTCTGGCCTGAGGAGAGAGAGGCCACAGCCTGAGAGAGCTCTATAGAAAAGCCTTTTGTTAAAAGGTTGCTTAAAAGCAGTGTGTCCGATTCGATAAGGTTCAATCCACCAGCTTTGAAATGGTGGTATAACTTTGCGATTCAGAATGTAACTACCAACATTTGTAAAATGCCATTCTGAAATAGAGCACCCAAAATATAATGGAAGGGAGAAACCATTTGCCAAATGCTTCCAGCCTTCTTCTATCTTGTAAGGATAATCACTTCAGCCCTGTTCACACATTATGCTAAGCTATGATGGTTAAGCACTTTGAGCTAACTATGATGGCTTAGAGTGTCATGTGGAGGGCATTTTTCCCAATGACGGTGGCTACATAACCACAGTGTAAAAATGCTCACAAACTATGCACTGCAGTAGGGTTAACTGCCCCTTCCATGGCTTTCTGTGTTGTCTGTTGGGCCCCTGTGGTTAACCCAGTGCCACTGTGAAGGTCTGAGGCCTACAGAAACAAAGGGGGTAAAAGGTCAGTCTTAGAGGCCTGGAGTTTTTGTTGGGAGGGGGCATCCCTGAGAGGAGTAGTTTCATTTCCTCAGTCAAGTTTAATTTCTTTAGGTTTGAAGCAGTACTTTCAGTTTTGAGGTAGGAGGGTATATAAAGAGTACAGCTAGGGCAAAGGAACTTGTGCTTTGCAACTTTTATTTTCTCTTAATGGCTTTTGTATCACTCAGCTCTATTGTATAAATACCTTTAGTTGTGATTTGATTGCTTTAATTTACCAGTAAACTGTTGCGGTTAAACCCTGTGTCTAGGGTGTCAGTCACCTCACATCTACAGCCTAAACCCCATGTTACTAGAGAGGGGAAGGTAAAAGAAGGAAGGTGGGACTCTTAAGGAGACAAGAGATCCTTAAGAAGTTGCTTAGGGGGTACAGGTCATAAGGGGAACCCTGACAGAGCTCTGCAGCAAGAACAGCCAAAAACGGTGCCACCACTCCTGCCAGCACATGAGAGCGTCATGCTCGACATCTACCTAGCAATACATGACATGACAGCTGAAAGCCAGCCCCAGTGCTGTCCATTCCCACCTGCCATACACAATCAGAGGAGCGTGGCAGGCACAAAGATGTATTTGCTCTCACGCTGCTGTTATCAGCACATGATCTTGTGCCAGGTTCCCAGGCACAAGCAGCTGTGGCTATCGTGGAAAGTGAAAACACCTCTGCCTGCCCAGCTGCCAGCCAAGCTGCTGCATCTCTGGCCAAAATCATGCCCTCTCCCCAGCGGCAGCCCCCCCCCCCCACCGCAAGGCCCCACAGCCACTCCAGCTGAGCCCCAGTATGCGGAACATCTCTGCTGACTGTGCACACACACCCCGCATGCACCAACCCCTTTGGGGGAAACGGCCCAAACGCTGGGGAATGGGGGGAGGGGAGAGCCCCAACAAGTGTGGCAGGCAAACACCAGTACAATGCATGCTCCCCAACAAGGGGCATCCCAGTCTTGCATAGTCCCATGGAGGTCCAGCCCGCACCCCCCATCACCACCAGAGTTTTCCACCAGTGTCTGGCACACCCAAATTACAAGGAGCACCATGTGGCCCAGGCACAGGGGGAAGGACAGACACCCCAGGTGCATCACTCCCGCAGCATCACGCAGGCACTCCAGGTTGAATGGCAGGCCCAGGAAGCCCTCCCCAGTTTGATTCTATGGTGAAGGGTGGCAGCAGTGACTCCCCAACCCTATACTCAGATGACATCTTCATGGAGACCTCCCAGGCCCAGTGCAGCACCCCCGTTCTGACCTCAACTGGGTGCCCCTCCCAGGATGAGGGGGAGAAGAAGCTCAAGAGAACCAGGGTGCATACATGGACCAAGCCTAAGGTGGGTGCCTTCACTGCAGTTTGGGAGAGCTCAGAGGCCCAGGGCATCCTCAGCACTGTCAGGCATGAAAACCTCTTTCCATGGTTCTCCAAGCAGGTGCAGAAATGCCACTACCCCCGCACCCCCCAGCAGTGCAAGGAGAACCTGCTCATGCTTAAAAGGAAGTTCAAGGAAACCATCACCCACAACAAGCAGTCGGGGGTGGAGCCACACACCATCCCCTTCTACAACGAGCTTACACAATTACTGATTGATCAACAGGACATCACCTTGGGATACACCGCAGCGAGTGGGGTGGCAACCAACCAGGCCCTCTGGCTGTGCCCATGAGCCATTAAGGGTTGTGTCCCAACCACCCAAGAGACTTTCCCAGCCATCCCCCATGGAACCTGCCACTGGCAAGGGGAAGGGCAAGAAAGTGGCCCAGTCATCACTGCACCTAGCCTCCAGCCCCTCACTTCTGTCCCAAGAGGTGCTGCTACCACCACCAAGACTGCTGCATCTCATGCCAGTTACCAGCTCGGCCACATCCATCTCCTCAGATGCCAGTAGCCTACTCTTCTTTGCCCACAGGAGGCCACTACAGGAGGACCCACAGGAGAGCACCTCGCAGTCACAGCTTAGGCTGTAAGAATAGCCTTGTACCAGGCCATCTGCTGCCGTCCACAAGGCGGCAGTGCAGGGTCAGGATAGACACTGCCAGAGGCAAATCTCAATGCCCTAAAACTGCAGCCCCTGCACCAGATGGCCCACAGACAGCTGATAGGGGCTGAGGAGCAGAAGAGGTCCAAGCACACCTCCTGGATTTGGACTGCTGCATGATGGAGACCCTTACCACATGATGGGGAGGCCCCTGCCAGACCTGAGAGGGGAACTAGAGAGGGCACTCCAGCTGGAGCTCTCCCAGGTGCGCCCAAGAGGCCAGTTTCTGCCCCCACCTGAGCCACCATTGCCCCCACAGCACCCATGGTGCCTGAAGATCCTATATGCCCACCCTCGGATGGTGATGGGCAGAGGCCCCTGCAGGAGGAGGAGGGGGACAATGACCTAAGTGAACTGGAGGAACAGCATTCACCTGCCCTGCCACAGTGCCAGGAGGGGAGGTGCTGCCCAGGCAGCCAGGTGATGACACCATGATCCCAGATGAAGACCTGCCCATGCTGTCCAGTGCCAAGCAGGCAGCCTGACTCCACAAGAAGTACAAGGCCTACAGGCTGTAAGTTGTGCAGGACCTGGTTGCAGCAACGAAAATGTACACCCATGCTCTCTTCCGGGATATGGCCAAAAAGGAGAACAGAAGACAGGCCAGCAACCACCTCCTCACCATGTGGTCCACCCACTTGATGGACAACAGTATCCAGGCATATGCACAAGCCATACACAATTCCAGGGAGTCTGTGTCCATAGGGATGGCAGCCCCCAACCATGTTTACAACCACACGATGGTGGGTTGCATTGCTGCCCTGGAACACCAGACCGATGCCATAATCTCCTTGACGGCAGCCATCCAAGGGGCTGTCCACCCACAGCACATGTCTGCATCATGTGTACCGTACTCTTACCCCTCTCCCCACCCCTAGCCCCCCATGACACTAGCAGGTGGAGCCCCCACACCAGCCTATCCCTTTGATCCCCTCAGGGTCCCCCTCCACCGTGGCCTGGACCCATGCAGCCACCAGCTGAGAGCAGTGACAGCCCCTCTTGGCATCCTGGGCCCTGTGCATGGCACTGTGAGAAAGGCAGGGATGAGGAGGAGGGGGCAGGACAGGGTGACTGGGCCTAGAAGCACCTCTGCTGCAGCAAACTGATGCCAGACTGCCACCCCCATGCATGCTGCCTAGCTTACTCCCTTGCACCATCTCCCGCATCCTTTGCCAAGTGGAATGCCACATGGACTGTTAGGCAGCTGCACCATCAAGGCCACAACCAGCCTCCAGAGTGGAAACAAAGTTGTAGCTTTTGGGGAACCTGGCTGGGGTACATAGGGTAGTCCACAAGCCTATTCCTGGCTGCCTGTCCCAGAGGCATGGACAGGCCCCGGTGCCGCAGATGGGCATTTGCCCTACTGTGCTGCCTGTTTCTCATAGCATTCCGCAGGCTCCAGTGCTTCATTCTATGAGGAATATTGGGAGGGAAGGGGGGCCTTCCCCTGCACCCCCATGGACCCCCAGGTCATGTCCAATCACTCCCCTTGCTACCCCTCCCCCACTGCCCTCAACCTCCTGCCCCTGCTGTTCTAACCACAGCCTGCTCCATCCACCTCCACTGCATCATTCTGTGCTGCCAAGTTGCACGTGTAGCAACACATAGCACAATGTGTGCAAGGGCCATGAGGACACGCCTGCTTACTGCCATGTGCTGCTTGCACCAGTTGGAGCACACGGTGTTCAGAAGCAGCCTGTCCAGCCCCTTCCACCCCTCAGGGTCCCCCCTCATAGGGGCTCATACTAACACACCTGCTAGCATATTTGACCCCCCTTGCCCCTTATTGCATGTGCCTCTGAGCCTGCCGCTGCCTATGCCCCCCCTTCATTCCCTGCTGGTCTGCGCTTTCCCATACCTGCATGTGCTCTGCCCCCCTGCTCCGCCCCATCTTCCTTTGTCTTTCTGGCACGGGAACCCTCGGCCCAGTCAAAGGAGGTGATAGCTGCTATATTCCTGCTGTCGGTGACGTGCTAAATGTCCCTACAAGCTGTAATTGCTGGCCTGGCAGAAGAAACCAAGGACCATCTGCGCTGGTGACTCCTGGGTGCTGGCCCCATACTGCTCTCCATGCTGGACCTCCAGGGTGCGCAGCTGTATGCCATATCCGCAGTGGTGGGGGCGACATGCCTCCACATGCCTGCTCTTTCTCAGACCGGTGAGGCCCCATTCTACACACTAGTGGAGAAGTTGATGGTGGTGGCCATGAAAGATGAGGGCGTGCACTGCCTAGAGAGGGCAGCCAAAGAAGACCTGTGTGAGCTGAGATGGGTGGGACGCTGGTGGGTCCTCCCATGCACCAATGCTGTGTAGACCAAGATGCAGGACTTGGAGTATTGGGACAATGCCCCCTTCAGGGCCATGTTCTGCATGTCATGCAGCACCTTCGACATCATTGCCTCTGAGATTGATTCCATCATTGGGCACTGCAACACCATCAAGCATCCTGCCATTGGGGTGAAACACCAGCTGTCTCTGACATTGTACAAGCTGGCATTCAACATGGGCTACCTGCTCCTGAGCACCACCTTTGGCATGGGGAGGTCCACTGCCTGCAAGACCTTCAAGGAGATGGTGCACCTGCAGAATGAGCTGTACCTGTCTGACATTGTAACGGTTGGTGACGAGGGGGAAACATGAAGGGCTCCCATGACGTCAGCTTCCCATGGGCAGTGGGGGCACTGGACCCTACCCACATGTACATCCTTGTGCCCCACATGCACAGCAATGAGTCCTACAGTTGAAAGCAGTACTATAGCATGACCCTACAAGTGCTCATGGACGCCAAGGGAGGTATCCTGGATATGTATGCGAGGGTGTCCAGAAGATGCCACAGCTATCTTCTGGAATTCCCCCCTGGCCAACAAGCTGGCGATGGCGAAATTTCTCTCCAGCCCCCACACATAGGTGTCTGGCCTGCCCATGGTGTCTGTGATCCTGGGGGACCAGGCATTTGCAGTCCAGATGTGGCTGATGATGCCCTACCATTCTCCCTGCTTGCCAAAGCAGAGGAGCTACAACCACTACCACAGTTACATGAGGATGGCCGGGGAGCATGCCTTTGGGTGGCTGGCACTCCCATTACACCTTTCTCAACATGGAAGAGGACATTGTTCTGGACATGATCGTAGTCTGCTGCATCCTGAACAACATATGCAAGTTTCTGGGAGACGTGCTGCTGCAGGACCACCCTGACCTGCCAGGACCAGAGGCTGATGTCAAAGCAATGCCTGTGGACAGGAGTGGTGGTGGTTGGGCCCCTCTGCCCTGAACCCTCCTCCCGCACTTGCCACACAGAATGATGCATGACAGATCCATGCTGTCATTGTGGACTGGATCTGGGATCACTACCCCTGCATGTCCTGTGGATGAAGGTTCCACCTTTCAGCCATGCCTCAGTCACCCATCTAGCACCATGAGCGCCCACTTCCCTGTTCCAGCAGGGGCCTGTCCACCCCCTTCCCCCCCCCCCGGGTTCCTGACCTGATGCCCCCTTTCCTCATTTGAGTCCTGGTAATGTTTTTGCATTTTTATATGCCTTCTGTATCACTCGCCAGCAAGGTTGGGTTTCTACATCCCCACTCAGCTGCTTTGTACACAAATAAAGCATTACTTCGCACCCTATGCTGCTCCATTGACTTGTGGGGGCTCTGCCGGGGGGCCTTGGGGAGGGGAGGGGTGGGGCATGGTGCTGAGGGGCATGCTTTCCTCCTTCTGCAGCAGGGGATGGTGCCAGGGGGCAGGAGCAGTGGCAGCCAGATATTCTGTGTCTCCGCACTGTAACGCGGTGAGGGAACCTGGGGGTGGGTGGGCTGGGGAATTACATCTCCTGCAACAACACCAGATCCTAAGCTGCATTTTTGGTCCACAAGAGGGAGCCACCAGCAGCTCGGATGTGTGGCTTCCTCACTGGAACGGTGGTGGCAGACAGGGCAGGGATTGGTGGCTGCGGTGGAGCAGGCTGGCCCCCCACTTGCTGTGGACTAATGGGGAGGCAGCTGCTGCCACGCCAGCTCTATGATTGCTGCCCATGGCAGCATCTGCCGCATGGGCCGCTGGGATGTGTGGTGCAGCAGCCTGGAGGACTGCAGTGGTTAGCGGTGGAGAGGGTGGTTAGAGGAACCACACTGTGGACTTTGGTTCTGTGATTGTTTGGCAGGAGCACGTGGTGTGGTTAGCGGTAACTACCCTGCAGCGTGGTTACCCTAACCACCCTGTCCCCCTTCGCACCTGAATAGGGTCTTTGTCTGATGTTGCTAACTCAGAAACTATCAATTTTCTCTGCTAAACTTTGTTAAAATCTCTAAGGGCGCAATCCTATGCATGTTTAGACAGAGAAAAGGCCTACAACTCCCAGCATTCCCCTGAGGAATGTTGGGAGTTGTAGGCCTTTCCTCTGTGTAAACATGCATAGGATTGCGCCCTTACAGCTGCTACTTGAGATCCAGCTAGGTTAAAGATACTAATTGGTTAATACTGAAAGGTACACCAACTCAGAAGCTGGGATGTTTTGACTTAAATCTTTTTTGCAGCCTCAGTAGCCATAAATACTGGGTTGAATGCATCATACTTGGAGTAGATGCATTGAAATCAATGGGACATATTAATTACTAAGCTACATTCCACTGATTTCAATGGGTCTACTGTAAGCATGATGAAGTCTGATCCAACCCATTGTCCAGGAATTTTCCTCGCCATCCAGTGGAAGCAATCTTGACCTCACTTGGGATGGGAAGTGGCTAGCTAGTCCATCAAAGCTTATGCTGCAATAAATATATTATGGTGCAATTCTATGCATGCCTACTCAGAAGTAAATGGCATGGAGTTCAATGGGACATTCTCCCATGTAGAGGTGTATAGGATTGTAAAACAAGTCTTTAAGGTGCCCCAGATTCTTTGTTTTGTTTTGCTTTGTTTTAATTACAGTGAGAGCCAGTGTGGTGTAGTGGCAAGAGTGTTGGACTAGGAGCTGGGAGATCCGAGTTCTAGTCCCCACTCGGCCATGGAAGCTCACTGGGTGACTTTGGGCCAGTCACACACTCTCAGCCCAACCCACCTCACAGGGTTGTTGTTGTGAGGATAAAATAGAGAGGAGGAGGATAATGTAAGCCGCCCTGGGTTCCTTGCAAGAGGAAAAAAGGCGGGGTATAAATGCAATAAATAAATAAAAATAAAATAAATAATTATATGGATTTTTCATGGGTTCTAAAGAAATTAATTCAAGTTAAAGAGCAGTTGTGCTCGCTGTGTCTCATCATTGTCCTCTTAAATTAATTCAGTGCTATATTAGTTAAGATGAACTAACTGGAAATAAACATATATTGAGCTGCCTTTTTATACACTTGAACAGTCTTAAACAAGTTAGAATTATTTTCCTCATATATATTAGGGAGCAATCCTATCGGGATAGGCAGCCGCCTCCAAACTCAGAGGCGACCGCCTATCCATTGCAGGGTAGGAGAAGCGTGGAGGGGATCGTCTGCTCCCTTCAGCTACCCTGCATTTGCGGCTAGACAACTGCTTTCGGCTGTCTAGCCACAGGAAGTCGGAGTGTGGGAAGTGGTGGCCAGACAACAAGTTGGATGTGTTGTACTGGGTTTCTGACTTCCCCGCCCCAGCACGCCCCCAGGAATGCCCCGTTTTTGCTGCTCCACGCTCCTCTTCGGAGCGCAGAGCATGGGGCAGTTCAGCGCTGCCTACAAGGGAGCACAGGAGGGGGTGAAAGTTGGTTCTCAGGGAACTGACCTATCTTATGGCTGTCTAGCCGCTGACTAGCGGCCATAGGATTGAGCCCTTAATGTTCCATTTAATACTTTGCCTGTGTCATATAAATATACATTCCTATTCCTAAATCAAACTATGTTTAAACAATGGCTAAAAATCCAAACCTCTTAATAAGATTGACGACTACAAAAGCAGGTTTATAATATTTACGCTTGTAACAACAATTATTTATCTGAAGACACGCTATTTGTGTTTTTGGTGTTTTCCAAAACAGATCCCCTCTATTTACAATTAGGTAAACTCTTTTTGGGTCTGTTATCTGATCACATTCCCAGTTGTATGCTTCTTTTTAGAACTTAATAGCACTGTGGTTGTTGCGGTTTACTGCTCTGGTATCTTCTTCTATCCAATAAGAACACCAAATGGTAGTTATTTGTTGCCTACATCCAACATGTGAGCCACATGTCTCTACCTAGAAAGACTCAGAGAAAATGCATGTTCTCATTCTTGTTTTAACAACTCTGCCTGGGTAATGATGGCCCTTGGAATCAAATCATTCTATTTTGATCCAGAACTTTCTTGGAGACTGATTATTGAATTTCCTAATTGCATAGCTGGGACAAGGTGGCCCTGATTTGCCAGTTTTGCCTCAGAGGATTCCCATAGGTTCAATACAGCCATATTCTGCTCCTGTTGTCAGTGGGAGGAGGAGGAGATCATGAAAAATAGTTAATGCTGCTAGACCAATTAAAGTGATTTACTGGGAGAATTCACAATGATTTAGTGTAACTGGTGAATCATCCAGAAGTCTTCCTTGCTAGCAAGGGACCCTTTGGAGGTATTAATTGACTATCATGGTATCTTCAAAGGATGACATAAACAAAAATCCCTAATAATCTGCAGTGGCTTATGTGCTAGGCACTTTGTAGATAAAGTTGCTCACATCCACCTCAATTTGGATAAAACTTGGGATGCATTTAATTGCTGAATGTTGCCAGCGAGCCAGGTTGTAATTCTATGGATTAATTTCAGTTGTTGGAGCCTGTGGCACTGCAACCTACCACAACCTATTTGCTTATCCTTGCCTAGGGATGGCAGGGAAATCTGCCACAGACTCCAATGAGGCCAGATTCTTTAGAATCCAGCCCCCCGGAGTCCGTGGCGGAATGGACTGCTCCCCCCCCCCGCCACCCCGTGAACTAAGGTCGGGACGGACCTTACCTGGCGCCATCAGTATGCTGGTGACACCCAATTGTGTTTTCATCTGAGATGCTTCCAGACTGGGAGCATTTGGTGCTACCCAGTCATTGCTCATATGCTATAAATTATGTGTGAAATTGCAACTGGCTTTCCACACTTTGGCGGGTACCATCCTTTTTGTGTGCATACATCTTGCAATGCTCCAGGTTTTTCTGGATGATATGGAAGATGATCTAGATCATAGAATCATAGAAACATAGAATAGTAGGGTTGGAAGGGGCCTACAAGACCATCGAGTTCAACCCCCTGCTCAATGCAGGAATCAAAGTCAATGCAGGAATCCCTGACAGATGCCTGTCCAGCCTCATCTTGAATGCCTCCAGTGTGGGAGAGCCCACCACCTCCCTAGGTAATTGGTTTCATTGTTGTATTGCTCTAACAGTCAGGAAGTTTTTCCTGATGTTCAGCTGGAATGTGGCTTCCTGTAACTTGAGCCCATTATTCTGTGTCCTGTATTCTGGGATGATCAAGAAGATATCCTGGCTTTCCTCTCTGTGACAACCTTTCAAGTACTTGAAGAGCACTCTCATATCTCAGTCTTTTCAAGGCTAAACATGCCCAGTTCTTTCAGTCTCTCTTCATAGGGCTCTGTTTCCAGTCCCTGATCATCCTTGTTGCCCTCCTCTGAACCCTCTCCAGCTTGTCTACATCCTTCTTAAAGTGCGGTGCCCAGAACTGGACACAGTATTCCAGATGAGGCCTAACCAGTATTGAGTAGAGGGGAACTAGTACTTCCCGGGATTTGGAAGCTATGCTTCTATTAATGCAGCCCAAACTAGCATTTGCCTTTTTTGCAGCCACATCACATTGTTGGCTCATATTCAGCTTACTTAATTGATAGACCCACACAGCCTGCCTGACATCTGTGTTTTTGGCCTTTTTCTTCATCTCTCTAGGCTCGGCTGCCACCAGCATTCTTTAAGCTCACAGGTTCTTGCCAGGCAGTTTTTTTTTTTTTTAACTTTTCCTTTTAAAGTTTACAAACTTCTATACTTCTCTGTACTTAAACGGGGTGTTTGGATGATCATGAGGGTAAAAGAAATCATCATGGCTCCTCCCCCCACCCCTGCCCATTGTTTGTATTAGTTCAATCTGGCTTTAGAGCCAGTTTCGGATGGAAACAGTCTTCATTGCCTTGGTGGATGACCTACACTGGAAACAGGACAAGGGAGTGCACCCCTCTTGGTTAAACACTTGTGTAAAGATTTGGTTCTTCAGCTGTACTACAAATCCTGGCAGAATTTATCTCAGCTAGGGAACAGCTCAGCTGGAGGTTTGTCCAGCATAGAAATGGAATTCTCAATCAATTAGAGAAGTATCCAGTGTACTTCACCAACAAAGGCTGTATTTCTACGACAATGGAAGGAGAAGCTAATGGAGGAATACCAGCGTTTTTAAAAGGAATCAGCTTTGCTGCAATTTAGTCCATGCAGGGTTCCATGAGGGAGTGCTCCAAACCAGTAAAAATCGCTTCACAGAACATACTTCCTCGTGGGGGTTGGAGTGAATGTCATCTGACTGGCAGGGGCTGCTCAACCAATAAGAGAGGCTTCCCCCCTCTCCCCCCTTTTCTCCTTTCCCCTGAAAGTCCAGATGCACCTGCATTTCAGGAGCAAACCTCACCGAGCACAGTGGGAGTTACTTCTGAGTAGACACACATATCCTTGTGCTGAAGAAGGGGGGGGGAGAACACAAAGACAGAAACCCAGCCCGCATTTGAACCCGCAGGATCTCTATAACGAAGGGTCGAAGTAGTTTCTTCCTAAGGCATTAAACCAAACAAAGGAGAATCGGAGCCTCGAGATCATGCTTTATCGCACTTAGGGCTTTAAACTGTGCCATGTCAGTTGAGGGGGATCTCTGTAAGTTCTGTGGGCATTCAGAGGGCAAGCCTCATTCAGCACAATGGGAGTTTCTTCTGAGGAGACATAGTGGGTTTGTGCAGGGACGGGAAACACACAGGAAACACCCCTTGGCTGGGGTCATGGTGAAAGGCACACCCCTGGGCAGGGCTAGCATACCGGAGGTCAATACGGGGGTTGGGGTACACAGCAATTATACTGGGGAGAACCCAACTTAACAAAAAGAATCAGACTTTAAGCAGTCTCAGAAAATCCGTTTTTTTCTGTGATAAGCTCTGGGGTGGCTGCTGGATGACGTATGCCCCTGCCGTGGGCTGCTAAGGTTTGGAGGTGCCGAGATAATGATAAGCCAGACCCAGGTTTGCTTACAAAGAGCCTTTATTGAGTACTTACAGCACACAGGTGTACCCAATGGTTGGATCAGACAGCTTCTCTGAACCCAGAGCCATGGGGTAAAATGGGTTTTATACCATACACGTTAGCAGTGAGGCAGCATGACAGCAGCAAGCATTAATTAGTGTTCATCTGCAACTTTCCCAGTATAGGCTAACAGTGCTTGTTCAAAAGGAAAACAATCGGAACTTTCCCAGCACAGACACGTGCAGCTTTAAGACAAACAAGCTTTACTTCTCAGGCACATCCTAGGCCCTGATAAGATACTAGCCTTTGTTAATGTGGAATATGCTGAGGCCACGCTATTGACCTTTGACACATCTCACATGCTCAGAGGCCCACTAGCAAGGAAATTGCACCAGTAATGAACCTAAGCAAAGCATTATGGATCTCTAGGCCCCTCTAAAACTACAGGTGGCTTGGTTACAGGACTGGGGCCAATACAGATGGCCATGGCATCATGTATCCCTAACAACCTCCACATGCAGCCAGTTCAGAGTAAATCACTGGTGGAAACAGGCCCAAGGACTGCCAGGAATGAGACTTCTTATATAGGAAGGGGAAGTGTCATTATTCCTCCCAGATTACCAATTTTGCACAGCCCCAATCAGGTCTCAGGGTTTGACCTAACCCTTCATGGTTTGAACCTCCTCCTTAGGGTCCCCAGACAAAGGGCTAAAATCTTAGAGTAAAGGTGCAGGATCAAGAGGATAGGCTATTTCCTGCTTGAGACAAAGGAAAAAAGGAAAATCTAAGTCCATTACAAAACTAGACAATGTCAAGGTGTGCTTTCAGTACAGGAAATGAAGCACCCCAGCCCTGAGAAAGAGTCATGGTGTGTTTAACGGGCTTTCTGCTGCATGTGCAAGATGGGATATTCCTCCCTGAGAGGAGACATAGGGCTATGGGATGGATATGTGAATAGAAAGAACCATGAGTAGAAGTAAAATAGCTTGGTTTAATGCTTTTAAAATGTGTGCTTCTAACTATCAAGTGCTTGTTAATAAAATCTTAATTAAGGTACACATCTAATTGTGTGAAATACTCCTAAGCATTTAAAAACAAATAAAGCCTTATACTCCAATGCAGCTAAAATAGCTGTGACTTGCAACAGGATCCTAGGATTGTTTACTCAGTTGTAAGTCCCATTTGTTTTATTGGTTTCAGTGAACTTATAGTGCAAATCTGTGCATGACTATTCAGAAGTAAGACCCAATGAGTTCAATTGTAGCTTTAATAATTTTAGCTGGATTGGGGCCATGAAAACATATCCCATGTTTTCAGAATGCCTAGTTATATGGCAGTCTAATAACAAGGCAGCAGGAGATGATGGTATCCCAGCTGAACTGTTTAAAATCTTGCAAGATGATGTTGTTAAGGTGATGCATGCCATATGCCAGCAAATTTGGAAAACACAAGAATGGCCAACAGATTGGAAAAAATCAACTTATATCCCCATACCAAAAAAGGGAAGCACCAAAGAATGTTCAAACTGTTGAACAGTGGCACTTATTTCACATGCCAGTAAGGTAATGCTCAAGATCGCAAGGTAGACTCCAACAATTCATGGAACGAGAATTGCCAAATGTACAACCTGGGTTTAGAAAAGGCAGAGGAACTAGAGACCAAATTGCCAGTATCCGCTAGATAATGGAGAAAGCCAGGGAGTTTCAGAAAAACATTTATTTCTGTTTTATTGAGTACTCTAAAGCCTTTGACTGTGTGGATCATAACAAATTGTGGCAAGTTCTTGGTGGTATGGGGATACCAAGTCATCTTGTCTGCCTCCTGAGGAATCTGTATAACGAATAAGTAGCAACGGTAAGAACAGACCATGGAACAACGGACTGGTTTAAGACTGGGAAAGGAGTAAGGCAGGTTTGTATACTCTCACCCTACCTATTCAACCTGTACGCAGAACACATCATGCGACGTGCTGGGCTTGATGAAGCCAAGGCTGGAATTAAAATCGCTGGAAGAAACATTAACAATCTCCGATATGCAGATGATACCACTTTGATGGCTGAAAGCGAGGAGGAGCTGAGGAACCCTATGACGAAGGTGAAAGAAGAAAGTGCAAAAGCTGGGTTGCAGTTAAACCTAAAAAAAACAAGATTATGGCAACCAGCTTGATTGATAACTGGCAAATAGAGGGAGAAAACGTGGAGGCAGTGACAGACTTTGTATTTCTAGGTGAAAAGATTACCGCAGACGCTGACTGCAGCCAGGAAATCAGAAGATGTTTACTTCTTGGGAGGAGAGCAATGACAAATCTTGATAAAATAGTTAAGAGCAGAGACATCACACTGACAACAAAGGTCCGCATAGTTAAAGTAATGGTATTCCCCGTAGTAACCTATGGCTGCGAGAGCTGGACCATAAGGAAGGCTGAGCGAAGGCAGATAGATGCTTTTGAACTGTGGTGCTGGAGGAAAATTCTGAGAGTGCCTTGGACTGCAAGAAGATCAAACCAGTCCATACTCCAGGAAATAAAGCCAAACTGCTCACTTGAGAGAATGATATTAAAGGCAAAACTGAAGTACTTTGGCCACATCATGAGAAGACAGGACACCCTGGAGAAGATGCTGATGCTAGGGAAAGTGGAAGGCAAAAAGAAGAGGGGCCAACTAAGGGCAAGATGGATGGATGATATTCTGCAGGTGACGGACTCGACCTTGGGGGAGCTGGGGGTGGCGACGGCCGACAGGAAGCTCTGGCGTGGGCTGGTCCATGAAGTCACGAAGAGTCGGAAGCGACTGACTGAATAAACAACAAATAATGGTGATCACTCTAGTATCTCCAGGCTGAGAACCTGGGAGGTATGCTGATGTGGTGAGAAAGCATGGAATATGACGTATCATATAATTTCTGTTCAAAGCATGCCACATCCCAGGTAAGAATCTCTTCTTAGCTGGTTATGAAGATACACTAAAAAGTTTGTGTTGGGAAGGTTTTGCCTCTTCTGCCAAACATCCAGTGGAGAGGCCACCCTCAGCATGTTATGAATACACTTGGAGTGAAGTGGCCAAATTTGCGGATGACACCAAATTATTTAGGGTGGTTAAAACAAAAAGGGATTGTGAAGAGCTCCAAAAGGATCTCTCCAAACTGGGAGAATGGGCATCTAAATGGCAAATGTGGTTCAATGTAAGCAAGTGTAAAGTGATGCATGTTGGGGCAAAAAAATCCCAACTTCAAGTAAAGCTTGATGGGATCTGAGCTAGTGGTGACTGACCAGGAAAGAGATCTTGGGGTTGTGGTGGACAGCTTAATGAAGATGTCAACCCAGTGTGCAGCCACTGTAAAAAAGGCAAACTCTGTGTTAGACATAATTAGAAAAGGGATTGAGAATAAAACTGTCAACATCATACTAACCCTATACAAATCTATGGTGCGACCGCACTTGGAATACTGTGTCCAGTTCTGGTCACCACACCTAAACAAAGATACTGTAGAGCTGGAAAAGGTGCAGAAAAGGGCATCTAAAATGATTAAGGGGATGGAGCATCTCCTCTATGAGAGAAGGCTGCAGCAGCTGGGATCGTTTAGCTTGGAAAAAAGGAGGGTCAGGGGAGACATGATAGAGGTCTACAGAAGTATGCATGGTGTGGAGAATGTGGATAAGGAGATATTTTTCTCCCTCTCTCAAAATACTAAAACTCAGGGTCATCCTATGAAGCTGATTGGTGGGGGATTCAGGACAGATAAAAGGAAATGCTTCTTCACACAGCACATAGTTACACTATGGAATTCGCTAACACAGGAAGTAGTGATGGCCACTAGTCTGGATGGCTTTAAAAGGGGGTTGGACAAATTCCTGGAGGAAAAGGCTATCAATGGCTACTAGTCTTGATGGCTATGTGCTACCTCTAGTACCAGAGGCAGTGAGCCTATGCACACCAATTGCTAGGGAACATGGGTGGGAGGGTGCTGTTGTGCTCATGCCCTGCTTGTGGGTTCCTGGTCGACAGCTGGTTGGCCACTGTGTGAATGGAGTGCTGAAACTAGATGGACCCTTGGTCTGATCCAGCATGGCTCTTCTTATGTTCTTATGAGTAAAACAATAATAAGTCGGAACAGGAAATTATAATTATTTTCACAAAGTGTCTTTTGCAACAGCCAGATATGATTTGTCCCATAGGGCCATAGAAATAGCAACATAAAATATGTTTTTGTAATAACCAGTCTCCCTGCATGTGTATCTGAACCAGTGCCACTCTTCCAAACGCTTAAAAAACACATGAAGAACTCTAAACTCACACTGCATCATAGCCAACTTGCTTATTGTTTTAATAAGCCTCATACAGGTATATGACTGCTAAAGTAGCAATCCAAATGGCAGCATGTTTGTACCCTCACAGGGTGTGGGAGGTGGTCTGCAAAGTGGTGCAGCTGATGGCACTCCTCCCATTGGTCTTGGCTACATCACCTGCACTGACTTCGCCCAGTGCTCAAACTGGCTGCAGTAGGGAGGCAGATACTGACTTGAGACGAGACTGGTCTACACACAACCCATTGAAGCCTCTCACAGGCCCTATTTTTTCATCATCAGCTTTCCTTCCTACTCTTCTTCTTTGTGTTGTATTTTGTCCAATCATGTTCTTGCTTGGCTTTCTATTAACAGCTTGGTGGCTTGTTGCACGGCCAGGAAGGATATTTCTTTTTCTTGGTGGGACATTAGACTTGGCATTAGGGGGTCCAATTTTATTACTTTTTCCATGGTGACTGATTTTTCTGTCACTGCTTGCTGTTGCAACTAGCGCTTTGCTTCAGGCAGGGAGCTGGGACTTAAGCGGGACTGGGCACTTAGTGTTTACTTCTTGGGAGAGTTAAATTGCATCCCCATGTGAATGAAAAGGACAGCAAGATCTATCTGTGTCAAGCCTCTGTTTGAACCATTCTTCCATCCAGGTTCCCCCAGAATCCCTGCTTCATACACTGAACTACTGGATGTCATAATATAAATAAAGGCCTAATTCTCACTAAGGTGATAAACCTGTGATCTGAGCTATACCACTTAAGAATATAGATGGAGGCTTATATGACTGAATCCTTTTGCAGTAAAAATCAAATCAAATCCTGTACAGAGAAAACTAGCATATCAGGAAGAAGGCTAAAATAGGACCCCTCTCCCTAATGTTTTAGTTTTTTTTATGAGAAAGTAATTTTTTGTATGGAGGAGCATTTAGTCAGATCAGGATCCACTTGAAGTCTGAAGTGCTACTGCTCAAGCAGTACTGTTTTCAACTACTATTGTTATCAGGAGCATTTCCTAGTTATTGAAGGGAAAGCATACAAATCAGCACAGACACAGATTGCTCTGTCAGGCACTGAAGCTTCTGTTTATTGGTTACAATTTACAGTGATCTTACATCAATTGCAATCAGTTTAATCTTTCCTTCGGGATCAGTCCCACTGGCAAGAATGGCATCCTTGGGAAGGCACAGCATAATCCAAAGTCGGTCTCAAAGATGCAGAATGGGTACAAGCAAAAATCACCCAATATTTATTTAAAACAAGGAATAAACCTTGATCTATAGTGTTGCCTAAATGTTTGTTAAATGCTCTTTCAACACCAGTCATTCCTCAAAGAAAGTTTTCTTATTATTTTTGGTCATGTGTAGGTGGGTTTGAAAGGCAGGAAGTGACCCTTTCTGGATAGTGATAGCCTGGCCACAGTGATCCACACTCTAGTAACCTCCTCATTGGATTACTGCAACGTGTTGTTTATGGGACTACGTTTGAAGACAGTTCAGAAACTTTGAAGATGGTTAGTTCAAAACAAAGCTGCTAGTCTACTAACTGGGACTGGTTGACATGATCATGTGATGCCAGTACTTTGTCAAATCCATTTCCAAGTCCCACTCAAAGTGTTGGTGTTGACCTTTAAAGCCTTAAACAGCTTGGGACCTGTGTGTCTAAAGCAGGGGTAGGCAACATGGTACCCATGGGCACCATTGCACCCCCAGACACTTTTCTTGGAGCCCATCAAGGTGCCCTACACCTCCCACTTTTTTCTTTTGATTCACACATTTTCTCATTGGCAGCTGGGATTACTGTGAAATAAGTTTCTGTTTGTGCTGAAAACTGTGGGTTCAAAGGAGTTGTTTAATATGTTGGAGCTCAGACCCCACTTCTACCTTGTACTCAGTCTTTTGATCAGGTTACTTGTCCTTTGTGATTAGCCACGCCATCCATAACAGCCATTTTGTGGTGATTCCCAGAACAGTTTCTCAAATAGCCAAGTGTGCCCAAATGTTTACCCCTTATCTAAAGGAACGTGTCCTACAATATATAGCTGCTCAGCCCCTTAGCTCATATTTGTCGGTTCTCCTTCAGGTTCCCCCATCAAAGGTATTTAGGCAGGTGACTAAAAGAGAGAAGTCCTGATCAGTTGTGATGCCCCCTTTATGGAATGCCCTTCCCAAAGAGGCTGACCTGGCACCTACATTGTTAGCTTTTGGGCACCAGGCAAATACTTTTTTTTTCCTCCCAGGCATTTTATTTATTTATTTATATATATATATATATATATATATATATATATATATATATATATATTAGTTGTTATGGCTGTCTTTGTATATTTTATATTTAGTCCTCTGCTGGCAGCTGTTTTGTACTGTATTTTATTCTTTTAACTTTTGTGATCCACACACAGAATGGCTTTTATTTGGCAGATTAAAAATATGATAAATAGTATGTCCCCAGTACTAAATTACTTTTGGTGCCTGACATTGTCTCTCACAGAGATTCTGTAGAGGAGTCTTCCCCTTTGGAGGTTTCTGATTTGTTTCAGTCTACCCTCTTTGACATATGGGGTGACACTGCCCCGGTACGCCCTTCCCTCTTGTTCATATAGAGTTCATATCAGAGATTACCATATCCCAGCTAGGTCTCCATTCCACCAGGTTTTCATTATGCCTGCTATAGCTATATTCTCCCTTTAAAACCAAGCATTCCAACTTTCCCATCTTGTCTCAGAGGCTTCTAGCATTACCATAGAAACACCTATACACATTTCCCCTCTCCAAATGTCTCTGGCATGCACATTTTCCCTTATGGCCCTTTGGCCTCTTTGACTAGCTATCATGTTATACTCTTGTATGCTTGTGGTGTGTTACTCTCCCATCCCCATTTTGCCAATCAAAACCTGTTTTACCCTCATCTGGTAAGGATTATTCATTCTGAACTAGATGCTCCCCAGCTTCTGTTGGCTTTCCCCCAGGGGTCAATTTAAAAGCTACTCTGCCACCTTTTTGGATTATTCATTCTGAACTAGATGCTCCCCAGCTTCTGTTGGCTTTCCCCCAGGGGTCAATTTAAAAGCTGCTCTGCCACCTTTTTGATGTTAAGCACCATCAGTCGGGTTCCATTCTGGTTCAAATTGAGCCTGTCACTTTTGTATAGACCTGGCTTGTCCCAAAATGTGCTCAAATGTGGCAAATACTGGAAACCATATTGCCCAGCCTGACCTAGCTAAACAGTTAGGAGAGTTTAGATCATTAATGATCAATCATTAAACATGATTCCATGTTCAAATGCATCAAATGATATTCTGCATTAAGATGTAATTATTTTAGCACAGCAAATAATCCCATGCAGCTGGGTGTCTTGGGCTGACAGCAAGCATCTCTCCAAATACAGTCCTGTTGGAATCTTATTGTCATCCTTAACATTCTAGAAAACATCTGTGCCAGGATGTGGAGTAGTAAATAGCTGACCATGGAGTCAAAACAGGCCAGTGTAAATCAAGAGGGTTGCAATTGCATTATGGCATGTTAACAGCCATTAACTGGAAATATTATCAACCAGGAAGGGATGTTTGAAATGGGAAACATTGGTCTCCCAGGCTAAGACACAAATAGAACTATTTTGAGACAATGGATGCATTTGTCACTGACATATCTATTGCATGTTATGATATTCATGGATGTCTTAAATAGACATGGTTTGGTAGCTAGAAATCCAGTTTTGAGACTAGGAGACAGAGATTTATCTACACATGGATTTAGATTAAGATAATGTTTTGATATTTCTATTGTATTGAATGTATGTAAGCAGATGAGCAGGTGTAAAGATGCTTATCATGTATCAAAAGCAGTCCAGTGGTCACAGATTTAAATTCTCCCTGAGAGAACTCGTTTTCTTTTATTTGGGAACACTGGTAAGATACCTTAGGATGAAATCCTATGCATGTTTAGACAGAAAAAAATCCTACAACTCCCAGCATTGGGGAAATTGAGGGGGAGTGGCTCCCTGGTGGTCTAGGACCAACTAAATGCAGAAATTCCATCTCCTAGAATCCCTGGGCAAAGACAGATTTGTCACACCAGTGCCTAAGAAATCTAAACCATTCCTCCCTACACCACTGTCTCATCCATGCAATGAGACCCCTCAGCTTCACCTGTCTAGTTGGCCTTGTGCGTGGAACAGGTAGCATTTCAGAGGAAGAACCTTGGAGATCCTGGATTTCAACCTCCTACTTAGCAAACTAAATTTGCCTTCTAGGACCTCACAGGACTGTTTCTGAGCCCAATTCAAAGTGCTGGTATTAACCTTCAAAGCCTACATGGTTTGGTGCCAGGTTACTGGGGGGATTGTCTCCTTCCACATATAACTGCCCAAACCCTAAGATTATCTTTGGAGACCCTTGTTCATGTGTCTCTGTCAAATGAGGTGAGGCAGGTGGCTACTAAAGAGAGGTCTTTTCAGAGGTGGCACCACAGTTATGGAATGGTCTCTCCAGAGAGGCTTGCCTGGCGCCTATATTGTAGTGTTTTTGGCACTGGGTGAAGAGCTCTTTATTCATTCAAGCTTTCCAGTCCTTCAGTTTTTAACAACTGTGCCAGTGCTTTTTAGATCCTTACACTATGCTGGTTTTGCTTTGGCTTCATTTTACTTTGGCATTATTTTGTGCTGTGTGGCATATGCCCCGGTTCAGAGGTTCTCTCAAATTGTATTGTCAGTATGTCGTGAGTATCAATCAGCTGTCTACTGTTTATACAATCAGATTCCTCTTACAACCAGATACCATCTAGAGCCAGTTCAATACTTCACTCAGATATAGGTAATACAAAATTCTAGTTCTCAAGAAGCACTCTCTCAGACAAGATTTTGTCTTTTTGTCTTTTACTCCAAAGTATTAGGATAGCAGTGCTGCAGGTGGTCAAACACGAGATGGCAAGATTGAACATCGACATCTTGGGAATCAGTGAACTAAAATGGACAAGCATGGGCGAATTTAATTCAGGTGACCATTATATCTACTACTGTGGGCAAGAATCCCTTAGAAGAAATGGAGTAGCACTCATAGTCAATAAAAGGGTGGGAAAAGCAGTACTGGGGTACAATCTCAAAAATGATAGAATGATCTCAGTATGAATCCAAGGCAAACCATTCAACATCACAGTAATTCAAGTCTATGCCCCAACCACTGAGGCCGAAGAAGCTGAGGTTGATCAGTTCTATGAAGACCTACAACACCTTCTAGAACTAACACCAAAAAAAGATGTCATCTTCATCAAAGGGGATTGGAACGCCAAAGTAGGAAGTCAAGAAATCACCGGGATAACAGGCAAGCATGGCCTTGGTGTACAAAATGAAGCAGGACAAAGGCTAATAGAGTTTTGCCAAGAGAACATGCTGATCATAGCAAACACTCTCTTCCAACAGCACAAGAGGCGACTCTACACATAGACATCACCTGATGAGGCGTTACAAGTAGCTGAGGAAAGAAGGGAAGCGAAAAGCAAGGGAGAAAGGGGAAGATATATCCAACAGAATGCAGAGTTCCAGAGAATAGTAAGGAGAGACAAGAAGGCATTCTTAAATGAACAATGCAAAGAAATCGAGGAAAACAACAGAATGGGAAAGACTAGAGATCTCTTCAAGAAAATTGGAGACATCGAGGGAATGTTTTGTGCAAAGACGGGCATGATAAAGGACAAAAAAGGCAGGGACCTAACAGAAGCAGATGAGATTAAGAAGAGGTGGAAAGAATACACAGAAGCACTATACAGGAAAGATCTTAATGTCCCTGATAGCCATGATAGTGCGCTCACTGAACTTGAGCCGGACATCCTAGAGAGTGAAGTCAAGTGGGCCTTAGGAAGCATTACTAACAACAAAGCTAATGGAGATGACAGTATTCCAGCTGAGCTATTTAAAATCCTAAAAGATGATGCTGTTAAAGTGCTGCACTCAATATGCCAACAAATTTGGAACACTCAACAGTGGCCACAAGACTGAAAAAGGTCACTTTAGATTCCAATTCCAAAGAAGGGCCATGCCAAAGAGTGTTCAAACTACCATACAATTGCGCTCATTTCACATGCCAGCAAAGTTATGCTCAAAATCCTACAAGCTAGGCTTCAGCAGTATGTGAACCGAGAACTACCGGAAGTACAAGCTGGGTTTCGAAGAGGCAGAGGAACTAGAGATCAAATCGCCAACATTCGCTGGATCATGGAGAAAGCAAGAGAATTCCAGAAGAACGTCTATTTCTGTTTCATTGACTACGCTAAAGCCTTTGATTGTGTGGATCACAACAAACTGTGGCAAATTCTGAAAGAGATGGGAGTACCAGACCACCTTACCTGTCTCCTGAGAAACCTGTACGAGGGTCAAGAAGCAACAGTAAGAACCAGACATGGAACAACCGAGTGGTTCAAAATTGGGAAAGGAGTATGACAAGGCTGCATATTGTCGCCCTGTTTGTTTAACTTATATGCAGAGTACATCATGAGAAATGCTGGGTTGGATGAATCACAGGTTGGAATTAAGATTGTTGGGAGAATTATCAACAACCTCCGATATGCAGACGATACCACCCTGATGGCAGAAAGCGAAGAAGATCTAAAGAGCCTCTTGTTGAGGGTGAAAGTGGAGAGTGCAAAAGCTGGTTTGAAACTCAACATTAAAAAAACGAAGATCATGGCATCTGGCCCCATCACTTCCTGGCATATAGAAGGGGAAGAAATGGCAGCAGTGCCAGATTTTATTTTCTTGGGCTCCAAGATCACCGCAGACGGTGACTGTAGCCATGAAATTAAAAGACACTTGTGTCAGGATGTGCCTTAGCGGCCTCTTTCAGTAGACTCCAATAGCCAACTCAAGACACAGATGAAAGGATTCTTTTCAAGGCTTTAATCCTTTTACAACTTAATGACTCTTTGAGATGCTAATCACCAGCGACTAAGCAAGGAACAGCAGAGTAGCCTGTGCTCCGAGTAGGTAGTTGATCCCCGTTTGAAGGAGAGTCACTTGAAGACCCTGAACTTATGGGCTAGGGAGAGATCCTCCCTCTTTCCCTTGGGTCCACAGAAGGCGGCTGTTGCTTGCTTGCCAAACGGGTGCTACGCCTCCTTTCCGCGCCCTCCATTGCTCGTCTCTCCCTGCGTCTGTGTCAAGTGTCTAGCAAGCCCCGTTCCTGCACTTTCTCACTGCTAGGATCACTATCTATCTCAGGAATGCCGGCAGGAGGAATCTCTGCCAGCTGCTGTGCCTGTGAGGGATGAGCTGGCTCCTCTCCCACGGATTGCTGATCCTCCTCAGAATCAGAAATGCTCTGGGGTTCTATCGGCTCAGTTTCCACCCTGACAGCTTGCTCCTTGGGAGGAAAGCTATGGCAAACCTAGACAGCAATAGTAATAAGCAGAGACATCACCTTACCGACAAAGGTCCATATAATCAAAGCTATGGTTTTCCCAGTAGTAGTGTATGGCTGTGAGAGCAGGACTATAAGAAAGGCTGAGCGCCAAAGAATTGATGTTTTCAAACTGTGGTGCTGGAGAAGACTCTTACGAGTCCCCTGGACTGCAAGGAGGTCAAATCAGTCCATCCTAAAGGAAATCAACCCTGACTGCTCATTGGAAGGACAGATACTGAAGCTGAAGTTCAAATATTTTGGCCACCTAATGCGAAGAGAAAACTCACTGGAAAAGACCCTGACGCTGGGAAAGATTGAAGGCAAAAGGAGAAGGGGACGGCAGAGGATGAGATGGCTAGATAGCATCACCGATGCAATTAATATGAACTTCAGCACGCTCCGGGAGAGAGCAGAGGACAGGAAGGCCTGGTGTCCATGGGGTCACAAAGAGTCGGACACGACTTAACGACTGAACAACAACAACTAAATACAAGAGTTTATGCATGCATAACACAGCATATTGACACTGGAAGCAGCCCAAGAAAGAAGGAAAGCAAAAGGCAACAGTGATAGGGGGAGATATGCCCAATTAAATGCAAAATTCCAGAGGTTAGCCAGAAGAGATAAGGAATTATTTTTAAACAAGCAATGCGCAGAAGCGGAAGAAGATAATAGAATAGGAAGGACAAGAGACCTCTTCCAGAAAATTAGAAACATCGGAGGTAAATTCCAGGCAAAAATGGGTACAATCAAAAACAAAGATGGCAAGGACCTAACAGAAGCAGAAGAGATCAAGAAAAGGTGGCAAGAATATATAGAAGATCTGTATAGGAAGGATAATAATATCGGGGATAGATTTGACGGTGTGGTCAGTGAGCTAGAGCCAGACATCCTGAAGAGTGAGGTTGAATGGGCCTTAAGAAGCATTGCTAATAACAAGGCAGCAGGAGATGATGGTATCCCAGCTGAACTGTTTAAAATCTTGCAAGATGATGCTGTCAAGGTGATGCATGCCATATGCCAGCAAATTTGGAAAACACAAGAATGGCCAACAGATTGGAAAAGATCAACCTATATCCCCATACCAAAAAAGGGAAGCACCAAAGAATATTCAAACTATCGAACAGTGGCACTTATTTCACATGCCAGTAAGGTAATGCTCAAGATCTTGCAAGGTAGACTCCAGCAATTCATGGAACGAGAATTGCCAGATGTACAAGCTGGGTTTAGAAAAGGCAGAGGAACTAGAGACCAAATTGCCAATATCCGCTGGATAATGGAGAAAGCCAGGGAGTTTCAGAAAAACATCTATTTCTGTTTTATTGACTATTCTAAAGGCTTTGACTGTGTGGATCATAACAAATTGTGGCAAGTTCTTGGTGGTATGGGGATACCAAGTCATCTTGTCTGCCTCCTGAGGAATCTGTATAATGAACAAGTAGCAACGGTAAGAACATTTCGTATGCACAGCAGCTGAGGGCTGGGGATCGGGGAGGGGGAGTGGCTGTTATCTACCGAGAGTCCTTGGTCTTCACCAGACCCCCTCTCCGGGAGACCAAGGTTGCTGAGTGCATGTACTGGAGGTTGGGCCTGAAGAGCAGTCTGGGGATTCTGCTCGTGTACCGTCCACCCCACTGCACGACTGACTCCCTGGCCGAGGTGCTTGAGGTGGTCTCTGATGTGTGTGTACTGTCCCCTAACTTACTGGTGTTGGGGGACTTCAACGTACATTCGGAGGCCATCCTCACAGGAGCACCTCGGGACTTCATGGAGACCATGGCCTCCTGGGAGCTGCACCATATTCTAACTGGGCCCACCCATGTAGCCGGTCATGCACTAGACCTTGTGTTTGTTTCTGGAGAAGTGGAGAGTGATCTGGAAGTCGGGGGTATATCCACCACCCCCTTGTCATGGTCAGATCACTATCTGGTGATGTTGGACTTCTCGGTTCCACAACCCATCCGCAGGGGTGGAGGACCCATTAAAATGGTCTGCCCCAGGCGTCTTATGGATCCAAATGGATTCCTGAACGCGCTTGGGGATTCTCTGGGGCATGCCAACGGCCACTCGGTCGAGACCCTGGTGGGTGGCTGGAATGCTGCAATCACTGGGGCATTAGATCAGGTGGCTCCGAAACGCCCTCTCCCCCTGAACAGGGCTCAGACTGCACCATGGTTCAATCCGCGGTTACGAGCTCTGAAACAGGAGGTGAGACGGCTAGAGCGCCGGTGGCGGAAGTCTCGCTCCAAAGACGATCAGACACATGCTAGAGCTGTATCTTCAGCCTATCACGTGGCGGTGAAGGCAGCAAAAAAGGAATATTATGCTGCCTCCATCGCGTCTGCAGAGTGCTGTCCCAGGAGGCTGTTCCAAGTGGTCTGGAGCCTGGTCGGTCCTGTGGCTCTGGAACCACTGGAGCATTCTAAGGCCTCCTGTGAGGCCTTGGCAAGGCACTTTGCAGATAAAATTGATCAGATTAGGTGTGTTACTCTGCACGCTGTGGATACAGTTAGTGAGCAAGAGGCGGCCTGTGGCAAACCGGTTTTGTGGGATCAGTTCCAGCTTCTTCCTCCTGATGAAGTGGACAAGGTGCTTTCATCGGTACGGCCAACCACCTGCTTACTTGATCCTTGCCCATCTTGGCTCATTATGAGCTGCAGAGAGAGACTGGGTGAGGGGATCAAGGCGGTGGTGAACGCCTCCCTTGAGGAGGGAGTGATGCCATCAGCCCTCAAGGAGGCAGTGATAAGACCGCTCTTAAAGAAGCCCTCCTTGGATCCTCAAGTTTTGAACAACTTTCGCCCAGTCTCAAATCTGCCATTTTTGGGCAAGGTGATTGAGCGGGTGGTGGCGGTGCAGTTGAAGGCACACTTGGAAGAAACTGATTATCTAGACCCATTTCAGTCGGGCTTCAGACCTGGGCATGGGACAGAAATGGCCTTGGTCACCTTGGTAGATGATATGAGGAGGGCTCTGGATAGGGGTGAATGCTCCTTCCTTGTTCTCCTCGACCTCTCAGCAGCTTTCGATACCGTTGACCACGGTATCCTCCTGGACCGCCTGGAGGGGTTGGGCATTGGGGACACCGTATTGCGGTGGTTCCGGTCCTTCCTCTCCGGCAGGTACCAAAGGGTAGCACTGGGAGAGGAGGTTTCGGACCCGTGGTCACTTACTTGTGGGGTGCCACAGGGTTCCATCCTCTCCCCGATGCTATTTAACATCTATGTGAAGCCACTGGGGGCTATCATCAGGAGGTTTGGGGTGCAGTGTCATCAATATGCGGATGACACGCAGCTCTACCTCTCGTTTAAATCTTCACCAAGGTTGGCCGTAGAATCCCTGTCCAAATGTCTGGAGACGGTGAGTGGCTGGATGGGGAGGAATAGGCTGAAGCTGAACCCTGACAAGACCGAGGTACTTTTGGTGGGAGACAAGAGGAGGCTGGGGGATGTTGACCTGGTGTTGAATGGGGTACGGCTACCCTTGAAAGACCAGGTCCGCAGCCTGAGGGTCATTTTGGACTCCCAGCTGTCCATGGAGGCTCAGGTGTCAGCTGTGAGCCGGACAGCGCTGTATCAACTCCATCTGATACGGCGGCTGCGCCCCTTCCTTCCCGACCATCTGCTCCCATTGGTAGTACATGCCCTGGTCTCCTCTCGTTTAGACTACTGTAATGCGCTCCATGTGGGGTTACCCTTGAAGACGGTTCGGAAACTGCAGCTGGTACAGAACGCGGCGGCTCGCCTGATTAAAGGCAGCCGCCGGCGAGATCACATCACTCCAGTGCTGAAGGAGTTGCACTGGTTACCAGTTGTTTTCTGGGCCAAATTCAAGGTGTTGGTTTTGACCTTTAAAACCCTATATGGTTCCGGCCCAGCCTATCTTAAGGAGCGCCTCCAGCAGCACCAGACAGGCCACTTAACAAGATCAGCCTCGGATGGCCTTCTCTCTGTCCCATCAGCCAGGACAGCTAGACTGGTGGGGACGAGGGAGAGGGCCTTTTCTGTGGTGGCCCCCACTCTGTGGAACTCCCTCCCTAGGGAACTCCGTCATGCCCCCTCTTTAATGAGCTTCCGTCGTGCATTAAAAACATTGTTGTTCAGGCAGGCATTTGGGGTGGGTTAGGGTATTTTAGAAAATGTTTTTATTGTAGAATTTTATTGTTTTAAACTGTTTTTATTGTATGTTGTACATCACCCAGAGTGGCGATGTACAACATACATCGATGTACAACATACATACAGATGGGCGATTAATAAATTTAATAATAAATAAATAAATAAAAACAGACCACGGAACAACGGACTGGTTTAAGATTGGGAAAGGAGTACAGCAGGGTTGTATACTCTCACCCTACCTATTCAACCTGTACACAGAACACATCATGCGACGTGCTGGGCTTGATGAAGCCAAGGCTGGAGTTAAAATCGCTGGAAGAAACATTAACAATCTCCGATATGCAGATGATACCACTTTGATGGCTGAAAGCGAGGAGGAGCTGAGGAACCCTATGACGAAGGTGAAAGAAGAAAGTGCAAAAGCTGGGTTGCAGTTAAACCTAAAAAAAAACAAGATTATGGCAACCAGCTTGATTGATAACTGGCAAACAGAGGGAGAAAACGTGGAGGCAGTGACAGACTTCGTCTTTTTAGGCGCAAAGATTACTGCAGACGCTGACTGCAGCCAGGAAATCAGAAGACGTTTACTTCTTGGGAGGAGAGCAATGACAAATCTTGATAAAATAGTTAAGAGCAGAGACATCATACTGACAACAAAGGTCCGCATAGTTAAAGCAATGGTATTCCCCGTAGTAACCTATGGCCGCGAGAGCTGGACCATAAGGAAGGCTGAGCGAAGGCAGATAGATGCTTTTGAACTGTGGTGCTGGAGGAAAATTCTGAGAGTGCCTTGGACTGCAAGAAGATCAAACCAGTCCATACTCCAGGAAATAAAGCCAGACTGCTCACTTGAGGGAATGATATTAAAGGCAAAACTGAAGTACTTTGGCCACATCATGAGAAGACACGATACCCGGGAGAAGATGCTGATGCTAGGGAAAGTGGAAGGCCAAAGGAAGAGGGGCCGACTAAGGGCAAGATGGATGGATGATATTCTGCAGGTGACAGACTCGACCTTGGGGGAGCTGGGGGTGGCGACGGCCGACAGGAAGCTCTGGCGTGGGCTGGTCCATGAAGTCACGAAGAGTCGGAAGCGACTGACCGAATAAACAACAACAATGCATGCATAAATTCAAACACATTAAAACATCTGATTTCATTCTTAAACAAGGCTTCTAAGCAGAGTCAAGTACATCTGCTAATTCTCAACGATAATCAATATCATGCTTACCAGGTTGATTCTACAGGCAACACGTTGGGGAAAGCTGATCTCAAAGGATAGCTTCCACTGTTGCGTGTTCTGAGTCTCCTTTATATATTTTTTGGATGCTATAAAATATGTCTAAACTATTTTTACCATGACTATGTTTCTTATCCAAGAATTCCAGAGATAACCTTTCTACTCTAAATCTCCATATGTCTACATAAGAGTATTGAATTTTGAAGTTTCTTATCTAGATTAATGTGCGTACCAACATACTTATCTAAACATCTTAACCTTCCCTGACATAGTAAGTACCCAAAACAGGAACTCCTGTCTGCTGCCACATTTCTGAGGGTCAGTGGAGAGACATGTGCTGTTAAATCATTAAAATCATGTGCTGTTAAATCATTATCTGTTGCTTTCTATAGACAGTTCTCACTTCCACCCAGGGAATTAAAAAAAACTCTAAAAGGAACCATAAATTGGGTAGCCTCTGTGAGTCTGGAAATAAAGTCTATAGCTGAGAGCAAGTGAAAAACAACAGTTGTATATAAAAAGGGGGAAATAGAGAGAGGAATTTGCCTGCTTGAGCTCCTATCAGCTTATATTATTCTGGAGATGACCATTAGGTTCAGTGGGATTCATACCAGGAGGTTAAAAACCTCTCCTCTCCATCCTATACCCATCCCACACCTATATACTGGTAGTCAGCCTCAACCCTGAGCCCTTTAGTACAATATAGCACACTGAGGGAAGGTTTCAGGAGGGTGGGAAAGAAAAATGGTACGCTTTGTCAGCCCCAAACAGCACTACAAGGCTCCTGTTTCAGGATGGCTGGAGCCCTGAAGAGGGCCACTCCTGTAGAGACTGGGGATACACTGCAACATCATACTGTATGTCCCACTTGTGATTATCTTTAAACTAGCACATGGAACCAGTTTCACATGGTTTGGATCAGCCCTTAGTTTGATACAGTGAAGCCTTCAAGCAAACTTACGCAGCTGCCAGAGCTGGACACGTTTTGCTTGTTCTGGCCCTTAGGTGGGGGCGGGGGGGGGGTGTCTGTCCATTTTATTCTCCTGAGATGGGGGGGGGGGCTGCCCAGCAGAAGAGGGGAGGGGACAAGGCGTATAACTCTTTTCCCTCGGACTACTTCCTCCTGGCTTCAAATTGTATGAACTGCAAAACTATCTCCTGGTTTAGAAAGTCTGCCATGTACTGAGTGAATATGGTACTGCAGTCTTCAACCTCACAGACACATTTAAAGTAATTATAATTAATGTGTTTTCTTCTTTGTCTTCTGAAGACTGCCTTGAGCTTCCCTCTCTATCAGCCATGACTCCCTTCTCCGCTCTTCCTTCTCTCTGCTCCTACCACATCAACTGCCAACATTCTTCTTCCGTTACCTGCGCAACCTGCTCCCTTCCCCCGTCCCCTGGTTTTGCCCTTGCAAATTTGTAGGTTGAGTATCTGATGGTGGACAAAATTTTCAGTAGGCCTAAAACCATTCCAGGTATAGGTACAACAAATCCTGAAATTTTCACAACAACTGGATGTAGTTTTTGAGTCCATTGAGAACATACAGACAAACACTTCTGTGTGTGTGTGTGTATGTATATATGAAGAAGATAAATAGGAAAGGGAACAATAGTGCTTTGGTTTGTCAGTGTCAGAACCTAGAATAACTGTAATTAAAACAAGATTCTCACACATGAGTGTCTAAACATATTTATTTGGAGAGTATGTTTATATGAAATGTTGATGCACTGACTGTGTTCTCATCAATAGACATTAAGCCGGTTCCCATGAAGGTGGTTAATAAGCCACAGTGGCTTGTTAACCATTGCCACACGTGCTGGCTGATTTCCCTAACTACCCACGCCAGGCGTAAGTTGTTGTGAAGTATGAACCTGGCAAAGGCAGGTGGCTGGGGTAGTTAACAAACCAGCCATCAACCCTACAACAGACAGTGGGTTGTGCCAGCACACACGCCACTTTGGCTTATTAAACATCCTTGTGTTGTGGGAACCCAGTCATTATTGTGGGCCCCACTTATACCTTGTAGTACTGAACCTGGTGGACTGGGCAATGACACAGGCCCCCTTGCAGACAAAGTAGGGGTTTCTGCATTCTTAGGAGACTCCCTAGGTATGAAGAAATACAAGTTTGTAGAGTAAAGGAAAAAATAACTAACCCTGATAGAACCGAAGAGGCACCATCTTGAAGTATTGGCAGCCATCTGAGGCAGCCTCCTACAGTGGAAAGTCCCAGAGGAAGATAGTCTTATCAACTGCCTTGTTGAAACCAACAGTAACAGTCTGTTTCATATTGGATACAGCCAGAGGAGCCCCCCCCCCCCCCAGTAGCCGCCACTCCTGCAGCTGGTTAGAATCAGTTCCAGCTAGATCGCTTCCTGCCCAGCTTGCAAGGACAGGTCAGCCGTACAGACATGTCAACTACGCATGCTTAATGAAATTCATGAATATTATGTGGCCCACCCTGCATAGCTAATGAGGTCATTATACTGAATGTATATAAGCTGTACCAAAACCATCTAGGGTGTGGTTCTCCTTTGTGGTGTTAGCCGCGAGAATCCACCCAAACAGCACTGTATGTCTCCTGCCAAATAAAACTGCGTTGGACTGAATCTCAGAGTTCTGTGTGTCTCTAAGGGGATATTGGCATTCCCCTCCTAGAGGGAACAAACTTAAGCATAATTTGTGCAACAAATGGCAACTCAGCCGGGACTTTTCCTCTAGTCAACCCCCATGGCCAAACGACCTCTGATGGCAAGGAATGAAGTGCACACCAGAAGCCTGAATTAGGATCCGCCATTCCCCTGCTTCTCGGATGTGTGTCGAGTGGCGCTGGTGACCCTAGAGGGGAAGTCCCTTTCTGGATACAGAACAAACAGTCCTCCGCTCAGAGGTGACAGTCTGAAGCAGCTGGACGCGGCTGTCAGGAGCGCCTTAGCTGCCTCTTGCAGTCCCCACCAATAGCCATCTCAGGACACAGACGATGAAGAATTCTTTCCGAGACTTTATTACTTTATTACTTTATGACTCTTTCAGAATACTAGTTGCTAGCGCCAAAGCAAGGAACAGCACTGGGGAAAGATAGCTGAGTAGCCTAAGCTCCAGGTAAGGCAGTTGGTCCCCGTTTGAAGGAGAATCACGAGAAGACCTTGAACTTATGGGCTAGGGAGAGATCCTCCCTCTTTCCCTTGGGTCCTCGGGATGCGACCGTTGTTTGCGCGCTAAACGAGTGCTACGCCTCCTTTCGGCGCTCTCCATCTGTCGCCGCTCCCTGCACCTGCGCCGAGCGTCCAGCAAGCCCCCCTCCAGTGCTCTCTCATTGCCAGGGTCACTATCTCTCCCAGGAATGCTGGCAGGAGGAATCTCTGCCAGCTGCTGTGCTTGTGAGAGATGAGCGAGCTCCTCTCCCACGGATTGCTGTTCCTCCTCAGAATCAGAACTGCTCTGGGGCTCTATTGGCTCAGTTTCCACCCTGACAGCAGCCACCTCAGACGAGGTACGAGTGTGTTTCTCTTTCAGAATTCACATTGGAACAGAGGCCAGGAGAGCCATGGCTTCTGCCTCTAGTAAATGTTCTGAGGGCACACCTCTGGGGTGTATGCTTCAACACTGGAAACAGTTTAAGGGTGATTATGGTGTTAAAATGTCTAGAGAAACTTTGTAGAAATTTTGTAATCGCAAGTAGCCAACATTTGGCGTTGGATGGCCCGAGGGAGGCTCTTATGACCCTTCGCTGGTCTCTTCTGTTTACCAAGTAGTCACCAGAGACGGCCATTTAGACCAACTTCCATATATTGATTCCCGGGAATCCTTGATTACAAGGAGACCTTCGCCATCATGGTTATTGAAATGTAAAATGTCTCAGTGTAAAATGATGATTGTCCGCAGAGGTCCCCCGAAGGCTGCAGCTTCGGACAGCCTCTGCCCCCCATCAGCCCCCGTTATTCCCCCGGCACCTGAGGACCTTTTAGACCCCACCCCTTTATATCCCAGCCTCCCACAACCTGTGTCCTAGGAAATTCAGGCCGAGATTCAGGCCGAGAAAAATTTTGGGAGGATTTTTGGAAAAAGGAATATGAAGAGAGGGAGGTGGCCGCCGCCAAGGCTCAGTTAGAGTCTCTCTGGAGCCACGAATCAGACCCTCCCCCAAACTGACCCTGAGGCGGCACCAGAAACATCTCTCCAAGCTCCCTTAAGGGAAGTCCTTGACTCAGAGGGACACACAGCCTATGTGTATGTTCCCTTTACTACCAGCGACCTCTGTAATTGGAAACATCAAAATCCTATATTCTCCGAAGATCCGGGCCAAATGGCTGGGGTCTTCGAGACTATCATTGACACTCACAAGCCCACTTGGCAAGACATGCAGATTGTCATGTGCACCCTATTGACAGCTGAGGAGCATAGGCTAGTAAAAATGAAAGCAAGGGAATGTGTTTTTGAGACGGCTCGAGCACAGGGCGAGGACGAAGATAAGATTAGCGGAGCCAAGGCCATCCCTGACACCAACCCCGGGTGGTCACATGGGACTGATGCGGAGCACAAGCAGCATGCCAGCTGTGCTAATCTGCTTGTAAAGGGAATGAGGAAGTGTATTAGAAAGACAGTCAACTTATCCAAACTGTATGAAATAAAACAGATAAAAGAAGAATCCCCAGCGGGATTCTATGAAAGGTTGTGTGAGGTGTGTCAGAAGTATACTGATCTGGATCCTGAGAACCCCGACAATCGACGGGTTCTGGTGTCCCTATTTGTGGGCCAGTCATATGATGACATTAGAAGAAAATTGCAAAAGGTAGAAGGAGTAATGGGAAAGGGCATTGAAGAGCTTATTGAGATTGCTATGAAAGTCTATGATAGGTGGGAAGAAAAAGAGAAAGTCAAGGGGACCAGGCTCCTTGCAATGGCCATCCGGGGTGAAGATCCTGGATGCCGAGGAAGGGGCCGCGGGGGATGAGGAGGGTCCTTGCGCAGCGGACCAGGGCACGGTGAGGGTAATAGAAACACAGGCCGCTGTTTAGACAGGAACCAGTGCGCCCGCTGCAAGCAGCATGGCCATTGGAAGAACGAATGTCCCCATAACCAGGCCAATGGTGCGCCCGCTGGTCCTGCGCAGACACCCCCCCCCAGCTCCCCTGTTCTACACTGAAAATCACTTGGAATAGGGGCGTCAGGGTGCCGGGTACCTGTCAGGGTGGAAACTGAGCCCATAGAGCCCCAGAGCAGTTCTGATTCTGAGGAGGAACAGCAATCCTTGGGAGAGGAGCCAGCTCATCCCTCACAGGCACAGCAGCTGGCAGAGATTCCTCCTGCCGGCATTCCTGAGATAGATAGTGATCCTAGCAGTGAGAAAGTGCAGGAATGGGGCTTGCTAGATGCTCGACGCAGACGCAGAGAGCAACGGGCGATGGAGGGCGCGGAAAGGAGGCATAGCGCCCGTTTGGCGTGCAAGCAACAGCCGCCTCCCATGGACCCAAGGGAAAGAGGGAGGATCTCTCCCTAGCCCATATATTCTGGGTCTTCAAGTGACTCTCTTTCAAACGGGGATCAACTGCCTATTTGAAGCTTAGGCCACTTTGCTGTTCCTTGCTTTAGTTGCTGGTGATTAGCATCTGAAAGAGTCATTAAGTTGTAAAAGGATTAAAGCTTTGAAAAGAATCCTTTCGTCTGTGTCTTGAGTTGGCTATTGGAGACTACTGAAAGGGGCCACCAGGGCACTCCTGACAGTACCCCCTCTTGGCTCAACAACGAGCACACCTGGACCCTGTAGTAAAAATTGAAGTAGGGGGCCAGACCATGCCTGCCTTAATTGACACTGGGGCTATGCTTAGCCTCATCCCCTTTGCAAGGGCTCCAGGGGGCTCAGGGGGAAGTGCACAGATCCAGGGTGTTGAGGGTCGTACGACCCGCCTCGAAAAGACCCGACCCCTCCTCACTAAAATTGGTAACACCCACCTTACTCATCAGTTCGTTTGCAGCCCTGCGTGCCCTGTAGCACTCCTGGGAAGAGACATCTTGACAAAATTACAGGCCAAGATAAGCTTTTGCAATGGCCAAATAGAAGTTAGAATTCCCAAACAACAGTGGTCCAACTACCAGATGGCCTTGTTGACTTATATGGTCAGGGCTCCTGAGGGGAGTCCTGAGTGGTCATGATTCCCGGGTGTAGACCCCTCCGCCTGGGCTGAGAATGGAGGATGGGCCTGGGCAAAGACTGCAGCCCCCGTTGTTTTTACTCTAAAGCCCGGCCACGGCCCTGTCAAGGGCTACCCGGCTTGAAACTGGCTACCCGGAAAGGCCTGAAACCCCTCATTGAGAAATTCAAGGCTTGCGGCTGGCTCTGTGAAGGAACTTCCCCATACAATACCCCCATTTTGGGGGTCCCTGATCTGGGAGCTCCAGATTTCAGGCTTGTGCAAGACTTAGCTTTATCAACAAATTAATTATACCTCCCTATCCTGTCGTGCCGAACCCCCTCACGATCCTGACCCAGATCCCTCCAAAGAGCACCTGCTTTTCTGTCTTAGACTTGAAGGATGCATTATTCTCAATACCCCTCCATGAAACGGCCCAGCTCCTGTTTGCCTTTGAATGGGAAGACCCTGACACCCACCACAAGACCCAGCTAATGTGGACAGTAGTGCCTCAGGGGCTCACATGCGCTCCTGAGATTTTTGGGTCCCAACTGCAAAGAGACCCGGCTGCCTGGAAGGGGGGCCTCAAAAAAGGCCAGGTCATACAGTATTGTGACGACCTGTTGATCGCCGCCGAGACCCCGCAAGACTGTGAACGATATACCTGCAAATTGCTCAATTTGCTGGCCACCTGCGGGTACAAAGTCCCTGGCAAAAAGGCACCACTTGTAAAAGCTGAAGTCACCTTTTTAGGCTATATAATCTCAAAGGGCCAGCGCCGCCTTGATCATAGCTGAATATAGGCCATTCAAGACTACCCCTCCCCAAGCTGTCTACGTGAACTTCGGGAGTTCTTGGGCCTCACTGGATTCTGTCGCTTATGGATTGCAGACTATGGTGGCAAGGCTAAGCCACTCTATGAATCCTTGACAAAAGAAAGGGCACTCAATTGGGCTTGGACCAGGGATATGGAAAAAGCCTTTCAAGAGCTTAAACGGTCCCTAATGTCCCCCCCCGCCTTGACGATCCCAAATCCTGCCAAGGCCTTCCACCTCTTTGTGCATGAGCGAAGGGGGGTGGTGGCAGGTGTGCTTTGCCAGGAGTATGGGCCCTTCCTTTGCACAATAGGATATTACTCAAGGTTGCTGGACCCCGTTGCTCGATCATGGCCCGCCTGTTTGCGAGCTGTTGCAGTCTGTGCACTCCTCGTTCAAGAGGCAGAAAAGCTAACCTTAGGAGGAGACATGGAAGTGGTTGTTCCCCATGGGGTTCCCCAGATATTAGGCTTGGAGGGCGGGGAAATACCTTAACCCTGCCCGGCATTCGCGCTATGAGATTGCCCTTCTGCTTGCCCCAAATCTCACCTTCAAAACTCCACAACTCTGAATCCGGCAACCCTCTTGCCAGGGCCAGGCCAGGGAGCCGCCCACGACTGCTTAGAGGTCCTCAATGAAGAAACCCTGGCTCGACCAGACCTGCAAGACATTCCCTGGCCTGACCCCGATGAAGAATTCTATGTTGACGGGTCCAGTTTTATGAAAAATGGGCATCGACACACTGGAGCAGCTGTGGTATCCAGCTCAAACCTCTGGCTATACAAACTCCCAGCCCACTTTTTGGCCCAGGCCGCTGAAAGGGTCGCGATGACAGAAGCTTTAAAAATGGCCTCCGGTAAGCGGGCAAACGTTTACACTGACTCAAAGTATGTATTTACGACAGTGCACGCACACAGCAAGCTATGGAGAGAGCGAGGTTTCATAACCGCCTCCGGACACAAGGTGGCTCACGGACGTCTGATCACAGCCCTCCTTGAAGCCCTGATGCTGCCCAAGGATCTAGCAGTTGTGCATGCATATGCACATGGACGGGCCGAGGATCCTGCTCAAAAGCGGAGGAATCGCCAAGCTGACATCGCAGCCAAAGAAGCCACCAAGTATGGGATGACCTGGATATGCCTAGCCAAGCCTGTGCCAGTAACAAAGCCCCAATATACTGAGGAGGAAGAGACACAGGCCAAGATCTGCGGAGTTCAAAAGGGGCCAGATGGGTGGTGGGTCCTGCCCTATGGAATCATGTACACCCCTTTAGTAATTTTAAGGCAGATCTTGGAAGACCTGCACAATACCCAGGGCCATATGGGAGCTGGACCCCTTGTAGATTTAGCTAGACACACCATCCTGGGCCCGCCATGCACACGGAGGCACAGAGAATAGTCACACACTGCCCTGTTTGCCTAAAAACGCACAGCAAAGGGAAACCGCCTCCTGCCCCGAAGGGAGGGAGACCGTGGGCTCACTATCAATTCCAAAGGCTTCAAGTTGACTTTGCTGAGATGCCCCCATGTAAAGGTTTTAAGTATATGCTTGTGTTTGTTGATCAGCTCACTGGATGGGTTGAATGTTTCCCAACCCATACCTGCCAAGCCCAAGCTGTGGCTAAGGCCCTACTCAATGAAATAATACCTCGGTTTTCCCTCCCTGAGTCCATTGAAGCTGATATGGGGAGCCACTTTGTCTCCCAAGTTACTCAGAGAACTGCCCAGGCTCTGTGGATCCAGTGGCACCTTCACACACCCTGGCGGCCCCAAAGCTCTGGCCAAGTCGAACAAATTAATAGGACCCTAAAGGAAACTTTAGTTAAGATCAGTGCTGAAACTCACCTCAAATGGGTTGAGGCCCTCCCCCTCGCCCTAACTAAAATCCGGAAAACACCCCGCAAAGGGATTAAGTTGTCCCCTTCTGAGCTCATGTTTGGGCGGCCATCCCGCGTTTTGCCCCTGGGACAACGCAAGGGAGCCACTTGGGAAGTGGGAAAGCAAATGTTGTGGGACCATGTTACTGGTTTGCAGTCTGTTTTGTTTCAGTTACACTGCCACGCCGCAGAGTTCCAGTCTTTGCTGCTTGACTAGACCATCCACCCTTTCTGCTCTGGAGACCAAGTCCTGGTCAAAAAGTGGAAAAAGAAGCCCCTGACTGCCAGATGGGATGGACCCTATACTGTGGCCCTGACTAGCCACACAGCAGTAAAACTTTTGGAGTGGGATAAGTGGACTCATTATACTAGGATAAAAAAGTATCCAGACCAGATCTCTGCATCCTGTCCCCAAGGAGACCCGGGGTCCACAAGCAACAACCCTTTGCCCTCCCCGACCCCGGACGCTCGGGGAGACACAGGGCAAGATTTAGAGACGGCTTGGGACTATCAGGCTCTTGAGGGGCTGAAGGGACTTTTTCACCGAAAATGAAGTAGCTGTGGGTCCTAGCACTACTTTCCAATGGACTGGTGGGAGCGGGGCAATCTTGTTGTCAAGAAAATGGCCAGTTTTTAGAACCTCTTTAGGGGCAGAATATTATAAATCCATGAAGTCCATCACCTGCCTAGGAAAAAGGGTTTTTGAGGTACAACTGATTAAGCCTTACACCTACTACACCGGCAGCCAGAAAAGCCAGTTACCATTAGGGACCAAGGTCTGCCTCACCAAGGGAGGACAGTGAGGATTAGATCAGTGGAGCCCGCCGCGGATCCATAAAACCATCAAGCAAGTCATACAACAGGCCAGATTAATTACAAAAGCCCCTCCCAAGACACCTTTAGTGCAAATCCCAGAAATAAAAGACCACCCCTGGAGAGCCCGGTTAGGGATCCCAATGACAAAAGAAACTGATAATGTATGGCTAGAGTGGGTAAAATACACAGCCAAGTCCTTAAACAAATCTGATTGTTTTGTATACGCGGCCGGAAGATCCGTCGCCAAAGTATTACCTTTTCCCTTAGGATGGGACCAGCCTTCCCTCCTTACTTGCATGATCCATCTGTTTCAACATCCCGATGCGTGGGGCGATGAGAGTTGCCAAGCCCTCAATAAACTCTACCCCCCCTCAAAATAGAAGGTTGCATCCTACCCCCTGTGTCTTCCATGGAGGGATGGAACCACACCGGATGCATCTACTGGTCCCTAGAGCAAGATAGTACCCCTCTGGGCAATCTCTCAGCCTGCCTCAACACCACAACATTCCATAATAACTCTCTGCCTGTTCCCCGAGCCGACCTCTGGTGGTATTGCGGAGGCCTGGAGCTCTTTGAAACCCTTCCCTCAAAGTGGTCTGGGACCTGCAGGCTGGTTCAGCTTGCGGTCCCCTTTTCCATTGCTTTCCACCCACCCCAGCAGCCTGCCCGTTCCCGCCGAAGGCAAAGTGCGACCCCTTTTGACAATCGAATATATATAGATTCAATAGGAGTGCCAAGAGGAGTCCCTGATGAGTTTGAAGGGCGAAACCAGATAGCTGCGGGATTCGAATCTACTCTGTTTTGGTGGACAACCATTAACAAAAATGCAGATTGGATTAATTACATCTATTATAATCAGCAAAGGTTTATAAACTATACCCGAGATGCTATAAAGGGATTGGCCGAACAATTAAACGCCACTAGCCAAATGGCCTGGGAAAATCAGCGTGTTCTTGACATGATGTTAGCAGAAAAAGGAGGAGTACGCATTATGTTAGGCGGGAGATGCTGCACCTTCATCCCCAATAACACCACCCCTGACGGCACGGTAACGAAGGCATTGCAAGGCCTCGCCACCCTATCTGAAGAATTAGCCAAGAATTCAGGAGTTAACAACCCCTTAACTGTCTGGCTGGAAAAATGGTTCGGTAAATGGAAACATTTGGCAGCCTCTATCCTTATCTTGCTTGTAGTGGTAGTCGGAGTTTTGGTACTGTTTGGCTGTTGCACCATCCCCTGCGCTAGGGGTCTGTCCCAAAGATTAATTGAAGCTGCCTTGTCAAAACAAATGCTTTTGCTTTATGACAAAGTCGAGATGGCTGACTAACATGTTTAATGCTCGATGAAAGGCTTTTAAGGGGGGATTGATAGAACCAAAGAGGCACCATCTTGAAGTATTGGCAGCCATCTGAGGCAGCCTCCTACAGTGGAAAGTCCCAGAGGAAGATAGTCTTATCAACTGCCTTGTTGAAACCAACAGTAACAGTCTGTTTCATATTGGATACAGCCAGAGGAGCCCCCCCCCCCCAGTAGCCGCCACTCCTGCAGCTGGTTAGAATCAGTTCCAGCTAGATCGCTTCCTGCCCAGCTTGCAAGGACAGGTCAGCCGTACAGACATGTCAACTACGCATGCTTAATGAAATTCATGAATATTATGTGGCCCACCCTGCATAGCTAATGAGGTCATTATACTGAATGTATATAAGCTGTACCAAAACCATCTAGGGTGTGGTTCTCCTTTGTGGTGTTAGCCGTGAGAATCCACCCGAACAGCGCTGTTTGTCTCCTGCCAAATAAAACTGCGTTGGACTGAATCTCAGAGTTGTGTGTGTCTCTAAGGGGATATTGGCATACCACTCCTAGAGGGAACGAACTGAAGCATAATTTGTGCAACAACCCCAAAATGGCTCGACAAGGACCAATGCTAAGTGGCTTCCAGTACCTATGGAATGTTGAAGATCTCAGCTGGAGAGAGAGAGACTGGGTTTGCACGCCACAGCAAACTATAATTGGTTATAGTGTGAAACAACTCACAATGGATTGGCGTGTCATGCAAACCTGGACAGCTTTCCATGGGGTGGGTTAATTTTTTGAAACAACCCACGACAACAACCAATGGATTGTTGTAGGAGTTGTTTTACCCATGATGGGTTGACATGTTATCCGAACCATTTACACCCAATCCATCATGGGTAGAAGGCATCGGGTAGTGAGCCGCTTGGCGAGAGTGGCCACAATCACTCTTCACAATTCCAGTGCCCCTTTCTCCTTGCCAGCTACAGCCCCTCCAACTGTGCTGAAATGGCACTTTGAAGGGGCTGTCACTAGTCCCCTTTTGTGCTGCCATTCCCATCCCCGCTCCAACCATAATCCTGGTTGCAGTCACAGCCTGTTTTTATTCCTTAAAAAAAAACAACCCAGTTAGCCACTGTTTCGCTAAAGCGGCTGTTCAAAATGGAGAGGCTTGACTTAGTAAGGTTATCCACAGGGTTCAAGGGCTTCCTCTAAACTTTGGGAATATCCTGCTTCAAATCCCCACTTTCCCAAGACCCCAGTAACTGTTTTACAGGGTGCCCCACACGCATGCCCATTTTTTGATCCCTTGCGCTTTAACGCTCTTAAAGTGACAGGGAGCAAAGAGGAGGAGGTGTGTGGAGCAACAGTTGCTGGGAACTCAGGCAAGTGGGGATTTGAAGCAGGGCACTGGTTTTTCGTAGGATAGTAACTGCTCCCTTTGTGGATGTATCTTTATTTAAAAAAATTCTTCATGTCGCTTATTGCAATTCCACTGGAGCAACTGACAGCAGCCAGGGCCATCGTATTCCTGTTAAATTCCCCTAATGATGATGATGATGGTAGTGGATGAAGAAGGCTATTAATGCCTACTACGCAGGATTATATAGTACAGTGTCAGAGGCAGTATGTCAATCTACACCAGTTGCTGGGGAAATACTAATAGCACTGATGATGATGATGATGATGATGGTAGTGATAGCAGTGGATGGGGGAGAAGGCTTTTAATGGGGTGGTGGGATTTAAAGTATCCAAACCTTGGACAAATGAGATGAAACCTGGCATGCACATTCCTCTTAAGGATGTCCACAAGATGCAGGGCCAAAAAGATGCAATTCCTTATTTTTGAAGTAACTGGGGGGGCTAGACACAAACACCTAAAGAGGGGTGGTGGGATTTAAAGTGTCCAAACCTTGGGCAAATGACATGGAACTTGGCATGCACATTCTTCTTAAAGGTGTCCTCTCGCTGTTAAGTGTTGAACTGACACTTCTCAGCGTCCTCCACCTTTTCAATACTTTCCCGAGCCTCCAGATAGTCCAGAAATGGAAGTTACTAACTCCCTCCTTTTCACAGCTCCTTTTCAGAGCAGTTACTGCAGGTGTGCAAATTTCCCCTCCATTTACTTCCCAGGCTTTAAATTTGTGCAAATATTCCCAACAGTTTAAAAACAACCCTTAGAGGGTGGCTGAAGAGGACAGAGCAAATGGGGCACCTGCACCAGTGGGTGTTGAAAAGTCTCTTGCATTGTAGAGATATGGGGCTTTTCTATATGAGGCTTTGAACCCACCACTTTAGCGAGGCTTCTGCTTCTGGATTCTTGGTGGGATTAAGCTCGGCTCCTTTACACATGTTTTTCCAGGGTTTTTCATTCTCTGCCTTCCTATACGTTTTATTACACAACCGCTAGGTGGCACTGTGGTATAGCAGAATTGCAGAAATACACTAGGTTTCATGTTTCCACTCAGGATATACCAGACCTTCCTTGTTAGACACCCCCTCCCATCACTAAAATGGTTGCAAATGATGGGAGAGGCCCTGGAGGATGACGATGTAATGCACCTGCAAACAACTGTGACTGAGGAATCATGACCACACAATAAATGCCTCATGTAGAAAGGCTCATAGTGCAGGGGTTATTTCTGGGACAAAAGAAATCTCCTGCAATGGGGATGAATCCAGACTGAATGGTATTGTATGTTTTTATCAAGAAAATGTTACACTGTATTTGGGTGTAGTCTTAAGAAAGGATCTATAATTGTGTGCATCTGTGCATGCATACACATGCACACAGTAATGCACAACATTCACTAGCAGAATGCCACACGGGGAAAAACACAGAGATGTCCCAGCTTAGATAACCTACAGCAGTAGTAGTGAACTAAAGAATCACCTGTAAGGGCTGAACTATGTATTATGGTGATGCCCTGTATCTTAGATTGAACAATTGAACAAGTGACTACATAATACTCATATGATTTCAAGAAAGGGCAGGCAGAGTATGGTGCTGAGCCCTTCCCACACCACTCTGCAATTACCCCCATCTCAATATCCTCCTGCTAGCTGCCATTAGTTTCCTAGCTAGGCTTTGAGACTGGAAATAAGCCCAGCTGTGAGGAATATGGCCTTGGGAATAATCGTGGGTGAGAAAAGGTTTCACTTAATTATGTTGTTTCTGCCTGCACCAACATGCATTGGCACTACACCACTGCTGCTCACCCTTCCCTCTGACAGTATGAGAAGGAACCCTCTCTTTCCCAACATATGTGGATCCTCTTTCCAGATGTTACCAGTGAACCTGGGAAAAAACCACATAAGAAGAGCCATGCTGGATCTGACCAAGGATCCATCTAGTTCCAGCCCTCCGTTCACACAATGGCCAACCAGCTGTCAGCTGGGAACACTCAAGCATGGCATGAGTGCAACAGCACCCTCCCATCCATGTTCCACAGCAACTGGTGTACATAGGCTCACTACCTCTGGTACTAGAGGTAGCACATAGCCATCAGGACTAATAGCCATTGATAGCCTTTTCCTCCAGGAATTTGTCCAACCCTCTTTTAAAGCCATCCAAACTGGTGGCCATCACTACTTCCTGTGGTAGCGAATTCCATAGTTTAACTATGCACTGTGTGAAGAAGCATTTCCTTTTATCTGTCCTGAATCCCCCACCAATCAGCTTCATAGGATGACCCTGGGTTCTAGTATTTTGAAAGAGGGAGAAAAATGTCTCCCTATCCACATTCTCCACACCATGCATAATTTTGTAGACCTCTATCATGTCTCCTCTGACCCTTTTTTCCAAGCTAAACAATCCTAGCTGCTGCAGCCTTGTGTCATAGGGGAGATGCTCCATCCCCTTGATCATTTTAGTTGCCCTTTTCTGCACCTTTTCCAGCTCTACAATATCTTTGTTTAGGTGTGGTGACCAGAACTGGACACAATATTCCAAGTGCGGTCGCACCTTAGATATGTACAGGAGCAGTATGATATTGGTGGTTTTATTCTCAATTCCTTTTCTAATTATGCCTAACATGGATTTTGCCTTTTTTTACAGTGGGCACACACTGGGTTGACATCTTCACTGAGCTGTCCACTACAACCCCAACATCTCTTTCCTGGTCGCTCACCGCTAGCTCTTATCCCATGAAGCTATACCTGAAGTTGGGATTTTTTGCCCCACTGTGCCTCACTTTACCTTGCTTGCATTGAACTGCATTTGCCATTTAGATGCCCATTCTCCCGGTTTGGAGAGATCCCTTTGGAAGACATAGAAAGCAGGTCTCATGTTACTTCCATCTTCAGTTCAGTTTTGTTGATTTTTATAACATCATGCAGCAGGATCCATCCCCACACTTAAACGTCTAGCACAGATGTACCTTTGATCCCTCTACCTGTTAGAAATCCCTACTACTAAATGTAGGGAACATTCTTCTGAACATTAGCTACAGCAGAATGGCCTGGTGCAAAAGAAGAGAGCGCACCATCTTCAACAGTTGTATAGAAGAGGGAATTCCAGCACAATCATTAAAGATGCAGGTGCCTTGTCCTCTTTTGCACCTGGCCACCTTAAACGATAGCTTTTCTTAATAAGCCATTATCTTAATTCCTGAGCAGTGTTGCTTCCAGCCTACTGAGATAGCATGTTATTGCTAAAACAAGCCCAACTGTTTTGTCAGCTCCTCAGGTTAATGAAATTGCTTAGAGATAAAAGAGATGGCAAAGAAGTAAAAATGTAAGCTGTGTGATCTTCAGGTGAAATTCTTTCTTCTCAGAGATAAGAAACACATGCTTGGGTAAGCATCTGGGTTAAAGAAAAAAATCATATCAGCTGAGGAAGGTTATTGTATGCTTTTACAAATGTCAGTGAAATCTGTACATTCAAAATTAGGCTAAAAAGAATAAATGCTTAAGCCTACACAAGTAAGCAATTTATTGTAAGACAGAACAAACAGTGGCAAACAACAATATGTAAATTCAGTTGATAATGGGGCAAATAGACTTGTGAAACTGACAAATATATATTTATGAATTCCTCCAAAAAGCAGCTCATTATTTAAAAAAATAATTCCAGCAGAACAAATGAGAATTTAGGAAATCCAGTAGATAAAGGTGATCTTTAGCAAATGAGCGCAGCACCAGAGAAGACATGAAGCTGTTTTTTAAAGTGCCGAGACCTAGACAGTTTTACATGTTTATAGCTTATCGTCTTATACCTTCCATTCATTCTTTAATTTCTTTAACTACAACACCTCATGAAGGTGTTGTAGAGACGTGAATAACTGGACATCACCTTTCATAGAATAAGAAAGTATTTTCTACACATGAGACAAAATGAGATGGTGGAGCTCTGGACAATATTTAAGAATGCAAGTGGAGGAAGTATATTTTTGAATGCTCTCCCCTGTAAAGTAAAAAACAGAGAAAGCCAATTTCCAACATATAGTAAATAAGTACACAAGGAAGAAAGGTTTCACATATCTCTCTCCCAGCTGTGTGAATTTACCATATTCAGGGAGGTTTTTACATGAGGTAGCATTAATAAATGGTACACTCCCCTTGCCATCTGCAGTCTGAAATGGTACAGAGCTTTTTCACCTCTATGTCTTATGTAGAATGGTTCTAAGATAGCGAGCACAAATGTACTTCCAGAGTTATTTAACAATTTCAGAATTTATTTTGATACCATTACATTTGAAGGAGGGCCGTATCATATTTTCTCCTCTTTCCAGGGACATGGATCGTCACTTCTCTGTCTCTTACTAGAATCTCCATTCACAAAGCTTTGTGCAGTCTCCCCTCATTTCCACTACATTTGGAAATAGAGCCATCTGTATGCCAGTCTTGTCAATTGACAGGCCAGCTCTGAGATATTTATAGCTAGAATTTGGGGTAGGTTTTACTATGGTATTTTACAAATCTTAAGAGGTGTTCTGAGTTTGGCTTTTAATGTGTTGCAATCTGCTTAAAGCCTTTGGGGTAACATGGAGCAATTCTACATACATATAAATAAGCTATGTTTTTTTTTTAAAGTACATTGTTGATAAAGAAGGAATATTCCAATCTCTTCAAAATATAGGTGATCTATATAAGAAACAGAATTATAGTATTTTGATTTGCCAGAACTCTAAATTTTAGGTCCTCTACTGATTGTTCACAAACAGGTCAAATCATGATATCCACCTATTCCCATCCTTTAGTGAAATAAGATACTGGGAGAAATGTAGAATTAGGCTTTCTTTTTTCATAGGAATTTGAACAACATTATAAATAGGACTGCAGCATGTATAGATTTGTGCAGCCTTTTCTTACATACATGGATGCAAAGCAGCATTCAAAAACTGAGTTAGTTTGAAGTGAATCCAAATTTTTACATTAAATTTTGTTCCATTTTGCCTCACAGACCATGCTGAGATATGTCAATCAGTATTCCTTAAAATGTCTACCTTGTCCTGCAAAGAACATGGTATTGCTCACCTTGAAAAATGTTCCTCTTCTACTGCAGGCCACTTCACATAGTACATTTTTAGGTGTACACTTAAGACACCTTAGATGTATATCTAAAACTATTAAGCATGAATGCAACAAACATTCATATTATATGGGTATACTAATCAGGAAGCCATGACTGGCTGCGGACCCCTTAAAAGTGTATGTTCAGTGGCAAAGCCAATATTTGCCTGTTTAATGTGTGAAATGGCCCTGTGGTTCATGATCAGCACAATAAGCAGAATGATCAGAGTTAGCGGCACTACAAGATCCTGCTTTAGTAAAGGTATTTCAATGATGGCCATCAGGTCTCTTCCACACTATATCTGTGTGAATTAAAGACAGCTATTGTGACTTGTTTTCAAAACACATAAGCAGGTCCAGTATTCACCAGATTCAAGCAGAAATTCAGGGACAAACAATGAGTAATAAGTCAACATTAAGAAACTATTGTCTGAGTGAAATATAAATCCATTCACAGCAGAAGGGAGAGAGCTGCTTTTTGAAGAATCAGTTGAAAAACTCAATAAAAAGTATGCACATATAAAACACTGGATTGTCAATGGTACTGTGAAACAATTCAAGTTTAAAGAATGGTTTGTTTTTTACTTTTACAAGCAGATGAGACACTTTTCAACTTCAAACTTTCCCGCCCTCCCCAGCATGTCAGCAGTTAGCATCCACAAAAGCACCATAGGATATGGAAGAGTTAGCACCACATAGTTTTAGGACCTAACTGGCAACATGCGTTACTGACAAACTTGGAACGTGGAAATCTGTGTGGTACAGTCTTATTATAAGTGATACAAGGCAATTTATGATTATTCATACAGTACAATACAGTCACTGATCAATGAACCTTTGAGTACAGTACATGACAGGTCACATCTGAACACCCTGTTAATACTAGAGTAAGCTGCAGATTTTAGAAGCATCTTGAGAATAACACAGGGACTTTCTTGATTGGCTTACTCCATCTCACTTTGAAATTCAGGGTCTGATATTTACATGGCCTCAACAAAAAAATTCTAAGCATTGTGTGAGTGGTTGGGACCAATGCCAAATACTAGATGCGTTTAAAAAGATAGATTTAAATGTGAGATGAATTATTAAGGGGCTTAAATACCCAATTATACAAGCTCTAGATACCCAATTATACAAGCTCAACTTCATCTTGTGTTTTTACCCTTACCTACTTTGAAACTGAAGAAATGCTATGGATCAGTTGAAGAGATACCTGAGAGCAGTAATCAATCTGTGAATAAATTTGCAGTAGGCTACAGGATAATTTAACATATGGGTGCTACTAGGTTTTTAGCATATAGGGCTTAACACTGCCAACAGAATAGAAACCTAGACTGTTCCATTTTCACAAACCTCCTCCCTGCAAATAGCAGCAGCTTTAAATTGAAGAAAATCCATACAACTAGGATTTAAGAAGAGCCAGATCACGAGCCATAGGCTTGAATCCAAATGTTGCTTTTGCTTGGGGAGAGTGAGTGTGTGCGCGCGAGTACAAGCAAGCGAGAGACTTCTGCTAATCCCCCCTGCAACCTCTTGTGGCCTCTGAAAATATGCTTTAGAGCTGGGGTCTTGAACCTCTTTCAGCCCAAGGGCCGAATTCCATTTCAGAGAAGCTCTCCAGTAATGCATTCCAGTGATGGGTGGGGCCAAGGGGTAGGGACAAAAATACCCCAAATGCCCGCATATTTTAGCTCAAAGCTCTTACTGCCAGTAACTACGCCTTAAGAGAGGCATTCCAACCTTTTAGAAGGGGGGCGGAGGAATGTGCAAAGCCATGAAACCACCAAACAATCTGCAGTCGGGGGGAAAGGGTGTGTGACCATCTGGCGAACCCTGGATTGGGACCCCAGATGGGCCAGATTTGGTCTGTGGCCCTGAAGTTCTGCACCCCTACGTTAGAGAGTTGGAGGACCCTCCAGAACAGTGTGAGAGGCAACCTTTGCCAATTGCCACCTGTCTCCACCTTCTACCAGCAGGATCCCTCTGCTGGATCAAGTGCCTTCCAGAGATGGAAGAAACCCCTCCATTTGTGGAAGACAATGTTTGGATCCAACCCACAATGTTTCCATCCCATTGGTTAATGCCTCCATCATAGCTCTAATCTTCTTAGCTCAATGCTCTCACCAATTGTTCCCCTGGAATCCTTCTCAGTCTCCCTACTCCCTTTCATCCCAGAATTACACAAGCCAATTCAGCACCTAAGCCCACACTATCTTATTTAACCCTGTGCCTGCCGTTGTCATCTGATTCTCTGTGCCATCCATTATGGCCCTATTCATCTCACTGCTTTGATATTCCTACCATGTTTCCATTACTTGTGTTTAGACGGGCAGCTTATACCAAACTAGATCAGACAATCAGAACTTTCAGATCACTTGATATCCCCTCAAAACATAATCCTTCAGTGGAGACAATTTACACATTCAAGCTGTGTGTCATCACAGTGACCAGTTGAGAGCTTACCCACATATTCAGAGAAAGCATGTAGAACCAGGGACCACAAATTTGAAAATGTGCCCATGTTGAAAAAAAATCCTGCATTTTAATGTGAATATTCAAACATGCTCTGCAATGTGACACTGAATGCATGCATATGTGAATCCTCTTTAAGGCTCTTTCCTATTGCAACATAGCCAAAATCCACACAACTGGTGATTTGTATTCCTTCCTCTTTAACTCGCCATTCTTTCCCTAGTGACCTATACCTGTCTGCACTCAGTATCTTGCTCTTTGAGAAATACAATTCTCTTCAATCAACAGTGTCTCCAGTCTTTAATGTAAGAACATAAGAGCAGTCCTGCTTGATCAGACCAAAGGCCTATCTAGTCCAGCATTGTTCCCACAGGGGCCAAGGAGATGCCTCTGGGAAGCCCCAAGCAGGACATGAGTGCAACAGCAACCTCCTGCAAGTGTTCCTCAGCAACTGGTACTGAGAAACATATGCCTCTGATATTGGAGGTAACATACAGCCACCACAACTAGTAGCTATTTATGTGCATGTGCCTGCTCTTCCATTTTTGTGATTACCACAAGTGAACAGAGTCTCGAGTCCAATTCTTACCCTGAGGAGATACCAGCCTCAGTGTTGTGAGTACAACTTGAGAAGTCTCTTCACACTCTGCCTCATCTATTGTTTTGCAATACTTGCAATGGAATTATGCTAATTTACTGTGTCACTTATGTGTAGCACTGTCTCAGGGTAGGTTCACATATGCCTTTAATGCTGAAGTCAACTTTTTTTTGGTAGGAATGGCTTCCTCCTTTGTATATGGGCAGACAAGCAGAGTAGTAATTACTGGTAAAGCAACTAGGATTCTTTTTGTTGGCATGACCTCTCTGTGCCTGATAGCAAAAGACCCCTTTCAAATATGCACTTGTTTAAGGGCATGTGTGGGGAGAACACAAATACAAAGCCCCTACATTTTATTGTGTTATAGGCATATGTGGCACCATCATATGCCTATAACACCATCAGTGTTATATGATAGGCACCATCAGTAGAGAATTTAAGAGCTGAAATGACATCACCTATGCCTTAAGCTAAACATTTCTTGCAAGATCTGCTCTTGAATTGTTATTACTTATCTTTTAGAAAAGGAGATCATGTAAGAAGACCCTGAATTTTAAGTTGCTTTAAAAACAATTCTGATATCCTGTAAGATAACGGAATAAGCCAACGGACAGAGGGTTTTGCACTTAAGATGATGTCTACGGAGACCAGTCTTGCACATCAAGAAAAGCACAAACCCTAAAGTATTCATGCAGGCATGGTTACATGTTCCACACCTATGCCATTTTGTATCTCTAGTATAGTGAGAGAACAGGGTACATAGGAAAAAAGTGCTAAATTACAGTACATTTGCTTTTTTAAATATATGTTAACGACAGAACAGCAAAACAGATTGTTTGAAAACAGAGTCAGTATTGTACAGTAAGTTCACATTTAATTCTTTACCATGTCTACAATTGAAACACATGCATTTTATTTCCATTATTTTTATTCCATAGGACCAACATCCTTCAGAACAGTGATCTACCTTTAGAACAAAACTTTCTAAGGAAAATATTAAGCATCACATAAGTTTAAGAAAATTCCTTTAATTAGCATTACATGTACTCATTTACATTTACGATTTTTCATGCCATGACTAACACACCTTTTGGTTAAGAATATCCTACTGAAAAATAGTACCATTGGGGAAGAATACACACACAGGATAAACTGCTACCTGCTATGCACATGATTTTTATTTACTTGACTGCTGTTATGCCGTACTCCGATTTATAGGTGCAGTTGTGAAAATACAGTTACACATTTATGGAAGAATACTAAAAAAATGGTAATTAAAATGACTACACATGCTGTTAAAAAAGAGAAAAAAACACCACTAACTATTGTTAAACACTGCCTGTGTGCCAGTACAATTGCTTTCTGATCTTGAAAAAATCAGCATATTATTCCTTTGAAATATTTTTATATGAAAATTAACTGCAGGTTAAAAAAAGAGCAAAATGGAAACAAGATGTCTAATTGAAGATGACCATTTTTTTTAGTTTATCTTCTATTAAACTTCTAGAATGAAATACACCCTGCAGCTTACTACAGACATGATCCACAAAACTAGGTTAGCAAACTGCCTGGATAAAACTATCTTGGATGGGATACAAAGAGGCACATACATACACATTTTCGGATGGTCCTGTAGGGTCCCCCAATCTTTGGGAGCAGCTTTTTAAGGGAGCTGCAGCAAGAAGGCAGGACATGGGGCAGGGGATACCATGGATTCTGCCCTTACATTTAATGCATCACCTTAAGCTATTTGTGAATCATACTATATTGTAAATGTTCTAGGGGGAGGGGAAATTGTTAGGATTTTTAGTAGATTTTACACTGACTCTAGAAGCTGCTCTTCGTCTCTCTCTCTCTCTCTCTGGAACAACCCTAGTCATGTTTAGACAGAAAATGTCGTAAAACTCCCAGCATTCCCCAGCCACCATGGCTGGCTGGGGCATGCTGGGAGTTGTAGGACTTTTTTCCATCTAAACATGGCTAGGTTCATGCCCATAGGTTAGTTCTTTGTTAAGATAAATGGTGACATTCTTATAATAGAATGCTCAGAATTTGGAAGAAATTATTCAACTCTAAGGATATCATTGCTGCAGTAGAGTCAACAGATTTTAGTCCAAATAGAAATATTGAAAGCTTTTAAAGGGTTATTTCTACTATGAAAATGGGTTGTGCAAAACTCAACTAATCCACTAGTTTAGACTGAGTGCACAACACAGGCCCTGTTTAAACATTTTAAGAGTAAGGCTCCAATCAAGATGCTCTGTGTTTGGCCCCATTATCCTTGAACAAGCAATTGGCCAGGGCTGCACTCAGGGCTTAATCAAGGCTGCACTCATGGGTCTTGATATAGTGGCAGGAACTGTATATGGCAGTCTTACAAGCTGGACCTTGCCATGAATGGAACAGGTAACACCTATTTGTGTGTGCAGTTCTCAATCCAACAAGGAATGCACAAACAGAAGCCAGCTTCTGTATATGCATTGTGCTAGCTGGATTAAGGTGCAGGAGTACATTAAAGAGTATGAATATTTTGGGATCTTTACAAATAATCTCATTAGCGCTTAGAGACTGACATTTAGATACCAGCTGTACTCAGAGGTAAAAAATATCTACATAAATCAGCTTACTTTATGAAAACTGTTCCCTTTTCATATTTAATTTCTTTAACAGTATCTAGCAGCATGAAGTAAACCTGGGGATACCACATTTAAGGTTTTCAGGTAATGTAGAGCTAATACGATTGATGGTTGATGGCAAGAATGTAAGACAAACAAAGCATCTTTCAGGTCAGAGTCTTTTACAGCAGAACAGAGATCCTGATTTCATGATGGAAATCATACCTGAAAACTCCTCCCTGCCTCAGTGAAGTTTCCATAAGCCAAGAGTACTCCACAAAGGGAGCAGTGAACCTGGTGATTGCTATGTCTTGTCCTTTCAAATGCATTTTAGTTCTATCCTGCTTCAAAAAAAACAAAGTTGAAACTACAATAAGTAAAACTGATTTACAGACACAGGGACACTATTTTATTGCCATGGCTCATGCAGTGTCTGCACTGATGCAGATGCACACAGTGAACTGTAACTTCTGAGTCTCTCTCTCCTTTCTTGCCTACCTGTGATAACCCCCATGGTAAAAAAATCCCCCTTACCAAATGTACTATGTGCAGAACTCTACATTTGAAACCACATTAATCACGTCATACTCTGCTGTCAATATAGTTCAGAGTTTAAAATATAAGCTCTTGTGCTGTTCTTGTCCATTTGAAATGTTTTTCTGATGTCTTTGTGTTTTTCAAAGCCTATATGTGTGTGGGTGTGCATGTGCACATGGTTGGGGCTTTTTAAACATCAGATTTGTCTAGATGTCATGAATCTAGGATATTTTTTAAGTTACAAAATATAGTTTAGATCCATCCCCCTACCCTCTTTTCATCAGTTTATAAAATTCTTAAACATATAGCTAAGTAAGAGTTAGGCACCAGGCAGTGGCCACATTCATGAAAAGCTATCCTCATACAGCTGCTTCCTATTTTAAACATACACCCTGTAAAGACTAGACAAAAATGGGTTGGGGGAAAACAATAGGTTTAAAACTCAGTGCTAGTAGTATTTATAAAAGTGCGGTGCTCCATATAGTAAGAAGAAAAGTGACTACAAGTACTTAAAGTGCTAGCTTTGATCATGGTTTAGGTTAGTATCCCAAACCTAATTAAACTGTTATGGTACTTAAGAGAGTAAAAGTAAGAGCTGGGAGCACAGGTGCTGCACATGCCATGGCAAATATGCTCCACATTACAATTTGCTATGTTTAAAGAAATATGCAGTGCTATTGTCCAGATTGCAATTATGTACAAACAACTTACATCGTAGATAGCTTTACAATATAATACAGGTCCATAAACCATCATCAGAAGACAATTTGGAAAACAAAAGTACCAGTACTTATTACCAGTCTTCCAAAACAAGTATTTCTGGAGCATTCACCAACATGAAGTCAGAAGTCTAGCTGAAGGATCCCTAAACAATTTGCCAAACATCGGCAAGAGACTAAGGGCTGGCTTCATCAATGCCTCAACATGCAGTTTGCAAGAGAGTCATTTTGAGATTATGCTTTTTAAGAACAGGCTCACGGCCATCCTTACAAAATATTTCTTTGCCTATTATACATTAAGTTTACTTTGCAATTACTAGAGCAATTAATTAAGTGACAATTAATGTATTAGGTTATGAATGCACTATTACTGAACTTCATGTTGTATTTTCATTCATATAAAAATGAACCAAACTACGATTTCTTGTATGCAGGCATTTTCTTTACATTCCCTGTCCTTCATTCCATAAAGGTATGAGAAACCAAACTGGCAATGCACAGGAAAAACATGAAGCTATATGAAGATCTTGGGAAACCAAGTCTTCAATTATCGTTATTTTAGCTGATTTGTTGTACACCACCTTGGTGACTCTTGCGGAAAGGTGGTATAAAAATACTAGTACTAATAAATAAATAAATAAATATAAATAAATAAATAGCAGTGAAATGTGTTAAAATATTTCATGCCATTATCTAGAAACACCATGCCCATATTTTTACATCTTTTGGGAAGAAGGCTGAAAACAGCATCCCTTTCCACCATGGCGCAATGGAGATGGAGAAGAAAATGAAGATGGGCTACTGAAAGTGCCAAGTATAAAACTGAAGCCCACCAAAAGCTCTTGTCTTCCTGCTCTGTGGGCATGTAGAGTAGATCTGAGAATGCTGTTTCCTGGGATGAACAAATCAGCCCTGTCCTTGTGATCTAAGCGATAACCATTCTGGCATTGCCTGGGATGCTAATGTTATTGTTTCTGTATGTTAGTTACTCATCTGTTATACTAGACAAATCTAGAGACATTAAAGCTGAGAATTTGTGTAGCTTGGAAAATCTTGCCTATATAAAACAAATCACCCCTTACCCTGAACATATTAAAAACCAACTGAGAATGAGAAAAGCAATAGGCGTAAACAAAATAAGACAACTGCAACCAAAAATAGCAACTTCCAGAAGTGTTTGGAGAGCTGTAATCATACTTAGCTTTGCATTTAAAAAATGCAGAAACTAACAGTGTTAGCCTAACAATTCTGTTTAACAAAATAAATAAATGTGTTTCTAGCATTATAGGTGCCATAGTACCTACCTGAGCCTGGAATTTACACCAAGTACGATTCCAGAAGGGTTACTTTGCTACCCTATGCTGCCACAACAGTAGTAACTTTAGCAATGGCATTCCATACCAGCTGGTATATCAAAACAACTGTGGGAAGTCTCCCATTAGACAAGCAGCATTTTTTGCATCAGCTGGGTCTCCAGGCAATGCAACCATCTTGTGTAGCTCTACCTTGGCATCATTTTGGAAAGAAGTAAGTTGAGTAGTATTGGGGACTCTTATTTTTTAGGAGGAGAGTACAAGCTCAGAGCTAGCCTGATTCTCATCTCCCTGGCTGTAATATGGTTTGGCAAAGGGAAGTTAGTCACTGAACACTCCCACTTCTTTCAAGGAAGAAAATGCTTCCCCCATCACCAGCCCCCAATTTAAGTGGGTGTTTAAAAAGGGGGTTAGCTACTAGTGCATATACATACTCTCTCCCCACTCTCACTCCATTATTTCTTTCTGTCTTTTGAGAAGAGCTTCTTACTGTGGAATTGCATCACTTAATTATTGAGCATTTGTTTCAAGCATTTGTTTTCTGGGCAACTTTTTCTAAGCGTCTGGAACAAAGCAACTGGTTTTGAGCAAAACCTTCTGGGCAACTGGTTCTGAGGGGCCAATTGGTTCTGAGCAATTGATTGCCTCCTGTTCTGAGCAATTAATGTTCGGACAACTGATACCGAACAATTTGTTAGTAGGCAGTTGGTTACTTTTTGGATTACCTTGTTCAGTCTTTAGAGCTTGATGATTTCATAGAATACTGTCCTCTCTAAGAAGGGCAGCAAGCCAGTGCCTTCCCCTATCCAAACCCATGGGGACTGGCTGTGGCAGAGATGCACATTGCAGACCACATGCATGCAAGCAAATGAGTCACGGTGCAGACCTATGACTGATGAGGCTGGCACAAGTGCAACCCTGAATGTGGCAAAGACCGAGCTACTGGCAACCTGGTCCAGGCAATTCTTACAACTCTGGCAGCAAGTGTGGGCAGCTGAGCAGAAAGAAGGCAGCCAGAGGCAAAAATCAGAAGGCATCCAACAATAGGTGATTTGAAAGCAGAGGCACAGGAAACAGCAGGTGGTGGTGGTGGGGATATCAGGTGACAGCTTTTTCTCTGAGGTAAGGTCCCCTGTAAGGAATTATTGAGTGGTTGGGGCCCACTTGGCAGGCTTACTTAGTTAGGCTCCCAAGAAAAGGAAGCAGGGGTCTGTCTGTCTGTCACATGCGTGCACACACACAGGCAAACACACTGGTGGATATAATTTTCAATGTGTTTTAAGGAAAAGGTTTAATGCTACTTAAAATTTCTTGTGACAAATTTTCTGCTGCAGCTCACTTAAGCAGTCTGTGTAAGGAACTATATTAGCCTGCACAGCTGTCTTTTTTTTTTTTGGTTTGGTTTGGGTGTCTTTTGACAGCTATTATTGGTTTTCTTTTTTGTGTCTGACATGAACGCAGGGCCCAAGGAGATGTTAGAAAGTATGCTGACATTGACATGGGGGATGCAGTTTTCTCAGAAAGACCTAAAAAGGAAAGTATGTGGATATCTTTTCCCTAGCGTGAAAGAGATCAGAAAAGTAGGCAGTAAGGACATTAAGGAGGGAAGAAAGGACTCTATAGAGAGCAACTGAAGAATTAGTTATGGGGGTTCCCTATATATATGGGACTGAAGGCTAGACAGGACCTGGCAACTTGTTAAATATTTTAAAATTTCAAAATGCTGTAGGAAAGTGGGACAGCAGCAGCACTGACATACAATGAACAATTCAGGCTCTGGGCTATCAGCCAAAGTTTGTGACACAATGGCTTCAGCCCAAGGCCAACAGCAATTCTTGAAAAAATAGGGAGTCACCAAAGGCAAAATTTCTTTTTTTAGTGTATGCTGAGAATATAGTAAGAGGAAATGTTTTGGGTGCAATGTAAATCTGCATGACTATAATGCCTGTCTGGGGCCACAGTCAGGAATGTCCTGCCCTTGGGCACAAGAATCCTCTAGTTCCTCCTGAAGGGGCTGCTAGCCAAGGTCTCCCAAGCCCTTTGCCCACAAAAAAGATGGCTAGGCTTAGCAATCTGCCCTGGTCATCAGTTGAAGCATGACTGTGCTTCTCAGAGCTCATCCCCACTTGAAGTGAAGCTTGCAGCGTACTGGCTCCTACTTACCTTAAGGGAGGTATTCCAATACCACTGGGATAGCTTAATGTAAGGTTTTTGGATTCTATATAATTAAAATTCATAGAATAGTAGGGTTGGAAAGGGTCTACAATTAACAAGTCACAGGGCATCCACTCAAGAATTCTTTAAAAACTCAAATGCAAAACTGCTTATATCTAAACAGAACTATGCAACTTGTCCCTAATGCTGGTCTCTGTACAAGGGGAGTGGAAACATAACACCTTTTTTAAAAAGGGGTGGCAGGGGGAAATCCAGGAAATGACAGACCACTCAGCTTAACCTTTGTTCTGGACAAACTGGTGGAAAGCATTATTAAAAGATATTATTAAACATACAGAAGAACAATGTGCCTTTTTGCATGATTCTGCAAACAAATGTACAGTTGTCATTATTCTTAAAGGTGGTGTAGTATCCAACAGGGCAAGTTCACTTTTGCTAGTTCCATTGTGTTTACGGGAATAACCATTTGCACAATGAGGCTTTCACGCTGCTAAAAATAACCCCATATATTAGTGGAAACACTAGTTTCCAGATTGGGATAGGTCAGTGGAACTCCCTTCTGCAAGTTCTGCTGACCTGCCCCATTCTGGAAATAAGTGTTTCCACTTGTTTCAGGTCAATTTCAGCAGCGGAAAAGCCTCACTGCATGAGTGGTCATTCCACGAGCGCACAGGCACAAAAGGATTCTACCCAAATAAATTATTCTGATGTGTTCATGCACTGGCTCTCCAACTATGTTATACAGAGTGAAAATATACACCACACTACGGTAGTATGAATGCTGCCAGTGGTAGAAAAGGAGGATGGGCAGGTGATTTTAGTCCTAGCTGTTATACTCCAATAGTGCATTGCCTGATCGTTGTATAGGAAGTATATTATATTTGCATTGAGACAGCCACCTAGTTTGAAGCAGCTACCTAGTAGTAATCTAACAGATACATAAAACCAAAAACAAGTACCTACAAACAAGCCTGATTCCAACCCTGTCCCATATCTACTCAACTGACATTACCATTGGACCAAAATCACCAGGGGTTCATTCATCTGGACAACTTCCAATGTGACGTATCTCAGAATTTGCCAACAGTGCTTTTGGCAAATGATGGAGAGCCAAACAGATCAGTCTCAACGCAAGAGAAGAAATGGCTACAGATCTGACATTAAAAATGCTATCACTCAAGTCTGCCTGTGAACATCTCCTAGGATATTCCATAGCAATCCATACTTTCCATACTCCAAGCAAAATGTTCTAAAGGAAGACTTTAGCATTAAGCTGCCAAATTAGAATGTATTAGCAAATTTGACACTGTGGAATTTGGTCTCAACAATTTCTTGGAATGGCTAGCTCACTACAGAAACAATTGTCTCTCTTTAAGTGATTACTTGTGCTGTTGATCATGCTGTGCCTATTTATCACCAACAGTCACTAGTCAGGAGTGGCACTGATTGGAACTTGTGATTGTTCAACTGGTTTCTGTATTCATTTGTGATCTCATTATACTGTCATACACCTACTGCTCTTTCTTGGATTGTTTGAACTGTTGGTCTCACTCTATAAGACTTTGTACTCAGGATATATATACCTAACCATTCAGATGACTACTACTTCATTCATTTGATGCAGTGGGCTCTCCCATGAAAGCTATGCTACAATGTGTGTTAGTCTTTCAGATGCCACAGGAGTCTTTGTTGTTTTGGTGTAGCAGACTAACACAGCACCTTCTCTGCTCTAGAATTGTATATAGTTACAGTTAGGATGATCAATTAGGTCTAAATAAAATTAGTAGTAGCAAAATTACTGCTTCTCACATTCACCTGTCCAGACATACACTGGGAAACTGTGGGGGAGGAAGAGGGGAAAAAAACCCCTCCACCTATTTATACTTAACTACACAGAAAAAGTAACGGCATCCAATAATCTTCATATGATGCTATCCGACATTAGAAAATGTTTTGATCTGCCATCTAGTGAGGAAAAAACATGCACATGCAGAAGTAGAATGTTAAAATAAAAAAAAATGCAACTGGGTAAATTAAATATTTAGAAGTCAGACTAGTTAGCCACATTCTGTAGGGAAATGTTTGTCATAATTTGCAACCTCTCCTATACCAAGGTAGTTTTCAAAAACAAACTGATCCAACGGAAAAAGAATGGGCCAAAGCTAATTTTTATTACAAGATTGACAGTTTGCTTATCATTCACCTCACCCATAAGGTGTGCTAATCTAATGGAGCGGAAGGGGGATTATATTGTACTCTCTCTATATATAAACAAGACAAAATGTGAAAATTCTTGATTAAAAATGCAATTTTATATTTAAGTACAAGCATATTTCAGTTTTCTTCAGTTTTACAAGCCTGTTGCCACTATGGCCAATGCAATTTTTTTGGTGGAAAGGCAGGATATAGATTATATTTAAATATATATATATATATAACCTACTGCCTAGAATTAAAGAACTGGGCTGAAAACTTCAGTACTGCTTCACTCCCATCTCACATAAAGGAATCTCCACTCTATTCTACCCAGGTTCATTTTTATATCTGGTTGTTGCTATTCCTGATGAATGCTACAAACTCCCTTTCAGAAGATTCTGAAAGGCTGAGAAAATACTAGCTTGCCTAAGGTCACTTACTTTCTGAGATCTGAACTGTACTTTCCAGACCACAGCTAACAGTCTTGAAAGTTGGGGGCCTCAAAAAGAGCCTAAGGGACTGTAGTAGGAATAGGAAAACTGGAGAAGTCCTGCACACATTTGATAACTAATGACATTTTAACCAAAACAGAATCTAATTGAATTCAAACATGTTGTCCAAACATTTTATTGCATTTGGCTCAGTGCTAGATTAATTATATTAATGGCCTTTTCCAACACTGCAGGGAGAAATAAAAAAAGCAAGACGTAAGCAAAAAGACATAAGCAAAGAGAAGATACAAGAATTAAAGGATCAAATCCCATATAATGAGTATATAACAGATGTGTGAAAGTATTCAAAGACATAACATTCATTCAAATTTCAGTACATTGCCTGGCTACTTTACATAGGTATAGAGCACCTATTTTACCTACTTTCAGTAAACAAACAACTTACCAACATTTATACATTCTACTTAGGTATGCCCTTATAATTAATAGCTAGAACAGTGTCGCATTTCTTAACATTCTTTATTGTTAGTTTGTTACCCAGCTACCTTAATTTCAGATATTTTAAGGCCTGTTGATGGCTGAATGTATACTGGGGGCAGGATCTTTTCCTCCCACAACAAAATATTCAAGTTAAAACAGCCTTTAGATGGCAGAGAAGAAAACACATAGCATAGAACTAGCATATTGCAAGCTAACAAAATGTTTATTTGGCTAAATCTAAGTATTCCCTTGAGACGTTGAGAATGGGTACTAATTCACATTTTTGCTATTTGGGGGGGTAACATCCTTACCACATCAGATTTAATGGCAGTGCTTTCAGATGGGCCATGAACATTATTTTTCTGTATCCTGTCATAGTTCAATATTGGGGTAACTTTTTCTGATGTCCATGCCATCAGATTTCCTTGGTGGGGGTGGGGGGAGAATGTATTAGGCTAGGCACACCTAAACAGTTCTGAAGGGCAATGTTCCATGATGGCCCAGCCATCAAATTCCTGTATTTAACAGAAGTTGTTACTCCCTTTCTTGCATGTAGTGTGAGGCTGGGCACACCCAAACAATTCTGATAAGGCATACTTATGCACCATCCTCTGCAGTAGCCATGATCCCTCCATCTATAGCATACATCAAATTCCAAACCAAAGAATTGCCAAACCTCTTCTATGCCCACAGCTGCAGGCACAGCCTCAGAAATATGGAGGTAACAAGTCTCCCTCTCCTCAGGTGAGTTAAATACCAAACAAATCACATGCATGGACATCACCTAACTCCTGTTGCTGTTTTGGGATAAACATAACTTTATTTGATAGCAGTATAGGCAGGGTAAGAACAGATCTTTTGCAATAATGGAGATTTCCCTTCATAAACATAGTTGTAATCTTTCAGCCTTATTTGTGTGCTACATAACACATGGAAGAGAATATGATCCTTTTTCAGAATTCAGATTTACCGTGTCCATCTTTTGAGTATAATAATGAAATCTGATAGGAAGTATGGGCAGAAAAAGGGAAGCAAACTTTATTTTGTAGTACTGAATGGGTAGTGACATTCCTTAATATGCATGTATGTGCTAGAGTCAATTCATATGCAAAATAAGGGAAACGGGAAAGAAAATATACAACCTTGCCTAGCAATGTTCCTGCCAAATGCTAAATCTACAGTTTATATATTTCTAAATGCTATACTGGTAAATACACCTTGGATTCTGCAAGAATAAGAGATATTCCTAGTCATCACTAGAAATCCCCACTCTTACCCTAATCCAGGGTTGGTTGCTCCATGCTGAACTGTAGCACTGTTATGAAAGAGACTATGCCCAACATTTTTAGGAGAGGCATATAAAAGTGTGTTTTCAGACTTTAGCAATCAGCATATGTAGTATGTTCGTACTAAATCTCAGCTATGCGTTGTGGAAGTACTTTACCATCTCTGAAACAACCAAGGCTCAAACATACTTTTATATAGATTATTTCAATACTATATATGCATCTAAATTAGAGACCTGAAGTCACAACTGTAGCCGATCACTACCTCTTAGACTCTTTCTTAAGGAAATCTCCACTTCCATTTCTCCGTTCACAGGGCCACTGCTTCTAAGATTCCTTCTTCGGCATCTCTCCTCTTCTCCTGCTCCCTGTGCAGAGCTCCCTCATTCAGTCTTCCTCCCCTTGGTCCCATTTCTTTTGGCCTCCTGATTCTCTCCTGGGGCTTTCTAAGAGTCACGTTCCTTCCTAATCACCGCTTCTTCAGACCATCTTTCCTTAAAATATTCTCTCTCAATAAGCTCCCCCTCCCACTTTCTCCCCTTTACCTAGATGTGTTTATCATCTGCTGTCTACTCTCCTTCTCTCCTTCAGCAATCCTGCCTCAAAATTCACTTGTCCTAATGCCCCCTCTGCATTTCAGTCTGCAATATAATCACTGCTCAGCAAATCAGTGCCAGAGGCTTCACTGTTGCCACAAGAACCATTAGTTAATACTAATGTATTTACTCTGATCCAGAGCCCTGTGTGCTCTGATGTTCACATGGAGCAAAAATGCAGCAGCAGACACTTGTATTCACTTTACAGCTGAACTGCTTTTTCTTTTAACTTCTGAAGCAGGGAGAAAGGCAGGTGGAAAACTAAGGAAGGGTTACTATTTTTCTTTCAGAATAAAGTTCCCATTTATTTTGCAAATGTAAGTTAGCGTGGATCTGCCATTTAGATGTTTTAATAATTTCATCTTTTGTTCTTAATTTTTTTCAGAATCTAAAATGAAATCAGATATACTGAAGTTACACAGCAACAAATGTACAAACTGCCACTAAGACTTGTTTATAATGTTTTCACCTTAAGTGATATAGCCTATATTTAAAAAAATTAAAGAAACTCAACCTATCATTTGGGGCAGCTTTTGTGTTGCATTTGAAACATATGAATGTTCTCTCAAGAACGTTCATGCTTTTAAAAGTGAAAATATCAGAAATATATTAAATGTATCTATCTTTGAAAGGAGATACACATTTGCAAAGATTCAGAGTGCTCTGACAGTAGGGTTAGTGTAAAAACTTACACATCAAATTGCTCTCAAAATGAATTGCATTTTGCAAGACCTTTACAAAATCCATTTGTGTGAAAAGCAGTAATGACAGAAACTGAAGAATTTCAATGAAATGGTCAGGATTGAAAATTTCATGTAGATGTAAGAACTACATCATTGCATATTTTACTGTTAAACTTGAGTTGGTTTTTGCTTGATCGCAGGTTCAGTTGTAAAATTTCTCACTCTAAATCACAATTTGGACAATTGGGAGAAACCCTGTGCTTCGTCCTCTCACTTCTCTTTGCAAGTTTGGCTTAATGAGTACCTTCCTAGTTTTTGACAAACTACAATTTGCTGTTGCACCAAAACCAGCAAGCAATGGTGTGCATGAACCCTCAAATCAGGATCAAACCTTTGGCAATAAACCAGGAAGTTACTCATTAAGTTGAACACATAATGGGAGGAGGGAATGTGTGAGCACAGCTTGTTCCCAAACCTCTAAACCATCTTTCCCCAGCCTGGTGCCCTCCAGATATATTGGACTGCAACTCCCATAATTCCCAACCAGCATGGAAAATCCAGTCCAACACATCTGGAGGGTGCCAGGTTGGGGAAGGTTGTTCTAAACCACGGTTTAGAGGACAGGAAACATTACATCTGAACAAGGCCTATCCGCACCAGGAAAACGTACTTAGAGAGAGCCCTACAGATTCTTGAACTAGCATAATATCACAAATGCTGATGTTATATTGCCATCAGAGAGGGGTGTACTGTAGAGAAAAAAAATAAAAACAAGCATATGGCCACTGCACAAATTGCTATAGTTTCAATTAACAGGGTTGTCAGTAATGATTATCAGTCCCCTGAACCATGCTGGTTCTCTTCCCTATGAAGTTTTAAAGCCATTTCAATAAACAACAAAGAATGCAGACAATTTCACTAAGAAGCATATTTCATCAAACCCTTCTACCAATCCCCATCACAATAAATACTATGTGGATATTTTGAATAATTTATGAAAAGGCTAGTTTTAGTCAGTGGTCTGGTTTGCATGATCAGAACAAACCATGGTGGCTTGTTGTGAGCTGCAGTGCATGCTTGGCACAATTTGCATAATCATTGCCCAGGCGCAGCTTATCCTATCATCTGAACCTAGAAAGCACGGCTTGTTGTAGGGTTATTTGAGGATTGTTTAACCCTTCGGCAGGTTACATGAAGGTTGTTTAACACTCCAACAAGCCATGCCACCCTGGTTCAGCTGACATGGTAAACCATGGCAGAGTGGTGATTATGCAAATCGTGCCCAGCATCTGCTACAGCTCACAACAAGCCACGGTAGCTTGCTTAAGCTACTGTGGCTTGTTTTGATCATGCAAACCAACCAGCCCTATGTCTATTTTTGAGCTAGGTTTGTTTCACATAAATATCAGTGCCAGTTTGAAACTTGCAATTCAACTATTACATGAAATGCTATGGTATCCAATGTTACACCTTCATACTGTATTTTACAACCCTTATTTCACCTTTTAATGAGACTTTTTACCTTCTCCTGCTTTTTTTCTTTCAACTTTACAGAGAGGCCTGCCTCTCTGTGTTCTGTACCAGAATCCAATAATATTTTTAAAGCATTATTTTGAAGATGCGGGGTAACTACTAGATTAAATAGCTCCATGAACTAAATATTTATCTGATATTTCTGTTTATCAAAGCTTGACTTTTAGATTGATTTTTTTTAATTGAGGGATTCAGGTAGAGGTACTTCATGGAGAACTGCTTAACATACAATAATAGGAATACAATCACTGCAAACATTAATCTCTCAAATCAGCTATATTAAATCTTAGGGTTTACCAGTCCACACTGTCCTTTTCCTTCAGCATGCAAGCAGTCTCAAACTGCTCTGGGGTAAACACATGTGGAGAAATATAGAGGTGGCAGGAAAAAGTGATGCTGTGACCATTAGCCATGTTTGCGTACTGTTGGTGTATATGTTTCTTTTCACTTAGCAAGTTTGAGCAGGCATCTGGAAGTCAGAATCCAGCTTCAGCCATTTAAAGGAAAGACTCATTCCTTGGACATGGAAGATCATATAGCAGATAAGTGGAGGATATAATAGGCTACAATTTAATTGTCTGAGAACAGCAACACAAAGGATATAATTCCCATATAATAAGGACATAGTCCTAATAATATATTAATCACAAGCCTACCTAAATAAAAATCATGTTAAGAAAACTTAAGTGGAATATGATTCATTAATTGCTATTCAGAGAAACAGGTCAAGGGGTAGCAATTGTCCCCCTACCCCAGGAAGAGGAAACATATAAGGGGTTAGGTTAGTAGAACTTTCTATTTACCTGATGCTTTGAAGATGCTACGAGAGTAAACTGCTCACGTGTAAGAGAAAAGAAAAGAATGAACTGACCCTTAGAAGAGCATATCCTTAAGAAAAAAATATGTTTTAACATTAATAAAGCACACATTACATTGTTGCTAATATAAAATAGTATCTTTATCTTCAGTTCTAGTTTTTAAATCTGTCAGGATTTGACAGATTTGATGCATTAGCTTCTTCTGAGAGTAGGAACAAATATGCTTTTCCTACAAATTTTTAATCTAAAGCTTCCTTGGTTTTACACAGGTGGTATGACGTGCTGTATAAGGTAATTCCTAATTTTAAATGTACTACGGAACTCTCTTATATCAATATTCTATTGTAAGAATTTTCTACATTTGTACTTTAGCAAAAAAGAAAGGCTACTGTATAGGAGATCAGTTAGCACAAATGGCCTGCTACCAGCCCTGTGTAAGTCACATAAAATCTAGTCCCCTAAGGGTGCAGTCCTATGCATGTTTAGACAGAAAAATATCCTACAGCTCCCAGCATTCCCCAGCCATATGGCTGGCTGTGAATGCTGGGAGGTGTAGGACTTCTTCTTTTTTTTTTTTTTGTCTAAGCACGTGTAGGATTACATCCTAAATTAACTTTTTAGGGGAAGAGAGAGGTTACGTGGCAACATTGCAGAACTACAGATAGGCAGTTATTTAACCCATATCTGCATCATTTGCAGGAATATTTAAAAGTCTACTTGAGCTTCAGAAATGTTGATTACTCAAATCCAGTATAATCCAGAGCTGGACTCAACGTTTCTGAAAACACAGGTCCTTGATATTTTGAAATTAATTTCAATATAGTGCCTGTTCTTCTCCATCATGCCAATGTAATTTGATCTAGTCCTTGCAATAGATCACTGACAGACATGCATGCAGAAGGCCATTTTATACTGATTTAGCATATATGTTATACTGAAACACACTGTACCAAACCAGTAGCAGAAATGTGCTTCTATTATTTATAAAATATAAAGTGCATTATTATGAAATCACAAAACTGACAGACTTTCTGTCTGGACCATACAGTTTTAAAAGAGAGGTCAGGGCTTTAATGCAAAATTCTCTCATGAGAACAAATTATTCAAGAGGTACAAACTGATTTTATTCACCCTGCCCTCCTACAATTGTTTTTGGCCACGCTTTTTAGTGCAAATAAGCTTGGGTTTTTCTCAAGTTTAAGGGACATGGCATTTTTGGGGTGCAAAGAATATTTCTTTACATTATAACAGACTCTTCTGCAAACACTCAACATGTTATTGCCATTCTCCAAATATATGGATAAACTGCCAGATGTAAAGAGAAACTCTTTCCCAAATTACCATTTAAGCTCTTAGCATTGTGAATCTGACGATATAACCCTTGGATTTGAAGATATGAACAAAATTAATTACTTCCAGTGGATAAGTCAAAACCAGTATATCCACTATATATAGCAGGTGACAACTTTAAGGCTCATGTGCAGTCAGTCTCAGATGCTCACATTTAAGTGCATTAGTTAATTTGAAGAACATGGCAACCTGTGCCTGTGCAGAGAAGAAAATTGAGCCTTGTTTAGTGGCACAAGGACACAGAAATTTCGAGGGGGGGTGAGGGGAGAAGAGGGCAGTACTCAAAGCTGAGTACTAGATGTTTGGCTCAATACAGAAACCAAGATATACAGTGGTGGAAACTTGCACATGGCAGTGTATAAACTAATATGCACTCTGATAGAAGTGGTAAAGATGCCACTTCACAATTATTTGCTTAAAAAAAAACTGTGGAGGAAATACATTTTCTTAAATTAATCAGACAATCAGTATACTTTTATCTGTTAAAAGTTGATATGAAGGATATTTCAGTGAAACATTTTTAGCAAGATAGTGTAAAGATCCAGTAAAAGCATATTGACTGATAAAAGTATCATTTAAAAATGGAATGTGTTGCATATTGAGGGGGTGGGAGATATTGCCTTTAGCAAGATGGGAGTTGGGAGAATGTGAGCATCAGGAGTTCCTACACTCATGGAGTCCATATTATGGAATTTGACAATATTACCAGTACTACAGGGTTTGGCATGTGCAGCAGCAAATCAGCAATGTGGTAATTTAGGCTTAGAGAATTCACTATAATTCTGCTATCAAATCAACAACGGTACACTTTCATTCAGATGAACAATTTTTCCCCGCAGACGTACTTTTAGTACTCTTTTATACCAAGGTCTTTCAAATAACTTATTGTAGCCCAGTGGGGCACTAGTAATTAAAATAACCAAATTAGAAATCTTAGTTTTAGGTTAGACATTATTTGTTAACTGTTACTTCTGAAACTAGACCAAATGCTTGGTAAGTCCAGTTCTCATATACTGGGCAAATCACCTAAAACAGTGAAATTAAAGTCCATACTTCTTGTTTTCTCTGTCACAACTGTAACACACATTTCTAAAGTTCCTTTGGTGATTTTGGTGCAAGCTCTTTTTTTTTTTCTTCTTTTGTTTATAAGTAAAAGTATTTTGACAGTTTTGCCACTAAACTACATGCCAGACTATGCTCTCCACCTTCACACACAGCCCTGCGGAAAGGAGATCACAGAACACATTTAATATGGCATTGAAATGGAAGTGGCAAGTAGAACAGAATTAAAGCTAGAAACAATTTTGCTTGAGTGCCAGAACATCTGAATAAGAAAAAAAAATAGTACTTGGATTTAACATAGCCAAAAAACATGCATGGTTTCTTTGATGGAAAAGAACTTCATTGTTATGTTTCTATATATATCAAATAAGATGTTTAAAAGACAGACATAGTTACACAGTATCAAGGTCTAAAGTACATGCTTTGGTGTTTGAAGACAAAAACTTTTCGGCCCTGATTTAAAATCTGATTTACAGTGCAATCCTAGGCACATCTACTCAGAAGTTAGGTCCAGTGTATTAAAGGAGCTTTGTTCCCAAGTAAGTGGGCATAGGACTGCAGACTTAACAGAACTGAAAGATTTTGCCAGATAAACAAAAATCATTATATTTCTTGTTCATGACAAGCATCCTGACCCCCTAATACTCTGCACAGACTCCTCCAGTCATCTTCTTGATATTTTTTTTGTAAAACGTCAAAATGCTTATGTTGTTTGGAAATCCTGTCTCTAGATGCATCTTTACAGATTAGACTGGAGGATCATGTGTTATGTTTTAACAAAAGAAAACAAGATTTATAAAGGAACTGCTGATAGCTGTTACTGAATATTTCAACTGCAGCAATGTGAAACCAGAGATCTGCTTGATATCAATTAAGTGATGCACCAAAATCTCTCAAAGCATTTTCTCAAAGTATGAAGATAAAAAAGTAATTCTAATACTTTTCCACATTACACTCATACTTAGCCTTCTATTTAGAATTTCAATCCCAACCATAACCACCTACCAAATTCCCACATCACAGCAACTCGCTAGAACCCATTAACCCCACAAATATAAAAATAGCTTTTGAAATTTTGTAACACTATTTAAATAAACTCTCCTCACACAATGTAAGCAGTCCATACAGAATGGATGATTTATGATCAACATTAATCTGAAACAACTTATTAATGGAGAAATGAATTTATATTGGTGAGACACTTAAATTACTGGGTTATTATAAAATTAGGTAACCATGAAATTAATTACTGACCAATACAATACAGGTTAGGCCTTCCCCCTCCCCTCAAGACTTTTTTTTACCATAAAGTAATCAGCAGATTAACTTATTTAAAGATGCCTTGCCCAATACAACCATTTAAAATTTAAAGATCAGTTTTGGTCATAAATGCTTTACGGTTAATATTAGAAGATATTAATTCCACCTGGCTTATGTGTATCATGTTATACTGCAACACAAACCTTATACAGATTCTTTAAAATGTCACAACAGTTTTAGTGCTATTATACATGATTTCATAGTCCTGTAAGATTTGTATCATAATCATTGGGCGGTTAATTATTCGTGTAAGAAATCACAGAGATGTTGTTGGGTATAATTTAACATGAAAACCAGACCCTTATAGTAATATATATATATATATATATATATATATATATGAATTATCTAACAAGAGGGAAGAACTTACAAAAAGAAAGGCAACTTCTTCCAGCCACTACATATCAGTATCTCTAGCCAATTCTCTATTTTGCTTCTTGGTCTGTTGAAGCACATTCTAATCAAGACCCTCTTGTTCTTCACCACTGTCCCCTCTGATATCCATCCTTTTCTCTTTATGGCCGTTGTAAATTCTCCTCATCTCTTCTTCATACTTGATAAAGTTTTCCCCAAATCTTGTCCATGCTTTGTATGGGACAGTGATGGTGTTACGGTATGGAGGCCTCACTTCACTTACCTTCAAAAAAATACCATACCTGTTGGACCCCACATCAAAGTAGAACCTCTTGTTGTCCACCCTGAAGGAAGTCCCCTCTGGGAGTTCAGGAGGCTCATCACCTCCACTCCGTCTTTCTTCTATGTCTCCTTCACCATACTCTTCAATGAGCTGGACCAAAGCATCCCTGAACTCAATCATCCCCTGTGCTGGAAGGACAATAGTCTGTTCCTGTCCCAAACTGTGACCAAAATATCCTATCATGCCAGGTCCTCTAATCAAAGTCTGTCTAATCCTTAAGAAACGTCCACGTTGGTTCTCCTTCAGGTCTAGATAATACTTCCTATTGTCTCTTTCAATGTATTCAGTTTTTAAGACGCTGTGAAGATGCTCTTCAGATCCAACTGATGCTGGAGGAGATGGTGGGTGATGGTGTTGTCGCCTTCTTGAATCTTGCTCTTTGCCATTAGAATGATCATTCCGATGACTCTGGCTGCCTTTCAGGCCCAAATGGGCATAGTGCTCTATGAAATCTCCTAGACAATCCTTCAGCTCAGAAGCTACTGACAAGGACAGAGTCAGTTTGCTTTTCCTGATATTGTCCTGTCTGCCTCTTCCTATCCAGACTTCTGCAATCTTCAGGAAACGGCCTCGAGAACTCTGCTTCACATCCAGATAAAACCTCTTTTTTTGGATATCCACTCTTTTGGAGGCCAGCTCCTGGATTTCCATGCAGCCCGCCTGAGAAGAGGAGGCAGGATAATGATACTGCTGCTGGGACTGGGAGTAAATGCTCCTGTGTAGGCCAGAGCCCCCCACACTCCTTCCTCCTCCTCCTCCTCCTCCTCTGCCTCTCTCCATCTTTATCAATCAACTGGAAACAACAAATATATAACAAAGATGCATAACACCATAAACATCCAATGGGCCTATTCTGTTTTCCTGGAAATAGCATCTCTGTGCATAATTAATTTTACTAGAAAGATGCTCCAATAACAGTCTTGTCTTTCACCATGACACACATCAATGTAGCAGAAGGGGGGAGAAATAGAGCTGGTTCAGTCTCAGATGTTACAATGGATAGATAGGGATTTGTAGCTTTTCCTGGTATGCAGATGTTGTGGAAAATGCTTCATCTGCTAAATTTCACAGAGCAAATCTTAAAAGAGAATGAGCAGCAATAACATAGGGCTGTCCTTTTTCCCCTTGATAGTCCTGTTCTTGTCCCCTGATCCCAATGTATTAAAATTTAGCAAGTGAAGCTTTACCTGGCATGGAATTATAGTGATGGGAAGGTCTTCACCTGCTAAATTTCAGCATGTCATGATGCTGTTCGCAGGATTAAAACCAGTAAAAATAAATGGTATCCCTATATCACTGTTACCCCTTTTAATTGGCCTTGCTCTTTGTGCCTTCAGCAGCAGCCTGTGATGCTAGATTTAGCAGGTGAAGCTTTTTCCAATCAGCTTTCCTCACCAAGCAAATTTAGGTTTGCTACATCTCTGCATGCCAAGCTACTGTTCAACGCACAAAGTAGCATCCCTTAAGGGATGGACAGAGGTGGTGAGGGGAGGTAGCGCCTATGTTCTGGCCTATAGCAGACACATCATCACCCTTCCTGAATAGGGGCCCTCGCGCCACCATGAAGCCTGCAAGTGCTCCCCCACCCCGTCATGGGGTCAAAGCAACCCCCACAGTTACCTCTGGGATGGGCCTATCCCCATCAGGCAGGTAGCTCGGTCATGCCAGCGACCCTCACCACGTATCGAGCCCGACACATACAACGGCCTCTTTCTCCCTCATCCCCCTCTCCCTCTCCCAGTGCTCACCCACTGCCCCTCCCGCCGCCATGACAGGTATGCGAGGCAGGGAAGGAGAAGGAGGGAGAGGAAACCGCGGAGAGAGCGGGGGGCTACTTACTCCATCCCGTCAGTTGCCTCTCGCCCACTCGCTTGTCAGCCTGCCAACCACGGCCGCTGACCGTCCAGGCCCCCGCAGCGCTCGCCTTCCCCGCGCTGCCGCCCGCAGGGAGCTGGATAGGAGCATCCCCGGCCGGGCAGGTCCTATCGCCGCCTAAGTCTTCTCCCGCCTCCGATGTCCCAGGTCCGTTTTCTCCACCGGGAAACCAGCGTAATCCGCACTTCCCACACTTGAGCGACAGAAACGGATCACGAAACGGGGGAGCGGGGGCAGGACTCGCTTTCTGTAACGAACGTGCAGCTGCCTCCTTCCCCGCCTTTCCTCAAAGAACCACGAACTACAACCCCCAGAATGTCCTGCGGTGCCGGCAAGCACGGAAGCTTTTGCGCGCATGCGCCTCACCTCATTTCACCTTCTAGAGTTGACAGCGGTGGAAAAAGAGAGGGAGGGGGTGAGATCTGAGGTGTTCATGACGCAATTGTTCTGCGACGGTGGTGTTGGGTTGTCATTACGACTTTCTCGGGGTCTGGCGGGAAAGGCTGCTCTGAGTGGGAGGTTATGTGCTGTGGAATTGCGCAGTGAGGTGGATCCTGGGGAAGGTTTGGTTGAGGTGAGTTTTGGCAAGTAAGATGGCTAATGTTGCGGTTTTAAATTGTCGAATGTCTGAACGCCCATCTCCATGCTCGTACAGTTAATTCAGTGTACAAACACAAGAAAGCTGTACTTGCATCCGTACTTACTTGGCAGTCAGTTCTCTTGAACAAAGTGGGACTTACTTCCGAGTAAACATGCATAAGATTGGGTAGTACAACTACAAAAAGAAAAATCCTAAGTGCACTTACTATGGAGTAAGTCCTATTCACTTTTCTTGGAGTTACATCTGGGTAAATAGGCCTAGGATTGCACTTGTGTAGGTAGGTTTGGGCATGCATGTACAGTACTTGATCTGGAAGCTGAATGTGTGAACTGACTCCTTTAAAAAAAACTGTGTTTGAGTAGACACTGGGTTCTGTTTTGGGGATCCACCTGTGCAACTTATCACTTGATACTATAGTTGCCAAGTGACAAAGATGTATGTGTGGATTATCTTTTGGTCAAATGCTCTTTACCTCCTCTTACCGTTTCAGTTAATATACACATTCAGATGAATACATATGGATTCTCCAGCAAATAAACTTCCTCAGTGGATGACTGAACAGAGCAAAGAAGATACTGTGGTTGATAAAAAGGTAGGGATTCAGAGTATACATTTGATTCATGGAAGAGAATAACAATTGAAAAGACAGTGAAAACTGAGAGGACATGAAATGCTGTGCAGACTACACTTCCCCTGTGTGCAGTTTCCAATAAGAAATTACCCAGAAATTCTTCATCTTACTACATCTTCAGAGCTACTGACCATTTTTGTCCCTAGCAGAAGTTTGTGTTTCTCAGATTTGTTATGCACTTAGTGTTGTCGATGTTAGCTTGATACCACTGATTATGAGAGCTTGGTGTTACGATTGCATGTCCTGGTCAGTATCCAAAAGACCAACTATAAGTAATTTTTTTTAACTTTTGCTGGGAGGTGTTGATAGTGGAGATGAGAGTGTTGCACCATGATGTGTAGTGGTTTGTTGCTGTTGTTGTTATTGTTTACTGTAGTGATTAAGCTCTGTGTTGGAAAAGCCATACATCTTACACATGCGTGGGGCAAAGGTTCTTCTTGAATTCATGCTGGGAGTTATAGGAATTATTTCTGTCTAAACATGGATAGGTTTGTGCCCCAAGAATCAATGTAACATATACCTATGCATATTCTACAGAAGGAAAATATGCCTTTTTTGTCATAGAGATTACTTTCCAATTTGTCTTGGCTATGGCTACCCCTTAATACCTTTACCAACTGACAACAATTGCCCTGATCCTTTCTTAACATGGATAAGAGGATCAGTGTGCTGAGACCTGTGCCAATATGAGTAAACCATTAAATCATTTCTTAAACATGCCTTACAACATGCTGTCTTTTATATTTTTATAAAGCAGAAGAATGCAGTCCATCGGAGTGTTCTGGAAGACAGCCTTCCGTTCCTAGAATTCCATGGCTCTGTCATTTACAGCTGTAATGCTAGTGATTGTTCCTTACTCTCTGAAGATATTGTGTAAGAAACTGAAAACTTGCATTTATCATTTGCAGCCCTATTTTTGTATTTTAAACATATTAGGCCACAATCCTATGCACACTTTCCTGGGAGTAAGCCCTATTGAGTTCAGTGAGGCTTAGTTCTGAGTAGGCATACATAGAATTGTATTAAGGCACAATTCTGTGCATGTTTACACAGAAATAAGTCCTACAACTCCCAGCATCATGCTGGCTGGGGAATGCTAAGAGTTGTAGGACTTATTTCTGTCTAAACATGCATAGGATTGCACCCTCATACAATTTTGCCCATGCAGACAGTGGTGTTCTTATCTGATTACCCCTGTTCAGGGCAGTGATGAGTCAATCTTTTTTAAAATTTATGTTTATATCCTGAGCTTTCCATTGACATTCTCAAAGCAGTTAGTAAAAAAAAAAAAAAAGTATACAGAGCAACCAGAGCAAATCAGTTAAAAATTATTATAATAGCAGAATCATAAGCAAACTTGCTTCGAATTAAGTCTCACTGGCTTGGATCCAACAACTGTGAGTGCAAGGTAAAAATGTATTAGGCTGTTTTTGAACTCATGCACAGTCGCTAGCAGATTACTTTTCATGCTGCAGTGCCATAATGTATTGAGTTGTATTACAGTATTTACTTCTTGGTAAGCAGGCTTTGGATTTTAGTCTTAGTAATGCTTGGGAGGCCTGAGCAGCTGTGTTCTTTATTTCCAACTGAAAAGTGGGTTGCCTCTTTAGCATGTGATAGCAACATAAGAGAAACCTGTGGCGCATCAGTATTTTTTCTGGTTTTCATAAAATCGTGTCTAGCTGCAAATGCAGGGCAGGAGAAGCACAGAGGGAACGATCCCCTCCATGCTTCCTCTGTCCTGCATTGGTTAGGCAGTCGCCTCCGAGTTCAGAGGTGGCCGCCTATCCCCATAGGATTGTACCTTAAAATGGTTATTGATTGTCATTTTCTATTTGAAAGATTTTTTATTATCTCTGGAGCTCACAAATTGTTCTTCATTCATATCCCATTGTAGTCACTTGTTAATGTATTAACTCCAGTGCAGATGCAAAATGGCTGCCTAAAAATCATAGTTTGCAAATTGGGGGTCAGCCTTCGGGACATATGCTCTCCCTCTCCTTTCTCTTGTTTGCCTTAGGGTGCAATCCTATGGCTACTAGACATGCCAAGGTTCCGACCTTGGTTCTCAGAAGCCATGCGCCCTCTCGAAGCTGGTGCAGTTCTCTCTGCTTGGGCTACGTCTCCAAGCTTGGGAATGGAGCATGGAGTCAGGGAAAAGGGGCCAGTCCTAGGGGTGGGGAGGGGAAGAGACCACAGAAGCTGTTTTATGCAGCTTCCTATTGGGTCTCCCAAGTCCCTTTCCTCCCCCTCCCTGAAGCTGCACCTAGATGGGCAAAATCCTCTGTCTAGGTAAAAAGGCAGGGCGGCTTGAGTACAGTGGAGAGGATCCCCTCTGTGTTCCAGCCGCCCTGCATAGGATAGTCAGCAGCCTCTGATTTCGGAGGCTGGTGACTATCCAGATAGGATTGTGCCCTTAACCATGGGTTACTCGCTACATTTGCACCAATACCCACCATGATTAACAACAACTAGGTTCTATGTCAGAGTTTGTAAGCCTTGGTTTCCAAATGGTTAAGAGGGAAACCATGGCCAGTAGTAACTATAAATAGTGTTGATGTAGGTGTAACGCTAGGGATGGGGAAGTGTTCTGGCCCCAGGGGCTGGATTTGGTTCCTGTTCACCCCCTGGGTGCAGATGATGTTAGGGCCCCCTTCCTTCTGAAGCCCCAACCCCTACCCCTAAGTTGTGCTCCCTGACATAATAGGGGTCCCTTTCTCCATGCAGAGAGAGGCTTTTTGCCTCTTTCTGTACAGAGAAAGCTATCTCTGTGCATGGAGAAAGGGACTCCTCAGCACTTGAGAAAGGCAGCATTTCTCTAGTGCTGAGTGCTGAAACTCAGCGCTTTCCTCTGACAGGTGATGGGAGATAAGAACAAGGTTTCACCATTCAGCACTAGAGAAATGCTGCTTCCTCTAGTACTGGGAGAGGGAGTGGGCCCTGGGAGGGAAACCCAATTAGCTGGATGGGGAACCTCTCCATACTGGGTCTCGCCCATCCCTGTACTAAACCATGGTTAAGACAAACAAGGGAAGAGAGGGGCGATTTGTGTCAGAGAGGAGGAGGGAGAGGAAAGGGGTGCATATTCCTGAGACTATTTCCTGACTCGACAAACAGGGTTTGTAGGGAGCCGTCATCAGGTTTGCGCTGGATCTTTGAAATAGTCGTATAGGAACTAAGCCTCAGATGTATTTTTATCTTTCAGTACAACTTTGCCTGATGGAACTGTGCTAGGTTTTGACATTGAATGGGCACCACTCCATACTAAAGGGAAGGAAGGGAAAGTTGCCTTAATCCAGCTGTGCGAGTCTGAAAAAAAGTGTTACCTGTTTCATGTCTCTTCAATGTCAAGTCAGTACTATTCTGTTTGATAATCTCTAAAGAAAATGGACTCATCAAGTTGCCATTTATATAAGCTCTAGGTCTGTTTGCATGCTTTTCCAAACACAGTTTGTTGTATAATGTAGGAACATGTCTGCCTGTACTCTCACCTAAAAGTACTCTATACCAGGGGTGTGTGTCAATCACAAGATTTCACTCAGATCCTTTCTATAGCAGTTACTAGTTCTCCTTTTGCTGGTGTGTTTTGTGTCTTGTAGGACTCATAGGGACTAGGCAGTGTTCTCTCCCAGTCCCCCATTTTTTTACCTGACAGGTTTTATTTTGAATCCGCTCGAGTTCTGAACTTCTGGGTTCCCTTAGTACCATGTGAGTGTCTGGATGTCTTTCTTTATCCATTGTCCTGTCTCATGGAGTTGTTCTTTAATGCCTTCCTTAGTTTTTGTTATATGTGTGTGTGACCTAGTGTGCACAAGCATTCTGATCTTTTATTAAAGGACTGTATTGTACACACACAGAACAACATAAAAACAGTTTGCTGTGGTGGCAAACCTTGTGCCCCTAGGGGAAGAGGTAGGAGCAGAGGTGCTAGGGGCAGAGTTGCTGTTGGCATTGGCCCTGCCCAGCATAGTGTCCTCCCCCCATGCCCCACTAAGATCTAATGACCCTTGTTTCCAGCAGGGGGGAGCCATACTTCAGAGCAGACACAGCAGCGTCACCCCAGCTCTGAGGCTGCTTCTGCTAGTGGAAGCCAGCCCCCTTCTCCTGCAAAGTGGGCTGTTTTTGTGAAGGTGACAGAGGCGGCAGCAGGACTGAACCCTTGGCAGCTCCATGGGTGGAAGAGGCAGGGGGTGGTGATGTGCTAGATGCTGGGATTCCCAAGGAGCTGGACTTGCTGACACAGGAGGGAAAATGTATATTATTTCATAGCCTTGTTATCTGCCCCGGAGGAGGCAGCATCACCAGTGGTTCTCTGGTGAGCACGGTGGATGGGGCAAAGGCGCCAGTATCAGCAGGTGCCCCCTCTGATGCGCCCTACTCCTGTGTTGTTGGAGGAGGCCCAGATTTTACACAGTGGTTCTGGGTTGTTGACGAAGAGGCAGAGCATGGTTTGGGACCACTTTGAGGTGGCAGCAGATCCAGCTATGCCACTTGCCTGTACTTCAGGGGCGTGTTGTATCAGAGTTGGTGGCAGTCTTGAAGCCCTGCATGGAGGCCACTGAAATCCTCAGCTCCAGCACTGCTCTCCTCCATCAGATGATCCCTGTGGTCAAGCATCTCAGGCAGGGGTGGGCAACTTTGGAGGATCCAGGGGCCAATTTTACATTTTTTAATGCAAAATCATGTTCCTGGCAATTTGGCAGTCCGATGGCGGCAATTTGGGAATGGTTGGGGCTGAGAAAAGGATGGGGGGGCCACATGCGGACTATGGACCGTGTGTTTGCCCACCCCTGATCTAGGGAGATAGATGGGCAACTTCCTAGATGTTGGGGATCCCACAACAGGCAGCCACTGCAGACTGGAGCTACAGAGGAGTTTTAGGAGGGTCTACAGGCCAGACCTTTGTGATAGTGGTTGGGCAAAAAGACAACAAGCAAGCGAGCCACCAGGACATCAGTCACACCACGGTGACCCATTACCTGGTGGGGTCAGTGTAGGAGTATTCATGAAATCCCCTCCAGTACTGAGCAACCCACAACCAGTTGTGGCTGGAACTGGCCCAGGTTGCTTGAGAGCTGTTCCAGTGTCCTAAGGGTGTTTTTGATGGTGGGCAACATAGTTGCACCCCATTGCAGCCACTTTCATACTGGCTTGGAGCAATCGACGTTCACAAAAGTAAACCTTCCCCTCCTTGGCTTCCCCATCCTGAGCACCAATCTCACTCTGCTGTTGCTACTTGCTGTCCTTGCTGTTCCTTCAGTGCTGCAACTCCAGTTTGAGCTTAGCCTCTGTTCCTACCTGGTGCCTCTGCCAATACAGACTGGTGCTGCGGGAGCAAACTTGGAAAAGAACTGGTTGGAGAAAGGAAGGATGGTGAAGATGTTTAGATTGGTACTTTGGATTGGAATCAGAAATGATATGGCACAACAGACTCCTCACTCTCTGTGTGGTTCACTGCACAATAGTAAGTCACTCACAGCTGTGTGTGTGTAAAATAAAATTATTCACACACGCACACACAGAGCCAAAAAACCAAAACTACTAAGATCCACACATGCCACAAAGGAAAACTCAACAAAACAGAAGAACAGTTGAGCAATAATAATAAATGAGTGTGATGATGATAATAATAAATAATATAACTAATAAAGAAATTTCTCACCCTCTGAGAGAGAAGAACACAGCTCTTGCTTCAACTAAGGCTAAAATGGTGGCAGGAGGGGGAGGGGATGTGGAGGGGAAGGGAGGTGACACTGCCTATACAACCAAATTCTGAAGACAAAAAGACAGACTCGGCTAGCAAGTTCTCTTACTCCCGGCCATTGCTCCCCTTTGACCTGGGAACGCAATGGCAGTGGCATTGTAAAAGTAGAGAGATCCCATGTTGCAAACTGGTACATTCCCATTGTGCTTCCTTCCCACTGAGACCAGAATGGTTGAGGAAAAACAATCGGCTGTAAAATGATGCACTATCTTTCCTTCCCCTTTCTCCTCCCCCACCAGAATGAAGCAATCTAGCTTGCTACAGTAAACTGCTACCTGTGTCTTTTCCATCTCATTGCATCAAGCGTTTCAGCTACTTGTTTAGTCTACTTCTCTGCCTTCACTTTCTGACTGTGGTGGCAAGGGATTTTGGGGACACCAATTCCCAAAACCTGCTGCTGTTGCTGCTTCTCCTGAGTCAGGAAAGGCCTCTTACAGTGGTGACATCAGCTTCCCTGTGCTGAGGTTTCTGTCATTCCCATCAAGCCCTCTGAGCCTGTGATAACTAAGACTCTGTGCTTCACCTCCTGTTAATGGTCATATATTAATGCATCCATGGTGCCTTACTCAGTTGGCTAATAATGATGTCTCTTATTTCTGTAATCCACCCAGTCCATGGGTGTTTGATGGTGGCTGGGATGGAAAGTTTGAGTTTTTATTTGTGGGCAGCTGGATGAATTTGGTCATAATTTATTGTTGTTTATCCAGGACTTCCAATTCAGAAAGCCTCTTTATCTTGCTGATCCTTGCAAAGTCCATATTGGGAGGTAACTTAATGGAGAGATGAGGCTGAGCAATAGTGGCAGAGGCCAGAGTGTGAGTTTATGACTGAGCAGAAATGTGAACACACATCTGTCTATTTCATGTCTGTCATCTAGACCTTACTGGATCATAAATGCACCCTACTCTTATGGTCCATTTCTATACATTGAATTGAAGATTAGACTGTCATTGTATTGTTTTTAGTTTGTTTTAAAGTCCACTGTTTTCTCTTGTTTTTACTTGGGGGAGAGGAATCTTTTTCCTGTGAAAGGCCGTTGTCCCCTGAGAAAAGGCAGATGGGGCTACAGCCAATGGTAGGGAGCCAGAGTCGGTGGTAGGCAGAGCCAGAGTCAAAAGTGGGTGGAATTTGCAGCATTGCCTAACTTTTCCTTTCTCTGTGCTACCCTATCCCTTCTCTAGCCTCCCCTCCCCCTCACACACACAAAGTGAAAGAGTACGCAATTCCTGGAGGGTGGCCTGAACCCATGCTATCAGGACAGCTGGATGATGCTGAGGGTGGCATGAAATTATGTTGAGAGCTGCAGGTTCCCCACTCCAGTTTTAAATAATTCTAAGTGGCCTCAGATAATATAAAATAGATACACCTTCCTCAATTAAATACATTTGTATCTGTGTATTTAATCACTTCAGGCTTTCCTGTGGGATTGAAAAGGTTGCTTGAAGATAACCATATTAAAAAAGCTGGGGTTGGTATCGAAGGGGATAAATGGAAGCTGATGCGTGATTTTGACATCAGATTGGGGGACCTTGTGGACCTGGCTGACCTTGCCAATGAAAAGGTAATCACTCACTCTTTTATTGGGGAGGTTACTCAGAGAATTCTTGCAAACATCAGCTGAGTAGGGCAGCAAGCCTATGCTGGAGACTGAGAAGTGTATTGCAAAATGAATTTTCTTCTGCTTCTGGTATATATAAAAACGTAAGTTTTTAAATGGTCAAAGGAAAATCATCTCACATTGAGATTTCCTAGGTACTTATTGTGCCACATACATTTTTCTTCTTTACTTTTGCCTTTTGGACTCTTTATTTCCATGTGATATTTGAATATTTAGGTGATTTGAATATTTCAGAACTGCTGTTTTGCCAACATAGACCACTGTTGATTGTCTTGCCATTGACATTAGTTGCTATCAGCAAGTTCCTAGGTGATCTAGGCTGCAATCCTAGACACACTTATCTGGGAGTAACTCCCTTTGAATTCAGTGGGGCTTACTTCTGAGTAGACATGCATAGGATTGTACTGTTAGAAGCATAACTATCCTGTTGACCCTTTGAAATTTCTCAAATGTTACTTTCATTTGTCATGGAGCTCAGGTCTGGGTGCCACAAATGGGTCCCTGTTTGGTGTCAACCTGGCCACCCACCTGATGCTGCGGCTGCCCCTCCCCTTACCATCAGAGCCCTGTCCCAGTGGTGGGGCTGCTTGCTAAGGCTGCTGGGGCTGCTTGCTATGGCTCAACCTGTCCTCCTCGCAGATGTGTTTACCTGGTGGTGGTTATTATAGGAGGTGAGCTAGCGCTTGGCTCTGTTTCACAGCAGAGAGCTGCCATGTTAGATCGTCCAAAATGCAATGGCCAGCATCAACAGTGGGTACTGGATCTTGAGGAATCTAAGCTGGTGGCTGCTGCAGATCAGAGCCGTGCTCTAGCTCCCATAATAAGTGTTGCTAGGTAGGCATGTCCTTGAGGAGGAGGGAGTGAGATGAGTGACTGTGCCATGTGGGTGCTCTAATAGGGCAGCAGGGGCACCTGGCACTGGACATGGGTCCCACTGGGGGCAGGAGACAAGGTCAGCGATGGGCCTTTTTCAACCCCTGGGCCCTTGGCAGGTGCCTGACTATGCTGACCCCTGATTGACTGGCTGCAGATCAGCCTAGTGCAAAGAACTAATTTCGGAGACTATGAATCTATAGAAATTAGAACAGATCAGTTGAGTCACAGGAGCTGAAAATTTCACTCTCCATGAATCTGGAGTAAGCTTATTTGTTTATCACCTGAACATCTTCTTGCCAGTATTTATTGAATTTGCATGTAATGCATTAGGTATTAGGAGTCTCTTTCTCCAAAGGTACAGAACATTGAGCCATATGTGAAGAATATTTTCAGTTAATAATGGATATTTGACTTAGCTGATGCATGTGTTTGTTGTGGCACACCTTGTTGCAATGCACTTGTATGTTAAAGGCACACGGCTTAAGGAGGTTTTGCACTGTGAAACCCTTTCAGAGGAGACAGCTCTGGTTAGACTCTGAGTAAAAATTCAAAGTGTGCTTTGAATGTATTTTAAGGTTGCATTTATCAATAAATGATTTTACTAGGTTTATTCCATCTACCTCAGAATTAGATCACTACAAACTTACTCTTTGATGTAGTTTCAGAACATTTGTACTTAACTATTGCAATCTTATTTCTAGCTAAAATGTAAGGAGATATGGAGTCTGAACAACCTTATAAAACACCTCTTCCACAAACAGCTTCTGAAAGACAAGTTGGTCCGCTGTGGGAACTGGGAACAATTTCCACTTACTGAAGAGCAAAAGCTGTATGCAGCTACTGATGCTTATGTATGTACAAAGAAGTTCTATATTTTTCTAAGTTATAGGCTATATCTAGCCATAAGAAATTTGCAAACCTACTTTGGCTCAGTTTGGTCGATCATATCTCAGCTTAATAAGCCTTCAGCCTGTGCATGCTTCCCCCTCTCTTCTCCCTTCTTAATGCGCCACAATTAAATCCAGAACTCATCAGAGCTGAGAAACTGTGGTTATTGGGCTTTGAACAAGCCAGAATCATAAGCGAACTTCAAACCATGGCTTAAGGCCCTGGCTTGTTCTGAGGCTGGTAATCATAGTTTCCCAGTTTGGACAAACCAGGAAACTGGTTAATTGTGGCATGCCGAGGAAGGAAGATACTCGTCCATATCTTTTCAGTCAAGATATGATTGTCCAAGTGAGGTCTCTTTTTCTTGGCAGTGCTGAAGTGATCTGATTGAGGGAAGCAACAGTCTCTCTTGTCTTTTATAAGCCCATATCCCAGAATTGCAAAATTTCACTGGAAAAGGACAAGTCAAAATGGGACTGAGTGTGTATCTTGATATTTGCTGGTATTGTAACATTTTGCCTTTAAAAGGCAGAGGCATCAAATTCATTTGGGTTCAAAGCCTCACCTCTACACTTGGCAGATGACCAAGATCCATACCTATAATCTTATGTTAAAACCCCACCATATTAAATGGGGGAGGGCATCAGTACTAGGTTCGATGATTAGCCTTGCCAGATTCCATGTGCCAAATGTGCTATTGTTCCATATTTTGCCTGCCAAATCCCCGCCACCAATACCAGTGCTCCCAAATGCCACCATCTAAACCCCCTTTGCATGAGCTTTCTGAAATTGTCGCATGCCAGAATGGCACATTCTCTGTCAGCGGAGGACTGGAACCAAGAGGAAAGGAAAGAGTTAACTCCTCCCTGCTCAAGAAGGCAGGGCCAAAACAGAGCTCTACTTCCACGGTGGGAGGGGGAATCTCCTCCCCTTTCCAATCTTGCAGTTCTAAACATCCCTGTCATTGGTGGTATAAACTGGTTGCTCCACCTATCTATGTGGTACTAGGATGCAGAATGACACACTCCTAGTCCACTGATTCCTGTAGTACAGGGGTGGGGAACCTGTGGCCCTCCAGATGTTGGATTCCAATTCTCATCATCCCTGTCCATTGTCCATGCTGGCTGGGGCTAATTAAAAGACAAATCTTTCAAGAATAAAAACATAAGGTGACACAAACAGCAGTTAAAAACAGGAGTGGGGGAAATAATCTCAGTTAACTGCAAGAAGATAATTGATCATGAACAGCCTGGGCAAATAAGAAGGTCTTGGACTGGGATCTAGAACACATCAGACTGGGTGCTAGGCAAACAGTCTTGGGGAGAGCATTCCAAAGTCAGGGCACTGCCACAGAGGAGGCCCTTTCCATGGCACCACCTGCCTGATCTCTAATGGTGGGGGCATTAGACTGTGTCCCTCTAGATGTTATTGGACTCCAACTGCCAACAACATCTGGAGAGCCACAGGTTCCCAACTCCTGCTGTAGCACTAAAACTGAACACATAGATGCCAGGGACCCAGTTTAGATTCTAGCCATGTGGAGACCTGAATGGGTAAAGCTTTTTAAAAAACACACACACACCAACTGCCACATTTAAATTAGGCCTCAAGTTAGGAGAAAGCAGTCAAGGCACATAAATAGTGTGTGGATGGATAGATGGATGGGGGTATTCCTTGTGATCAGTGGCTATGCAGCAGACTAGCTGGAAAGCCTGTAGGGAACACATTTGGTTCACTGGCCTCCTGGTGCCTCTCCCTAATCTAGGTCTCCTCTCTCAGTCTCCTCCATGGTGTATCTTGACCAGGTATAAACCCAGATCAGACCTTTTGCCTGTGTCTCAGCTTATGAGAAAGGGAGTCAGTGGCTTAGGTCAATATTGTAGGCCCCCTAGATTCTACAGCTGGAACAGCTATTCAAACTGACAGCACAGAAGGATAACTATAGAGAGAGTTACTTCTTGGAGGGCAGCCAGCTACATAGGACTGGTCTGCCAAAAGGCAAAATGGTTTCTGATCCAAACTAGAAGTTTCTGATCATAACTAATTTAATAAAATAGAATTCTGTACTAATTATGCATGTTGTTGTTCAGTCGTTAAGTCATGTCTGACTCTTCGTGACCCCATGGACCATAGCACGCCAGGCCTTCCTGTCCTCCACTCTCTCCCGGAGTGTGCTCAAGTTCTTATTCGTTGCATCGCTGATGCTATCTAGCCATCTCATCCTCTGCCGTCCCCTTCTCCTTTTGTCTTCAATCTTTCCCAGCATCAGGGTCTTTTCCAGGGAGTTTTCTCTTCGCATTAGGTGGCCAAAATATTTCAGCTTCAGCTTCAGTATCTGTCCTTCCAATGAGCACTCAGGGTTGATTTCCTTTAGGATGGACTGATCTGACCTCCTTGCAGTCCAGGGGACTCGTAAGAGTCTTCTCCAGCACCACAGTTCGAAAGCATCGATTCTTCTGCGCTCAGCCTTCCATATAGTCCAGCTCTCACAGCCATATGTTACTACTGGGAAAACCATAGCTTTGATTAGACAGACCTTTGTCGGCAAGGTGATGTCTCTGCTTCTTACTATGCTGTCTAGGTTGGCCATAGCTTTCCTCCCAAGGAGCGAGCGACTTTTAATTTCATGGCTACAGTCACCGTCTGTGGTGCTCTTGGAGCCCAAGAAAATAAAATCTGTCACTGCTTCCATTTCTTCCCCTTCTATATGCCAGGAAGTGATGGGGCCAGATGCCATGATCTTCGTTTTTTTAATGTTGAGTTTCAAACCAGCTTTTGCACTCTCCACTTTCACCCTCAACAAGAGGCTCTTTAGATCCTCTTCGCTTTCTGCCATTCGGGTGGTATCGTCTGCGTATCTGAGGTTGTTGATAATTCTCCCGGCAATCTTAATTCCGAGCTGTGATTCATCCAAGTCGGTGTTTCTCATGATGTACTCTGCATATAAGTTAAATAAGCAGGGTGACAATATGCAGCCTTGTCATACTCCTTTCCCAATTTTGAACCAATTGGTTGATCCATATCTGGTTCTTACTGTTGCTTCTTGACCCTCGTACAGATTTCTCAGGAGACAGGTAAGGTGGTCTGGTACTCCCATCTCTTTAAGAATTTGCCAGAGTTTGTTGTGATCCACACAATCAAAGGCTTTAGCGTAGTCAATGAAGCAGAAATAGACATTTTTCTGGAATTAAATTAGAGACTACAACACTAATAATAGGCAGGCAAGACGAATAAAGGCCTTATACTTAGTCAGACCATTGCACCATCTAGACAGTATTGTTGACTGACTGGCAGCAGCTCTCCAGAGTTTCAGGCAGGATTCCTTCATAACCCTACCAGGAGAAGCCAGAGATTGAACCTGGGACCTTCGACATACAAAGCATGTGCTCTACCACTGAATTACGCACTATTGTCAAATGTCTACTACAGATGGGCATAGCTACCATGTGATTCTTTGTTTACACCTCTTCCAGCACCTAGTGTTTTATTAATATAATGAACAGACTTGTATTGTGTATACTTTTCAGTATTTACAGATTTTACTATTATTCTTCAAGAAAAAACAGTCAAATAATTCTTTTGAATTGTATTTCCTTTCCCAAGAGTCCAAATCTTTACTACCTAAAAATCTGTAGCAACCTAGTGAAATTTACACTCTATACATGTACGCCTGGAATACAACCACCAGACATGTACCCTGACAAGCCATTTCCATAGCCCTCCCAAACAACTGCACAACGTAAGCAATTTGCCAGTGCAAAAGGACTATGCACACTCCAGGGTGTGCAAGAAAAAGAGAGGGGTGTGCATGAGCCCAAGGCTTCTTACAGGCTCGTTCCTGCTCGTGCATGTAACACAAATCATGGTTTAGCATTATGTGCAAACCAGCTTGTCGCTGTTGGTTATTGTTGTTTTGACTTCTTTGTAAGCTGCCTTGAGAATTTTTGTTAAAAGGTGGGATGTAATTTTTAAAAAATAGGCTCAGATAAAATAAATCTTCTATATATATAAAAGTCAAAAATTGTGTGTGGGTTTGTGTGTTTGTGGCTGGCTGCAGGGCCATCTGTAACGCAGGAAATAAGGGGGAGCTGCCCAGGGTGTAATCACACTGTAGGGGCCCACTGAGCCTGCCATTTGGGCCTTACAGTTGCTGCCCCTTTTACTTCATATTCTCACTTGCCAGAGTGTATGACAGGAGTCACTGGGTTACATTATTACTTTGTTTATACTTTCCCTTACTAACAAGTACACCCTCTCAATCATGGTACAGGCCAGGTTTCTGATTTCAGCTATGAGTCATCCTATCGGCCATCTTTCATTCTATTGTTCTCTCTCCCATTCACTCTGACTTCCTTCACCTTGGATTGGCGGGCCGCCGTTTGTTCCCTCCCCTTTACTCATGGTTTCTTTTCTGACTATGCAGAGCATTTCTCTCCCCTCTTTGTGCAATATCCAGCGAGCAAGCAAGTTAGTTAGTGTTAAATATCTACCCCTTTCAATGCCATATGTATCTGTTAGTAGTGTGTCATTAACACTGATGTGAAATGTGGTGCGGTGTGTGCTCGCCTGTCTGAGGGGCTGGGATGACACAGTGGAGTGGAGACTTAGGGCTTTATTCATAAAAGAGTGAACTGGGGGGAACTGAGAAGGCAATAGCAAAATGAAGGGCAAAATAGTGGAGTTTTACGTGTAGCTGAATTGAAGAATTTTGGGTTTGTGTGTTTGTGGCTGGCTGCAGGGCCGTCTGTAACGCAGGGCATAAGGGGGAGCTGCCCTGGGTGTAATCACACTGCAGGGGCCACTGAGCCTGCCATTTGGGCCCTAGAGTCGCTGCCGCTTTTACTTCACATTCTCACTTGCCCGAGTGTATGACAGGACTCACTGGGTTACATTATTACTTTGTTTATACTTTCCCTTACTGACAAGTACATGCTCTCAATCATGGTACAGGCCAGATTTCTGATTTCAGCTACCAGTCATCCTATTGGCCATCTTTCATTCTATTGGTCTCTCTCCCATTCACTCTGACTTCCTTCACCTTGGATTGGCTGGCTGCCGTTTGTCCCCTCCCCTTTACTCATGGTTTCTTTTCTGACTCTGGAGAGCATTTAGTTTCTCTCCCCTGTTCCTGCAATATCCAGCAAGGAAGCCTCTGTTGAACATTTTAATAGTGGTATGAGATTCAGTGTGGATTATAATTGTAGTAGTGCTTACAGATTCAGTCTCTTGCATTTTTAGTAGTGTTTTTTATTCAATCTGCTCATTATAATTGTTGTGCTTTTTTAATCAAGTCTGGTGGATGCAACTTTCCACCGTTCTTATGGGGCCTTTCTGAGAAGCGTAAACCTGCCTTAATGTGTTTCTAACAAATAGTGCCTATGACAAATTATATCCCGGGCAACGCCAGGTATATCAGCTAGTTATCTAATACAAAAAAAAGTCTTCATGCGCAAAGACTTTTAAGGTACCAATCCCAAATTGCTTTGTAAAATAGTTTTAGAATATATAAATTGTGGAAACATTTTAATATTACCTTTGCATTAAAAAGTTTTCTGTGCTTTTCTGTTGTTGTAGGCAGGCTTCCTCATTTACCAAAACCTGGTGAATATGAATTGTGGTAAGCGGATGGAGATTAGTATAGAAAGAGGTGAGCTTTGAAGTAAAGTATAAAGGCTATATTTACTTTTACCATCTTTCCCCCTTTTAATGTCTGTGATCATTCTGGCTATTTTCATAAAATGTGTTGGTCAGCATAATACACACACCTTCTATGATGTTCATTCTTGAGAGCTGTGGGGATTTTTCTGTTTATCTCACTTGGGAAAATACAGAGGGCATGGTTATATATACTTGAATGAAAAACTGGCTGCCTGATGTGCGCAGCATTGCCTTGCATGCCCCTAAAGAATTTTTCAGACTGGAAAGATTTCCAGCTTTCTTTTCATAAGCCTATTTTACAAAAATGTTGAGGAATGTTTTTTAAAAGACAATGTGTTAGTTCTGTAGCACGGAATATCATCAGGATGATATTCTGTGGCCCTGTACAAGGATGAATGCAATGTCTGACTCTTTGAGATACCATGAATTCAGACCATTCACATTTAAAGGTTAGCACCTGAGCTTTAATTTGGGCCCCCAAGCAAACTGGTAATCAAAGCAGCTCTGTCAGGATAAGTGTTGTATTATCTTTTCTGTTAGCTCCTGATTGGAGTCTAGCAGATGCATTTTGGGCCAGCTCTTCACATCTGATCATCTGGAGGGGGTTGGCTAATGAATACCATTATCAGTAACCCCTTGTATGTGATGCCACCTCTCTTTCTTTCTCTCCCTTAAAATCCCTCCTCAGAATCTATCTTCTCTGTGAAGGCTTTCGCTTAACCCTTTACTTAGTCCTCATCTTTAGAATAAACGTAAGGGCGCATAACTGCATTTACTTAACGTTTGTCCCTTATTACTCTTCCCTCTTCTCTCTTGTTCATGAACCTTGCATTTTCCTCTCCCCTCCCTCCCTTTCTGGTTGGTCTCTTTCTCTCTCTGTCTCCCCACCCGCTTCTCCAGGCAACGTCAACATGTTGAGCAGGGCAAGGGCCAACTACCTTTGCTTGTACTCCTCTGTAAAGCAACATGTAGACAGACAGGGCTGTAGAAATTAATTACACACACACACACATACACACACACACACACACGTTGCCCCACTGTACTAGCCACTCAGACTCTTGAACTAGCTTACATTCTATAAAACAAACACTCCCAGTAAAGTCAGGCTAAACCACAGCAAAATCCAGTGAAAGCACTAATAAGAGTAAAAAGGCTGTGCACTAAAACAATATCCCATTGCAGTTGATGTATTGGTATGCATTCTTCTTGTACTGCTGTTGTCTTGTGAGCCACTTTGGACACATTTCATGGAAAAGTGGCATACAGATTAAATGATGAGGATCATCATCATCATAATTAAAGCTCTTCCGATAATCCTAAAACCTTCTTAGATAGAAACATCTTTATGAAGCCTTCTAAAGACGGAGAGGGACCCAGCCAGGAGTAACTTCCTGTGGGGTTCCAATGGTAGGGCAGCACTAGATCAGAGATGGGCAATATGTGGCCCCCTATGGCTGTTTTTGCACCTACCTCTCTACTGCTGAATTTGCTGCTACAAAAATTACATTTTTGTTTTGCAAGCAGAATTGTGCTCCTGGAAATCTCTTGGAAGCACAATTTTGGCTAAAAACAAGGTTTGCGCTTTGTTTCCTTGCAAAATCATAGCTAATTTGGCAGCAAATTTGGTGATGGTGGTAGCAATTTTTGGTGGCCAGGTAGGTGCAGTCCCTGGTGGGCTTGGGGGGTGCAGTGCATCCTCTAACCCATAGAAGTTCCCCAACCCTGCACTGGTTGTGCTGCTACCAGTCTAAAAGAAGGTTTGCCTAGCAGAGTGCCATGTAGAGAGTTTGGAGCATGATGCGGAGCATATAGGAGGTGCGCCTTCTGAAACCTTGGATCCAAACCAGGTGTTTTAAAGGTAAGCACCAGCACTTTGAATTGGCTCCAGACAACTAATGCAACCCCATCAGGGTAGGTCTTATATGATCCCTTTGATTAGCAACTACATTTTGGACCAGTTGGAGTTTCTGGCCACTCTTCAGAGGTAGCCCCACGTAAACAACATTATAGTCAACCCACACAGAGGTTACCACTGCATATTATTATAATTAATAATTGGGTCCAGGTGCTGATGACTTAAGAATGGGCCAAGGTAATAAGTGCCTGTATGAAAAATGTTAGGATAATTCTCTGTCTTTGTGAAAGAACTCAAAGTGGTGTAAACCCATGTAACAAACATTATTGTAATATCCCTAATCTTGGGAGCAAGCCCAAAATTGAAATGGAAGCAGCCTTAGCTAACTGCTGTTGAAACCCTGGTTTCTTGTGTTTCAAAGCCAAGCAGCTAGAACAAAGCATTGTGGTTGTGAAAAAGACTCTGTTTACATCATTTTTAATGATTTTTAATTTGTACAGATGCAGCATTAGTGCCGAGTGAAATAAAGAAGGAATTGGCATCTCTGTCAGAGGAGATGGTGGATTTGGCTGATTGCCTTCCGGGCACTTTTGGACATTCTACAAACGTTCAAAGGTTAGGTACTGCTCATTTTAATCTTTCAGTGCAATTTAGAGGTGCGTGTTCCTCTTCATGGCATTAATGTCTATGGATGTTAGATATTCATATGAGTCAGTGCATTACTTGTATGTTTATGGAACCACATCACCTCATTGGGTGTGTGACTGAAACAGTTGTATGTAGGACCTCTACACTTGTTTGGCTTTTCTGGGGCTTTTCAGGGTTTATTTCTTACTCTAGGCCCTTACACTCCCTGAAAATCCTCTCCAGAAAGTCAGGGGAGCCCCAGTGCTGTCTCTGATACAGCACAAAGAGGTGTTGTCAGAATTGCCTTGTGTTCTGTTGCCTTTCGAAGTGCAGTTGGCTGAGATGCAAGATGGGCCTTCTCAGTTGCAGCGACCAGTTTATGGACTCCCTCCTTAAAGTTGTTTGGTTAGTCCCCTCTCCTTTGAGCTTCATACGAGCAGTGAAGACTTTTAAATAATTGTCTGGCCTTTGGTTTGGGCTAAGTTTCTTTTCTCCTCCTGTAGGCTGATAGTGTTTTTAGTGATCCTGTTTTGCTCTTGGTTTTAATTATACTTTTGAATCTGGTTTTGGGATTTGAATTGTATAACTGTTTGTATTTTATTGCTTTGGTGGCCCTTTTCATGCCTTTTATAAACTTTATTCGGTTTTATTTATTTATAAAATTATATGTATAACATATTAAAAAGAACTGGAAATGAAGCAAGTCCTGGTGTGTGCACATGGTTTTCTACATCCTGGCAAGAAGCCAGGGGAGCATCATTATTATCTAGAGCAGATCAGAGAACACACCCAAGGATGCACTCACTTGGAGAACTCAAAGTATGGACTCACACTTACGTAAATGTTATTTGTTGTATTCATCATGACTATTTTGAGCTTACTCTGCCATTTCATCATTTCTTCATCAGAGCTGCAGAAATATTGTCTGGCATGTCAGAAAACATCAAGTCCTTACGAGCATTGCTTGTTGAGTCTCCCTGCGATACAGAGCTGTGGGAAGTTACAGATCCAGGAATGGCGCATGGTGAAGAAGAAAAAACGGGAACGTCTGAATTTACTTCCAAGATCACATGCAAGTCAAATGAATGTGTGGATAATAAACTAGTTGGTGTCCAAAACGAGGCCCTGGTGGAAGGTGGAGAAGAACTTAAGAAAAAACAGGCAGACAAAGCGTCAGACAGGGGACCTAAAGAGACTGCAGAGAGGGAGTTCTTAATGACGCTAGACATGACTGAATATGAACTTCAAATGTTGGAACGTCAGGCTGAAGAAGAGCTTCTAAATGAAACTGCTTGTGTGTCTGAGGTAAGTCTATATGGATAATGACCTTCATTAGGCAAAGCCATAGTGTTTAATGGATCAACAGCCTGATCTTATCCCAGGTTTTGCCAGTGCTATAGCAGCTAAGGCTGTGTTGCATGTGAGGTGTGAAGGGTTTGTTTGCCTTTGGAAATCTTGAGAAACCTTGCAGTGTTGTTCCTGCCCTGCAGAAACTGAGGCTGCTCCCATTGCTGTAAGGATACGCTGCTATGGTTATGGGCACTTTCTCCCCCGTTCTTGCCCAACTAAACCCCTTGTGTGGTGCTGTGATGCTACAGAGGAGCTTTTCCCTCATGCTGTCCCCATGGTGCCAATGGTTGTGGCTGCCAGCATGCAGACGTTGGAGCCAGCTTCCAGTGCGGGAGCAAAGGGCTTGAGGTGTCCTTTCATACCAACGCTGGAACCGTGGTGTCTGATCTTGTGTTCTCTTTTCATTGAACAGTAGAGCAGGAGATCAGGCTGAAGCTAAGATAACAGCTGCCCAGTAGTGATCCCAGGGCTAAAAAATTTAACGTTAGTATCATGAATGGCTCTTTGCATCCAAGCAATGGCTCTCGATCAAAACAATTACATTCTAATACTTCCATAATATATGCTAGGGATCAATAGCCCTGATGTGGCATATACCCCGGTTCAGAGATTCTCTCAGACTATATTGTCAGTACATTGACAACCACTGATTACCTGTTTACTGTGTATACAGTCAGATTTCTCCTAAAACCAGCCACCATCTAAGAGTAAGCTCAATACTTTACTCTTGATATGGGTGATACAGAATTCTGTTTCTTAAGGAACACTCTCTCAGACAAGATTTGTCTTTTTACTACGAAGTATTAGCATAACAGTACTAAATGCAAGAGCTCATGCATGCATAAATCCAGACACATGAAACATCTAACACCATTCTTAAACAAGGCTTCTAAGCAGAGTCAAGTACATTTGCTAGTTCTTAGTGATCATCAATTTCAAGCTTACCAGGTTGATTCTACAGGGAACACATTAAGGAAAGTTGATCCTAAAGGGTAGTTTCCACTATTGTGTGTTCTGAGTCTCCTTTATATCCTTTTGGATGCTATAAAATATGTCCAGACTATTTTTTTACTACAGTTTACATTTCTTATTCAAGAATTCCAAAGATAATCTTTTTACTTTAAATCTTCATATGTCTAAATAAGATTATTGGATTTTGAAGCTTCTTATTGAGATTAATGTGCATATCAACATACTTATCCAAACATTTTAGCTTTCTTTGACATGATACAGGTATGTTTTTGACACAGACATATTTCCTTGACATCATCCTGTCTTGTGAGCTTGTCTTTCTTACATATTTGCGGTCTGGAATGAGGCCTCTTGGTCATTTATCTGATGGCCTGTCTGGCCTTGTTTTATGATACCCTGCTAAGTGAAAGTTGTAACCCTAAATTTAACATTGACACCTCCTTTTCTGGATTCCTTTCTAATCAGTAAAAGGGTGCTGATGATCTATTTCTAATGGCCTGGTACAATTGTATCTCATCTGGCAAATCTCCGATGAGACATTACTCCTGGGTCAGAAGGCTATACTGGGTGGTATTAGGCATTGGAATCTCATTTTTAATCCCAGAATTCTCTTGGAGGCATTTGATTATTGAATTTCCTAATTGAGCAGCAGGGGTAGGATGATGCAAATATGAAAGATTTGCTTGATCTGCCACACTGATATAGCCAGAAAATCTGGAGGAAAATCCTGAATAGTAAGTGTTTTATCTAACTATGTTTTGTTATGCTGTCCACCAATTTGTAATGGCCTTTGGCTACATGCAATAAAGTTAATTAACACTTCAAAATATAGTCCCTTTAAAAAAAAAAAGCAAATTGCCAACCAAGGGCATATGCTATTTTGATAGTTTCAGCTTTCTATTGTTAACATTCATGGACAGCTTCTTTTCTTATGCCCTTCAATATGCAGGCACAGCTTTTTTGCCTGCTAGGTACCCTTTACAGTCATGTGATGGCTGTCTTTTTGGAACTTTTAAAATAGCACCTTGCAAGGAATTTGCTTCAGATCAGGCTGGTATTTACTCCCCTCCTTCCCCTCCCCCACAAACCTCTTTTATTATGTGGGGGACATACTGATGACAAAATTGTGGCACATATATATATTTAATGAAGAAGGGTACCCCCCCCTTATTTTGAAATATTTCTTTTAGGATTTAAGCTTCATAGAGGATGAAGAGAATTCTCCCTGCACCATTGAAAGTGATGATGAATTTGAAATGGAGATGCTTAAAGTAGGTTTAGAAATTATAAGTAAATTGTCCGAATGTTTAGGAAAATCAAAACCTTTCGGTGCAATCCTATACATGTTCAGACAGAAAAATCTCTTACAATTTCCAGCATGCCCCAGCCAGCATAGGACTTTTTTCTGTCTAAACATGCATAGGATTGCATCCTTAAAGAAGTAGATGTTGTAATGTTTAAAGTTATTATGTAATATTAATGTTAAATATAATAACACTTTGATATTATTCATATGAGAAAACCATTACGTTTTACTACAATCTTCAGTACTATGATGCTTTGATTCCCAGGTATTGTTTTCCTCATTTTCCTCAGTCCCTTTTCTTTAGATGAGATCAGCAGCCCCATCATTTCTTGGCTGCTCTCTTTTGGAGGTGGGGATTCATAGCAGGTCCTGATCCAGCTGTGCATGTGTGCTCTGGGCAGAGTACATAGAGAGGAAGTGCTCTTTCCAAGGTTGCCCTAAAGCTGTGCTCTGACCTGGGGACAGAAAGCCATGTATTGCCTAGTGGCTGGTTAGCAACCCAGCAGCACTTCTGTCACGCATTCTTCCCACCCAGGTTCACCTCATTCGACACCGGGTGGGTGAGTGGGTGTCTTTGGGGAGTGGCCATAGCTTGGTGGTAGAGCACATGCTTCCAAATTCACTTCCTGGCATCTCAAGTTAAAAGGATCTCGGGTAGCAGCAGGATATTTGCCTCTGATTTTGGGGAGCTGCTGCCCATCAGAGTTGGCAGAGGCAATACTGGGCTCAGGTGGATTTTCTCAGTTTAAGGCAGCTTCATGTTTTGAAGGGAGAGGGGAAGGAGCTGGCATGTTTGGGGGAGGAGGAGCTCTCCATTCCACCCCCCACCCCCAAATTTAGCAGGCATTTTGCTAGTTGTAATAGCCTGGTTACTGGGATGTAACTCTGCATTTATTTCAGTTAAGATGACTATGCAGAAACTCAATTTGCTTTCAGACCTGCATTATTTACTCTGGCCAATCATACTCCATTCAGCTGTGGTGATTCTTTCCCATGGTACTTTCGAATGTCTGCCTTGTTTTAAAGTGGTGTTACACACTTTGAGCCTTCATTATAGGGCAAGTGATAAATAAAATAAAAAGGGCAACTGTACTGATACAGTTAAATAAAATAAAAAGGGCAACTGTACTGATACAGATCTCCTCCCCCACCTTGGGCACATCTGAGGATTGGTGTATGCCTCAAAGGCCTTCTTCCCTATCTCCCCAGCTGTCCCACAGGCACCCACCATTATTTTTAACAAGAGGCCCAAGCAGCGGTCCCATATAACAAGCCAGTCTTCTCCCCTAGACTCCAGCATTCATACTTGCAAAACAACTCAAAATTTGGGTTGGCTTATTTGTTTAATAAAAAAGATACCTGGGGAAATTTTATCTTCTGTCTAACGTGTGTGTTTGTGCGCACACAGAAATGGTTATTCTGCTTCAACAACATTGAGAAAAGAAATATATGTTGCATTATCCCTATGCAGGCATCTGTTTATGAAATTAGGCCTGGCTTGCAGGTCTTTCTGTTTAATTTGAGCCCTGGAGCTTTTCTCCTTGTTTGTTGTTGTTCAGTCGTTCAGTCGTGTCCGACTCTTCGTGACCCCATGGACCATAGCACGCCAGGCCTTCCTGTCCTGTGCTCTCTCCCGGAGCGTGCTCAAGTTCATATTCATTGCATCCGTGATGCTATCTAGCCATCTCATCCTCTGCCGTCCCCTTCTCCTTTTGCCTTCAGTCTTTCCCAGCATCAGGGTCTTTTCCAGGGAGTTTTCTCTTTGCATTAGGTGGCCAAAATATTGGAGCTTCAGCTTCATTATCTGTCCTTCCAATGAGCACTCAGGGTTGATTTCCTTTAGGATGGACTGATTTGACCTCCTTGCAGTCCAGGGGACTCGTAAGAGTCTTCTCCAGCACCACAGTTCGAAAGCATCAATTCTTCGGCGCTCAGCCTTCCTTATAGTCCAGCTCTCACAGCCATACATTACTACTGGGAAAACCATAGCTTTGATTAGACGGACCTTTGTCGGCAAGGTGATGTCTCTGCTTCTTACTATGCTGTCTAGGTTGGCCATAGCTTTCCTCCCAAGGAGCAAGCGTCTTTTAATTTCATGGCTACAGTCACCGTCTGCGGTGATCTTGGAGCCCAAGAAAGTAAAATCTGTCACTGCTTCCATTTCTTCCCCTTCTATATGCCAGGAAGTGATAGGGCCAGATGACATGATCTTCGTTTTTTTAATGTTGAGTTTCAAACCAGCTTTTGCACTCTCCTCTTTCACCCTCAACAAGAAGCTCTTGAGATCCTCTTCGCTTTCTGCCATTAGGGTGGTATCGTCTGCATATCGGAGGTTGTTGATAATTCTCCCGGCAATCTTAATTCCGACCTCTGATTCATCCAACCCGGCATTTCTCATGATGTACTCTGCATATAAGTTAAATAAGCAGGGTGACAATATGCAGCCTTGTCGTACTCCTTTCCCAATTTTGAACCAAACGGTTGTTCCATGTCTGGTTCTGACTGTTGCTTCTTGACCCTCGTACAGGTTTCTCAGGAGACAGGTAAGGTGGTCTGGTACTCCCATCACTTTAAGAATTTGCCACAGTTTGTTGTGATCCACACAATCAAAGGCTTTAGCGTAGTCAATGAAGCAGAAATAGACGTTTTTCTGGAATTCTCTTGCTTTCTCCATGATGCAGCGAATGTTGGCGATTTGATCTCTAGTTCCTCTGCCTCTTCGAAACCCAGCTTGTACTTCCGGTAGTTCTCGGTTCGCATACTGCTGAAGCCTAGCTTGTAGGATTTTGAGCATCACCTTGCTGGCATGTGAAATGAGCGCAATGGTGCGGTAGTTTGAACACTCTTTGGCGTTGCCCTTCTTTGGAATTGGAATGTAAACTGACCTTTTCGTCTTGTGGCCACTGTTGAGTGTTCCAGATTTGTTGGCATATTGAATGCAGCACTTTAACAGCATCATCTTTTAGGATTTTAAATAGCTCGGCTGGAATACTGTCATCTCCACTAGCTTTGTTGTTACTAATGCTTCCTAAGGCCCACTTGACTTCACTCTCGAGGATGTCCGGCTCAAGTTCAGTGACCGCACTATCATGGCTATCAGGGACATTCAGATCTTTCCTGTATAGTTCTTCTGTGTATTCTTGCCACCTCTTCTTGATCTCATCTGCTTCTGTTAGGTCCCTGCCTTCTTTGTCCTTTATCATGCCCGTCTTTGCACAAAACGTTCCCTTGAGATCTCCGATTTTCTTGAAGAGATCTCTAGTCTTTCCCATTCTGTTGTTTTCCTCGATTTCTTTGCATTGTTCATTTAAGAAGGCCTTCTTGTCTCTCCTTGCTATTCTCTGGAACTCTGCATTCAGTTGGGTATATCTTCCCCTTTCTCCTTTGCTTTTCGCTTCCCTTCTTTCGTGAGCTACTTGTAAAGCCTCATCAGACAGCCACTTGGCTTTCTTGCATTTCTTTTTCTTTGGGACGGATTTCGTTGCTGCCTCCTGAACAATGTTACGGACCTCCGTCCATAGTTCCTCAGGCACTCTGTCTATCAGGTCTAATCCCTGAAATCTATTCCTCACCTCCACTGTATATTCATCAGGGATATGATTTAGGTCATACCTGAAAGGTTTAGTGGTTTTCCCGACGTTCTTCAATTTAAGCCGAAATTTTGCAAGAAGCAGCTCATGATCTGAGCCACAGTCAGCTCCAGGTCTTGTTTTTACTGACTGTATGGAGCTTCTCCATCTTTGGCTGCAAAGGACATAATCAATCTGATGTCGATATTGACCATCTGGCGACGTCCATGTGTAGAGTCGCCTCTTGTGCTGTTGGAAAAGAGTGTTTGCTATGATCAGCATGTTCTCTTGGCAAAACTCTATTAGCTTTTGTCCTACTTCATTTTGTACACCAAGGCCATGCCTGCCTGTTATCCCGGTGATTTCTTGACTTCCTACTTTAGCATTCCAATCCCCTATGATGAAGAAGACATCTTTTTTTGGTGTTAGTTCTAGAAGGTGTTGTAGGTCTTCATAGAACCGATCAACCTCAGCTTCTTCGGCCTCAGTGGTTGGGGCATAGACTTGAATTACTGTGATGTTGAATGGTTTGCCTTGGATTCGTACTGAGATCATTCTATCATTTTTAAGATTGTACCCCAGTACTGCTTTTCCCACCCTTTTGTTGACTATGAGTGCTACTCCATTTCTTCTAAGGGATTCTTGCCCACAATAGTAGATATGATGGTCACCTGAATTAAATTCGCCCATGCCTGTCCATTTTAGTTCGCTGATTCCCAAGATGTCGATGTTCAATCTTGCCATCTCATGTTTGACCACCTCCAGCTTACCTTGATTCATTGATCTGACATTCCAGGTTCCTAAACAATATTGTTCTTTACAGCATCGGATTTTCTTTTCACCGCCAGACACATCCACAGCTGAATGTCCTTTCGGGTTTGGCCCAGCCGCTTCACTCTTTCTGGCGCTACTTGGAAATACCCTCTGCTCTTCCCCAGTAGCATATTGGACACCTTCCGACCTGAGGGGCTCATCTTCCGGCGTCATATCTTTTAGCCTTGTGATACGTTCCATGGGGTTTTCTTGGCAAGAATACTGGAGTGGGTTGCCATTTCCTTCTCCAGTGGACCACATTTTGTCAGAACTCTCTGCCATGACCTGTCTGTCTTGGGTGGCCCTGCACGGCATAGCTTATGGCTTCACTGAGTTACGCAAGCCCCTTCGCCACAACAAGGCAGTGATCCATGAAGGGGTCTCCTTGTTTACTTCATTACAAATTGTCTGCTTTTCTCTAACAGAAATCTTGAACTGATAGGAATTATCACCAAGATTATTATCAATAATCTTGAAACTGATAGGTTGGATTTTGTTTCACCACTACTCTTCAGTAAAGCAAATGGCACTTGAGGGAATATTGGACAGTATCCAATGCTACATGAGTGCTAACATTAATTACATCTCACTAGCTTAGGAGGCCTCTTTCGCAAGACCAATGGTATTAGCTGGTGCAACGGGATTCCCTAGAAAACTCAGTGCTCCAGCTAATTCTATTGGTGTTGTGCTAGAGGTCCCTTACACTAGCACCATGTTGGTGCTCATGTCTTGTTGGATACTGACTGTTCTATTTCACTCATCCCATTTAGCAAAGATTCACATTAAAACTGCTATCTGTTCCCTCCTTGCTTATATATAATTGTTTTGTATATATGTCTGCTTGTATCCCACTCTTAAAAAACAAACAGAACAACCTAAGTAGAGTTTGTTATATCCCAGAACATCCTAGTTTGGATGACACAGTAAGGAAAGTGAAATTAAATGCTGCTGAAATTGGCTTCACTATGTGTGTTGCGGGGGGGGGCGGGGGAGATGAGAGGGGAGTATTTGAGACTCATTTTCAATCAGGCTCCAGCTTGTGCACATAGGAGTAACTCATGGTTTAGCTTTATGTGTGAAATGGGATAATGTGTTTGAAAAGCAAGCATAATTTTTAATAAAAATAAATACTAGTTACTGGTGTTTTTAAGTGAAATAAAAGGTCTATTAAGAAAGTGGCTTTACAGGGCAGAGTTGCCATCTGCTTTTTTCTAGTCTTTTTTTTTTTTTTTTGCTGCCCCTTCTCCTGTGCTTTGAACAGTAATGTGGCATAAATAATTAAGGAGCTGGAGCTTTTCCTGGCATGGTCATGAAGTGGTGGAACTAACAGTAACTTCTTCACAATTTTGGTTTGTTTATAGCAGAATTTTACACTGAAGGCCATGAGCTATACATTTGTTAGCATAGGATTTCTCTCTATTTTTAAAAACCTCAGCTTCACTCCAGGATGACACCAACTTCTGAACATTTGCATCTTTTGACCAAAATTATGTTAATTCATCCTATCTCTCCAGTCTTTAGAAGATGTAGACAAGCCTGATGTGGAGCTTATGGACTCCAGCCCAGATGGATCGAAGAGGCAAAACCACCTTATTACAGATGACGATGGTGAAGGCGTTGAAGTGGAAGAAGAAAGTTGGGGTAAATGAATTGTGATCCAAAGTGTGTTGATTCTGGGTCTTGATTCTGTCAGGGCCCAGTCAATACTAGATTACCAAGATGAAACAAAGCCAGTTGTGCAAAATGATGACAGTTTGCTGATAGAAAATGGTTGCAGAATATATATATATATATATACACAAAGAAAGTTCACACCTCCCCTCAGTTGACAAAGCGGGCACCCTTGTCACAAGCTGTTATGTCTATCTGAGTCCCTAAAACAGACAGGAAAGCTGTTCCTAGAGCCATCAAAGTTCTCCAAGCTGGTAATGCATATTTCTCCTCGAAGCGAGACCAAACCATGGAGCTGGTGGATTGGATCTTATAAGCTTTTCTGCTAGGTGCCTACCCCCAGCCCATGAACTGACAGGCAACGTCTGTCTCCCTCAGCACACACAAACACACACTAAGGAGAGGGTGCGGGGTGCTCACAGCATCCCTGGAAAACTAATTGCCTTTCCAGAGAGAGTAGGGAAGTGGAAGCCTCGCAGCTCATGGGAGAGCTAAGACACCATTCTCTATGAGAAAAGGGTGAGGTAACCAGGCATAAGTAAGGCCTGGTGTAAAAGGCCTGCTTACTTAACCATAAAACTGGTTAAGCTAAATTACACAGGTCTACTACCAGCATTCCAGAACTCTGTGAAGTCTAGTTTTTTTTACTTATTAACCAACTCACTACTCAAAGATTGTTAAAATGTTAGAAAAAGAGGAAGTGTGTGTGTGTGTGTGTGTGTGTGAGAGAGAGAGAGAGAGAGAGAGAGAGAGAGATGCACACACCCTCAAAAGAGCCACCTAGCTACTTCTGCACATTGAAGGAGGCTTTGGGCTTGTGTATCTGAAAACAGCAGTGAAGGCAAACCTTGGAGTTTCAAAGGCGCTTTGTAATAAGGCACGGGAAACCTGCTGTTCCGGAGAGGTGGGGAGCCAAAATTCACGCTGTGCATGCCTAAGAGATCGGAGCCCTCCATCTACCCTGTGCCCAACCAGGCAGGGCGGGAGGAATGACTCAGGCGATTTCGCCTCCTGCTCCTCCTCCTAAAAACAAAGGGTCAGCTAGATGGGCCTCTGACCCTGTTCAGCTCACTTACTGGCAGGGGTGGGGACAGGTGATGGAGAGGCTGTTGTTGCTGCAGATCGCCCACCAGAGCACCTCCTTTCCATCCTCCCTCCCTGAGGTCTTCCGAGATTGCTGATGTGCCCTGAGAAGAGCAGCTGCTGCGGTGCTTTCTTCTGTGGCTGCAAAGGAGTTGGGGGAGAGGGAATGATCTGATCTCAGATTCTCCTTCCTCAGGCGTGTCTACAACTGCTGATGTCATTCCCTCCCCCCCTTTTTCTTTATGCTGTAAGGAGGCACAGAACTTTGCCTCCTCCCAGTATGAAGAAAGGGACCCAGGCCCCCCCTGCATCCCCATCTGCTGTCTTCATCCTGAAATCGGAGCTAGCAGTGGGGATGAGGGGCGGCACGCATTGGGAATTGCTCGTGCTGGAGAGAGCGGCTGCTCATCCTGGGCACGGGCGAGTCCCAGCACCTAGACTGCCCTGCATTCCCACTGCTATCGCCAGTCCTTCAAGGGGATTCCTGCATGGGCAGCGCTTAGAGCCCTGGCCCCTGAAGGAACCCCAAGAGGCTGCGTGGGTCATATTGGGGTGCCGCACGGGCTGAATTGGACCAGCAGGCCAGAGGCTCTGTACCCTGGTCTCCACTCTCAAAGGGAATCCAACATTTCCTGTGGTCCCTGCGGTGCTTTCCCAGGGACCAGAGGATTGCTGTGCCCCATAGTTTCTTGGATCTCAGTCAGTATAAGCAATAAGTAGAAGCAGGGATCTCTGTATTTAGTTTACCAAAATGCAGAGAGTAACAAAGCTAGAGATTCTTCATGGCGAAAAGTAAATCTGGACCTAAATGGCTTTCATCATGCAGATGGGTGCTGCCAATATTGGTCAAAGTTACAGGTCCATCATAAAGGGAGACTCTTTGGTTGGGACAGTATTTTTTGAGCCTGCTGTTGTCTTTGCTGCCTTTTCTGTTTTTCAAACAATTTATCTCGTCTTAGCCCATGGAAACAGGAAGAAGGTTGTCTGCAAAGTGCCATCACTCTATTGGGGAGGGGGTGGGTCCTTTCTTTAGTTCTAAGTATTTGTTTTCTGTTTTTCAAAAGATTCCTGCTTGGCTAGACCCAGTGTAAAACAAATCGCATGCCTAAAGATGTATTTTGGACATTCAAGTTTTAAACCGTAAGTTTTCTAGTATTCTTGTTTGCTATGCATAGAAATGAATTTCTTCAAAAGCCCCAACAATAGGAAGCATGCCTTACACTTGCTGTGTGAACTGAGATCCTGTGGCATGTCCCCTGTTCCAGCTGTATGTTTCAATAGAGCTCTCTGTGTCAGTTGAGTCCATTGTCCATAGGAGAGTGGTCTTTAAAATAATGTTTCTTGGAAATATATGAGAGGTTCAGCAATGACCAAATCAGTAATGGTGGAGTAGGTTCTCTGAAAGACTCTTTGAGTGCCATTTTTCTTGGTAGAAAGGTGGTATAAAACAATAAATAAGGAGAGCTCCCCCTGCCCCCGCCTACCATCCCCTACAATGCACACACCCAGGGGAGTGTTGTGTTAGGTGTGTTCTAGGGCATACTTGTAGTTCAAATGGGGTGATAATGCCTTGGCCAGTGCCCTATGTGAACTGGCTGGCTGTCCTGTTGAAGAGCAGGCGCTGTCCCAGCAGGGAGGCTTGGCAAGGGGCAGGAACCAACGAGCACATTGGAGGTGGACATCTATGCCACTGGCATGCATAGACAGGGACAATGGTAGAGAGCCTCATTGCAAAGGCAATAGGGGTGCCTGGATGTTTTCCTGAGTAGCTATGGCAGCTCACAAGTAAGGAAAGGGAAACAAGAAGGGGGTGGGGATAAAAAGGCAGTGGAAAGGAGACCCTGAGGAGGACCCCCTGCAGCTCTGCCCTAAACTAAAGGGAGAGTTAGGCTGGAGGAGGATGACAAAGGTTGCTTGCCAGCCCCTTTCCCTCTATTTGAGCTGACAGGGGACCAGTGTAGGGACCAGACAGTGGAAATTCCTCCATTCGTATTTTCTACAAGACTTCCCAGAAGGAAGTCCCTTCTTCTGCAGTACACAGTTTCCTTAGAAGACAGATTCATGGGGAAAATGTTCCCTGAAAGTTAGGAGGTTTGCAAAACACTGAAATAGTGAACTCCCTTGCTTCTGCCCTATGTCATTGGTGGTCACATGCTACCGGATGATCCTAATTCATGTGGTGAGTTGTTCTAAGACAGGAGTGGGGAATCTCTTTCAGCCCAGGGCTGAATTGACTTTCAGAGAAGCTCTCAGGGGCTTTATTCAAGTGCTGGATTGGGCCAAAGGTAAAATGGATTGGGCCCAAAATACACAAACATACATTCATTCATTCATTCATTCATTCATTTCATTTCTATACCGCCCAATAGCCGAAGCTCTCTTAGTGGTTCACAAAAATTAAACCCAAAAAGCGCAGGATAAAACAATATAAAATATAACAACATTAAAATCACAATATGACAATACAACCAGAATAAAACCTAGCAGCAATGCAGAGATTTAAAATACAGATTTAAAATACAAGCTTAAAGACTTGCTGCCAGTAACAAAGCCTTAGGAGAGGCATTCCAACCTTTTAATAAGGGCAAAAACCTACACAAAAGCCAGGAAACCACCAAATGATTGATTGCTGGGGAAAAGGGGGTGAGGCTTGGGGAACGGGGGTGTAGCCAACTGGGGACCCCGGGATGGCTGGATTAGGCTCCTGAGCCTTGTTCAAAGCTACGCAACTTGGGTGGGCGGGGAATTCATCTTGGAGGTGTCGATTCTTATGGCAAGAGTACCATCTTCTGAGAAGGAAACTACATGGCAGAGTATTCTGGAAATAGGATCATATCTGTGGTCCCACTCCCATTTAAAATGCTCTGTTTGCAGCCACCCCTTATCACTGTTTGGCAATGTCATCAAATGCTTCTCTTGATGTCCCACATAGTGTCAGTGTTTCAGCATCTCTATTGGTTTCCAAGCACAACTCATAAGGCTGGGTTTGTTATTTAAAGCGCTTAATAGATTAAAGTAGAGACACTGAAGTAGAGATCTAGGCAGTATCTTGAAAGATGAAAGGAACTTTACATTAATAATATTACATTATGATAGTGTCTTTAAATAGGGAAGTCCACACAGAGTAAAGCTTCATAGAAAAGCAAATGTGAGTAAGTTAACAGGGAGTTTTTAGAATTCCTAAGATAAAACTGGCAGACTTGGTTTTCTGAAAGAAAAAAAAAAAGATGAAAAAAGAAACTTGAGTATTGCACATGAGAGAGTGAGTGAATGCTGAGTTGCTGAATAAGATTCAGTTTTTGTCAGACACTGCAATTCAAATGGAACATTTTGTGACTTTTCCCCTTAATTTCAAGGGTCCAGTGGAAGGTGATCTCCTCGGTTTTGCAAGACAGGAGAGATAATCTTGTTGTTATGGCAACTGGTAAGTTATATAGATTCGTTATTAATAAACCCATGAAATATGGTTTGTTGAGAGTGTTAGCAAGTCTAGGGATACAAGCAGTTGTTTTCCTGCAGTGGAGGAGGATATGCTTGGATGGGTTGGTCCCACCCACTTATGCTGATCCAAGGATATCCTCCATCCACTGCAGAAAATGGATATCATATCATGGCAAGTCCAATGTTCCTTTTTTGTCCCATTGAAAAAGAATTGCAAGGATATCTTCTGGTTAGGAGTATGTGAGCTTTTGGGTGTAATGAGAATAGGAATTCTAAAAACTCACTATTGACTTGGGAATATTTGGGGACATGCTGCTCAGCCCTAATTACATTACTACTAGGTTTGATGGGCTCTTCGTTGAATTAGATGCCAATTTTGGCCTTGATATGATTTCCACCCCCACACACATATATTGGCTCACCTGTGCTGGTTGGCAATTTGTTTCCAGGCCAATTTCAAAGTGCTGGTCTTAACCTCTAAAGCCCTACATGGATCAGGACCCCAATACCTCAAGGACTACCTTTCCACATATGAACTTACCCAGTCCTTGGTAGGCCCTTCACTGTGTGCCCCTCAGAGAGAAGCTCGGGGGGAGTCAGTATGAGTATGGGCCTTTTCTGTGATAGCCCCATGTTTATGGAATGCTCTCTCCGAGGAAACTTGTCAGGCACCAGCACAATCATCTTTTGGGTGCAAGACCAATGATGTACTTATTTTTCCAGGCATTTGGACATTAATTATGGCCCAAGTGTTATGGGCTGCTTTTGTGGTGTTCATTCTAGGCTGTGAGCAGGGGGAGATTTTGTGTATTTGTGGATGAAGACTTCTCATATTGTATAGTTTTTAGGTTATGTTTTTGTGGTATTTATTTTTATTTGTATTATTGTGCCTATTATGATTTATATTGATTTTGGGGTTGCCTCCTCCTCCTCCTCCTCCTCCTCCTCCTCTCTGTTATATTAATCATGGATTTCTGTATAAGTCCCTTTGAGACAGCTTTTGCAGTGGAAAGCAGTGCATAAATGTAATAAAAATAATCTGTGGAATCAGAATTTGAAACATTGCAGGAATCTGCCTAATTTGGCCTTTACACAGAATTTGGGAGGTAGTTCTTAGTATCTAGATCAGCCTTCCCCAATCTAGTGCCTTCTGATGTGTTGGACTACGATGCCCATAATCCCCAACACACAGACATATCATATCACTACAAAGTCTGATAGCAAATTTAGGAGGCTGAGGAAGGAAAAAGTTAAAATCTTTTCAGATTTTATATGAAGTTCTCCTTTCATTCGAGATGTGCTTTGTTTCTTTTAAGGATACGGGAAAAGTTTGTGCTTTCAGTTTCCACCTGTTTACACTGGAGGTACTGGAATAGTAATTTCTCCCCTTATTTCTTTGATGGAGGACCAAGTACTACAACTTGAGTAAGTATAACCCTGCCATGACTGAGTGATTTGTCCCAGAAGACCTTTTGACCTTTTTCAGCTCCATGACCCTTTGAGGATACGTTTGTCTCCATATGTAGTCCATAGTCCACAGCATTAGTCCATAGAATGCCTGAACGCATCATGTCAGACTTCACAAAAGGCTCTTCAGGAAATAAGCCTGGAATTAAGTGTATTGATGTTGCTGTTGGCAACAGATTCATCATTTTAAGTAACTGCTTGGGGTGAGTGGGTGAGGAAATTAGCTCAGTAATTGGATGTTTGCTTTCATTATTCTTGGATAAAAATTGTCTTTCTGATAATCTACTTGGGAAAAAGATGTTGTAGAGATAGACTGCTGTTATGCTCATACTATGTTCCTTTCTTTGATCACTTTACCCAGGTACTGATGTACTTTCTGTTTTTGTTTGTAAATGTCTGCAAGGAAATAACATAATTGAAAGCTGTTTCTATAAAGCAGAGGGAATGTTTTCCAATGATATGTTAATGTTTGTTCAGTTCCTTTTTTTTCTTAAACTTGCCATTCAAAAGGGGCCTTCAGAAATACATAGGATTCACAAATTCCAGAAACATAGCCATATTTCTGTTGGAAAAAGAAATAGTGAAAAGTATAGGGGCAGAAGCTTTTGTGGATTAGAGACCACTTTGTTAAATGCATGAAGTGTTGTTCTTAGTTGGCTGATTTTTATTTATAATATATAGACATACGCAGGTAAATAGAATAGAAAGGCTGACTGTTTAAATGTATGTGTGTGTATGTGCATATATGTGCACAGGTACAAAGGTGAAAAAATGGTAAATTGTGTTTTTCCCCCCTCTATACTGTGTTTGACCCCAGCATAGGGGGTGGGTGGGAGGAATTTTGTGCATGTTGCGTAGGAGAGAGCGGAGGGATTCTTCCATCTTTGTGTGTGGCTGGTGGTGTGCTGCCTTGCTCGCTGCCTGGCTGTGCTGTACGTCAGGCTTTGTTCTGGGAGCCAATCTTGTCTGGGCTGGTCGGCTTTGGGGGCAGACTGGAGAGAGAGCCTTCTCCCTGTGGTCCGCTCCAAGGCCATGTATGAAAGGCACTGCCATTGCTGACTTCCCTGCCCACCCTCCCTAAGTTTAGCACTCTTTATATAGCAATGGACAGAGGTTAGCCTCTGGTTAATGGGGCGTGGAAGGAATTTTACCTACATTCAAGGTTTATATGACCAATGCGGGGTTGGACTCCCCATTCCCACTGCGGGATCCCCATAAGGGATCTTGGGGTGTTGCTTCAAGGCTGGCATGCTTGTCACACATCCACGTTACAAAATGGGCCCGATGTTACAGGTACAGACTATGGTGGGCCCATGTTTCCTGCCACTTTAGTCAACCTTATCCCAGCACATAGGACTGGACAGCAGTAGAGCTACCTGATGATCGGATCTTTGCTTTATGGCACGGATATAGAGCTCCGGGCCTGGGGGCCAAATCCGGCCCTCTGGGGTTCCCTAGAAAAGTGCGACCCTTTCCCCCTACCACTGATCGGTAGTTTCCCAGCTTTTGTGCAGTTTCCCCCCTGTTCTAAAAGGCTGAGAGGCCTCCCCTAAGGCTTTGTTACTGGCAGTAAGAGCTTTCACATAAGATATGCGAGTATTATGTAGTATTTTGGCCCTGCCCCTTTTGCTGTTGGCCACGCCTACCACTGGAATGCGACTCCCAAGAGCTTCTTCGAAATGGAATGTGGCCCTTGGGCTGAAACAGCTTCCTCACCCCTGCCCTATGCTATGCCAACCTTAACTGCTGTAACCAATAAAAGTGGTGGCCATTTTTAACCCACCTCTTCCTATGCAGTTACTACTCTTACACCTGCTCCCCTCTTGTGCTGCTGGCTCAAATACATAACTGCCAGCAAAGAGTAATACTCTTATGCATCTCACAAACTGGGCTCTAGTCCTTAAAAGTGTATGCCATTTTTAAGGTGCTACAAGATTGTTTTTATATTAAATTCTTCCTGGAATAGAAAACAATATTTGTCTGCACAAATGTAGCCATTTTTTGTGTTCTGTGACTTCATATACAGAAGTTTATCTATCATATATTTATTCTGACCTATCTAAAGGTAACAGAGGTTGTAAACATTATTACAGTTAATATGCTTATATGAGGCAAATTACCCATATCATATCATTATGGATTAGCAGTAACTAATGAACCGGTTAGATATACAGGTGTCAAAGTAGTAGCAGACCTAATTAAACTTACACTAATTAACTCTGAATCCTTTATTCAAAAGACCTAAGTTGATATAGACAAGTGGAAAATGTTAAAGCTATCTTGGCCAACTAAGACAGCCACAAATGCATAAATGTAGATTTGCAGAGGTCTTTGAGTGTCTTTCCTTCTAATAGGCTGAGGGCACCATCTAAAAATGGAAGGCCATGGAGTAGAACATTAATAGTGCATTCCTATGCATGTTTAGACAGAAAAAGTTCTACAGCTTCCTGCATTCCCCTGCTGGCTGGCTGGGATGTCTGGCTGGGGAATGCTGGGAATTGTAGGACTTTTTTTCTGTCTAAACACCCTTAGAGAAGAAAGGTAAGCCATATGCATATGTTAATATAGTGCTGCAAGTTGGGTGCCTGACTCAAGACTGGTCTGAAGGCATATGATATAGAAACCTTGCTGAAGCTAAGCAGGTCTGGGGCTTGGTACAGAAATGTAATAAATAAATGAATAAATAAATACCTAAGACCTCTGCGAAAGATAGGATATGAATATAGCACACTATTATGTATGTATGTATGTATTTAAGGCACTACAGTGCTGGAGCTTTATGGAAATCTATGTTTTGACAATGGAGAGACATGGTAGGATAGGGAGGAAGGGAGGCAAAAATAACAATCGATTTGGAGCTAGTGGAAAAATAACAACGGAATGTGAGCCAGTGCAATTGCAGGTACTCAGGCGAACTATCTCTGGGGATGAGGACAAAATGTTAAAATGGATTATTTTCAGCACAGCACACACAGTTGGGGCTGGGAAGTTACAAAGCTGGTTCCATATCGTTTTTTAGACAGCTTGAGAAAGCTACAGACCACTGCGGTATTAACATAGGGCAGTATTCAATAAGATGCAAGCACTAACGTAAATTAGGTTGCTCCAGCTAATGTTGTTGCACTAGAGGTCCCTTCATGGCAGAGCAACATAATTTATGTTAGTACCCATGTCTTGTCAGATATTGCCCATATATTATGGCAGTTCTTATATCTCCTAGGTGTAATCTCATGCACATTCAGTGCAGTGAAATGTACTTGCTCATATAATAATTTGTACATGTGAATTTCTCCTAGCACCTCTAATGATACTATGTGAACCAGCCCTTAGTAAAAGGATATTGTAAAATGTATGCAGCGCTTTCCCTACTAGAAGTGCTCTGTTCTTCTTTTTTCATGGTAAAGAGAAGTTCCTAGTTCTTCCCAAGGTTACCTGAAGGAGACTTAAAGAAAAAAAAAAAATAAGAGAGGGGCTTTGGATGTATAATGTAAAAAAAAAAAAAATGCATGAGGGAATGTGCCAGCTTTTTCTGCATTTAGCACTTGCCTGCTTACCTCCCGTTCGGTCTCCAAATTCCTTTTCAGATGTCACATTGAAAATTTGATAAGACAAAGGGCGGTTCACATGTGCTTCAGCTCCTGACTCTTTGTCAAAATGTCCAAAGCTGCATTGTTAAAGGTGATTGGGTGGTGTGGGGTGGGGGTTTAACTTCTGTAGTTAAATTGTATGAAACACAAAATAACTTTATTTTTTAGAGAGTTTCATTGGAAAAACCCACTTCTTTAGAGAAAGTTAGACTTAAAAGAACAATGCAGTTTAGTGTTGATAAGCCAACCCTTGCTTCTGCTGGTGTCTTGCAGGATGTCGGGGATTCCAGCTTGTCTGCTTGGATCAGCACAGTCAAAAAATGTCAGAGGGGAAATCAAAGCGTAAGCCTTACCTCCTTTGTTTGCTTTGACCAACTAAAAGTACCTTTTTCTATGTAGATTCTAGGGCTGCCATCTTATACACACCTTCCTGAAATCACGTGTGTGTGTGCGCGCATTGGTTCTGAGTAGACACTATAGGATTGCACTCCACAGCTGCTTTTGAACATAATATATCCTAAAGTAAACAATAAAATGCAATTTCAAATATAGTATGAATTTGAATTCACTTCTGGCAGGTGATAATGCTTCTTTCCCTCCCACTTTTCATAGGGGCCACTATAGAGTTGTCTACATAACCCCAGAGTTCTGTTCGGGGAACCTATCGTGGCTTGAGGAACTTGACCAAACAATTGGTAAGCAGGGATAGTTAATAGTATAAAAACACTTCAAAAAAGATTTCAGCCCTTGTAATTGCTGGGTTTTTTAATCTATTGAAGGCTGTCTTGGCTGTTCTTTTATTTTTATGCTTGGTTTGATAACTGCCAGAAAAGCAAGAATGGGAGAAGCAATGTGGCAGTTCAAGGGTAATACAAGATACCCTTATCTGGGCCTTGAATTGTGTGGGTATTGGGAAGGCTCAGTGGAGGTCACATTTTTTTCTGTGTTCTTTTTTCTCCCCCAAATAATGAGATACATTTTGAAATTAGATTGTAGTCTATTTCTGTGCCAGATAAATATAAAGTGCTACAAGATGATTGCTTTTATATATTTTTATTTTAAATATATAAGTATTTATATATAGGTTTTTAGATATTTGGTGAAGTCCCAACAACTCTGTCGTTAAGTGGCCTCTAGAAGATATGCTAACCCAACTTTCCTTAAAGAAATGCTGAATTCTGCAATCTTTTTGTATAAATTACACAAACATTTACATCAGTTCTTCCATGTTGAATAATTCTTATTCCACAAGTCATGGGGAATGGCAAGGATCTATTCAGAGCACAGAAGCACCCATGAAACTTTGTTCACCAAGTCCCCTGGCTTTTGAAATTCCACCAGATTTTTCCAGCACATTTTCACACATACCTTTTAACTATGGGCAATATCCAATGGGGTGCTGAGCCCCTGCTGATTCCATCCCACAAGCGAGCCCATCACTTGCACAACAGAGATTTAGTGCTTCCGAAGCAACTGGAAATGAGTGGAAATGCTTATTTCTGGAACGGGGCAGGTCAGCAGAGCTTGCATAAGGGAGCTCCACCAACTTGTCCTGATCCAGAAATGAGCGTTTCTGCTCCTTTTGGGACTTCCTATAAGAAGCATTAAATCTCCATTATGCAAGTGGTTATATAAGTGGTGGGTCCTGCTTGAGCAACAGAATCAGCGGAAAGGGCAGCTTGCACAATGGCCCCATTGGATACTGCCATATAAGAGCTAGAAATTTGCTTTTACAATAAAAATGAAGGCTTAAATTCTCAGGAATTTGAATTCTATACCCAGTAGGATGCTGTCAGGGGGCCCTAGCAGGCCTCTTTCAGTCTATTCCAGTAGCCAACTCCAGACACAGACAAAGGATTCGTTTCAAGGCTTTATTCCTTTTACAACTTAATAACTCTATCACCAGCGACTAAGCTATGAACAGCAGAGTAACCTACGCCCCGGGTTGGAAACAGTTGGTCCCCGTTTGAACAAGAATCACTTGCAGACCCTGAACTTATGGGCTAGGGAGAGTCCCTCCCGCTTTCCCTTGGGTCCTCTGGACCCGACTGTTGCTTGCGCGCCAAACGGGCGCTACATCTCCTTTCCGCGCCCTCCATAGCTCGTCGCTCTTTGTGTCTGCGTCGAGCATCCAGCCAGCCCTCCTCCTGCGCTCTTTCACTCCCAGGACCACTATCTATCTCTGGAATGCCAGCAGGAGGAATCTCTGCCAGCTGCAGGGCCTGGGAGGGATGAGCGCGCTTCTCTCCCATGCATGTCTGTTCCTCCTCAGAATCAGAACTGCTCTGAGGTTCTGTGGGCTCAGTGTCCACCCTGACAGATGCCTTGCTGTCTCTCTGTGGTCTTGCAGAGCCATGTAGGGTTATTTGAGGGTTGTTTAACCCTCAAACATCCCATGCTGCCCAGGGTTGGATGACACAACAAACCATGGCAGCCCCCTGCTGGTGGTTGGATATTCAAAATGGCCGCTCGCACACACCACAACACACTGTGGCTTAAACGTGGTGATCGTGCGAGTCAGCTAATTAAGCGAGACCTGCTCATGAAATTTGGTATGTGGCTATCTGTGAGTTCTCTCCTCTGAATGTACATTGCCTATTCAAAGTAGACTATTTGCATACGCAGTTACATTTGCAAATAAACAAACAGACTCTGAAATTTATAGTGTTATAAAGGCAGTTTAACCACGTGAGTCTGTTTTATTTCTTCTTAGGTGTCACACTGATAGCGGTTGATGAAGCTCACTGTATTTCTGAATGGGGGCACGACTTCAGGAATTCTTTCAGGTCTTTGGGGTTGTTAAAGAGAACTCTTCCTAAGGTAAAGTGTTGCCATTACAAAAAAAAATGAGGGATTGAATTTTTTTGACCTGTGGCATTGATAAAATTTAATAAAATTCCAATTTTCTTAATTTTGTTCTGTTTGGGGTTCCATCTCATGTCCTGGCCGTGAGTAACACTCTCTTCCACAAGGGAAAGAAATGTTTTCACTTCTTGTGATTCAGTGTAGGATGGATGACCCATTATGTACTACGGCTTCTTTGATTTAATGTAATTTCAAACATCATGCCACACCATGATTTATGCTACACATGGTTTGAATTTCCAAACGGGTGGACACACCCTGGTTTAGAATTGCTTGCCTGCTTTTGTTTTCCATCTGCTTAGTAGTCCCATTTTTGTAGTGCAGGGAGCTCTGAAAGAGGAGCAACAGCCGTAATCTCCTTTTGTCAATTCACATATCGTGTCAAACCATAAACACAAACCATGGTTTACAAACCTACTTCAGCATCTAAGGTTCTCCTTCACATGCCTCCTGTGAGGGAACCTCAGATGGTGGCAACAAGGGAGAGGGCCTTCTCAGTGGTGGCCCGCCATCTGTGGAACGAGCTCCCTGATGAGGTCCACCTGGTGCCAAGATTATTATCTTTTCGGCACCAGGTTAAGACCTATCTCTTTCCCCAGGCATTTGGCAGCACATGATGAGTTTTAATCAGCCTTGGGTGTGTCTTTAGTTATGACTGACTGTTCAAAGTTGTTTTTAGTTATATGCTGTTTGTGCATATTGTCTGTGTGCTTTTATGTAAATGGATTTTAAACTTTGTATATTGTATTTGAATGTTTTAACTTCTGTAAACCACCCAGAGGGCTTCGGCTATAGGGCAGTATAGAAATATAATAATAATAATTCAACCTATGGTTTCTGATCCTGGTTTATTGGCTGGTTGCAAACCATTTCACAAAATGATAATTTCTTTAACCGTGGTTGGGCATGATGTCTAAATTGGGTCTTAGAATGCTGGGGGTGCTTGAAAAGAGGAAGGCACCGGGGAAGCCAGTGGGTGGTCCTGCAACCCACTTTCAGTCCTGGAAGCATTACGTAGTAGTCATGTAACACCTGAGCAAACTGAAAGGGATTTGTTTTTTATATATGCTGCTTTTGTTGGTTATTTAGTTTTCAGATTTTGCCTGTTGCTTAGTTTGTTCTTAAATTTGCTTAACATTTATTATTTTATGAACTTGTTATATTGATGTAGCACTGTATTTTCTATATTGTAAGACACCTTTAGAAGACTGCAGTCTTGAAAGGTGGCTAAGAAATATGTTAAATAATTAAATAGATAAAAACTAAACTTTTAAAGTTTAGATAAAAGTTTTTTAAACTTTTAAAGTTAGATAAAAACTAAACAGGATTGTAAGTCTGCCCCACAGCCTTTGTAACGCAAAGGGGGGCAGGGAGCAAGAGAAGCCTTTTAATTTGAGCAAATGTTGTCTGTAACTGTTAGCATGGGAGGGGGAGTGGGTTATTCCCTACTGCAGGGGTGGGCAGAGGACAGATCTCCAGATGTTTTGACTTCAGCTCCTAGTGATCCTGACCATTGGCCATTCTGGCGCAGGCTTTTGGGGGTTGAAATATAAAACATCTGGAGATCTACCTTCTGCTCACCCCCGATCCAATTTTCTTTCCTAGGGGCACCTGTATGGTGTATGTTGTTTTTTTGCAGACTGCCCACAAAAAGAAAAGTGTGGGGGGAGAATGAATCCTTTTTTGAAAACCCCAGAACTGTAAAGGCTGTTCTTAACAAACCTCCTGGAACTATCTATCTGAGGTTTGGGAGACTCCATCCACTCAGAACAGACAACTGTGCCTGCAAACTTTATCCAGTTCTGCCAAGACATAAAAATGTTGTTGGTAGTTCCCTTAAAAATAAAAACAAATTGAAATGCTATTTGCACCCCCTGCAAATTTCTTCCAGTTCTGTCAAAAAGCAAAACCGTTCTAGCTGTCTGTCTCTGTCTGTCTCTGTCTGTCTCTGTCTGTCTGTCTGTCTGTCTGTCTGTCTGTCTATCTATCTATCTATCTATCTACCTCCTTACCTTACCTTACCTTACCTTACCTTACCTTACCTTACCTTACCTTATTCCATTCCATTCCATTCCATTTCTACCCTGCCTTTTCCTCCAAGGAGCCCAAGGCGGCATACATGATTATCTTCCTCCTCCCCATTTTATCCTCACAACAATCCTGTGAGGTAGGTTAGGCTGAGAGTCAGTGACTGGCCTAAAGTCACGCAGTGAGTTTCATGGCCGAGTGAGGACTAGAACCCGGATCTCATGAGTCCCAGTCCAACACTTTAACCACTACATCACACTGTCTATTGTTGGGAAATCAACAATGTGGAGTCACAAAGCTTTGGACCTCTTGAAGCAAGGTCCTGATTTGGACCAGAGTCTAACTGGGCATCCTCCAAAGTAGTCTGAGCAAATTGAGCTGCTTTCCGAATCGCTGAAGTGGGGCCCAAACCAAATCTTATGGTGGATGCACAACAGTACTATCAACCTTAATATGACCCTATGACCCAGTTTGCACAATTAAACAACCCATGGTTTGTTAACTCTGGGTTGTTTCAAAGTTTTTGGAAGCAAGTGAGCATGCTGGCTCCAGAGCACAGATTTGCTTCTAGTGTACTAAACAAACCAGGGACACCCAGGTTTGCTTTGTCCCTGGGTAGCCTTGTCCCTGGGTTGTTCTCCGTGACATGTGAATCCAGAAGTCTGGGTTACTGAGGGAGAAACAACCCGGAGTTAGAACCCATGGTTAACAAATTGCGAATTGTTTATTGCGCGAACCAGGTCATTGCTTACTATCTGATCCTATTTAGGACACAATACCATCATATGTTTCCATTCTATCAGCAACAATAAGGATATAGAAACATAAATTTTATAATGAAAATTGACATGCTCAGAATTTTCAAGGGGTATGTGGGCATCATCGGACACATTGGCCCATCCCTTACCTAGGAAGAACATACTTTATTCCTGCATACATGCTTGTATTTAAATGTGTGCATATGCACACCAGTTAGTGAAATCAAATCAGAGTGATTGGTTAACTTTTATTCCTTAATATTATGGTGATTATGATGTAAAAAGAATTTATGTTTTGCAGTTTTTCTTTATCCATCACCTTTGCTTTCCGTTTTTCTTATCTTTCTGGTTTGTTTTTTTTCCTTTTCAGGTTCCTCTTATTGCATTAACTGCAACAGCAAGCCCTTCCATCAGAAAGGACATAGTAGACTGCCTAAACCTAAAAACTCCTAAGGTTACATGTACTAGTTTTGACCGACCTAACTTATATTTGGAAGTTCGGCGAAAATCTGGAAATATCATCCGGGACTTACAGCAGTTTCTTATTAAAAAAGACACGTGAGTGTATTCTGGCTTAGTTTACCTACAAGCTCCTTGTTCCAAAGCTCCACCTTGAAAGGAATGTCTATAAATATTTATGTAAATTTAAACCCACTTTATCTTGAAAGCTGGGGGAAGGGTAACCAATGGCACCAATAGGGCCAGACTGTCACAAATCCCTTGGCCCCCTCTATCCTTAAGCGCGCGCGCACACACACACAGAGGCTTCAGTCTCACGCCTTTAATTCATTATCCACAGTTTCATTACAGATGCAAATCCTCGAAGACTCTCTGGCTACAAAGGAATGCCTCCAGGGGGGTCAAATGGGATCACCGAAAGTTGCCCACAGTTTGAAAGGGAGGCTTTCTGGCTACGCTAAGTTAGGGAGGGAGGTCCCGCCCCTCGCGTGATGCTTCCCTGCATAGCCTCACACACATTGCTAACTGGGTTGACTGTCTGAGCTCCGCCCCTGACGTTTCCCTCTTAGCTCTGTGCTGCCGCCTCACGTCTTTTAGGTCACAGTCTCCAGTCCCCTCCTCCTCCTGCTCGCTGCTTCTCACAGAGGGGGGCAAGGAGGAAGCTTCATGCCTGGCCATCTGGGCGTTGGTAACCTGAGAAGCACGCCCACCCATACCTGAACTGGCTTGTGAAAATGCCTCCCCCAGTTCTGGCTGCTCCTCTTCTGAATCTGAGTTGCTAACTATCTCCCCGCATTCAGAATCAATCCTGACACAGACTCAGGGGCTTAGTCCAGGACCCCACAGCTTGACTGCTAGAGACAGCAGGAGATCATGGCTGTGTGTGTGTGTGTGTGTGTGTGTGTGTGGCAGCAAACAGGCCAGCATCAGAACCTGGCGTGGGAATACGTGATCTGATACTGCAACATCCCTTTTTCTTTCCTTTTAAAATGTTTTACAGAGGTTGAGTTACTGGTGCCCTGTGTGGTGAAGCTTCAGCCGTGCCCAATATCTTCATTTCCCCTGAAATGGCTCTGGACCCCACAGTGGCAGTGGGTGGGGGCATTGGGGCCAAGGAAGCAGGGTGGCAGCAGCAACAGGGAGGAAGAGGTGGATCAATGGGGCAGGAGACCATAAAAGGTTCCCTGACTCTGCTTGCCCTAGCCTCCAAACATAGGCTGTAAAACATTCCAGAAAGCTGCTTAGGTTTGGACTTTGGTGAATCTTTAAGGGGAGGGAATTCAGTCACTTGTTGAAATGCCTCTCTATGTGTCTGATGTCTGTGTGCTTAATGACAGCTCTAGGAGGTACAGTTTTAATCATCTTGGAGATTATAGTGGGACACTTGGGAGCAGGCATTATCTTTTTAGGCCTGAGCTACTGAGAGCTCTATAGATTAAAACCATTGCCTTGAACTGAGCAGATGATGGAGCGGTGGTGCTTCTGGTGCTTCTCTGCTATTAGGAAGCAAGGCACTTCATTCTGCACCAACACAGAGTACATTGCAGTAATTTAATCTCAAGATGTTAATAGTCTGTAAATCCCCATGTCCTACAAATGCTGTGGCTTTCTCATCAGGTGGTGTGTGCGTGTGGTGGGGAGATGCTTGTGGTCACCATCCCAAAACTGCAAACCTGACCGATGGCCACGGCAGGGGAGAGGCCAAAGGCCAGTCCACTCCAGATGGTAGTTCTAGCTTCTTGGTAGTTCTTGCTTCCGTCATTTCTTGGATCTTCTCAACATTCAGTTTCAGTTGGAGGAAAAGTGCTATTGAAATGGAAGGGGGGATTATAATAAGACCTGGGCTTCCCAAATGTGTTGGTTGTCCCTAACAATAGAGCAGTATTTTCCCAAATGTATTGAAATAAACGTTTGGATGAATAAAGCCAATTTGGATGAATAAAGCAATTTTAAAGAAACAAATCTATGATAAGGATTTGTCACAGAACTAATATAATATCAGCTGTTCCTTGTTCATTAGATGTACTAGTAAGATATTTCACACACAGCTGCTTTCTACTTATTCTTGTATTTCTTAGATCTACTTACGAATTTGAAGGTCCCACTATTGTTTATTGCCCATCGAGGAAGACCACTGAACAGGTAGCTGCAGAGCTGATAAAATTAAAGGTTGTTTGCAATACATACCACGCTGGCATGGGAATCAAGGCAAGGCGAGATGTTCATCATAGATTCATGAGAGATGAAATTCAGGTAAGAAGGAAATATAATTCGCTTGTCATAGCATGGGATCCCCCCCTCCCCCGACATGGAAATTATGGAAGCAAAGTTGCATGTTACTCTTTGGAAGTAACTCCTGTTTTCTTTCCCAAACTCAGCAGCCACAGTCCATCAAAAATGGCTGGTCCCATTGAAATCAGTGGGATTTAAGTTAGTTGGAACTAAGGCTATGACATTCTGCACACTTACCTGGAAGCAAGTCCTATTAAATGCAACAGTGCTGACTATTCATACATAGGGTTAGGGCTGTGTGCCTCTCTTTATTGATTCCAGTGGGGTTCTACCCAGCATAGCTATATTTCCTCCCTCTTTGTTTTATAAGGATAAGGACATTCACCATATATCTATACATTCAATATATCAGAAAAACACTGTATAAATGCTAAGAATGCTTGTTCAAATCCTGTTTGTTATTATTTTCAGTCTTCTAATGCATACTAGGAGAATAAAATGAAAGGGAATGAATATAATATGTACTTCTGCAAATTTTGTTTTGTATTGAAGAAAATAACTTCCTTGGGATGAACTGAATTGAATGGGTTTTTTTTCACTGGAAGGACTGAGAGGAGAGGGGCCATTCAGTTGTTTACTTGCCTCTAGGGCAGGGGTGGGCGACTTGTGGCCCTCTAAATGTTTTGGCCTACAACTCCCATCAGCTCTCACCATTGACTATACTGGGTTAGGCTGATGGGAGTTATAGGCAGTTGCCCAACCCTGCTCTACGGGTTCCACTCTCAGTCAGATCAGGATGCTGTAACTGCACCCCACATGGCAGATCCTGCATTAAGAAGGATTGACCTCCAATGTCCCTTCCATCTCTCTGATTTTATGAGGAGCAGTACATATGCTCCCAGTGCGACCACTTACCACAAGTAGACCTGAACCAGGGATATTCTGCATTTATTTGAATATAGGATCTGTCTGGCCTTATGTGATTAAGCTGGTTCTATCTTGTATCTTGCAAGGTCAGGAAAACCCCAAGTTCAAATAAACACAGGATTTCCCTAGTTCAGACATTCACTTCTCCTGGTGATGGGTAGGGGAAGAGTATGTTAATCCAACATCTACCTCTGGTAGATTCCCAGAGGCTAAGGAATGAGTGGACAGGCCCACCATCAGTGACCATAACAAATGTGTTGCATTCAGCGAACAGCATGAAAAGCTTTGAAATTCAGACAACAGTTGTGAGTCTGAGTTGAGATGGATGAACTGTAGGCACGTCCATAGTACAAAAATACTTTCTGCAGTTGGATACATTAAAGTATTGTATGCAGCAGTTTTGAAGTGGTCAAACATTGATATTGTGTTATTGTGGACATTTTCCAGTGTATAGTAGCTACTGTAGCCTTTGGAATGGGAATTAATAAAGCAGACATCCGGACAGTTATTCATTATGGCGCTCCGAAGGAAATGGAATCATACTATCAGGAAATTGGAAGGGCTGGCCGTGATGGACTTCCTGCTTCTTGCTCTGTGCTGTGGACGCCAGCTGACATGTGTTTCAACAGGTAAACAGGAGTACTAGGGTGGTCTTGGGGTCAGGGCAGGTATATATGGAAGGAGATAGTTCTTCAGGTAACCTGGCCCCAAGCTGTTTAGGGCTTTGTTTAGGGCTAATAGTGGCACTTTGGATTGGGCCTGGAAACGGACTGGCAGTGCAAACCATAAATATGATCCTATTGGCCAGTCCCTGTTAACAGCCTTTTTGCCCTATTTTGTACCAGCTGAAGTTTCCAGACAGTTTTCAAAGGCAGCCCCACATTGCAGTAATCATAATGAGAGGTTACCAGAGTATGGATAACTGTAGCTAGGTTATATAGAATCACTGTACATAACTAGAGGAATTATTGAATGAAGGCCAACCTAATGGCAATATATAAAATGGGTAGGCAACTTGTAGGCTAATACATCTGGAGGTCCACAACTACCATCAGCCATAGTCAGCATAGCCAGTGCTCAGAGATGATGGGAGTTGTGGCCCTTCAGATGTGTTGGCCTACAAGTTGTCCATCTTTGATATAGAAGGTAATAATCTGAGATTTAATTGTGCATTTCCTAGCATTTCTTTACATGTTGCATTTATAGCTATGACAAATTTAAGTTGTGTGGAAAGTGTATGTGTGTGGTGCCTGAGTATAAATCAGGGTATTCCATATTTTCTTGGAAAGGTGAAGCTACTGAAGAATCACTTTTTCTTCTGTTCTTCCTTTTTAAGAATCCTGCTCAATGATATACGTGATGATAGGTTTCGCCTCTACAAACTGAAGATGATGGCAAAGATTGAGGAATATCTGAACTTGAACAGCTGCAGACGAAAGTAAGCGATAAACTGTACATTTTAGCTACTAACAAACAGGAGCTGTCAGTAGAGCGAAGTGAATACCTTTCAGAGTTTGGAAAAGTGCCACTTACAATGTAGTACAATTTTGTATTTGCGCCATGAATTTCATACTTAGAAAAAAAATATGCCTGTCTCAGGATGATTCAAGGTCAGATAATTAGCTCCCAGGTGAATCAATTAATGATTATGATTTCAGCTCATTGTTTTCTTCAATGAATTTAACATGTAAATGCTTGTTCTTTTATTTAATTCCCAATGTTCCCTGGGGTAGAATCATCTTGTCTCATTTTGAAGACAAACAACTCCGGAAGGCCTCGTCAGGCATCATGGGAACAGAAAAATGTTGCGATAATTGCAGATCCAGGTAAATGTTCCTCCCCAAAGATTAAGGGGTTGAAACCGTTTTCCCATAGCTTATATGACAAGGGACAATAAGTCTCTAATGGCTTTCTGCTAATGAAGTATTCTTGAAATGTTGTTGTTACTTTTAAGATAGTGTCTTGTCATTGTGTGGTATGCCATTCAGTAATTCACTATCAAAAGCTAACTCACAGAATGGAAGTTTAGATTATCATAATCTATTTTACATTTGTATCTAAAGAGCTTAAGGTGCCATGCATGGAGGTAGCCTATTTTATTCTCACAATGACTTTGTCAGGTGGATTAAGCTGAGAGAGAGTAAGAACATCAGAAGAGCCCTGCTGGATCAGACCAAGGGTCCATCTAGTCCAGCATTCTGTTCATAGTTGTTACCCAACCAGCTGTCAGTGGGAAACCCACAAGCGAGAATGCACGCAACAGCAGCCTCCTGCCCATGTTCTCCACCATATTGTTCTGATACTGGAGGTAGCATAGAGCCATCAGGGCTAGCAGCCATAGATTGCCTTCTCCTCCAGGAATTTGTCTAACCCCCTTTTAAAGCCATCCATATTGGTGGCTATCACCACATCTTGGGATAGTGAATTCCATAGTTTAATCTGGTTCGCACAATCGGCGGCACCCACCACAGGTTAAATAAGTCATGGTGGGTTGTGGTGTGTGCTGGCCACCTTTGTGAATATTTAAGCCATACTACCACTTGCCCCATTTCTTAGAGCACCTTCCTTGTGAGGAAAGACTAAAGTATTTGGGGATTTCTGTTTTAGAAAAAAGGTGCTTAAGGGGTGGGGACCTTCCAGAGTAACTTTCCCTAACCTGGCACCCTCCAGATGTGTTGGAATAGAACTCCCATAATCCCCAGCCAGCATTGGCTATGTTGGCTGGGAATTATGGGAGTTGTAGCCCAACATCTGGAGGCTGCGAGATTGGGGAAGGTTGCTGTAGAGATTCATAGAATTATGCATGGAACAGATAAATTGGATAGAGTTTTTCCTCCCACTCGGTCATCCAATGAAATCGATTATCAGGAAATTCAGGGCAGGTAAAAGAGTAATAAATATATGGAAGTATGTGCCATAAGATAAGATGATCATCACTAGCTTAGATTCCTTTAAAAGGGGAGTAAAATAACTTAACAAAATAATACGTTTCTAATATATTGTGAAACGCATTAACTGCATAACCAATAAAATCAGAGTTAAAATCATGGATCTAAAGGCCCAGGGAAAGAAAAAGGTTTGGAATGAAAAAGATGGCTACATTTGTGCCAGGTGAACCTCTCCAAATAGAGAAAGCCCTGACTCTGGTCCTCATGTGCCTCATCTCCAAGGGCAGATAGACCCAAATAACAGCCTGTAAGGCAGATCGTTATACACAGGCAAGCTCGTTCTTGAGGTGCCTTGGTCCCAAGCCATGAAGGGCTTTAAAGAGTAATTCCAGCACCTTGACTTGTGCCCAGAAATGGAAAAGGAGCCAGTGTAGTTCTTTTAAAAATGGTGTAATATGTTCCTTTCACCCAGTCCTAGATAGTAGTATTTTGAACTAACCACAGTTTCTGAACAGTCTTCAAAGGCAGCCTCACATGCGACACATTAGAGTAATGCACCGTGGATGTTACCAAAGCATGTGTCAAGGGCTCCTTGGAGGGCTCTCTCAGTCTAATCCAGTAGCCAAGTCTAGACGCAGACAAAGAGATTCTTTTTAAAGCTTTATTCTTTTTTTATAACTTACACCTCTACAGGTAGCAACTAGATGTGAGCAGCAGCATCCCTATGCTCTAAGTTGGAACAGTTGGTCCTCGTTTGAAAAGCAATTACTGGCAGACCCCTGAATATAAGGACTAGGGAGAATCCTTCCCCTTTTCCCTTGGATCCTCTGGGCGCAACTGTTCTTTGAGCGCTAACCGGGCGCTACGCTTTCTTTCTGCGCTCTCTATTTGGCGCCGCTCTCTGCGTCTGAACTGCGCATTCAACTAGTCTGCTATCGGTGCTGGGTCACTCCCTGGACTGCTTTCTAATCTAGGAATGTGGGTGGGAGGAATCTCTGTTAGCTGCGGGCCCTGGGAAAAAGGGGCGCGCTCCTCTCCCAGTGTCCACCCTGACAGCATGGATAAGTGCGGCCAGGCTATTGCTGTCTAGGAGGGGCAGCTGGTGAAAGGTGCTTTGTGCCATAGAAGCTACTTGAACGTCCAGAGGCTGGATCTAACAGACTGTACACCTGATCCTTTAGGGACAATGCAGCCCCATCCAGAAATGACTGTATACCATCTCCCAGGGCAGACAGGAGCACCATCTCCTCTGGATTGAGCTTCAGTATATTTGCCCTCATCCAATCCATTACTGATTTCAAGCACTGGCTCAGCATTCCCCACATCCCCCCATGGCTTCACTCTTGTATAATATGAAATAAAATGTGAGGGATTTTAAAAACTCTATCATGAAGAATAAAACAATATTTTTAAAATTCATCCTTAAAAGGTAAAATAATAAAAAATGAAGAGAGCATCTTACATTTACATCAGAGAGCAATCATGAGCTCCAGATGATGTTAGAAGGTGCCCCAGGTATATTACACCTTATGTCTTAATTTCCCTGCCGTAACAAGGGCCTCTTCCATAGTTCTTGAGTTCTTGACCAGCTTCAAGCTTAGTTGTCCTAAGTAACACAGGCAAGTGGCACACATGAACAGGGGCCAGGAGGGCCTGCAAGCCTAATTAGATTGAGGTATTGTCAGGTGCAGGCCACATTAACCCATCTCACGGGAGGGGTGGGGGCAAATTTTGCCTTGAGGAAAGGGCACCAGGACGGTGAGATACTTATGCTGAATGGCTGCCATTCAGTTCTGTGTGGGAGAAGGACTTGTATATTCAAGGACTATATTGGGCACAAGGTGAACTCTCTGTCCCAGTGACTCCCTGGTTCTTTGAGGATTTTGCCTGCTCCCCCAACAAGCTTTCCCATAGCAGCCTACTTTTGTCCCAGGAGCCACTGAGAGCTTAATTTGTATTTTAGTTGTATAGTCTTTGGATCCATATCTTAGGGCCAAATTAGCTGTGTGCCCATTTTCTAAATCTGCATGTGCCCATTTGCCTATAAAGCCGTGGGATTTTTGTTCTTTTACATTTTTAGGCTAAAGGCATCATATGGAGGATGGCAGCGAAACCTGCCTCCTCCCCCACCATAACTCCCTGTGCTACATTGTTTGAACTGGTTTTCCTTTTGCCGGGCTTGCTTCTGTTATTAGAACAAGGCTGGGGTAAAACAGTTTCAAACAGCAGAGCATGGGGAGGTAAGACAGAGGAGGGAGTGGGGTTTACTCTTCCCCATGCACTCTTTCATTTAGAAAGTAAAAAGTTCTGCCTCTGCTTTATAGCCAAACTGGTGTGTATGTGTTTACTATGCACATATCTAGTTTATCCCTTAGTCACACTAGAACAAGGGTGTGGAAACTCGGGCCCATGGGCCAAATCCAGCCCTCTTGGGGTACCAATCTGGCCCTCTGGGGTTCCCCAGATCACCCCTGGCCACACCCTTTCCCCCTAACCACCGATCATTTAGTGGGTTTCCAGTTTTTGCCCAGTTCTTTTCCCATTCTAAAAAGGTGAAATGCCTCTTCTAAGGCTTAGTTACTGGCAGTAAGAGCTTTAAGCTACAATAGGCTGATACTTGTAGTATTCTAGCCCCACCCCCTTTGCCCTTGGCCCCACCCTATTTGGCCTTGACCCTACCAACCACTGGAATGTGGCCCCAAGAGCTTCTCCAAAATTTAATTTCGCCTCTGGCTGAAAGAGGTTCCTCACTTCTGCATAGGGATGTTGGAGAAATCCACAACGGATTCAAAAAGGTTTGGATTTCTATGAATCCAGCCTGTGGATTCTGCAGTGGACCAGCTTTTTCTGTGTTGTACAGATTCGGTGGGCTTGTGAACCATTTTTTTTTTACCTTTGGGGTTGATTTTTGCAAGTGCACACTTGCAAACAGGAACAAAATTTTCGTATATCCCTAAAAAAGAAATTCTGATTCTGTCAATGAGCAGCTGATGGAATAAAAGACGCTTGACAGTCTGCAAAACGCAGATGGAATGGATTTAACAAAATCTGCAAGTCCCTTCCTGCACGGTGTAAAATGGCAAAGTGATGGATGCCAGGAGCTGGCTTTTTCATGTATTATTAACATAATATCTGTCATGATTAGTAGGATGTATATAGAGGCAGGGCTTCCATTTTGCAAGGACCTCCTTACAATTTACCTTGTATCACTTCTGTGATGCTGGTCACTGAGGGCTAGGCCGCTCACTGTTGGGTGGGATGGCAGGTTTTGGTGACACAGTTATGTTAAGGGCAAGTGAAAAGCCTTTTTCTCTCCAACTGATGTGTACTCAGGACCATTACTGGGGTGAGGACCGACTCTGCTCCCTGTTCCAAGTGACCTTAGTGACTCTTTTTTTTGGTCACATTGGGGTGTAATACTAAAGTCTTATGGAAACTGTAGGAGTATGTATGTATACACACATACACAAACAATTTTTTTCCCTAATGGTTATAAACATCTTATGTGCTTTTTTCTATTTTTGCTTTTAGGAATATTCACTGTACTCCTGTAGTTGACACAGAAGACAGTTTTGAGGATTTTGGTCAGCAAGCATACAAACTGATGTCTGCAGTATGTGCCTTGAATGAGAGATTTGGCATGGCTGTTCCAGTGCTGTTTCTTAGAGGATCTGTAAGTGTTGCTGTTATGTGGTGGATTGATAGCAGCTAGGTAGCTACCCCAACTTAGCAATGGGGTAGGGACTGGTATTCCAGTGACTTCTGGTTCTCATCGCAGATCTCATCCCGCACATGAGGAAAAGCAAGCTCTGTACCACTTACTATATACCTCAGAGGTTTCCTGTTGGGTTGTACATTCATTGTCGCATACAGTGTACGACAGGGTGAATTGATTTTAATAAAATCAGTTTAATTCCGTGATTTAAATAAGCAAGGAAAAGAGCTGATTTTAAATAATCTCTCCGACATTCTAATCCATATATTTTCTGAACAAGCATTCATACCGAATAGTTACTGTAAGAATTAAAAATTTATCTATTTGCAGCTTAATATAGCCTTGATATTACCTACAGACTTAATGCAAAATTTTTGACTGTCCTGTCCTGTAGTGCATTTTGCACTACAGAATTTACATTTGTTTAGGAGAGGTATTGCAAATTTAAGGATTTCTGTTTGCCTCTCTCTCTCTACTTATATGGACAGTAAGCAAGATCACTCGCTTGGAGACTAAGTTCCTAGAGCTTTTCAGAAGCAAGGGCTGGTTGTTAGCTAGACACAACAGAGTTTCTTCATGAAAATTAATGTTCATGCTCTTTTGGTTGGCAATTTAAATATTCAGAATGTGCACAATAATAGAATGCATGACCTATTGCATCGTATTTGTAATGCCTGTCCTCAAAAGCCACATTTTTTGCCCCCGGTTTGTTCTTTTGTACTGAGAAGTAGGCTTTAACTTGACGTGAATGATATACATGTTCATTTTTAATAAAGCAATCCTACCGGTGGCAGTAGTGGGGAGATCCGTGGAGCAGGGGAGGGGTTCCTCCGCACTTCCTATTGCCTCCAATTGGAGGATGTTAACTATACCAGCAATCAGTCTAGTGCTGTTTCCAGCTCTGTTTCAGGGGGTGAGGGGTAATGAGGGAGCCTAGAATCCTGTGGATACTTGGCCACCCCAGACTGTCCTGTTTTGGGCTCCACGACTTGCCACAGGCACCCAGCCACTGACCCTAACCCTCTCCATGGGCAGACCACCCTATCTCCCATCAGACAGGGGTTTCTGCAGTATCCAGGGGCCCCTCAACCAGTCTCACAGGGAATATAGAATTGCTCCATAAGAGATTGACTGTAGAGTTCAATATATTTATTACTTTCAGACATAATTTTAAACCAGACTTTTTAAAAGGGATACTTAACATAACTAGAATGAGCTATGTTCTTATGAATTAATAACAAATTCAATATAAATAAAGTCCTTAATAGAAAGAAGTAGTACAGCTATCATGGGAAGTTGCTGAAGGAAGTGATTTGATCCTTTAAGTTGCACTTTGTGAGACCTAATTGTTGGTTTTAAAAGTGATGTTTTTGTGAAGGGCTCAGTATTCCTTCTGTCTGTGTAGGGACTCTTATCTTGGACAAGAGTTGCTGTAGTACAGTGATTAAAAGCATGACCTGTGAGCCCACAACTCCTGGGTTCAAACTCTCACTCACCTATGAACTGTCTAGGTGGCTTTAGGCAAGCCTCTATCTCCCCGTGTGAAATATTGGCATAATAAAGGTGGGTTTGTACAAGCAGTCAGTTAGCCATTTATTTGCAAACTAAAGGCCATTAATAAAACCTATATGGCATTACAAAATGTATAACAGAAATAAAAATGGGGTAATTAAACAATTAAAAAGAGCTTAGTGAATCTGAACTAAAATACACCTAGACCTTTATACCTTTATACCACAGAATCATATTTAGAGTTAACTGTGATGGCAGTTAGGGCTTTAGCATAAATCTTTGAATCTGCTAAGGCAAAAAACACACCTTTTGGGTTACTTGATTATCTTGATCTGACAGTAGGTAGCATGCATTTCTTAAGGCACATTGAAGTTGCAGCCCAGATATAATATTCTCTAGAAACTTTGAACATGGTGATGCATATAAAGGACATACCTATAGATAGGGTAACATATCTTCAGTTTTTGAGGACCCACAAATACATAGTCATTGGTCCTGAGGGATCTGAAGGTAGCTGCCATCTTAAAAGAAGCAGAATCAAATGATGAAGCTTTTCCTGAATTGTACCACTTCAAGCCATGCAGACTGGGACATGTTGGGAGTTGTGGGACTTTTTTCTGTCTAAGCATGCATATGAACGTGCCCTAAATATTTGAATTTCCATGGGGAAAAACACCTTGCACATAAAAACCTAACACGTTAGAGAGATTCAATCTATTTTTTCTTTAAAAAAATCTTTTATCGTATACTATAGAGTGGACCCAGCTTCGCACCACCCTTCGTCTGATACGACAAAACCTTTAAGCAAACCTACGCAGCTGTCAGAGTTGGATATACTGTGCCCATCCTCTCTGAATGAAGCCATGTCTGCTGGGCACAGCCCCTGCTGTGGTGCACCCTGATAGTCCCCTGAGGGAGGGGGCTGCCCACGTTGTTTCCAAGGGGGTGGCTGCCCCTCAGCAAGGGGGGAGGGGGGCAGGCCTATAACTGTGTCCCTCAGCCTACCGATTTCCCCTGGCTTCAAACTGTGTGGACTGTAAGACCATGTGCTGAAAATGTTATTGCAGGGTTCAACCACACGGACACGTTAAAATTAATTGATGCATATTAAAAACAAAATAACCCCAAGGTGCACACCCTGATGGTCCCTTAGTAAGGCATACCAAGTTTCAAGCGTCCAGATTTTCAAGTCTTGGTGCAATGGTGTTGTTGGTGGATGGATAGACAGACAGAATTCTCATTAATTAATTTATTATTTTGTTTGTACCCTGCCTTTCTACCAAGAAAAATGGCACTCAAGGAAGCTTACGATCATAAATAAAACTTGATTAAAACAATAATAAAACAATAAAAACACAACAGTAGCACAATAAAAACAGCACCCAGCTCTTGCTTACATGCCAAAGGCCTGCTTGAATAAAATGGTCTTTGCCTGCCATCAGAAGGATAGCAAAGAGGGAGTGAACCTACCCCCCCTTGGCAAGGAGTTCCACAGCTAGGGAGTGGCCACTGAGAAGGCCTTCTCTCACATTGCCACCGAATGTGCCTCTGAAGGCAGTAGTCTCGAAAGAAGGGCCTCTCCAGAAGATCTTAAGAACCAGGGAGGCTCATATGGGAGAAGGTGGTCTTTCAGGCTGTCTGGTCCCTAGCCATACAGGGCTTTATAGGTCATAATCAGCACTTTGAATTCTGCCCAGAAATAGACTGGCATAATACTAAACATAGTGTAGACTATGTAGCATCTAACCAGTAAGAAATGATTTTAACAATATATAAACAACACACACACACACACAAATCTGTAAGTATATCTATATGACTATCAGAATTTGAAATATTTCAGTATTTACAGCAAGGGAAACTCATACTTGATATCAAAATTGTACCTTAATTTCATTCAAAAAAATGAAAAAAGACCAGCTTCTTAGATTTTTCTATTTTTTGTTTGCCGGCCCTCAATCTTATAAGCTCTGTTAGTTTTGTCAATTCTGCAATTTCCAAACTTTCATTAACCATTATGTAAGAGAGGGGGATGGACATACATCTCCACTTTTGATTACCAAAATTCTTGCAACAGTTGATAACATTATAAATTAGCTCTCTTTGATCTAAATAACCTAACAAGATTATCAGTGGATGTAAGGGTATAGTCACATGTACTGTCAGTGAAATTGTATTGCCTACATCACTTCAGAAGGTTGAAATCTTTGGGCAGCTCCACCAAATATGCTCAAAATCAATCCTTTTATTGTCATGACATGCTATTTTTCTGTATATAGGGTGTTTTTTGTGTGGAGAAACTTTAAAAACTGCAGCCCCATCCCTCCATTTGCAGCTAGAACTGGTACCATCTAGGAAAAAAATACCACTTGACTCTGCTGACTGTAGCCCTAATGCTGCCCTATATTGTGGTAAGGAGTACTGAGAAATGTTTGGGAAATACTTTGAATTTTCAAAAAGTGCTATATAAATTCTAAGCCTTACTCTTTCTTTTTCTACCACCTACCTAATCTGAAAGGTCAGTCTTTCAATACAGGGCTGCTATTTAGGGGTAATTCACAATTACATGACTGAAGAAGGTTCAACTCAAGCCAGGAAATGGCTGATGAAGGGGGCTGTAAAATGATGTTCAACTAACTCACTTGTACGTTGCCTTGAAGGCTTTATTTAGTCTGAAAGGCAACTCATACATTTATAAATATATATTTTAAACCTTGTACATTAAATATAGAATGCGTCAGAGAATTCCTCCTGTTACATGTGTTAAGGAATTTGTTTTAGCAACTTTAAAATTCTTGTGATGGGATTCTGTGCTCTCTCTTAAATTTTGGTAATTCATGGAGCTTAATGTGAAAACTATAGCAGTTCTAATGAAGTAAAGCTTAATTCAGCTGCTTTGAAGTTTTATTTTCGTGTTGAGTATTTAAGGGTTTGGCTATAGTGTAGTACAGTTAGAAATATATTCTGTTGATCACATTTTCTAAATGTACATTGTTTACCTTACACAAAATTCACCTGTAATTTATGAAGAATTGTGTTATCCTCACTTTTGTTCAACCTAGCAGACTCTTTTGGTAACAAATAAGCACAGGTGTGCTCCTAGACAGGTTTCAGGTGGGTCGCCAGAGAGATCAGATTTCACCTGTTATTTGAAATTTGAGTCAGTGTTCAGTGGTGAGCAAGTCCTCCTGGGAATCTTCAAATTAAGAAGTTGCCTAGCTGAAATCTTATACTACCCCTGTTTAGACAAAGGAAGGTACAAAACTTTACAATTGCCTTCTGAAATTGTAGATAGGTACTTCTTTTATTTGACACTTGCCAGATTTTAGTACTATTTTTGTTACATTTTAATATCCATATTTACTTGTTTATTTTAAAGGATTTATGTCTCATCTTTGGCTTAAAACATCCTCAAAGTGGCTTACAGACAAATTAAGTTAAAGCACAATAAGAATAAAAAGCATAAAATGAGGCCACAGGAAACAGCTTAATTAAAAAAACATACAACAGCTGCTGAAAACTAGATAAAAGAGACCTCTCCATACATTGATTTGTATTCAATGTCATCTGCTATTTGTATCGATGTCATCTGCTGGCTTATTGTTCTTTGATCCAGGGGAGGCCAGTGGAACATGCAGGGAGACTATTTTTGACAATTACCCCTCCCCCCTGCAGACTCCCTGGCCCCTCCAAATCTGCTCCGAAGGGTTGGATGACCCTTTGGACCAGCATGGGAGGTAACATGGGGGGCTGGAAGGGGGATGTGGAAGTGCCGACAGTCGGCTCCCTCTCTGTTCTGCTGATGGAGCTCTTTGTTGGATCAAAGAGCCTTCCATCAGCAGAGGGACACCAATTGGGTACAACTTCTATAATGCATGAGAGAACATGGTGGACTCAGCTTTTATTTATTTATTTAGCACCATCAACACACATGGCACTGTACAGAATAAAATAATAAAACAACAAATCCCTGCCCCCAAAATTTTTAGGCACCTAAAAGATCCCTATTGCTGTCTCCTAAACGAGCCCACCTCACACTTTCTGCAACCATAGTTTCAGACCCGAGATGAAACCACAATGAACCCTGATGTCAGTGTAACAATTAACCATTGCTAGAATTATGTGCGTGCATGTGCTTGCAGGGGGAATCATGCCCCAGAAAGGAGGGAGTGTGATGGAGAGTGCCCAGTCCTATAGCAGTGTTGCATTTGCACCTTTTGAGTGCCATGAGATATTTGTTTCCCCTGTGAAAGTGCTGTAATGAAAAGTACGGTTCAGGTGGTTAGCTCAGATCTGTATAGTACCCCCACTGTGAATCTACTGGTTTTCAAATGGAATTTGATATGTATAGATCAGGGGTGGGCAACATGTGGGCTGCATGTGCTCCCCCCCCCAATCCTCTGGTGCATCCTGGTCTGTTCTCTGGTGTGGCAGTGGTGGCAAAAACCCCAGTGGTTTGCCGCTGAATGTTGGTGGCAAACTGCTATGGAGACTTAAAAAGGGCACATTTAGTTTGAAAAGAAGCCACTGCTAGGAGTGCGGCCCACAGTGTGGTCCAGGGAGTGGAAATTGGTCCCCAGATCCACCAAAATTGGCCACTCCTGGTATAGATGAAAGTCAGCTTGCCACCATGTACAACCTGTTCAGTTGTCACTGTAGCCTATTCAGGTGAACTCCTCACTCCCTTGCTGTTCTGATTGTCCTCTGTACATGGAGGGTGAATGTCACATGGAGAGAACTCTGATAAAAAACCTCATTGTGTAGAGGCAAGGGAGCTTACGCACAAGTAAAACAACTGAATATGGCTTATGTGTCCCCCTTGTCAATGAGATGGTTTCTTTATGCGCAATGCAGTCACATTGGAAGCAGCTGTCTTTACATTGAGAATACATGGATCTCCTGGCTGGTGTGGGGGTGGTGATGTGAAGACTGTAGTTTCAAAGTGGTGGTGTTGAATGGGAAGCACAGGGAACATCTGAAGCAGATTTTCAGACTGTGTTTTTGACTTTATTCTTGAGGAGTTATATTTCTGGCATTTTTAACAAATTTCAGAATTCTCAACGTCTCCCAGACAAATACCGAACTCACGCTCTCTTTGGCACTGGGAAGGACTGGCCAGAAAACTCATGGAAGGCATTGGGCCGACGCCTTATCTTAGAGGGCTTTCTCAAAGAGGTTTCTGGTCAAAGCAAATTTTCAACCATGTGCATACTTGCTGAGAAGGTAAGTTTGCCACCAAAGAAGGTGCTCTGTCAGATGATGGTTTTTGCCAATGCTGTATTAAATACAATTTGTTTTGTATCTCTCAGGGTAAAGACTGGCTTTGTACAGCAAGAAAGGAGTCAGGACAAAAGCTTCTGCTTCAGTCCGATGAGGAACTATGTTTAAGGAAATCTACCGTAAGGTAACGATACCTTAAAAACTTTGCTTATTTTTGTAAATTGAGGCTGTAAAACATTAGAGCTATCTTGTTTAAAACTTTTCTTGAGTAGATTTCCCAATCCAAATGGAATACAGTTGTTTCTACTGGTGGAGAAAAAGGAAGAATACTATTTCAGACCTTGATGCCTGAAGCACAAAATCCAAATGTGACCCCCTCTTTCCACTTATCAGTATGAGGGCACAGTCCTCCAGAAAGTTTTCCTGCATCCACTTCATTGAAATGAACAGGAGTTGTGCAAAAACACTTCCATTCATTTAAATGAGGTTTGCACTTTGGACCATTCTCGGCTATTAAGGTAGCCTCTCCATTTCTATAGCCTAGACCAGCGTTTTTAACCAAGGTTCTGTGGAACCCTTGCTTGTGTTGCATGAACATCCCCCAGGCATTCCATAAAACTTTACAACCTCCCACCTCCTGTAGTTCACTTTCCCCTTTTGTGCCAGCCAGTCACTTATGCTATGAGAATGGGAATGTCCGGAAGACAGACGTGGCCTGGTCTAGTCACATGGCGCATCTTGTGACCTTCAGTCTTTCATGTTCAAAATCAGCCTTTATTTATGAATGGTGCAACAAAATAGGGTGTGTAATTTTATTAGGCTTGCATGACAGGGCAACAGTATTGCAAAGTATTGCATTGACAGGGCAATAGTATTGTAATTGGGTTCTGGAATGTAAGAGTTAATCTGAATATGAAAGCAGTGGTGAAGATGTAGAGGGGGACAGGAAGAGGAGATTAATTTTGCTGAGTGAATAAAATGGGAAGAACCCTAAGGATACTGGGTTCTTGGAGGAAAGGTAGAATACAAATAGATGTTTGAAATCATTAACATCTGAGCCTTTATTTTCTGAAAAAGAGAAGAGAGAGCTCGTTTGGCCTATCTCTTGAGCTGTGTATTTAGCAGAAGGATTTTTTTTTTGCTTTCTGTAAGGCTGAGTTCCTTTTTCTTCCTCTTTCCAGCAATAAACAAACATCTTCCGACACAAGACATTTCTCCAATGCAATGTTACCTAAATTAACACCAGAAAAGCAGGTCTGTACTAGAAAATAGCACATCATCATTTCTGATAACTTCAGTTTGGATGACTTCTGGTTTGGATGAGTAACGCAGTTTTTCCCAAGCCAGTGCTATCTAGATGTTTTGGCCATGTTGGCTTGGGCCGTTGGGAGTTGCATTCCAAAAAATCTGGAGAGCACCAGGTTGGGGGACATTGATCAGAAGCCAGCCTTGGGAATTTGCCTTCCTTCCCAACCTACCCTTGAGCAAAATTTCTAGCCTTAACCACAGTTAAGTAGTTTGTTGATGATGATATTAAGGACAGTTGACATTAAACAAGGTTCCCATCTAATCAGAATTTGAAATCATGGTTTGAAGTGGGTTTCGTATCCTGGTTAAATGGAAGCCCTGGTTAAGTTTAATTGCCAACGCCAATGAAAGCCTGACTACAGCTAAGACAGGAGGGGGAGATTTGCTCCAGGGAGCAGCTGTGAAGAGGGGCCGTATGTTCCTGAGGCTGGGTCCTGGTTTCTTAACTGCAGTTAAGAGGGAGCCGGCATTATGTCTTCTTTCTTCCACTCTTTCTTTAAAGTTATTGTAAAAGGCACTTGAAAATGAAGCTTTAGAATTCTATATCCTGTTAAAGAATTCCTGATACTGAAAACTTAAGGCTTTATGGTGATGAGATTTAATTAATTAATTCCTTACCAAATTGATGATATCATTTTAAAGAACATTTTATTAAAGCTATTTAGTTAAAGCAAATTTTTGTTAAGCATATTAATTTTCTGTCTTTACAATTTTGTATTTCTGAAGAAGACAGCTTTGCATGAAATGTTTGCCTATCAACAAGCAAGTAAAATCTCCAGAGGGATTATGCGTCCAAATGCAAGGTGGTATTAATAAAAGTTATCTTAACCTCTCTCTGTATCTCTAATCTCTTTTCCATCCCATCTTCATGTAATCTCTTAGGAGAATGTTGGTTGGGACAGCAGCTGTAAGTGGGATATTGTAGTTGCAAGAACACCTTTAGTAGTTTATATTTGCTAGAATTAGTTCTGTCAACCAGTTTAAGAGTTTTTAGTTGTTTAATTGACTACCTTTTAATAAATTTCCATATTACCTAAAGCACAATATAGATGCATTGGTGAAAGACTAAGAGTGCAATCCTATATGTGGCTATTCAGAAGTAAGTCCCATTGAGTTCCCTGTGACTCACTGCCAGGTAATATGTCGTATGCCCCGGCTGTGGGCTTCCAAAATTTAAGGGTACTGAGAAAGTGATAAGTCAGGTCCAGGTTTACTTACAAGGAGATTTTTATTGAGTACTTAGAGTGCACAGGCGTACCCAGTGGTTGGATCAGACAAAGCTCTGAACTAAGAGCTGTGCTGCAAAATGACTTTTATAACATACATGTTGTTCAGGCATTTTGTTGTTGTTGTTCAGTCGTTCAGTCGTGTCCGACTCTTCGTAACCCCATAGACCATAGCACGCCAGGCCTTCCTGTCCTGCGCTTTCTCCCAGAGTGTGCTCAAGTCCATATTCATTGCATCGGTGATGCTATCTAGCCATCTCATCCTCTGCCGTCCCCTTCTCCTTTTGTCTTCAATCTTTCCCAGCATCAGGGTCTTTTCCAGGGAGTTTTCTCTTCGCATTAGGTGGCCAAAATATTTGAGCTTCAGCTTCAGTATCTGTCCTTCCAATGAGCACTCAGGGCTGATTTCCTTTAGGATGGACTGATTTGACCTCCTTGCAGTCCAGGGGACTTGTAAGAGTCTTCTCCAGCACCACAGTTCGAAGGCATCAATTCTTCGGCACTCAGCCTTTCTTATAGTCCAGCTCTCACAGCCATACATTGCTACTGGGAAAACCATACCTTTGATTATACGAATCTTTGTCGGCAAGGTGATGTCTCTGCTTCTTACTATGCTGTCTAGGTTTGCCATAGCTTTCCTCCCAAGGAGCAAGCGTCTTTTAATTTCATGGCTACAGTCACCGTCTCCGGTGCTCTTGGAGCCCAAGAAAATAAAATCTGTCATTGCTTCCATTTCTTCTCCTTCTATATGCCAGGAAGTGAGGGGCCAGATGCCATGATCTTCGTTTTTTTAATGTGGAGTTTCAAACCAGCTTTTGTACTCTCCACTTTCACCCTCAACAAGAGGCTCTTTAGATCCTCTTCACTTTCTGCCATTCGGGTGGTATCGTCTGCGTATCTGAGGTTGTTGATAATTCTCCCAGCAATCTTAATTCCGAGCTGTGATTCATCCAACCCGGCATTTCTCATGATGTACTCTGCATATAAATTAAATAAGCAGGGGTAATATGACAGGTACAAGCATTAATCATGTGTGTTAGAGTTTATCTACAACTTTCTTAGCCTAGCCTAGCAGTGCTTGGTAACATATTTGGCTGAACCAAGGCTATCATAATTTTCTCAGCATAGACACCTGTAGCTTAAGATAAACACAGCTTTACTCTCTTGCACATCCTAGGCTCTGATAAGATAAACAGTACCAGAGCTCGTTAGCTCTGGAACGTGCCGAGGGGGCACTACACTGGCCTTTGAGTCATCTTATGAGCCAAGAGACCCAACTGCAAGGAATTGCAACTAATAAGCAAAAGCAGAGAACATTATGGATCTCTAAGCATCTCTAGAACTACTGTTAGCTTGCTTACAGGCCTGGGGGCCTACATTTGTATAGGATTGCAGCCTTAAGGATGTGTAAGACAACTTACAATGGAATAAACAAAAACTACTACTCACCGCTAGAAGGAGAAGTCATCATTAATATTTTTCCTAGTCCCTGTCACAGTAGCACAGCAGACCTAAAAAGTCATCAACATACAGCTATGAAGTTTAAAATTTGTTATAATTGATTAAGCATCTAAAGGAGTTCCCATGACCATTGGCTGGCTGGGAATTATGTGAATTTCAGACCAACACATCTGGAGGGCACTAGGCTGGGAATAGCTGATACTTGGCTGATATTATCTATTGAGTGATGAAGTGGGCCAGCAGGACACCATGAAAGAGGCAGGCAGGAGTGCAGGCCTAAATTTATGCCACGGCCAGGCCTGCAAGCTTTTTTTTGCTAATTCCAGGTGTGCCAGAAACTGCCTGTGCCACTTATGGCAGCTGTGCTGCCTAAAAAATGGGACTGCATATTTTTAGCTACTTCATTTATTGGTGAAACATGCAGGTTAGCCATTATATTTTAGGGAAAGTGTGTGTATTTTGTCAGTTACTGGCTGAATAGGAGGAGTTAGAACACCCATCTTTTTTCTTTCAATAGTGCCATGGCGCAGTTGCCGCTGATTCTTGTACCCTTGACCCCTGCACAATCTGTTATATCTCAAAGAGAGAAGGAATTGCAGGTTAGTATGTCAGGTGAAATGTTTCAGTAATTCATTTTGTATGACTACTAGTGTGGACACCTGATTTAAAAAAAATCTTAGTTAATTAATCATTTGAGTTTTACTCAATAAAATCTGCATAAGTTTTAGATAAGAGTAAAGATCAGTAGTTCTGAAGGAAAATGCACACTGTCTTCATTTTTAGATGATGCACCTCCAAGGTGCCATTTTAGAAGAGACAGTCCCTCCTATATTGAGAGAGAAGGGTCAGTGCTTCTTCTAAGGTGGTACCTACTTCTTGTGGTGTCTGTAAGTGCTTGTGTTATAACGCCCCCCAATAAAACTTTAAAAACCCTAGCATTTAATTCACACAAAATGTTGTTAACCAACTAAACATTACAGCTTCAGTGTTTACCAGTGCTTTTTAAATGCATGTCTGCTTCCATCTGAATATTTTTAATGAAATGTAAAACACATAAAATAATTTTCCAAAATTGTCTTTTGTTGTTAACAGACAACCCTATATGGCAAGTTGGTGGCAGCCAGGCAGAAACTAGCCAATGAGAAGGACATCCCGCCAGCTGTACTAGCAACAAATAAAGTGTTGGTTGACATGACCATGATAAGGTAAGTCTTTCTTTCCATTTGAATAAGTAAATAAGATCGAATATGACTGAATTTATGCCAGGAATATGGGGGCCAGGGAATAAACAAGGGATTTTTCGGAGGGGAAGATGAGGCAGTCATTGGGCATACTGCGTAGTCTTTGAGGTCGTCTCAGCTGAAGTGCCACAAAACCTTGGAAATGTATTTGACCAGAGACAACAGTAGGCAGAAAAATGTTTGCACATGTGACAGGCAATGATGGCTTTGTCATCCCAGTTTGAGTTAAAAAAAACAACAAAGCACCACCTGGCATCTGGCTCTGGCCTGGAAATTTAAAAATAAGAATTATGCTTTTCAAGCACTGTAAATTGTCAGAGTTGTAATGGAGCATAATTTATCTGTTTCTTCATGTGTTTGCTTTCAGCTAATAAAATTCTAAATCCACATCTGTTTTAGACATAACTGTAAATCATTGCAAATGAAAATTGGCTTTTTATTTGTGAATCGTCCAGAAACCTTTGGCTATTGGGCGATATAGAATGTAATAAATAAATAAAATAAATACTGCCAAATGCTTGTTGTTGTTCAGTTGTTAAGTCGTGTCTGACTCTTCGTGACCCCATGGACCATAACACGCCAGGCCTTCCTGTCCTGCGCTCTCTCCCGGAGTGTGCTCAAGTTCATATTCATTGCATCGGTGATGCTATCTAGCCATCTCATCCTCTGCCGTCCCCTTCTCCTTTTGCCTTCAGTCTTTCCCAGCATCAGGGTCTTTTCCAGGGAGTTTTCTCTTCGCATTAGGTGGCCAAAATATGCTAGGTGCACTTAATCATTCTATGGTGTGCTTGGGTTTTGTCATTGCTTTAGTTAACCAAACCTTCTTAAAGTCAATAGCCTCAATGTAATGTCGGTAATGTTTCACAGCTGCACTCATTAGGCTTGCTTGTGAGTGTTTATTGAATACGACAAAATTATCCCTAAAACTGAATTACACATAGAACTGAATTATGCTTTTGCTGTAAGTTTATGTGGGTAATGAAGGGCAATCAAGCAGACACAAGTGAGCCGTAGTGCAGTCCAATATTTACTTATTCATTTGTAATACGTATATACCGCTTAATATAATAAAATTGCTAAGCAGTTCACATATAAATATTAAAACTCACATTTAAAATCCAGTGTTAAAAACCATTCCAACCAGAATCTTACTCTGACTCCTCCTGCTGGCTGTTAAGCTTTGCATAGTGCTACAGGCAATTGTTTGAAGTGAAAGATTGAGTTACGTGTTAAGTGTCTAACTGCAATCCAACCCCATGTATGCATGAATCCTATTTCAAATAGTCAAGCATGAGTAGGTTTGGACTGGGCTGTAGCTTTTGTGCATGCCTTTCCCAGCCAGTGCCATCATTAAGTATCTGTTTTCAGCTTATCCAGTAAGTACTTTCACATCTTGCTGAGACTCCCCTTTTTCTAGGATCTTTTCTAATGTTGAATTATAGATCAGCAAAAATATTGTTCCTATTCTGAATTGGTTTCTATCTCACTGTATATGGTATATATCAACCCTTTTCTGTTAGTGGCCTTGGCGTCTCAGCTAGGGTGCCCAGGTTGTCAAGAGTTCCCTCCCATATGCCAGTTCATTTTCAAAATAGTCAGTACAGATCCTCAGTGCAGCGAGCCTGAAGAAAAAGGACCCCTGTCAGGAGAGTACAACCTTCCCCAACCTGGTGCCCTATAGATGCTTTGGACTGCAACTCCAGCATTTCTGACCATTGGCCATGTTAGCTGGGGCACCAGGTTGAGAAATACTATACTCTCCTGACAGCTGTTATAAGACCTTTGTCTTCAGTCGTGCTCTACTGACTTCCACTCAGACCCTTTAGGTCAGCCTTCCCCAACCTAGTGCCCTTCAGATGTATTGGACTACAACTCCCAGCATCAAACACATCTGGAGAGCACCAGGTTGGGGAAGGCCGCTTTAGGATATCAGGTTTCTGAAGACAGTAAGGAAACAATCACAAAATGATTCAGGTAACTTGCCCAAGGCACGTGACTTCATGGCAGAGGAGAGGTTCAAACTTCATGATTCACAGTTCAGTCTTCTAGCCACTATACCACACCAGCCACATGTACATATCTGACCTGCTATACAGTGGAAACGATTCAAACATTTGGCTGATAGTTATAATCGATTAATATGGGTGTGTGAATCAGCACTAAATAATGTTCATCAGATAGAACTGGCCCAAGATAGAGGACTTGGCCCATCTGAAACTGTAACCTTCTTTAAACCTGGACAAATTAAGAATAGTTTACAAATTGTTTCTATTGTATTTTCCATGTCCAATCATGTTGTATTTTCTGCCTGTATTGCTTTTATTATTTAGCCCAACAGCATGAATATGGTGCTCATTTGTCCCTGTTCCTTTTTTATATGATTAGAGTGTTTACCTGTTGTATTTTATATGTCCATTTTACATTTCACTTGGGGAAAATAATCTTGAGAAGTTTGTAGGATCTCCGAGAGAGGTTGACTGTTTCATTATTAGCATTGATGGTAGTAATTTGTGGGTTTTATTTGTTAAAACCAGAGTTATCATCTCCATACACTTAATGCATCAAAGCCAAAGTAATTAAATCACACGTCTTCAACATTTTTTTCAGGCCTACAACTGTGGATAATATTAAGAGAGTTGATGGTGTTTCTGAAGCAAAATCTACAATGTTAGCTCCTCTCCTGATCACAATCAAGGAGTTCTGCCAAGCAAATAATTTACAGGTCAGATGTAATTGAATTCAAGACTGTTTCCCCCCCACCCCAGCATTCTTTAATTTAGCTTTCAGAAGGTGAACCAAGATTGGCAACATTCTGTCACAGTTGTAATAATGGACTGCGTGATGAATGCTGTGGCAGCACTCATGAATCCACACATGAAAACATAATCACACTATTTCTAACAGCTGTCTTGTTAATGGTGCGCCCCAAACTTAATATTATCCTCAGTTGGCAACAGATGAATGCATATCAAGACCGGGCTTAAAAAAATATGTCTCCACAAAAATCTGGAAAACTTACCAGCTTCTCCCATAATCCATTCTTCTTCTTTGCTTTTGTCATGCCCCTGCTGGAGGAATCCTCCTCTGAGGAGGAGCTAGAGACAGACAGTGCCAAGGAACCACCCATGTCAGGAGATCTGGGGGAGCCTGGGCCCTCAGAAGAGATCACCACTAGTCCACCTCTGCAGGACGAGCAGAATTCTGCCTCTGAGGCAGAGGCTGGGCGACCACCTAGCCCCTGAGAGTGTCACCTCCTGAAGAGGTAGGTCAATAGGGCTCCTCTGAGAAGTAGTGCTCGATTACAAAGGAGGACTCCTTAGGAAGAAAGGACTCCTCAGGAGCAAGGTTCTCCCGAGTAGGACTTTTGCCAGACGGCCTGTAGCACACTGCAGCTGAGCCTTGGGTGGGGCTCAGAAAGCTCTGGCTATATAAGCCTTTGGCTTTAGCCTAGCCAGTGCTGGAACAACATCAGTCATCAGCTCCTGTGCCTTGTATCTTGCTTTCCGGACCTTGCCTTGTGATTGGCCTTCTGTGCTACTGACCCTTGGAGTCCTGCTTCTGGACTGTGTATGGTGACTTGACCTTCGCTTGTATCTGGGCCACTCCTGCCTTTGCCTGATCCTGGACTGGACTGGAAGTTTTGTGTATGACCATTTGCGTACTTTGTTGCCTTGCCTTTTGGATTGCCCCATAATTTGCCCTAATGCTGAGTCTGATTCAGTCATAGCAGGACAGCTTTTTTCATCTGGGTCCTCAACCAACCAGGGGAAAAAACATTTAAAAAGAAAATAAACTTATGGATTGCGCAATCCTATACTGAAGATTCGCAGGCTGGAAGGCTGCAGGATATGGCAGAAAGCCCGTTGTACTAGTATTACTTAATTACCCTCAGCCAGAGGAGATAGGTTGGTCCAGCTCTGGAAATGCTGGCATATTTGCACTGCCAGCAGAGAGGCTAACACAGGGTGGGATGTGGATGGGACTGGAGAGGAGGGGACACACAACACACCATATCCCTCTCAGACTCTGATCCAACCCGATGACAGCACAACTTTGCACTGACCACAGAGGTGATTTAAGGTAAAAGTCACCCATTGAACAGCATGGAGGCAAAAAAAAAATACTGTCACCCACCTTCTGTCTGTCTAAAATTATTTCTAGGCTGCCTGAGGATGGAATCTCGCCTTGCTCATGCCATCACGATGGAGTATAGGGTACGGACTAACCACACTAACACCAGTATATAACCTCCTGACAGAGAGACCATAACTTGGATGACAAGACATTCGGCCTGGGGCTGTATCACTCCAGCCTTGTGTTGAGCACACAAAGGGGAACCTGGGCAGTGGGAACTCTCGAGAAAGGGCACTTTGCTTAAACAGACCACACATAGAAACAGCACGTTGCTAACATTTGCCTTCTCGGAACTCTTATGGCTACTCCACCTCAGGACTCCAGACACAAACCCCCACCAGAAACCCCCACTCCAGTCCTACAACTTGGGGCGCAAGGACAGAGCACTGCCTTCAGGTAACCAAGGGAAGGGGGAATCCATGCCAGAAAGCATATTTCCTGCAGATCTCTCCCATTTCTTTCCCTCAGTCCCCATGCTATGTATGAAAACTGTATCAGTGAAACAATCCTTCCTCCCCAATAGCTGGGAGCCATTTCTCTCACGCAGGAGATGCAAGAGTAACATGCACCCCCCATGCAGGTAAGCTCAGCGTTGGTGAATGCCAGGCACTCAATTCCAATGATTGCTACTACTGGACAAATGCTCATGAGCTGCTTTACCTTGCAGGATCACAGCCTGGACACCTGGAGCAGAACAAACTGTCACTGCACACAGAGAGTTGCATAGCAACTCCCTACAGGGGAAGGGGCAAGTATTGCTGAGATCAGACTCCCCCCGCCCCCCCACTATGGTCTCCCAGTGGTGAGATGGGGTGAAGTGGGGAGGCTGGGGTAAAGGCACTGGAGGAGCGCTCGGAGGCACCACTCACTTTCTCTGTTGCTCCTTTACAAACACCTGCTGTGCATCCAGGGACCATTACGCTCCCCCTCTCCCCCCTCTCTCCCTTTGCTCCCTATAGGCAGTTCTCCAGTAGATGCAGAGGACAGGGGCTTCTCCCCTCTCCCAGTCCTGTGCAGACTCTCCCTGCTGCCAGCAGCGATGAACACTTCCGGCCGTTTCTCGGCGGGATGGCAAACCTCCTTGTTCCAAATATGCTCCTGTGCCTTTGCAAGCTCCGTGACAGGGCTGTGCCACAGGTGCAGGTGTTCCAAGTGTGGAGCTGGAGCCAGGAGGACGCCACAAGTACTACTATGCAGTTTCTCATGCAGCTACCAAAGGCACAGGAGCCCTGTCTTGCGCAGCCCCATATGTGCGTCTTTTGTACTTTCAGAACTAACTCCATCCAATGCGCTTTCAATAAAGGCTTTCACTTTTGCCGCATGTGTTGTGTCTTTTAGCCAGGGGTTAGTAGACATAGATTCCTCTCTTCCCCACCCCCCAGTGCAATCTCATTTTAGCTGGCCTCAGGTTGGGACACTGAATGGAATGGGGCTGGGCTGGGCTGGGCTGGGGCGGGCAGGGTTCTTGTTGCTACCAGGGCTTGGGGCCAGTGACTTCTCTGCTTACTCAGGCTCTGGGAAGTGTATGGGGCCGTCTTCTCAGAGTGGCCCATGAATTGACCAGTGAGCATGCGTGCACCACTCCCCCACCCACCCCACACATATGCCCTACACACCTGATTGGCTCACGTACCATAGTCTCCGGTGCACTTATGCATGTGTGGGCCCTTCTCAGCCTTTCACAGTAGGAAGTCACACCCTAGATTTGAACCTGGACCTCTTGGATGTGAAATCTGAGCTGTTCCAGCAGGCTAGCATTTGTTCTACTACCAATGTATTCCTGGTGTATGGGACTGGGTCTTCAGGCTGGGAGATGACAAATGCTCCGTCTTCTGCTATGGGTGAGTGGGTAGGGAGCTACTTTGTGGACTTTGCAGTGTGGCTACAAGTCCAGGGAGCGCCCTCTGCCTGCCTCTGACGCGACTGCTGCTGGCCAGGAAAACAAAATGTGAATAGGGCCATGGTGGGGTTGAACTCGTGTCTCCTCTTTCCCAACCCTGTGCTCCATGCAGTGAGCTACCAGAGGTTGCTCCTGCAAGAGTACCATTGTAGCTTCCCTTCTTGCCTGTCCAGGTTCCTTCCCTTTCAAGGCAAAAGGCTCCTCACCCCCCCAAACAGGCCTTGAACCCTTGCCCCAGGAAGGCCAGTCTCAATACAGGCCTCCACCCAAGGTAGCTATTTGGATGTTGAGTTACGCTCCCTGTTCCTGTTGTGCAATCATAAGAGTGTTTCTGAGCAGTTTGCGTCTGTGTGGGGGTGGGAGGGTATGAGGGGATTTGAACCCATGTACGCAGAGACTTGTTCATTTAAGAAGGGCTTCTTGTCTCTCCTTGCTATTCTCCGGAACTCTGCATTCAGTTGGATATATTTTCCCCTTTCTCCCTTGCTTTTCGCTTCCCTTCTTTCCTCAGCTACTTGTAAAGCCGCATCAGACAGCCACTTGGCATTCTTGCATTTCTTTTTCTTTGGGATGGATTTCGTTGCTGCCTCCTGAACAATGTTACGGACCTCCGTCCATAGTTCCTCAGGCACTCTGTCTATCAGGTCTAATCCCTGAAATCTATTCCTCACCTCGACTGTATATTCATCAGGGATATGATTTAGGTCATATCTGAATGGTTTAGTGGTTTTCCCTACGTTCTTCAATTTAAGCCAAAATTTTGCAAGAAGCAGCTCATGATCTGAGCCACAGTCAGCTCCAGGTCTTGTTTTTGTTTTTTTTTGTTTTTTGAAGAGATCTCTTCAAGAAAATTGGATCTCTCAAGGGAACGTTTTGTGCAAAGACGGGCATGATAAAGGACAAAGAAGGCAGGGACCTAACAGAAGCAGATGAGATTAAGAAGAGGTGGAAAGAATACACAGAAGAACTATACAGGAAAGATCTTAATGTCCTTGATAGCCATGATAGTGCGGTCACTGAACTTGAGCCGGACATCCTAGAGAGTGAAGTCAAGTGGGCCTTAGGAAGCATTACTAACAACAAAGCTAGCGGAGATGACAGTATTCCAGCTGAGCTCTTTAAAATCCTAAAAGATGATGCTGTTAAAGTGCTGCATTCAATATGCCAACAAATTTGGAACACTCAACAATGGCTGCAAGACTGGAAAAGGTCAGTTTACATTCCAATTCCAAAGAAGGGCAACGCCAAAGAGTGTTCAAACTACCGCACAATTGCGCTCATTTCACAGGCCAGCAAGGTGATGCTTAAAATTCTACAAGCTAGGCTTCAGCAGTATATGAACCGAGAACTACCAGAAGTACAAGCGGGGTTTCGAAGAGGCAAAGGAACTAGAGATCAAATCGCCAACATTCGCTGCGTCATGGAGAAAGCAAGAGAATTCCAGAAAAACTTCTATTTCTGCTTCATTGACTACGCTAAAGCCTTTGATTGTGTGGATCAAAACAAACTGTGGCAAATTCTTAAAGTGATGGGAGTACCAGACCACCTTACCTTGTCTCCTGAGAAACCTGTACGAGGGTCAAGAAGCAACAGTAAGAACCAGACATGGAACAACCGATTGGTTCAAAATTGGGAAAGGAGTACAACAAGGCTGCATATTGTCACCCTGCTTATTTAACTTATATGCAGAGTACATCATGAGAAATGCCGGGTTGGATGAATCAGAGATCGGAATTAAGATTGCTGGGAGAATTATCAACAACCTCCGATATGCAGATGATATCACCCTAATGGCAGAAAGCGAATAGGATCTCAAGAGCCTCTTGTTGAGGGTGAAAGAGGAGAGTGCAAAAGCTGGTTTGAAACTCAACATTAAAAAAACGAAGATCATGGCATCTGGCCCTATCACTTCCTGGCATATAGAAGGGGAAGAAATGGCAGCAGTGACAGATTTTACTTTCTTGGGCTCCAAGATCACCGCAGACGGTGACTGTAGCCATGAAATTAAAAGACGCTTGCTCCTTGGGAGGAAAGCTATGGCCAACCTAGACAGCATAGTAAGAAGCAGAGACATCACCTTGCCAACAAAGGTCCGTCTAATCAAAGCTATGGTTTTCCCAGTAGTAATGTATGGCTGTGAGAGCTGGACTATAAGGAAGGCTGAGCGCCGAAGAATTGATGCTTTCGAACTGTGGTGCTGGAGAAGACTCTTACGAGTCCCCTGGACTGCAAGGAGGTCAAATCAGTCCATCCTAAAGGAAATCAACCCTGAGTGCTCATTGGAAGGACAGATACTGAAGCTGAAGCTGAAATATTTTGGCCACCTAATGCAAAGAGAAAACTCTGGAAAAGACCCTGATGCTGGGAAAGACTGAAGGCAAAAGGAGAAGGGGACGGCAGAGGATGAGATGGCTAGATAGCATCACCGATGCAATGAATATGAACTTGAGCACACTCCGGGAGAGAGCGCAGGACAGGAAGGCCTGGCGTGCTATAGTCCATGGGGTCACGAAGAGTCGGACACGACTGAACAACAACAAACACAGAGACTCCTTAGGACTCCCAGTGACTAGGTTCTTGCTGTCTGCACTGCAGGAGCTCATGCAATGGAAGGTGCTGTGGGGCTGGCTGTATGTGTGTTGTGGTGGGGGTGGGGGGAAGGACTAGATGTCTTGGGGGAGTCTCCTCACTGCAGTCAGGCAGCCATGGCTTCTTCCATGGCTGGTTGACATGGCGGTGTCATTGCCATGCAAGCCTGCGATCTGTGGGAGTTGGCAGTGTTGTCATCATGGCCACTGGGGATATGGTGGTCATCACAGCTCCATTCTGTGCTTTTCAGAGTTGCATGTTTTTCCTTTCTTGTTTTGTTCTGGGTGAGTATAAGAAATGGACTCAGTTACACAGACGTTGTGGCAGCATATATGGTCTGACAGCAGACCATATGTACTGTCAGACCATATAGAGTGGGGCCATAAGATTGCTCGGCCCGAGTACTTTCAGAAGAGACAATAAAGGAAGCTTTCCCCCAAAACATTATTTTTCAAAATACAGCTTAGCTTATCTGTTTAGCTTAACTGTTAAACATTGTCTAATTTGGGAAAATAGAGTTCCATTCTTCCTAGTGCTGTTTAGCCCTCAGCATTATTTGTTCAGATAGTGGTGTTCCTTAGGTTTTTGGATGTTTTAAAAATAAGATCTTGCTTGTCATTGTGTAGACGGACCTCTTCAAGACTTCAGTATCCAGAGATCAGCCAGATACAGTCCTTCAGAAGGATGGTGGATGCAGCGCTCTAACAGAATCAGAACACATAACTTACACATTGTTTCAAGGAAAGAATATGTCCTTGGTAAGCTCTTGAATATCCAGCTGTGTTTCATACCTGCACTAGTTCAGTTGAGTGCAGCCTATGTAGAAATTTGGGGCACTATCCAGTGCAACACTGCTGCTAACATAATTATGTTTTGCTAGCATAAACAACTTCTAGCGCGATGCCAACAGTGCCTGCTGGCAGAACAGATTTTCTGGGGAAACCCAAACCGCTATTAGCTTGCATTTGAGGCTGTTTATGGTAGTCCAGCGTAATTTACGCTAGCAGTAATATCACATTGGATACCACCCTTGATTTAGAGAAATTAAGAAGTTATCAGACTGCCTGCTGGCCATTTATTTATTATGGTCCCTGTGGCTTGGGGAAAACGTTTTGGATCAGTGCATACCAAGTTGTCAGGAAGGCAGAATGTTGGGTTAAAGTTTTGGTTCTCAGCCAGGGCAGTGAACGTTTTTTCTGTTAAGGGCCACATTCTGTGGGGGCTAACATGTCGGGAGCTGCATGCCAGCAGTGCTGGGGCCGGGGCCAGACGTAGGTGGGACTATGCCCTTTCTCTCTTCCCCCCACCCTCTTTTCTCTCTTCCTCCACTCTCTTTCCTCCCCACCAAACAGGCTGCCTGGGTGGGAGAGATCCTTCTTGCCAGAGGTCTGAATGGATCATTTGCAGAAGGCTTCCCTCCCTTCTTTCCATTGCTCTGTCCATTTTTGACTCCTTCCCCTGTTTTTCCCATCCTTGCCAGAGGTCTGAATTAATCTTTTGCAGAAGGCTTCTCACCCATCACTCCATCTCTTTTGGCTCCCCCCACCCCCATATTTCCCCTCCCATCTTCCTCTTTTTCAAATCCCCCCCCCCCCGCATGAAATTAGGCCGATGGCCACATGCAGGTAGGGTGTTGCCCACCTTCGTTCTAAGCACTGCTTATCTGGAAATACAAGGCTGTCATTTATGTATCTGTATGAGAGACTCATGGAATCTCTCCATCCCACATGGCTGTGATAAGCACGCATGTACCAGAGCTACATAACATCACATTACAGGGTGTTGGCTCCCAGGTGTATGTGTGTGCGCGTGCACACACAATTGGGGAGGGCTGTTCTGCCAAAATCAGTGGCACTTAGTTTCAAGCAAGTGCGTTCAGGAAGGAAGTACTGGGGTTACCATCAATACCCCTTATGGCTCCATAACAGGCAGAAATTAACTGGTGAAGCATTTCTTAGTACTGAATCTCCATATAAGAAAAAGTTTCACTGGTTGATGTTTTACTGTCATCCAATAGTTAAAGACACAAAGCCCCAGTCCATAACTACAGTGGTGACCCTAGGGTGTATGTCTGAAGCACAACCTTTAATGTTTGCATGGCCATGTTAGACTGTTGTAGCAAAAACAAAGAAGCATCTTACAGGCTAAACACTTTCTGTGATAGGAGCTTTTTGGGGGCTCAAGTCCACTGTTGCATTTTACAAAGGGGGCTTTGGTCCATGAAAGCTTATCTTGTTTAGGGCGCAACCCTATACGTGTTTAGATGGAAAAAGGTCCTACAACTCCCAGTATTCCCCAGCTAGCATGGCTGGCTGGGGATTTCTGGGAGTTGTAGGACTTTTTTCTGTCTTAATATGCATAGGATTGCACCCTTAATAGTATTTATGATATCATAATTGTTTTTACTGCTCAGTGCTGTATTCCTTGCTGTATTTCTCACATGGCTTTGAAATGTATATTCTGTTAAGACTACACTGAATGTTTGTTTGCCTGCTTTATTTTGGGGATGACAGGTCCGAACTATTTCCTCCAACCCACCTAAATAATTTGATATTCGCCTTTTATCATTTGTTTGCTGCCATTCCCCCCCCCCCCCAATTGGTGCTTTGGTACCATTTTTTCCCTGGTTCCACCTTCCTGGTAACAGTTACTAATGCAGGCTGGGGCCCATGTAGTCAATGTGGTGATTAGGCTAGGTAGCAATGCCACTGAAAGTAAGTTGGCAATGATTCTAGGATCAGTATTGCCCTTCCTCTGAACAGAGGACTACTTTTGCTCCTTTTCAGAGCAGCACTGCTAAACTGCCATTTTTTTCAGCACTGCCAAAGGTTTTCATTAAAAGTGATTTGCCCCCTCCCCACTTTTTGGCTCAGCTCTGTATCTTATTTTGCCACACTTATTTGTCAGAATGCTTCTGTACAGTGACACTGGGTTTGCTTCCTGCTTGAATCCCTTTTCCCAGGAGGGTTTCTTGTTAGATAGCCAACAAATTTTAAAATGCCCAAGGACTAATTAACAAGGAGCAATAATACAATTAGTACTAGGTAATTTGATGCCTTGTATCAAATAACTATTGATTACGGCATGCACCCTGGTGTCTACTGTCTGGGAGAAAGTCGGCAAACATAACATACAGCTACCGTCTTTATGGGAAGAAAATAATTGTCAAAGTGTACATAGACAATGCATAAGAGGCTGCTTGGTATTTTTAGTAAAGTAAAGTTAAAAGAACCAAAATTAAATGTATTCTGTAGTTCTAGTACTGGTATATAACCTCATTTAAAACCCAAATCTTTTTTCACCAGGCACGTACCACTGTTGTAGAACCACACCAGTACATCCAACATTCAATCTTTTTGTTTTTAAAATTCCAGCATTATTAGATGCAAAAAAATACTATATATTCCAGGCCTGCACAACTTGTGATCCACAAGGCCAATTGCAGCCAGTAAGCCACATACCTGTGGCTCACCAGGGATGTGATAGACCTGTCATTGTGGCTGGGACTGCAGGAAGACAGGAATAATCAAACACCTGGGAGAGACCACAATACATGGCTGGAATGCTGTGTTTGGCTTGGTGGATCATAAGACTGATATATTTAACAGTTGAAATTGTCATTTAACTTTTAGCTGTAAGACAATCATGAAACTCTTCCCATGTTGCCAGATATTACTGGCAGACAATCGGGTCAGACTATATGTTACAATAAAATGGCCATCGTGTGTCAAGTTGTCCCCCTCCACAAAGTGTAGTAATGCTTACCTGTGTATTGACACTGCCATGCTGTGCATTGTCCTGCCAGGAGCAGCCAGTCCTGTGGGATGAAAGAGGGAAATGTGCAGCATGATGATGTGAGGACACAGGCATGTTTTACTACACAGTACAGAGGAAGAACTCCACAGAGCTGCTATTTTTGGTGGCCGCTCCAAATTTATTGTAACATGTAGTTCTGCCTGAAGTTTCACTGTGCCTGTAAATTCACGGTGGAAACACAGTGAGGCAGAAGATTTTCTAGCCATTTATATAGTGCATTCCAGTAATTTGCATCCATTATAATAATCCTTATAAAAGACCTGTAAAATAACTAGCAATATTATTGTGGACAGGAGGCAATGGCTGTGAGAATACTGGCTTGTTTAAAACCACCTAGTGGATTCATGGCAGAGGTGAGAGTTGAACCAGGGACTTCCTGACCCAGAGATCACCCTCTTAGCCCTATGCAACAGAATGTCCATCCTGGCTAGAGAAAAGAGCCCTGCCCAGAAAAGAGAGACGGGCTTATCAGCATGGTCTCAGGGCCCTCTATGTGCCTGTTGGCTTCACTCTGACTTGGAGAATGGCTATTAAACACAACAGGGAAAGGGAAGATTGTTCTGGTGGCTCATGAGGATGCGTACAGAATATGCCCAGTTCTGATCTGTCCTCCTCTCTTAATTAAGCTGCTTTGCTGAGTCCAGACCCAAAGTTTCTTCATGCATTGCCATCTGGAGCGTTCAGACATAACCCTGTCTGTGACATTTAGCTCTGGTTCCAAGGTTCTCTCAGAATATATTGTCAGTATGCTGGCAAGCCCCATTGCCAGTTTACTGGGTATGTATATATTAGGTTCCTCACAAAACCAGATACCATCGTAGAGCAAGCCTAATACTTCACTCTCAATATGGTTTATGCAGAATTCTTATTTCCAGGAAACACTCTCATACAAGATTTGTCTCTTGGTTTTTTTTTTACTATAAAAATACCAGCATAACAGTACTAAATACAAAGCTTGTGTGTTTGAGTATGCGAAGGCCATTCCATTCAATATATGACAGTAAACCCTGATTTGCCAGTGTACACATGACAGAGAGCTGGAACCAGTCCTGGCTCTCTGAGAGTATACTTGTATGATGTATGAGTTTCCAAACATATTGTTGTTTCTTTCACACACAACACATGACATTTTTATGCTTCAAATAGTAATGTGTGAAGCAATCCTGAGATGGTTAAAGAACATGATTACTTCTGTTTCTGAGGACGTACATTTTCAAGTACAAAGATTGGATCTCTCACTTGCAGAGACCAGGCTTATCGACCTCTCTGGATTTCTCCTCTTTTTGTTTCCCCAGAGGAGTATAAGCGAGAGCCGGTCCTTACCTCTTACAGTGGTTGGCACACATTTATCCCAAGCTTTGAAAGCTGGATACCCAGTCAATTTAGAACGTGCTGGTCTGACTCCTGAGATACAAGAGATGATCACTAAAATCATCCAAAACCCTCCCATCAACTCAGGTGAGAAGTTCAGCCCATTTCTGTAGCCTCTAATAGATGGAGCTTTTGAAATATGGATATAAAAATCTTCAGTACCACTGAAGGACAACACTGTACAGTATTTAATCACAAAGATATGGGCAAATTCCTGGGCAATACTTAATCACGGTTGACATTAATGGGGCCGTACTAATTGCACCTCATAATTAAGCTGCTTGTGTTTTTATCAAAACACTTTGATTTTAAATTAGAAGCAGATGGTCTCATCTGTAGGACCTGCAAATTCAGTTTCTTAAATCGGGATTTAAATATTCAGAATAGTTGTGATCTGACTCGTAGTTCTTTTCCACTGCCGTTGAAACAATGAGATGTTGGTGGAGAGAGCCAGTGGGTTTGGCAGGGAGAATATGTAGAGAAGACAATAATTTTGGCTTTCACTGGTGTTTATCAAGTGCAATGAGGTCAGAATGTGCATTGGATTGATCTAGATTTGTGGGATTCCAACTTTACAGCATTGGGGTTGGGATGTGCAACAATGATTGGAAATCCCCATTGTTTTATATAAAACTTGATTTTTTCCTAGGCCTTTAAAAAGCTGTCATAGTTAATCTGCAGTGAATGGAGTATGTCAGTTGATCTACACTTCGTTAAATTTGATTTTTTGAGAATTTGAGTGGCTCTTCAAAGTGACCCTTCTCCTTCAGAAAACAATTCTTATATTAATGTTCTTTTCCCTTCCAAGATACAACACAAATGAAAGCCATTAGAACACTAGTTCCTGCAAACATTGAACTGTATCTTATAAGAATTACAGTTGCACAGCTGGAGAAACAGTGTAGAAGTCAACAGCTGAGGCAGCAGAAGGATTCAGAGAAGCAAGGACCACCTCAAGAGCCTGGTTATCTACAGTCAAGTACAGGATCCTCACAGAAGAATGAGAAGAAAATTCTGTGGATTGAAACTAAGGTTTGTAAAACAAGTTATAAAAAAGAGAAACTGCAAGAAAAGGACAGAAAGCACAATCAGCATTGGTCTTTCAGTGTTTTTCCAGTTCTTTGATCTGATTATTTCCATTGTGCTTTAGGGCCCAGCTGTGTCTGCAGCTGTTTCATTGTGGCAAATAGATAGTAAATTCTCTTCAAGGAGGGACAGGATCGGGCAGAATATTTATTTATTTATTTACAATATTTTTATACCGCACCACATCAAAACATTTCAGAGCGGTGAACAACAAGATGAAAGAATAAAACACTATGTTAAAACAAAACATTTTAAAAGAAACAAATTCTGAATTTAATAAACTGCAGCTGGTCACTTAAGGAAGGCCTCTTGAAATAACAATATTTTCAGGAGCAACACAATGTTGGCACCTGCCTGACCTTCCAAGGCAGGGAGTTCCACAGGAAGGGGCCACCACACTGAAGGTTCTTTTCCTGGTGGACTCCAGCTGGGCCATGGGTCCATGTGGAACCACCAGGGACATGCCCTCTGATGACCTCAGTGGCCGGCCAGGTTGATAAAGAAGGCGCTCTCTCAGGTATCCTAATCCCAAGTTGTTTAGGGCTTTGTACTAGTACTAAGACCTTAAACCTGGCCCAGTAGTGAATAGGCAGCCAGTGCAGTTCCCTCAGCAAAGGAGTTGCATGCTGAAAAGGGGCAGCTCTTGACAACAGCCAAGCTGCTGCATTTTGCATTAGCTCCAGCTTCCAGGCCAGCCTTAAGAGCAGCCCCACATACAGTGCATTGCAGTAATCCAATCTTGAGCTTACTGATGCCTGTACCACCATGGCCAAGCTATCCCTGTCCAGGAGAGGCCATAGCTGGCGAACCAGCTGAAGATGGTAAAAGGCACTCTGAGCTGCCGCGACCACTAGGGCCTGCAGCGACAATGATGGATCTAGGAGTACCCCCAGACAACAGACCTGTTCTTTCAGAGAGAGTGCAACCCCACCCAGAACAGGCAATGAGCCTATCTCCCGCACCCGGGAACCACTCATCCACAGGGCTTCCGTCTTGCCAGGATTCAGCTTCAGTTTATTGGCCCTCACCCAGCCCATTACTGAGTCTAGGCACTGATTCAGGACTTGCACAGCCTCTCCTGATTCAGATGTCACAGGGAGGTAGAGCTGTGTATCATCATACTGATGGCATTTCATTCCAAATCCCCTAATGACTGCTCCCAGCAGCTTCATATAGATGTTGAACAACACTGGGGACAAGATGGTATCCTGTGGCACCCCGTAGCTCAGTTGCCAAGGGGCCAAGGAATAGTCACCCAATGTTACTCTCTGAAATTGGGCCCGTAGGTAGGACCAGAACCATTGTAACGCAGTGCCTCCAGTGCCCATCCTATGGAGTTGATCCAGGAGGATACCATGGTCGATGGTATCAAAAGCCGATGAGAGATCTAGCAGAATTGGCAGGGTTGTGCTCCGCCTGTCCTTCTCTCGATAAAGGTCATCCATCAGGGCAACCAGTGCTGATTCAGTCCTGTAACCAGATCGAAACCCAGACTGGAATGGGTCTAGAATATCCCAATCTGATGTTGTACGTTCCTCATTGTACATGGCACTTGCGGAAACAGGGATCAGGTTGGGCTGCTATATTGAATTTATGTTTTAAGGTCACTGTCAGGGACTACAGGGAACATGATGGCCAGGTAGCAATTTCTTACTTCCTGCTCTATGGGGATGCAGGCAGTTCAAGCTAGGATACAAGCACCATGGATTCTGGAAGTCAGCTAGCGTTCCCACAGGAATTGTAATGATTTTTTGTTGTTGTTTTTCTAAATCAGTGGCTGACAGATGAGACCCTTTTACCCTTAGCAAATGTGGACTCAGACTATATAGCACTGTATTTTTTTCTAAATGAAAAATGTCCCACAATCATGATCATTTCATTAGATTTAACTTAAATTGTAATGAAAATTTGCTACACTTGCATCCTAGTAATTGTGTTATAGAACATAACATTCTATTCAGTGAGGAAAAAGAACAGTCAACATATAGCCCTTGAGTCTGGAAGTAGGCAGAGATTAATCTCTACTCTGTTCATTGCAGGAAATTTAACACCAAGACTGGGCTAAAATGATTTTTTCCCAATTAGAAAATGACAGCTCTGCAACTGACAAGTTGGTTTCTTGGGCTTTGGGGTTTTCAGAGAATGTAGGGAATTCCCTGGAGTCAGGTGATCTCAGAGAGCCAGTCCTGTACCACTGGCTAAGTTTGTTGTACCCCTTCGGTCTGGGCAAGTCACTGCTGATGGAAACTGCTAGGCTGCTTTCTGGCTGTTTCCGTGCCTGCTTTCCTACTGTCTGTTTGCCCCTTGCCAACTGTGGTGTTGGCTTAGGCTTCCTCTCCGGGCTCCACAGATAGGCTTTGAGATGTTGCGGGTGATGTAAGATAATTTAATAAACACAGGCCAGTGCTCTTCATTGTTAGAAGAGGAAAGGAAGTACTTCTCCACACAGTGTGTAGCTAAACTATGGAATTCACTTCCACAAGATGGCCACCACTTTGAATGGGTTTAGAAGAGAGTTGGACAAATTCCTTGAGGAGAAGGCTTTCAATGGATACTAGTCAATGGATACTAGATGGTTATATGCTACCTCCAGTACCAGAGAAAGTATGCCTGTATACACCGGTTGCTGCTGGGGAACATGGGCGGGAAGGTGCTCTTGCACTCATGTCATGCTTGTGGGTTTTCTGTGGGCAGCTGTTTGGCCACTGTATGAACAGAATGCTGGACTAGATAGACCTTTGGTCTGATTCAGCAGGGTTCTTCTTCTGTCCTTAAGAAAATGCCATCTATTTTTTTTCCTCTTGGTATCTGTGCAGTGTTCACTTGAATAATCAGTTTGACTGATTTTTTTTTTAAAAAATTGATTTTAAATGTGCCTGTGATTCATTGTGCAGTGGATTTTAAAAACATACAGTCAGGGCCAGAAATATTGGATCAAGGATAACTGTTTTGGTAGTTGGCCTCCGTACACCACCACATTGAAGTTGAAAGGAAACACACCCAGATGGGAGCAAAGTCAGGTCTTCCAGCTGTAATTCAAGGGGTTTGACAAAAGTGGGGCACTAACCATTCAGGAAGGACAGCCAGTGGCATACACCCCCCTCCATCATTGGTGACTCATAAGTAATGGAACGAATGGCTGACAAGCAGCTGCATGGCCAGGTGTGGCCTGTTTCCTGGGTACCCCATGACCCATCAAGCAGATAAAAGGCCTGGAGGTGGTTCTGAGTGTTACATTTGCATTTGGTAGCTGTTCACTGCAACTCTCAACATGATGTCCAAAGAGGTGTCCATGCGAGTGAAGGAGGCCATCATTAGGCTGAGGAAACAAAATAAACCCATCAGAGAGATAGCAAAAACAGTGGGAGTGGCCAGTACAACAGTTTGGAACATCCTGAAAAATAAGGAATTAACTGGCAAGCTCAGCAACAGCAAAAAGCCTGGAAGATTATGGAAGACCACTAAAGTGGATGACCGCAGAATTCTGCTCATGGTGAAGAGGAACCCTTTCACAACATCTAGCCAGGTCAAGAATGCTCTTGAGGACGTAGGCATGTCATTGTCAACATCTACAGTCAAGAGACGGCTTTATGAATGTAAATACAGGGGCTTCACAACACAGTGCAAACCACTGGTAACACTCAAGAACCGAAAGGCCAGATTAGCCTTTGCCAGCAAACACCTAAAAAAGCCTCCCCAGTTCCGGAATAAGATTATTTGGACTGATGAAACCAAGATGAACTTGTACCAGAATGATGGGAAGAGAAAAGTATGATGAAGGAAAGGAACAGCTCATGATCCAAAGCATACCACATCATCTGTCAAACATGGTGGAGGCAGTGTTATGGCATGGGCATGTATGGCTGCCAATGGAGCCAGGTCACTGGTGTTTATTGATGACTTGACTGCTGATGAAAGCAGCAGGATGAATTCTGAAGTGTATAGGGCTATACTTTCTGCTCAGATTCAGCCGAATGCTGCCAAACTGATAGGACGCCGCTTCATATTGCAGATGGATACTGACCCAAAACATACAGCAAAAGCTACCCTAGAGTTTCTGAAGGCAAAGAAGTGGGATGTTCTTCAATGGCCAAGTCAGTCACCTGATCTCAACCCCATAGAGCTTGCTTTTCACTTACTGAAGACAAGACTGAAGGCAGAAAGACCCACAAACAAGCAGCAGCTGAAGGCAGCTGCAGTAAAGGCCTGGCAAAGCATCTCGAGGGAGGACACTCAGCATTTGGTCATGTCCATGGGTTCCAGACTTTGGGTTCCAGACTTCAGGCAGTCAGTGACTGCAAAGGATTTTCATCCAGGTATTAAAGGCGATCCTTCAGTTTGAAATGATGTTAGTTTGTTCCATTACTTATGAGCCACCAACGATGGGTATGTGTGTATGCCACTGGCTGTCCTTCCCGAATGGTTAGTGCCCCAATTTTGTCAAACCCCTTGAATTACAGCTGAAAGTCCTGACTTCGTTCCCATCTGGGTGTGCTTCCTTTCAGCTTCGATGTGGTGGTGTACAGAGGCCAACTGCCAAAACAGTTATCCTTGTTCCAATATTTCTGGCCCTGACTGTAGTTAATTATTTTCATAGACCAGAAGCATAGAATTGGAGGAGGCCTTGTGAGCCATCTAGTTCCGCTCCCTGCTCGGAACAGGAAACCCAGAGCTAGAGCATCCTCTATAGATAGCTGTTCAGGCTATTCTTGAGGAGATCCAGCATGGGGGAGCCCACAAGCCCTCTAGGGAACTGGTTCCATTACTGGACTGTGCTTACTATTGAGACGTTTTCTCCTTGTGTTCAGTTGAAATCCACCCCTATGTAACTTAAGGCGCTACCTAGACAGAAAAAAGTCCTACAGTTCCCAGCATTTCCCAGCCAGCATGCCTGGCTGTGGAATACTGGGAGTTGTAGGACTTATTTCTGTCTAAACATGCAGAGGATTGCGCCCGTAATCCTATTAAATCTAGTGCTGCCCTCCGGGTCAACAGAGAATAAGTCTTACACCTCTTCTGTGTGACAGCCCTTCAGGTATCTGAAGAGTGCTATTACGTTTTGAATAGGATTTTAACCAAAGTCGTTCCAAAAAACTGCCATTGGGAGGAGTGATTATTTCTCCTTCTCTCTTGCACAAGAGAGGGTGCCTACTATGAGAACAGCACACATCGTAATTTCAAAAGAAGAAAGAATATGTGCTCCTCCAGAAATATTGTTTATTCATGTGGAAATGCATGCAGATTAATTAACAATTAAAACTAATCTGATTAATTTTTAAAGGTTTCTTGAATGGGGTGACAGCCCTACTTATTACAGCATTAGAAGAACCAAAATGAGCACAAAAATTCACAGCACCACTGATTAAAATTAGCTTCTACTGATTAATAAGCAGCTAAAGGTTTACTTGATCAATCTGCTGATTAAATCAATTGAAATTTGAAGCTGAAGGGAAAAACACTCTGGCCCCATCCATCAGCTAAGGGCTGCTGCTGGGGTGTGTGTGTGTTTTCTTATTACCTGTGTTTGAGTTATATTTAATGCCATGTAGCTGAAGGTAGTAGCTTCATCTTGAAGGGCTTGGAATGAGTTGAAAATACCATTCTCCGAAAATAATTGGGATGGGTGAAAAAACACCCTTTTTAGTCCTTGCCTTCCAAATCACAGGTTTATGGCCAATTAGAATACGTAGGTTCCCCCATAAAGCAAGTTTGCTGTGGGTTTAAGAGTCAGACCAAAGTTGTGCTGTTCTCTCCCCGCTGCCATGCCCGTCTTGTTGCTCAAGCACAAGTGATACCTGATCTGTCCAGTTCTGGAGGCACTTTGATCCCAGTGCTACCCATTTTTGTAATGATGTTAATGCAGTGAAGCACTCTGAATAATATGGTCACAGCAGTGAGTCCTAACTAACAGTCTGGCTGCTACATTTGGGACCAGCAGTAGTTTCTGCATGCTCCTCAAGGACAGCCCCATGTACGCCTGGATGTTACTAGAGCATCTAGCCTGAATGTTACTAGAGCATGGATTTCTGTACCCAGGTCTTCTCTCTCCAAGAAAGGTGCACTCAGCTGAATCTGGTAAAGGCACGGTGAACAACAGGTGCTCTCTGAACATCCAGCAGCAAAGCTGGATCAAACAGCACCCTCCAACCTAGTCCTAAAGGGGGAGTGCAGCATCCTCTAGAAGGAGCCAAATAGCACTTCCCCAGATTGGCAAACCATTCGCCAGCAGCACTAGTCTTTTATCTGGTTGGAGTTTCAGTTTGTTAGCTACCATCGAGCCCTTTGCTAACTCCAACTATCTGCTCAGAATATCCACAGCTTCAGCAAGGAGAGTAAGTTGATGTAAAGGAGAGAGAGAACTAAATGCCACCTTGAACCCCTTGGAGGAAGGGTGAAATAAAAATGCAGTAATGATTTAGTTTTCTTTCAGAAAAATGGCTCCACAGCAGCACCTAGAGGCAGGAAGGGAGAACTCCAGTTATCACCCCTTGTCATGGCCAGTAAATGCTAACTTCGCTGGTATAGGAGTCGGGTTTACGAATAACGGTGCTTGGTGCTAACTACATAGGAAGGGGAATCATTTAGATATTTGGAAAGTTTTCATTTATTATATTTTACATTTCCTATGTAATATATATTAACATATCAGCCTTGTAAATAAGCCCACAAAAATAACTAGCCTGAAGGTAGTTTTACTCATCTGCTGAGAGACTAGTATGTCTTGCGTTTCCAGTGGAGCCCCCTCCTCTGTGGCCAGCACAGAAACACAAGAAGCTGGTCAGAAAATAAGCTGACTTGTGCTGCTCTGATGGTGAAAGGCGAGTTCAAAGAAAGCCCACTTCACTTACTTACTTACTTGTGGGGCAGGAATCACATTTTCCAGCCGGGCTAATGTCCTCTTTTTCTCCCATCTTTTCTACTCTCCAACATTGGTT